>NC_083881.1:69031688-71431688 GCF_032452875.1 Bos javanicus
TCTCTATGCTAGCTAGCTGTGTGGCCGCGAGCAAGTTACTTAAGCCCTCAAGAAAGACATACTTCCTCAGGTTTTATGAGGATTAAAAATGCTAATGTTTTGAAAGGACTTAGGAATTGCCTAATATGCAGTAAGTGCTCAATAAATGTGTGCAATAGTGGTAGGAAAGACACAAAGATTATTCAAATAATCACAGAAATAAATATGCAAGTTCAAGTGATGATAAATGCTGAAAAGGAAAAACATGTTCTTGGCCTGTAGTAGGAGTATAAACAAGGCAAGGGATCTCACTGTGGGTAAGAAGGGAGGGAAGAGTTTCCTAAGGAAGTGCCTCCCTAAGACTGGAGCACAGTATGGCTGCCCTAGATAAAGCATGGACTGCAGGGGTAGATGGCAGACTAAGCTGGAGAGCCAGGTAGGACCAGACCTAAGGGCTTGGGCCATGTAACACACTTTTGCCTTATCCTGAGTCACAGGAGACTGCGGATGTATATGAAGCAGAGAAGGTGGTGCAAATGAAATGGTCAGGATTGTTTGGATACAGGCAATAGGGGACACAGAGAGACAAACCAGGTGACAGGTATGGGACCAGGACCAGGGAAGGGGAGGAGATGAATAGAAAGGAGATACTTAAAAGATAAAATCAGCAGGACTTGTGGAGCATAGCAGAAAGGAAAGGGCTGTAGAGGCATCCATGTGGTGTCCAGGACCCCACGTGTGCACACTCTCACATCCATCAGTGCCCAAAGCCAGCCCCCAAGCTTGTGAGCATCCTGTTCAGGGAAAAGTCCTGCTGAAATGTCTGATCAGATGGATGGTGACTTCTGTAGCACTCTGCACCCCATTCTGTATCCTGGGTATAAAGTAAACTTTAAATTGGATACAGCTTTAACAAAAAGTGGTGTTGGCAACAGCTCTTCTTTTAAAACCTCTGTTTACTGTAGAGTGTTTTAAGCATGACGTTTTAATTTCAAATTTTTCTAAATATGTATTTTGTGAGAAATAAACAGAGATGACTTAACTGGAAACTGAATAGGGATCTCCTGGCCCTTGGCCCATATTTCTACCCAGGGACCAACTGTCTGATGAAGTATAAATCCATCTACCCAAGCTGCCGTATGACCAACATGAGCTGTGTTTATGTTTCTCTTAAAAATGCATGCACTTCTTGGCCAGCAAGTCCATGGGCCAAAGCATTGATCTTTTAGACCTTCTGCTCCAAGGAAGCCTAATTCAATTTGAGGCATGATCATTCCGAGCCAAACTGTAGCTGCATATATTTTCCTAAAAGTTCTCTGCATTTGCCTCCTCCATATCCAGGATAGGGCCACAATCTACCAATCAACAGAGCTGGGTTCCTTAAACCATTTGCCCTGGCAATGATTGGGAAAGGAATCCTCTGGGAATGATGAAGACTGGCAGAATCTAAACAGTGGAGGAAATCAACAAGGATTCGATGGAAGAAAGGAAAGGAGGGATGTGCCTCTTTCTATTATTTTACAAACACTGAACTCAAGAGACTGGAGTTTTACTCCCACCTCTGGCACCAGTTCCCTATGTTATCTTCACCAATTCAGTTCCATTCAGTTCAACAAGCAGTTAACAAATGAATGAATGAATTCATCAAACCCTATAGTACACACTGGGTACCAAAGATACCTAAAACACAGTACCTACTCTCAGAAGGAGGAGGGGGTTAAAAACAAGTGAATGTGTGCATGCTCAGTCAACTCTTTGTGATCCCATTAACTGCGGCCCACCAAGCTCCTTTGTCCATGAGATTTTCCAGGCAAGAACACTGGTGTGGGTTGCCATTTCCTTCTCCAGGGGATCTTCCCAACCGAGGGATCGAACCCACATCTCCTGTATCTCCTGCATTGACAGGCGGGTTCTTTACCACTGAGCCATGTAGGGAGCCTTAAAAAACAAGAGCTGGACACAATTACCTATATAGGAACATAATAAGTTTTCAGAAGTGATACGGCATCAGTTCAGTTCAGTTCAGTCGCTCAGTTGTGTCCAACTCTTTGCGACCCCATGAATCGCAGCAAGCCAGGCTTCCCTGTCCATCACCAACTCCCGGAGTTCACTCAGACTCACGTCCATTGAATCAGTGATGCCATTCAGCCATCTCATTCTCTGTCGTCCCCTTCTCCTCCTGCCCACAATCCCTCCCAGCATCAGAGTCTTTTCCAATGAGTCAACTCTTCACATGAGGTGCCCAAAGTACTGGAATTTCAGCTTTAGCATCATTCCTTCCAAAGAAATCCCAGGGCTGATCTCCTTCAGAATGGACTGGTTGGATCTCCTTGCAGTCCAAGGGACTCTCAAGAGTCTTCTCCAACACCATAGTGCCAAAGCATCAATTCTTTGGCAGTCAGCTTTCTTCACAGTCCAACTTTCACATCCATACATGACCACAGGAAAAACCATAGCCTTGACTAGGTGGACCTTTGTTGGCAAAGTAATGTCTCTGCTTTTCAATATTCTATCTAGGTTGGTCATAACTTTCCTTCCAAGGAGTAAGTGTCTTTTAATTTCATGGCTGCAGTCACCATCTGCAGTGATTTTGGAGCCCAAAAAAATAAGGTCTGACACTGTTTCCACTGTTTCCCCATCTATATTTCCCATGAAGTGATGGGACCGGATGCCATGATCTTCATTTTCTGAATGTTGAGCTTTAAGCCAACTTTTTCGCTCTCCACTTTCACTTTCATCAAGAGGCTTTTTAGTTCCTCTTCACTTTCTGCCATAAGGGCGGTGTCATCTGCATATCTGAGGTTATTGATGTTTCTCCCGGCAATCTTGATTCCAGCTTGTGCTTCTTCCAGTCCAGCGTTTCTCATGATGTACTCTGCATATAAGTTAAATAAGCAGGGTGACAATGGGCAAAACAAACCAAAACTTGTGTGCAAGGGAAGATTTCCTTGAGGCAAAGACACGTGTTATGTTAAAAAATGAGCAATAATGAATAAAGATGAATAAAGCTAGATGGCACACGAAAGTAAGCCGTGAGCAGACATCAGGCAGTTCATAAAGGCTAAGGAGTCCTATGGGACAACTGTCACTCTTTTGCCTCTGAAGCATCTGAACTTCCTTTGTTTGGGAATTTCCCTCCTTTTGAAGCTTTGTGGGCTTCCCAGTGTAGTGAACACTTCTGATACTTTCTCTCCCCTTGTGCATTCAGGGACAAGCATGTGACTTAGGCTTGGACAAGCAGACACAGGTGCCAAAAAATGCTAAATTGAGAGCTAGTGACACAAAGAAATAAAGATCACCAAAAAACTCTCTGGCATTAAAAGCTGCCATGTCAAGGTCTAGCTTCCATGAGCATTGTTCCAATGGGCAGCCCCCACCCCCAACCCACTCAGAATCAGGGTGCAGCAGAGCCAGCTATAGCGTGGTGGCCATCGCAGTGCAAGCTCTGTGGACCTGCTCAGCAGCATGATTTGAACTTCAGTTTCATCTGGGTAGCCTCTGAACTAGTTCTTCAGCCCCTATGGTAATTCTGTGAGCCATGAAATGGCCTTTTCATAAGCCTCTTTCTGCCTAAATTAACCAGGGTTGGTTTCATTTACTTGCAGCTAAAAAAATCGGACAGATACAGGAATACCTCACACACAGGTGAGTGAGAGTGCGGAGGCATGCGTGCAGGGTGGGGGCACAGCAGGTGGTTTAATATAAAGGGAGCATGAAGAGTGAAGTGGAAAGGTTGGGAAGTAAGGCTAGAGATGCAGATGGGATGAAGTCACAGAGCGGCTGGTGCACTGGGCTAAGAAACTTGGCCTCCAGTTTGAAGGTAATGGGTACCTTAGCACAGAAGTGGCAGTAGCCATATTCATATTTTAGACTGATTAATCTACCTTAAGTAGGTCAAGCCAGTGTAAAGAGGGCAAGGGAAGATCGGGAAAGGCCAAACAAGAGGCTGTTACCATAGTGTCCGAAAAAAAAAAGTGATGGAGGTTGAAGGGGGCAGTGGCTGAGGGGAGAGAGAGGTGGTGAGAGCCTTGAGAAATATTTAGACAACAAAGGAGGTAATACGTATTTTCACACTGAGATAGGAGAAGTCCCTTTACCAATGTGGGCTCAATCTCTTTGACTATAAATTAGGAGTGACATCTAAGTGTCTTATAAAACAGGCAACAGTCCATGATTCTAATTACCAGTGATGCAGGTACACTGGCCTGACGACAGCAGAAACTGTTACTGGGAAGGAAAGAAACTCCGTTTACAGAAACAGGTCAGAAAGATGAAGACTGGGCAGGGATAAAACCAAGGTCTGTGAAGTTTAAAAGGCACAGCATGTGGTAAAGATGCACTCGTTTACCGCAACTTATGATGCTATGGCAGAAACCTTTAAAGGAGGGATGTGACTGTATAAGAGGATACATTGCTTTATACAACAGGTGCACTGCCAGGGTGCACTCACACTGAAAGTCCAACGTACTGTTAAACCATCTCCTTTATAAAATGATTTTTATACCTTTTACCCAGAGGTATTCCCATTACAGAGACATGAATTCACTAGTGGATTTGAGCTCTTGAACATTTACAGTGAAATGTTCCTCTCATGAGACTAAAACACTTCTTGAGAGACACTGTATTCTTCCAGCAAAACAAATACGAAGGTTTGAGCATCAAGACAGGATCGCATCCCCCTTTTAAGTGTGTGTGTAGCTAAAATTGAACCAAAAAGGCAACCACACTAGGAGCATGAAAAATGGACATTTTCACAGAATCTCAGAGTTTCAGCACGTCATGGGTAAACACACATTTCTGGCCCAAGTAGAACTTTCCTTTGCAATGCAGAAGTTTTTTTCTTAGCTACAAAAGAAAATTGAGTAATCATGATTATATTTTGTTTGAAAAATTTAAGTGATGAAAAGTTCCTTGTAAAACTACTTTGAAGACTAGAGAACAAAAATACACCTTGCATTATATTTCAGTTATGAGCTCTTCTACATTTCCCCCATTAATTCAAAGGAAATAAATGGCCATGACAATAGTCTCTTACACCATCAAATGCTTGATCACCTCACGAAGCAGGACTACCATGTTTCTGAAGAAAGACCAGGGATCCAATTTCAGTTTCTGTGAACAAGCATCCCTCCATAGAAAGCCTAACTTAGCCAATGAGTGGGAAAGGATGACCCCCTCATCCCAGCCCCTGCTGACCTCTCGTCCCCTCCCCCAACTACAGGCAGAGATGACTTTCAGGGGATTTGCTCCTAAAAGTCCCTTCATGGTCATGATTGTTGGCCCACCGAAAAGTATGCTGTGCTCTATCGCTCAGTCGTGTCCAACTCTTTTCGACCCCATGGACTGTAACCCGCCAGGCTCCTCTGTCCATGGGGATTCTCCAGGCAAGAGTACTGGAGTGGGTTACCATGCCACCCTCCAGGGGATCTTCTCAACCCAGGGATCAAACTCAGGTCTCCCGCATTGCAGGCGGATTCTTTATTGTCTGAGCCACAGAAAAGTATACATTAAAATAATACTTAGAATCACAGTCTGTTCTGATTTATTTTTTCTGTCATTTAAACAGAGGATTTGGACATGTTTCTGATAGGTCATAGGATTTCTCAGGTGGTGCTAGTGGTAAAGAATCCACCTGCAATGCGGGAGACCTGGGTTCAGTCCCTGGGTTGGGAGGATCCCCTGGAGGAGGGCATGGGAACCCACTCCAGTATTCTTGCCTGGAGGATCCCATGGACAGAGGAGCCTGGTGGGCTACAGTCCAGAGAGTTACACAGAGTCAGACACAAATGAAGTGACTTAGCACACATGCACGCATGTACATAATAAAATCCCTCCAAACTCTGAACACACACATATGTACCACTGCCGCTACCTCCAAGCACATCCATACAAATTAGGGCACAGGAGAAAAATCAAGTAATGTCTTGAAATGGCAGGGAAGAGCATTTAATTTGTATTCAGCTTAGGTACCCCTCAGAGGATTTTCTCATCTTGCTTTTGAGCTTTTTTGAAAGTCACCTTGACTTAGTGAAGAACAGATTCATTTTTTAAAATGTTTTAAAGCAACTGTGCACTCTTGCCTAAGCAGAGCTGGATTTTTAATAACTAAAAAACACTACCATCACCTTCCTGCCCGCCTCAATGGAAAAAAAAAATAGTGCTTATTTTCGAACCAGTATTCCTGGAACTTCAAGCCACCGCAACTTCTAAGGTGCCCAGCAGCAGGAGGGGTGCAACCACCCTGGTTGGTGTTGTTCTTTTTCTCTCGCATTACTAGTAGTCTCCCTAAAACCCTGAACTTTGGTAAAGTTTGCTAAGCAGACAATTACTAATTCCTCGGACCATTTTGCTCGAGAAGACAAAGTTGGCCACAGCCATGGGTGGACGTGGAGAAGGGCATGGCTGCCCACTCCAGTATTCTTGCCTGGAGAATTCCAGGGACAGAGGAGCCTGGCGGACTAGTCCAAGAGGTCGCAAAAAGTCAGACACGACTAAGTGACTAACGCACACACGCACGCACACACACGCTGGTGGACAGGTGAGCTATCCACAGGCAAGCTGTCTGCTGGGACAGCCACCCTCTGGGGAAACACTAAAATTGCTGGAAGACAGTTTCTTTCTGTTAATCAGCTCACCTTTTTCATAAGTAATCAATTATTCAGAAGAAGAAAAAGCTACTTTTAAAGCAGATTTTTTTAAGATTTGATTTATTTTTGTTTTTGTTAAAAGCTTTATCGAGGTGTGCATGCGTACTTGCTCTGTCACGTCTGACTCTTTGTGATCCCATGGACTGTAGCTCTCCAGGGTCCTCTATCTATGGAGTTTTCCAGGCACGACTACTGGCATAGGTTGCCATTTCCTGTTCCATTATTGGGAGCTACCCAGGTGGCACAGTAGTAAAGAGTCCATCTGCCAAGCAGGAGACACAGGTTCAATCCCTGGGTCAGGAAGACCCTGAAGAAGGAAATGGCAGCCTACTCCAATATTCTTGCCTGTGAAATCCCTTGGCCAGAGGAGCCTGGAGGGCTACAGTTCATGGGGCCGAAAAGAGTTAGACGCAACTGAGCAACTAAACTACAGTAACAGCAACACTCTGTTATTGAGGTATAACCAACACATCATAAAGTGTACATATTTAAAGCTATATATAGAGAGAGAGTCATTGAACCATCACCACAATCAACATAATCAACAATTTCCATCACCCCCAAAACTGCGTATATGACCCTTCGTAACCCAAACTTCCTCCCCAAATCCTGCTCTGTACATAAGCAATCACTGGTTTGCTTCTGTTCACAAATAAACTTGGGTTAAGCAGATTTTAACATCAGTTTACCTCGCATAAGTTTCTGGCCCCGTCTTTCTTTTCTTAAAAGGAAATCTGCACTCACTGACTGACAGGGACAAATTTCCCCCCAACTAATTCCATCATAAATCCACTTCACCCATCTGCCTGCAGCCCCCAAATTGGATTCCACAATAAATAAATATTGCTGCTGCCTCTGCTGTCTTTATCTCAAACCAGAAAATGAATGCAAACTCAAAATCCTGTTTTCTAAACGCCCAGTGACTGAGACAGGAAGGGGTGGGGGGAGGATGGCAGCCTGTTTGTACACCCCCTGGCACTGCCTCTTCCTCACCAGCGAAGCTTTCCATGGAAATTCTGCCTGCATTAGCCTTGGCTACGTTTGGGACTATTTTTGGAAGCCTGAAAACCTCAAGGGAGTGACTTTTACTTTTATTCATGTACTCGGTCCTTACTTTTATTTATTAAAGAAACAAAAACATGTCTCCTGCTTAACTTCAACCAGCTTTCATGTCAAGTAAAACAAAACGTTGGCTGGTCCAGTCGGCCATTGGCCAGGATGGAGGGGGAGCCCCTCCGAGTGTGTCTGACGCATATGTGACCTGGGTACTAATCACCCCGCAGAGAAGGAGGAGCCATGCATGGACTTCTTCTGAGAGTCTTGTCCCAAAGGAACAACTTTGGGAGAGTGGCTGGGTCCGACTGGGAGAGAAAAGGCATCTGGGCAAAATTCCAGCAAATCTGCTGTTACATTTAAAAGCACTTCAGGTGCAGAAGCAAAGAGATGGAAGGCTCAGCGTTTTCCCAGCGCTGCGACACTGACATCTCCGAACCTGAAAAAATCAGCAGAAAGGATCACAGTGTGAGAATCACCCCTCAGGTTTAGCTGCAACACCCCCCCCCCACCCCAGAGTCTAAGTGTTCATTTTAACAAGTTGTGAAGGGCAGGCAGCCAACCCCTTGGCCTCCACAAGACAAATTGATTCAAGCTTTTCTCCTTGAGCCCACAGCCAGTATGCCTGCAACAATAGCTGCTGGAGAGGTGCTGTTGTTTTATGTCAGTGGAGATCTCAAACTCCCCCACCCAGGACCAGCAGCCCTCGAGGCATCCACAAATGGGAACAAGGAACAGCAAGAAAGGCGAGCAAAGTGGAGGTTAAGTTCGCCTCCAGCATTCAAAAGGCTTCCTTGGTGGCTCGGTGATAAAGCATCTGCCCACAATGTGGGAGACTCATGTTCAATCCCTGGGTCAGAAAGATCCCCTGAGAATAAAATGGCAACCCACTCCAGTATTCTTGCCTGGAGAATTCCATGGGCAGAGGAGCCTGGTGGGCTACACAGTCCATGGGATTGCAAACTAAACCACCACCACCAGGCATTCAAAAAGCTGCTGTGAGAAACCCCGGGGAATTTGCCTGGTGGGGCATCTCCATGCCAGTGCCAAGGCCAGCCCTTTGTCCCCTCAGCTCTCACTTCTTTTCTTCCTATGCCCTCTTTACTGCTCAAATCTGAGCTAGGATTCACATATCCCAACATGCTGGATGATGGCTACAAATATTTACATCATATTGGGCAAATCACTTCAACTTCCCTGGACCTCAGTTTCATCCTGCTAAATGTATATATGGCAGAGACTACCAGATATTCAGGGAAGATAGCTTCCCTGGTGGCTCAGACGGTAAAGCGTCTGCCTGCAATGCGGGAGACCCGGGTTCGATTCCTGGGTCAGGAAGATCCCCTGGAGAAGGAAATGGCAATCCACTCCAGCACTCTTGCCTGGAAAATCGCATGGATGGAGGAGCCTGATAGGCTACAGTCCATGGGGTCACAAAGAGTCAGACATGACTGAGCGACTTCACTCACTCACTCACTCACCAGATATTCAGGGCTTCCCTGGCGGCTCAGCAGTAAACAATTCCCCTGCCAATGAAGGAGATGCAATTTCGATCCCTAGGTCAGGAAGATCCCCTGGAGAAGAAAATAGCGACCCACTCCAGTGTTCTTGCCCACGAAATCCCATGGATAGAGGTGTCTGGTGGGCTACAGTCCACAGAGTTGCAAAAGAGCCAAATATGACTAAAAAACAACAGCCAGATATCCACCATAAATCTGCTTCATTTTCTTCTGGGGCACAAGGAGAGTATATACACTCCCCCTCCCTTTTCCCTGTGATTAGGCATGACTGTGTGACTGTCATTCCTAGTCAACAGAATATGAGCGGAAGTGGTATGTGCCAAGAAGTTGATGTGTCCCTTTTCTCTTCCCATCGATTGCATCTGGCAAGTGACAGAGGCCCAGATAGTCACATATTGAAGAAGTAAAGCCACAAAATATATCCTAGAATCACTCGCAAAAGAAAGCTGCCCTATATCAGGAGAAAACTCTAATTGAAAAGAAGCATGCACCCCAATGTTCATAGCAGCACTGTTTATAATAGCCAAGACATGGAAGCAACCTAAATGTCCATTGACAAATGAATGGATAAAGATGTGGTATATATATACAATGAAATATTACTCAGTCTTAATAAAGAATGAAATAATGCCCTTTGCAGCAACAGGGATACAACTAGAGCTTATCATACTAAGTGAAGTAAATCAGACAAAGAAAGGCATCATATGATATCATTTATATGTGGAATCTTAAAAAATGATACAAATGAACTTACTTACAAACAGAAACAGACTCAGAGACAGAAAACAAACTTATGGTTCCCAAAGGGTAAAGGTGGGGAGGGATAAATTTGGAGTTTGAGATTAACATGTATACACTACTATATAAAATGGGGCTTTCCTGGTGGCTCAGCTGGTAAAGAACCCACCAGCCAATGCAAGAGATTCCAGAACACACATTCGAAAGAAATGGCAACCTGCTCCAGTATTCTTGCCTGGAAAATTCCATGGACAGAGGAGCCTGGCAGGCTGCAGTCCATGGGTTGCAAAGAGTTGGACACGACTGAGCACACATGTGCACGTGTGCATACGCACACACACATAATGGATAAACAAGGACCTACGGTGTAGCACATGAACTGTTAATATTCTCAATATCTTGTAATAACCTATAATGGATAGGATTCCAAAAAAGAATATATATGTATACATAAAACTGAATCACTTTGCTGTACACCCAAAACATTGTAAAGCAGCTATAATTCAATTTTTAAAAAATTTTTTAATAAAAAAAAAAGCTGCCCTTTGACCAAAATGTCTTCCTTGGACTCTTTCATGAGCAAGGAATAAAAGTACTGATCAGGTTAAGCCACTAAGGTTTTGGTGAGCCTACTTGTTTCTGTAGTCACACTATCCTAACACAGGTGATAATAACCCCTGCCCTGCCCACCTCAAAGAACAGTGGGAAGAATCAAATGAGCTGTGACTTGTAATGCGTGAAAAAAAACTTACAAAATATATCATGTCCCTCAAGTCTAGAGCAGCAATAACACCATCTGTAGATGGGAAAGCACTCATAAATTTAACAGCATTCATTGAGTCCAGGCATTCTGCTATTTAAATGCTTTATGAGGATAGTTTCGTTTACTATACATAACAACATCATGAAACAGATGCTATTGCTCTCCCATCAGCCAGATAAGGAAACCAGGGCTTAGGAAAGTCAGCAGCTCACCCCATATTCAACCTGAGCTAAAGACAGAAAGTCTGACACCAGAACCAATAATCTTAACCATGAACCTAGAAAGAAAGCCAGCTTCAAATGAATGAATAATTGGAACTTTTAATTAAATAAGTGAAACTTTAAAAGCACTTTACTTCAATTATCTTTTTTTTTTTTTCAAAAGAAAGCCATCTTTGGCCTACCATCTGTCCTCATGCTGACCTGGTTTTTCCATTTTCTTTTCCATGTACGCACACAACTCTTATCTTCAGCAGCTGGTGTTCTTTCAAACATGATGCTGCAGACCACCACCTATAAGCTTGGATGCAGGATTCGGCATTTACCAGGGTCCTTTTTAATCTCAGTCCAGTACACTTCTATTCCCTCTAGAAACTCTTTTGTCCTCTTAAATGCACTTAACATAAGCTAAGAGACAAGGAAATGCTGTTTGATTGATGAAAAGGGCAAGGGCACCTCCCAGGTATTAACCCATTTAAGAAATCATTAAGCAATGTTACCTCATGCTTCCACCATTAGACAGGATCCCAAAGCACAATTACTGGAGCCTAGTAACAAGACCACCAAAGGTAAGCCAGGCCATTATAAACAGTTAAGAGTTACTGTGTACTGTGAGCTTTTACAGTTAGTCAGCTGAGTTATTTAGCACGTGTGTTTTCCATCCTTTCAATGCATAGGGAAAATTCACAGTGTCTAACATCTCTCGAAACCACGTTTCCACCTGTGTGGGGCAGTGGAATTAATAAGCATATAGAACAACCTCACAAATTTGGATCCTACTCATCTGGAATTCATATTTCAGTTATGCACACATGGGCCTGCCCAGACAAAAAGGCTGGCAGGGGTGGAGGTCAGTGCACAAAGTTAGAGTGAAATAAGGGCTGGCAGGGTTAAGGGAAGGTAAAAATTGGGCTGTGGAGCTCAGAGGCTCTAATACATACATGTAATGAGCATCGTATACCTAAAGTCACTAATTGTGTGCTGAGATTGAGTTTATCCTTTGGTATCCATGGAGGTTTAAACAGAAACAAATTTAAACACTTAAATGAAATTTCAGGAAGAATGTTTAAATTGCTTGCTGATTAAGGCAAATAAAACATTTTCTTGCACTTTTGAGAAATACATTCACAAAAGCCAGTGGTTTAGTGACCTATCTATGGGCTTCCCTGGTGGCTCAGATGGTAAAGAATCTGCCTGCAAAGCAGGAGACCTGGGTTCAATCCCTGGGTTAGGAAGATCCCCTGGAGAAGGAAATGGCAACCCATCCCCAGTATTCTTGCCTGGAGAATTCCATGGACAGAGGCTCCTGGCAATCAATCTACAGTCCATGGGGTCGCAAAGAGTCAGACACAACCAAGTGACTTTTCACACGGATTGCATAGTTATCTATTCACTGAAGGGTGTAAACAATGCAAGCCTTAGAGTCTTCCTGACATACAAATAATAAAATACCCGTCTAGAGTACATACAGTTCAAATCTAAACCTTCCAATAACTCTAATAACCTCCCTATAATCCCTAAGCATTCCCACAGATAAGCAACATGTTGGGTCTGTGAGGTATGGTTCTTCTGCAGATGGAGAAAAGGTAAAAGAAAAGGCAGATTCAAGCTCAAACTTGACCGTGGACGTACCAAGCTACGGCCATGCTTTCTGTGCTTGTTTCTGTTGTTTAAACAATGTGTGTGTGTGTGTGTTTGTGTGTGTGTGTGTGTTAGTTGCCTAGTCCTGTCCCACTCTTTGCAACCCCATGGACTGTAGCCCACCAGGCTCCTCTGTCCATGGAGGTCTCCAGGCAAGAACACTGGAGTGGGTTGCTGTGCCCCTCTCCAGGGTATCTTCCCAACCCAGGGATCAAACCCAGGTCTCCTGCATTGCAGGCAGATTCTTTACCATCTGAGCTACCAGGGAAGCCCCTGTTTAAACCATGGATAATATCAAAATAGAGTTCTAAACCACATTAGGTTAACCATCTGGGGCTCAGTATCCTCTATTTTATCCTCGGTGTCTGCTCCCCTCAGTCTTGTCCCACCTCCTCTGAAATAATGAACATAAGGCAATTTTGTTACCTTTGGGGTCAGCTTCCATTTTGATGCTGTTAGGAAACATAAAAAGTGTAAACAGACTTACAGAGACAAATAAGCATGCTCCACTAGCTCTTTGAGGACATCAAATACATCCTTCTCTCCTCAGGAAAATAAAACATCAGCAAATATTTTATAATAACTCTAATGGAGCATAACCTTTAAAAATTGTGAATCAGTACATTGTAAACCTGTAATTTCTATAATATCAACTACCATTTGAAAAATAACAAATTTAAAAAAGAGCTGAACAGGAAAGACTGAATCAACATATATTTAATGTGGTCCAACTATCTGCCAAGCAATTGTGAGTCACCAAAATTAGATAAGTTTAATTAACTGGTTATGGGTAGCTGAATTTGCAACTAATTTGTTTATGCTTAAATACTTGCCTGGTGACTCAGACGGTAAAGAAGCCTCCTGCAATGCGGGAGACCTGGGTTCGATCCCTGGGTTGGGAAGATCCCGTGCAGGAGGGCATGGCAACCCACTCCAGTATTCTTGCCTGGAGAATCCCCAAGGACAGAGGGGCCTGGAGAGCTGCAGTCTATGCAGTGGCAAAGAGTCAGACACGACTGAGCGACTAAGGTACATATATAAACACTGTAAGAGACTAAATAGAATAAGATCCCTTGGAAGTGAAAAGTTACAAAACAGATTTTGTGGTTCCACCTATGCACAGTTTTAAATGATACTATAGTTAGCAATATTATTACATTAAAAAAACACCAGCAAGATGGCCTTTCCTGGTCATCACGACTAGGGAAAAAACTATTCCTATTTTTGAACACCCCAATCATTCTCACATAATTTTTTTTAACATTATACCTAGCATGATACTTATTTGTTTACTATTTTCCCCTCTTACAAGATAAATAAGATGAATGAAAGAAGAGATTAAAACTGCAGACCTTCAAATTCACTAGAGATTCAGTTTTTCTCCTGGATGCCTATTTTTCTTCCATGTGAATTGGAAGGAAAAAAAAGAGTAGCAAAGTGTAGGTTTAAGCAATCTTTACAAGTTCTTGTCATATTTCAAATAAATGTTTTGGTGCACTGGAAAAAATTTGCCCTTGTGGAGCTGGAAGATGAATCTTGGCTTACTGAACCTAATCAGTTTCAAACTTCTAGCTAAGCAGAAATTTTGTAAATGCAAATTACATTGGAAAATGGTTAGGAAAAGTTGTGAAATACTGAGCATATCAGAAATTTCACAGATTTATTTTGAAATTTTAATGACAATTCAAATATTATTAAAAAGGAAGAAAACATCAGTATGGTTTGACAAACACTTTCTTAAAACAAGGCTATACAACAAGCCGAACAAAAATGAAAAGAAACTCAAACTCCATTTAACTGTTTATTGACTCTTCCTTTTTTTTTCTTTATACCAGAAAGAAGGTCATCATCTCAAGCTTCCAGCTCTGTCTCAGGGCCTTTGCATGTTTCTCTGCCTCATCTCCTCTAGTAATTTTCCAACTTATTGATCAGAGGGAAAAAACAAATAAGCTGAACTGTACTCTAAAGAAGAAAAGCTTGGCTTTATTCTGATTATTCTCTTTATTTAGCATTCAGAAAATACAGATATATATAAGAAAGAGACTAAAAATCACTGATAATCCCACAGAGATAGCAATTTAATATATATCCTTTTAGATTTTTTTCTATACATTGATATACATATGCAATTTAAATTTTTTTTACTAAAATGGTGTGATTCTATCCATACTGCTTTATATTCTAGCTTACTTTTTCCTACTTAAAGAATATATAGTGGTCACATTTCCTGATCAATAAAGATTAACATTATCATGGTGAATGTATACCATAATTCACTTAATCCTTGATTGCTTTACATTACAACCCAGTATTTTCCAATTTTTCTCCATTATAAATAAGTGAGATAAACATTCTTTAAAATTGTTTTATCAAAGAGTGTATTTTTTCTAAAAATTTCAGAACTGCCTGTCAAATTATACTCCAGAATCCTCTGGATACCAAAGTTTACTATCCTAATGGCAAAGCAGACAGATGCTCACTCCTCCCACCCCACCTTTGACAATTCTTACTATTAACAGACTTTTTACTCTTCGCCGTTCTGATTGCTGTTCAATGTCTAGTTAAAGTAAGACAAGCATTCTTGGCCATTTACATATCTTCCTTCATGATTTACCTATCCACTTCACACATTCTTTCTGATGTACGCTCTTCTTTTTCTGAATAATTTCCTTAACTTGACCAAAGGGCCTGGGCTCTTGGCGACTGTGAATTTGCTCCAAAGTCGTCCTTGCCTTCTGCGGCCATTTGTTGGTCTCTAACCAGAGATGCCTTTTGTTATTTCTTTCCTAAATCAGTTGACCCTTTATCCTAGCAAACGGCTTTTCTATTTTAACTTTGGACACCCTATTTCTCTCTAAATTGATTAAAAGGGTGGAGAGAGGAGGCAGCAAATTAGAATGTTAGAGGTGATGTGGGGAGGAGCTCTGTTAGGGCCTAAGCTCTATTTTTCCTGCTAAGCCTCAGACATGGGCACTGGGATGAAATTTGAAAATTTTTAAAGAAAGGTTTTCCTTGGAGTTAACAGGACATATTCATTGCTCCAGGCAGAATTACAGCAGAGATGCAAAGAGAACTTTTAATGTTAGGTTCCTGAACTTCTACATAGATGGTTAAACATCTACATAGATGGTTAAAACCCATAACAGGAACAAGAATGTGGAAAGCCAAACATGTTTCTTTTGTAGGAATCAACTTTTCTGAGAGGGGGGAAATAAAAGGATTTTTGAAAATCCAAAGCTAAAATATGAAGAAAGCAAACTTAGACTTTGGCCCATAAACTGGTAATTTTGACCTATGGGAGATGAGGTACCTACATCTAAAGCATGACGGAGGTGGGAAGTAGGGGTGAGTGGAAAATATTGGTGGGGGTATTATTCCATTATCACAATGCCAATAGCACTCTCATTGAGAAACTACTCAAATTAATGGATTAGAGGAAAAAAATTCATGAAGATCCAGACAGTATAAACAGAGACCAGAGGAGAACTGCCCAGGAAGGGGGAAGCTTGAGCCAGACAGAGCTCCATAAATCTACATAGAGGAGGCCCAATCTGGAAGGACCACAAGACAGCTGGGTCAGCTCTGAGAGATGTCCCAGGCTCTTGCCCGACTAAAATAGGCCAGTCACCAGCACCAAGAATCCACATGGTTGCCCAGACCAGAGCCACAGACTCTCAAGCACCTCTCCTGTGAGCTCCTTTATTACGTGTGCAGAGCATCATCTCAGATATTCTTGTTTCCACCTCCTACGACAGCTGCACAGCACCCAAGAATCCTACCTGCCCATCCAAACTGTCCTCTGTGGACAAGGACTATTCATTAGCCCATCAGTTTTATAAATCTCCCCAAACCAAGGGTGGGAGTCCTGACACTGAGCGAGGCAGAGGTTAGTGTGGAATGGTAGGCCCCATGTATGTGATCTTTGGAGGCAGTGAACAAAAGGCCCAGAGGCTCCCTCTTCCCTCAGATTCCCCATCACCTCCTCTATCTGGAACCTCTGTGAAATGCAGCCCTATTACACCTACCTGGCCTCACCTGGCTAAAGACTGGAACAGACTTACTGAGAGACCACTTGTTGAGAGTCTGCGGAGTCTATAGGGAAAATATCTAAAGATGAAAGAAGCAGACACACAAAGGTCACTCAGTCTCACAGTTCTAAATTCCTGAGAGCAAGGACTCTACCTACTTATCACTATTGTATCCTAAGCACCTGGCCCAATGGTTGACACTTAAAAGGTTCAGTAAACGGTTTGGGGGATGAATAAACAGATGGATGGAATATTGCAAGAAGTCTCTAACAGAATTATCTGAATTACAAAGAGGTTGGGAGATGTTAGTCAAGAATGTACAATTGTAGGGGACTTGTCTGGTGGTCCAGTGGTTAAGACTCTGACCTTCCCCTGCAGGGGGCATGGGTTCGATCTCTGGCACATGCCACGTGGCAAGGCCAAATAAATAGTAAGAATGTACAGTTGTGCTTAATCTGAGATCTCAGTGAAAAACTGGAACAAAGCAGAGCTACTGAAGTACCCTTACAACACAAAGTAGCAGAGAAGAGTACACAAACATGGTTTCCATTTCTGCCCTGAATGCAGCATAACTCTGGCACATGGAGGGCGCCAGGGGGCATGTAATAGCGTAACAGCTGTCCTCAAATAATAGTGGCCCGTACTGATGATGACCACGTCCATACTCACCCAGAGAAGCCACCTAACAGGTACATCACTGGGAGGTGACCTGGACATGCTTCATGAAAAGCCTGGATCTCGAGATGACCCTTATATTTTATTATCTAGATATTTACTGAACATCTAGCTATCTCCAGGCAGCTATGTGCCAACCTCAGAAAACTTGGAAGATTCTGGACAAACACTGAGAAGTGGAGGGGGCTCCAAATGGAGAGAATGGAGTAAACAAGGATAGGAAAGTAAGAAAAAGGATAGCTTAATTGAAGAGATGCATACAGTTTACACGATAATTTTACATGCATCAACTCTCAGTCAGAAGGGAGACAAGAGAGAGCACAGTCAATACTATGAAAATAAAAGTTCCAGCTGAGAGATAACTGGTAAAGGCAATGCGTGGAAAACAGGGAAGTAATATATTCACTCTCCCAGCAGCTTTCTGGCTGGAAACAGACAGCTACGCATTAATACAATTTCCATACGATGGTGCTTCTCTCAGACCAACCAGGCAGAAGCTGGAATTCACCTGCCTTGGATGACAAGTTTCCAGAACTGTTTCCTTAAGGCACATGGATTCCACACCACAGCACTTTTTAAAATAGCAAACACGGGCAAGATTTTCAAACATAAAAATTTTAAGTGGTTTCAGGACTATTTCAAAAACTGGACTGATTCAATGAATTTATTCTTCAGAGAATCCTGGGCAGTTAGAATTCCAGCCCAAGAGTTAATTCCCCTCTTGTATCTCATAGAGTTGCCACTGCCATATGCCCCAGAGAAAAAGCTAAATGCTGTATCACGATGAAATGAACTAAGCATTTTGGAATCAATGGTAACCTGTGTTTTAATTCCCACCCCAAATTTCAGAAGGCAGTAAGGGCTGACACCTTTCCACATCCAGAGGCAGATAACATGGAAAATAATGCCTCGTTTCCCTTTCCCCTCTTAGCACGTCTCCCAACCTGTGCCCTGAACTCTAACACACCTCTTGAATTAGTGTGCAGAGAGTTTCCCAAGATCAACACTGAAATACTTCATCAAAGCCTTAATTCAAGACTAACTGGCATTTTAAAGTAACAGAACCAGCTGTGCACACAACTTGTTTGCCTGAGACACCTCTGCTAGATCCAGGCTTCTTAAAGTAATCATTCAAGCATGCCATGAATAAGCCAGGCAGCTCCCTGGATTCTCTGACCAGATAAAGGTGGGCAAGAGGCACTACCCCTGTGAGTTTTGCATTCCACATCAAGCCCAACTGCCTTGACCCCCTGGGAATTTCTTTCTCTGTAATTCCAAGTATTTGGACCGAGCAGCTCAGTCTCCAGCAATTTGACAGTTCAATTAATATTTTCATACCTAGATAAATGGGACTATAAAACATGCAGCTGCCATTACAATATGGTCTATTTTAGGAGCCACTCAAACTAGGACAGGGTCTGGCAGGTCACTGAGGTCTTCAGATATGTGAATTCCTGGTCAGAGGCAGGTCTCTCCCACACTCAGATGCCCTGCCTTCCAGGTTCGTTCTAGCAGATGATCAGTTACCAACATCATGGGTCAAAAAGGCCATTTATCTGTTGCACATCCCCCAGAGCTTGGTACCTGACAGTATAACACTCCAAACATTTTGGAGCAGCAAACTAATTCCTCTAACAAAATTTCTCCCTCTGGAGAGTGGGAGTGAGGGCGGACAGATGGCTCTTTGCTTCTATGCCACTGCCCTTCTATACCTTGTCTAAAAAGAGCCTCTTCTTCAGAACAAAGTAAATAAAGTCAGAATGTCGGGAGAGGATTCTGACCTAAGGCTGCCTGATTCCAGACACTATACAACTTTGAAGAAACTGACCCTTCTGAGAGACAGAAAATCTGAACTGGGTAAAAAAATGGAAAAGAAGAGTTTCTAGCCTCTGGAGATACCAAGCAGATTTTATTTGAAAGAACTGAAAAATCTGACATTGAAATATTTTTCAAATACAGTAAAGTAACCTCAGGTATTTATCATACTATTAGGTTCTGAAATAATTGAAGAAATGAAATTGACTCCCATAAACTAGAAGTCTTCTGCCTTAAAATGAAAAGATGACTCTACTGCCATTATAATCCTTTTATGTTTAAGATATGCTTTTAATTAGATTCTACCTACTTGTCTCTGCTAGTTGATTCCCCAGAAGTGTTGCTTGTTTGGATCCAGTTTCATAGATTGGGTTAGAAGTTTCCAGATAAATCCTAGATTTAGTTTGTTGAGTCTAAAAACTTAGGAAGCACAACAGAAGTGCTCCAAAAGATTTATATTCTGTCACATTTCATGGGGTTCAACTTAATTCTACAAAAGCGGCGGGGGGTGGGCGGGAGGGGTTATTTACTTTCTCTTCTCATGCTGTTTTGGAGAAGGCGATGGCACCCCACTCCAGTACTCTTGCCTGGAAAATCCCATGGACGGAGGAGCCTGGTAGGCTGCAGTCCATGGGGTCACTAGTCGGACACGACTGAGTGATTTCACTTTCACTTTTCACTTTCCTGCACTGGAGAAAGAAATGGCAACCCACTCCAGTGTTCTTGCCTGGAGAATCCCAGGGACAGAGAGCCTGGTGGGCTGCCGTCTATGGGGTCGCACAGAGTCGGACATAACTGAAGCGACTTAGCAGCAGCAGCTCACGCTCTTTCTGGTACTGGGAGCAAAATAACCTTTCGAGGAGCCTGGCCACAAAACCTAATAGAAGAGCATCTTTAAAATGCAGAGAAAAGAGGTAGGATACATAACAAAATAACATACCAGAGTTATGCTCTCAGAATATTTGAGATCAATTTTCTTTATAACTTTCCCTTCTTCTGCAAGACCTGAAGTACATAGAGCACCACCACCTCCAGCAGCACCCAGCTCCACTGAGAGGAACAAACAGAAAATTGGAAGAGAAAGAGGGAATCTTAGGATATGCAGAGAGGATCATGAGGGAGAGAAGAAGAGAAGGAACTGCCAGGGAAGAAAGACTTCTTAGGCCCATCTGAGGACACTCAGTATGGACTGGAACAATCTGGAAGAGAAGAAAACTGATTTTCACCACATTCTGAACTCCAAATGTGGCTGCTTTCCCAACAGTAAATCTTTGATTGTCCAGGAATCACATTTTGATCCTCTAATAGTAAGGCCCTCCCGTACTCAGAATAGTAAGTGAAGGGCTGCACATTGCTGCCTTCCAGAGTCAAGGACATGAGTAGGAAGGTCCATGTAGCTAAAAGTTATAGAGAAGTGCCATTACAATAAGTAATGTCCATGGTTCACAGAATTATACATTTAAAAAAGTCAGAATAAGACTCTCAGGCAATATAGTTCCAAAACTTCATAATTTGGCTTCCCATCTCTTCTAAATAATAGAAGAAAGCGGAAAAAGATGTAGTCATAAGATATATACATAATATATAGATATGACTCAAAATATCTTTAAATATCAAAAGTCAGGACTGAGGCTGTGGGTCTGCTGGGTTCTAGAATCAGAAGCATAGCAGCCAGGAGCTTCCAGAAGTAAGGCAGAATAATAGGAATAATAGTAACTAAAGATGCTCCATTTGAAACTCGGTACGGAGCCAGGTTCTCTGCACTGCAGGTAGTCATAAGACTTCTGGTTTTCTTGATATGGAAAAGCCAGAAAATAAAAAGGTACTGACCTAGCACAGAGGACCATAGATTCATAAGAAGCTGTGAATCAAGGAAAATGGGAGCAAAGAGACAAACCTTCCTGATAAGGAATTAAGGTTATCATCAAAGCTCAATTTTAAGGCCTGGCGGTCCAGAGATAAAAGGCAAAAATCAACAACAGCAATGAAAAAGAACTGGACGTTGAGGAAGAGAAAAAACAAAACAATGACAAAAGCTCACATTTAAAATAATTCTTCCAAGATTGGCTCAAGATGGCCAATCTTGAGTAGAAGTTTTACTGAACATGGCCCCGCTGCCAGAGCAAGATCCAGTTTCTTCCAAAGCCAGTCCTTCCTATCAAGAAACCTGCATAAGCATCTCAGCCTCATCCACCAGAGGGCAGACAGAAGCAGCAACAAGAACTATAGTCCCACAGCCTTCAAAATAAAAACTATAATCACAGAAAGTTAATCAAAATGAAAAGGCAGAGGATTATCTCCCAGATAAAGGAACAAGATAAAAGCCCAGAAAAACAACTAAATGAAGTGAGGATAGGCAACTTTCCAGAAAAAAGATTTCAGAATGATAGTGAAAATGATCCAGAAACTCAGAGAAAGAATGAAGGAGATGAAAGAAATGCTTACCAAAGGCCTAGAAGAACTAAAGAACAAACAGAGATGAACAATACACTAGAAGAAATCAATAGCAGAATAACTGAAGAACAGATAAGCAACCTGGAAGACAGAATGGTAGAAATCACTGCCAGAAAAACAGAATATAGAAAAAAAAAATGAAAAGAAATGAAGACAGCCTAAGAGACCTCTGGGACAACATTAAACGCACCAACATTCACATTATAGGAGTCCCAGAAGAAGATGAGAGAAGGGACCTGAGAAAATATTTGAAGAGAACACAGCTGAAAACGTCCCTAATATAGGAAAGCAAATTATCAGCCAAGCCCAGGAAGCACAGAGAGTCCCAGGCAGGATAAACACAAGAAGGAAACACACAGAGACATATGTTAATCAAACTGACAAAAATTAAAGACAAAGATAAAATATTAAAAGCAACAAGGGAACAGCGAAAAATAAAATACAGGGAACTCCAACAAACTTATCAGCTGATTTATCAACAGAAGCTCTAAAAGCTAGAAGGAAATGGCACAATATATTTCAAGTGATGAAAGGGAAGAGCTACAACCAAGAATACTCTATCCAATAAAACTAGTGCTCAGATTTGATGGAGAAATCAAAAGCTTTACAGATAAGCAAAAGTTAAAAGCATTCACCATCACCAAACCAGCCTTACAACAAATGCTAAAGGAAATTCTCTAGGCAGGAAACACAAGAAAAGGAAAAGACCTACAAAAATAAAGCCAAAATAATTAAGAAAATGGTTATAGGATCATAAAATATTAGTCTGTCAGTCTTGTACAACTCTTTGCAATCCCATGGACTGTAGCTCACCAGGATCCTCTGTACATGGAATTCTTCAGGCAAGAATATTGGAGTGGGTAGCCATTTCCTTCTCCAGGGGATTTTCCTGATTCTGAGATCAAACCCAGGTCTCCCACACTGCAAGCAGATTCTTTACCATCTAAGCCACCAAGGAACCCCAATAGGATCATACATTTTGATAATTATCTCAAATGCAAACATTAAATGCGCCAACCAAAAGACATTACACTAACTGGGTGAATACAAAAACAAAATCCTTATAATGCTGTCTACAAGAGACCCACCTCAGACCCAGGGATACTGACAGGCTGAAAGTAAGGGGATACGAGAAGGTATTCCATGCAAATGAAAATCAGAAGAAAGCTGGAGAAGCAATACCCATATAAGACAAAACAGACTTTAAACCAAAGACTCTTATAAGAGAGAAGAGCACCACATAATGATGCAGTGTTCAAGATGCAACCATTACAAATATATATGCACCCAACACAGAAGCACCTCACTATGTAAGGCAAATACAAACATCAAGGGAAAAATCAACAGTAACACAATAATAGTGGGGGACTTTGACACCTCACTTACATCAATGGACAGATCATTCAGACAATTAATTAATAAGGTAACATAGGCCTTAAATGATACTTTAGACCAATGGGACTTCATTGATAATTATAGAACATTCCATCCCAAAACAGCAGACTACACATTCTTCTCAAGGGCACACAGAACGTTCTCCAGGACTGACCACATGCTGGGTCACAAGGTGAGCCTTGGTAAATTTAAGAAAATCAAAATCATTTCAAGCATCTTTTATGATCACAATACTATGAGATTAGAAATAAACTACAAGAAAAACTATTTTTAAAAAAACACAAACATGTGGCAGATAAACAATAATGTACAAAGCAACCAATGCATCCGTGAAGAAATCAAAGAGAAAATTTTTTAAAATACCTACAGACAAATGAAAATGAAAACACAACAGTCCAAAACCTACAGGATGTAGCAAAAGCATTTCTAAGAGGGAAGTTTACAGCAATATAATCTTACCTCAAGAAACAAGAAAAATCTCAAATAAACCACCTAACCTAAAACAACTAGAGAAAGAAGAACAAACAAAACCTACAGGTAGTAGAAGGAAAGAAGTCGTGAAGGCCTGAGCAGAAATAAATGAAATAGAGACAAGGAAAACAATCACAAAGGTCAATGAAAATAAAATCTGGTTATCTGAAAAGATAAACAAAATTGATAAAACTTTTTTCAGACTCATCAAGAAAAAAAGAAAGAGGACTCAAATCAATAAAATTAGAAATGAAAAAGAAGATACAACTGACACCACAGAAATACAAAGAGTCATAAGAGACTGCCAAGAGTAACTATATGCCAACAAAGTGGACAACCTGGAAGAAACAGACAACTTTTTAGGAAGATACAGTCTCCTAAGACTGAAGCAGGAAGAAATGGAAAATATGAACAGACCAATCACAAGCACTGAAATTGAAACTGATTTAAAAAATCCCAACAAATAAAAGTCCAGGACCTGATGATGCCACGGGTGAAATCTATCAAATATTCAGAAAAGAGTTAACACCTACACTTCTGAAACTTTTCCAAAAACTCACAGAGGAAGGAAATTTCCAAACCCATTCTATGAGACCCCTATCACTCTGATACCAAAACCAGACAAAGATACCACACAAAAAAAGAAAATTATAGTCCAATATCACTGATGAACATAGATGCAAATATCTTCAAAAAATACTAGCAGTCCATATCTAACAATACATTTAAAAGTTCATACACCATGATCAAGTGGGATTCACCCCAAGGATACAAGGATTTTTTAATATCTGGTATATCAATGTGATATACCACATCAACAAATTGAAGAATAAAAACCACATGATCAGCCCAATAGATGCACAAAGAACTTTTGAAAAAATTCAGTGTCCATTTATGATAAAAAAAAAAGCTCTCCAAAAAGTGGGCATAGAGGAAAATACCTCAAAATAATAAAGGCTGTATATGACATACCTACAGCTAGCATCATACACAATGGTGAAAAGCTGAAAGTATTTCCTCTAAGATCAGGAACAAGACACCATTTTTATTCAACATAGTTTTGGAAGTCCTAGCTACAGCAATCAGAGAGTTAAAAAGTAAAGGGAATACTAATTTGAAAAAAGAAATTTAACTGTCACTGCAGATGACATGATACTACACATAGAAGATCCTAAAGATGCTACCAGAAAACTACTAGAATTCATCAATAAATTTGGTAAAGTTGCAGGTTACCAAATTAATACACAGAAATCTGTTGCATCTCTATACACTAACAGTGAAAGATCAGAAAGAGAAATTCAAGAAATAATTCCACTTACCATTGTACAAAAAGAATAAAATACCTATGAATAAAGTGACAAAAGACCTGTACTCAGAAAACTATAAGATGTTGATGAAAGAAATCAAAGAAGACACAAACATTTGGAAAGATATACCACGTTCATGGATTGAAAAAATTGATATTGTCAAAATAACTATACTACCCAAGGCAATCTACAGATTCAACACAATTCCTATCAAATTACCAATGGCATTTTTCACAGAACAGAAAACCCTAAAACTTGTATGGAGACACAAAAGACCCTGAATACCAAAGCAATCCAGAGAAAGAAGAACAGAGGTGAGGAATCAGGTTTCCTGGCTTCAGACTGTACTACAAAGCTACAATCATCAAAACAGTATGGTATTGGCACAAAAATAGAAATATAGATCAATGAAACAGGGTAGAAAACCCAGAAATAAATCCATGCACCTATGGTCAGTTCATCTATGATAAAGGAAACAAGATTGCATAATGTTGGAATGACAATCTCTTCAACAAATGGTACTGGGGAAATTGGGCAGCTACATGTCAAAAAATGAAATTAGACCATTCTTTAATATCATACACAAAAATAAGGTCAAAATGGATTAGAGTCCTAAATTTGAGACTGGACACTATAAAACTCCTAGAAGAAAATAGAGGCAAAGCACTCTCTGACATAAATCACAGCAATATCTTTTTTGATCTGTCTCCCAGAATAATGAAAATAAAAATAAACAAATGGGACCTACTTAAACTCAAAAGCCTTTGCACAGCAAAGGAAACAACAAGCAAACTGAAAAGACAACCCACAAATTGAGAGAAAATATTTGCAAAAGATGTGGTAGAAAAGGGGTTAATCTCCAAAATCTATAAATAGCTCATGATGCTAATAATAGCATCAAATAGCATTAAAACAAACATTAATGCATTAATGTTTGATGCATTAATAGCATCAAAACAAACAACCCAATCAACAAATGGACAGAAAACCTAAATATACATTTCTCTAAAGAAGATATACAGATGGCCAAGAGGCACATGAAAAGATGTGCTAATTATTAGAGAAATGCAAATCTAATCTACCATATCACCAGCCAGAATGGCTATCATCAAAAAATGCACAAGCAATAAATGCTGGAGAAGGTGTGGAGAGAAGGAACCCTCCTACTCTTGTTGGTGGGAATATAAATTGATACAGCCACTATAGAGAACAGTATGGAGGTTCCTTAAAAAACTAAAATGGAGCTACCATATGACCCTGCAATCCCACTCCTGGATATATATCCAGAGAAAAGCATGATCTGGAAGGATATATGCACCCCAGGGTTCACTGCAGCACTGCTCACAATAGCCAAGACACGGAAGCAACTTAAATGTCCATCAACATTTGTTGGACAATGGACAATGGACAATGTTGAATGGATAAAGAAGACGTGGTGCATATATCAATAGAATATTACTCTGTCTTTAAAAATAATGAAATAATGCCATTTGCAGCAACATGGATGTATCTAGGGACTGTCATACTGAGTGAAATAAGTCAGACAGAAAAGGAGAAATGTCATATGATGTCCCTTATATTTTAGAATCTAAAAAGTAATGATATAGATGAACTTACTTACGAAACAGTAAGAAACTCACAGACTTAGAGAATGAACTTATGGTTGTTGGTGGGAGGGATGGAGGGGAAGGGACAGGTAGGGACTTTGGGATGGACACATACACTCTGTTATATTTTAAATGAATAGCCAAGGGCCTGCTGTATAGCACATGGAACTCTGCTCAATGTTATGTGGCATCCTGGGTGCCTGGGGAGTTTGGGGGAGAACAGATACATATATGTAAATGGCTGAGTCCCCTCATTGTTCTCCTGAAACTATCACAACATTGTTAATCAGTTATATCCCAATACAAAATAAAACATTTTTTAAGGAAAATAAATAAAAAATAAATCTTCAAACCAAAATTCTAAAACACAAGAAATCTAATATCACAAAAGTTAGCCAACAAACCTAAACATAAATTTACTCCAAATGAAATTAACTCTGTAGAAGACTTTCACAGAAAAATAAAGTAAATATGCTTTGGATGCTCAGGGAGATAAATGAGATAAAGATGACATTTAAAATGAACAAAAATTTATAACTAAACATAAACAGTGAAGAAAAAATGATCTGTAAGATTTTAAAAGCTTATTTGAAACCTTGGAAATGAAAATACAGTCATTGAAAGCATTTGAAGAGTCAAATGATGTAACGAACTATAGAAACAAAGAAATAATTAGTACAATGAAAAACAGGGCAGATCAAGCAGGATAAGAAGAGCGTTCACACTGAGGGGCAAGCTGGCCTGAGGAGTCAGAAATCAAGCAGCCTGCATGGGGCAAGCCTGTGGGTATGCATACATGTGTATACACATTCATCTGTATCTATTATTTATGTATACATCTATGCTGTTAAGTCACTTCAGTCATGTCTGACTCTGTGTGACCCCATAGAAGGCAGCCCACCAGGCTCTGCCGTTCCTGGGATTCTCCAGGCAAGAACACTGGAGTGGGTTGCCATTTCCTTCTCCAATACATGAAAGTAAAAATAAAAGTGAAGCTCAGTCGTGTCTGACTCTTCGCGACCCCATGGACTGCAGCCTACCAGGCTCCTTCGTCCATGGGATTTTCCAGGCAAGGGTACTGGAGTGCGGTGCCATTGCCTTCTCCAGTATATATCTATACACACATATATTTCTTTCTATCCGCTGAGAAGGCCTTGCAGCCGGACACCACAAGAACAAAAATCACACCAAGTGCCCAAATCTTGGTTTTAAGTACTCTTCTTCACTGCAAAAACAGACTTCCATAGAAAAACTGATTCCAAAACTAGGGCAAAGAAAGTAGATGAACCTATAACATTTTGTCATGCATGGAAAGCAAGAAAATGCTCAAAGAATGATGCAGACTTGTCAAAAGAGCACAGAAACCAGCTTGGATGGGCCCCCACTCATGCTGGTGATATTTACCAGAATGTGACGAGGCGGAAGCAGCAACAAAGTCTCTTGGATGCCACGCATGGTTCCAGCCCCATGTGGTAGAACAGGAACGTCAGATGGCCCTCGAGTTTTTAAGCTAACTGGTTCTGTTGTTTTCTGACACCTTCTGAAATGCCCAGTGCTGGAAAGCAACAGTATGAAACCAGTAGACTGCAGAACATCCCTCCTACTGTCTTCCTGTGAATGACAGATTGTGAAAATTAAAACTCTAGATATGAACATTAATTCTGATCTTTGTGATCAGGCCAGCACTGAAATGTCCTGCTTTTTAGGGGGTCTATGACTAGTGTTTTCATTTCACAGAATCACAGATATTAGAAATGGAAAAGATTTATTGAATCATCTTGTACTTATCCCCTACCAGTCAGACATTGTTCCCCAAAGTCTGACTGCACCCAGGCAAATTTGCAAAACTTTAAGAAGCAAGCCTACTATCTCTATCATAGGCAACAACATCACAATCTCACAGTTATACTCAGAAAGACTTTCCCCTGGGTTTCAACCTCACTAGTCCTGTTGTGACTTTTCTTCTTTCATCTCCTTTTGCAGTTATAGCTTTTTTACTACTCCCCCATCAAACAGGTCAGTCCTAAAGGAAATCAACCCTGAATATTCACTGGAAAAACTGATGTTGAAGCTGAAGCTCCAATTCTTTGGCCACCTAATGCAAAGAGCCAAGTCACTGGAAAAGGCCCTGATGCTGGGAAAGATCAAAGGCAAGAGAAGAAGGGGATGACAGAGGATGAAATGGTTAGATGGGATCACCGACTCATGGACATGAATTTGAGTAAACTCAAGGAGTTAGTGATGGACAGGAAGGCCTGGCATGCTGCAATCCATGGGGTCACAAAGAGTTGGACACGACTGAGCGACTGAACTGAACTGTATAATCATTAGGGATTTGATTTAGATCATACCTGAAGGGCCTAGTGGTTTTCCCTACTTTCGTCAATTTAAGTCTGAATTTTGCAATAAGGAGCTCATGATCTGAGCCATAGTCAGCTCCAGGTCTTGTTTTTGCTGTGACTTTTTTTTCTTACTATCCTTAGTCTTCTAAATTGCTCCAGAATGGATGCCCCACACTTTACACAAAAATTGCTTTGAAAAAGCTATTCAATTTTTCTTCTGTTTCTTCATTTATTCCACAAGTATTTATTGCCAGGCACCGCATGCCAGGTGTTAAGCTAAATTCTGTGGCACTACCATAAATGAGACCAGTCCCTGCATCTGCCCAGGATTGCTCCTAGCCTGATTCAACCAAGAGGAGAGAGAGCGGGTCAGGGTTGGAACTGAAATAAGGAGAGACAGAGCCTCTGTGAGCATCACATGCCCACCTACACAGGGGAGGGTGATGCTGGCACCCTTCCTGAAGAGAGAATGCAAATCCAGTCCAGGTTGCACTATATTCCTGAGTTTGGTCAGGAAAGATGCTAAGTTTTTGTGTTTCTATTGGAGTTTTTCTTCCACTGAAAAGAAACTGACTACTATGCTTGATTAGCACATGAATACTGCTCTCCTGAGGAGCAGGGTTCTTTCCAACTTTGAGCCGACTGACTTCATTAGGCCACACCTAGCAACACTAATCCTGCTGTTATGTTTCCCGTGAGGGAAGAGCAGACAGCATCTGTCTCTTTCTTCAGATGGCTGATATTTCTTTCCTGTGTTCTTTTCCCTTCAGTTCGCCTCTCAGTCTGGTTGAAAAGTATTTCTCTTAGTCAAGACAAAAGCCGGCCAGTTATGAAGCATTCTCTGGTGACAATACCAAAGGACGCAGAACTCTATACTTACATTGCTTACCACTTCTTTCTAGTGGTGATACTTGTCTAGACCAAGACTATATGTAAGTAAGACAAAATAAAAGCAGGCTCATGGCAGAGAATGAAGTGGTCCCTGAACAGAGAGTAGCAGCAGTGCAGAAGTGGGACTCAGCACTGCCATCTGCCCCCAGAACCCCAGGAAGACAAACCCCCTTCCGCCAGAACTCAGGGGGAAGACCCATCTCACTTAGGAAGAGCACACTGCCCCAGCTCTCCCCCTTCCCCACCCCCCATGCTGGATAGTAGTGGGGACCTTCCACATGAAATCTGGGATAGAAGTCATGAGAAACTCTAGAGAAAGTAGTATCCATTCACTGTGAATGAATTAATTAGCATCGATTTATCACGAGGTGAAGAAGGAGACCCCAAGGGGCATGGTGAGTCACCAAGATAGTCACTAAATCACCTTCCGTGGAGAAGGTCAGACTGGCTGAAGGGCTCTTTGTCTCTCTGCTCTGTTGGGAGTTAGATGCTGCGTCATAGCTGAACTGCATGATAGGTTAAAAAGTCAGGAGTCTGGAGTTCCTGAAATAAAGGGGAGGAGGAAAGGGGAAGAGACTAAGGGAGCTGAGGGTAGGAAAGGAAAGCAGCCAAGTAAAGAGGAGGAAGGCAACACAGGGGGCCAGGGACAAAACAGATGCTTGGAGATTTCAAGTGCTTTGCAGATGTCAAGGGTGCCTACCCCTAGATTTCCTCTAGAAAGCTACAGAGTCTCGGCACTCACTGATGCTTCTGTGCAAGTGGATTATTTGGGATGCAAAGTGAAAACAGAATGGGTAGTCAAGGCCTGGGCCTGGAGGAGGAAAGGGCATGCACTTGCCCATCCCCATCTGACTCCCGCTACCCCTCTGTCCCGTGAGGAGGTTTCAGAGTAGGGGAGGAAAAGCCCTGTATGAGGGCTCACCTGTGCTGGTCAGGGTCTACTCTCTGCAGTTCAGCTCTCTGAAGGGGCTGTCACCATGCCCTCCTGCTCACAGTGACCGATTGAGCTCCACTCAGGAACAACTAGACTCAAACTCCAGGATCCATAGCAGACGGAGTCAGCAATGACCTTTACCTCCTATGCTAACCAAGGGCAGCTTCCTGGGTGTGCAACCTGTGCAACTGCACAGGCCTCACGCTCGGAAGAGCCATCCTTGCTTTACTGCTCTGCTAGACGTCAGTGCTCCAGCAGAACCAGGCAGCTCCCCGCTGGATGTGAGACTCAGTGGATCACACGGCACTTCTCCCCTCAGCAAGACCCAGGGTCCAGTTCGGCCTCGTCTCTGTCACTGCGAAGGGTAAACTTAGCCATCGAGATCTTGTCAGCTTCCTAACTGACACTTCATGCCGCTCCTCGAAACAGAGACACTCACCATTCTATTGCTATCTGTCCACCTCTTTTGATTAATCTCCACAATATCCCTGATCGGCAGTTGTTGGCATTTGAGAGGCTTGTTTTTATAATTCAGATAAAGTCAGTAATTTTCTAGAACAATCATGTCTCTAAAGCAGATACACAGTTTCTCTGATATGCCAGCTTGTCTTTGGTAAAAGAACAAATTGTTTACAGACAGGGGTTTGTGGTGCCAGAAACCCAAGTGGAACTGTTGAGATACGAAAGTGACAAACTGGGCTTCCCTGGTGGCTCTGTGGTTAAAAAAGAAAAAAGCCACCTGCCAACGCAGGAGACACAGGTTTAATCCGTGATCTGGGAAGATCCCACATGCGGTGGAAGAACTAAGCCCGTGCACCACAATTATTGAGCCTGTGCGCTAGAGCCTGGGAGCTGCAACTACTGAACCCAGGCGCCACGGCTACTGCAGCCCACCCACCCAGAGCCCATGGTCCTCGGCAAGAGAGGCCACTGCAATGAGAAGCCCATGCACCACACAGTAACAAAGACCCAGCATAGCCAAAAATAAATTAAAAAAATTTTTTTAACTGATAAATCCCCAGCACTGGGGCATTGGTACTTGGAACAGTCAAGAAGCTCCAGCCATGAATGTTTCCACACCAGGAGCTATTCCCAGCTTGTACTGAGAGAGTAATACCAATGTGTGGTACCACGGAGGGGGCTCTTCAACTTGTCTGACAGTTACCAGAAGGGCCATTGCTAGCAAAAGTGGCACATATATTTTTTTTTCCTACTTCATGTGGTGTCGTGTGATATCTTCAGATTTCATTTGGATCACTGAACAACTGATCACTTTACCGTAACTTCACCCTCACTACCCTGATTGTTGGAATCACAAGTCTGAGAAGGTTGAGTATCTTCTTAGACATCACAAGTACAGCAGAAACATTGGCCGCTTGTTGAATATCATGAGCTTATCCACGTTTCCCACACGCCCGATGGTTGGGGGCAGACCATATGGCTATATCTGGTCAATGGGCCATAAGTGAGTGTGATACACCTCACTTTCTGGACAGAAATACTGAAGAGCCAGTGCGTGACCCTCTGAGTCTGTCTCCTTCTAAAAGCATTAACAAGATGTTGAGCGGCTTGCATCTCTGAGTCAAGGTGACGCAGGAAAACGCCCTGGGGAACTGCCAGGCTTTTCTTGTACAAGAAATAAGCCTTTACGTGCTAAGCCACTGAGATTTTGGAGTGTGTTCATCACCGCAGCACAGCCTAGCCTGACGAATGCGACTAGGCAGCCAGAAGTACCTTCTGCTCAATGGGACTCAAAGCTGAGAATAGAACATCATAGCCCTACTCCCAGCTCAGAGCACTCTTACTTTTCCTCAACATTATCTGGGTCAGGAGCTACCAAAAATAGGGGCCATAGAACTGGAAATAAAAGAAGAGTAGAGACGGAAAGTGCCAAATAAAACAAGGACAGGAAATGTCAGTGAGCAACGGAAGTTTGCTCCCTCCTGTGGATACACTGGTCATCCCAAAGATGCGAAGCTGGGAAAGATGTTATCGAGCGGGGCTCCGGAGAGGATGGGGATAGAGGCCATACAATACAGCACAGAACCTTTGATTCTCAGCCAGACCCCAGGCTTTTATGTCAGGCCAACAGCAGGGTAAATTAGAAAGCTGAAAACATGGGCAGCCACAAACCAAATTGCAGAGTTTATTTTCGGAGCCTGGTATCTGCCACACAGCTGACACAATCAATATTTCTCCAATTTTTATTCATTCTCCTTTCCCCTTTCAGTACACTGAGCCTCACCCCGTGTCCAGTTCGGCTGAAGTCCCCAAATTCTGAAGCCACTCAGCAGCACCCCACCTCCAACACCTTCCTTCTCCTCTACCCTGTTTGAGCGTCAGTCCTAAGTCCAATTCTCCTTGAGCTCAGACAAGCCAATGAACGCATCAACTTATACGGCCGAGGTGGTACAGGCTGCTTTGGGACTACTGCTGAATGCACCTAGATAATCACATTGCAAGGCTCCCTGTTGCTGTTGTGACTGGACAATATGGCTGCCTGAATTTCAGCCCTCATGGTAAATGTAAGGAAGATGTCTTCTGGGGAAAAGAGGCCTTCCCAGGCTTCTCAAGTCACTCGAGGGACGCAGGTGACTATTTCCTTTACGTCTAAACCGCAGGTCAGGCACTGTGGTCACAGCGCCATCTGCCCTTTTCCCGCCAGAGCCGCAGGCCCCTCCAACCCATCCTGTCCCCGACACTCTGTCCCCGAACCTTCTCCCACTGCCACCTGCGCCTGGAAAGACACGTCTGCGTCACTCTCAGTGTGGCTTCAGAAGCAGAGAAAGAAGCAGAGAGACACCTGGCTTTTCTGCCACTGAAACTGGAAAACAGTCCTTGAGAAAAAGATGTCAAGGTCCAGAGGGACATATTTTTCCATCAAAACACTGTAAAGTGAGTAGAGGTTTCACATGACGCTCATGTCTTGGTATGTGTTTGTTGTTTTTAGAACAGCAGGCCCCATATCTGAAGCGATACACGCATATATGATGTGAGTGTTACCATGGCAAATGTCATGCATTTTTTTTGGTTGAAAAGAAGGGTAAATAAAGGTATAAATATTGCATTTCCTGTTACTATGGAGACGCAACAATTTGGGCCCTCGTCATTTTTGGAAAGTTTTTTAATTTTATTATTTGGGCTCACTCCCTGTCGTGAATATTCCTATCACAAAGTCTCCGGTCCCTGCTGCCGTCATTATGCTGCCCAACTAGCATTCTTGGTTTGTCTTCTTAGATGGGATATCCCTGATCTCTGAGAGAGAAAATTCATCATCTGCTTTTTTTCTTATTCCCAGATGTGAAATCTTTATTTTCAATCTTAAAAATATTATTATTAAAAGCATAGTTTAAAGTCAGGGATTCTGTAGTCCACCTGGTTGTTTTTCTAAAAGGGGTAAGTCTTTTCAAAGTCTTGAAGAGAGTTTGATCTACTTTTTAACTAGTCAAGGTTTAGGTTTAACATCACTTGAACTTTTCCTGAACAAAGTGTTTTAATTTCTAGCTCTGATAAGTCAGTCTGGAAAATTGGGGTATGAACATCTGTGTAGTCTTAAAATTTCCATTACAGTCATTGATGTAGATGTTTCTCTTAACCTAAAATCTGTGGTTTAGCCTGCAAAACTGAACAAAAATCTAGATTTGGGTACTTACTTAGACTTCTTATTTTTAAATATGTTGGCTTGCTTCTTTCCAACTAATCAATATATTGAACAGCTACAAAAACCAGCACTTATTATACAAAGCACTTGGAATTCAAAAATAAATGACACAGTCCCTTTCCAGAAAAAGCTTACCTTATTGATAAAACATCAAAGTATTATTACTGAGGATTTTTGTGTTGGGTAAAGTTAAATTAAGTCTAAGATTTCTTCAAACTCTACAATTCTGAGCTTATTTAATTCTACAATAAAGTTTAAGATTAAACTAACAGTAATATCAAAAATACACAGAGTTTATTTTCTCAAATTATCTCACACATATATCATCAACTCTCAATTATACTGCTGCTGCTGCTGCTAAGTTGCTTCAGTCGTGTCCGACTCTGTGTGATCCCATAGACGGCAGCCCACCAGGCTCCCCCGTCCCTGGGATTCTCCAGGCAAGAATACTGGAGTGGGTTGCCATTGCCTTCTCCAATGCATGACAGTGAAAAGTGAAAGTGAAGTCGCTCAGTCGTGTCCAACTCTTAGCAACCCCATGGACTGCAGCCTACCAGGCTCCCCTGGCCATAGGATTTTCCAGGCAAGAGTACTGGAGTGGGGTGCCATTGCCTTCTCCACTCAATTATACTAGAGGCATTCAAAATTAATAGGAAAATTTCCCAAGATCCTTTGCAGCTAGTGTCAGAAGTTACCACTAGAAAAAAGGCACATTTATTTGACTTAACTTTTGTCCATTAAACAAGGTGGTTAGGCCATGGAGGTGCAGCCATAATATACTGTCTCTTCTCCTTCCCCCAACCAGCCTCTGCTAAAAATATGACAGGACAAGCCCCCAAGATGCTTGGCAGGCCAGGGCAAGGTTGGGGCAATGATCACCTCCAGGATACAGTTAACTGCACTCAAACTGTGACCAACCAGTCTTATCCCACAACACCCTACTTCCCTTTTTGTGTTATCAATAGTTTACATTCTCCCAGTCTGATCATTTAGACTTGGCCCACCTTGGATTCTTTCTTCTCCCTTGTTCCCAACACCCAGATACAAAGTATTGTATGGGATGGTAAAGGCTTCATTCTTAAGATCTCATCTCTCTATTTTCTGCACAAGAGCCTGCTGCATAGTGTGTGTTGGAGGGATGGGAATGGAAATATACACACTATGAGTCAGATATTTTTTAAAGATTTTATTTTGTTATAATAATTGCTTTGTTCCTCAAGTACTGTTGATTTAATGGCAGAGAAACAAAAATATATAAAGTAGCCCATTAAGAATATGCAAAGCTTAAACTCCGTGTTAGGGCAGTTTATTCCCTCTCAAGAGGTCTTTCTCCCCCCTCCTAATTTTAGGAAGACGGCTGAGTATAGACATTTCTCCTGGCTGTAGATGTGAGCTTGCAGGATGGAGATATGCACAACGGAATATCATTCCAGTCATGAGAAAGAAGGAAATCCCGCCACTATACTTATAGGTGAAATAAATCAGACAGAGAAAGATGGACATTGTATGACATCACTTATATGTAGAATCTAAAACAGCCAAACTCATAGAACTATAGAGTGATGCTTACCAGGGACTAAGGGGTAAGGGAAAGGGGGAGATGTCGGTCAAAAATTTGTGATTATAAGACAAATATGATGGTTAATAACTCTGTATTACATACTTGGAAGTAGCTAAGACAGTAAATCTTAACTGTTCTCACCACAAAAAAAAAAAAATGATAATTATGTGAAATGATAGAAGCAATAGCTAACGATATGGGGGTAATCGTTTTGCAAATATATCAAATTATGACTTCATACTCCTTAAACTTATGCAACTTTGTATCTCAACCATATCTCAATAAATCTCTAAAAAATATCTAAGCCAGGGAACCAGTCTCAGAGGAGTTGAGCTACTGGGTGAGTCACCAAGAAAAGGTCTCTGAGCTAGAAAAGCAAGACATCGGCCTTGAAGTGAAAAATGAAACTCGGGAGCAAGAGAAAAGGAGGTCTTGGTTTTATTCCTGCAGCTGCCATCTTAGTTCTTTTCCGGAACACCCTTATCACAGAGGATGGCATATACCTGGTGCCCAGGGTATACTGAATGAACCACAAATTGGTGTGCCAGCCTTCTAGCTGGTCTTGCCTCAAGGAAATCCCTCTATCGCAATGTAGTATATCACCGATTGGTTATCACCCCACAATGCCACTTTCAATCTGTTCCTTCCCAGCTCAAGCATTTTTCAGGCCTCTAGCAGAGGCTGAAAACTAGAAGCCTCTGAGCTGGATCCAGCCCCAGATGGCTTTTGTTTGGCTCACACTGTGTTTTTCAAAACCTTGATTCAGATACATTTTAAAATAGAGATTTCTTGTGTGTGTCTCCATGCGCATACACACACACACACACACACACACACACATTCAGATTTCTGGCTTCTCTTAAAAACTCAGAATGCTTGGCAACTCCAGGCCCACGTTCCCACCTGGCAATAATCAGCTGGTGCTGAGAACAGCTGCCTGGGCCCTGGCATCTACTCTCTGCTGCTCACCACACCCCCACCAGCGCCTTTGTACCCTTCCCAGCCCTCCACCCACTGTGGTTCCTGCTGGCCTCCAGCAGGTTTAGAAAATGTTAACCCTTGACCTACAAGATGAACTCTAAAGTCCTAGCATTCAAGGCTCTCCTCAGTGTGGTCATAACACTACATCTCAATTATCTGAGCTCTCATTTTAAAAACTTCTCTGATATCCCTTTAAAATATCTCTTTCCTACCTCCCTTCATTAAAGAAACATTACCAGCTGCTGCCATGTGCTAAGGCATGAGCAAGACCCACGCAGTGTCTGCCTCCAGAAGGCCAATATTCCCTGGGGAGACCGGGTATTTAAACCAGAAGGTGCAATGAAGAGGGACAGCTGCTATAGGGTTGGCAGGAAGGCAGAAAGGAGGGGCTCAGAATGAGGGCACTAACCCAGTCTGGAGATTTTTAGCGGGGGGAGTCACATCCAGTACAAGTTCGGGGACGGTGAATGAGGAGACAGTGCCCAGGGAAGGGCCACAACTACAGCGAGGCCCAGAGGTGAGCAAAGAATGGAAAGGAGCTGGGTCTGGACTCCATGGGCAGTGGGAGTGGTGTGTGGGGACCAAGGAGTCTGAAGGCTGAGGTTGGAGAAGCAGGCAGGCACGATCACACAGTTCATCTCAAGGGCGTTTGGAAGCATTTGAAGAGTTTAAAGAAAGGGAATGGCAGGCTCAGCTCCATCAGTTAGAAAGAGCGTCATGACTACTTAGGAAGGACAGATTGGAAAAGACAAAGAGGGAAGGTGGAAGCCATGTTAAAAAGATTTAAGCGTGCTCAGATACAAAAGGTCAGGTGTCACATGATTTCATGTATGTAAAATATCTAGAATAGGAGACTCCATGGAGACAGAAAGCAGAGTCGTGGTGGCCACGGGCTGGGAGAAGAAGGCAGATGGGGAGTGCCTGCCGGATGGGCACGGAGTTTTCTCTGGGGTGGCAAAAATGTTTCGGAACTAGATAGAGGTGATGACTGCACCACATTGAGAATGCACTAAATGCCACTTTGAAATGAACTATTTTATGTTTATGAACATTTTGGGTTATGTGAATTTTACTGCAATTCTTCAAGGACTATTATGGAGTCCAGGCAAGAAGCATTTGGAAGAAATGTGGTAACGTGAGCCCAGCCCCCACGGCTTGCCCACGCCATTTCCTTCTCCTCTGGATAGTCTCTCCCCTCCTTCCTTCTTCCACTTACCCTCCAGCCCCAAGTCATCAGCCACCTCTAAGACCAACCCAGCTAGAGCTCATCACTTCTTCCTCGAATCACGGCCGTATCTCCCATCGTACACATGCAACCTCCAGAAGCTTGAGGAGTTAAGAATGTATTCTCGCCCTGGAGCCTTCGGAGGGGAGCACAGCCTGCCCATGCTTTGATTTTGGACTCCTGGCCTCCTGAACTAAAAGAGAATAAATTTCTGTTGTTCCAAGTCACCAAGTCTATGGTAATCCATTACGGCAGCCATAGGAAACCAACACTCTTCGCCTCTGTGATCTTCAGTTTTCTCATCCCTAAAATATGGAAAATAATAGTCCACACCTTACTGGGCTGTTTAAGTGAGATTATGCATAGAAAGCACTTAGCCCAGGACCTGGCAGGTGGTAAGTGTTCGATAAGGGTTAACTAATGATTTGATTTCATTACTAGCAGCTGTAGTGTAGCGGTACCATACAGAGAAGGCAGGTCTAACTGGGGTTTAGCGGAAGGTCTCTTGAGAAAGTGGGCTTGAGCTAAGACAATGGATGAGAAGGCACTGAGAAAATGAGAGAGGGTTAGAGAACTGGGATGGACCAGAAGAGAGATGGGGCAGTGGAATTTGAGAAAGAATAGCATATCTGGAGGCCAGAGGGTAAAAGGGAATACATGACATTTGGGAATTTGAAAGCGATTCTAGACAGTGTTGGATGGCATATAGGAGCAGCTTTATTTCTGTGATACGCCAGTATCATTTCACATTTGTGTGGGAAAAATAGGGAAGTTGGATTTGGTGTTGTTTTATATCTATTCTCAATCTTGATGTCCTATCAAATGTTCATAAAACGTTCTCCATCTCGTCACTGGGTGGGTGAGACAAGGCTTTTCAGAAAGCACAACTGACAAACTATTTTCCTTTCGACCTTATACTATAAACTCAAACTCAGAACTATCCTAATTCTTCCTCCTTAAGTCATTTTACTTAAGCACACATCTCTCAGGCACATACCAGTCATACAGCTGTTTTCATTTTGTTGGGCTGTAAGATTACTTCCCATGCCAAGACCGTGGAGACTTCTAGATGATATGCATTTCATTGACCTGCTTGCTCTTAAATTCAGCCCTACCCTTTCCCTCTCCTTCTCTCCATAGTCCTTAGACTTCCTTGCCTTCTCACTTCCCAGTCAGTATGACCAAGGAGGAAGATGCCTCCTTAAGCTTAAATTTCCCAGGGATATTATATCTTTCAGAGTTGCTGTAAATGCTAAATGATAAAAATGTATGTTGGGTACCTCTGGCAGCAACTATTGCTTTTCACTCATTATATACATTATCTTTCTTCCACTGAAATCCCATTTACAGCTGGGCATGTGGTCATTCATGATGCTGTGATCACTCACCTAGAACTCGATATCCCGGAGGCAAAGTCAAGTGGACTTTAGGAAGCATCGCTACAAACAAAGCTAGCGGACATGATGGAATTCCAGTTGAGCTATTTCAAATCCTAAAAGATGATGCTATGAAAGTGCTGCATTCAATATGCCAGCAAATTTGGAAAACTCAGCAGTGGCCACAGGACTGGAAAAGGTTAGTTATCAATCCAATCCCAAAGAAAGGCAATGCCAAAGAACGTTCAAACTACCGCACAACTGCACTCATCTCACACCCTAGCAAAGTAATGTTCAAAATTCTCTAAGCTAGGCTTCAACAGTACATGAACTGTGAACTTCCAGATGTTCAAGCTGGTTTTAGAAAAGACAGAGGAACCAGAGATCAAATTGCCAACATCTGCTGGGTCATCGAAAAAGCAAGAGAGTTCCAGAAAAACATCTATTTCTGCTTTATTGACTATGCCAAAGCCTTTGACTGTGTGGATCACAATCAACTGTGGAAAATTCTGAAAGAGATGGGAATACCAGACCACCTGACCTTCCTCTTGAGAAACCTGTATGCAGGTCAAGAAGCAGCAGTTAGAACTGGACATGGAACAACAGACTGGTTCCAAATAGGAAAAGGAGTATGTCAAGGCTGTATATTGTCACCCTGCTTATTTAACTTATATGCAGAGTACATCATGCAAAATGCCAGGCTGGATGAAGCACAAGCTGGAGTCAAGGTTGCCAAGAGAAACATCAATAACCTCAGATACACAGATGACACCACCCTTATGGCAGAAAGTGAAGAGGAACTAAGAAGCCTCTTGATGAAAGTGAAAGAGGAGAGTGAAAAAGTTGGCTTAAAGCTCAACATTCAGAAAACGAAGATCATGGCATCTGGTCCCATCACTTCATGGCAAATAGATGGGGAAACAGTGGAAACAGTGTCAGACTTTATTTTGGGGGGCTCCAAAATCATTGCAGATGGTGATTGCAGCCATGAAATTAAAAGATGCTTGTTCCTTGGAAGAAAAGCTATGACCAAACTAGAGAGCATATTAAAAAGCAGAGACATTACTTTACCAACAAAGGTCCATTTTGTCAAAGCTATGGTTTTTCTAGTAGTCATGTATGGATGTGAGAGTTGGACTATAAAGAAAGTTGAGCACTGAAGAATTGATACTTTTGAACTATAGTGTTGGATAAGATTCTTGAGAGTCCCTTGGACTGAAAGGAGATCCAACAAGTCCATCCTAAAGGAAATCAGTCCTGAGTGTTCATTGGAAGGACTGATGCTGAAGCTGAAACTCCAATACTTTGGCCACCTGATGTGAAGAGCTGACTCATTTGAAAAGATCCTGATGCTGGGAAAGATTGAGGGCGGGAGGAGAAGGGGACGACAGAGGATGAGATGGCTGGACGGCATCACCAAGTCAATGGACATGAGTTTGAGGAAACTCCAGGAGTTGGTGATGGACAGGGAGGCCTGGCATGCTGCAGTCCATGGGGTCGCAAAGAGTCGGACTCTACTAAGAGACTGAACTGATGTGGTACTGAGCCAATTCAGAGTAAAATCTGTATTTTCAACTTCCCTTGCAGCTAGATATGATCATATGCCTAAGTTCTGGAATTTGAAAAAAATTGTGTGTGAGTTCTGCACTTGCCCTCTTCTCCCCTTTCTCCTTTTCTGGGGCTGGCATATGATGCGATGGGGAGCCACCTTGGGATACAACACCCTGAGGACAGCAGAGCAGCAAGGTCAAAGACACTTGACCCCTCGAATGACTCTGCAGAGCAAGGCCAACAAGCCAGCCAGACTTTCAGAGAGAGAAACAAACTGCTATACTCTTTATGCCCCTGTTACCTGGGGACTTGGCTGTGCAACTAGACCTGTATCTCATCTAAGGTCATGCCCAACTAAGTGTCTGGTACCCAGCAGGCACTTCAGGTACCAGCAGAGATCAACTGTGCGTGCTTGAAAGCTGAAAAAAATAACTTCCTTCTGAAAGTAACAAAAGAGTCTCTGCTTTCTGGATACAGCCCAGAACTTGCCTTTGAAGCAGTCTATCCCTTTGTTCTCAGAGTAGTAACTCAGTTGAGCCCTTTTAATTATGCAGTAAGGAAGTTATCTTAGAATTAGCTGGGGAACTTTTGAGAGAAACTAATTTCCTGCAATTAGGCCAATGGGTACTGGAGTAAATTAATTGGGATGTTAAAAGAAAGTGCACTCTTAAATGCAGGACACAAACTAATAAGACTGAGGATTTATTAGTTACACCAGTTACTTCTAAACTTTCATCATGGCCAGAATGCACCAGCAAACATTGTAAGCAGTAGTTGGATGAAATGCCTCCAAGAAATTTCATTTAATGGCTCTCTTATTAAACTCTTGCACAAGGTTCCCTGCCTTCTCCGATCAGCCTCTCAGTCATTTGTCTCTCTCCCAGCCCTTCCATGGTATCAATTTTATGCCAAAAAGGGATCGTGTCACTTCTTTCCTTTCTTTGCCGAGAGCTTCACACAATATCCCTGGCAAACACGATTGCGTTGTGTATCATCTCCCTTTCCTTTTCTCAATAATTCATATTTACCCACATTCACCAACTTCCTCCCCTTTTTACTCTGCATCCAAGCTCTTTGTTGATCTCTTAACACACACTCACCGATCTCCAATTGCTATCACTAATGGTCATTGTTGCTCATAATTAGAATCTCTCTTTCAATAGGCTCTCTTTTTTATTGACTCAGCACAGTCATTAAACAGTTGACCAGAGATGAAAATGCTAAGCTTAACTGAAAATCTGATAACTCTGTTTAATTTTTTATTCTCAAAGAAACTGGCCTTTGTTGAAGATCTCCTCCAGAGCAGGAATGATGCTAACAGTTTCATAGCATAGGAAAGGGCTGCCCATTGCTGGTTGGTGTTTTCTTCCTGAGTCTCAGTTGTAACTGCTATAAGAAGCAATAGTGGAATAAAAAGTCTCTCATTTGCAGGACAGGGTTGGGACGATCCGTTTTAATCCTTCTCCTTTCTTCCCCCTTTGCTTCCTTTTCATCCTCCTTTTCCCCCAGGGTCACCATCACCACGTGCATCTTCACTGCTCTTTTCAGAGAATTAAGTCCCGGTCTGGAGACCCTGGTTGTGCACCTCTGAGCTCTCCTGCTGCAGTCAAGTGTTCTTCGAGCTCTGAGCTGGACCCTCCTAGCTTCTCTGCTGCCACCAGCCCAGCAGGCCCTCAGGGTGGCAATTATTGGGATGGCAGGAGGAGCAGAAATCAGTCGTGAATATTCTTTGGAAGGACTGATGCTGAAGCTGAAACTCCGATACTTTGGGCATCTAATGCGAAGAACTAACTCCTTGGAAAAGACCCTGATACTGAGAAAGATTGAAGGCGGGAGGAGAAGGGAATGACAGAGGATGAGATGATTGGTTGGCATCACCGACTCAATGGACGTGAGTCTGAGCAAGCTCTGGGAGGTGGTGATAGACAGGGATGCCTGGCGTGCTATAGTCCATGGGGTCGCAAAGAGTTGGACACGACCGAGTGACTGAACTGAACTGAGGAGGAGCAGTGGAAGAATGAGGGGAGTCACTGCTGTGAGACCCGAAGAGCCCAGACGCTCTGACGCCCACTGTCCACCCGCTCCTCCACTCCATCTGCAGTAACACCTCTCCCCTCCTTAGGCAGGGAGGTGCTCTCCTGTGGCTCCTTTTCCCTTCTGGGATTTTCTCTGCCTGAATTTAACCCAATTTTCTATTTGGAAGAAAACATGTAAAAGCTAGAGGGAAAGAGGCTGCACACGGGGCACTCTTCCTGCTGAACCCCCTGGAACAGGTCCCTGGAGGAGGGAAGGTGTGGGGGAACGTGGAAGCCCCAGGATCTCTTGGCATTACCACTGTGTGTTTGGGTGGAAGACAAAACTTACAATTCTGACCCAACCCCCCGAGGACACAGGGGTTTTTTCCAGGCATTACAAGAGGGTGATTTCAAGCAGGTTTCAAGGTTTTTGATTGCTGCCGTCTTAAAGTAGAGGATTTAAGAAATCCAACGCCACCTGTCCCTCCCTAACCAACAAACCAGACCCCCAGGAGGCTGACAGCTCTGCAGATGTCCAGGACTTCGCTCCAAGCACTGGCGCTTTCAAGGGCACCTTCCACTCTGGTTTATTTGTGTTTGGAAAATGTTGCTGCATCGATCCATCACCCCCACAAAAGAAAACAACTATAAAAAATGGAGAAGCTGGCCCTGAGGAGGACAGTGGAGGTGAGATTCAACTTGCACAGGGCATGAACGGAAGAATCACAATCGACAGGAAGCAGACCAGAAATAAAAATGGATTCCCACCTCCCACTCACCCGAGTTGAACTTGAAAGGAGATGGAAGTAGCCACAGCTGGGCTGGCACAGCGCTGCCCTGACTCTGCCCTTGGCTCTGGCATCTACCTTGTTTGCTCTGAGTCTTGCTCAGCGTTGGGCTGGGCAGGGGGTGCCCCTGCAGCACAGTCAACAGCACACCAACTATGCTTTTAGTTCCCATAACGTGCACTTCGGACCTGACCCCTCTGCTGGGAAAGAAAGATAAAATTAGAGTATTGAGTGGGATTAGAGATGATCAAACTGAACAATCCTGGCCATGAGGCCATCCTAGACCTTTCAGCCCCAGGCAAGCTGCCTGCCGAGTTACCCAAGCAAGAGCAGACTGCCCAGCATCATAAGCTAATAGTATTATTCATTATTCATTAATTCAAATGTTATCATCCTAAGTCATTACATATGGCAGTGGTCTGTTGAACAGCATAAAGCTAACTGACAGATGCCAGTCTGTCAGGAGAGGGTTGGTTTTCCCCGGGCAGTGTGCACACACACACAAGCTATACTTTGGAATGCTCACCTAGAGTTCTCACCACTAAGCCACCTAACAAAGTGTCAGTGTGTTAGGCTGAAACTGTTCACTGAACACTGTGTCATTCTCAATTTGGAAGAGGAAGGCCAGTCTACGCACTTCCTCAGTGTGTGGATAGCTGCTCTGTCATCTCCCACGTGATGCTCCGAGGTCAGCCTAGGCACTGCTGTTCTGTCTGGGCAGAAGGGGGAGGAATGAAGGAGCAAATATAGGTGGTTAGATCCAGCCGGAAGTGGCCTGCATCCGATTCCCTCACTCTCTATTGGCTTTAATTCAGTTGCCCAGACCCACATAACTGTGAGCAAGTCTGGGAAGTGAAAGAAAGAATGACTCTTAGGGGACTGCAGCAGTCTGTCCTATCTGGGTGGCATGTAGGGTTTAAATAGTATGACCTTAGTGTTATGGCTCTACAACAGAACCCAGGATTCAGGGTTGATGGCGTTCTCAAAGGAGAAAAGTTAGAAAATCAGGCAGTTTCATCATGAGTGAGAGGGACCATAATATCTCACACTTTATCTTTTCCCAGGTGGAAGTGGGGTCAGATAGGGGTAGTGAGATGTTCCATACATGGACTGACTTGCAAGGAGGTCGGGGAGCATTCTCGTTTGCTAGAAAGCCCACCAAGGCCAAGACTGAACGACACAGGGGCTTCCATCCTAGCTGGCATCCTGGCCTGAACAGAGGGAAGAAAGTCCTGTAAGGGCTTATGAGCAGATAATTTCAGTTCTCTTTCCGAATTACTTAAATAAAAGAGGACCAGAAAGAGGAAGCAGACCCTTAAAAGCATCACATCCAGGGTCTCATCCGGTGGACAGGAAATTTTTTAATACTGAGGGCCAGTACCCACAGAAAAATAATCAACTCATGTAAGTTGATTCCTCATAATTTGGCATGTTTTAAGAAAGATATATAATGTATTTATTTGATTTTTAGGTTAAGAACAAAAATGTACAAGTGGTTTGTAATAAATACAATCATTAATAAAAATATGTACTGCAGTTTGATTTTAATGCTAAATTAGATACACAGACAGAGCAAATGTCTAGAAAGACAGAAAATTAAAAGAGACAAAAACAGAGACAAAGAGAGGGAGAGAAACACAATAAGAGACATAGAAATACATTTCAGCAAAACACATACCCTAACTTGATTTTTCACATTAACTAGGGAACATGGGATGCCCAAGGAGAAAGGTTTATGAAGCCAATCTCTATGAACTGTCACTTCTTCCTCAACCCTTGTTCTCAGTCTTTCACAATAGTTTCTATCTGCCTCCTTGAAGTAGATATGGAAACTAAAGACATAATTCAATAGACTGAAGTCATCTCTGAAGCAAAGACTGCATGGGTCATAACGACCTCCTCAAAGAAAAACTCCCTCCAGATACAAAATCCATCTGAAGGGCCTAGGCATCCCTGTCAGATCAGATCAGATCAGTCGCTCAGTCGTGTCCGACTCTTTGCGACCCCATGAATCGCAGCATGCCAGGCCTCCCTGTCCATCACCAACTCCCGGAGTTCACTCAGACTCACATCCATCGAGTCAGTGATGCTATCCAGCCATCTCATCCTCTGTCGTCCCCTTCTCCTCCTGCCCCCAATCCCTCCCAGCATCAGAGTCTCTTCCAATGAGTTAACTCTTCACATGAGATGCCCAAAGTACTGGAGTTTCAGCTTTAGCATCATTCTTTCCAAAGAAATCCCAGGGCTGATCTCCTTCAGAATGGACTGGTTGGATCTCCTTGCAGTCCAAGGGACTCTCAAGAGTCTTCTCTAACACCACAGTTCAAAAGCATCAATTCTTCGGCGCTCAGACTTCTTCACAGTCCAACTCTCACATCCATACATGACCACAGGAAAAACCATAGCCTTGACTAGACGAACCTTTGTTGGCAAAGTAATGTCTCTGCTTTTCAATATGCTATCTAGGTTGGTCATAACTTTCCTTCCAAGGAGCAAGCGTCTTTTAATTTCATGGCTGCAGTCACCAGCTGCTGTGATTTTGGAGCCCAGAAAAATAAAGTCTGACACTGTTTCCACTGTTTCCCCATCTATTTCCCATGAAGTGGTGGGACCGGATGCCGTGATCTTCGTTTTCTGAATGTTGAGCTTTAAGCCAAATTTTTCACTCTCCACTTTCACTTTCATCAAGAGGCTTTTGAGTTCCTCTTCACTTTCTGCCAGAAGGGTGGTGTCATCTGCATAGCTGAGGTTATTGATATTTCTCCCGGCAATCTTGATTCCAGCTTGTGTTTCTTCCAGTCCAGCATTTCTCATGATGTACTCTGCATAGAAGTTAAATAAACAGGGTGACAATATACAGCCTTGACAGACTCCTTTTCCTATTTGGAACCAGTCTGTTGTTCCATGTCCAGTTCTAACTGTTGCTTCCTGACCTGCATACAAATTTCTGAAGAGGCAGATCAGGTGTTCTGGTATTCCCATCTCTTTCAGAATTTTCCACAGTTTATTGTGATCCACACAGTCAAAGGCTTTGGCATAGTCAATAAAGCAGAAATAGATGCTTTTCTGGAACTCTTTTGCTTTTTCCATGATCCAGCGGATGTTGGCAATTTGATCTCTGGTTCCTCTGCCTTTTCTAAAACCATCTTGAACATCAGGAAGTTCACAGTTCACATATTGCTGAAGCCTGGCTTGGAGAATTTTGAGCATTACTTTACTAGTGAGCACTATATGCTTAAGTACTTAATGGTGAGGCCCAGCAAGGTAGCAAGCTTAACCCTTCTTCACAGTCCAACTCTCACATCCATACATGACCACTGGAAAAACCATAGCCTTGACTAGATGGACCTTTGTTGGCAAAGTAATATCTCTGCTTTTTAATATGCTCTCTAGGTTGTTCAGAACTTTCATTCCAAGGAGTAAGCATCTTTTAATTTCATGACTGCAATCACCATCTGCATAAATAAGTAAATTTAAGAAAAATATTGATTAAAATTCTTTTTTCTTCTCAATTAAGAGGGAAAGGTTTCTTTTCTCCATTTTCTTGACTAACATCAATGACTCACTTGTCACAAAACTGAAGCTGATGCTTTCCTTCTCTGGAGATTTTCAAGAGAAAAGTTAAAGAGGAACAAAACCAACTTGGAAAGTGTGGAAATGAAGTGCCATGTAAACCCGGGGCAGGGTGACAAATTACACATGTTACCTTTCAACCCTTTGATTCTAGGATTTTTCTGGATGTTCCAAAGAAACAAGCTCAAAGCTTGAAATCATATTCCTAGAAAAGAACAGCTTAAACATTTCTTCTTATTTCCTGAGTATTCTAAAGGGAGAAGAAATGAACTTGTCATTCATTCATTCATTCATTTGTTAGGCATTTTTGAGCATCATAATGGGGATAGAGTGATTAATATGAGTTTAACTGAAGGTCTATTGGCTCTTAAAACCTCCATCTAGTATTACAGCATTCTTGAGCCTGTCTTACTTTTTCTTGTAAGTGTCTTGGTTATATATTGCTTAATAACAGACCATCCAAAACTACAGTGGCTGAAAACAAAAATAATCATTTATTTTGTTCAGGAATCTATAATTAGGGTAGAAGTCAGTGGAGATGGTTCATCTCTGCTCCAAGTGTCTTCAGCTAGGGCTGGCAGATCCGCGTTGAGACAGTGCACTCCACTCACATGCCTGGCAAGCTGATGCTGGTTTTCAATTGGGAGCTTAGCCAGGACTGTGATCTAGGAGTCTGAGTTTTCTCCACCTCTTCTTAGACCTCTCCGTGGGATACTGGGACTTCTTCACAACAAAGTGGCCCTATTTCAAGAGTGACTATTCCAACAGGTCTAGGAGAAAGCTGCAAGATTTCTTATGACCTAATCTCAGAAGTTCCAGAACTTCACTTCTATTAATCAGATAAATCCACAAAAGACCAGCTCAGTTCAAGGGGTGCACAATTAGACTCCTTCTCTCAAAGGAAGCAGTAGCAAGAATCTGGACTCCTCTTTATCCTACTATAGAAAAATTTGTCCAACAAATTCTTGCTCGGTTTCTTTCCCCCATGGTTTGAAAGAGAGCTTCTTTTATGCGTGTCTGAAGAAAGAATGAACCTCTAAAGACATCCTCTGAGAATAAATAAAGTATCCATCAGGGCACTGTGGAGTTGGCCCAACAGTCTGCCGAGGGTGGTAGAAACTCTGACAAAAAGTAAAGCGTAAACTCAATTTGAGATTAAAATTCTTCCCATATATTAGTGCATGTGTGTGTGCGTTCTAAGTTGTTTCCTTCGTGTCTGACTCTTTGCAACCCTATGGACTGTAGCCCAGCAGGCTCCTCTGTCCATGGGGATTCTTCAGGCAAGAATACTGGAGTGGGCTGCCATGCCCTCCTCCCGGGGATCTTCAGAGCCAGGGATCGAACACAGGTCTCTTATGTCTCCTGCACTGGCAGGCGAGTTCTCTACCACTAGCACCACCTGGGAAGCCCATGTTAGTGCAGAGTAGTAGTAGTAGTGTTAGTCACTTAGTCGTATCTGACTCTCTCTGACCTCGTGAACTGTAGCCTGCCAGGTTCTTCTGTCCATGGAATTCTCCAGGCAAGAATACTGGAGTGAGTCGCCATTCCCTTCTCCAGGGGATCTTCCCAACCCAGGGATCGAACCCTGGTCTCCTGCACTGCAGGCAAATTCTTTATCATCCGAGCTACCAGGGAAATCCACATTAGTGCATACTCTTTCATTATTGAGTATGGTAGACCTTATTGTCTGATTATCAGAAATTCATTTCCCTTTCCTCTTCTGAGAGAGCCCCAGCATTGTTCAAAATCAACTTTCCTGCAAAGCCATGTGCTTCAGAAAAGCGTGTGCATCCCCAACCCCAGGAGTGAATTAGCAGTGGTTTAAGTCTTGTATCATCGTCTTATTACCTTGCCGGTAAATGGCTAGACATGTGACATACTCCTAGCCTATGAGATACAAAAGGAAATCCCTCAAAATGCTTCAGAGAAGAATTTTTTACGAGATACAGGAAGAAACAGTTTCTCTTTTGTGTCTGAATAGGACACAAGAACTGCCACAACCAACTTTCAGCCATCAGAAGAACAAGGCTGTAGATGGAACTTCTGGTGTCTTTCCATCTTTCTGAATATCTCCCCACCATATTGCATCCATATATGAAAAGGGTATAGGCATTTGCACTGATTTGATTTTGATCCCAGGACAATCTGTGTTACATATTAAAAGCAACTGGTGAGATGGCTGGGGCTTTCATGGTGTCTTAGTGATAAAGAATCTGCCTGCCAATGCAGGAGACATGGGTTCAATCCCTGGAGAAGGAAATGGCAACCTACTCCAGTATTCTTGCCTGGGAAATCCCACTCACAGAGGAGCCTGGCAGGCTACTGTCCATGGGGTCTCAAAAGAGTCAGACACAACATAGAAACTAAACAACAACAACCAGAACAAAGATGGAATCTCAGTGTGAGAAGGTGTGTTAAATGGTTAGAATAATCAACTTCAACCAATCCAAATTACAGACATCCATGAAAGCTGAAAATGCTAATACACAGTAGATTCTCATTATTCACGGATTCCATATTTGTGAATTCATCTACTCAACAATGTACTTGCAACCCCAGTATCAATATGTACCCTGCTTTCACAGTCATCTATGCACATGCACAGAGTGGGGGGCGGGGTGGATTTCAAGCTGCCTGACATGCGCGTTCCCAGCTGAGGTTGAACAGATAACACCTGCCTTCTTATCTCAGCACTCATACGTAAACAAGTGTCCTTTTCATGGTATATTTAGTGTCACACTGTTCATATTTTTGTGCTTTTTGCTGGTGAGTGCAGGGCTTCCCTGGTGGCTCAGAGGTTAAAGCGTCTGCCTGGAATGCGGGAGACCCGGGTTCAATCCCTGGGTCAGGAAGATCCCCTGGAGAAGGAAATGGCAACCCACTCCAGTACTCTTGCCTGGAGAATCCCATGGAGGGAGGAGCCTGGTAGGCTACAGTCCATGGGGTCGCAAAGAGTCGGACACGACTGAGCGACTTCACTTTCAGTCACTTTCACTGTTTAAAATGCCCCCAAGTATAGTGCTGAAGTGCTGGCTAGTGTTCCTAAGTTCTGGAAAGCTGTGATGAGCCTCACAAGGAAGGTACCTGTGTTAGATAAGCTTCACTCAGGGGTGAATTCTACTCCTGTTGGCCATGAAATTCAATGTTAATGAGTCGACAATATATTAAATAAGGTGTCTTTAAACAGAAACACATAAAAAGAGATTATGTATTGATCACTGAAAAAAAAATCATGACCAGAGGTTCACAGAGACCTAAGCCTATATTTCCCTAGAAGTGATGGTTCAGTATTTGCCCATTCAGTATTTATACAAACTTTATAGAACACAACTACTATGAATAATGAGACCTGACTATATGTTTATTTCCTATTTGTGGCTTCAGGGAGTGAAACTACAGGAAGTGTGTACACTCTCAGTGAATCCCTCCCTCACGAAATCCAGCGATGTCTTGGTTATGAAACCAGGTTGCCTGGAGACCCACAGTGGCCAGGCATCATGACTAGATGACCTGAGGTAGTTCACTCCACATTCCAACAATCACCAGCAAATACAGCATGCTACAAGGAAAAGCTTACACTTTGCAGTCAACAAGAGTACTGCAGGAACGCTTTCCCAATCACAGAACGTTCTCACAAAATATCATTTACAAACTGGACTTGATTGTTCTTCCAGGTTTCCTTACCTAAGGTGATAAAAACACCCCTGTTAAGGTGTCACTTTGATCTGGGGTCTCCACCATACCCATGACAGACAAGAGGGATGCTGTTGCTACACCCAAGCATTTGAGCCCAGAGTCTTCACCGTCTGGGGGGCCAGTTTCCTTCTGAGTCAGTGGTCCAGCTTACTGACTGTAAAGAGCCCGTCCGCACGTTCCCGAACCCATGGTGTATCATCGTCTTCTTCATGTGGTGAGATCTCATTAGCCACTGCCCAAGTTAGGACCACCGAACCCTACAGCAACCCAGCCAACACAGGCCACACCCACCAATGCTGGGCTCAGCCAGTGCAGAATCCTGAGGTTACCTCCTCCTCAGCCACTGCAGAACCCTGAGGTTACCTCCTCCATCCATGAAAGCCACGACCAAGGGACTGACAGTGCTCTCCATTTACCCAAAAGGGACTTTTGATTCTTTAGGGTCCCTAACAATTGGCCCACACTTAGCCAGTGGGAAGCCTTGTGTTACTGGTTGAAGTTTCCTTCTCTGAAAAGCCAAACTTCCCAAAGGATTTGTTCCCACTTACTGCCTCCCTTTTTCCTCACTCTTCAAGCTGGTTTCAACCTCAACTACACCACCTTGGAGAAGAAAATGGCAACTGACTCCAGTATTCTTGCCTGGGAAATCCCATGGACAGGGGAGCCTGGTGGGCTACAGTCCATGGGGTCACAGGTGTCAGACACAATTTAGTGACTAAACCACCATACCACCTAATACTTCAAAAGCTTTCAGTGGCTTGCTCCATCAGCCAGGAACTTTCCCGTCTTAGCAGTCAGGTACTCTGAGCAGCACCCAACTCACCGAAGACTCCATCCTCCTCCACAAAGCCCCCTCTTCTCTCTGCATCTGCACTTCCGTCTGTCTGTCCCGCTCAGCCTCAGGCACTTTGGCTCTCCCCATGTTTGGTCCGTGCTTGGTCTCCTGGAAACCTGGAGGTAGGCTCTTTTCCCTCCTTCCTCAGTACCGCTCCCAAACAGCTTCAGTGCCACCTGCATCTTCACTGACATCATGAGGAAGCCCCCAAATTATAGAAGCAGCCCCAACTTCTCTGAGCCTTAGACTGGTATTTAAATTATAGTGGTGACTAACTCTAATACGGCAATTCACCTCTGCAAAAGCTACCAATCCAAGTGCTTTACCTATGCTAAACTCATTTGGGCCTCACAGAAAACTTATAAGGTTAAGTACCATTGTTATGATCTTCAGATGAAGAAACCAGGGGCACAAAATGTTAAAAAAAATTTTTCTCAAGGTCACATGGCTGCTAAGAGGTAGTCAGGGTTCAGAGGCCATGCTTTTAATCACTATACTATACTGCCTTTCAATTTATTTGCATACTAAAAAGTCACTATTTGAATGCCTTATAAAAACTAAACTCATAAATATTTCACTGCAAATCTGGTCTTTCTTGAGAAGTCCCTATTTTGGAGACTGTCACCACCACCCCAGCATCCATTCTGCTGCTTCCTATCTGAATGTCCAAATTCAGACCCAACTGAATGGGTCTGAATGGAATGTCCAGTGTTGGGTGGGATGTCCAACCTCCAAATTCCACCCAGTCTACCTCAAAGGTATTTCTCAAATCTGACTTCTCCTCTTCTGTACTATTGAGACCAAGCAACAGTCATGTCAAGCCTGGGTTTTGCAGGAGTTTCCTAATTGATCTACCTGCGTGTACCCAGGACCAACTCCAGACTTTCTCCCACTGCAGGAAGTGACTTACTAAAACTCAGATCTGGTCGTGTTACGCCTTACTCAAAGTTTCCCAGTGTCCAAACTCTTTCCCAGGCCTCTCATTGTAGGAGCACCCTGTGTTCCTCTCCAACTGTCTCCTGCCCCTCACCTCCTCATTCATACAAGGCGTGCTCTTAAACCCGCTCATGTGGACCTTATTCCTCCCCAAGGCTGTTCCTTCTGCCTGATTCTCACCATTCTCTCCCTAACCTCACTTGATCTGAGAAACTCTTGCTCATGCTTGGGAACAACTTTCAGAGATCAGCCAGCCTCCTCTGACTTTTTACATTCCTGTAACACACCTTCCCAAGCACTCAGTGTTTCTCCTTTGTAGCTCGATGCACAATTATCAATAAATATTTATTTTGTCATAAGCCCTTTAACATCTGTCTTCCTCACCCTCTCTCGTTAGAATATAAGACCCCTGATGCAAAGGCACTTTCTGTCCTGTTTGTCACTGTGTCCCCAGAACCCATGCGAGTGTGGGAGGAAGCCTCAGAAGTGTTTTTTCAATGAATAGTTGATGGTTTAGAGCTATATTATGAGCAGCTTAAATGCCAGATTGAGAAGCTGGCACCTACTTCGTAGGTAATAAGAAACCCTAGCTGTGCTTTAAGCAGGGAAATGGTGAGAGTTGAAGTGCCACATTAGGAAATTAATCTGACAGCACTGTGGTCAGTGCACAGCAGTGCCCAGGAGAGAAGAAGTCCAGTCATGTTGCAGACTAGAGCCTAGACTGGCAGGGATGTTGGAAACAGAAACAAATGAGGGGTCAGAATTAAGAGATGCTGCAAAGTAAAAATCTGCAGGACCTGGTAACTCAACCCATTGACTAGTTGGAAATGGGTCCGTTTTATTCTAATAACTAGCAGTTGATGGCTGTGTACTAGATGCCTATGATGTGGTCAAATACCAGTGAGAGAGCGGGGGCTTGAAAGGAGAAGAGGACTGTAGGAAGGGTGCGCAAATCCCTGACAAATGCAAGCAAATAAGACAGTTACATCTTCAGTAAGCAAATATGCAGATAAATTAAGACAAGGGCAAACAACTAAAACAATTACATTTCAACTTAAGACACTCTCCCTATCTAGTATCAAATAAAAAAAAAAAGTCATCTGGGACTTCCCTGGTGATCCAGTGGTTAAGACTCTTCACTTCCAATGCAGGGGGCACAGATTTGATCCCTGGATCAAGGAACTATGATCCCGCATGCCACACGGCATGGCCAAAGATAAAAATAAATAAAATAACAACACAAAGAATAAAATAATTTTTTAAAAAAGGAAATTCTTAAAAAAAAAAAAAAAAACTCATCTGTTACTGCTTAAAGAAAGTTTACCTAAATGGTAGTAACAAATGCCTTTCTGCTTTGCGCATGCTCTGTTCTCATCAACAGACAACCATTCTTTATATCTGACCTAAAGTTTTCTAACATAAATTTATCATATTTTAAAACATTTACTTTCTCCTAAGTGAAGAGGAACTAAAAAGCCTCTTGATGAAAGTGAAAGAGGAGAGTGAAAAAGTTGGCTTAAAGCTCAACATTCAGAAAACGAAGATGATGGCATCTGGTCCCATTCTTCATGGGAAATAGATGGGGAAATAGTGGAAACAGTGTCAGACTTTATTTTTTGGGGCTCCAAAATCACTGCAGATGGTGACTGCAGCCATGAAATTAAAAGATGCTTACTCCTTGGAAGGAAAGTTATGACCAACCTAGATAGCATATTCAAAAGCAGAGATATCACTTTGCCAACAAAGGTCTGTCTAGTGAAGACTATAGTTTTTCCAGTGGTCATGTTTGAATGTGAAAGTTGGACTGTGAAGAAAGCTGAGTGCCAAAGAATTGATGCTCTTGAACTGTGGTGTTGGAGAAGACTCTTGAGAGTCCCTTGGACTGCAAAGAGATCCAACCAGTCCATTCTAAAGGAGATCAGCCCTGGGTGTTCATTTGAAGGACTGATGCTGAAGCTGAAACTCCAATACTTTGGCCACCTCATGCGAAGAGTTGACTCACTGGAAAAGACTCTGATGCTGGAAGGGATTGGGGGCAGGAGGAGGAGGGGACGACCAAGGATGAGATGGCTGGATGGCATCACCGACTCGATGGACGTGAGTTTGGGTAAACTCCGGGAGTTGGTGATAGACAGGGAGGCCTGGCGTGCTGCAATTCATGGGGTCACAAAGAGTCGGACACGACTGAGCGACTGAACTGACCTGATGAAATAAAACTTCATAAGATAGGAAAAAAAGGCATTCCAAGTGTTCCCTGATAATAGGCAAAGACAGGCACTATCAGATAATCTGGCTGCAGTTACAAATACATAAAAATATTTAAACTCACTAATTTTAGTGCTTATACCTTAAAGGCCATTATTTACTTTTAACATTAAAGAGCTTTCCATTACACACACATAATAAATGAATGGAAAGTCTGATCAGTTCCTCAGATGAGATGGCTCCACATCTCATAGGCTTTGAGGGTTCCCCACCCTGCCACAAATACCCTTGGAAATTTTAAACTTTAATTTTCAGGAGTGGTTCAGTCTTAAGTGAGATATATGTATATATATAAAATGTCAAACTGCATTTCTCATTCCTGGCCTTTTGTACTGAACTTAAAAGACCACGGGGATAAAATGGCACTCAACACCACATTCTGTAAAAGTATTTTGGGCGCATCATATAATTTCTCAGCCAACAAAAGCTTGTCTGAATCAAAATGCATTGAAAATTCCTTAAAAATGTAACACTCCGTGCAAATCTGCAAGTAAACTCAGCCCCTCCCCCATTTCCCCACGAGGCTGCAAATGGATGCAAAAGGCAAATCAGAACATAAGCTAAAATGTGCCCCGTTAACCAATTTGTAGTGCATTTACTTATCCAAGCCTCCATGTGGTAACCAGCTTTCCATGTTTGTGTTAGTGACCTTCTTATCTTAAAAATCATGATTTATCTGGAAAAACTTTTAATAAGGTCAGTGGTTACATCAACAAGAGAACAGTATCTGGTCTTGAAATAGAAGGGGGAAAACTCTAAACAAAGTGCAATTAACAACAAAGCAATACTCCCCTCAAACCAAGAGGAAATGGCTTGAATGAAAACAAATGACTTGAATTTTTAAAAAATAAACCATTTTTAAATTACACAAATGCAATTTCCCACTTTTATTTACTTTGGTCATATTATTTTTCTATTTACATATAAGCAACCAGAGTTTGATGGCCGATATCATCATGGGAATGAGCAGTAGAGGAGAGAAGTACCTGTACAGTCGAAGCTGCTCTCATCCATGTTCATGGGGTTCAGCCTGAGCAACTACTGGAGATCACTATTCCACATAAGCTCTTACCTTGATGCAGCACCACTTTCATCTTGGCAACAAGTCTGTGAAATCAGTACTACTGTGCCCGCTTCACACAGAAGGAAACTGAGACTCGGAAAGATCAGGTGGTCAGAAGGCTTACTAGAGAGATAAGATGTCACACAGACTTGGCTCATTTGACTCTAGGTCCATTCTCCACATGTTGCTATGTGATTAGCACAGATCAAAATGTCTGAAATCCCTGATGTTATGCCCAAGGATAAACCAAGACTCTTCAAACCCCATGTTAGTCTGATAGCTAGGCCTCTTCCCACCCAATGAGTAGAACTAAGCCTGAAATAAACAACTCCACCTATATATCTCTACTGCTAAGTCACTTCAGTCGTGTTTGACTCTGTGCGATCCCATAGACGGCAGCCCACCAGACTTCCTGTCCCTGGGACTCTCCAGGCAAGAACACTGGAGTGGGTTGCCATTTCCTTCTCCAGTGCATGAAAGTGAAAAGTGAAAGTGAAGTCGCTCAGTCGTGTCCGACTCTGTGCGACCCCATGGACTGCCGCCTACCAGGCTCCTCCGTCCATGGGACTTTCCAGGCAAGAGTACTGGAGTGGGGTGCCATTAAGAAGATACAAATGAAAATATCTGGATTTCCTTTTATCAACCACTGACAACAGGCGCCAAGTATTTTAACACTTTGCAATTTTTTAAGTGTCCTTTCCCCTCTTGACTTGCCTGACTTACCTTCACAACCAGCTGCAGCCAGGACTAAAGGAAGCAGTAGGTGTGGGGTCAGGTTGACACTCCAAAGACCCCTCACCTGGGGGACCATTCTCAGCACCCCACTGTTTGGCAGCACCAAGTTAGACCCACAAAACTCTTATGCCCAGACTTGTCCTGCCACACCATAGAGCCTCTACCCTGTCGTTAAAGGCTACTGTTAAACACTACCTACTGTTTATTCATTTACTTCATTCATTCAACAAATACTGAGTTGGGGAAAACCAACTATGTATCAGGCACTGTGACAGATATTGGAAAATAAGGCAGAGTTACACAGAGGGTGGAGTTTAGATAACAAATGTTTTGACATGTGTTAAGGGTATGGTAGAGAAGAACAGTGTCTATAGAAGGGATGCCTAACATAGATTTAGGAGGTCAGAGGATTCCTGAAAGAAGGAAGAGATGTTTAAATAAAACTATTAAGGGTGGGGCAGTCAGTCAAAGGAAGACCCCACTATGTGCTGAGCATGTTCTGATATTAATTATTCTAAAGTTGTTATCTCCATCTGATATATGGGGAACTCAGGTTCCGAGGGATCTCATGATTAATAAGGGACAGCTAGTCTCAGAATTCAAATCTAGCTCTGCAAACCCCAAGCCCATGTTTCATTAATTTTTCACTGCTCTGCGAGCAAAACACCTTCCTGCAGCCCTAGAGGAACCCAGGAATATGAATCAGTACTCGTCCAAGATCTCCCACTGTGCACAGTTCATCTCCTTAGAGGCTTGCAAGAAAGGTTTTGGTGCCAGCTGCTATTTGGGCTGCTGTGTAAGGCACTACAGCAAGGATGCTGGAACAGAGCCGGGGCAGGATCTGGGGAGGCTCTGTTCAGCATGTGCCCGTCCCGAACCTGGGGGAGCCCTGGCGTACGCTGCGGTCATGATCCACCCATGAGCATCTCCATGCCTCTGTTTTTCGAAGCCATATATCCTTCGGTATCAAAATAGATGTTATACAGCTTGATCAGCTGTCTTCTTCCCCAAATCTAATACCCAGAAACACTGGGATGTTTTCACTAATCCCTTCCACTGTCAATAGAAGAGGACTTGACTCCATTAGAGATATTCAGAAGAAAGTACTACAGGCCCTGATGGGCCATGATAAGACTGTGGGGATCACAAGAATAAAACTTTAGTACAGATTCCTACATGGGCTACTTGGACTTAGTGGGAAAACCCATCATCTGGCTGAACAAATTCTGATGCATTTATTCAAAGAACAGTCTCATCATCTGCCAGCTGTACCTTCACCAGAAAATTCAGCTTTGATGAAGGAAAATCTTGCAAAACTCCAGAGCTCTCGTTCTGAAAATCAGTTTTCGTTAGTGAGACGTGGGTATTAATAGGCAACTGGCTAGGCCTAAAATCTGCTCCATATAACATTCTAGCTGCCATCTTGCTCTCTCGTGCAGACTTTTATCACAGATTATAGCAAACATATCAGCTAACTGGGATTTCTGGTGGGTTATCTGCCAAGTGATTGAGGTCATTTTCTGTTCAGTGAGACCTCCGAGGTGCTGGGTACCACTGTGTCCTATGGCTAATCTCCTCTTTAAAGCAACTGCCCACAGTGCTCACAGTCACAGACCCACACCATCATTTCTCTGACAAACCTCACTCCGAGCCAGGCGTGAGCTCTGGGAGGGAATCCTCCATTGCAAGATTGTCTACACCAGCGGAGCAGTGACTCAGTTCTCTGGCTTCCTCTGTCCTCCCCGACCTTGTCAGCCTTTGCTCATCATATTCCCAGGACCTCATACTGCTTCCAGCTGCCCACAACCTCTTTAGCAGGGTGTTCACCGTGGGGAGAAGAGGGCTCCATAAAGTGGCGCCTCCTCTGTAGGACTTCTGGGCCCTCCAAGTCAGTCCTCATCTCATTCCCTGTTCTGTTTTCGCCAAGGAGGTCACTTCGAGAAGGCTGAAATCAATTTGCCTCTAATGTTTGAAAATGATTAAAATCGCAGTAACTAATAAGAGTCAAATAAATGTCAGTAGATTTAATCCATCTAGAAGGTCCTTCTATTTTAAGGAAGACCTCATCAACTAAAGGAAGAGAGCAACCTGGGGAGATATAATTGAGCAGGGTGTCCGTCATCCACTCCTCTACTGTGTCAAAACTCCAGGGGAAGCTTGATCAGCAGTCCACACCGACACCAGCAACATACCCGGTCCAGCACCGGCCTTTGCCTCAACACTGACAGTGACATCCACAGGAGTCAATTTTCTCCTGTGCTTACGCAAGACTTAACTGTGTGCCATCCTGAGATACAGGAGTGATGAGAATTTTGTTTTATTCAACCTTCACTGAACATGTCTCATGTCAAGTCAAGAGGGCCTCCATGAAAGGCACTACTTTGTATTCTAGATAAAAAGGTATAAACAAGGACAGTGCAGCATGAAAGATGCCCTCCTAGTAGCACAGAAACATATACACCACCAGATATAAAAGTAGGTAGCCAGTGGGAGCCCTCTGTACGATGCAGGGAGTACAGATTCAATGCTCTGTGACAACCCAGCCAGGTGGGATGCAGTGGGAGGTTGGAGGGACGGTCAAGAGGGAAGGGACATACATATACCTATGGCTGATTCATGTTGATGTACGGCAGAAACCAATAGAATAATATAAAGCAATTATCCTCCAAATAAAAATAAATTTAAATTCTAGAAAAAGGAGATGCTCTCCGTACAAGGGTCACACACAAGGGACCTATGGGAGCAGATTTACAAGACTAATATCCTCCCAGTGATGGATGCAGAGGGCAGAATACATGCAGGTGCTTGCAGGGTGAGAGGGCAGGGCCAGGAGGGAGTGGAAGGGTACCTTCTGAGTAGAAAGTACCCAGCCCTTATCTGCAGACATGCTCCTAATTTTCCTACACTTGGAAAGGTGGCCCTAGGAACATGGCCAGATAATCTGCCCTGTAGAGGTCAGTGAAGAATTAAGCCAAATGTAAGACAACCGACACAGCTGATAGACTGAATGAGGTACCAGAGTAGAGTGAGGAGCGAAAAAACTGGCCTGAGCATGCACTTTGGCTCTGCCGCGGTTAGCTCTGTTATCTGAGACAATTTATTTAAATTCTCAGGACCTCAGTTTCCTTATCTGTAAAGTGGTGAGAAAGTAGGCGTCTCATAAAGTTGCCTTAAATACGCAATTATAGTGGTAGGAGACGTGAAGCACTTGGTGCCCAAAGAAAGAGTCTCACAGCAGCCCTCTTGTTTCTTGATCTCCTCGCCAGTCTCATCTCTCTATCTGGAGAATCTAAGTGGAAACGACTGCTCCCAATCACAGCAGTAGGATCCCAGCATCCAGGCCTGAGGACTCAGAGAAACCGCGGAAAAGTGGACACAAGGGGACGTCATGTTTGAGAAGACAGACATGTGTGCCCTAAATCTATTCAAAGGACCCAGGCACGTTTTGTTGTTGTTGTTGCTTGACTAATTTATTATGATCCTCAACCTGGACTTTAGCCCCTGTATCCATCCTTTTGCCAGTCTTCCAACACTTTTCTGTCACCAATTCCTAGAGCCTTTATCAGCTGCCAATCTGTTTCTCCACTTAACACGCTGAGGGACAACCAACTGAAGGCAAAATCCAAGGCTGTGTCATGCACACAGCTGGGGTGCGGGGGAACAAGACAAGTTTTGCCACCTCCACACCCCTCCTGGGGATCAGCTCTGACTCTTGCCCCGGGGTCCTTGCAGACTTGGAGGACAGCGCTGTCCTGGCCAAGTCCCAGAACTGCAAAAAGACTTTCAAAGGCATCAGGTTTATCCTTCGCCCCCAGACTCAAGACTGCCTAAATACTAAAGAAAGAAATATGTCTAGTTATTAAAAAGGCCTTCATCTCTTATGAGCCACCAAATGGATTTTTTAATTCTCTTTACTGCTTCCCCAACTCGGGCAACACATGCAGATTGACCTCAACGAGCTCTGAGTGACAAGCGGAGAAAACAAAGCAGAAAAGAGAAGGGGAGGAAATGTGTCCAATTAAACCAGTAAGATTTAATTGCCCATGTGGAGTTAAGAGAGACAAGGGTGATATCAGAGGACAGCTGGAGGTGGGAATATCTGCATGCCTTGGGGGCTGGGAAGGCCCTGCAGCGATTTAACCCATTTGTTTAATCCTCGGGCTTTGCTGATATTAATACCAGTTTAACTCCCTTGTTAAATACCAGCTAGATTGCTCTCATGGGAGACCAGAAACAAAGCAGTAACCTCCATTTATCCATGCATTCAATGGGCACCTACTGTGTGCCGAGGGTATATCCAGGCCCTCATCACATTGAACTCCTCAGTAAGTCAGCTGGACATCTGAGGGTTATGGCCCTTTATAAGAGCAACCCCCGTGGTCTGAAACACCCCCTTCAGCTTGGCTGTGAGTGCTTGCAACCTCAGGATTCAGAGTCTGCTTCATCTCTTTTCACTGCTGCCATCAACACGGGCTGGGCAGCTGGAGGTGCTTGATAAGTTCTATCTGACCCATAATCTAGAAGGCATGGGCTTCCCAGGTGGCTCAGTGGCTAAGAATCTACCTGCAATGTAGGAGACCCAGGTTTGATCCCTGAAGTCAGGAAGATCCTCCAGAAAAGGAAATGGCAACCCACTTCAGTATTCTTGTCTGGGAAATCCCATGGACAGAGGAGCCTGGCAGGTTACAGTCCATGGGGTCACCAAAGAGTCAGACATGACTGAGAGACTGAGCATACACACACACACACACACTAGAAGACAAGTTCTTGACTTCAGGATAACATTTAATCCACTAAAAGGAAACTTTTTCCAAAAGGCCGATTTTACAGAGTGGATTTCAAAAGACTGCCTATGTTCTCAGAGTAAGCAATCTGACATGATAAAGGCCACGTTCAGAGTGTCCTCAAAACGTGGGCACACGTGGTACAGGACACGAACAGACTCCAAGCTCGCGATTGCTTTGTTTTAACCTTGGCAGCCCTGCAGCTTGGCTCCCACATTCAAAGGGATGATGTATTTTCCCATATTTATTATTTGCACTGGACTACTGAGGAAAAAAGCAGGGCAGCAGGCCGGTGTGTCTCAGTGTGCCTGCCAGGAATAACAGAGAGGCCTCGCACCAGTGCCTCATTAGCTTATGGAAAACAGTTCCCTAAGGAAACTGCGGGGTGTAAATAAATCTAAAACATTTCAGCCTTTTGAGGCCTGTCGATGCCAAATTTGTAAAACAGTGGTGGCTCAAGAACGCTGTAACATTCTGTTGCACGTCTCATAAATTTAGCAGAAGTTCTATAGTCTGTTAATAAGCAAAATAAGGTGATATCACAGATGTATATTTTTTACTGAAATATGCATTACTTTGTTATTTATAAGAAGCAAAAGTATAGCTGGTAGGGTAAATTCAGTCTAAAAGAACAGGATAGTTCTAGAGATGGTCAGGCATATACCTTCCTCACTCAGGGACCTGTTAAAGGAAATCTCCTCTGTAGACGCTGACCCATGCCTGAGTATATGGCCAAAACTGGCTATAGCTTCACATATTATCCAAGCTTCAAACATGATGTTAGAGAGTATTATACACGAGGGGAACAAGTGAAGCTTAAACCTAAACCTCTGATAGAATATTTCTGTTAACCATTAACAAGTGGTATCTCTAAGTCAAAGACAACTTTTGGTCTAATCCTTCTATTTAGTAAACAAGAACCCTGAGACCCACAGAAGCAAAGCAATTTGCCAGAGTCACAATGCAAGACAGGGGCAGAGCCAAGAAAGCATGTTTCTCTCTGTCCACTGCCCATAAGACTAACAGGATGAGGGCTGCACAGCACTCAGCAGCCTGCCTGGCACATTGGGAACACTTGACAAAGGTTGGTTGTGACCGTCACTGTTACCATCATCATTATTTCTGCCGCCCTGCCATGCTAAGTTATACAGCTTATGTTTATCTCTTGACCAACAGTCACGACTGGAGAAGCTCAAAGTAGGATTAGTTTCATATCTACTATCAGTAGCAGAAGTAGTTTCACACCTACTATCTTCTATTTTAACGTGTTGTATTAGCTCAGTGTCCCTCATTAGACGATCCTCCCCAGTACTAGCTCCTGGGTCCAAGAAACCCCATACACTCTCAGTGTCCCTTAATAAGCATAACATGTTGTTTCCCACTAAATCATGATCTATTCCTTGAGTACCAACAGACTAAATTTTATCAAGGCAGGAAGCGCATCTACTTTTCTATCATTGTAGCCTCAAACTCTGTGCATAGTAGGTGCTCAATAAATAGTTAATAGTTGTGGTGTTAGATGTTGGGGTTGTTGCTGTTGTTGTTGAGTTGCTAAGTCATGTCTGACTCTTTTGACACCTCATTGACTGTAGCCTACAAGGCTCCTCTGTCTATGGGATTTCCCAGGCAAGAACACTGGAGTGGGTTGCCAGTTCCTCCTCCAGGAGAGCTTTCTAATCCAGGGATCAAACCTGCATCTCCTGCATTGGCAGATGGGTTCTTTACCTCTGAGCCATCAGGGAAGTCCAGATGGTAGGAACCCAGAAGCAAATAAGGCATGATATCTCTCCTTCAGGGTTTCACAGTCTGATGAGGCTAATCCTTCTTGAACCTATTTCAGTTTTCACCCCATATCGTCCCTGTATGTCACTGCTGCTGCTAAGTCACTTCAGTCGTGTCCGACTCTGTGTGACCCCATAGACGGCAGCCCACTAGGCTTCCCCGTCCCTGGGATTCTCCAGGTAAGAACACTGGAGTGAGTTGCCATTTCCTTCTCCAATGCATGAAAGTGAAAAGTGAAAGTGAAGTGGCTCAGTCGTGTCCGACTCTAGTGACCCCATGGACTGCAGCCTGCCAGGCTCCTCCATCCATGGGATTTTCCAGGCAAGAGTACTGGAGTGGGGTGCCATCGCCTTCTCCGTGTATGTCACTGAGCCCATGCATTTACCTCTTCACAATATAATCTAAATTCCTAATAGTCCAAGAATAACCCTCAAGCAAGATTTTATCCAAGATTTGTCATAAATAATAGCCCCAAAAAATAATGCACCATTGGGCTGTAGAGCAAAAGAAAGCTGTGTAGCACAGGTTAAATAATTTAAAAGCTATATAATTCTTTAAAGAAGAGGAAACTAACCTAAATGTAATTCAAATCAGATAAAATAAACCTCTCAAAAGAATTACGTTCTGAGAAGCTACTTGATCTATACCTAAGTTGGATAGCACGTGACTTAGAAGAGCAAAGGTCTCAGCGAAAGTTTATGAACCAGAATATGCAAACAAAGGCCAAGAATTAACACCTGGTCACAGGCTGAGGCCAGCGCCAGGAAGGGAGCAGCTGGGCAGGCTAGAGGTGCACAGACACGGTCCCAACTTATGAGGGACTCTCCAGCGGGTCTTAACAGTGCTTTTCAAATATTAATGTAGACCAGAAGCCCCTGGAGGGCTTGTAAAAGCATACATAGCTGGCCACTCTCAAAGTTTCTGGGGTAGAACCTGAGGGTTGACATTTCTAACACATTTCCCGGCGATGCTGGGGCTACTGGTCCAGGAACCCTTAGTTTAGAGAAAGCACAGCACACGGATCCCAACACATACGGACATAAGGAATCAGCATCAACAACCTGCAGGGCATGTACTATGCTTGCCTTTTAAAAGTTCCCTGAGCCAATCACCAATTACGTATGCTATCCATCTGAGTGGCTCTTGAGCCAAAGGAGAAGATGAAAGAATTAAGTAGTCATTCCAGCTAATGGGACACAATGTAGGAAATAGCCTGATGTGGAAACCACCCCCTCCCAAAAAAAAGCTCCTGAAATAGAGAAGAATCAGAACCAGAGTCAAAAGGGTGGTGAGTAGAAGAACTTGACAAGAAAGGGAAAAGTTGAGAGTAGAAATTGCACCCCTGGAGTAGTGCCAAGGAATTGGCGCTCCCCCAGACTGTGGATCCAGACCTTGTAACGGCCCCGTTTATTGAGCACTTTCAGTCTCTGTCCTAGGGGCTGGACATGTGTCTCTGAAACCTCACAACATCCTCCAGGTAGGCGTCGTCTCTTTTACAGATACAGAAGCAAAGGCACAAGATGAACTAATATCGCCACAGCAGCTAGTAAGTGCTGGCTTTAGGATTCGGACTCATGTCTGTCTGACCCCCAAGCTTCACTCTTATCCCCCACCCCGTCTGCTTTCCTATTTCCTTTCTCTAAAAATGAAACCCAAAGGAAAAGGAATTGTGGGAAACCACAAACAGCAGCATATGGCTAGAGAGAGGTAAGGCACACAGAATAAGAGGGAGTCGAGTGTGTATAGAGGCTCAGGTTTCAGGTTTGAGACAAGATAGATCTGCATCAGATCTGTGCTTCTCCACTAAGGAGCTATGTGGTCTTGGGCAGATCACGTAATCTGATCCCAATTTACTTATCTGTATAATAGGGATATTAATGTCTATCTTCCAGAGTTATTAGAAGTAATATGGATTTTCACATTAGAATGTCTAATTTTTACATCAAAACTTTAGATATCTTTACATTAGAACTGGCATATTTTAGGGCATCTCCTAGCAAGTTGTAGGTGTACAAAGGTGAAGGTAGCAGCAGTGATTTGGCAGAGACCTCAGTAGTTGAGGGGCTAGAAAGAGAACCTCTAACAGCTTTAATAAGTTTCAAATATCCAGGTTTGAATCAAGCCTACACCCAATACAAAGGGAACCTGCTGCTATGAGTTAACCAACAGGGGATGTGGAAAACGGAGAGGTATCTGAAGAATGGAAGTGAACAACTTCTGATCCTCATGTTCAAAGCTGAAATAAATATATATTCCAGAAATTCTAGACTTTTAAGCTTATGGCTGGACCTGTACAAGTCTGGTACTTGGTCATCAGGATGAAGCATTTCTCCATAATTCAGAGATAAAACAAACAAGGCTTCCCTCTGAGGGTTATCTAATAAAATCAACATATAATGCTGGAGCCGAGATCAGAAGTACTCAAAGCGACCTTGAAGAGATAGACTGGCCCAAAGGTTCCAACAGACTCTCCTGGAACCTAATGGAAGATATTTACAGAACTAGAGGAAGAACATATAGGGGAGACTGATAAGAAATAAGACAGAATAAACAGGAACAGTGGGCAGTAACTCTTCCTTACTAAGAAGAAATTGCTGTGGTCCAACTACATGGACCACAAACTCCTTGAAGACGGGACTGTTCCTATTCACCTGAGCATCTCCGGGACCCAGTACAGCGCCAAGCGCAAAGTAGCAACTCAGGACAAGAAAGCCCCTCTGGATACACTCTGGGAAGCCAGGACTATGATGACAGCTTTCACAAAGGAGTTCCCTGTGCTCTGCTCTGACATGTCACTTGAAAACGTTCCCCAGTTCTCCATGACCCATACTCTGAAGACCCAAGTCCCTCTTGGCCTGATACTCCAGCCCCATTCTATTTTCCTTTCCAGTTTGGTTTTCCATTCCTTTTTTTTTTTTTTTTTTAATTAGTCAACTCTCTACTCCTGCCAAACTGATCTACTTGTGCTCCCAACAAAGTAGCCTTATATTCTCTTGACTCTGTGTTTCCCTACATAATTTGTCTCCACCATAACTGCTCCCTCTGCTTCTCCACACCTTCCAAGATCCTATCTCTGGAAACGTCCCCTGACCATCTCAGGAGAACGTTCCATCTCCCACTTTGAAACTCTCTGAGCTCTTGTTTCTCTGCCATTCATTCAGCATTCACCAAATACTACCTGTGTTGACGTTCATGTTTTTTCAAATGACTGTGTCTTACCTCCCCAGATGAACCACAAACATCACTTCTTATTCATCGCTGCGTCCTACCTCGGACCTTGCACAGAGTTAGCACTTCATAAATGTTTGTTGGTGCTGTGAACGGTGAAAAACAAACGCTGCTGTGGTAACTCTGAAGCATCTGACACGCCCAATCCGCCCGCACGCTAATGTCATTGCTTCCACCGTAGATAAACAATGTCTCTTCCACCAGCAGTTTCCACTGGTTCCACCCTGTGCCCTGAGTAAGTGGGGACAAAGGGAGACACTTGTTATTTGTCTCAGACTGGTTGGGAATCTCCAGACTGTCAGAGACTCATGGGCTTTCATATCTCCAGTAACCATCTCTTTAGACCTGCTTCTGCTTGTCAAGCAGCTATGCTATGCCACGCTAAGACTTCAGTCGTGTCGGACTCTGTGCGACCCCATAGACAGCAGCCCACCAGGCTCCCCCGTCCCTGGGATTCTCCATGCAAGAACACTGGAGTGGGATGCCATTGCCTTCTCCATCAAGCAGCTATAGGGATCTTCTAAAAATCGTTTAACACCACTGGGCCTCTGTAAATGTCTGTCCTTCCAACTTAGGGTTGTCATTAAGATAAAGGAGACAACAGAACTCAAAACACTCTGAAAAGTCTAAAGCTCTGTGAACCAAGAAGAGTTTTAAGTAACCAACTTAGCCCTTTTATCCCTCTAGGACATCACTTAGCTTGGTACCTTGGTAACTTAACCCCTTGAAAGAACTTTAGGGTACCTTGAACTTACCCCCTTTTCTTAGAAGTTAGTATTGTTTTTGTTTTAATCAGAGAAAGACTAAAGCATTAGAGAGAAACTGGCTCAGAGAGAAATACTTGGGCAGGAAGGTATCTTAAGAGTTCACTGGATTGTGTTCCTTTTCCTCTATGGCCTAATTCTGAGTTTATACATGCTGAAAGGTACTTCTTTTCTTTCAAATGCTTCAAAGAATAGCCCTGAGAAAACAACAGGGATTACTTACACATGCAAGACAGCTAAGAACAAAAGGTCAGGTAGGCTTGGGAAACCTCAGTCCCTCCAGATTCCTCCAGCTCCACTGGCCATGGGCAGGTGAGCTGACTATACAGCATCCATCAATTGGCAGGCACTGAGGAGACAAGAGAAAACCACCTCTCTAGAATCCCTGGTAGCTGCATCTTCTACTAAGAGATCACTTTCTCTAATAGATGAGAATGCCCCAAAGAAAAGTTCTTTCTCCTCTCCAGGATCTCTGATTACAGCACCGATGAGCAGACCCTGACAAGCTCACCTAAGTTACCCTCAGACGTCTGAGTGCTTACTGTGTGTCCAACAGGGTCATATGCCCAACCAAGCCTTAGGTTTCTGTATGTGAATGGAAGGGCCTGATGTTCGGCATACTACAGCTGGAAAACACTTTGGCCAAAACCTTTGTGCTTGCTCCAGTGCAGTTCCCCTTAACAGAGGTTCTTCTTTGATATCAATCCATCCCCACTAGTTCACGCTGCTGATTGAATCCGGCCTTTCTTATAGACAGAGGCACAGATGATCATAGAAGCACATGAGACGTGGACAAGAAGGTACAGAAAACATAAAAAGACCTTTCCCTGCCCGATCACTGCATGAAAAAATCCACTGGGAATCTGGTCTTGGCCATCTCAGGCTGCCATTACAAAATACCACAGACTGGGGGACTCAACAGAAATTTCTTTTCTCATAGTTCTGCAGGCTGGAAGTCCAAGATCAAGGGGGCAGTCTAGCTGAGAGAATGAGAGCTCTCTCCTGGGATTGAAGCAAAGGAGAAAGCAAGCTTTCTGGTGTCTCTTCTCATAAGGGCACTGATCCAACCATGAGAGCCCCACCCTCACAACATTACCTAAACCTACCAAAGGCCCCATCTCTAATGCCCTATCAAAAAATGCTGAAGTAAACTAGCACTTCAACATTAATTTGGAGGAGACCCAAGCATTCAATCTACAACAGAGCCCCAAAGAATGTCCAGAGCAATTCTCCACACTACAAAAATCAGCAAGTCCCACCCCTGTTACTTCCCCAAAGATGATAGCCTACAACCTGCAATTCCATTGGCTTCCAAATCTTTCAGTGACTCAAGAGTGGTGGGCCCTGAATCTGAGTCCTGAGCCCCTGCCCTCAGCCTTATTCCTTCATTGATTTTATAGTTTTTGAGGTTGATAGATTATAAAATATTGTGTGCAAACATAAGCATAATATCCCACATAGTTTTGTTTTTACAAAAATACCAAAATACTATGTTAAACAAAAAAACATAAAACTAAAGGTACAAAAAGGGGTGTCCCTGGTGGTCCAGTGGTTAAGAATCCGCCTTGCAATGCAGGGTTTGATCCCTGGTCAAGGAACTAAGATCCTATGTGCTCTGGGGCAATTAAGCCCTAGTGTCACAACTCCTGAGCCTGCACACCCTGGAGCCCACATGCCAGTACCAGAGAGAAGCCCGCCTGCCACAACTAAGACTCGACACAGCCAAGTAAATTTTTTTTAATAAAGGTTCAAAAAGCCTGATGGGCCTCTCCCATGTGCTGTTTCTGCCCAAGGGGCTCCTTAGTCTGAATCTCTCTCCAGAATGTGCTCTCATGCTTAGGCATGATATCAAAACACTTACCAACCAACCAGCCGTCCAGATAGCACTCAGCAAAAGACTGAGTGGGGTCCTGGAGACCCCTACTGTGTCCAGACCATTTACCAACCAGGCCTGAAGCTTCCCCACATTTAAGCAACCAGGACAGTCATCCATCTGTGTACTGAGCCCTTGGTCAGCTGGTACACGAGCTTACAATTGAAAAGTTCTTCCCTAGGATTCGTGCTCAGGTTCAGAGACTGCACTTCAGCATTCAGTCCCCTCAGTAGCAGCCCATCCCATTTCTCCCTTGTCTTTCTTGGATGTTATCTGCCTATTACACAACATAGTAAACTCCATTGAGAACTCCACCCCACTGTTTCATCCACTCCCCACAAGGCTCAATCCTGTGCTTTTACACATAATGGGACATCAAGAAACACTAAATAAAACCTATCCTGAGCTTTTGGAGCCACCCAGATGATCTGGACATCACTGCCCTGTAGACATGTGTTGTGGACTGAATGTTCATGTCCCCACAAAATTCATATGCTGGAGACCTAACCCTCAGTGTAGCAATATGTGAAGATGGGACTTTTAAGGAATTAACTTAGTTTCAGTTCAGTTCAGTCGCTCAGTCGTGTCCAACTCTTTTCGACCCCATGAATCGCAGCACGCCAGGCCTCCCTGTCCATCACTAACTCCCAGAGTTCACCCAGACTCACGTCCATCGAGTCAGTGATGTCATCCAGCCATCTCATCCTCTGTCATCCCCTTCTCCTCCTGCCCCCATCCCTCCCAGCATCAGAGTCTTTTCCAATGAGTCAACTCTTCACATGAGGTGGCCAAACTCCAAAGTACTGGAGTTTCAGCTTCAGCATCATTCCTTCCAAAGAAATCCCAGGGCTGATCTCTTTCAGAATGGACTGGTTGGATCTCCTTGCAGTCCAAGGGACTCTCAAGAGTCTTCTTCAACACCACAGTTCAAAGGCATCAATTCTTCAGCACTCAGCCTTCTTCACAGTCCAACTCTCACATCCATACATGACCACAGGAAAAACCATAGCCTTGACTAGACGAACCTTTGTTGGCAAAGTAATGTCTCTGCTTTTCAATATGCTATCTAGATTGGTCATAACTTTCCTTCCAAGGAGTAAGCATCTTTTAATTTTATGGCTGCAGTCACCATCTGCAGTGATTTTGGAGCCCAGAAAAATAAAATCTGACACTGTTTCCACTGTTTCCTCATCTATTTCCCATGAAGTGATGGGACCAGATGCCATGATCTTCGTTTTCTGAATGTTGAGCTTTAAGCCAACTTTTTCACTCTCCACTTTCACTTTCATCAAGAGGCTTTTGAGTTCCTCTTCACTTTCTGCCAGAAGGGTGGTGTCATCTGCATATCTGAGGTTATTGATATTTCTCCCGGCAATCTTGATTCCAGCTTGTGTTTCTTCCAGTCCAGCATTTCTCATGATGTACTCTGCATATAAGTTCAATAAGCAGGGTGACAATATACAGCCTTGACGTATTCCTTTTCCTATTTGGAACCAGTCTGTTGTTCCATGTCCAGTTCTAACTGTTGCTTCCTGACCTGCATACAAATTTCTGAAGAGGCAGGTCAGGTGGTCTGGTATTCCCATCTCTTTCAGAATTTTCCACAGTTTATTGTGATCCACGCAGTCAAAGGCTTTGACATAGTCAGTAAAGCAGAAATAGATGTTTTTCTGGAACTCTCTTGCTTTTTCCGTGATCCAGCAGATGTTGGCAAACTTAGTTTAAATGAGTTTAAATGAGGTCATAAGGGTGGGGCCCTGATCAGACCAGATTAGTGTCCTTATAAGAAGAGACACCAAAAAGAGCTTGATCTCTCTCTCTGCTCTGCTTCACACACACACACATGATGAGCACCCAATAAGATGCAGACACCTATAAGAAAAAGAAAAAGCCTTGGAATGAAACCTACCTTTTCCAACATTGAACTTGGCCGTTTAGCCTCTAAAATATGAAAAATGACTTTCTTCTGTTCAGGCCACCAGTCTGTGGTACTCTGTCATGGCAGCCCAAGATAACGATATGACATGACATGCCCATTTTATCATCCTCACAACCACCCTCTGAGGTTGGTGTTGTCATCTCCACGTAAAATGTATGAAAATCAAGGTTTAGAGAGGCCACCTCATATGTCTGTGTTTGAGAGGCAGTAAATCCAAACAGGCTCAAGTCACCAACAGATAGCAAAGCCCACATTCTTAACCACTAGGCTAGACTGCCTTCTAGAAGTGCCTCACAAAAGAAACCATCATCCTCACTGACACAGTGACAACAGCTAACGTGCACGGAGTCCTCACATGCTGAGGTGCCACTATGCACTTCTCATTTAAACTCACTTCATTCTTGCAACCACACTTTGAGGCAGATATAAACATGTGCTCAATTCCAGTTCCAGTTCAGTTGCTCAGTCGTGTCCAACTCTGCAACCCCATGAACTGAAGCACACCAGGCCTCCCTGTCCATCACCAACTCCCGGAGTTCATGTAAACCCATGTCCATTGAGTCAGTGATGCCATCCAACCATCTCATCCTCTGTCGTCCCCTTCTCCTCCTGCCCTCAATATTTCCCAGCATCAGGGTCTTTTCAAATGAGTTAGCTCTTCGCATGAGGTGGCCAAAGTATTGGAGTTTCAGCTTCAACATTAGTCCTTCCAATGAACACCCAGGACTGATCTCCTTTAGGATGGAGTGGTTGGATCTCCTTGCAGTCCAAGGGACTCCCAAGAGTCTTCTCCAACACCACAGTTCAAAAGCATCAATTCTTCAGCACTCAGCTTTCTTTATGGTCCAACTCTCACATCCATACATGACTACTGGAAAAACCATAGCTAGATGACTAGATGGACCTTTGTTGGCAAAGTAATGTCTCTGCTTTTTAATATGCTGTGTAGGTTGGTCACAACTTTCTTTCCAAGGAGTAAGCGCCTTTTAATAAGTAGCACCTAATAAGGAAGCCAGGGACACTGGACTCCCCTCGTCTCTCACTTCAACCAGTCTTCTGCTTTCCCCCTCCTTTCTCCTTGTAGCCACCTTCACCAGACATATATGGTGAATCACATGCCATTTTGTTGGGTTGGGTGTGACTCTCCAAGTGGTCTTAAATTCTTTCTGGGACAGGGCAGGGTGTGCCCTGACTTTTCTTCTTCCAATCCACAAAACGGCAGGATGTTGGAGCCCCACTAGTTCACAAGGACAATGTCTGGAAAAAAGCCAGACAACATGCCTTCTGCTGGTAGTTTCTTGTTTTCTGTCTATTCACAGGCAGCCCCCAGCCTGGGACTGAGGGAGCAAATCACATCCAGGCACACGCCAAGGAACAGGTCCAAGCCCGCTTTGCTGGCAGAGCAGCAGCCCCTACCCTGCCCTCCTCACAGCTCTAGCAGCCTGAACCAGCAGTCAGCATCACCCTTCCCTTCTTGGTTCCTCTGAAGGCACATGTGGACCAGTGCACCACCATCCACCTTCCTGGCCTCCTCCAGGATATAAACAGAAGGTGCTGGATCCTTTTTCACTAGGGGTCAGAAAATGAAGCCCTGCCTTCAAGGCTGACTCTCTCCCAAAGCTCCTAGATCAGACCGCATCTCCCCTAGATGCCCAGGCCTCCTGGGGTGGCTGCACCTCTCTGCAAGGCTTTGGGGTAGAATCTGACATCACAGATTCCCAAAGCATGAAGTAGTAACTGGGCCATGATCCAAGAAAATGTCTTTCTTCCCCACCAGACCCCCTGAAGTGTCTATGTACCCTCTAAGAGAGGTTTTGTGATGCTGAGCACACCATTTCCTGCCACCTCCTGGATCTCCCACCGGGGAACCTGGAAAGGTAAGATGGCTGCTCCACCCTGGACGCGGTGGCTGCCGGGAATGGGGGCTGGGAGAGTGTGTGGATTTTTTTTTAGAAAAGAGGACACTTCCTGTTTCAGAGCTTGTTACACCAACATTATCCACTGTGGTTTTCTTGATTTGTGTAAAGTAACACTGTTGCTGTTCCCTTCTCCTTTTAAAAACAATTTTATTGGCATATAGTTGATTTGCAGTGTTGTGTTAATTTCAGGTGTGCAGCAAAGTGAATCAGTTAGACACATGCACATACCCACTCTTCATTTGACATTCTTTTCCTGTATCGGCCATCACAGAGCACTGAGGAGACTTCCCTGTGGTATCAGCAGGTTCTTATTAGTTATTTATTCTATACACAGTAGTGTGGATATGTTGACCCCAATATCCCAGTTTATCTCTCCCTCCCTTATCCCCTGGTAACCATAAGTTTGTTTTCTACATCTGTGACTCTACTTGTATTTTGTAAATAACTTCACTTCTACCCCTTTTTTTCAGATTTCACATATAACTGATATCATATGGTATTTGTCTTTCTGTGTCTGACTCATTTTACTCAGTATGACAATCTCTAGGTTCATCCATGTGGCTGCCAATGGCATCCTTTTGTTCTTTTTATGACTGAGTAATATTCCATTATGTATATGCATCATATCTTCTTTATCCGTTCCTCTGTTGATGGACATTTAGGTTACTTCCATATTACTTTCTGTTGCGTTATTTCTAAAGGCCTCTCCCACAGTCCCCAAAGTATCTTCTGCTATGGATGGTCAGCTTTGTCCACACCCAGGGCAGTCAGGACCCACCTGGGTTCACAAAAGGGGTCTGGAGAGGCCCAGCTGACTCAAATCTTTCCTCCTGCAGGAAATTCCCACCATTCAGTTGTTCCTTTAGGCAGGGAAGCCAACCAGAACAAATTTAAGAGCCAGAACTTGTCACCATTATCAAAAAGGACCTTGATTATTTTTTTTCTAATTGATCATTTTTTCTAGCTTGTGTCAAGGGTCTGAAGTTTACACACTACTGTTCCAGTGTGAAAAGTGTTGATTCTTTTATTTTCCCACATCTGAACTGAGCCTGCTCAAAAGTTCCCATTCCCAGGCTGAGTAGAAAAACATTATTAATACATCTGTTAGTTAAGTTTATCCAGTCTCTTCCCATTTAAGGCAGTTTCATAGGTGGTAAATATTTTCTCAGAGTTCGAGGTCACTTTGGGGACTATTTCTTTCCTCCAAGGATCTCCCCTGCCCCTTCTCCAACCTAACATGGCATGTGAGTGTGAGGTGATGTTGCTGTATCCTCAAGGTGCTAAGAGAAGGGGTGCCTGTGACCCTCTGCTGAGCTCTAGGATGCCTCCCAGTTCCTGGACATCAGCCTGTCTACTGAAAACTCTTCTGAAGCATCAGCCTGTCTACTGAAAACTCTTCTGAAAGACCAGACTGTCTACTGAAAAGTCTTCTGAAGCATCAGCCTGTCTACTGAAAACTCTTCTGAAAGACCAGACTGTCTACTGAAAAGTCTTCTGAAGCATCAGCCTGTCTACTGAAAACTCTTCTGAAAGACCAGACTGTCTACTGAAAAGTCTTCTGAAGCATCAGCCTGTCTACTGAAAACTCTTTTGAAGCACCAGACTGTCTACTGAAAACTCTTCTGAAGCATCAACCTGTCTACTGAAAACTCTTCTGAAGCGCCAGCAACTGGTGATATATACACTCTTTCTCCCTAACGAGGACAGGCCCCAGGGACCCCCACTGGCTGAATCAGCCCCACCTTGCTCTTGGGTGTCCCAGAGTGCCACCTTTAGTTCCTTTCTGAGCACCCGCTACAGGCACAGAATCCAACCACATCTCTCACAGATCCAAGCTACATGGTCTGCTGCCTGGAATACTTGCAGCAGCTACTCCGCAGTCTCCAGGCCTCCACCCTGGCCACCCACAGGCTGTTTTCAACACAACAGCAGAGTGACCTTCTTGAAACAGAATTCAAGTCCTATCCATCCTTTGCTCAAAAACCTCCAGCTGCCTTCATTTCACTCCGAGTAAAAGCCAAAATGTGAGGGACACCCGCTCCCTCCCACTTCACCCCTCCCCACCGGCACGCTCACATCTCTCTCACCCCATTCATCACGCTGGCCTCCTCGCGGAGTCCAACTTAGGGCTGAGAGAGAGAGGATGGAGAAGGAGCAGAAGGGAGAATCAGACAGGAAAAGGATATGGACGGAAGGGTCAGAAGCTGAGGGAAGGCAAGCGTGTCTGCAGGTGGCCCCATGGCTGGCAGACATGGGGAGAGAGAACGGCACGGAGCTGGTCCCTCTGCCCTGGTCACTCTGTCCCACATCCACCTGTCCAGATGCCTATGTCCTTCATGCTTGGGTTCACCCTCCCCCTCCACGTGGTCTCCTCTGCCCATTTGATGCTACAGTCTGCTTCCTGCCACCTCCGGCCCCATGAGGCCCCACACCCTGTTCTGCATTTCCATTTTTCCATGGCACTTATTGCCCAGCAGAGTCTTTAAACTACCTATGTATTGTGTCTGTTTGTGTATCCGTCTTCCTCACTCCCTCACCCCGCCTCATTCCTCCAGAGCAAGGGTGCTTGTTTTGTTCACCAGCGCATCTCAAGTGCTTAGAATAAGGCCTGACACATAGTTCAGTTCAGTCACTCAGTCGTGTCCGACTCTGCGACCCCACGGACTGCAGCACGCCAGGCCTCCCTGTCCATCACCAATTCCCAGAGTTTACTCAAATTCATGTCAATTGAGTCGGTGATGCCATCCAACCATGATTTTTCAATGAGCAAGGAAATCTTCTGGACCTTTTCCATCTATACAGCTGGAGGAGAGACCTCAGGCCCTTTTCCTGCTGATATGCTGTGTTGGGCTACCGTTCCCACTGCAGACACCCGCCCCCCATTGTAGGGCACCCCCCCCCATTGTAGGGCAGAATGTTTTGGAATTTCAGAGGTGCTTTGGAAACCCAAGATCTGCTTTGGCTTCTCCTTCAGCCTATCCAGCATTTCTGCTCTCTCCCTGTTCACCATTCCCTCTCCTCCCCATCACAGGTGGAAGGACTTCTTTTTCATCCATTCCTTTTTCTGTCTGTGTATGCCTTCAGTTGTAACCCACTAAGCTTTAGTCCTAACAAGTAGTGGGAGTTGGAGAATTCAGGACTCCTTTTTCTCTTTCAAGAAAGCCAGGATTTCTGGGCTATCATCTCTTTATGGTCCCAAAGACACACAGCCACTTGTCTGTTTTAGGCAATTCCTGCTCTTTCACTCTCTGGGACATCTGTTATAGGACATTCAGACTGTCATGACCAGAAGAGGCACAGGTAAGGGGACAGGCTGATCCGTAAGGGTATGGCTCACTGTCTCCCAAAATCTAGTCTTTCCTCTGCTAGTGTTAGAGAACTGTACCTGGGCACAAGACTGCCCAGAAGAAAACACATTTCTTAGCATCCTTCATACATCATGTCTGTACACATGAAAAAAATACGTATATAAATATTAAACATAAATACATTTTAAAATATTTTTCAGCCATTAAAAATAAACAAACCCTGCCTTTTTCAGCAACGTGAATGGACCTTGAGGATGTTATGCAAAATGAAACAAGTCAGACAGAGGAAGACTAATATTGTATATTCTCACTTCTGTATGGAACTGTAAAAAGCTGAACTCATAAAAACAGAGAATCGAACGATGGTGTCCAGGGGCTGGAAGGGTGGCGGACATGGGGAAATGCTGGTCAAAGTGTACAAACTTCCAGCCATAAGACGAATAAGTTCTGGTGGCTAGCCCTGAGGTTAGCCCTCAGTGAGTGTTTATTAAGAAGGCAAACACAAGAGGGAGGGATAAAATGAGAGCCTGGGATTGACATATACACACTACTACATATAAAAATAGATAATTAATAAGAAACTGCTGTATAGCACAGAGAGAGAGAACTCTACTCAATGCTCTGCAACAGCCTATATGGGGAAGGAATCTAAAAAAACAAACAACCAAAAAAAAGAGTGGAGGTGTGGACATGGATAACGGGCTCTGCAACAGCCTATATGGGGAAGGAATCTAAAAAAACAAAAAACCAAAAAAAAAGAGTGGAGGTGTGGACATGGATAACGGGTTCACTTTGCTATACACCTGAAACTAATACAACACTGTAAATCAACTCTACTCCAAAAAATTTTTAAAGAAAACAAACAAATATAAATAGAATATTTTTCTCACTAGAGAAAAGTCTTCCCAAATGTAGGAGACCATAAACAATGCAATTCAATCAGAGGTAAACAAACACAATTTGAGCCTTCCCCTTCTACGTGTTAAATCTGACCAGTGTTCTCTACATCTTCATATTGTCCCTGACAGAGCATCAAATCTAACAGGTAGGAGGAAATGACCTTCCTCCGTGATGTCAGTCTCACAACCTGTGCGTTCCCTTAAGAACTCATTTTTCATGAATTTAACTACATGCTTCTTGGCTCTAATTAATAGGAACAATGACTTAGGCTTTCAAGAAAGCTGGACTTCTGGGCTATCACCTCTTTATGGTCCCAAAGACACACAGTGTAAACCACCTTGGGACTCTAGCATGTTTCTTAGGTCTACCTAAGGTGTCATGCTAAAGCTCTCAGCACAGCCCTTAGTCTTACTTGATTTTATAAAAGTTTACTCCTCTGCTCCTTCAACCTTGACCTTGCACACTAAAGAGTCTTAGTCTTCACAGTCACACTTCTGCCGGCCCCAGATGGTTCTACTCTTCTTCTCCAGGTAAGAAGAGAAGTTGCTGTCTCTTTCTGAAACATCAACACAAGGTTTTTGAGAAAAATTGCCAGCAGCCTGTCCCTCCCCACCCACACATCTCTGCAAAGTGAATTTTACTCCCTCCCAGTCCCATTTCATCCCCTCCTTCTGCCAATTACCCTAAGATAACCTTATATACCCCATCGTCCACAGGTTCCATCGTTTTCCAGCACCTGCCCCTTAGTGTGTATGAATGCAGTTTCCCAAGTACAGCACCACGAAAATGAGGCAGAAAGAAGAGGGGCTCTGAGACCCCGAGAGCCTTGAGGTCACCCAGGAGAGGAAAGGAGGTGAATAGGAGACACCAAAGAACAGGAGAAATAAGATCTACTATCCCTTCAAACACCTGCTGAGTGCCAGGTGCTATGGTAAATAATTTCATGCAAACATTTCATTTAGCCCCTTCCCTCCCAGACACATATTATTAATTCCATTTTCAAAGGAGAAAACTGGTTCCAATGGGGTTAAGTGACTTTTCATGAGGTCAACTCAGTCCATAAAAATTGGAAGTGCTCCAGGCACAGGCACAATGGAAATTTTTAAGGCACAGCACCCATCTTTAGTAGACACAACTCACTAGGACTGATTAGTAGATGAAATAACCAACATCTAAATAGCTGGTGTCATGCACACATCTTTACACCTGCTTCTCCTGGAACCAGCCCTAATAAACATGACTCCATGATGTACATCTGAGTGGCTCCTCTGATGAACAGTGTTTAGCTTGAAGACAGAATGGTTATTCTCTGTCTTGCACCAGCTAGAGGGAGCCCCAGGCAGACACAGAGCATGAGCAGTGGCCAGAGCAAGATGAAACAGAGCCTGGCTTAGTAAATAAACAGCACCTGCAGACGTGATCCTCCCATCTCTGTCCTCCCAACCCCTCTCACACAGTCCTCCCCAAAACCTCTAAAAACCACTTACCAGAAGGCCTCACACGTCATAGTGAACACTGTGATTCAAGGTAAATCACTGGCTCTCTGAACCGCAGAGATACGCTTACCAAACTCAAGAAAATACTTGAAGACAAGAATGGATGTGGCTTCCACTTGGTTGGCCCACACGAAGGCTGGAAACAGGCCAACAGATAAAGAGGTCATTGTCATCAAGATTTACACTTACCCAGCAGGGGCAGAAAGGCTGCAAGAGTTATGTGACTCACTGAAGTTCAAGGTTAACTGATACATCACAAGAACATAAAACCAGGAAGGTGACCGTTAAACACAGCATTCATCTTCTTGGGCCTGAAAGCCATTCTGCAGACTGTCCATTAAATGCCTTTTCATTATTAGCAACTGGCCTTCCTAAAAGATCTGGGCAACTAGTAGCCTTCCACTGGCAAGACAGACTCAGGGAAAGTGAATATTTTCCCCTTTATGCTGAAGCCACTTATTTAAAAAAAAAAAAAAAGTTATACTGAAGTCACTTATTTAAAAATAAACAAAGCCAACTAAAGGAAATTCTTACTTGAAAGCCAGGACACTGGTGCTTTAGCAACATACAATCACAAAACCAAGTTCCTTATAACTGGGCCATGCTGCCCACAGACTCCTGCTCATTCAGCGCCCAGCTGATGATCTGTGCCCTGGAACACGTCTTGTGTCTTTTCCAGTTAGGCGATGCATATCCCATAGACAGAAAAGTGAAAATGACTGAGGAATTTTTCTAAAGTTCAATCATTTTGCAAGGATCAGGATACCAATAGATGTCTCCTAAACCTTCAGAGGCAATCCTGTAAAGGAAGCAGACGTTGGAAGAGGAGAAAACAAAAATCTATTCTTATGAAAATGTCGAAATCTTGAAGAGCTCCTTTGGTGTAACCCTCTCTGAGGACTTACAGTGCCTGCAGATATCTGAACACACAGCAAATTACCAGTGGTTGCCCCACTGTCATCCCCAACCAACTTTCTCTCTCACTCATTCCCACTATAGAAGCTGAGGAAAAACAGCACTTGCTTTCCAAGCCTCTCTTGCAGCTAGATTGGTCATGTGATCACTTCTGATTAGTGAGAAGCATAGGAACATCTGCTGGGAGGCATCTGAGAAAAATTTTTCTCCCTAATGGGAAGAAGGGGGCTCATTTTGCTCTCAAGTTGAGGGTTCAGTTATCTTTCAACCAGAAGGGGCAGATCAGAAGAATTCCATGCCAGCATTAGAATCCTAGAATTGTTCAGTGAGACCTAGAACCACCTGCCTACAAACCTCTTAGTAAATAAACAATAAAACATTCTTTTGCTTAAGTCACCACTTGTGGGCTTTCATGTTATTTGCAGCCAAAAGCACCCAACAGACTACAATGAGCATACAGTGTTCCCACTCCAAGCAGGATTTGGTACTTCAATGCAGCCCCTAAAAGCAAATCCTATTCTGCCAAGCATCAGTGCAGACTTTTGCTGAAAATCATAAGGAAATCTGAAGAAGAGGTTCCATTCCCATGCTACCCAGTGCAGTTTAATGTAAATCCAGAATCAATCAATTGGTTTCCCTTCCAAGTCCCACTTTGCACCCAGTCGCCTTCGTTCCTCTGGACATTTATCCCATGCAGATTTCAGTCTTGCTATCTTCAGATTGGAAATTCCCAATTCTCAACACCTTTTTTTCATCTCTGGCAATTTAGCTCCCTTCTGGATTTTCTAATCGTGAGTTCTTACACCCGTAACTCTACTTGGTAAACAAAAGTCACAACTTAGTAGGATCTGCCCTCTTTGGTGGACACGGTCTGTGGATAATAATAGCGAATAATCTTCAAAACACTCTCTTTCACTGCCAGAGTTTGATTGGCTAACTGAGAAGGAAGAAGGGAAAGGAAAGGAAGAGAAAGGGGTGAAGAAAAGAGAAGGAAACAGAAAGAAATAAAGGTAAAGCTTCCTTTACTTTCCCTCATTGCTTCTTTTTCTACCATTAACTCCCTCTTCCACTTGTCCCCACCTCCCCCCCAAAAAAAACGATTCCTTCTATTCTCTCTTCAACTTTCTGCTTTTTGGATCTCCTTCCATTAACTGAAAAAAATTTTTAAAAGAACAACCTATACTCCTCATCTCCCTCTTCTTGCTTCTCATCCACATCCTCATCTGACCTCGTCTGATACTTGCTTCAGCCTCCCATCAAGCACTGGAACTGCTTGGGCAGAGTCCACAAACTTTGGTGCCCATATGACCCATCCAAATGAAATTAAAGTGCCATCATAACAGTGTGGTTCTCTTTCATTTTGATGCGGTTTCTATTACAAGCTGGCTTCATATGAAATCTTTGGGCCATAGCTCAAATTAAAAGCCCACAAACTGAAAGGCTTTTAACCCCCCATTATCACCAAGGCACACACACTCTCCAGAGTCCCTGCGTCCCTGTAAGACACTCTGCCCAACATCCACCCAGGACTCTTGTTAGGTGGAATCCAACACCAAAATGATGGAAAGTACAAACGATGGTGGCCAGCAGTGGTGATGATGAGCAAACAGGCAAATGACTTTGAGGTCTTCTGAGATACTTGCTGCTTTTCGCTCCACAGGTAAGCGAAGTATGTTCTGGGGAGATGGTTTCCAGCAGTTTCTCACCTGACTGAAGTCAGGGGTACCAATGCTATGATCTCTGCAGGACAGAAAAGTGAACCCTAGGCTTCAAGAAGTTTTGCCATTCTTTTTATATTCTTTCTAAAATCATGAAATGTTTTTTTTTTTCCAAGTTCCAGAGGCTTCCTACCCATTAGGGGCTAAAAGTTGAAAACCCAGAACCTGGTTCTATCCCTCAAAATCACCACTGACTGTCTATGGCCAGAAGAATGCACGAGGCAGCTGGGCTTCCTTCCCTGGGCTGAGGAAGGGAGCTTCAGGATGGGGGCCTGGAATTTGGAGCGTTCTTTTGTCTCACGATTGTAAATGGCATGAAATTGAATCATGCGGAAAGGAGGAGGAGGGAGGAGCTAGGCGGGCTCTTGTCTCGCGGCAGCAGCATGGCTGAGCTCACAGCTAAACCCCTTTTCCATCCCCCGAGGTCTCGGCTTGATCGGGTGACATATTGCTGGCCTCCTCTTAGCCCAGCCATCACTTTTGACTCAGTTCTTGTCAGGCATCATGAGGCTGAGGAAAAGGCTGGAGGAGTAAATCAGGCATCTGTTTATTCAAGTGCTTTTGTTCAGGTGTTTTCTCCCCCTTTGCACTGTGTTCTTTCCTGACTCGTGGAAGGAGCAGCTCTGCCAGAAAACCCGGTAGCACCAGCTGCTTCAGAGGACAGGCGTCTTAAACTGAGCCCAGAAGGGGCTGATCACCTGCCTGCCTGTCTGAGTAGGTATCATTTGGACGGTGTTTGCTAAATGCAAGCTGCCTTGGAGGGCACACATGGCCCACATGTACATGTGACGGGAATTCCCCAGAAGGCACATCTTGAATCGCATCACTGTGTACATCACAGAGCTGTTTTCCCACCCACGTATGTGGGATGTGGAGGGGATCCTGCTTTCTCACTATGAATAATTTCGAAGGAAAAAGCAAAGTGCTGGGGATACACAGCACTTCATCCTAGAGCTAGAATGAAAGGCGCATTTGCCTTGCTTTCATCACTGTTTCACTCATTCTTCCACTGGCACAAACCAGACCTCCGAAGCTTGTCCAGGCCCCCTTTCCTGAGCCAACACTGCCTCCTAGAAAGGTCCTAGAAATTATCAGGTGGAGCCGGTTCCTGTCTTTACAGCTGAGTCAGTCCCAATGCCAACTCTCTACCTTATGAGAATAACAGTTCAGTAAAATTATCACATCATGTGAGCCCCCGCCTCCAGACTGTAAGCTACATGAGGGCAGAGACTATGTATTATTCATCTTCTCTGCTCAGCCTCTTTCTTGTACATAAGAGTCACTCTGTAAGTATTACTTGAAACAAATTGGCTATTTTTTTTTAATTAAATGGGTTGCATTCTCATTTTTTCTATTCACCAAGCAAAGTCCTTGCTATCATCTTCTCCCATACCTTTAGGAATCTCAATCAAAGCATTCAAGATTTCTCCAAAAAATTTTTTCTCCAAAAAATTGTCTAGGTTTCTCTAAGCCAGCCCTGGTTTACTACTGTTATTTTTAACATCTAGCATTTTTTCTGTCATTTCCAAAGTATCTCAGTTTAACAAATTACATGATCATCTGTGTCAATTTGGCCCACTGAGAAGCAGACACCAAGATGAGATTACATGAGCAAGGACTGTATTAGGGGAAATAGTTTTTAAGAGATGAAATGGGGAGGGAGTTAGGGAAAGCTGGGGGAGCTGTAGATTGCCAGGCAAGTCCCGAGAGGGAGGGATGGGTAAAAGCCTCCAAGGTTGCCAGCAGTCTAAGAAGGGTTTGGCAAGGTAGTCAGAAACTCTGGAGCCAAAGTTGGCCATCAGAGGAAACGCAGGCCTCCCCAGAACGGACCTGCCTCAGTCTTCCTAGCACATTCAGCCTCAGGCTGGAAACAGCCTATGAAATCATGACCTTGACACAAATGTAGAGATGGATTTCGGAGTTAAAGTCCTTGGTCAATTACCCTCCTGTGATTGGTGGTCTATGAAGCAGGCACATTCACAAGGCAGCCCCATCACTCTAGTTGAGAAAAGGAGCCCTGACCATCTTCATGTTAAGAAGCTGCAGCCATGCTTCTTGCCCTCCCCTCAGCCAGATGAAGGCCCAAGCTTTGAAATAACAACCATTACAAACATAGCAACCATCTTCCAGGTGGTCAGAAGCACCCAAGCTAAGTTAAGCTATGATTCACCCTCTCCTACCACAACCAGGCCTGGAAAGTGACCAGAAGCTAAGAGCTGCAACAGGGCAGAAGTGGCATCACATGTTGGCAAGTGACTCTTTTTTTTTTAATTTTTTGTTTTTTAAACTTTTTATTTTGCATTGGGGTACAGCTGATTAATGATGTTGTGATAGTTTCAGATGAACAGTAAAGGGGCTCAGCCATACATATACATGTATCCATTCTCCCCAAACTCCCCTCCCACCCAGGCTGCCACATGACATTGAGAGAGTTGCAAGTGCTGTACATTAGGGCCTTACTGGTTATCCATTTTAAATACAGCAATGTGTCCATGTCCATCCCCAACTCCCTAACTATCCCTTCACCTATCCTTCTGCCCAGCAACCATCACTTCCTTCTCTGAGTCTTTCTATTTGTAAGTTAATTTGTATCATTTCTTTTTAGATTCACATATACATAAATAGCCCAACTCCCTCACCTTTAGGTGTGACAACTCAGTGTGTTCTAGAACACTAATTTTTAAGCTGGCCAATTTTCCCCCAATTTGGTGTGTCTGAAGACAGTTTTGTTGTCCCAATCTGGGGAAAGGAAGTGCTACAAACATCTATGGATAGAGACCAGGGATGTGCTAAACATCCTATAAGGTTCAGGATAGCCCCACAACAAACAATTATCCAGCCCAAAATGTCAATAGTGAGAAACTGCTCTAGAGGAAGAGACTGAACACTAAGCTCCAGTCGCCCAGTCCCAGTAGCTAGCTTGCTAAGGTGCTCCGACTAGCTGCCCCATCTTCCTTCCCTCCTCTCTTACAGTCCTTGACCTCCCAAACTACTTGCACTCGAATCCTTAACTCAGGATACGCCCTTGGGTGAAAACAAAACTAAGATGCTGAGTTTCTGATATGTCTTCAGTTCCTGATTCCAGTGCTACCTAAGACGCCAACAACTTATGCCAATAGTGAGAGTTAGCCAACTACACTGTTTTAGAATGATCACTGTCAACCTACAAGACCACTCTCACTTATAACAGCAATTGCAGGCTCAAGAGGTTATCAAAATCACCCTCTGCTTCAGCTGACTGGATAAATCAGACTAGACCTGCTCTCTTTATGCAGCTTTTTTTTCCATTCAAGGACCCACTGCATTCTCTCATCCAAATCTCTATTGAGATTGGAGTGACCAACCATCCTAGTTTTCCTAGGACTATCTGGTTTTAACAATTTAAGTCCCACTTCCCAGGAAATCCTTCAGTCCCAGGTAAACCAGACAGTGGCTCCACTAATTATGATTCACCATTTGAAGGGTTTCTGTCTTGGAAGCTTGCCTAGCTAGTGGATATTCCAGGCTCCATTAGAAATCAACATGAATATTCTTGTAGGTCCAAAACATCAGGAAAAAGTGGGCAGGGTAGAAATGAGTGACTGGATCCAGGCACACTCCCTAAGCTCATAACATTACTGAACACTGGATCGACAGGCTGGTTGGACTGAGAGACATCCCCCGGGGCCACATGGAGCCTCTCGGCAGTGAGGTATCCCAGCTTGGTGGTGAGATCATGCCTAGAAAGACTTCTGAAAATCCGAACTGCTGAGAGCCATCATTAATTATATATTAGAGGGCACTCAGGCAGGCGAGCTGGCACACACAGCCAGAGGAAAACCTCAGCGGTCAGAGGTTGGAATTAGAGATTGCCTCATGTTGTGACTGACTTCGGCCACCTCCAATAAAGAGGTGTGGCCCGAAGGACTGTCAGCCTCGGGAGCTTCAAGATCACAGCATGACAGTCTTGTGCTTGGGGAACATGGGGATCTCTAGGAGAGAGACTCAGAGACACCACACAGATCATAAAAATAAAACCAATAGTCCTTCAAATCTCAAGTCCACAAGAACCCAGTATTACCCTGCATTCTAGGGGTACATGGGAAAGTCTTATCCTCAGGGAGCTCAAAATCTAGCCATAGAAACAAACAAAAAGGGTACAGTGTGATGTACAAGTAGCTACCAATAGCCAAGGGCAATAGACAAGTTCTCTAGGAGGTTGTGACATTCATTTCTGCTACAAGTGTTTGTTGAGCATTATAGAGCATTAGGCACTATGCCAGATGCTACAAATCCAGGAGGGGAAAAGTCAGGTATATCTCTGATCTTATGAAGCTCATGACATGAAACTTCTGATGATGTAATTACATAATGAACATTTGGTAAACAAATGAAGCAGAATGAGAGCCGTAATATTTGAGCAAAAACAATCTGGGGCTTCAAACGATAAGCAGGTCAGTGTTGTCATAATTCAGGTGGACACCAGGGAGGAGGACTACAGGAGAAAGGAACCCGAAACCAGTCAGAAACCCTCAAGAGCCGAGTGACCCTGAGTTGAGCTTCTCCTGCTGGAGAGGGCAGCAGGGTGGCCCAGCAGTAACTGATGGAAGAAAGGGGTTAGCCACCAGGAAGGCAGACTAGGTCTCAGTCTGAAAGGGCCACTTAACCTCCAAGACTGAGTAAAAGCAGTTAAGGGATGATTGGCCTGCTGTGGAAACTGCCTGGTAGCTACACCTTCCACGTGCTGACCTCACCTTCCTCCTTCATCCAGTCACTCAGTCAGTAGTTACCGAGACTCCCCACTCTGTGCCGATCACTGTGCTGGAGGCTGGGTTCATACCGTGATAAAGGAGACTTAATGTCTGTGCCCAGAGGAATGCTGTCTAGTGGGGGAGTTGGACAAGTCAATAAGAAGTTATGCTGTGCGTGACAAAGCTGTAAGGGGCAAGCAGAGAATGCCAAGAGTGTTCCTCCCCCTGCTAACACATCATTCTACTCAAATCCAGTGCTACCCGACTAATCATGGTTCTCTCACTTTGCCTGCTATGGATTCCAATTCTTCCCATAATTCACACTCTTTATTCACACTCTTAACAGGTGTGTGGTGTTTCCTCCTCCTCCCCCATCATCTCGCTGAGTCATTCTCACCTTGCACAATCCTCCAATCCACATGTCCTGTCTTCTCCTTTGTTCTGCCATGGTGCATATGGCAACCCCCTACCAGAATGCGTAACACACTCTAAGGCAGTTCTTAACTCATGGATCTTTCTTCTCTACTAGACATGAGAAAAGAACCCATCCATGCATCCAATTTGTGCTGTTTCCCAATTTATTCATTCAGCACAGTACTGAAGGTTTCCAAGTGAAAGAATGAATACATGGATGAAATGGGATGATCAAAAAATGCAACTTCTGGGAACCAAGAATAGATATATGTATATATATGACTTATACACTTTGTTGTACAGCAAGAAACTAACACAACATTGTAAAACAACTATATTCCAATTAAAAAAAAAACTAACTTAAAAAAAAGGACTAAGGCATGGGGTTGATAATTTTGAACAAACATAGGCAAAGATGACTGTGTCCTTTGGCAGGACTTTTTCTCAACAGTTTTCTCCTTTACTCCGGTTTTTTTAAGCAAAGAATTGCAGTGTACAATTTGATGAGTTTGGACATATACAAACAGCCATGATACCATCACCACAGGTAATAGGTATACCCAACAATTTCCAGAGAGAAAGCTGACCAAACTGGGCCACTCAACCCCAGAGTTGGTCTTCCGAGCCACTCAGACATTCAGAGCCAGTCATACTATATTAATCAGTGATATTTACAGTCCTCAGGTGCATTCCACCTGTTCAAAAATAGCAATACCTTTTTGCATGCATAGGTACACATGACCTGCTATTTAGCCTTTTAGTCAGAAGAAAAAAAAATACATTTGTTCACTCAGAACCACAGCAAATAAGACCCTGAAGCTCTCTGTAGTTTAACATCTGGAATTCATCACCATATGCTATTCAAAGAGCCTGCGTCGGGGAGATAGGATAAGCCTTAAAACTTTCACGAACACTGAAGTGGGCTGAGGCAGGGTAGATTACACACCCACCTTCAACTTAATTTTGCTCCTGGACAACTAGTTTGCAGGTCGAGTGGCATTTACTAATAGAACTAAGCTTGACAGTGTTAAAAACACATTGAGTTAGAAGCAAAAGGCTGGGGAAAACTGAAAATCTTTGAGAAAAATCCAGGTGCTTCTCAATATATGGGGCTTATTTTAGAACTTAAATGTTTGCTTTGTTTTTTTAAATGGTTTCTCATTATCTACAACAGGAATCTTAGCCACACTTTACCCAGGAGGAACGAGGGTGGTGTTCTTAGGACAATCCAGCTCCTTGCCCTGTGCCACGTGAACTGCATTCTCTGTCCCTCAGGAGTTCTATGATCTCAGGGAGCTTGTAAGTTGTGGGTCCTTCACCAGGCAGACTGCCCTGGTCTGAGCACCGTTCTTAGTGAGGAATCTGTGCCCCAGGTAAGAACTTAGGTCGCCTTGACAGCCACCCTGGAAAGGAAGTCTTCCTACCATGGAAGAGCCAGCTGGGGACCAAGAGGGTGGAGGAAGCCTGCAAAAGAGTCAAGAGTCATGAAAGGGAATCCGCAGGTCAGAGAATGAGAACCAAGAAGAGTGGACTCTGCAGAAAGAGCTGAGACTTGATCCTAGCCCTGTTTTTACTTTGTTCGTTTGGTTGGTTTTTTGTTTGTTTTGAGCTGGGTTGCTTTATCTATCTGAGCCTTAGTCTCCTCACTTTTAAAATGGTAAGAGTAGTAGTATCTGTCTAATTAAATTGTTGGGGATATAAGTATTCAGTTATGTAAAATGTCTAGAATGGAGCCAGACTATCTGTAAACCTCAATAAATGAGTGTTATTATGCATTCAATAGTGTCCAAATTCCTACCGGTCGTGAGTCTTCAGTTACAGTCTCTTGAGGACTGGGAACATAAGCATTTATGATCCGGCCTGTATACAGCCCCTTAGATTTGAAGGTTTTGAATACTGATCACAGATACCAAAAATGTCAGAACTAGAAAAAACTTGATAAATCGTCTAGGCTGAGTGCTTTCCAAAATTTTCTTTTAGACCCATAACTTGTCCTTCAAACAAAACATTTCTGCAGAAATTCAATACAAAACAGAGCAAAGTGAATTTGGTTGGGGTGGGAGTGACAGGGTACAGCAGCAACCACTTACCTGACCCTCACAGACATCCCTGCAGTGATCCCCAGAAGCATATCCACCAAGACCCCCAAGTCCCCAGACAACACAGTGAGAAGACTAATGGTCTGTACACCCTCCTATTTTATAAGTAGGAAAGCTTATGAAACTTCTGGAAAACTGAAGCCCATAAAGGTTAAGTCACTACCCCAGAGGTACTCACAGATTGAGTATAAAGCCAGGTCCAAATAAGACACTTTGCCACCTGATAGTCAGTCCATCGTTATCAACAGAAGAACTGATAAATTTGTCATTGGTGCTCTCTGACCTTCCTAGATCATACTCTCTTTCCCCCATCATCTCCCAGTCACCCAGTGCCTTCATTCAAATCTTTGCCAACATGACATCGTAAGTCGACTGGACTTCACTTAAAAATAATAAGTAAAAAAAAAAAAAAAAAAGACCCTCCATCACTAACACAGCCCGCCACTCCAGTATGCCCTCCCCAAAGTATCCCATCCTTCACAACCTTTCAGTCTCTTCTTCATTCTCAAAACTTATCTGCTTTCAGTCCTGTTCCCTCAAGCTCCTGTTCATTTACTGATCTACATGATGACAAACCAATCAGTAAGGAGATAGCTTTGAATGCTTGTTCATTACCCAAATAATTTCTATAAGTGTATTTTAACAAGAACTTTCTAGCAACCGTTTAGAGACAAAAAATTTTAAGAAGAGATTCATGTTGACCACTGGGAGGTTTTAGACATATGCTCCTTCAGATCTGGAGAAGGCAATGGCACCCACTCCAGTACTCTTGCCTGGAAAATCCCATGGACGGAGGAGCCTGGTAGGCTGCAGTCCATGGGGTCGCTAAGAGTCAGACACGACTGAGCGACTTCACTTTCACTTTCCACTTTCATGCATTGGAGAAGGAAATGGCAACCCACTCCAGTGTTCTTGCTTGGAGAATCCCAGGGACGGGGAGCCTGGTGGGCCACCGTCTATGGGGTCGCATAGAGTTGGACATGACTGAAACGTCTTAGCAGCAGCAGCAGCAGCCTTCAGATCACATCAAGCCTCAGCTTACAACACTAGGACTCCTCTCCCATGGGCACCAGTCACTTTGGCTACATCTATGACCCATACAGGGCTTCCCTTGTGGTTCAGACAGTAAAGCGTCTGCCTACAATGTGGGAGACCGGGGTTCGATCCCTGGCTTGGGAAGATCATCTGGAGAAGGAAATGGCAACCCACTCCAGCACTCTTGCCTGGAAAATCCCATGGACGGAGGTGCCCGGTAGGCTACAGTCCACAGGGTCGCAAAGAGTCGGACACGACTGAGCGAATTCACTTTACTTCGCTTCATGACCCACATCATGGTCCCATTTCTCACTCACCTCCAAATTCAGTCAATTTACACTATTGTTGGTTAACATAAGGAGAGGGGACTTCTGTTAAGTCAGAAGTGAAAGACTAAAAGGGGAACATGAAAACTGAATTAAATATACCTAAAGGAAGCGTGACACAACAACCCCAACTGAACTTGCCACAAAAAGCTCCCCATCCACCGTTCTCAAGGACCTGATGTATAACTGTACCTGAGCAGCAACGAAATCACAAGCACTTTGGTTGTACACAGGGCTGCACAAGTGACTGGCAGTCAGAAGACCCGGGGTCTAATCCCAGCTCCTCCATTAACTAGCTGTGTGGACTTGGAAAACTCTCATTCTCTCTTTAAGTCCATGTATCCTCAATTGTAAAGTGGAGAGTGGGGTTATCATGGCTCTAAAGTCCTTCAATATATACTTTTGTATGGTTCCGTCATTCTTCAAGCTTTTCACCTTATGGAACGATGGTAGAGATAACTGGCCTCCAAAAAACATGTGCTCCCCTTCCTATAGCTTCCCCTTCTCCCCACTGAGAAGCAGAAACCTGCCAGGGACATCTCCGTCTCCCTGACCCGCATAGGTAAGACCACGTGACTAGATCTTCCCAATAGAATATGAGCAAAAGCTATGCATGTCACTTCCAGGCAAGGTGATTAAGACACAGCTGTCCCCCTCCCACACTCTCTTCCTCTGTCTCTGGCCAGATGCAGAAAATTCTGAGGGCTTAGGGGAGGCAGAGCCGCAAGACAAAAGGAGCCTTGGTCCTTGAGTCACCACTTGGAGGAAGCTGCGCTAAGCAGGCATACTCATGCTGGACTATTCCATGAATGAGAATTAAACTTTTCTTGTGTAAAGCCACTTCAATTTGGTGGTTTATTTGTTATGAGCAGCTAGCATTTTCCTAACTACCATGAAAAACACAAAGTTCTGTTTGACCTTTGATTTAGACTTTTGATACAATTTGAAAAATATTTATGAAAAGTGCTAAGAGCTGGGAAGATTGAACAGTGAGAAAAAGAGTCCCTTCCCAGGCTCAGACCCAGTAGAGCATAGAGACACGTGTTCCTAGTAGAACATATTACTATATGTTGCAAAATGAGATAAATTCCATAAGAACAGCAAAGATCTACAGAGAAGGGAGAAAGGGAGAATGAATAAAGCCCACCCAACCCACTTCACTAAGGACTGTCCTGCAAAACATCCAAGTGAGCCATAATTAGTTCCCAGATTGAGTTGAAATTATGTTTCAGCTCAGTCCTGTCTCCTGACATATGGGGTGACCCACGCTGTGATTAACACACATGGTTTGGGGGTGATAGCTGCTCCCCCTGACACACCAAGGGTCCCAGCACGCCCCATGCTCAGCCCAGGCACAAAGGAGGTGATTTGCCTGGGGTTGCCTTTCCTAACTCTTTAATTCTCACAGATGAAGGAACAAGATATGACAGACACGCCGACCACCCAGAGGGACTGAGGGGAAATACAATTACCGTCGTGAGAAAGCGGTCTAAAAGGGCTGATCCTGAGGTATTTCAAATTTGCTAACACCTCTGAAAGGAGAACAGTTGGATAACAGGTGGTCACTAGCCACTGAAAGTTACTCTAACCTACTCAAGGGTTGAGAATATTGCCATTTATTACTTGGGGACTTGTCAAAGTATTACTTTCATTACACTAATAAATACTGTAAATGTCAAAATAAAAAATACTCTAAGTTCTGGAACTTGTCTTATCTAAATCTATATGATCTGGAAATACTTAGCAAGGGAGCCCTGTAATACAAAACAGATACACAAAGGGTCCCAAGGAAAGCCCTTGGGAAATGCCAAACTATTAATTACATATTAAACTGGAACTCTCTTTAACAGCAATTGCCTCAGCTGCAAAGAACAAAGCCGAATGCATTCCAGGGAAGGAGGAAAGGAACCAAGTTCTTTGGCTCCTTCCAGTAAAGGTCCTTTAAAGGTGAAACCAATTGTGATGGGTATTTGAATTTTGTTTAGATTACAGGGAGAGGAGAGGAGAATCTTGTGTATTTTCTATGTTTCAAATTTTTTTTAAATATGATTTTTTTTTATTGTAATCATGAACCTAAACAAAAAAGGAAAATTTTCCAGGGAGACCCTCATTGCCTAGAAGCCCTCTTCTCACATGGAATCCGTGTCATTTTTCAAAATTAAGAAATATATTTTTTAATTTTAAATCTGAAAAAGTTGGAAAAATAACAATGTGCACTCAAAGGTGAATTTCACATACACACACATTGAAAGTGAATCACGCTTTTTGAGGCTATCTACTGTGACATAGAGTTTAACTATGCAATAAATGTTCTCTGAATTTTTTCACAGAAGAACATAGAATTATATAATCATTAGGCAGCTGACGCAGACTGATTTGGCCAAATTCAGAATGCATGTGGATGTGACTAGCATACAGTGGAGATAGTCTGACAAATGAATCGTCAAAAGAGCTCAACCTCCACATAAGAGTCCAGCAACTTACCTCCACCACCCCAGCTAAGCCCAGCCTAGCTCTGCACTCTTCCAAGAGCCATAATCACCCACAATGACGCATCCTTGGGCATCAACAGCAGCCCCATAATAGCTAACATGCTACTCCAGGCCTATAAAGCCTGTTTTTAAGTTTGTTTATCTTCATTTACGTGCTGAATTCCCCCACGGCCTCCTTGATGAAGCCATTAAGTGCTGGGTTCGAAGATGGTGCAATCCTTGTTTTTCCTTTGACTTTTGCCATTCAAATCTGCATCTCCACCCATGAGTCCCTGGTTGCCAGCTGGCTCTTGGGTACCTGCTTGGCAGACACCACTTACTCTTTTATTCCAGGCTACCTGGCTTCTTCCTGCCACAAGGAGGTTTTCCCAAAGCGGATGGAAGGCATTTCACACAGGATGAGCAACTATTTATGTTGTGTTTTGCCACCAAGTCTCTTTATTGCTCTCCTGGGCAGATCTGATAGAGTTCCTCTGAACAGCTGGAAAGGATGTGAACCCGGGGAGTTTCTAGTCAGTTACTTCATTGGCTGTGATCATGGCATTGATAAACTTTATTCTGTGTATTCTGTGGTTCATTTTTTTTAATCTACTCATTTTTCCAAAAGTTGTTTCTGCCAGTTATACATTTTTTTTAACCTGCAATAAAATATTAGCAATAAAACAAGAATTCTTAATGTGTAAGATATTGTTGAAAATACTTTTCAGACCCATCCAACTTGTTACATGTAGCTATAAACCTAGTCTTACCTTGAGCCATATTTAAAATCACAGTAGTAGATTCATAGTAGCAGGAGTATAAAGTTTAGTCAGGTGGTGTTGAACTAGAGGAGCTATTCCTCCAACTAAAACACACACACATAAAAAATTTAGGTGAGAAAATGACAGGTTCACGAAAGACTGATTCATATCATGTATTCCAGACAACTGGACATGGAGAAACTTCCCATTCAGCATTTGGCTCTATTGACAAAGCCTCAGTCTATTAGAGGCACCTCCCTGGCAAGCAGGAAATGAATGCTCTTAGGGTTTCTCCAGCCCCTACAAAGCCCAAGGACTAAGTGTTGAGTTCTCAGTTGAATGGTCAGTCCACTTCAACTTTTCTAGCTGCTGCTGCTGCTGCTAAGTCGCTTCAGTCGTGTCCGACTCTGTGCGACCCCAAAGACGACAGCCCATCAGGCTCCACCTTCCCTGGGATTCTCCAGGCAAGAACACTGGAGTGGGTTGCCATTTCCTTCTCCAATGTATGAAAGTGAAAAGTGAAAGTGGAGTCGCTCAGTCTTCGACTTAGCGACCCAATGGACTGCAGCCTACCAGGCTCCTCTGTCCATGGGATTTTCCAGGCAAGAGTACTGGAGTAGGGTAAATCAATTAATCTGTATTTCCAAGGGGAAATAAACAGGTTGATACCAAAAGGATGATGAAGTATCTATAGACACAATGTACACAGAGTAAAATGAACTCTAATATAACTACTAATCCAGATTCTATAACATATAAGTACATAAATACAAGTAAAATAGTAAGTAAAAAGCGAATAAAGAGTATATAAGTCAAATATTTAGAGCTTAAAATTATATAAGTACATATACTTATCATAAGTAAAAAAGCATACATTAAACAGAGTATACAAGCAAAGCATATAAGCCTAAAAATATAAGTATATAAAAGTACACAAATGTTAATTCAGGCTATCAAAACAATGAATTCATTAATATTTAGATGCTTTGTGATAACTACTTCAACTCTTTGAGGAGGGGAAGTAAGTCTGTTACAGACATCTACAAATGAACCAATCATCTGTCCACTTTACCTGTACAGACATGGCCACTACAGACAAAATAATTAGAAAATCAGGCCACAGTTTTTCTTGTAAATAGTTATTTTTGTTTGCACAAAATTTGCTTTTTTGTTTGATAATAATTGTAATGCTACCTAAGAAACTTGATATGAAATGAAATCTCTGCTTATGATGTGATTTTATACTTCACCCAATTTTTATTCAGGAAAAAAGTATTGATGAATGTGTCAAAAGCAAGTGATGTGAAAAAGACAAAAAAAAGCTATAACGTTTCTAATTTGTATGCTGCCTTGCAGGATAGTCACTAACTTTAGGAAAATAGAGAGTGTTCTGCTGAAATTCTCAGCTGTCTCCCCGTGAATTTCTAAGAATAAAACAGGAGAAATCCATTTCGCCTCAGAGTATTCCTGGTGTTCATGACTCCTGAGTTTCAAATCAAACTTGAATCTTTTGGGGTTCAAGCTTGTTTTCTCTCAGTGATACATGGTTTCCTGTTTATAAGAAAAAAGAAAAGTCCTTATTAAAAAAAAAAAAAAAAAACCTCAAAAGGCTTCCTGGACCTTGACTCCCTCTTACAAAACAACGTTTTGATGAGTTAAGTGTAAATAAATCTGAAGCATATGATTAATTTTCCATTAAGATTCACACAAGTTTAAAAATTATGAGGAAAAAATTCTGGGCAAAACAGGCTTTGTGCTTTTGCTAACCCCATAGCCCTTGGAAAATGGCTGGGTGTGTCCAATCATTGCTGAATTTGCCATCAGTAAGTGAATACACCTTTCCAAGTTTCTAATGTAACGCTCATCAGTCTAGTGCACCATTCATCACCCCAGAGCTTTGCCACAGGAACAAGCGCCAACATGACTTTATCCGGCCATCTGGTATGTTACGTCCAGCTTGCACCTTGGAGTCTAGGCCCCCCAGCACCTCCTGAGGAAATGGGTCCAGGCCAGGATGTGCTAATCCCAGAGCTATCCTAGGAGATACGGACTATTCCCAACAGCTCAGAAAATGGAGCAAAAAGGATGGGCAGAGAGACAGGGCCCTTAGCCCTCCACAGCTGAGGAGCTATCCTGGAAGACCCCTCTCCACCATGAAGAAAAGATTGGGTTCTCCGTGCACCGATTGAAGTGAAAGGACTATTTTTCCATCTGTCCCTCTTCACTGGTACACTAGCCTAAACTCTCCCTTTGGTTTGCTTCAGCAAATATTGGCAGTGAATCAAAGAAGTACTGTAAGACCATGGATCTCACTTTCAAACTAAACACGGAAAGTAAGCAAAAAGAAGCTGGGGTAAGGCTCTGAAGCATGATAGCTGTGCTCATTTTCCTCAGGCACATGTTCCTTACGGCACTCCACACTGCCTACATCATGGAAAGAACCCTCAAAGGAGTCTCCAAACGTCAATGTCAGTATCTCCAGGTGCTCTGCAAAATCTGAGAATTGTAAAGCTAGGAGAGGTCTTACAGGACTGTCATCTCTAATCCACCCTCACTCTATAGATGAGGAAACTGAGGCCCATTGATGCTGAAGAGACCCACAGACATCGCAGATACTATTACCACCTAATATTCCCATAAGCCTGGGCCCAGAACCATCTTACTGCACCAGGCTGGCAGTGCGTCTCTAGTTCCTGATCCTTTGGTAGTTAATCTGTTTAAGAGTCACAGTGGGACATCATCTCACACCTGTTAGGATGGCTAGTATCAAAAAGATAAGAGATAAATGTTAGCAAGGATGTGGAGAAAAGGGGATCCTGTATACTGCTGGTGGGAATGTAAAGCAGTACAACCACTGTGGGAAGCAGTGTGGTAGTCCCTCAAGAAATCAGAAGTCTCTGTGGAGAGAGAGCTAAATCTGCATCATAACACTGCTGGATTCTAAATCAGTTCAAATTCAAGAAAGAGTTCTGGTTAAACATGGAATATTGACAACATGAGTTTATCACCTCTTCGTACTTAAATCCATATAAAATACAGCAAGGGTATTTTTTCAATAGCTTAACCCATAAAGACAATGGGGAGATTTCAGCATGCAATGCATTTACATTAATTTTGAAAAGACAGAGTTGAAGGAATGATGTGAGACTTAGTGAAGCAAGAGAAATTATAAAATTTGCAACCTGAGAGTCTACAGAAGTCACAGTACCAAGGAGAGTTACGCCAGTTTGCTGCATAGAACCTCTGACAGGCTCACATTTGGAGGGACAGTCCCCCAGGAGGTAGCTGTGAAAGTCTGCCTCCACAGTCCCTGTCTGGGCAGACAAGGAAACAAGACATCTCTCTCCAAGTAGGTCTTTTCTCCTATTCTGCCCAGACAGGGGTTGACTTAACCCTGGCTCTTGCCAGATACCACAGCCTTATTCTCTGCAGGAAGCAGGCTACAGAGGCTCCAGACTCAGGGGCACCAAGCACAAAGGAAAGCAGAGGGGTTGTACAGGGCTAAAAATAGGGGGAGAAAATTAAAAATAGAACTGTTGGGTTAGCCAAACAGTTCATTCTGGTTTTTCCATAACATCTTACAGAAAAGCCCGAGCAAAATTCTTGGCCAACCCAATACCATATAACCCAGAAACCTCACTTCTTGGTGTATGTGTAAGTCGCTCAGTCGTGTCTGACTCTTTGCGATTCCATGGGCTGTAGCCCGCCAGGCTCCTCTGTCCATGGGATTCTCCAGGCGAGAATACTGGAGTGAATTGCCATTCCCTTCTCTGGGTGCATACTCAAAGGAAATGAAATCAGTCTCATATCTGTACCCCACATGTTCATTGCAGCATTATTTACAATAGCTAAAGACATGGAAACAACCTAAGTGTCCATCAATGAGTGAATGGATAAAGAAAATGTAATTGATGATAGACAGATAGAGACATACATACAATGGATTAGTATTCAGCCATTAAAAAAAAAGGAATCCCATCATTTTTGAAAACCAGAATGAAGCTGGGTGGCATTATGCTAAGTGAAATAAGACAGAGAGAGAAAGGAAAGTATTGAGTGGTATCACTTATATGTGGACTCTTAAAAAAAAAAAGTTCAATCACAGAAATAGTAGCATGGTAGTTACCAGGGGCTGGGGTGGAGGACAAATGGGAAGACATTAACTAAAGGGTACAAACTTTCACTTATAAGATGAACAAATTCTGAGGATCTAATGTACAGTACCATGATCATGCTTAATACTATATTGTATTCTTGAAGTTTTCTAAAAGAACAGATCTTCAGGATGGTGATTTTTAGACATTAGTCTGCCATCTTCTCAGTCAACTGACTTTCCAAATAAAGTCATATTCCTTGCCTCAAAAAAAAAAAAAGAATAGGTCTTCATTGTTCTCAACACACACAAAAGATAACTTTGTGAAGTGATGGCTGTGTTAACTTGATTCTGGCAATGTATATAAAATTGTTTACATGTATATCAAATATAATGTTTCACACTTAAAATATGTGCAATTATACTTGTCAGCTATACCTAGATAAAGCTGAGGGGAAGAAGGAATGACAACATAGAAATTTTCAGCTAGATAGGACAACTATCTGAGTTAAACAGTGATCCAGTCAGCTTCCGACCATCTGCAGCAAGTGTTAGCCTCTCAGTCATGTCTGACTCTTTGCGACCCCGTGAACTATAGCCTGCCAGGACCATCTGTCCATGGAATTCTCCAGGCAATGGAATTCTCCAGGCATGGAGTGGGTTGCCATTCCCTTCTTCAGGGGATCTTCCCAACCCACGGATCAAACCCAGGTCTCCTGCATTACAGGCAAATTAGTTACTATCTGAGCCACCAGGGAAGCCACAAGGAAGGGAGCAAAAATCTGGGCAACTCATGCTGCTGCTGCTGCTGCTAAGTCACGTCAGTCATGTCCGACTCTGTGCAACCCCATAGACGGCAGCCCACCAGGCTCCTCTGTCCCTGGGATTCTCCAGGCAAGAACACTGGAGTGGGTTGCCATTTCCTTCTCCAGTTCATGAAAGTGAAAAGTGAAAGTGAAGTCGCTCAGTCGTGTTCAACTCTTAGCAACCCCATGGACTGCAGCCTACCAGGCTCCTCCGTCCATGGATTTTCCAGGCAAGAGTATTGGAGTGGGGTGCCATCACCTCAGATGGCAATTCAAATGGAAATGCTATTTGTTCTGGTAAGGCACAATGTGTCTTGTCAGCCATGACAGCAAATCTCTTTCAAAATGTCATGGGCAGAGATTGGTCTTCATCAGCAGATGGGGGGGGACACAAGGCTCTGAACTATGCTGGATGAAATTGGCAACAGGAAAAGTACATCTAAGTTTTTAAAATAATAATAATAAAGTATGTGTGTCTCTGTGTTTTCACCCCCACAATCGCACCTGCATGTCGTAGGAAGGGACAAGAGAGAAGGCAGCCCCTCTTTTCTGCTCTGAGAAAGCCTCTGCAGCGCTCTCTGGAGTCAAAAGTAGAGAATGGAACTCTAGGGGCTGATGTGGCAAAGCCTACAACGGCTAAGATGCCTCTGAGGGTCACATGATTCTCTACTTGGAAGTCAGCGCACTTGGTAAACTACATTTACCCTGTCGTAGAATTATTTGCAAACTTGGCTATGAGTTTAGGTAAAATGGGTCACTACCTTTTACAAAGGCTCTAGAAAAATCTACAGATCCAAAATACCTCCCTCTTTCCCCTTGGTCAAATGCCTAGAATGTCATTTGTGGTGTAGTGCATTTCCATTATCTATAGCAAACCATCCCAAATATTAGTGACTTAAGCAAACTATAGCCATTTTATTGTCTCTCACAACTCTGGGCCAAGAGAGACAGATCTTCACACCCACAAGACGCTGGCAAGGCTGCAAGCTTCTAGAGCCCAGTTGGGCTCAACCATCTGTGCACGTGGATGGCAATTAAGGCTACCTTTTGTGGCTTCTCCATGTGGTCTGGGCTTCTTATCTCATGGCAACTGTGTCCTGAGAGAGAAACTCACTAGAATGAACTTTCCAAGAAGGAGCACACAGGAGCTGCCAATCCTCTGAACGGCTGGACCCAAGATGGACAATAGGTCACTTCCACTGTGTTCTAGGAATTGTGCAGCTACCAGCCCAGACCAGATTCAAAGGGATGGAGGAACAGAACCTTCTTCAGTTGGTAAAATGATGAAGAATTTGTGGCCATCATGACTCGACCACAGAGCCTCATTCCTTTTGTCCTGTTTTTTTGTCAGATCTATAAAGCAGATAGCCATGGCAGTTGCGATGTTAGCTTTGCACAAAACCATGATTGCAGCTTACTGAACATGTAGCTTCAATCCTTTCCCTAGAGGCTGTTCCATGGGAGGAAGGGGATAATATATCAAAAGCACAGTCCAGCTCTTCACTCCTTTCTATATCCTTACTTCTTGCCATGCAGTTTGACAGTGCCCTCCACTCTGACTCTGGGCTCATCCAAGTGATCTGCTGTACCAATGAGATGGTAGGAATGTGATGCAAGATTTGAAAGGTGCTGCACAATTGAGCTTACCCTCCCTTTTGTGCCTCTGCTGACATCGTAAGAACGTGCCTAGATTCACCTGTTGAAGATGAGACACCTAGCAAAGCCAATTGCCCCAGCTGAGGCCATCTTAGATCAATGACATCACCCAAGAGAGCTGGACAAGCTCAGCCAAGATGAGCAGAACCCTCCAGCTTACCCCCAGCTGACTGCAGACTGAACAATAAATGCTAAATATCTCACTGAGGTTGTCCACTTCTTTGTTACTCAGCATTATTGTAGCAATAGGTAGCTGATGCAGAAAGAATGCTGGGACTGGAGATATCTGAAAGTAGTCAAGGTTATCAAGAAAGAAAAAAAGGAGACAGAGATCAAACTTGACACACTTTCAATTTCTGCCCTGACTGTTGCCATGTACAATTACTAAATATCTAATAGATTGAACTATAAATATTTTGCAGAAGTGATTCATTTGCAGCAGGGAATCATTTGGCACCAAGAGAACCGGGCTTATAAACAGCTTGTGATGACAACAGGAAAGTGCAAAGAAAGAGCTCCATTTGGTTCTGCTGGAATCAGTCACATCCATGGGCACTTGGGGCTGGATGCAGCTCAGCAGAGCCCAGAGCAAAATGACAAATGAGGCCACTGGGTACGTGTACACCAGAGGGAAACCTGGCCTTTGGCTATGGTTCATTAACGAGACTGAGGTTTCTCCTTGAAAATCTGGGCAGCAGCTTTGAGAATCCTTCCAGGGATTTAGTCCCAAGTTTAACAGGCAGATGTAAAGGTTCTTTTTGTCTGAGTTTGGGTGTTTTGCAAGGTTTTAGCCATTGAGCTTATTTATTTTCTTTGCCATAAATTACAAGCATAATCTGTGTATGTATAATATATGTGTGTAAGTGTATAACTATATACACATCTGTGTGTCTGAATATATATCTATCTCAATCCATGTGAGTATACTGGGGCAAATCCTATAGGAGCTATAATAAATAATGGGAAATGCATGGAGCCCTTTAAAAAAAATGGTAATAATCCATGATTCACATTGTCTGTCACAGCCACACAGAAATTATAGCCTCCTTGCAGGTGCAGTTTTACAGATATTTCTATCTTTTCTTTCCAAAAAACGGCCTACGTTATCATGATGATTGTAAATTGTCTTCTTATGTAACACACTTCTCTGAGCTTATGCAATTTAGTTTTAATGAGAAATTCTCAGTAGTGGATGGCTTTTTTCCATTGTAGGTATACCCCTAAAATGTGTTAACCACTATAATGTATAAGCAAAACTACAGTTAACCATAAATTTAAGAAAAATAAAATAAACTGAATTTTCATGGTAACATTAAATTATTAGTCCTTTCTCTTCCATTTAAAATCTGTAATTAAGTAAAATATGTATGTATTCACACAAGTGAACAAATGGTTAGGCTACCAATAACAGAAGAGGGTCACATTCATTTTCCCAGATATGACAGGTGTGTTTTATGAATATTTGATGTGTGGTGCTACAAGGTTACATAAACAAATATGAACACAAAAATGAATGCTAAGAGATCTAAGAACACAAATTATTAATAGAACATACTGATGCTCATATATATATATATATTTATTTAAGTATCTAAATAATACTACTGCAGAATGTCCAGAGTATATACTCAACATAGATGGTTGTACCCATATGGATTCAAGCTCTTTTTGGAAGTAACGAGAAGACAACAAGCAAAATATTTTCAAGGGCAAGAAAACATTCTTCCAGGCAGATCACTCCTTAAGCAAACAAATGTAGTCAGTTATTCAGTCTCCCTGAGCTTTGAATAAGCTGTAAGGTGAGGTTGGAGGAAGAAGAGTTGGGGAAATTGAGTGGCACTATTGGTAAAAGAACCAAAGCCGGAAATGGAAGAGACACGGGTTTGATCCCTGGGTGGGGAAGACCCCCTGGAGAAGGGCATGGCAACCCACTCCAGTATTCTTGCTTGGAGAATTCCGTGGACAGAGGGGCCTGGCGGACTACAGTCTGTAGGATTACAAAGAGTCGGACACGACTGCAGGGACTTAGCACGGGTTACCTCCAAAGATCTAGCTGGCATTAAGGTTTGAGTTGCCCTCAGGGAGGGCCTTGATCTCTAGGCAAACAGGAGGCAAGTGTGGAAGCCCAGATGAGAGAGAAGAGAAAGAAGCTGGTCAAAAGAGACTGATGGTTTTTGTGACACTCAATTATCCATTTCCGATAACAGTCTTTTCTGGTATTGAAAAGGCACCGAGTCCACGAAAAGACTTTTTAACTTCAAAACTCTTTGAGACAATTGTTCATAAAATATATATAATATTATTTAAACAAAACACAAGTTTAGAAGACTAAATAACCATTTGTGATCCATGACTGGTACTCACTTTTTTAAAAGAAAGAACCAAAAGTTGTTTGCATCTGAAGGAGGAATTAATAGGTCAGATTCACCCCTCCATGTAAGAGAACATATAAAAGCATTTAAGAACATTTTAGAACATTTAAGAAGCGTTAAGAACATATAAGAACATTTTAAATTCAATCCTAAAATTTGTCTTCTTCCTAGATACAAGGAAACCCTTTGTTCGCACGTACCTTCATCCTTTCTTTCCTCCTGGTGCATTCTGTGTGGCAACTGACTCCTTTTTCCTTAGAAATCTAAGAAACAAGAACATTAGGATCATGCCAAAGAATAATAATAGTATAGTCATTTACTGAGCTCTAAGAAGGTGCCAAGCCCTGTGCTTAAGTGGAGTAGATCATCATCTTACCTAAATCTTCCCAACACTACTCCAAGTGTTATCCAGAACATAGCTATTTGTGATGGGAGCTATTTGGCTATCTCCCACTCAATGAGTAGGAAACTGAGGCTTCGTAAGCCTCCAAAATCTTGAAGGGCATTCATTTGTCTTAGGGTGGGAGTGCCTTGAACATCAGCTAGCCAGGAAACAGCAGAGCTAGCCAGCCAGGAAATGGCAGAGCTAGGATTGAAATTCAGGTCCTCTTCCACCCAGCCAGAAATCCCTCCTTTTACACCAAGGTTGCTCTCAGAAGACTTTCTGAGGGTAGGAATGGGAACAGTACCTGGTTGGGGAGGGAAAGAATGCCACTAGCCAACCTTCCTGGGAGGTAAAAGACTATCTCCTCTGCCTTCAAACTCTTCTCCTTCCTTCCCATCTCTCCCAGCATCCTTATCAAAGCAGCCAGCATCACAGAAACCTGCCAGAGCTGTCACCCACATCTCTAGGTGCGTTCAGGCCCTGCCCCACTGTTGGGAGAATGGGACTCTTTTCCGGTGTTACCTAAAGATGCCACATATGTCCTCAGCATCATCCTTCTGTTGTTACAGTATTTCCAACTTTTCCCAAGCATTTGGGGTTTGGTTTGGACAAACCTAAAAGACATTTTGCCCTGTACTTTTTCCCATAATTTTAAACCTAAATGTATTTTATGAGAAATCTAATCCGTATGTTTCTGATTAATTTGTAAGAGCCATTTGATGTCCAAGGGCCTTTTAAGTTTTTATAAGCCTTTTTAAGACTTTCCCTCAGAGCTGTTTTGCCAACAGAAAATGAACTTAGTTCCCCACAGTTCAAGTTCTGTACCAGTCTCAACAATCACAGGATTCTCTGCTGAAACTATACTGCTTGCTGCTCTAAGAACTGATCACCCACAGATGCCCTGGAGAACTTATCACCTTTGCTCAAGGTCTCCAGTGAGACATTGCCTCTCTCATAAATGGGATGATGGTTAAGTTTCATCATCAAAACATATATCACAGTTTAGCCTGTGTTTACACCCAGCTACCAGAGAGACTCTTGAAACTTGATTGGATGGTTGATTCAATAGCGCATTAAGATAAGTCTCTAAAAATTTTCTCAAAAAACTTAAAGTAGAGTTGCCATGTGATCGAGCAATCCCACTCCTGGTCATATATCTGTTCAGTTCAGTTCAGTCTCTCAGTCGTGTCCAACTATTTGCGGCCCCATGAATCGCAGCACGCCAGGCCTCCCTGTCCATCACCAACTCCCAGAGTTCACCCAGACTCACGTCCATCGAGACAGTGATGCTATCCAGCCATCTCATCCTCTGTCGTCCCCTTCTCCTCCTGCCCCCAATCCCTCCCAGCATCAGAGTCTTTTCCAATGAGTCAACTCTTTGCATGAGGTGGCCAAAGTACTGGAGTTTCAGCTTTAGCATCATTCCTTCCAAAGAAATCCCAGGGCTGATCTCCTTCAGAATGGACTGGTTGGATCTCCTTGCAGTCCAAGGGACTCTCCAGAGTCTTCTCCAACACCACAGTTCAAAAGCATCAATTCTTCGGCGCTCAGCCTTCTTCACAGTCCAACTCTCACATCCATACATGACCACAGGAAGAATTCAGAGATGTATGCACTGCTATGTTCATAGCAGCACCATTCACAATAACCAGGACATGGAAACAACCTGAATGGTTATCATCAGATGGACAGATAAAGAAGATATGGTACATATATACAACAGAATACTACTTGGCCATGAAAAAGAATAAAATAATGCCATTTGCAGCAACATGGATGCATTCCGAGAGTATCATACTAAGTTAGAAAGAGAAAGACAAATACCATATGGTAACACCTGTATGTGGAATATAAAATATAGCAAAAATGACCTTATCTAATAACTAAACAGAAACAGCCTCACAGACCTAAAGAACAGACTTATGGCTACCAAGAGGGAGAAAGGCTGGGGGAGGGGTGGACTGGAACTTTGGGATTAGCAGATGCAAACCATTATCTGTAGAATGAATAAACAAGATCCCACTGTATAACACAGAGAACTATATTCAATATCTTGTGATCAGCTATAACAGAAAAGAATATGAAAAAGAATGTATACATATATATGTGTATAATTGAATCACTTTGCTGTACAGCAGAAATTAATACAACATTGTAAATCAAAATAAAGTAAATTTTTTAATGCACCTTAAAGAAAGGAAAGATCAAGGACTTCTCTGGTGGTTCAGTGGCTAAGACACTGCTCTTCCACTGCAGGGAGCATAGGTTTGATCCCTGATAAGGAAATTAAGATCCTGCATAGCACTTAGTGTGGTGAAAAAAAAAAAAAATCAGTCTCCATAAAAAGGCTAGAGTTTTTTCTTAACATACAGGATTATTTCTGTATTGACAATCTGGATTCTATTTCCAGCTTTATGGTTTACTAGCTGTATGACTCTGAACAAGTCACTTATTGCCTTCAGCCACAGTTTTCTCAATATAAAACAGAGATTATAGGGTTGGTTCAAGATGGTGGAGTAGAAGGACGTTACAGGAAGTTAATCAGCATGAAAAAGCAGAAAGTTACATCCCAGATGAAGGAACAAGATAAAATCCCAGAAAAACAACTAGATGAAATGAAGATAGGCAACCTTCCAGAAAAAGAATTCAAAATAATGGTAGTGAATATGATTCAGGATCTCAGAAAAAGAATGGAGGCAAAGATTGAGAAGATGCAAGAAATATTTACCAAAGACCTACGAAAACTAAAGAACAAACAAACAGAGATGAGTAATATACTAGAAGGAATCCATAGCAGAATAACTGAGGCAGAAGCATGGACAGAGGACATGGAGGACAGAATGGTGGAAATCACAGCCACAGAACAGAATATAGAAAAAAGAATGAAAAGAAATGAAGACAGCCTAAGAGACCTCTGGGACAACAATAAACACACCAGTAGTTGCATTATAGGGGTCCATAAGAAGAAGAGAGAGAGAAGGGACCTGAGAAAATATTTGAAGAGATAATAGCTGAAAACTTCCCTAACATGGGAAAGAAAATAACCAACCAAGTCCAGGAAGCACAGAGAGTCCTGGGCAGGATAAACCCAAGGAAGAACACACTGAGACACATATTAATCAAATTGACAAAAATTAAAGACAGATAAAACATTAAAAGCAACAGGGAAAAATGGCAAATAACGTACAAGGGAACTCGCATCAGGCAGTCAGCTGATTTCTCAATAGAAACTTTACAAGCCAGAAGGGAATGGCATGACACATTTAAAGTGATGAAAGGAAAGAAACTACAACCAAAAATACTCTACCGAGCCAGACTCTCCTTCAGATTTGGTGGAGAAATCAACATCTTTCCAAACAAGCAAAAGTTAAGAGAATTCAGCACCACCAAACCAGCTTTACAACAAATGCTAAAGGAACTTCTCTAGGTAGGAAACGAGAGAAGGAAAAGCCCTAGCTTAAAAAAAAAAAATTAAGAAAACTGTAATCATGCATATCAATAATTACCTTAAATGTAAATGGATTAAATGCACCAACCAAAAGACATAGACTGGCTGGGTGTATGAAAACCGGTACATGTATGCACTGAAACTTACCACATCACTCTGTTTGACCCCCCAAATTGTATGTAATTATTTTATGTTGTTAGGTTAATCATGTTCCCATTATGCTTTGCAATTATAATTGTCTTTTATTGATTGTCTGGCTATTGATTGTGAAAACTGATAAACATCTTTTGCTATTGTGATTAAGTGACTGTATGAATACACAGAAGAACTGTACAAAAAAGATCTTCACAACAAAGATAATCATGATGGTGTGATCACGCACCTAGAGCCAGATATCCCGGAATGCAAAGTCAAGTGGACTTTAGGAAGCATCGCTACAAACAAAGCTAGCAGATGTGATGGAATTCCAGTTGAGCTATTTCAAATCCTGAAAGATGATGCTGTGAAAGTGCTGCACTCAATATGTCAGCAAATTTGGAAAACTCAGCAGTGGCCACAGGACTGGAAAAGGTCCGTTTTCATTCCAATCCCAAAGAAAGCCAATGCCAAAGAATGCTCAAACTACCACACAATTGCACTCATTTCACACGCTAGTAAAGTAATGCTCAAAATTCTCCAAGCCAGGCTTCAGCAGTACGTGAACCATGAACTTCCAGATGTTCAAGCTGGTTTTAGAAAAGGCAGAGGAACCAGAGATCAAATTGCCAACATCCGCTGGATCATGGAAAAAGCAAGAGAGTTCCAGAAAAACATCTATTTCTGCTTTATTGACGATGCCAAAGCCTTTGACTGTGTGGACAACAATCAACTGTGGAAAATTCTTCAAGAGATGGGAATACCAGACCACCTGACCTGCCTCTTGAGAAACCTATATGCAGGTCAGGAAGCAACAGTTAGAACTGGACATGGAACAACAGACTGGTTCCAAATAGGAAAAGGAGTACGTCAAGGCTGTATATTGTCACCCTGCTTATTTAACTTCTATACAGAGTACATCATGAGAAACGCTGGGCCAGAAGAAGCACAAGCTGGCATCAAGACTGCTAGGAGAAATATCAATAACCTCAGATATGCAGATGACACCACCCTTATAGCAGAAAGTGAGGAGGAACTAAAAGCCTCTTGATGAAAGTGAAAGAGGACAGTGAAAAAGTTGGCTTAAAGCTCAACATTCAGAAAACTAAGATCATGGCATCTGGTCCCATCATTTCATGGGAAATAGATGGGGAAACAGTGGAAACAGTGTCAAACTTTATTTTGGGGGGCTCCAAAATCACTGCAGATGGTGATTGCAGCCATGAAATTAAAAGACGCTTACTCCTTGGAAGGAAGGTTATGATCAACCTAGATAAGCATATTCAAAAGCAGAGACTTTGCCAACAAAGTCTCAAGGTCAAGGCTATGGTTTTTACAGTAGTTATGTATGGATGTGAGAGTTGGACTGTGAAGAAAGTTGAGTGTCAAAGAATTGATGATTTTGAACTGTGGTGTTAGAGAAGACTCTTGAGAGTCCCTTGGACTGCAAGGAGATCCAACCAGTCCATTCTAAAGGAGATCAGTCCTGGGTGTTCTTTGGAAGGAATGATGCTAAAGCTGAAACTCCAGTACTTTGGCCACCTCATGCGAAGAGTTGACTCATTGGAAAAGACTCTGATGCTGGGAGGGATTGGGGGCAGGAGGAGAAGGGGACGACAGAAGATGAGATGGCTGGATGGCATCACCAACTCGATGGACGTGAGTTTGAGTGAACTCCGGGAGTTGGTGATGAACAGGGACATCTGGCGTGCTGCAATTCATGGGGTCGCAAAGAGTCGGACACGACTGAGCAACTGAACTGAATCACTTAATACCATTGTATCATGACTGGTCAAAGAAAAATTATAGAGTTCTGTATCACCAAAACTACCATTTAATAGAAAAACCTGTAATCACTTTTTAAAATCCAGATATATACTAGAATTATCTTGGAACTTTTTTAAAAATATGAATACCTAGGTTTTGATTTTTTCTTTTGCCTTAGCTTCAGTTATGCTTCTAATGAGCAGCTATGTTTAAAAGCAACTGGGGATGAGGATCTTTTATTTTTATCTATTTTGTTTCACTTTTTCTATTTCATATTCAGTGCTCCCATTTCATTTAGTTTATGTTTTCCAATTTTTCCATTTCTTTTTTTTATGTTCTTTATCAAGCCTTTACCAAGCATAGTAGAAAAGTTTCTGTATCCATATATATACATAATATGTTTTATATATATATTTAGAAAACTTTATGAATTTTTGCCTAACTAAAAAATTTACAACATTTGGATTCCACTTGTTTGACTTAGTATGAATAGAATGCTATGCTGCTAAGTTACCTCAGTCGTGTCTGACTCTGTGAGACCCAGTGGATGGCAGCCCACCAGGCTCCCCCGTCCCTGGGATTCTCCAGGCAAGAACACTGGAGTGAGTTGCCATTTCCTTCTCCAATGCATGAAAGTGAAAAGTGAAAGTGAAGTCGCTCAGTCGTGTCCGACCCTCAGCGACCCCATGGACTGCAGCCTTCCAGGCTCCCCCGTCCATGGGACTCCCCAGGCAAGAGCACCGGAGTGGGGTGCCATTGCCCTCTCCATAGAATGCTATATCTCTTACTTAAAAAGATAAATATGCAACAAGCAACAAAGGTTTACTGTATGGCACAGGGAACTATAGTCAATATCTTATAATAATCTATAATGGAAAATAATTTCAAAATTAAAATATGTGTATATGTATAACTGAATCTCTAACACACACAAAATTCTACTTTTTGAAATTTAGTAATGTTTATCTTTTGCCAGTTTTTCTAAATGTCCTGTGGACATCTAATAAAAACATATGAGATAGAAAAGTTTAAATATATTTGTGTAGGATATGATTACTATAAATTAACGCAATATAAATCTATTATATTTAAATTATTAATTACATGATCCAACATGCTCCTATTCTTATTTTATCTGCACTTAATAAAATATTTTCAGAGAAATGTTAATATGTCTCACTATGATAATATATTTTTTCCCTTATATTTCTTCCGATTTTTGCTTTATGTATCTTTGTTTCTTTGTTGTTAAGATATCTAATGGTTTATGATGTCTACCTTCTTTGCAAAATTGTATCTTTTATCATTAAAAATATTAATCTTTGTTTCATTTAAAATAAATAATATTTAAAATATAGACAAACTGAAAAAGGTGTATACTTTTCAGACCAAAAAAAGGCAAAAATAAATAGAGATTATAATTTACAAGCTTTTTAAGGATAAAAGACATTGTGTCAGGCACTTGACAGACATTTAGTAGACCAGTGACTCCTAAATTTTAGTCTTTAGACAAACAGATAGCATGATGAAGATATAGTGATACATAGACAGATATATAGAATAAATAAGATATATAGAAATCATCTGGAGGAACATGTTTGAAATGAAAATTCAAAAGTCAGCTTCAGTAAATCTTGAATGAGGCCCAAGAATTTGCATTTTGACAAGCTTCTTGGGTAATACAATGATCTGAGGCCCACACTTTGAAAAACAGTGATGTTGGTAATGTGAGGTAGGAAGAGATAATAAAATGTAATAAAGATTGCAATAAGATGATGATACCATCAACTATACTGCAATTTTAAAAGAAAAAATTAAGTGAAATAAATTTAAAAATTTTTTAAGAGTGTCATAGTAATAATGAGGAGAAGGTAATGCCAAATTGAACAAAGGAAGATTATGAAACATTTAGGGAAAAATTATGCACTGTGTTTTCTCAATAACTGCTGAATTATTTGCATTCTCATAGGAGAAGCATAACCATGAACATAAAAGTAAATTTATGGATGTATTCCAGTTCACATTCAAAATGAACTCAATCAATTTTATACCAAAGATTGTCAAAATTTTAGTTATAATGCAGCCTGTTGGAGAACATTATTTTATTGTGGATAGAGAATGTTGAATTTTAAATTAAAAATCAAATTTTCAAATTCAGCCTGAATTAGAGGACATAGATTTTCAATAAAAGGAAAGTTAAGAGACTGAGAAACTTTAAATTATTAACTCAAAACTTTAAGAATAGCAACACTCTTATAGGCAAAAGAAAAAAGAGGAATATCTTTACAAGATTTCTTTCTTTTTTTTTTTAGCTTTTCAGTACTGAAGTTTGTAATATCTTTAACATTTATTTACTTATTTATTTTTAAAGTTTATTTTACTTATATTTGGTTGTGCTGGGTCTTTATTGCTGTGTGCAGGCTTTTCTCTAATTGCAGGGAGTGGGGGTTACTCTCTCAGTTGCAGTGCATGGGCTTCTCATTGCTGTGCCTTCTCCTGTCATGAAGCACAGGCTCCAGGGTGCATGGGCTCAGTAGCTGTGGTGCAGGGGCTTAGTTGCCCTGTGGCATGTGGAATCTTCCCGGATCAGGGATCGAACCCACGTCCCCTGCATTGACAGGTGTATTCTTAACCACTGGACCACCAGGGAAGTCCAAAACAAGAGTTCTTGAAGACACTACAGATATGTGAAAATAAAGAAAGACTGACCCAAATGAGAACAAGCAAAGTCTATTTATTTATAACTTGCTATAGCAAAAGAGTCGGTCACCAAAACTTGCATTTTGGCAGAGACTCAAAGGCAAGCAGAGGAATAGGAAAGCATCAGAGTGGAAAAAGGGGGCTTCAGATACATCCTGATTAGAGGCTGTTGGCATGGGGGAGCTATAGACAAAGTAGAAGTGGGGCATCCTAGGTGGTTGGTTAGGGGACATACCTGGCTATCTCCCTTCAGTCTTAAGTTAGAAACAGGGACAAAAATTAGGGAAGTCACAAGTTATTAACCAAGTCCTAAAAAAGTTAGCAAATACAAACTACTATGTATAAAATAGATAAACAGTAAGGTCCTACTGTGTAGCACAGGGAACTATCTGCAATATCCTATAAAAACCAGTAATGGAAAATAGTACAAAAAGTAACATACATATGTATAACTGAATCACTTTGCTATACACTAGGAGGAGATCAGACCTGGGTGTTCATTGAAAGGACTAATGTTGAAGCTGAAACTCCAATACTTTGGCCACCGGATGCAGAGTTGACTCATTGGAAAAGACCCTAATGCTGGGAAAGATTGGGGGCAGGAGGAGAAGGGGACGACAGAGGATGAGATGGCTAGATGGCATCACCGACTTGATGGACATGGGTTTGGGTAGACTCCGGAAGTTGGTGATGGACAGGAAGGCCTGGCATGCTGCGATTCATGGGGTCGCAAATAGTTGGACACGACTGAGCGACTGAACTGAACTGAACTGAACTGAATATTTAGAACCAACTGTTATGGAGGTTATTGTTTGACTTCCTAGATTGTTACTAAAACAAGCATTCTGACTTCCTCCAAGACCAACAGATAACACACTGGCTTCCTGGGCTGGTTATTACCAAAAATGGGTTGGTTTCCTGGGCAAGTTGCTATAGCTTGTGGGCCAAAATTCTATTTTTATGTTGTCCAGCCATTATCCATCTGTATAAACGGTCTTTCAGATACAAATTTTGGCTAAGATAGGGGTGAAGATATTATCGTTTCAAATTTATATTTATTTTGTATCTTGCCGCTGTAAAATGGACTACTTATTAGAAATTCCACTGTGAATTCTAGTTAATTATAATGGTTTTATACAACCTTTCACAATGAGACTATAGTATTTACTCACCTTTCATAAGAAAATATGAATCAATACTCACTGGATATAGGAAAATTAGGGTAGTGCTATTTAACATGCTTACTGTCCTGACTTAAATTATGCTGTTATATTAATAGTACGGAAACTATTCAGATCTTCTTGAAGACGGCAGAAAAATGATCTTTTTTTCTTTTATCAATCAGTATAAGTAAAATATACAATGACTTCAGCAGAAATATTTTAAAAACACAGTATCATTCAACTTCTTCCTTACAATAGAGAAATAACTCAAGGGCAGATTTTATCTTCTCTAATTGGAAATCTAAACATAGAGCTTTCACTGTTTTTGCAAGTAACCTGCAAGTTACTGGTTTTGTAGGTGATCTGAAAGGAATGCCTAGTGGTATAACAAATTGGTGGCGGACTCTAAACACTTCTGGGTAAAGAACAAGTGCCATGGAGCAGACAAAGTGGAAGATCTGTGACCAGGCCTAGGGTGTGCATGCGTGTGTGTGTGCTCCATGTCACATTCTTGGCCATCCCATGGACTGTAGCCCAGCAGGCTCCACTGTCCATGGAATTTTCCAGGAAAGAATACTGGAGTGGGTGCCATTTTCTCCTCCAAGGGATCTTCCCGACCCAGGGATTGAACTTGAATCTCTTGTGCATCCTGCATTGGCAGGCAAATTCTTTACCACTGTGCCACCAGGGAAGCCCAGAGTATGCAGTATCATAAGTCATTCTTGGCCACAGAGAACGACCATGAAAATGCACTCAGCTCAAGACCTGAGTTAGAGGCTGGGAGAACTGAGTGGCTATTAAGGAAGAAAGGCAGGAGATCCAGGCATGGAGTTCAAAGGCTATACCAAATTCAGGATACCCCAAGCAACAGTTTGCAGTGAGCAGTCCACTCACATAGGTGGACCCCAGCCAGGAGCTCAAACCTCAGTAAAAGCTGGAGCTCAGTCAGGATATCAAGGCTTCCCTGATAGTTCAGTTGGTAAAGAATCCACCTGCAATGCAGGAAACCCCAGTACAATTCCTGGGTCAGGAAGATCCACTGGAGAAGGGATAGGCTACCCACTCCAGTATTCTTGGGCTTCCCTTATGGCTCAGCTGGTAAAGAATCCACCTGCAATGCAGGAGACCTGGGTTCAATCCCTGGGTTGGGAAGATCCCCTGGAGAAGGGAAACACTACCCACTCCAGTATTCTGGCCTGGAGAATTCCATGGACCGTAGAGTCCATGGGGTCACAAAGAGTCAGACACGACTGAGCAACTTTCACTTCATTCACTTGGTCAGGATAAAAGGTGCCAGTCAGAACATCTGTTCGTGGATGCAGGACAGATCTGAGACAAGATTCCAGTCCCAGAAAGTAGTTCTCTAAAGGGGAAGACAAGGTAACAGGGTCTGCAGTCACAGGCCTGAGCCTAAGACCAAGAGAACATGGACAGAATCAAAGATTAGGAATTATATCTGGCAGGGTTCGCTTGAAGGAAACAGACCTGGATTTATGCAAAAAAATATAACCCTGTGCTATCATGTCTCTTCTTTTATTGAAACACTGTCAACCAGTTCTGTTAGATAAGTATGAGAAGAAACCATTAAGAAGGTAGCCAAAGAGTTGCTGTCCATTCACTTCCTTCAGAGATAGATAAGAAGGTGTTACAAGATCTCAGAGACACAGATATTAATCAATTAAGCATTTTCAGGATGTGTCAGCCATCAAGCAAGCTCAGTGCTCTGGGAAGAGGAGGGGAGACCATGATGGAAGTAAGTTCATCTAGAGAAGGAAATCAAGCAGAAAATATCAACTTTCTTCTCATTGAGCCAAGGAAGGATTCCTGGAGAATAGTTTCTGGAGAAAAATCTTCTATCTGGGAGATATTATAGGGGAGCTCCTCACTTTACTGTTTGAACTATTTTAGCATCTCTAAGTGTAAAATAATAAGTACAGTTGACCTTTGAACAATGTGGGGGTTAAGGGCCCCAACTCTCTATACAGTGTATGTGTGTATATAGCCCTTCAAGTATGAAGTTCCTCTGTATACGTAGATTCAACCAACTGAAGATGGTGTAGTACTTATGCTGCTGCTGCTAAGTCGCTTCAGTCGTGTCCGACTCTGCGACCCCATAGATGGCAGCCCACCAGGCTTCCCGTCCCTGGGATTCTCCAGGCAAGAACACTGGAGTGGGTTGCCATTTCCTTCTCCAATGCATGAAAGTGAAAAGTGAAAGTGAAGTTGCTCAGTCGTGTCTGACTCTAGTGACCCCACGGACTGCAGTCTACCATGCTCCTCCGTCCATGGGATTTTCTAGGCAAAAGTACTGGAGTGGGGTGCCATTGCCTTCTCCGATAGTACTTACAGTATTTACTAAAGAAAAAAACTGCCCATAAGTGGACCTGTGCAGTTCAAACCCATGTTGTTCAAGGGTCAACTGTAATCATAAAGATTTGATTAAATGCTTTCTTAACCAAAAATTATGACTGACGTAAAGTAAGCAAGAAATGAGTCTCTCTGGCTATGCCTGAAGAATACATAGCTAAGGGTGTATAAGGAGCTTGAGCCCTGTGTCAGGAGACAGTCACACTGATCTAAAGTGAGAAACCGTGTGGAGCTGAGCTTGATATGGAATAGCTGGCTTTAACAAGGAAGAGGTGTCCTGGCTGGACGTTCACATACCGGTGAGGCAGCAACACAGGCACCAGGAGACCAGCAAGGGACTCCTCTCTGGCCTCACCAGGCCGCTGTCCAGGCCCTGTGCTGGGTTCCATCAGCTGGACACGCTGAGCTCTGCACGTTTCCATAAGGCTTCTGGAAAGCCGGGCAGCTGGAAGAAGCCTCTGGAAGAACTGTAGGGCATCAGAGGGTATGAGAGAAAAGCAGAATTTGGAGGTCTGGAGTTTTCTTACTCTTTTCTGTTACAATATGTGGCAGAATCATTCACCTGGTTTCCAGCAAGTTTCCCTTGACCTACTTGTAGGATTAAGCAGACATGCAGAGAAGAGTAAGAAGGCTTGGGAACCAAGAATATTAACCCAGACCTAAACAAAATGAGATCACTGTCAAGCAGGAATATTCACCAAGCAGAAGACAGTCTGATGAGAATTGTTGGTTCAGGCAACAATTCGGTGACCATCAGAGTCAAAAATATTTAACCAAGTATTCTGGGGAGACAGCGAGGCCCTGAAAAATAACCATTCCTTGATAGCCCTCCTTGAGTTTGCAATCTAAGAGCATACACATGAAATTTACAAGTCAGTCTATGTAGATACAGCTGATGAAAGAATATAAAATAAAAATATAAGTAACATTGTATCTCAAAAATTGAAAGGTCTGTTAAAATGTCCCTTAAAATGTCAAACTGATGCCATCTAGGAAGACTTGACAGCAAAGGTCAAATTCACTGAACTGAAGGGAGTAACTTGGCAGAATGCATAAGTTGTGCCAATAAGGGGGGACAGACGCTAAGCTGGAAAGGCAGTTAAAAGGCAAGGCGCACCAGAACTGAGAGAGACACGTGTACCGCAATGTTCATTGCAGCGCTGTGTACAATGGCCAGGACAGAAGCAATCTAGATGTCCATCAGCAGACGAATGGGTAAGAAAGCTGTGGTACATATACACAATGGAGCATTACTCAGCTATTAAAAAGAGTGCATTTGAATCAGTTCTAATGAGGTGGATGAAACTGGAGCCTATTATACAGAGCAAAGTAAGTCAGAAAGAAAAACACCAATCCAGTATATTAACACATATATGCGGAATTTAGAAAGATGGTAACGATGACCCTGTATGCGAGACAGCAAAAGAGACACAGATGTAAAGAACAGAGTAAAGAACAGACTTACGGACTCTGAGGGAGAAGGTGAGGGTGGGATGATTTGAGAGAACAGCATTGGAACATGTATATTACCATATGTGCAATAGGTCACCAGTCCAGGTTGGATGCATGAGACAGGGTGCTCAGGGCTAGTGCACTGGGATGACCCTGAGGGATGGGATGGGGAGGGAGGTGGGAGGGGGGTTCAGGATGGGGAACACATGTACACCATGGCTGATTCATGTCAATGTATGGCAAAAACCACCACAATATTGTAAAGTAATTGGCCTCCAATTAAAATAAATTTAAAAAAAAACAAAGTTGCACTAAAAAAAAAAAAAAAAAAAAAGGCAGGACTTGGGATCCAGGCAGAAAGGGCAGGTTACTGAACAGTTCTTATTTCAGTTTCCACATCTGTAAAATGGGCATCCGAGTATGTTAGAGGGCATATGCAAGATTATGCATGAAAATTAATAATAGGGACTTCCCTGGTGGCCCAGTGGTTAAGACTCCACATTTCCAACACTAGGGATGTGGGTTTGATCCCTGGCTGGGGAGCTAATGTACCACGTGCTGCGTGGTGCAACCAAAAAAATAAAAATAAATAAAAAACATTTTAAACAAATAAAATTAATAGTAAAAAGTTTATGTGTCTTTAAATACTTTTATATATATATAATATAATTGCTGGTTATAGGGCCTGGAAAATGTATATTAGCTATTGTTAATAGTACTTTTCAACTAAATACAGTTACAAACTGTGAAAATAAATACAATGCCTGTGAAGTGATTAGTTCTGTTTCTAGCACGTGGTTTGTGCTCAATAAATCCGACCTGCTAAGGATAAAAAAAAAAGCAAGGTGCAAAAGCATAGACAGTTAGGTAATAAGAGGCAGGGAGCTGCAATTAGGAAAGCATGCCACTGAGGTCCTCAGCACCGTTCTGCGAGAGGAAAGGGGCTCCAGACAACGCTCAGGAAAGCCAGTTCTCACTGGTGAGAGCAGGACCAATTAGAATGAAGCGACCCAGGAGCAAACCAGGAAGTCTGCAAGTCAAGGGCATGGAGGCTTCACACTAACAGCTCGTGGTAACACACTAACAGACCTGTGAAGGGCACACAAGGTCCCCGGGCAGTACCTTCCCTGTCCTTGCTTCCTTTACATCTTTCCCACGTTCAAGGACCTTTGGGAGCTTCAGTTGGCTTTCCCATGAGAAAGCAATGTGCCTCACTGCACACTTCCAAGGTACTAACTTCATCTCTTGCTCCACCTCTGGAGGCCCCTCCCCTTCAGCCAGGAAAGTCTCTCCCAAGCTAGTCTTGCTCATTTTCACCCTTTGGAGTCAAGTGGACCTGAATTTCATGATCAACTCCAATATGTCCTCTTTCTGTTCCTAGGTGACTTCATTTCGTCTCCTAGCCTTAATTATTGCACACATTTGTCAGATCCACTACTTTAGGCCTCTAGCCTAAATATCACCAGACTCATATATGCTATGGCTTGTTGCACATATTCACTTGGATGTCTCATAAGACACCTCTGATTTAGCCCATCCAAACAGATTTCTTGCATTTCCCTAACTCAAGCACACTCCTGTCGTCCTCATCTCAACCAGTGGTACCAACACTGAGTTTGTCATGCAAGCCAAAGAGCAGATGTATCATGCTTGATTCTTCTTTGTCGCTGGCAAATTCTGTTGATCCCACTGACAAAATGGTATCACAGATACAACTCCTAGGACTTCCCTGGTAGTGCAGTGGGTAAGAATTCACCTGCCAATGCAAGGGACATACTCCATCAGTCACACAAAGAGGTTCCTCCTCTAAAATAAAGACATAAGACCTCCCGCTGCTGCTGCTGCTAAGTCGCTCCAGTCGTGTCCGACTCTGTGCGACCCCGTAGAGGGCAGCCCACCAGCCTCTCCCGTCCCTGGGATTCTCCAGGCAAGAACTCTGGAGTGGGTTGCCATTTCCTTCTCCAATGCATCAAAGTGAAAAGTGCAAGTTAAGTCATTCAGTCGTGTCTGACTCTTAGCGACTCCATGGACTGCAGCCCACCAGGCTCCTCCATCCATGGGATTTTCCAGGCAAGAGTACTGGAGTGAGGTGCCATTGCCTTCTCCATAAGACCTCATACCACACTATAAATTAATAAAGAAGATTAAATTTTTAAAGATATACAGTAAATAACTTCGCATAGTTCCCGACACATATGACTGTCAAACAATGGTTAGCTTCCTTACCCACCTAGTTTTTCCATTCACATCTCTTCTCAGCTATCTTTCAGGCTAGAATTACCTCCTGCCATCTGCTCTGCATAATACAGAATCCATGTGGAGCCTACACTCTCCTGTGAGAAACATGCTCTGACAAAGCCTACCCTGTCACCCTTTTGGCTTCCACATATTTTGTACCATCCACAGTCTGGACCGATTACAAACATGTGCCCTTTTTTTTCCAAATACTTTCTTTATCACACCTTCATCCCTTTAGCCCTCATAGCAGAACTCAGGATGTACACAGTGAATTCTCAATAACTGCTTGGGTAGTTGTAGTTGTTAGGGTAGGAAGAACTGATAGAAATGGTGCAGGATGATAAGAACTACCTGTTTGACTAAAAAGGAGTTTAGACATTTTAATAAATGATCTACACTTGGGCAACTATTAGTCGTGGCTTGCCCAAACAACTCAAAGTAAAATATCCCTTTTGCTAAATTACAAGAGTAAAGAACTATTAGGATAATTATCCCATAACACATGCCAAAAATAAGTGGCTATCTTGACTTACTTTTATAGACACTTTGCAAAATATGTAGTCTAAACTTGCAAAAAAAAATGTATTAATATTGCTCAGATTTTACTAATCCATGAATCCCTTTGGAAGAAAGCCCTAGTTTTATCCTGTAATGGCAACTGGACACTTTTTCTGTAGACATAAAAGAAATTCAATTTCTCTGGACACTTTTTTCCTTTGCTACCAGCTAGCTCCAGGGACTGGTAAACTCCTAAAGGAAAACCATAAAAAACCATAATCCAGAGAAAACAAAATCCAGCTAGTTAAACTATCACCAATAAGAAGAATAAACAGGAACAATTTTCAATTGCTTGGAATCAAAAGCTCAATTTTAAAAGGCTTCAAAACAAGAGTTTACTGTTTCCCGGACATCTGCAGTTGAAAAGAAAACACAAAAACAGCTCTGGAAAGTGCTGCGGTTTACTTCATACTGAGTGACTTCCAGGTGTGACAAGGAACACTGGGGCAGAATGAAAAATGGAATGAGCATGAACCAAGGCTTTTTAGGGCCATATTTATATTCCCCTTTTCGGCTGATAGTTCCTTGGGTATGCATGTGGTACTGTGTGCTGCTTGTTTGAGAAAAGTCTTATCCTGGGGGACAATTTTAGGCAGATTTCCCTCTGGTAAGCTCCAGGCAGACTTCTAGCTCAGAGACCGCGGGGCAAGGGCTTGGCTTAATATTATTTGCCATTGTCCTGTCTGGAGCAGCAGTCAGAGTAAGAGCCTTTGATGGTGGATGCCACAGCTTTAGAAGCAGAACTGCCAGGCAGCTGTGTATGCTCTCCAAACTGTGGAACAAGCAATAAAAAGAAAAAAGCAAGAAGAGAATTGCCAACTTCTTGCAACATGGAGCCATTACTTTAAGAGCCAAGCTGGTCATTTTTCCACCCAGCCAGCCCCGAGGTTGGCATCTGACATCAGTGTGGAGAATGACATCACAGAATCTCCAATCACTTGCTTGACTGACAGGCTTGCTCCAAAAATGCTGGAGAAGCAGAGAGGCAAGCAAAGAGGAAGAACTGATGTTGTTCCAAAAAATCCTCACTTTTTATTAAAGAGACTACTATTTCAACCAAGTGAATAAAGCCTAATCCCATAGAACAATATGCAAAATTTTCATTTTGGAGTTTAGATTTCAGAAGGGAAAAGTAAGACTGGCAAATGTGGCTTTAGGTCTATCAGCTAAAATTCCTAATTTATAAGCAAAAGGAACTGACTTTGGCTGGTGTTATTAACTGAATGTTTGTAACCCTCTAAAATTCACATGGTGAAGTCAATAACCCTCAGTGTGGCTGTATATGAAGTAAAGAAGTAATTGAGGTCAAGAGGTTCATAAAGGTGAAACTCTAATCTCATAGGATTAGTGTCCTTACAAGAGACACCAGAAATCAAGCCCACTTTCTCCCATCATGTGTGTACAGAAAGACCACATGAGGTGCAATATAGGAAGAAAATCCTCACCAGAATCCAAACTCTGCCAAAACCATGATCTTGAACTCACAGTCTCCAGAACTGTGAGAAAATAAGTTCCGATTGTATAAGCCATGCAGTCTGCGGTATTTTGTTATGGTAGAACACAGTGGTTAACTCCAGCCAAAAGAAATGAAGGATTCATAGAACTGACTACAGGCTCAAAAACAAGCCTGGAAACAGGCACGACCCAGGTCCACTCCAGAGAAAAGAACCAGGAGCTGAGCACTTATCAGGGCATGACTGCTATGAAAAGGAAATTTCAACTGTTTCTCTCAATTTTCCATCACTCACTTAAGTTCCAAGTCCCAGGAGGATGTGACTGATTATCTGAGCCTAGGGTGTGTGTTACCCTGGCTCTACCAGGATATGGAGAAAAAGAAGCTTGTCCTTTCATAACAGCTTGCTAATGTGGACTATCCCAAGATATCACAGTGGGGAAGGGTCTTGACTCAAAAGAAAATCACGATGTCTCTAGAAAGGGAGAATAGATATTAGACTAAAAATTTTTACTATCCACTGCACTAGCTATTAGGGCTCCCTGGTGGCCCAGAGGTTAAAGCGTCTTCCTGCAATGTGGGAGACCTGGGTTCGATCCCTGGGTCAGGAAGATGCCCTGGAGAAGGAAATAGCAACCCACTCCAGTATTCTTGTCTGGAGAATCCCATGGACAGAGGAGCCTTACAGGCTACAGTCCATGGAGTCACAAAGAGTCAGACGCGACTGAGCAGCTGAGCACACACTGCAGAGTGCAATCACACACTCGGTAGTTCCACGCTTTCAGCATCTGCATACCTTCTGGCTGCACAATTACAATGTGTACTGAACAATTACCATGTGTCCCAGTTTTTGCTTTGAGTTTTACCCATGCTGGCTTATTTTTCTCCCCACCTAACAAGAGCCAGAAAAAGCTATATAGAGACAGTTTGACTAAAGAGGTCTGTAGCTAGACAGAGACAGACGCCAAGAAACTGAAGGTGACCAAGAGAAAACGGCTGGAAAGAGAGGTCAAGGAGAAGGGTGAAGATCGGACAAATGGGAGAGGACAAAAGTGGTTGAGATGAGTGTTGTAAAAACTCACCCTGATGTTATGAAAGTGTAAATGCTTCTAGAAAACAGGAGTCCTCTAGATTCAAATTCCTCAGACACCAGGTCCTGAGACTCAGAGTTCAGAGGGTGATTGGGCAACTGTCCCCTCAGCTCTCCTCCCATCCTCTCAGCAGCCCCCAAAGCCACTTAGCCAAAGGAACGACGGAGCAGCTTGGCGACAGAAGCCCAGGGCTCTGCTAAAGGCGCCTCACACTGGACAGCAAAACATACGACAGCCAGAGCTTGACTTTCTGCAGTGAAAGGACTGGAGCACCCGGTTCTGATACTCTGCTGACTGAGTTTCTAAGAAACACTTTGTTTCAGGGTACTTCTCCTAGGCTCTCTGTGCTGTTTTCTAGGATCTTTCTGCCTCGATCATAGTTCATTCTTTAAATTGTGCATAAAGTCAAAAGGTCAACAGTGAGGAAGAAAAATGGTAATAAAGTAATCAGAGTTCCTATCTTCTATCACCTTGAAAAACTGCAAAACACACAAACTACATAAATACAAAACCACCAGTGAGTAAATAAGCAACATATGAATTAATTAGTACGAATTAATTGCGTCAGTGCCAACATCCAGGAAAAGCCCTGCGTTAAGGTCTTAACTCCGCCAGTTGACCTCAGACTAGTAATGACTTTTCTGGGCCTTAATTTCCTCATCCGTTCAGTGGGCCCTAGATTAAATGATCTACAAGGCGACTTGTCCCTCAAGGAGGACGTGCTCAATTTTCTTAATGTGCTGAGTGAACTGAGTGGTGTGGAATTAGTCAGGGACATTTTCTTGAGAGAGGAGATGTTTTCCACCTGTTCTTAGAATCTCCACAAGTTTCATTAGTCAAGTTCAATAAAGTCTTCTATGCCCACCTAGAAGGCTTTCCCAGATGGCACAGTGGTAAAGAATCCACCTGCCGATGCAGGAGACACAAGGGGTGCGAGTTCGATCCCTGGGTCAGGAAGATCCCCTGGAAGAGGAAATGGAAACCCACTCTAGTATTCTAGCCTGAAAAATTCCATAGACAGAGGAGCCTGGTGACTACAGTCCATAGAGTTGTGAACAAGACACAACTGAGCAACTGAGCACACTCCCACCTAGAGGCCACATTTAATTCTTTTATCTCAGTCCAGAATTTACCTTATTATTTGATTCATCACCTTTGCTAACCAGTTTGCCTTTCTTCAAATGTCTTCCTCCTGATGTCCCCAGGGCTTCCCTCATAGCTCCGTTGGTAAAGAATCCGCCTGCAATGCAGGAGATCCCAGTTCGATTCCTGGGTCAGGAAGATCCCCTGGAGAAGGGAACGGCTACCCACTCCAATATTCTTGGGCTTCCCTGGTGGCTCAGCTGGTAAAGAATCCACCTGCAATGTGGGAGACCTTGGTTCAACCCCAGGGTTGGGAAGATTGGAGAAGGGAAAGGCTACCCACTCCAGTATTCTGGCCTGGAGAATTCCATGGACTGCATAGTCCATGGGGTTGCAAAGAGTCGGACACAACTGAGTGACCTTTCACTTTCACTTTGATGTCCCCAAGACCCTCCCCTTCTGGTCCTCGTCACGCTCTCTGCCTCTCCTTCTCCAACAGCCCTCTCTGGCTTCTCTTCCACCCACCCTCCACTTAATACTAATGACTCCCTGAGCTTGGTGCTTGACTTTTCTCTTATTCTTCTACGTGTTCTATCTGGACAATTGAATCCGTACCTATGGCTACAGATACCAACTGTACAGTTCCTTGTATTTATGTCTAAGGGAGGTTCCTTTCCCAAGTCCCAGATCCATATATCAACCACCATCTAGTAAGATAATATATTGCCGAATGCCTCAATTCATAACAGATTCAAAACTGAACTCACTAGACCCCCATCCACAACCTTGCCCTTCCCCTAACTCAGTGAATGGTAGCAGCATCTACACAGGCACCTTGGAGTTATCAAAGCCCCTCCCTCACATAATTGGTCAAGTCCTGTCATTCCACCTCCAACATATCTCCTAAGTCCAGCCCCTCGTCTTTATCCCCAAGGTCATATACCAGCATTAGGCACTCAGTCTTTCCCCCATTTCTTCCCCCTCCCTCTTCTCTCTCCTGCTGCTGCAGCTGCTGCTGCTAAGTCGCTTCAGGCGTGTCTGACTCTGTGCAACCCCATAGGCGGCAGCCCACCAGGCTCCCCCATCCCTGGGATTCTCCAGGCAAGAACACTGGAGTGGGTTGCCATTCCTTCTCCAATGCCGGAAAGTGAAAAGTGAAAATGAAGTCACTCAGTTGTGTCCGACTCTTAGCTACCCCATGGACTGCAGCCTACCAGGCTCCTCCGTCCATGGGATTTGCTAGGCAAGAGTACTGGAGTGGGTTGCCACTGCCTTCTCCCCTTCTCTCTCCTGATCACCCTAAATTCTTGCTCATCCAAACCAAAGGCACCAGACTAACATTTCTAATATAATCATGATCCCTCACGCACCCTTCTTCATAGGTTGTCAAACACTGACGAAATAAAATCTGAACTCACTCTCAGGCAAACTCCATGCACAGCATTCATAACGCATTAGACCGTTGTCTCTGCCTCCACTACAGCTAGCTATAGTGCAAGCATCGTGCTGTGTTTGACTGTGCCCCTTTCGTCTTTGTATGCTCAACACAATCCCTGAACTTAGAGGCTAAGAAACCACTGATTACCTCAGTGAATGAATGAACCAATACCTCAAATTATCAAAATTTTCCACTTTATAGAGCATTTATTGTTTTTATTGTCCATGCCTTTAATGAGACCATACTAAAATAACAAAAATAAAGTAAGATAAAAGTTTTCTTTTACCTTAGCATTTTAAATCAGTAAGACCTTAAGTGAGCATCTAACTCCATGGTGCTCAACCCTGGGGGCACATTAGAATCACCTGAAGAGATTATTTTTTTTTAATGGCTTCAACCCAAACTCATGAAATCAGAATGTGGGGACTCAGAAAGAACGTGGGGACTCTGAGTAGATGTTGTATTTACTGTAGCTATTTGACTGCTTTCTTTGGAAAAAGAACAAAAATGAGCCAACTTTCATGAAAGAGCTTCGCATCACACTTGATGCAGAAAATTTTACATGTGGTACCTAATATGAAAGTGAAAGTCGCTCAGTCCTGTCTGACTCTTTGCGACCCCATGGACTACACAGTCCATGGAATTGTTCAGGCCAGAATACTGGAGTGGGTACCTTTCCCTTCTCCAGGAGATCTTCCCAACCCAGGGATCAAACCCAGGTCTCCCGCATTGCAGGGAGATTCTTTACCAGTTGAGCCCTGTGGTAGCTGATATACTCATTAAAATAGACCATGAAGTGGAATATTCTTTTCATTACAAGGCACCTGAAACTCAAAGATAGTTACTTGACTAGGTTACCCAGTTGGAATATGGTGGGTATAGAATTCAAATCCAGAGCTGTCTGATACCAAATAACGCGGGCTTTCCTCTGTCTGATAAGCCCCTGTGTGGGCGCTGAAACACAGAACAGGGCAGGGAGGAACGCAGGGAGGAGAAGAATAGCCTTCTTGGCACTGGACTTGAGTGTGGGAACATCCCACAGTTACCGTGACTCAAGTGGGTAAGAGCCAGCTGTCTATCTAGACAAACTGGTTTGGAGTTGTTTTTTTTTTTAATGTGACCATTTGGGCAAACACGTAAGTAATCCTTGTTCTGTTGCAGAAACCAGTACTCGAGAAACCAAGCACCACACTTGGGTTTATTATGCCAGCGGGCCCAGAGGGGTTAACACTCCAAGCTCTGAGACCCAAACAAAGGGGTTACAGTGTTTTTATATGGACAGGAATAATTAACTGGGTTTGCAGGTTTGCAGGGGCTAGGGAGATTGCAAAGAGTGGGACAAGAGTGAGTAAAATAAGCTCCAGTTCCTAGTATTGTGAGTCCCCACTTTCTGAGGCCTCCATGATCTAGACTTTGCAAGGAACAAGCTGAGTTACAGAGACAGAAGGAGAAGGAAGTAAAACTTTAACTTTTCCTCTTCATTCCCCCCTCTTGATGCTTCTATCACTCACTGTAGAAAGCACCATCTCATGTTTTGGTAGGACGTTCAGAGCTCCCCATTGTTTAGGGGGCTATATTGAGCTACTACCATTTGTAACTTTATGGATTCAATCCAAGAGGTTATGATCTGGGTAACTGCATTGAAATACAAGGGCCAAAAAAGAGCCCTGCGAAGAGCATGAAGAGAGGACCTGTCAAGGGAGAAGCCACGTTGCCCAGCTCCAGACACTGTTCCAATTACCCCAGGAATTCGCTCGTTCCTCTCTTCTTTTTATGATTCGTTCCCTTAGCTGTTGGGCCATGTCCCTGGCTATCTCTGATTGGTTTACATGAAAGCAGCATTTTTCATTCAAGAAGAGGCAGAGTCCTCCCTTTTCCTTCCCTGTCAGTAGGTCTAGCTCTTTCCTATTCTGTAAAACCCCCTCAACCAGGGAGTCTAGTTGGTCCTGTAACAAAAAGCACAGCAATGATAGCAATTAGGGATAGAGGCCAGGGTTGACAGTGAAAATCCATCGATGTTTCGATAGCTGGATCCTCAAGCTTCTGCCATGTGTTGACCAGCCAGCGGCCAGAGTGTGGCTGGAACAAGGCTGAAGAATCCTCAAGCTTCTGCCGTGCGTGGACTAGTCAGCTTCCGGAGTGATTAGAGCAGGGCTCAGCACCCTGCGTGGGTGAGGGCTGTTGTCTTTGGAACTGGACCTTGAGGAAGTTTTGGGGGTCCAAACTGCTTTCCAGGTGTCCTCATCACAGGAAGTCACTGCCTTCTTAACTCTGGTGTGGTGGATCCAAGGGATGACACCTATAACTTTAACAGCAGTAGGGGTTGCCAGGGCAACCATGTGAGGACCTGTCCAAACTGGCTGAAGTGGGTTTTTTTCCTCATATTTACCCCATACCTCATCTCCTGGCTGATAGAGATGAACCCAATTGCCCAAAGGAATGGGTGTCCTTTCTAAGGTTTCTCAGGCAATATGGCAGAAGACTTTTCCAGGGCCTGGAGGTGTCAGGACATCTCCAGTTCAGCTAGGTGTTGGTGGTCTCCCTTGAGCTTTTTTATCACTGGGAGTGGTCTCCCATATATCTCAAAGGGAGAATAGCCTGAGGGCTTCAGGGTGCATTTATGGAGGGAGATGAGAGTCCACAGGATGATGAGGCAGTTTGTTCTAGCATTGTCTGGGTGTTGGCCTACTACTTGGAGAAAAAAACTTAACAAGAAAGTTAAAGATATATGGCCCAAAGATTAATAGACGTAGGAAAGCTGCTGAGGGGCTAGCCAGGAGAACCAAATCCAGACATTGATTCGTGACATGAGTATTTCTCTAGGTATGAGAAGATGCAAGAATTTGGACTAAAGATTTGCAAGAATCTTTACCTGAAAACATCTGACTATGTGAAGGGCTGTTTTTCCAGGTTTTTCCCAGAGCACAGAGTGCCTTATTTTTTGTCTCTACCCTGAACTCCTCTCAAGGGGGTGTTGAAATTCAGCATCTTGTAGTGGTCATGATTTAATCTTTGTAGAGGCAGCTGGCAAGGGCCAACTTCCAGTCAGCAGGGTCCCTTTATGGCCACATATTTGACCATTTTTGGGGGCATTTCATGGTCACTGTGTCCCACGGTGCTGGGAAGGCTCATTCCCTGGTCTAACAAAGATCCCACTGACAGGCCACTCAGAGTGCTGTCACTAGGCCAGGCCTTGTTAGTAGCAAAAGTCTCTGGACCATACCTGTCTTACTAGCCTCTTGGTCCAGGAAAATATTCCCTATTTTTGCTTTTCCCCATATCTCGAGTTACATTATTACAATTATAGATCTGACTGGAACTGTATGTCAGCATTTATCACAGGTTCAGTCATACATTTGGTAATGTAAGAAATAATCTTCTGAAACAAGCTACATAGAAAATAATATAGCTAGCAGTTATTAGTAAGGTCCCAAGCAAGAATTTAAGTCAAGAACTTTCACTGGGCATAGCCCAGTATACATCAGGTCATGTGACTCAGTTAAATGATTATCAGATCAGATCAGATCAGATCAGTCGCTCAGTCGTGTCCAATTCTTTGCGACCCCATGAATCTCAGCATGCCAGGCCTATCTGTCTATCACCAACTTCCGGAGTTCACTCAAACTCACTTCCATCGAGTCAGTGATGCCATCCAACCATCTCATCCTCTGTCGTCCCCTTCTCCTCTTGCCCCCAATCCCTCCCAGCATCAGAGTCTTTTCCAATGAGTCAACTCTTCGCATGAGGTGGCCAAAGTACTGGAGTTTCAGCTTTAACATCATTCCTTCCAAAGAAATCCCAGGGCTGATCTCCTTCAGAATGGACTGGTTGGATCTCCTTGCAGTCCAAAGGACTCTCAAGAGTCTTCTCCAACACCACAGTTCAAAAGCATCAATTCTACAGCGCTCAGCCTTCTTCACAGTCCAACTCTCACATCCATACATGACCACAGGAAAAACCATAGCCTTGACTAGACGAACCTTTGTTGGCAAAGTAATGTCTCTGCTTTTCAGTATGCTATCTAGGTTGGTCATAACTTTCTTTCCAAGGAGTAAGCATCTTTTAATTTCATGGCTGCAGTCACCATCTGCAGTGATTTTGGAGCCCAGAAAAATAAAATCTGACACTGTTTCCACTGTTTCCCCATCTACTTCCCATGAAGTGATGGGACCGGATGCCATGATCTTAGTTTTCTGAATGTTGAGCTTTAAGCCAACTTTTTCACTCTCCACTTTCACTTTCATCAAGAGGCTTTTGAGTTCTTCTTCACTTTCTGCCAGAAGGGTGGTGTCATCTGCATATCTGAGGTTATTGATACTTCTCCTGGCAATCTTTATTCCAGTTTGTGTTTCTTCCAGTCCAGCGTTTCTCATGATGTACTCTGCGTATAAGTTAAATAAGCAGGGTGACAATATACAGCCTTGACATACTCCTTTTCCTATTTGGAACCAGTCTGTTGTTCCATGTCCAGTTCTAACTGTTGCTTCCTGACCTGCATACAGATTTCTCAAGAGGCAGGTCAGGTGGTCTGGTATTCCCATCTCTTTCAGAATTTTCCACAGTTGATTGTGATCCACACAGTCAAAGGCTTTGGCATAGTCAATAAAGCAGAAATAGATGCTTTTCTGGAACTCTCTTGCTTTTTCCATGCCAAGTGTTAATCTCCTGGTTGTACATCATGGAGTATCTGACCTTTATCCAAAGATTGGTTACTGAGATAAGCTTTAGAAACAATCTTAGAGTGTCCTTTTTAATAACTTAATTAAAACTTTTAGCAATATAACATAACAAGGAACTATCTTGGAAGTGAATCTTAGTAAGCACAGACCTTAATTAATAAAACTAGTACTTAATATTCAGTGAAACATAATTTTTTATTTTTGGAGAACTCATTGTGAGGACATTAACACTGCAGCCAGGGCAGGCTTCAACCCATCAAATAAAAATTATGTCTGTCAGGGAGCCGGGAAAAGCCAAGCAGTTGTCTTGGATTTCCCATAGCCCTAGCTCTTTGATTTTTAACTGTTGTTTGCCGATTTTTAATTTCCTGGTTTAGGAGCAGACTATTGCCATGTTTTAAGGACATCAGGATAGCAAAAGTCTAACCATGAGGGATTATTTTTTATAGAAGCAGACTGAGCTTTGTCTACATGTACCATAATCTTAAATAATGTTTACTTATTTTACCACAGTAACAAAAATATTCTAAAAACAAATATAAATCACTTAAAGGCAAAGAAATTTATAACCTGTTATCGAAAGCTGCATTCTAAGAAAACTTTGTTCTTTAAACAGAGAGAAGACCAAATTCCAATCTGGTACCAGCTTACTATTAATAACAAAATTTGTTTATCTGTTTAATCTTAGAAAGTCTTTTCCATAAATCTTGAAGAACTAGCAGTATTCTTCTAAAGGCATGAAAGTAAAACCATAGAAGGCATGTTTAAAATCTGATTTTATTGCAATTGACAAAGAAACCTGGTCATAACATTTTAATGTGATAACTAGAGTTATAATTGACCATATTTTGTCAGGGCTTATCAGATCTATATGAAATTCACATAATTTTAGGATATCTATATTAGTAATATCAACCATTCAATATAACCTGAAAAGATTTATCACCCCTTCAACAGTACTTCTCATGTAATTTAACATTTCCAATGAACCCAGGTAGATTCTTTGCGATGTCTCAGGGGCCTTCTGAAGCATCCCAAAGTTAGCTAGAAGTCAAGTTATTTAGGAAGTTTTGTCAGTAAATATCAAAAGGGTTTATAATACTCAATCAGCTGGATCATATAATTCTCTATGAAATAATAGTTATTTACTTAGACAAAGGTAACAAAAGATTTCACAGGTAAATATAGAACAGATCAATTAAGAGGTAAAGAAACTTAAATCTATTATTAAAAGCAGATCAACATCTGAAGAAAGTATGTCCTCTTAACAGAGAGAAAGGCCAAATTTAAGTTTTGCACCAGCTTACTTTAAACTCATTTAGGTAAACTTAATTATATTTATTTTAAACTTAGTCAGTCCTAACCATGCACAAAACTTTTTTTCAGGGTCCACTTTCCACAGACTCTTTAATCACTTTCTATAACAGCCACCTGTGGTCAGACCTACTTTGTTTTCCCTTTATAAAATGTAATTCTATTTCTATATATATTTTTTATTAAAAACATACATCCTACTTCTTTATATGATTAGCAAACAAGCATTAATACTAGATATTTAATATTGAACATTTCCCAGTTTACATGAATCTGAAATTTATTTAGGTTAATTTTTTTTTTTCTTTTTGTATTTAGAATTGCTTGATTTGTAAGCATTTACTTTTTTAGGCCAATTAAAGTAGAACTCATTTACAACTTCAACAATATTATCAGAAAAAAAACAAAAGATATACACTGCTGCTGCTACTGCTGCTGCTAAGTCACTTCAGTCGTGTCCGACTCTGTGTGACCCCATATGAGAGATACATAAATCCAGACAGACAGACTGACAGAGATCTTATTGCTTTCTGTTTGAGATTTAAAATATCTCTTTGACCCCTTTTTTTTTCTTTGCTTAAAGTTCTAATTAATTTTAATAAAATAGTACTCTTTTGCACATATTAAAAGTCACACTTGTTACATTACCAATCTTATTTCAATAAAATTCCATGTTTTTTAATTAATTAATTTTTATTGAAATAGAGTTGATTTACAATGTTGTGTTAGTTTCAGGGGTACAGCACATTGATTCAGGTCCTTGCTGGTTATCCATTTTATACATAGTACTAAGTGTATGTTAATCCACTTATTAACTTATTCTTAACTTATTCTTCCCCTCCCTTTCCCGTTTGGTAATAGTAAATTTGTTTTCTATGTGTGAGTCTCTTTCTGTTTGAAAATGAGTTCATTTGTATCTTTTTTATAAGATTCTGCATAAGCAGTATTATATGATATTTGTCTTTGTCTGGTTTACTTCACTTAGTACAGTAATCTCTAGGCCCACCCATGTTGCTGCAAAATGGCATTATTTTAGTCTTTTTTATGGCTGAGTAATATTTTGTTGTACAAATATACCACATCTTCTTTATCCAGGCATCTTTTGATGGACATTTAGGTCATATGCATGGATGGGCTATTGTAACTAGTGATGCAGTGAACATTGGAGTGCATCCATCTTTTTTGAATTATGGTTTTCTACAGATACATGCCCAGGAGTGGGATTGCGGGATTATATGGTAACTCTATTTTTAGTTTTTAGTGAACCTCCGTACTGTTCTCCAGAGTGGCTGCACTACTATAATTTACATTCCCACGAACAGTGTAGGAGGGCTCCTTATTCTCCACACTCTCTCCAGCACTTATTACCTATATAGATTTTTTATGATGGCCACTCTAATCAGGGGAAACTGGGTCTTGTTCTGATGGTCAGGGCCATGCTCAGTAAATCTTTAATCCAATTTTCTGTTGATGGGCAGGGCTGTGTTCCCTTGCTGTTATTTGACCTGAGGCCAAACTATGATGGAGGTCATGAAGATAATGGCGACCTCCTTCAAAAGGTCCCATGAATGCACTGCTACACTCAGTGCCCCCGACCCTGCAGTAGGCCATCACCAACCCATGCCTCCACTGGAGACTCCTGGACACTCACATGCAAGTCTGGGTCAGTCTCTTGTGGGGTCACTGCTCCTTTCTCCTAAGTTCTGGTGCATACAAGGTTCTGTTTGTACCCTCCAAGAGTCTGTTTCCCCAGTCCTGTGTAAGTTCTAATAGCTCTATGGTGGGGTTAATGGTGACCTCCTCCAAGAGGGCTTATGCCATACCCAGGCCTGCTGCACCCAGAGCCCCTGCCCCTGTGGCAGGCCACTGCTGGCCTGTACCTCCTCAGGAGACACCCAAACACAGTTCTGTCTCAGTCTCTGTGGGGTCTCTGGGTCCTGGTGCACACAAGATATGTTTGAGCCCTCTGAGCGTCTCTGGCAGATATGGGGTTTGATCCCCAGGTGGGGAAGATCCCCTGGAGAAGGAAATGGCAACCCACTCCAGTATTCTTGCCTGGGATATCCTGTGGAAAGAGGAACTTGGTGGGCTACAGTTCATGGGGTCTCAAAGAATAGGACATGATTGAGTGACTAAGCACACACACATGTTCTCATTAGAGTGAGGTGATAACTCATAGTTTTGGCTCTTGTTTCTCTAATAATTAGCAAAGTTGAGCATTTTCTTCATGTGCCTGTTGGCCATTTGTTTGTCTTTGGAGAAATATCTATTTAGATCTCCCACAGAGAAATCAAAGAAGCTAAAGTGGAGAGCATGAAAGACTCCACAATTGTAAATTACTATGCCTCATGCGAAGAGTTGACTCATTGGAAAAGACTCTGATGCTGGGAGGGATTGGGGGCAAGAGGAGAAAGGGACGACAGAGGATGAGATGGCTGGATGGCATCACCAACTAGATGGACATGAGTTTGGGTAAACTCCAGGAGTTGGTGATGGACAGGGAGGCCTGGTGTGCTTCGATTCGTGGGGTTGCAAAGAGTCGGACACGACTGAGCGACTGAAAGACTGAACTGAACTGAACTGAACTGATGCTGAAAGTTTCACAAAACTCCCTCTCTCTGAAGTTAAAAGAATGCTAAACTAAAAGTATGGTAGTCAAATATTTTACATTTTGGGGGAGGAGAGAAGTTAGTCTGTCTTTTCCCCCAGGATCTTTAATGAAAGTGATAGAATTGTTAACCTTTTTTGAGCAATTCCTATTGCCAATCATTGTTGCAAGTTCTGATATGTTAGCTCATTTAACTCCCAAAACAACTCTGCATCAAACAGACATTGTTCCTCTAGTTTTACAGATGAGGAAACTAGATATTGAGTGTTTAAATAATATTCCCACAATCACATAGCTGAAGGAAAAAGAGAGACCTCAGATCAAATTGGTAAAGGTCTTTTTTTCTAGCATTTCCAAGATGCTTTTTCTACCTTAGAAACATTTTCAAAGCTCTCTGTACTGTGCTTAGTCACTCAGTCATGTCTGACTCTTTGTGACCCCATGGACTGTAGCCCACCAGGCTCCTCTGTCCATGGAGATTCTCCAGGCAAGAAGAGTGGAGTGGGTTGCCATGCCCACCTCCAGGGGATCTTCCCAATCCAGGGATCGAACCCAGGTCTCGTGCATTGCAGGCAGATTCTTTACCATCTGAACCACCAGGGAAGCCTCTCATTTGCTTTTTATTTTTTAAAAACTAAGCATTAGTGGGACTACCCTGGTATGTGCTTTCAAAATCCATATATATTTTATAACAGTCCCTATCATCACAGCCTCTTTTGCGATTTTTAAGGATGACTCATTTCAAATAGTGAAAGCTAGCTCACCTTGTCAATTACACTTAAGAGAGTTCACTCTGCCCAAAGAACCACACCTGAGAGAATAAGAGAAGGGAAAGGATTTTTTTTAATTGTATATATAACTTACATATATGTAGTGTCTCTACCCTTCTAGGTGCTTACAATCTCTTTATCAAAGAATTTCTTTTTTAAAAAAAATCAGATTTTCTGCTATCCTCAGAGAAAAGCAGAAGTTACTCTCTTCTCTGTTAATAAGGATTTGATGGGGTGTGGATTGTTATTCTTTATCAGCCACAGTTGGATACCAGTCCTGCAGTTGCCAGTGGTCAGGATGCATAGTCAGACAGGTATCAGGCCAAAACATATTTGATTTGCTTGTTCAAAATTCTTGTAATCATTCTAAGACATTTCTCAAATTAGACAGTTAATTTGACAAGCCATTTGACTAACTGTGTCTCTTCAAACATAGCATTTCCTCTTTACACAGAGATGACGTCATTGACCCAATATTGGTAACAACTTTGAACCAGACTTTCAAAGGGAATGATGAGATTCTCACTGGACCCATCCGTTTGTGACCCAGCAGGGATCTCTTTCTGGGAGTTGGCAGACCTCTTAAGTTCAGAGGCTGATTGGCCAATCTATGACCTTTCAGGGCAGGTCATGTCCTGCATTTCTCTGTAAACTGTCATTTGTCTATGCAAACTCTTTTCAATCAAAAGACTTCGGATATCCCTGCTCTGTGATGAAGCATTTCTGGATAGGATGGCTTCTAGTAGGTATCACACAGTACAGAAAACAGAGATCTTAATTCCTACTTTGAAAATTCACAAAATTTTCCACATATTTGCAAGAAAAAAAAAGAGTTCCAGTACCTATTATAATCCCAAATGGTATTAAACACAAGGAGAGACAGATAACTGAACCATCAAGCTTTGTTACTGCTATCTTTATAAACTCAGGAAACCCTGAATAAAGTTTGAAGTCATAGCTCTTTTTTTTTTTTTTTTTGCCTGCTACACACCCACACCCAGGCTCACACACATGTGCACACACACACTTTGTACACTTTCCCATTCCCTCTTCTGACTTACATTAAATTCAGATACAAACTCAAAGTGGCAATGCCAGAAAAATATTAAAAATTATGAGCCCATAGAACTCTGATTTTATTATTACTATATTTTTATTATCTTTATTCACATTTCATACTTTTTTAAAAAAGCTAACACTTAGCTTATCAATGCTGGTTGTCTCTCTTAACTTAGATGTAGGGGACAATTTGCTATGATTAGAAGAAAATGAGGCTGCTCAGGGCCTTTTAGACATGATTCACAGATCAAATTGCTTTTGTCGTTTCCCTGTTATCATTTAATGGACCAGGGTCACAAGTAATCACTGTGAAGGGTTTTTAGGGCTAAATCTCCCCTGAACTCTGCCTGCCCAGACACCGCAGACACGCAGGTGACATTCCTAAGAGGAAAATGGTGCTAAATGTCCATCCTAGCATCGATGGTTCCGTCTACCTAGCAGAGATATACCCCCATCATGAGTCCACCTCTGCCAGAAGATGAGACAAGATTGAAATATGCTTCCCCCAGTCTATTTAACCATATCATGTTTAGAATCTTCCCAACCTGTCTAAAATCCAGAAATGAAGTTATTTATGTTGCTGAAAAATATCAACATCTACATACTTTATTTTTAAAATTGCAACTAAACTGTTATCTCAATCTCTTGCTTTCTATAAATGGTCCCTTCTCATCTCAGAGCTTCCCACATTCAGGAATCAGCTCACAAGAGACACTTACTGCTCAATGAACTAATCTAAAGGTCACTATAAATGGTCCCTTCCCATCTCAGAGCTTCCCACATTCAGGAATCAGCTCACAAGAGACACTTACTGCTCAATGAACTAATCTAAAGGTCAAGCGAACATGTTGCCTTCATTACTTCCCTAGTTGTAACCTTTCCTTCCTACCCACCACCACCACCACCACCACCCAGACCCACTGTTCATGTTCCAGGTTTCTGGCCTTTTTCCTTTTGGTCAATGTATCTAATATCATAATTTATATAGAAGCTAGTAGATGATAGAATCTCAACAGAACTCTGTCCCCCTATGAATCAAGGTAACCAGCCATTACTATATTGTTCTCACAGACATAAACAAAAAATCTCTCAAACCAATGTCTGTTCCTTTTCATCCAATCTTCCATAGACACTCACTGCTTTCAGGGGTCCTTTCGGTGTTCCACAGAAAACTATTTGCCAAGAAATAATGAAAAAGTACTGTAGCTTAAGAAAAAGTTTGAGAATATCTTATAGTCCACCTTTCTGATTCTACAGATAAGTAAACTGAGGCTCAGAAGAGACAAAGGAGTAGGATGAAAATCAGAAAGTCCTTCGGGATCTACACAGGAAGACCATACATGAAAACTATAAATGGTCTTGGAGTAAATGTGAGGTCAGAGATTCACAGAATTTTACAACCTTGGGTTGGTAGGTACATAAAGAACTCTGGGGATCCTTGTCTCCTCCTGTGAATGTACCCCTCCCTGGTAGCCCACACAAAGCAGCCTGATCCTGCATTGGCCGCCATGGAGAATGTTAGTGTTCTCTGCAGAACTCCAGCTTCCTGTTTAAGGATGTCCAGTAAATCCTTGTGGTAGTAGAAAATAACTGAAAATAACCCAGATGTCTATCCACAGACAATGAAATATTTTACAGCAATAAAAAAGAATGAAGAAACACTTTAGGACTAAAAAATGATTATCTCCAAGTTACAGTCATATTAAAAACAGAAAATCGGATGATGCCTCACTACTATACATGCATGAAATATCTCTAGGAAGCCATAGAGAAGGAAATATAGTGCCTTGTAGAAAGGGGGGACCTCTCATCATCAACCTATTTGTGCTTTTTTATTTGAATCACCTAAAATTCCCTGATTGAAAAATAAGTTTCTTTGAAATAAAAAAGCCCCAGTTTCCAAATCTGCCTTGGATTTTTGTTTTAGGATCTGTGACTCTTTTAAAGTCTATGATTTGTTTTCTCTTTGCTCTCCACTCTTCCCTCAATTTCCCTTCCTTGACAAAAAGAACTATTTGTCCCTTCATTTGATTTTATAATAAACTTGCTGTTGGCTTTAAGTTCTAGTTCATAGGATCCAATAAAGCCAGACACTGAAGATAGCTGCTTCTTGAGATTTTAAACACTCAGCTTTCATGTCTCTGGCTCCCTCACATCCTCCTCTGAGGCTGCCAGACCCTTCTCTGAGTGCCCTAGCCAAATGCATCATGGTCCCCAGTGGTCGTGTCTGAACCACTCTTTCAGAGACAATCACAAGGACCCATTGCTTCACGGCCTTCTAACACCCAGTCAGAATGTATTCCATATCTTTCAAACTAAAACTTCCTTCTTCAGCTAATCACATCCCAAGAGCAACTGAGATCTTAAATTTATAGACAATCATTCAGTAAGAATTACTGTAACTAAAAGTATACTACTGTTGCTAAAATAAGTGGATTATATTCTATACTTTATGATCCAATGACTTGGTAGAAAGGAGGGGGTTCTGCTGGGAATCTCACCCTGCAGTGCCCCCTACTGGTCATGTTAGAGGTTGAGGGAATGGAAGGAATGGCAGTGACTTTCTAAACGATGCTGAGAGAATAATTAGGTGGTAGGGTTAGGGTTTTTTCCCGTGTGCCCTTCAAATTGGGTATCATTTTGGTACATACACCATCCTGGTTACCAGCTTACACAGAATAACTATGAGTCACATTGGTGATGACCCAGTGTTAATAGAAGGGACAGGTACTTCAAACTGTGGGTGGGGGGGGGGGGGGGCAAAAAAAGAACTCCAGGGAAAGAAACACGGTGCCTCAACTCTTCTTTAGAGTCCCCTCTCCTTGTCCCCCACCCAGACAGGGTGGCTACAACAAGACACAATGCGGTTTTACCTGCCAAAACCTCTGCGCTGAACTTCTCCCTGGACTTTTTTTCCCCTTTATGAATTTTCCTTTCCTTTTAATTGTACTAGGTCTGCATTTGCAAACTAGTCCTTGAACCAGACTGGCTTTCTCTCACAACTTGGTTCTGGATTCACGGGGGCTGAGAGCCTTAAGACTTGTATCGAAGATTCTGGGCTAGGTATATGCAGGGAGGCCCTGAGGTCCAGGGACTTCTAGGTATCCAGGGGCAGCAGAAGGACTTTGAAAGAATTCTGTTTATAGCACCATAGTTATGAATATTTTACCTTACCCTGGTGAAACCATGTTCAGATGGGGCCTTTCCCTCAAAGTTTAGAAAACAGATGCCAAGACTATCCTGTAGGATTCATAAGTTGGTGACCAAAAATACTGTGCTTCCAAGGGAACACATTACCCACCTCCAAACAATAGAAAAAGCAGTGTATGTAACAAGTATAAATATTTATGCACCCAACATAGGAGCACCGCAAAACATAAGGCAAACACTAACTAACAGGCATAAGGGGGGAAATTGACCCCCAGTAACACAACAATGTTAGGGGCCTTTAGCACTCCACTTACACAATGGACAGATCATGAAAACAGAAAATTAATAAGAAAATACAAGTTTAAATGACACATTAGACCAGATGAACCTGATACCTTCAGGACATTCCATCCAAATGCAGAAGAATACACTTTCTTCTCAAGTGCACATGGAACATTCTCTAGAATAGAGCAGATCTTGAGTCACAAATCAAGCCTCAGTAAAAATTTAAGAAAACTGAAATATCAGGCATCTTTTCTGACCACAACACTATGAGATTAGAAATCAATTACAGGGAAAAATATTGTAAAAAAAAGAAGCACACAAACACATGGAGATTAAATAAACAATATGTTCCTAAATAACAAACAGGTTACTGAAGAAATAAAAGGGGAAACCAAAATATTCCTAGAAACAAATGACAATGAAAACATGATGACTCAAAACCTATGGGATGCCGCAAAAGCAGTTCTAAGAGGGAAGTTTATAGAAATACTGTCCTAACTCAAGAAACAAGAAATAGACAGCCTAACTCACACCTAAAACAACTGGAAAAGGAGAACAACAAAAAAAAAAACCCAAAGCTAGTAGAAGGAAAGAAATCATAAAGATCAGAGCAGGAACGAAGGAAACAATTGTAAAGATTAATAAGACTAAAACCTGGTTCTTTCAAAAGATAAACTTGACAATTAGCCAGACTCCTCAAGAAAAAAAGGGAGAAGAATCAAGTCAATAAAATTAGAAATGAAAAAGGAGGAGTTACAACAGACAACATAGAAATACACAGGGTCATAAGAAACTGTTGTTCTTCAGTCACTCAGTCATGTCTAACTCTTTGTGACCTCCATGGACTGCAGCATACCAGGCTTGGCTGATCTTCACTGTCTCCCAGAGATTGCTCAAACTCATGCTGATTGAGTCAATGATGCTATCCAACAATCTCATCTTCTGTCCTTTATTGTGCCCATCTTTGCACGAAATGTTCCCTTGGTAATTCTAATTTTCTTTAAGAGATCTCTAGCCTTTCCTATGCTATTGTTTTCCTCTATTTATTTGCATTGTTTACTAAGAAGGCTTCCTTATTTCTCCTTGCCATTCTTTGGAACTCTACATTCAGTTGGGTATCTTTCCCTTTCTCCTTTGTCTTTTGTTTCTCTTCTTTTCTCAGCTCTTTGCAATGTCTCCTCAGTCAACCATTTTGCCTTCTTGCATTTCTTTTCCTTGGTTTTTGATCACCACCTCCTGTACAATGTTATGAACCTCCTTCCATAGTTCTTTGGGCACTCTGTCTATCAGATCTAAGAACTTCCCTGGTAGCTCAGATGGTAAAGCATCTGCCTACAATGCAGTAGACCCAGGTTCCATCCCCACATCAGGAAGATCCCCTGGAGAAGGAAGTGGCAACCCACTCCAGTATTCTTGCCTGGAAAACCCCATAGACAGAGGAGCCTGGTAGGCTACAGTCCATGGGGCTGCAAAAGAGTCAGACACAGCTGAGAGACTTCACTTTCTTTCTTTCTTTCTATCAGATCTAATTCCTTGAATCTGTTTGTCACTTCCACTGTATAATCATAAGGGATTTAATTTAGGTCATACCTGAATAACCTTGTGTTTTTCCCAACTTTCTTCAATTTAAGTCTGAATTTTACAACACAGAGCTCATGATCTGAGCCAGAGTCAGCTCTCAGTCTTATTTTTGCTGACTGTATAGAACTTCTCCATCTTCAACTGCAAAGAATATAATCAATCTGATTTTAGTATTGACCATCTGGAGAAACCATATGTAGAGTGGTCTCTTGTGTTGTTGGAAGAGGGTGTTTGCTATGACCAGTGCATTCTCTTGGAAAAATTCTGTTAGCCTTTTGCTCTGCATCATTTTGTACTCCAAGGCCAAACTTGCGTGTTATTCCAGGTATCTCTTGACTTCCTACTTTTGCATTCCAGTCCCCTTTGAGGAAAAGGACATCTTTGTTTTGGTGTTGGTTCCAGAAGTCTTGCACATCTTAATAGAACCTTTTAACTTCTTTGACATTAGTGGTTAGGGCATAGACTTGGATTACTGTGATGTTGAATGGTTTGCCATGGAAATAAACTGAGATCATTGTGTCATTTTTGAGATTGCATCCAGGTACTGCATTTCAGACTCTTGTTGACTCTTAGGGCTACTCCATTTCTTCTAAGGGATTCTTGCCCACAGTAGTAGATATAATGGTCATCTGAATTAAGTTCACTCATTCCTGTCTATTTTAGTTCATTGAGTCCTAAAATGTTAATGTTCACTCTTGCTGTCTCCTGTTTGACCACTTCCAATTCACCTTGATTCATGGGCCTAACATTCCAGGTTCCTATCCAATATTGTTCTTTAAAGCATTGGATTTTATTCTCACCACCAGACACATCCCCAACTGGGCATCATTACTACTTTGGCTTATCTTCTTCATTCTTTCTGGAGGTATTTCTCCTCTCTTCTCCAGGAGCCAATCACAAGCACTGAAATCAAAACTGGAATCTCCTAAAAAGCGAAAAAGCCCAGGGCAGATGGCTTCACACGTGAATTCTATCAACATTTAGAGATGAGCTAATGACTATCCTTCTCAAACTCTTCCATAAAATTGCAGATGAAGGAACACTTCCAAACTCATTCTACAAGGCCACCATCACCCTGATACCAAAACCAGATAAGAACTTCACAAAAAAAGAAAATTATAGGCCAGTATCACTGATGAACATAGATGCAAAAATCCTCAGCAAAATTCTAGAAAACAAATCCAAAAACACATTAAAAAGATCATACACCATTATCAAGTCAGATATATCCCAGGGATGCAAGAATTCTTCAATATACACAAACCAATCAATGTGATATACCATATTAGCAAATTGAGAGATGAAACCCATATGATAATCTCAATAGATACATAAAAAGCTTTTGACAAAATTCACCACCCATTTATGATTTTTTAAAAAGCCCTTTAAAAAATTGGCATAGAAGGAACCTACCTCAACATAATAAAGTCCATATATTATAAACCCACAGCAAACATTATTCTCAGTGGTGAAAACCCAAAAGCATTTCCTCTAAGATCAGAAACAAGACAAGGGTGCCCACTCTCACCATTATTATTCTGTATAGTTTTGGAAGTCCTACTCATGGCAATCAGAAAACTAAATATAAGGAATCCAGATTAGAAAAAAAGAAGTAAAACACTCACTGTTTGCAGACAACATGATACTACAGAAAACCCTAAAGATGCTAACAGAAAATTTCTAGAGCTAATCAGTGAATTTAGTAAAGTCACAGGATACAAAATCAATGCACAGAAATCACTTGCATTCCTATATGCTAACAATGAAATGGCAGAAAGAGAAATTAAGGAATCAGTCCCATTTACCATTGTAACAAAACAATAAAATGCCTAGGAATAAACCTACCTAAGGAGATAAAAGAGTTGTATACAGAAAACTATGACACTGATGAAAGAAATCAAATATGATATAAACAGATGGAGAGATATTCCATGTTCTTAGTTTGGAAGAATCAATATTGTGAAAATGACTATATTACCAAAAGTAATCTACATATTCAATGCAATCTCTATCAAATCACCAATGACATTTATCACAATTCGTACAGAAACACAAGACCCAAAATAGCCAAAGTAATCTTGAGAAAGAAGAATGGAGCTGAAGGAATCAACCTTCCTGAATTCAGACTATACTACAAAGCTACAGTCATCAAGACAGTATAGTACTGGTACAAAAACAGAAATATAGACCAATGGAATAAGAAAGAAAGCCCAGAGACAAACCCACACACCTATCAGCACCTTATCTTTGACAAAGGAGGCAAAAATAAACAATGGGGCAAAGATAGCCTATTCAATAAGTGCTGCTGGAAAAACTGGACAGCTACGTGTAAGAGAATGAAATTAGAACACTTCCTAACACCATACACAAAGATAAACTCAAAATGGACTGAAGACCTGAATGAAAGACAAGAAACTATAAAACTCTTATAGGAAAACATAGGCAGAACACTCAATGACATAAATCACAGCAAGATCCTCTATGACCCACATCCTAGAGTAATGGAAATAAAATCAAAAATAAATAAGTGGGACCTACTTAAACTCAAAAGCTTTTGCCCAGCAAGGGAAACTATAAACAAGGTGAAAATACAGCCCTCAGAATGGGAGAAAACAATAGCAAATGAAACAACTGACAAAGGATTAATTTCCAAAATATACAAGCAGCTTAAGCAACTCAATGCCAGAAAGCCAAACAACCCAATCAAAAAGTGAGCAGAAATCTAAACACACATTTCTCCAAAGAAGACATATAGATGCCTAATAAATACATGAAAAAATGATCAGTATCTCTCATTATTAGAGAAATACAAATCAAAACTACAATGAAATATCACCTGACACCACTCAGAATAGCAATCATCAAAAACTCTACAAACAATAAATGCTAGAGAGGGTGTGGAAAAAAAGGAACCCTCTTGCACTGTTGGTGGGAATATAAATTGATACAACTATGGAGGACAATATGGAGATTCCTTAAAAAAAAAAAAAATAGGAATAAAACTACCATGCTGCTGCTGCTGCTAAGTCGCTTTAGTAGTGTCCGACTCTGTGTGACCCCATCGACAGCAGCCCACCAGGCTCTTCTGTCCCTGGAATTCTCCAGGCAAGAATACTGGAAGGGGTTTCCATTTCCTTCTCCAAGGCATGCATGCATACTAAGTCACTTCAGTCATGTCCGACTCTGTGCAACTCCATTCAACCCAGATACTTTTCTCCAAAATATGATATCTAAATATGTATTAAAAAAATACTCACTCAGTCATGTCCGACTCTTTGAGACCCCATGGACTGTAGCTACCAGGCTCATCGGTCCATGGAATTCTCCAGGAAAGAATACTGGAGTGGATTGCCATTTCCTTCTCCAAAACTACCGTATGACCCAACAATTCCACTACTGGGCATACACCCTGAGATAAACATAATTGAAAAAGGCACATGTATCCCAGTGTTCATTGCAGCACTATTTACAATACCTAGGACATAGCAGCAACTTAGATGTCCATCTGACAGATGAATGGATAAAGAAGCTGTGGCATATATCTACAATGGAATATTACTTAGCCATAAAAAGGAACACATTTGAGTCAAATCTAATGAGGTGCATGAAGCTAGAGCCTATTATACAAAATGAAGTAAGTCAAAAAGGGAAAAACAAATATCATGTATTAACACATATTCTAGAATCTAGAAAGATGGTACTGATGCCCTATTTGCAGGGCAGCAACGGGCTGCCGTCTATGGGGTCACACAGAGTCGGACACGACTGAAGTGATGCAGCAGCAGCAACGGACACACAGACATAGAGAACAGATTTGTGGACCTGGAAGGGTACGAAATGAATTCATACGAAAAATGGAGAGAATAGCATGAAAACATTTACACTATGTAATGTACATATATGTAAAATAGATAGCAAATGGGAAATGGCAACCCACTCCAGTATTCTTACCTAGAGAGTCCTGTGGACAGAGGAGCCTGGTGGGCTGCCATCTATGGGGTCACACAAAGTCAGACACGACTGAAGCAACTTAGCAGCAGCAATGCACAAATGCAATCTACTAGCCGAGCCCACAAGTCAAGAATGCCCTTTTAAGACTCCCCGAAAAATATTGGTTTTCCTATGCCTTCTTAAATTCCCTAAAATACTCTTCTTAAGACTTGATCATCTTCAACTACTTAAAAACAATAAGAAAGTTCCTTTTACCTTATCAGGCTCTGGTCTCTAATTCGTTTCATCTCTGCTGAGAGCTTGCCTGTCCGTCACTGGCTCATTTCATTGCATGGGCGCACGTGATGCTGTTTATCTACCACCCACAGCAAGCTGTGGCTGTTCCTCAAAGCCGAAATGGGGCTTGTTCACATTAACAAAGCCAATCCCAGCACATGTTCCCATAACAAGGGCATTTGACTAATTAAACATCATGATATACTGTTTTTAATTATTTAGGTCACATGTTCTCAAACAGCATGGCAGATTTCATTAGATCAGATTATTAGCTAGAGTCCCTCTTGTCTTTCAGCAAAAGGAAGGAAGAATGGAAGGGGAGGAAGGAAATGACACGGAGGAAGGAAAGCAGAAACTGTCTAAAGAAGTAACAGAAAAACAAAGAAGGTTAAGAGACAGGAAGAAGATTTAACTCTCACCCACTTTCTAGTCCTTCCATTCACCGCTTCCCAGCCCTCAGCCCTGTTGGGTAAGACACTTGTATCTGTCCTTCAGCTTCAGGGTTCTGAACCCTGGCTTCTTACTTCATGTATGAGCCCTACCCCCTCTCCACAGGGATGGGAAGGTCTTCTTACCTGTCCTCCAGTTCCAGCTCTGCAGACCTTCCGTCCACAGATTCTCCCACTACCCCCCAGGGGAGGGCAGCATCCTTCAGGCTTTGGTCCCTTAGAATTTCATCCTGGTATCCCTGCCTGTGTTCGCCCAGGAGGCATTGATTCAGGTGGTGAGTCTGTTCCTGACACAGAACTGACTCCGCACAGTTCACCGTCCCGCTGTCCTACCAAGGCAGGTCCTCAGGGCGTTCCCTCTCCCCAGTTGATCCCAGCTGCTTTCTCTCTTTTTTTCTCGTCTCACTTACTATAAACCTTGCTTCTACTCCTGTCTTCCAACCCCTCCAGAAGGAATGCATGGAGCCACCAAAAGAGGTGAGGAAGACTTCTCCCCTAGAACCTTTGGAGGGAGTGCAATCCTGCTGACACCTTGATTTTAGACATCTAGACATCTGACCTCCAGAAATGTGAGAGGATAAATTTCTGTTGCTTAAGCCTCCAAGTCTGGGCAGTCTTAGGAAATTATTACTATACTTTAACCACCACCTATTTCACACCTCCTTACTGCATATATTAATAGGAGTATGTGAAGGAGACCATTAATGGAGCAGACCCTAAAGACATAGAGGAGGGAATCAGGTTAAAGAGGAGAGCCATGAAATGACAGGAGCTTGACTTGATTGATCCAATGGGCAGCCATAGGTTCTTGATTAAAGCACTTTTTTTTTTTTTTTAAGTTTCAACTAAAAATAATGGGCAGCATGGATAGAGGGGTATAAGCAGAGAGGGGTGGTTTCTGAAAGTCAGGATAGCATTGAGACGTTTGGTTTTAAGAATCCAGACATTAGATGAAGACTGTGTCAGAGGAAGGACCAATGGGAATTGGTATACTAAACATAAAGAATTCCAACTAGATATCAGCTAACAGAACAGGAAAGGTAACAGCTCTGCCAAAACTAATAGTGGAAAGAAAAGCTAGCTCAAATGGCAGCTTAGCCAGTGTCCATCTGAGGCCTGCACTTCGTTGGCATGGAAACAGGCTGGCTGGATTTTCAGTATCAGAGACAGGAGTCAGGTATCTATCTCAGTTGTCAAAAAAAAAAAAAATCCCTCTTAGTGAGTTTCTTAGTCATTTTCCATCCTGGCCTTCCACCGCTCACCCCTCCTATCACCTTACACCTAGAGTATTCCCTTTGCAGCTAACAGTCCCTCTGACTGGGACATTCAGTAACTATGAGATAACCCTAGTTTGATCATGAAAATAAGCTCTGATCCATGTGGCTGGTGACTAGACATACGTCACCTTAACAAGAGCCACACTGCAGGTATAAAGAAACTCGAACAGTTAGGATCCAAAAAAAAAAAAAATGTAATTTACTCCACCTCTCTGCTAAGGAGATTTCCATGAGAACTTATATTCGGGGCCTGGAGAGGAGGGTGGTTGACATGAATGTCATTCAATTGCAAGATGTTTTAGCCCAGTGAAATGGCCGTAAGAAGACATGGGCTAGTAGACAGATGAGGAGGGAGGGGGTAGGCATGAGCACTACCCGTGTATGTTTGTTAAACACATTTACTTGAAGCTAAACAATTTTTAACTGCAATTGTGTTCTTTAAAATTGTTTTATTTTTTTAAATTTATTTATTTATTTTGGCTGTGTCTGGGCCCCCTACATTGGGAGTGCAGAGTCTTAGCCACTAGACCACTAGGAAAGTCCTGTTTTAATTTTTTCAACTTTGTGGAAAATGCATGCTAGTCCAGTAATGACAAAAATTCATTAAAATAACAATGAACTAAGAGTTCTGCTATTGAATCAGACTTCAAATTAAGGTCAATCAAGGAGCTACTTCAGAACTGATTGGGGTTGTGGGAGACCCCCTATCTAACAGCATGAGTTAATTCATCTCAGAAATGTTTATCGGGTAACTTCTGTGTGCTAGACCTTCTTCGAGGTGCTGGACAGACTGTGGTAAATATGACAGACCAATCTCCCACCTCCTTAGGTGGCTTACCTAAAAGGTATGTTGGAATGGGAGCAACACAACTTCCCAATCCAGTCAAAAGATCCAAGTGTTGCTAGGTCCTTAAAGGTCAATAGGATGTATTCCCACAAAAATATTAATGGAATGTAAAGGCTATAAAGGAAACTCTAACCTGCTCAGTTGCACTGTAGCAACATGAGCTAATAGTTCTTTCAGAGGTAGAGCTTTCTTCCTTAAAAAAGAATTCGAGGATCTTTGCGGTGATGGAAGAGTTCTGTATGTGACTGTGGAGGCGGGTATGGCAGCCCACGCCAGTGTTCTTTCAGGAGAATCCTGTGGATGGAGGAGCCTGGCGGGCTGCAGTCCATGAGGTTGCACAGAGCCTAACACGACTGAAGCAACTTAGCACACACACACGCACACATATGATAAAATTGCATAGAGCTATTCACACACACACACACAAACAAGCACATATAAAACTGGTGAAATCTGAAAAAGGTCTAATGGACCATGTCAACATCAATTTCCTGGCTCGGTACTGTGCTCTGGTTAGGTAACAGTACCACTAGGGGAAACTGTACCACTAGAGGGACTGCTCTGCACTCTTTTTACAAATTCCTATGAATCTGTAATTATTTCAAAATAAAACATTTTCTAAGTATTAATAATCTGAGAGTAAAGAATGTTATGATGACTCTGATCCACCCACTGGAAGGTGGTCTGATTCTGGTCACTGTCAGAGTTCTAAGCACATCCCTAGAAGGAGGAAGGGCAATCCATGCAGCTTCCTAGAGTCCTAGAAATGAAGTCTCTTCTCTGGCAGCTCTTTTAACATTTCCCAGGATGCCCACACCAGAGGTACACATAACAAGCCATGGAAAACACTGGACTCTGGCTCAGGAAACTCTTCCAAAATGCCTCCCCATAGCTTGCTTAGAGCCTTTTCACACAACACACATGTTCTCGGTTCTCTTGGCGTCTCACTTTGGCTCCTTCTCTGCTTATTTCCCAGGGCAGAGCTGGTAACCGTGCCCCAGACTCTTAGCACTGACCTAAGACTTCATGGATTTAGGCATCACCTCATGGTTCCTAACACTGATGTGTCTCCAAAAACAATAGCTGGGGCCATGTAACCTGGAGCCCAGCATGCATGTGTGTGTTAGTGCTCAGTCATGTCTGACTCCCATGGATTAGAGCCCTCTAGACTCCCCTGTCCATGGAACTTTCCAGGCAAGAATACTGGAGTGGGTTGCCATTTCCTTCTCCAAAGGGTCTTTCCAATCCACTCGGGTATTGAACCCAAGTCTCTTGTGTCTCCTGCATTGACAGGTGGGTTCTTTACCAGCTGAGCCACCAGGGAAGCCCCAGTCTGAAGCCCAGAGGGACCAGTAATGCTCCTAGTTCCCTATCATGCAATCTGATTAATTTTTTAAATTTCTTTGTTCTGGTTTTATGCTCATCTAGAAGGCAATGGCACCCTACTCCAGTACTCTTGCCTGGAAAATCCCATGGACGGAGGAGCCTGGTAGGCTCCAGTCCATGGAGTTGCTAAGAGTTGGGCACGACTGAGAGACTTCACTTTCACTTTTCACTTTCATGCATTGGAGAAGGAAATGTCAACCCACTCCAGTGTTCTTTCCTGGAGAATCCCAGGGACAGAGGAGCCTAGTGGGCTGCCGTCTATGGGGTCACACAGAGTCAGACACGACTGAAGCAACTTAGCAGCAGCAGCAGCAACAATTGATCATAATTTGGACATTTAAATGGATTTTCTCCTTTAAGTGGTCACTTCAGTGACTAGAGAAAATAATCAATGTTTATTATCATGATTATTATATCTCTTGTTATAAATAAGGCAGTCTCCATTCTGGTTTCAGCAACAGTTAAGTCTATCCTTCAGTAGAATATAATAGTTATAACTCCAGGATGCTTTTGAACTGTGGTGTTGGAGAAGACTCTTGAGAGTCCCTTGGACTGCAAGGAGATCCAACCAGTCAGTCCTGAAGGAAATTAGTCCTGAATAGTCATTGGAAGGACTGATGCTGAAGTTGAAACTCCAATATTTTAGCCACCTGATGCGAAGAACTGATTCATTGGAAAAGCCCCTGATGCTGGGAAAGACTGAAGGCAGGAGGAGAAGGGGACGACAGAGAGTGAGATGGTTGGACGGCATCACTGACTGGATGGACATGAGTTTGAGCAAGCTCTGGGAGCTGGTGATGGACAGGGAAACTTGGCATGAGGCAGTCCTTGAGGTCGCAAAGAGTCAGACACGACTGAGTGACTGAACTGAACTCCAGGACCCGGCTTCTTGAGTTTAAATCCTTTACCTTCACCAGCTCTGGGACCCCAGATATGACCACTCACTTGCTATGGGACCTCAGGCAAGAACCTCATCTCTCTGAAGCATTTTTTGTTTCTTCATTTGTAAAGTGGGTGTAATAATAGAACTTACCTCATAACAACTGCCAAAGCATTAAATGGAGTAATATATCTAAAGTACTTAGAACTACAGGATTCCCCGCTGACCCAGTGGTGAAGAATCTGCCTGCCAATGCAGGAGACACAGGTTCGATCCCTGGTTTGGGAAGATCCCTTGGAGAAGGAAATGGCAACCAGCTCCAGTATTCTTTGGCCTGGGAAATTTCATGAACAGAGGAGCCTGATGGGCTACAGTCCATGGGGTCACAAAAAGGGTCGGACACACCTTAGCGACTAAACAGGAGCAACTTAGAACCATGCCTTCACACTATAACAGTTCTGTAGTAGTTATTATTACAGCCTGGAAATTAATGAAAGAAATGTGAAGGTTTGTAAATTTAGGAGAAAGACTCTGTAATTGTAAGAAATGAGTTACTCCTAAGGACCGACACACTAGCAGACCCAAGCTGAGAAATGAAACAGCCTCTGAGATGTCTCTCACTTCCAAGGCCCTAGAAAACTGGTCATTGGTCTGCCTGGTGATAAAGGACACAAACCAATGCTAAGTTTTGCCCTATAAAGTCAAAACCATTTGGCAAGTGACACAAGGCAGAGAAACCATCTAGGAGCTCAGACACACCTGTCATACTGCTGAGCCAGTTGACACACTAAACAAAAGAAGATGCAAAGACAGCCCGTGTCATGGTGCCTGAAAGTATCCCCAGTAGCAGGGTTTTAAGAGCAAGTACTGCTTAACAAAGAACCACAGCAAATTAATACTTGGGTTTGCATAGGGTTAGGGCAAGTGAAACTGTTGTAGGCTCTATCTATATGATAACAGATCCACTGTTCAAGAAAAGTTGGCTGAGGGAACCAACAAATTAATCTCACTAAATTAATTCAATTAACTTGCCAGTTTAGTATAAGATTCGGTTAACTTTGTGTCCCATTCGGTCAAAGTGTTTAAACATTTTTTATTATAATCCCAGCCTTTATCTTTAGCTCATTGCCCAAAAAATGAGAATGAAAGTTCACCCAGGGAAAGATACGAGAGTTAGACAGTGATTTACCCCATTTCATAAAATTACCAAGACAAGCTAAAACTTAGGTATGGAAAGAGCTTAGAAAGCCAAGTCACCGTGCCTGCCAGTATTACTATAATTAGTGTTCCCCCAAAAGGTGAATTTGGCTAAGCTGCATAAGCAAAAACATACCTTAAAGACCAGTCACAGAATAATTAATAAATACCAAAGAAACAGCTAAATCAGAGCAGGTAATCCAGGCAATTGGGAAGGGACAACTGGATGGAGCTGGTTCCTACTGATTCCCTCAAGGCAACCAGGGAAGTGATACAGCTGTTTTCCTGAAAAGACATAGACAAGGCTGAAAACCTCTTTTGTTTTCCCTGTGGGGAGTCACCGTGCCCATCAGAAGAGCTCCAGACGCAAAAATCCTATGCCCATACTATGCACAGATCTAGGATCTCAGAAGTTAGCAAAACAAAACCAGAGATTTTTCAAAAAAGAATACAGTTCCAAGGACCAATGTCCATTCATAGAAGTGCTCCTAAGGGAAGTGGTTTGGAGAATGGAGCCAGAACATGAAAGTGTCAAATCATAAAAGCCAGTATAGTCTGGGTGCTCACAGTGTGCTAGGCACTCTTCTTAAGCATTCCCATGCATAACGCATCTCAGTCACAGGAGAGCAGTGTTATCAGCTCCATTTTACAGATGAGGAAACCGAGGCACAGGAAGATTATGTAACTTACTCAAGATGCACAGCAATTAGGTAGCAAAGCTAGAATATTCTATCTGGGCAGTATGGCATCAGCATTTATTTGACTGAATATATATTCACTTATTTTCCTGAATATATATATATATTTGCTTGAATTATATTCAAGGCCAAAGAATCCCCTTAAATAATGCACTATGGGGTCAAACAAGAGACAAAGGACTCTATCAAATCCCCTTTGGCTCCAACAGTGGGTGCCAGTCAATTTCCTTTGCAAACATACTCTCAGATTTCAGCTGTTTTTAACTGCAGGTGGGCATAGGGCCTTTGATTTTTTAAAATAGATTTTTTTTTTCTTTATCTGGAAAACCAGAGAAGTGTCCTCTGTTTGCTCAGAGTTCTTATTGGACCCCACTAAGGAAGATGGAGGGCTTCCCAAGTGGTGCTAGCAATAAAGAACTTGCCCGCCAATGCAAGATATAGAGCACACAGGTTCAATCCTGGGGTGGAAAGATCCCCTGAAGAAAGAAATGTCAACCCACTCCAGTATCCTTGCCTGGAAACTCCCGTGGACAGAGGAGACTGGCGGGCTACAGTCCATGGGATTGCAAAGAGTCGGGCACGACTGAAGCGACTTAGCACACACACAAGGAAGATGGAGGGCTTTTTTGTGCCTTTATCCCAGGAAGCCTGGTGTCCTGAGCAGAGAAGCCATGAGGGGCTTTCAAGAGAAGATGGAACCATAAAGGCAGAGCAGCCATTTCTCACTGGGTTAAACTCCCATAAAACCTTTGAAATGATGCAACACACAGGACGCACCAAGAAAGGCCCCACTGGGCTGGGGTTGGAGAGTATTCTCTCCTTTTACTTGTAATGATTCAAACACTGAGGGATGCCAGACAAAAATGAGGAAGCGGCGGGGGGAGGAAGGATCCTGACGGAGCTTGTGTCTGCAACATATGGAATAAGTTATTGAAGAAAGTGGCTCTTACAGAATTTTTAAAAGTTGAGGAGGGGCAGCTATGCTTCTTTTGGAGACAGAGAAGATTGAGGGCGTGGTGAAAAAATAGCAAAACGGGATTAAGATAAACCAAAAACAGAGGAGAAATATTGGGCCAGATGAACTTTCACCTTCCCTAAAATGATTTATGTACTTATGAATAGCTAGACTGGACTTGATTTCTGGGGGTGAAAGTTGCTGGTGAACCTGCACGAATCCAGCATTTCTTCAGGGACTCTGGGCAGAGCTATAGTTCTACAGGCTGAGCTAACATCAAACAGTTGTGATAAACAGGGTTAGTGTATAAGTGGACACACCACAACTAAGTCTTGACTTGAGCACCTCACTCTGAGGAGAAGAAAATATGGAAGGGAGGGAGAGAGGGAGAAAGAGAAGAGAATCTGATTGTACAGAAATCAGATTGTACAGGTCATCAGATCTAACCAGGGGATTTCATAACTGCTTGAACCAGAGAAGGCTGGGCAGAATACACTGTTAGCACACAGCTGAGCTAAATGTCAGAATATCTAAGTAACGATAGGAGCCAGGATCCCAGGGAGATGAAATGTAAAATACAGAAATCTTACTGGGAGTTGGGGAGTGGATAGGGAGATTGGGAGAATGAAGACTTGCCAAGTTAAGGCCCAAGGAGTCAGCTGAAGGCTGACCCTTAAGCTTCACTAAGGGTTCAGGTCCACGGACGGCTTCCCAAGTGGCACTAATGGTAAAGAAACCAGCTGCCAATGCAGGAGACAGAAGAGACGTGAGTTCAATTCCTAGGTCAGGAAGATGCTCTGGAGGAGGGCATGGCAACCTGCTCCAGTATTCTTGCCAGGAGAGTCCCATGGACAGAGGAGCCTGATGGGCTGCAGTCCAAAGGGTCGCACAGAGTCGGACACAACTGAAGCGACTGAGCACAGCACAGGATATAGACTACAGCAGATTATACTAGACAAGGGCATCACCTTCTGTACTAGGATAAATATTCAATGAAACTTTTTTAGTATTATTTATTATTTTATTTACTTATTTTGCCTGCGCCAGGTTGTAGTTACAGCACGGGAAGGGGGGATCTTTGATCTCTGTTATCTCTAGTTGCAGCATTCAAAATTGCAGTTGCAGCATGTGGGATCTAGTTCCCCAACCAGGGATCAAACCCTGCATTGGGAGCCCAGAGGATTAGCCACTGGACCACCAGGGAAGTCCCTATTCAATGAAACTTTTAATTCACGGTGTGTATGTATTTGTGTTTGTACACCGAGTTGTTTTATAAAACCCACATCTTACCGTGTATATTTACCAAAAAAGTTTGAAACCATTGATAAGCAGAAGCTGCAGGAGAAATAGAGGACGAGGGAGAAAGAGTTGTAAAATTCATGAAAATTGGAGTTCTTAGCAAATTCCATGAGAGTTCTAATGCCTTCCTTGAAGAATAGAAGCCCAAAGAAACAAAATAAGGTGCCCAAGGCTCTAGGGTTCAGGACAGTGCAGAAATGGTATCTTCATTACTGTAAGGTCAAAATGCCTGACATTAAGCTTTTGATTGCTGAGGCATCCATTTCAAAGACATCCATCTGTAATAAATATATTACCAGTTGTCTGACACAGCTACTAGCAAAAAATCAGGTAAGTTAGACTGACCTCACCTATGCAGGTCCCTCTTTCAGAAAGCCCCAGGTCACCTAGATAACTGACAGCTTGAGTGACTTCACTTCTCCCTTCTTGTGCCCCAGTTCTCCCTGTTACCCTTTAAAGTGGTCAGTAGTGAGCCTAGACTTCCCACCCTTGGGCCCTAATGAAGGCGGAGCCCCAGGTTCCCTCTTTCTCCCTCTCTTCCCGTCTTCTGGGCTGTGTAGCCTTCAGGCATGCCATGGACCCTCCAGGACCCCTAAGTAATAAGTCTTGTTCAGCAAAGTTCCCTGGTGTCTTGGCTGAAGTGCATCCTGCAAGGACAGAAAGAACCTCAAGGGTTGCTCCAGCCACAGCACTGGCCTGGAGTCGGGGAATGTCTGGGGTTGGGGCAAGGGGAGTTCCCTACAAGTAATGCTGGCCAGGCCTGCCAAGTGCCTCAGGCATTCCAGCAGACAGCATCACCGTCAATAAGCTGGAACCCCACAACAAGACCAGTGAGTACTGTTTTCTAAGCTGTGAAGGAAAGAGGATAAGCAAGGAAGAGGGGTGGGGCAGAGGAAGGGCGGAGGAGGGGGAGGTGCTGCAGACAAACGTCTGCTTGGAGTATTGTCTTGGGTTGGTTTCGCTGTTGAAGTGCACAACAGTTCGACAACTGGAAGTGTCAATTCCGCCACTGCTGAACTGTGAGATCTTGGGCGTCCTTCAACTTCCATAACCCTGTTTTTTCCTCTGTAAGTGAAGCCACTCAGTTGTGTCCAATTCTTTGCAACCACATGGACTGTAGCCTACCAGGCTCCTCCGTCCATGGAATTTTCCAGGCAAGAGTACTGGAGTGAGTTGCCATTTCCTTTTCCAGGGGATCTTCCTGACCCAGGGATCAAACCCAGGTCTCCCGCATTGCAGGCATTGCTTTACCATCTGAGCGACCAGGGAAGCCCTTTCCTCTGTAAATTAGCACCAAATACTGGCAGTAAATCCTGTTGAGTGCTACCAGTATCCATTCCCTTCTGCTTATTTCCTAAGAGAGACTAGACTTTGTCTGTTCATCCACCCCTTCCATGTGACTCAAGGGAAACAGACTCCCTGTCCAGCTCCAGGGAAGAATCCTGACTGGTCTATGCCAATCACAGTAACCCCACCCTTCCTTGGCAGTAGGGCTTCCCAGGTGGCTCAGATGGTCAAGAATCCACCTGCAATGCAGGAGACCGGGGTTCAATCCCTGGGTTGGGAAGATCCCCTGGAGAAGGAAATGGCCACCCACTCCAGTATTCTTGCCTGGAGAATCCCATGGACAGAGGAGCCTGGCGGACTACAGTCCATGGGGTCACAAGAGTCGGACACAATTCCTTGCCAATAATTGGTCCAGGAACCCAAAGCAGTCATTGTAGGTCACCACCCCACCTCATTGACCCCCCAACCATGGGATAGACACATTGTCTAATTTGACTATTCAGGATAAGAGAAGCATTTCTCTTCCATGCTTGGGTGAAAGCTTTTTCATCTTTTGAGCTAGAATAATGAGATGGGTAGCCCCAGCTGCTACTGAGGTAGTTCTTAACTACCATAAGGGAAAGTGGTCTTGAGCTGATGATGCCCTGGCTAACAGCATGAAAGAGAGAGAGGAGAACTGTTGCAGAAAGGGGGACCCCTTTCAGGGCCCAAAAGGAGGCTCTGGTCTAACACTTAGAAATGAATTGTCTGAGGAGACAAACATGCTGACTAAGCAAAAGACTTTATTGGGAAGGAGTGCCCAGGCAGAGAGCAGGAGGGTAAGAAAACCCACGTGGCTCAAAGTCTCAGGTTTTATGGTGATGGGATTAGTTTCCAGGTTGTCCTTGGTCAATCATTCTGACTCAGGGTCCTTCCTGGTCGTACACACAGTGCTCAGGCAAGATGGATGCCAACGAGAAAGATTCTGGGAGGTAGAAGAACACGGGGCATCTCCTTTTGAACTTTCCCACACTCTTCCAGTTGGTGGTGGCTTATTAGTTCTGTGTTCCTTACCAGGACCTCCTGTCCTAAAAAAAACTCGTGCGAATGGTTACTATGGTGCCTGGCCAGGGTGGGCAGTTTCAGTCAGTGTGCTTCCCCTAACAGTACCTAAGTCCTCATCAACCCATTGGATTAACAAACCAAAACCATGATACCTCTGGATTTGGACTTAAGCCAATCATAACTTTTCTTATTGTTTGATGCAGTTTGAGTCAGGTTTTCAGTTGCTTGCTACTGACTAGATCACAATGCAACAATGCTAAAGATCAATCTATGTAAAAAGACTTCATAAACTGCAGAAATTTTATATAAATGACAGTTTTTTCCAAAATTATAAAATTTCAACTAATCTAGACAGGTGGAGTTTTTAGGAAAAATCCATAACACTCTTTAGGGACATATTTGCCCTCTCTTGACCTCTGAACAGAGATTGTATTCTGTACAACTCCTATTGCATTATCAACACTTAATAAATGCAAAATAATGTTGTGTTAACTACAAATTGCCACCAGATGTTCTTAAGACTTTGGAAACTTCAAGTGAAACTGATTGCACAAAATAGTAGTTTAATTATTACATCATCCATCTCAGTAATGGCGAGCGTCTGTCTGTCTCAGGACTGAAAGCTCAAGTGAGACCACTGCTGCAGTGCTGAAGATCAAATGTTCGATATGTGGTCCCTAAAGGCAGATTTTGGGGAAAACCAACAATCGGCTTCTCTATACATCATCATCTTGAATTATTTTGTTCAAAGACAAAGCTCAGCATCCAAAATAAGATGTCAAACAAGAAGAAGTCAAAAAAAGAAGTTTCTGGTTGAAATGAAGTTTAGGAAGACAAGTACTCCCAGCAGTGCAGACAAGCAACCAGAAGCATTATCCATAAGTGGTTAATAAATAATAAGATAGGATGACAAGTCTGTTTAGAACAGCTAGAAGGAATTGTCTCCTCTGCTGAAGGGCACCAGGGAAGGATTCCTGCATTCCCAGAAAATGTTCCTCCCGTGCAGTGAATCTCAACCCTAGCTGTGTATTGGAATCACCTGAGTAGGGTTGTTTTTTGTTTGTTTGTCTGTTTTGTTTTGTTTCTTCCAGCTGTCCCAGAACTCCACTGCAAGCAATTAAATCAAAATTCCTGGGGAAGGACTTAAATTAGAGATCCTGAACCAACATCATTAATGTCACTTGGAGAATCCCAGGGACGGGGAGCCTGGTGGGCTGCCGTCTATGGGGTCACACAGAGTTGGACACGACTGAAGTCAATGGCACCCCACTCCAGTACTCTTACCTGGAAAATCCCATGGGCGGAGGACCCTGGAAGGCTGCAGTCCATGAGGTCGCTAAGAGTCAGACACGACTGAGCGACTCGCTTTGACTTTTCACTTTCATGCATTGGAGAAGGAAATGGCAACCCACTCCAGTATTCTTGCCTGGAGAATCCCAGGGATGGGGAAGCCTGGTGGGCTGCCATCTATGGGGTCGCACAGAGTCAGACACGACTGAAGCAACTTAGCAGCAGCAGCAGAAGTGACTTAGCAGCAGCATAAATTTGTTAGAAATGCAGATTCTCAAACCCCACTCAAGCCCCCATTCAAGGACTACTGAAGTTTGAGAAATATAAGCTTAGATGACAAAAAAGCTTATTTTTCCTCCCAGAACAGTTACAAGGCTAAAAGTCCAGGATAGCAGGGAAGACGACTCCACACAGTCAACTGGGATCCAGGTTCCTTCCTTTCTGTTGCTCTGTGGCCCCCTAGGACATTAACACCTACCTGGTCAAAGCTGGACCACTTCAGTTTGCAACCTGCAGCAGGGAGAGAGAACTGGAAGAAAACCTATTATCCTGAGGCCTAAGGCCAGAAGTCCTACACAGTGTTTCTTTTCTGAATTTAGCCACAGGACCACATCTAATTCAAAGGATGTTGGGATATCTAGTTTTGTCTAGTCTGGGAAGAAGAAAAGGACAAAGATCAGTTTCCATGCCAGACACATGGTAGTTCAGTTCAGTTGCTCAGTCGTGTCCAATTCTTTGTGACCCCATGAACCACAGCACGCCAGGCCTCCCTGTCCATCACCAACTCCCAGAGCTTACTCAAACGCATGTCCATCAAGTCAGTGATGCCATCCAACTGTCTCATCCTCTGTTGTCCCCTTCTCCTCCTGCCTTCAGTCTTTCCCAACATCAGGGTCTTTTCCAAGAAGTCAGCTCTTCATATCAAGTGGCCTAAGTATTGGAGCTTCAGCTTTGGCATCAGTCCTTCCAATGAATATTCAGGATTGATTTCCTTTAGGATGGACTGGTTTGATCTCCTTGCCGTCCAAGGGACTCTCAAGACTCTTCTCTAGCACCACAGTTCAAAAGCATCAATTCTTCAGTGCTCAGCTTTCTTTAAGGCCCAACTCTCATATCCATACATGACTACTGGAAAAACTATAGCTTTGACTAGACGGATCTTTGTCAGCAAAGTAATGTCTGCTTTTTAATATGCTGTCTAGGTTGGTCATAACTTTTCTTCCAAGGGGCAAGTATCTTTTAATTTCATAGTTGCAGTCACCATCTGAAGTGATTTTGGAGCCCCCAAAAATAAAGTCTCTCACTGTTTCCATTGTTTCCCCATCTATGCCATGAAGTGATGGGACCGGATGCCATGATCTTAGTTTTTTGAATGTTGAGTTTTAAGCCAGCTTTTTAACTCTTCTCTTTCACTTTCATCAGGAGGCTCTTTAGTTCCTCTTCACTTTCTGCCATAAGGGCGGTGTCATCCGATTATCTGAGGTTATTGATATTTCTCCCATCAAAGAAGGAAAGAACAAAGATCAGTCTCTGTGCCAGATGATGGCTATTGTTAGAGCTATTATTATAACAAGGATGTATGCTCCTCAAGCTTAGAATACAAACACTGTTTCATCTATTCTATCCTTCTAGTAAATTCCTTGAGACCCAAAGACCTTACCAGCAGGAAACATGGAATTCCTTCCTTGAGGCCTTTTCCATTCTTTCATCCCTAGGGCCTTTCTCAGTTCTAAAGAGAACTGAGAATCCCAGGTGAGAGAAACAACTAGAAAGTTCAACTAGCTCACCAGTACCACTGCTTTGGAGACTACCTCATGGTCATACCAGACCTGGTCACACCCAGTCCAGTGGCTGATTTTCCCTGCCATGCAGATGTGTTTTTTTCACCCAGGCCATAATCAAGCCTCCACTCCACTCATCATTTTAAGTCAAATGCATCTTCTCAGTCATCATCTCTAAGGATAAAACAATGCCTGCCTCACCCAAGTGCTGTAGAACACCCTTTCTCATAGTCCCAGGGCCCCACGAAACCCTGACCCTGAATCCAAGCTAGACATGCCCATGGTGAATTCCACTCTAGGACCCTTGGCGTTCTTTCTTTCCAACAAATATCAGTCTAGTACATCAATGTCTAATGACATTAACCCTTAAAAGAGAAAGACCAAGGACTTTATTCCTTTCCTTCCAGAGGGTTCCTTGGCTACTTGGAAAAACTAACAACTCCTGCTCAAAACTAGCTCTGTATACCAAGGACTATAGTAAGGGGGCTATCTTTTTCAGATCATGAACAGAAATCTCTTAAAAATATTATCCCAAGGATAACACATATCTACTGGCCTTACATTTTTATATAACTAAGAAAGCACTCAAGTGATTTTTTCCTACTAGCACAAAAAATCTGCTCCAAGGCTACTGCTGGATATTAAAGAGGCTGACACCATTTTAAACATCTCATTTCAGCAGTTTTCAATAATATCTAGTATCTCTTCAAGGCAAGTATCATTATCATTATCTTGACCTATAATTTTAGAAGAACAGAGTTTAAGAAACCCCTAGTCTCAGTGACCACAGAGCCAGTATTCAAAACCTGGTCTTTCTGACTAATAGTAGTAACTAACTTTTATTAAGCACTTTTTATTCACTGTGTACTGTAAATAATTAATAAACAGAAACCTCGATTAAACAGAGCTAAAAGACCAGAAGCGACTGCTCCAATACCCAGCAACCAGAGCAGAACCCAACAGGAGCAAGAACAACTCATCTGCTTTCCTGGCAAGGACTCAGACAATGAAAAGCCATCGACTCTTCATTTTCTCTAGCCCTCCCAACTTCCTTTTCCCCTCCATAAAAGTGTTCTCCTTTCCTTGCTGTGCAGGGACCTGCGTGTTGCTCATCATCATTTGTAGTCCCCAAATTGCAATTCTTTGCTGATTCTGAATAAAACTCCTTTCTGGAGAAATATCTGGCAGTCTATTTCAGGTCAGTATTTTAGTGGCCCGTATGGGAACCGGAGAAGACCCCTGACAGCTCTGGGTCTCATGAGCAAACAGGTGTAATACTCAAAATTGAATCCATTGTCACTATTTTTCTCAGCAACCCTGCAGTTTGAAGTATTCCTTGATCCTCAGTGCAAACGCTTTCCCTTTCTGCATTTAAAGATTTCCAGGTTTTACTTGGGATCTATTTTAAAGTTTCATCTTTCTGGTTAAGGCCCTGTTTTGTATATGAGTATTCATTTAGTCAGTCTCTCTCATCAGGAAGCTTCCATAAGCCACTTATCCTTCTCCATCAGAGCGCAGACAGATGAAAACAACAATCACAGAAAACTAACAAATCTGATCACATTTACCACAGCCTTGTCTAACTCAATGAAACTACGAGCCATGGCACGTAGGGCCACCACAGACGGACAGGTCATGGTGGAGAGGTCTGACAAAACGCGGTCCACTGGAGAAGGGAATGGCAAACCACTTCAGTATTCTTGCCTTGAGAACCCCATGAACAGTATGAAAAGGCAAAGAGATAGGACACTGAAAGATGAACTCCCCAGGCAGATAAGTGCCCAATATGCTACTGGAGATCAGTGGAGAACTAACTCCAGAAAGAATGAAGAGGCAGAGCCAAAGCAAAAACAACACCCAGCTGTGGATGTGACTGGTGATGGAAGCAAAGTCCATTACTGTAAAGAGCAATATTGCATAGGAACCTGGAATGTGAGGGTCCATGAATCAAGGTGAATTGGAAGTGGTCAAAAAGGAGATGGCAAGACTGAACATTGACATTTTAGGAATCAGGGAACTAAAATGGACTGGAATGGGTGAATTTAACTCAGATGACCATTATATCTACTACTGTAGGCAAGAATCCCTTGGAAAAAATAGAATAGCCATCATAGTAAACAAAAGAGTCCAAAATGCAGTACTTGGATGCAATCTCAAAAACGACAGAATGATCTTTGTTTGTTTCCAAGGCAAACCATTCAGTATCACGGTAATCCAAGTCTATGCCGCGGCCATTAATACTGAAGAAACTGAAGTTGAATGGTTCTATGAAGACCTACAAGACCCTCTAGAACTAACACCCAAAAAAGATGTCCTTTTCATTATATGGGGACTGGATGCAAAAGTAGGAAGTCAAGAAACACCTGGAGTAACAGGCAAATTTGGCCTTGGAGTACAGAATGAAGCAGGGCAAAGGCTAATAGAGTTTTGCCAAGAGAATGCTCTGGTCATAGCAAACACCCTCTTCCAACAACACAAGAAACCACTCTACATATGGACATCACCGGACTGTCAACACAGAAATCAGATTGATTATATTCTTTGCAGCCAAAGATGGAGAAGCTCTATACAGTCAGATAAAACAAGACAGGGAGCTGACTGTGGCTCAGATCATGATGAACTCCTATTGCCAAACTCAGACTAAAATTGAAGAAAGTAAGGAAAACCTCAAAACCATTCAGGTGTGACCTAAATCAAATCCTTTATGATTACACTGGAAGTGAGAAATAGATTCAATGGATTAGATCTGATACACGGTGCCTGAAGAACTATGGATAGAGGTTCGTGACATTGTACAGGAAGGAGGCAGGGATCAAGACCATCCCTAAGAAAAAGAAATGCAAAAAGGCAAAATGCTTCTCTGAGGAGGCCTTACAAACAGCTGAGAAAATGAAAGGAGCGAAAGGCAAAGGAAAAAAGGAAAGATAAATGCATTTGAATGCAGAGTTCCAAAGAATAGCAAGGAGAGATAAGAAAGCCTTCCTCAGTGATCAATGTAAAGAAACAGGCAAAAACAATAGAATGGGAAAGATTAGAGATCTCTTCAAGAAAATTAGAGATACCAAAGGAAATTATCATGCCAAAGATGGGCAAAATAAAGGACAGAAACACTATGGACCTACCAGAAGCAGAAGACATTAAGAAGAGGTGTCAAGAAAACGCAGAAAAACTGTACAAAAAAGATCTTCATGACCCATATAATCACAATAGTGTGATCACTCACTTGGAGCCAGACATCCTGGAATGCGAAGTCAAGTGGGCCTTAGAAAGCATCATTATGAAAAAAGTTAGTGGAGGTGATGGAATTCCAGTTGAGCTATTTCAAATCCTAAAAGATGATGCTGTGAAAGTGCTGCACTCAATATTCCAGCAAATTTGGAAAACTCAGCAGTGGCCTCAGGACTGGAAAAGGTCAGTTTTCATTCCAATCCCAAAGAAAGGCAATGCCAAAGAATGCTCAAACTACCGCACAATTGTACTCATCTCATATGCTAGCAAAGTAATGCTCAAAATTCTCCAAGCCAGGCTTCAACAGTACATGAACCGTGAACTTCCAGATGTTCAAGTTGGTTTTAGAAAAGGCAGAGGAACCAGAGATCAGCTTGTCAACATCTATTGGATCATCAAAAAAGCAAGAGAGTTCCAGAAAAATATCTACTTCTGCTTTACAGACTATGCCAAAGCCTTTGACTGTGTGGATCACCACAAACTGTGGGAAATTCTTCATGAGATGGGAATACCAGACCACCTGACCTGCCTCCTCAGAAATCTGTATGTATGCAGGTGTACAAGCAGCAGTTAAAGCTGGACATGGAACAACAGACTGGTTCCAAATCAGGAAAGGAGTACATCAAGGCTGTACATTGTCACCCTGCTTATTTAACTTATATGCAGAGTACATCATGAGAAATGCTGGGCTGGAAGAAGCATGAGCTGGAATCAAGATTGCCGGGAGAAATATCAATAACCTCAGATGTGCAGATGACACCACCCTTATGGCAGAAAGTGAAGAGAAACTAAAAAGCCTCCTGATGGAAGGGAAAGAAGAGAGTGGAAAAAGTTGGCTTAAAACTCAACATTCAGAAAACTAAGATCATGGCATCCAGTCCCATCACTTCATGGCAAATAGATGGGGAAACAATGGAAACAGTGAGAGACTTTATTTTGGGGGCTCCAAAATCACTGCAGATGGTGACTGCAACCATGAAATTAAAAGACACTTGCTCCTTGGAATAAAAGTTGTGACCAGCTTAGACAGCTTATTAAAAAGCAGACATTACTTTACCAACAAATGTCCTTTTTGTCAAAACTATGGTTTTTCCAGTAGTCATGTACAGATGTTGGACTATACATGAGAGTTGGACTATAAAGAAAGCTGAGTGCCAATGAATTGATGCTTTTGAACTGTGGTGTTGGAGGAGACTCTTGAGAGTCCCTTGGACTGCAAGGAGATCCAACCAGTCCATCCTAAAGGAAATCAGTCCTGAATATTCAATGGAAGGGCTGATGCTGAAGCAGAAGCTCCAATTCTTTGGCCACCTGATGTGAAGAACTGACTCATTTGAAAAGACCCTGATGCTCGGAAAGATTGAAGGCAGGAGAAGGGTTCAACAGAGGATAGGATGGTTGGATGGCATCACCAACTCAACAGACATGAGTTTGAGTTGACTCTGGGATTTGGTGATGGACAGGAAGGCCTGGCGTGCTGCAGTCCATGGGGTTGCCAAGAGTCAGACATGGCTGAGTGACTGAACTGAACTGAACTCATTTAGCACTTTGGTCTCATCTTGAGGTCAAACTATTGATATTTCAGCCAAGGTGGTTGAAAATGCTTTTGGCTCATCCTTCAGGAGAAAGCTGCTTCAAATAAAACTGTGGCCATTCAGCCTTCAGCCTATTCCTCAGTAAGGGGCTATCTTCTGGAAACTGGCTGAAAAGCCTCTGGCCTGGCCACTTCTCCAGGACCACGCTGTTTCTTTTGAATTGGCTGATATTCAGACTTGCAAGCTGTTTGACTTGACCTGTAAGCTATTTGAACCATTTGAAAACTGTCTTTTTACATTAGAGAAAAACCTCTGAGAAATGGGTTCCCAGTTATCAAAATATTTTGAGAGTGCCCCCCTACACGATAAATGCAGCCAATATGTCCTTTCCTCCTGCACATTTCTAACTAAAAGGGCCAATCTGACCAAAGGCAATCTAGAGTATCAAAGGCCATCATGGGGAGCTTTTTCAAATCCTCAAATTTAATTTCCTTAAAGCCAAATTGGACTACAACAGCTCAAAATTTTCCAGAATTGAGTGGAATGCTTATTTCAATTGGTATTTTAAGGTTTCCCAATGTAATCAGGAATCTAAAAATTGCCTCTCTGCAAAATGAAATTTTAAGATTAACTGAGGCAAACAATTGATTTAAGAGAAATAAAATGGTTCCTGATGGCACAGGCTCTGCTTCCAGAGCCACCTTGTCTGTCTTCTTTCTGCTGTTCACATCTAGACTCTGCCTCCAGCGCCATCTTCCTTCTTCCCATCTACACTGCCAACACCTTCTTTTCTACTTCAGTTCTGCCATATTAATTCTCTCACCAAACCCCCTTTCTCTGAAATTCTCTTCACTCCCTTTTCCGCTGAACCAATCAGAAACTGTCCCATTAAAATTAAGCCTCCTAGGGGTCTAGAGGCTAAGCCTTTATACTACCTGGACTAAAGCTGAACTGCAAGCCATAGTCAGACTTTCTCAAAGTAACCAAAGATCACAGATTTGCTGCAAAATGCAGCAGAGTCATTCAAACGTAACCGCCTGATTTCTCTGACTTCCATCACCTAATTAATATCATCAGTTCAGTCACTCAGTCCTGTCCGACTCTTTGCGACCCCATGGACTGCAGCACTCCAGGCCTCTCTGTCCATCACCCACTCCCATAGTTTACCCAAACTCATGTCTACTGAGTCGGTGATGCCATCCAGCTATCTCATCCTCTGTCGAACCCTTCTCCTCCCACCTTCAATCTTTCCCAGCATCAGGGTCTTTTCCAATGAGTCAGCTCTTCACATCAGGTGGCCAAAGTATGAAGTTTCAGTATCAGCATCACTCCTTTCAATGAATATTCGGGACTGATTTCCTTTAGGACAGACTGGTTGGATCTCCTTGCAGTCCAAGGAACTCTCAAGAGTCTTCTCCAACACCACAGTTCAAAAGCATCAATTCTTTGGCACTCAGCCTTCTTTATAGTCCAACTCTCACATCCATACATGACTACTGGACAAACCATAGCCTTGACTAGATGGACCTTTGTTGGCAAAGTAATGTCTCTGCTTTTTAATATGTAATCTAGGTTGGTCATAACTTTTCTTCCAAGGAGCAAGCATCTTTTACTTTCATGGCTGCAGTCACCATCTGCAGTGCTTTTTGAGCCCAAGAAAATAAAGTCTGTCACTGTTTCCACTGTTTCTCCATCTATTTGCCATGAAGTGATGGGACTGGATGCCATGATCTTTAGTTTCTGAATGTTGAGCTTTAAGCCAACCTTTTCACTCTCCTCTTTCCCTTTCATCAAGAGGCTGTTTAGTTCTTCGCTTTCTGCCATAAGGGTGGTGTCATCTGCATATCTGAGTTTATTGATATTTCTCCTGGTAATCTTGATTCCAGCTTGTGATTTATCCAGCCTGGCATTTTGCATGATGTACACTGCATAGAAGTTAAATAAGCAGGGTGACAATATAGAGCCTTGTCATACTCCTTTCCCAATTTTGAATTGGTCAGTTGGTACCTCTTCAGTTCTAACTGCTGCTTCTTGATCCGCATACAGGTTTCTCAGGAGGCAGGTAAGGTGATCTGGTATTCCCATCTCTTTAAGAATTTTCCAGTTTGTTGTGATCCACACAGTCAAAGGCTTTCACATAGTCAATGAAGCAGGTGTTTTCTGAATTCTCTTGCTTTCTCTATGATCCAATGAATGTTGGCAATTTGATCTCTGGTTCCTCTGTCTTTTCTAAACTCAGCTTGTACATCTGGAAGTTCTCAGTTCATGTACTGCTGAAGCCTAGCTTGAAGGATTTTGAGCATAACCATGCCAACATGTGAAATGAGCACAATTGTACAGTAGTATGAGGATTCTTTGGCATTGCCTTTCTAGAAATTCCCTGATAGCTCAGTTGGTAAAAACTCTGCCTGCAAAGCAGGAGACCCTGGCTTGATTCCTGGGTTGGGAAGATCCCCTGGAGAAGGGAAAGGCTACCCACTTCAGTATTCTGGCTTGGGTCACAAAGAGTCAGACTCAACTGAGCGACTTTCACTTTCTACTTCTTTGGGATTGGAACGAAAACCAACCTTTTCCAGTCCTGTGGCCACTGCTGAGTTTTCCAAATTTGCTGACATATTGAGTGCAGCACTTTTACAGCATTATGTCTTGGGATTTGAAATAGCTCAGCTGGAATTCTATCAGCTCCACTAGCTTTGTTCATAGTGATGCTTCCTAAGACCCACTTGACTTCACACTCCAGAATGTCTGGCTCTAGGTGAGTGACCACACCATCGTGGTTATCTGTTTGCTAAGGTTTTGTTTTTGATATAGTTCTTCTGTATATTCTTTCCATTTCTTCTTTTTTTATTTTTTAATTTATTTCTAATTAAAGGATAATTGCTTTACAATATTGTGTTGGTTTCTGCTACATATCAACATGAATCAGCCACAGGTATACATATGTCACCTCCCTCTAGAAACTCCCTCCTACCTCCCACACCATCCAACCCCTCTAGGTTGTCACAGAGTTGCTACCTCTTCTTAATCTCTTCTGCTTCTGTTAGGTCCTTACCATTTCTGTCCTTTATCACATTACTATTAATGTTTCTAAATCTCAGATCCACACCTTTTGGAACTCATAAAGTCTCTCCTGAGATAGTCACATGGTGCCCAATGCACCTGACTCCTGCTTCTTTTAACCCACAACTGATAAGAGATAGTCTAATATTGCAAAGGCCTAACTACTTCTATTAAATTTGTCAGGAGATAAAGATGTTAAGCATCACACCTTGCAACCTGGAGGTTTTGTGTATTAGCAAAGATATTTCCAGAAGAACTTTCTTCAATCTTGCTGCAAAGGCTCCTATCAGGTACTGCTAAGTGACCCACATGTCACCAAATTCCAGGAAATAAACTCTTGGATTCGCGTGAAATACATAAAGAAAGCAATGAACTGTGGCTGGAACTGCACGTCATCTGGTGACCTGAAAGTAAAGATTTCCTTGAATTGAAGCAGAAGACGACTGATGGCACAGCTTCCCCAAGACTTTCAGATGGCCTGCTGGAAGTTTGTTGCCAAACTTTGATGATGCTGCAACACTTCAGATGATCTCTAATGTCTACAATCTTGATAACATGCCTCTGTGTGTGCTAAATCACTTCAGTCATGTCCAACTCTGTAAGACCCTATGGAGCCCCCCAGGCTCTCTGTCCATGGGTTTCTCCAGGCAAGAATACTGGAGTGGGTTGCCATGCAACCAGGGGATCTTCCCAACCCAGGGATTGAACCCATGTCTCATGTCATTGACAGGTGAGTTCTTTGCCCCTAGTGCCACCTGGAAAGCTCCTCTTGATAACATATGAACTTTATATAAAAAGTGCCTGAGCATTCACCCTCCTACCTTCCTGTTAATTAAATGTGACCTTAATAAGTCTCCAGTCTGTTCACTTTCCCTCCAACTTGACACATCTTTCTTAACACCAGGAGACAAAAAGCCACTAAAACTTGAAAATCTGACTCTTGATCAGGGATGCCTTCAGAGAAAGATCTTGATCAAAAGGGGAAAATATAAAAACTTAATAAACGGAAACCTCAGTTAAATAGATGAAGGAGATCAGAAGAGGGAGCTCCCAGGTCCTGCAATGATAGCAGAGCTCAACAGGAACAAGAATGACTTTTCTTTTTTCCTGACAAGACTCAGTCAATGAGAAGCCATGGACTTTGTTTATCATAGCCCTCCCAGCTTCCTTCTTCCCCGTCTAAAAGCATTCTCCTTCTCTTGTCATGTAGAGATCTGCATGGCTTGTCATGGTTGCAGTGCCGAAACTGCAACTCTCTGCCAATCCTGATTAAACCCATCTTTGCTGGAAAAATATCTAACAGTCTATTCATTTCAGGTCAACACTGTTTTTAAAAACTTTTTAAAAATAATTAACATACAGGAAAGTACAGAAATCACAGGTGCACAGCTTGGTAAATTTTCACAAACTGAGTACATCCACATAGTCTGTTCCCACAACGTAAAAGCCAGCATATCAGCACCCCCAGATACTCTCCTCATGCTACTTTCTAGTCAATTCTCCCCAACGAGCGCAATCGTTATCCTATTTTCTAGTTTTGCCTGGTTTCGATCTTTACATGAATGGAATCATACAATATTTCCCTTTTCACATCTGGTTACTTTCACTCTTTACTACATTTGTGAGATTCATCCATGTTGTTACATGTTATAATATTCTATTATATACAAAAATAGAATATTTGTATATTTTGTATAGAATATATACAAAAAATGGAATTTACTTATCCATTGTACTATTGATGGGCATTTGGGTAGCTTCTAGTTGGGGCTATTATAAACCATGCTGCTATGAACATTCCAGTAAATGTCCCTTGGTAAATATCTGTACTCATGTCTATTGGATATGTACCCAGAAGTGGAACATCGTGTATGCATAGTGTTCTACTGGTAGATGCTGTCCAGATAGTATGCAAGTACTTCACAGGTATTAACTATTTTAATCCTCATAATAGTCCCCAAAATGTAGATACTATTATTAGCCCCAATAGAAAAAGCAAGAGAGTTTCAGAAAAGCATCTATTTCTGCTTTATTGACTATGCCAAAGCCTTTGACTGTGTGGATCACAATCAACTGTGGAAAATTCTGAAAGAGATGGGAATACCAGACCACCTGATCTGCCTCTTGAGAAGTTTGTATGCAGGTCAGGAAGCAACAGTTAGAACTGGACATGAAACAGCGGACTGGTTCCAAATAGGAAAAGGAGTTCGTCAAGGCTGTATATTGTCACCGTGTTTATTTAACTTATATTCAGAGTACATCATGAGAAACGCTGGGCTGGAAGAAACACAAGCTGGAATCAAGATTGCTGGGAGAAATATCAATAACCTCAGATATGCAGATGACACCATCCTTATGGCAGAAAGTGAAGGGGAACTCAAAAGCCTCTTGATGAAAGTGAAAGCGGAGAGTGAAAAAGTTGGCTTAAAGCTCAACATTCAGAAAACTAAGATCATGGCATCTGGTCCCACCACTTCATAGGAAATAGATGGGGAAACAGTGGAAACAGTGTCAGACTTTATTTTTCTGGGCTCCAAAATCACGGCAGATGGTGACTGCAGCCATGAAATTAAAAGACGCTTACTCCTTGGAAGGAAAGTTATGACCAACCTAGATAGCATATTCAAAAGCAGAGACATTACTTTGCCAACAAAGGTTCGTCTAGTCAAGGCTATGGTTTTTCCTGTGGTCATGTATGGATGTGAAAGTTGGACTGTGAAGAAGGCTGAGCACCGAAGAATTGATGCTTTTGAACTGTGGTGTTGGAGAAGACTCTTGAGAGTCCCTTGGACTGCAAGGAGATCCAACCAGTCCATTCTGAAGGAGATCAGCCCTGGGATTTCTTTGGAAGGAATGATGCTAAAGCTGAAACTCCAGTACTTTGGCCACCTCATGCGAAGAGTTGACTCATTGGAAAAGATTCTGATGCTGGGAGGGATTGGGGGCAGGAGGAGAAGGGGACGACAGAGGATGAGATGGCTGGATGGCATCACTGACTCGATGGACGTGAGTCTCAGTGAACTCTGGGAGTTGGTGATGGACAGGGAGCCCTGGCATGCTACGATTCATGGGGTCGCAAAGAGTCGGACACGACTGAGCGATTGATCTGATCTGATCTGATACAGATGAGGACACAAAGACATAGAGAGATTAAACAGCACAACCAATAAATGAATGAATTTTATTTATAATAAATAGGGTTTAAATTCAAGAGTTTTAGGTCCAGACCCTGAGCTCATAACCTTCAATCTATACTGTTAAGCTGAGATATCTTCTAGAACTATACCATTCTTTTATTTTGCTAACTAATTTTCCTTTACCATGCACTGATACAATGATTAAAGCACACACATACACATGCATATAAGATAACCCTAGGAATGATCAATAACTTCTTTGACATCATTGATATAAAACCAGCTATAAGCTGGTCACTTATTTATACATAAGCATTATTACTTGTACATGTTACTACTTATATATTACTACTTATTACTTATATACAAGCTGGTCACTTTCATATATACAAGCTGTGTATATATGAAAAGTTCAGATAAACCAAGGATTATTTTTTTTATTTCTGATGGAATTTAAAACATAAGATAGGCAAGACATCCTCAGTTACATACACAGTTATCAAACATTCTATATTAACTGGAAAACTTAAGAGTCATACTTATCCCAGCTTCCTACAGCAAGTGGTAGTTTTACACACTAAATCACCCAATATATTATATTATTTGTTCTAAGTGTTTTGGGGGGGTGCATGGGGAAAGTATACATGGGGTGAACACATTCCCCATCTGAAAAGGCTCTTACGTTCTTGTAAAGGACACTAGAGAGAACTATGACAGACAAGAAGCACCAAAACATGGTTATAAGACTACAGACTCACAAGGGTGACCAGACCACTTCCCACTCATCGACCAGAGGAGATTAAAATGGTGACATTTTGACTGAGTCAAGAAAGACTGATAAGATTTCTCCAAAAAGGGCAGCTGGGTCAGGAAGGGGTAATAGAATGAACAAATGGACAGATGCAGGAGGGCACCAAATTCTTCTGGAAAACTGCCAAAAGTGGAGTATGTTGGGAACCAGAGCATGTCCTGGGCAGAAACCCTCCCCACTAATGTTTACTGAGCACCAAGTGCGTGTTCTCTCATCTGACCCTCACAGCGGCCCAGGAAGGAAGGCACCCTGATCCTCTTTTACAAGTGAAGAGACAGGGACATAAAAAAGTTAACTTGTCTAAGGCCACAGCACTTCCAAGTGCCACAGACCAGCCTTCAGGTCCAAAGCCCCCAGTCTGCTGCCTCCTGCCAGGGATAATGGATCTGAGGGGGAACTAGGAGCCTTCCAGAATGAGGACCTTGGACTTCAGATGGAAAGCAACATAAGACCATCAGAGAGTTAGTCAAAGGGGCTTCCCTGGTGGTCCAGTGGTTAAGAATCCGCCTGCCAATTCAGGGAACTGTGGTTCAGTCTCTGGTCCTGGAAGATCCCTCATGCCATAAGGCAGCTGGGCCTGCACTACCCGTGTGTCTTAGAGCCCACAAAGCAGTCACTGCTCTCAGCAACTGGAGAAAGCCCTCTTGCAGCAGTGGAGACCCAGCACAGCTATAAATAAATATAAAAAAAACAGATTTAAAAAGAGAGTAAGAAACAGGATATAATCAGAGCAGTGCTCTAAGAACAGAATACAGCAAACTGTAGGTCACTACTTATTATGAATCAATTAAAGTAGGTTTTGACTAGCACTTTTTTCTGAATAAAATGATAGTATAGGAAATATCAGAATACATCTCACATTGATTAAAATATAATTTCATAAAATTTTTGTCTCATTTTAGATAGATAACATAAAGAGGTAGATTGATGGATGAATAGAGAGATAGATAGCAAAGAGATGTTTATACTGAGTTGTGTATACATGAACATATTCATAGCTAGAAATAAGAAAGACAAGGGGCTCATCCCTCAGGAAGAAGAGCCAACACGGGCCCAGAGATATCAGAACCTTTGTAAACTAAGTAATGACTTCTTCCTCCCTAAAAAAAGATAATCATGTCAAATCCCTAGAGTCTAATTCTCTTTAGGACTCACCCAAATTGTCCAGAAATATCTGAAAAGGGAGCTTTACCGATGTGATTAACTTAAGAATCTTGAAAGGAAGAGCTTACCCTGGGTAATTTGGGTGAGTCTTAAAGGCAGTTAGATGGATCCTCATAAAATAAGACACATGGAAGGCAATGTGAAGACAGAGGCAGAGACTAGAGTGATGAGTCTACACATCAGGGAATGCTAATAGCCACCAGAAGATGGAAGAGGCAAGGAACTGATTGTCCCTTGAAACCATCAGAGAGAGTGTGGTCCTGCCACATCTTGATTTCAGACTTCTGGCCTTCAGCACTGAGAACAGATTTCTGTTGTTTTAAGGTGCCAAGTTTGTGGTGATGTATCTTTGGAAGCCCTAGGAAACGACTACAGCCCTGGACGAGGGTGTGGGCTTTGGACAAAACTTCAGCCTCAGAATACAAATGGGATTTCAATCTAAAAGTAGAAGAGAGGGACTGCCAATGCAGAGGAATTGGTCGGGGAAGATCCCACATGCCGCAGGGCAATTAAGCCCATAGGTCACAACTACTGAAGTCTGTGCTCTAGAGGTCGTGCTCTGCAACAAGAGAAGCTACCACAGTGAGAAGGCCGAGCACCGCAACAAAGAGCAGCCCCTGCTCACCACAATAGAGGAAGTCCACGATCAGCAATGAAGACCTAGCACAGCCCAAAACAAATACAGAAAAATTTAAAATAAACTTTAAAGAAGTAAAAGAAATCCATCACACACTGGTTCATAGGGCAGCCAGGCATGCCAAGTCATTTTAGTCATAACCTGCTCTTTGAGACCCTGTGGACCGTAGCCCAACAGGCTCCTCTGTCCGTGGGATTCTCCAGGAAAGAATACTGAAGTGGGTTTCCCTGCCCTCCTCCAAGGGATCTTCCCAACTTAGGGATTAAAGTGGTGCCTCTTACATGTCCTGCATTGGCAGGGGGGTTCTTTACCACCAGCGCCAGCTGGGAAGCCCCATTAGACATAGGCCATCCCAGACCAATTCCAAATCTAGCCATGGAGAAGAGTGAGTAGGTCCTAATGGACCTTCCTCTTGGTCTTCCTAATGGAGAAGAGTGAGTAGGTCCTGGAGTGACTCAGGGACTGGGGGGGTGGGGGAGGGGCGGGGACAGGGTGGGGTTCATCATGCAGGTAGGACTTTTCAGTACCAAGCAGGGCAAGCAGGAACTGACAGAGCAATCAGAGATGTTCTGCCAGTCATAAATATCTGGTTGAATCTGGCTGCATGCAATCTGAGATGATATCCGTTTTCAGGGAAAAAAAAAAAAAAGAAAGACCAGAAAATATGCTGCTCCTTCTATGGAAGGAATCTGTCCCTTCATTCAAGGGCTAGGCACATGCCAGCACGGGAGTGTGGAGGTAAGCACGAGGTCTGCTCTGACCCTCCTCGATAGCCCTCACAGCCCCTCCTGGAGCTGAGACCTCCCTGAAGGCTCAGAAGATTCATTCTCCTTCAGCCGAGAGCTTCTGAGGCTTGAACAGACCATTCCGCATCTGTGTTAACAGGCATCGGGGAAAGGAAGACCTAACCATCTCTACAGGCTTCTAACTCACAAGTCAGAGAACCAGCCTTACTGTTAACATACAATAGGGATTTCCTAGTCCCTAAAAGTCACGTAAGAGGATTTAAATTTAGATGCTCTCAAAATGCACTCTTCTTCCCCACCTTCCTAGGCAATATAGGACAAACAACTATGCATCCGTTCCAGTCTGTCCCTCAAGAATTTGTGTCCTCACACATAATATGAGGACTAGCCATAATCCGGAGAAGGCAATGGCACCCCACTCCAGTACTCTGGCCTGGAAAATCCCATGGAAGGAGGAGCCTGGTAGGCTGCAGTCCATGGGGTCGCTAAGAGTCGGGCACGACTGAGCGACTTCACTTTCACTTTTCACTGTCCACTTTCATGCATTGGAGAAGGAAATGGCAACCCACTCCAGTATTCTTGCCTGGAGAATCCCAGGGATGGCGGAGCCTGGTGGGCTGCCGTCTATGGGGTCACACAGAGTCGGACACAACTGAAGTCGGACACACAACACAGCAGCAGCAGCAGCCATAATCACTAAAACTATAGAGCACTGGTATCTATCACTGAGTCGTGTCCGACTCTTGCGACCCTATAGACTGTAGCCTGCCAGGCTCCTCTGTCCATGGGATTATCCAGGCAAGAATACTAGGGTGGGTTGCCATTTCCTTCTCCAGGGGATCTTTCTGACCCAGGAAGATTCTGGGTCTCCTACAGTGGGTACCTTCAAATAACACTGACAATCAGAGACAAAGAACTAGGGGGGACAAAACAGGTTTTATTGATACATCAATCCAGGTATGAAAGGATTCCAAAATGTGAAAATGTAATCTTTAATCTTATAACCACTAGAAAGTCTTATAACCACTAGAATAGCCAGCCTGATAATGAAATAAGATAATGTAACAGTTGCAATGAAAATCTAATAATTAATTTCTAAATTGATTCACTTCTCTGGCCTCAATTGCTTCATCTGTAAAATGAATTTTATACACAATCACTAAAGTCTTTTCCAGTCCCCTTATATTCCTTGGGCAATTATTGTAAGAGAGATACTTTTGTTGGCTTTATCCTTAGGGACTTCTGTGAGGTCTTCAAATAGGGGAAGCTTTAGGATTTTTCAGAAAGCTGTAAGAATCTTTAAGCTATAAAGGTTGGTTGATATGTGGAAGTATGGCTGAGGAAATAGAGGAAAGTGGCCTGCCTAAAACACTGGGTTCCTCCCTAAGAGGCACTATGGCCAACTGGAGACCAGGAAGACCACTAGGCACTAAACCTAAGCCCTGGCCTGCAAGACATTTCTAACGGCCTCCATCCAGCTGGTTCTCAGTTTGCCTGGTGGCTCAGACCATAAAGCATCTGCCTACAATGCAGGAGATCTGGGTTCAATCCCTGGGTGGGGAAGATCTCCTGGAGAAGGAAATGGCAATCCACTCCAGTATTTTGCCTGGAAAATCCCATGGATGGAGGAACCTGATAGGCTACAGTCCATGGGGTCACAAAGAGTCAGACATGACTGAGCTACTTCACTTTCTTTCTTTGCCTTCATTATAACATCTAGCTCAAACTTTTACTTCCCCACATAGTTCCCCAACTGATCCTTTTTTTTCCTTGAATCAGGTTTAACTTTCTGAAGGCTGAAAATCATGAAGCAAAAATTTATTTGAAACAAGGAGGGAAGAGGGAGCTGGACTCACAGAACTATAGAAGTGAAAAAAAAATTGTTTTCATGTCAAAACCTCAAACAAAGGCTGGACTACTGACTCCTCAGGGGGTTGATGGGTTTGAGCCACAGGAATTAGCACTTGCCTCTTCGGGTTGATCTGTTTGTTGGTTGCTATGTGGATTGGTGATAAAATATCCATTTGGGTGGGATCAAAAATTGTATTACCCTCTTAGAGCACATCTGCGAATACTCCTTTTGAACAAATGACTGTAGTTCACCAGATCTCTGTGCCGTCAGAGGCTGCTTCCCAAATACCAACTTTGAGCCTAGCCCTACCATATGGACTCATGGGGGTCTGTGAAAAATAGTGTTCGAGGGGCCAGAAAGCATGAGAAGTTCTGACAAAAAGTGACAGGGTTTGTCACTGCTGCTGAAGAGAAATGTACTGAAACTAGAAAGACTAAGCAGATGCACACCTTTGGAACATGTCTGTGGATCAAAATACACCCTAACAGATTCTTGAGAGAGTGCTGGGAGCCGTGTTAACCTTGGCATTGCTATCATTAAAAGGCTATGCTCATTTCTGGCACCTAACATGGGACACTTTGACAGCAACAGGGTTGATGGAAGAGGAAAGAATCTGTTTTGCAGTTAAAAAAAAAAAAAGTTCTCGGATTTCTCAGGCCATTTGAAATCACGCCAGAGAAATACTCGATTTCAGCATTCTTCAGCTCTCTGCGATGATGCCACAAGTGGTGTCCCCCACGTGTGATGATGTATTTCAGAGCCAGAGTTTTCTCAAGATGTTCCAAGTCTGCAGGCTCCTGATCCTTTTTCAAATTACAAAGATGATAGGATCCCAGCGAGAGTTGTGATTAGTCTAAACTCTCCACAGCTGTGAGAGACGAGTGTACAAATTCCAATAAAGATTCTGCGTGTTCTGGGCTGAATTTACCTACGGGGCACTGAGGCCTAACTCGGGGACCACTTGCAAGAATCAGAGCTGCCCCAGTGCTATTCCGTCTCCAGCATTAGCAGCTGGAAGGCTGGCGACTGTTCTGCGAAGATGCCTCCCCTCACACCCACGACGCTGTCACTGCCCAGCAGTATCTATTTTTGGTGTAGGGGGAGAAAAAGCATTAATACATCAACCCAATGGACTGTAGCCTGCCAGGTTCCTCGGTCCATGGGATTTTCCAGGCAAGAATACTGGAGTGGCTTGCCATTTCCTTCTCCAGGGCATCTTCCCAACCCAGGGATTGAACCTGGGTCTCCTGCATTGCAGGCAGACTCTTTGCCGTCTGAGCCACCAGGGAATACCCTATTAATATATGGGAATCCAAAGAGGCCTTGCAATTAATTCATGATGTTAACAGCTAGGACGACTACAGAACACCTTGTAACTTAACAGGTTGGCCTGGACCTTGTGTGAGAACAGAACCGGTTGTATTACCACCTCTAACTCATTTAGATCAGTGCTAGCAAGAAGGCAGGTTCCGAGCAGTCTTCAGTTACTTGGCAAAGTCAGCAGGGCTTTGTTTTCTTATTTTGGACACCTTTTCCCTAAAATACTTCCTTGGAATGCTAAGTAAATGTAATAATACACAGCAAGCCACTTTTACCATATTTAATAACTATTGTCTGAAGACTCTTGGCTATATTCCTTTATGAAACATCTGACGCTTGGCATGCTTTCCAAGACTGGGAAAGAGTTAGGGGACAAGTATTCACACCACTGTCAACACATATTAACAATTATAGAGATAATAAACAAGACTCTTTATTTTGGGAAAAAAATGAAAAAATATGTTTTTTTAATTGTTTTCTAAAATGATTTGCATGAATTTTCCAAAGCCATGTATACATTCACCATGTACAACCACCTCCATTGCTTAGAGTCCACTGAAGTGCACCTGGTATTGCTCCTGACATCCGGAGTTTTTCTTTTTTTTTGGCCATGCTGTGTGGCTTGCAGGATTTCAGTTCCTCCAACAGGGCTTGAACTTGGGCCACGACAGTGAAGTCTGGAATGTTAACCACTAGGCCACCAGGGACGTCCCTGGAGATTTTTAGTAGTGTGCTTTCATTTTCCAGGTTATCACACAGCCATCCACATATGCGTATATGGCATTTCTCACTGTAGACATTGAACTTGACTTTCTCTAAAGCCAGAAAGACAACACAACTGAAGTCAGAAGTTCCAAAGAAGAGTTGATACGCTCTAAGTGAAATTCTCAAAATACCTACCTCTGGATGATCTACACATGATATCTACACATTAAAATGGGGGTGGAAGTGGAGGAAGAAGGAAATAAGCTTCATTTTTTCTAATATTCATATAAACAAAACACAAAATTAGAAACCTTCCTCTTTTATCTTTCATAGTCCTTCATGCAAATCTACATGCTAAGTCTTTCAACTACTGATGGTATACCTCAGATTTCATCTTTTCTAAAGAAAAATCAAATTATTAAGTGTATTAAACTGTATGCCAATTATGCATAACTCCCCCTGGAACCATACTGCAAGGGTAATTTCAGTATCAAGTGGTTTATTCCTGTCTTTCTGCTGGAGGTCAGTTCTGAGTAGAAATCACCCAGCAAGGTAAATAGGGGAAAAACAAAATAAAATATCAATATACTGAGTGGGATGTCATACTATAGGACAAGATTCTGATAGTTAAAATAACAACCAGGGAAGCCTGACAGGTAAGGGGAATGCTGCCTTGCTGGGAATATTCAAGATTTGCCTGGTGGTGGAGATCAGCCCTGGGTGTTCTTTGGAAGAAATGACGCTAAGGCTGAAACTCCAGTACTTTGGCCACCTCATGCGAAGAGTTGACTCACTGGAAAAGACTCTGATGCTGGGAGGGATTGGGGGCAGGAGGAGAAGGAGAAGACAGAGGATGAGATGGCTGGATGGCATCACCAACTCGATGGACATGAGTTTGAGTGAACTCCGGGAGTTGGTGATGGACAGGGAGGCCTGGCGTGCTGCGATTCATGGGATCGCAAAGAGTCGGACACGACTGAGCGACTGAACTGAACTGAAACATTACTGACATGCTGATAAGTGCCTGACAACTAGCTCTAGCAAGAAAAGTATTTTGTACCATTTGCAATATCCTGGTGTAAATACACCCAGGAAGCCTAATTTTAAGCTACCCAAGTGACATCACGAATGGGAAGTTAGGAAGAGGTTCACAACAATAGACCACTGTAAACTATTGCAGATACAACAGATGTAAATAACCTCAAACATAAATTATAATAAAATATAGGATAATAACCAGACCGTGGTGAATTTTGACTATTGTTTTTGTTTTTTAATATAATTAACTGTAAGTCTACATAATTTAATTTTTTCACAGTGGCTGCATTTAACAACTGGCTCCCAAAAGTCATGAATATTTAAAGGTTGGCTCTACATTTGCGCCATCATATGTTGTCTGTTCAGAATATCTATCAGAATATCTTTTTTTTTTAATTGTAATTTTTTTATTGGAAAACAAATATTAAAAAATTACAATTAAAAAAAATATCTTTAATAGATATTCTGAACAGACAACAAAAAACCCAACTAAATGAAGCTTCTAATTCATTTCGATCATAGTATCTCCAGAGTTTCCAAGGTTGCCAACCTCTTTGCAATTCCCCTTCAGAAATACTCAAAAGTTCAGGTTTCAGTGTGCATACGTAGTATTTACAGGACAGACAATACCTTGCAGGTGTATCACACATCATACTTTTCCGAGCAGTGTCTTTAAGACACTGTGGCACATTCTAGCCCTGCATAGTGAATTTAAATCAGTGGGGAGTACTACTTTAGTGCGTAGTGGGTAAAAAGAGTCCTGGGGCTGTTTGTGCTTAGACAGCGGCGGGGAAGTCGAGCTGATCACGCAAGGAGGCCGGGAGGCTGATCCGGGGCCCTACGATTCCCAGTTATCGCCGGAAAAATGCACACCTCGGCAAGCCAGTGTACAGCAGCACCAACCTTTCTTCCCTCTCTCTTGTTTTCTAACTAGCGATTTTACTAAAATTCAGTTTTTTATGATTGGCGATACTCTCAAGATCCCCTCCGAGAAGCTAAAATTATTAATAACTAAAACATTCAAATGTGCGCTTAAACTGACAGAAAACCTTTGTAGAGATGCAAACATACCTGTAACTAGTGTGCAAGCTCTACATAGATTTCACTGCCAAGGAAACCACCAGCAGTAGTCGTGGCCGAGTGGTTAAGGCGATGGACTAGAAATCCATTGGGGTCTCCCCGCGCAGGTTCGAATCCTGCCGACTACGGGAAGTCAACATTTTGACACAGGTGCTTATTTCTCTTTTCCAGGCTTCTCCGCAGACCATTTGAAGAATTTATGAACGGCTGGGATACGACTGGGACCCCAAGGGGGCTAGACGAGGAGGAGATGACAGCTAGGGAGTCGGGCGATTGTGGTTACAACCTGAGTCCAGAAGGAGAGGGAGACGGGACAAAACACTTCAAACAATCGGGAACAGGAAAGCCAGTAGCGCAGAAACGGACAACCCCGACCTCCCGCCCCGCCGCCGGAACTTTCGCCCGCCTGGGGGCCTCTCGACCCCACCGCGTCTTTTCGCGCGAGCTCGTCAGCAACCAAGCCTCGCGAGGCTCAGAAACGGGGCGCGCATGCGCGGGGGCGACGGGGCGCGCGCCCCGGGAAGGGATGGTGGGGGGGCGGTCCTCGCGTTGCCCCTGGAAACCACCGGTTGCCAGAACAACCCGTGAGCAAGACGTGAGAATACAAGATGGCGGAGGACCTAGACGAGCTCTTGGATGAGGTGGAGTCCAAGTTTTGCCGACCAGACCCACTGAGACTGGGTACGGTCGAGCGGCCCAGAGGCGGCGGAGGCGGCTTCTTCGGCCACTACCAGAACCGAGCCGAGGCGAAAGAGAATCTCAGGTTAACAGGCGGGAGGGGTGGGCTGTTGTGGTGAAGCCTGCTCCAGGCCCTAAGGCCACCCCTCCGCCTCCAGACCGAAAAAACCGTACTCCCACCCGCCCCTCCCACGACCTCCAGCTCCTCTCCGTGTTCCGGCCCAGACCCTCAGTCCCTCACTCCCGCGGGGCCGCACGTACTCCCGCGCCTCGTCCTCGAGGATCTTAGCATCTCTCCCCGAGGTCCGACTCCGCCCCCGAGCAGGCCCCGCCTCTGAGAGCCCGCGGCTTCCCCAGGTCTGTTCCACCCGGACACATCCCCGCGGCTGCCAGGGGGCAGAGGGGGTGCATCTTAGGCCCCTGCTCTCGAACCCTGAGGGAGTCACGGTGACCCGGGCCTCCGTGTGCGTGAATGATTCTCGTCCCCTTTTCAGGTGCGGGGACCCCATTCCCCAGGCAGAATAATCCTTGGGCCAGTTGCTGGAGAAAACGTTTGCATTTTGGTCCATCATTAGTTATTGTTGTTGTTGTTGTTTTTCCCTTTGAAGCTCAGAATTGAATGAGGTTGGATTTAGGAAAAAAGATTTAGTTATTGGTCACACTCTATTAATCCCACCACCATCCTTCTACCCAGGGCCCCAACTAAGGGTCGCAGAGGATCTCAGGCATCCAAATTGAAATTTGGGGAAATTTCTTAAAGTTTTGGTTTTTGATCTAAAAAAGTATCTTTCATATTTGTCAGTCTTTTTTTTTTTCTATGTAATTATTAAATAGCAATGACTTTCTTCTTATCTCCACTTCCCCTCAATTCCATTTTTGCCAGAGTGAGTATAGGCCTTCAAAGTGATAACTTGGGAGGCTCTGCAACAACTCTTGCTTGAATCTCTTGGAAACCCTTGTGGAATTACACGGAGGCAGCTTTGGAACAAACCAAGAGATTCAGTCTTGTTCATTTATGGTTGCGTCTGTGGATTCTGTTTTGTTTTTGTGCACCTCTATGTGATTTCCCAGAGCCCGGCACCATTGCTACCCAATTTACTAGCTTTACCTCCAATGACAGATGTTTGTTTAAAAACTCGCCTTCACAATAAAAACATTCCAAAGAGTCTAAAGTTCAGAAACAGAAGCTCTAAAAATTAGTTGAGTGCTGGGCAGCATTCTAAGAAATAAATGTTGAGCCAACTAAAATGACTGCTTTGAATGGGCTAAGGCTCACTTGACTGTATATGCAAATATCACTCTCATTAATTTGTGTATTGTTATCTTGAAGGCTGGACATCCTTCTATACTGATTTCCAGCAGATCTACCATTCCTGTCCTACAGCAGTGTTAGCTTGCAGTTTCTTTGTTCTTTTTATTCACTCCTTTGAGCATGGAAAGAATTTATCAAAGAGCCTTCCAAGAGCCTATTCATCTTAGAACTAGCACAGAGGGATAGGACGACTTGGAGCTAGCTGCTGAAAATGGTAAGGATTAGTAAGGTGGACAGATCCTTTCCAAGCACAGGTCCTTTTATGCCTCTGTCTGTAAAATCCATCCGTAATCCTAGTACCCCATCCCACCATACTAAATCAAATTCTTCAATAATACATTTACAGAAGCTGTAGCAAGCCAGTGCTACTGTTATTCACATGTTAAAACTTTTCACTTGGCAGTATATTTATAAAGGTAAACTGCACAGAAAGCACCAACAAAGACCCTAAACTTAAATATAAATGCAATATATAATGTCAAACATTAAAATTTTATCCTGAGCCAAGATTGATACCAGAAAGTTAGGAACCTACTTATATTATGAATTTATTAATAGGAGACTATCTGCCAATTGTACAGTGATTTAGCCTGTATCTCTTTTTCTTAAAAGAGTTAAAATACTGGAACTGTGTCTTTAAAATGACAGTTCTGCAACTAATACATGACTGTGCCACATCTGGATATCAGGAACAGCTGCTAATATAAACAGTCAGAACATAGCAATTTGATGAAGACTTCAAAATGATAAAGAGAAATATATGATTAGTGTTTTTTTTTTTTTTAAAGACTGATGTGAGTTGAACTGCAATAAGAATAATGTGGTTCAGGATGATACAGATGGGGAATATTTACAGATAATATCATAACCTCCTAGATAATAGGTATAATAATAACCAACATTTATTGAATCCTTTCTGTATACTAAGAGCCTTATGTGTGTTTTTTCATTTAATTTCCAAATCCTTATGAAGTGAATGCTATTATTACACTCATTTAACTGACCAAATCAAGACTTAGAAAAATAGTTACTTGCCCAAGTTCATGTTTCCAAGTCTACTAGGACATTGTACACCTAGATATAAGCTTTTTTGTATACCTTTCACATTTAATTGTGGTTCAAGTGTTAAACCCCAATTGTCTGTATTATGTAGAATATGTATTTTATTTTTGACAGAAACTATATTTTAAATCAAGATTCAATATAAGAAGCAAAATCAGAGAACCAATAGCTATTTATTAACCTTTGATAAAGATTATTGTATTGTAGCATCAAAAAACCAAACAACATTATATTGTCCTTTAAAATGTATATGTTTTCTCAGTGAAATGATGGCATTTTTTTCCCACTTCTATAGGAAAACATAGGTAAGCATAGCCGTCATAAAATTGTGTGCTCTAATAACAGACCAGTCTTAATGTAAGCTGGTAGTTCAAACCCCTAACAGTACTGAGTAGACTGGTAACATCTGAATGCATCTGATTCTTGAAATTGTGAAACTGCAGGGGAGAAGGGAATCCAGAGAGAACATCCTGAAAACCAAAGGAGAGAATTTCTCAGGGACATTTTAGCAACCTGCTGTCACAATAGAAATTGAAGGAATTGGTGTCAGGTGCTTCTGAAAGATTAAAAGGATTGTTACTGAGCAAGGCCATTGAATGTAATGATTTGGGCAGTAGAGACTTTGGGGGCAAAAAAGGAGTTTCATTGTAGCTGAGGGATATAGAGGCCAGAGGCAGCGTATTACACCTGGAAGAAGTTTTAAGTAGTTGTCTAGATCTGCTTGTTACGTACAAAATGTCTGAGGTTCTGTGTGCTTAGTCACTTAATCGTGTCTGACTCTTTGAGACCCCATGGACTGCAGCCCACCAGGCTCCTCTGTCCACGAAGATTCTCCAGGCAAGAATACTGGAATAGGTTGCCATGCCCTCTTCCAGGGCATCTTCCCAACCCAGGGATGGAACCCAGGTCTCCCACATTGCAGGCAGATTCTTTACCATCTGAGCCGCCAGGGGAGCCCAAGAAACAAACGCTTTACCCTCTGAGCCACCAGGGAAGCCAAGAATAGTGGCATGGGTAGTCTATCCCTTCTCCAGGGGAAATTCCCAACCCAGGAATCGAACCATGGTCTCCTGCATTGCAGGCGATTCAGAGAGATTAAATATTGGGTTGGCCAAAAAGTTCATTTGGGTTTTTCCACAACAGCTTATGGAAATTTAATTTAAGCTTAAATTCCATAAGCTTAATTTAAACTAGGTGGATAGTTCTCAACTGTTGATGACTTTACCACTCAAGGGGCATTTGACAACAGCATTTTTTGATTGTCACAATTGAGGAAGGGTGTGCTACTGGCATCTAGCTGGTAGAAGTCAAAAATACTATAAAACATCCTACAGTGCACAAGCCTACCACTGTGACACACACATCAAAGAATGATCTGGTCCAAATGTCAGTATTGCTAAGGTTGAGAAGCCCTCAGCCAGGTCACCAGCTGATGCTAAATCCAGTATATTAATACTTGTAAGGAGGTAGAATAATGGATAAAAACTACTCTTCAGTAGTGATAAGAGAGGGTGGCAGCTGCCAGAGGGTTTTTGGAGTGCTTCTGTGAAGAGGAAAGCATCCTTGGCAAGAAACCAGTATGGTGGTGGTTTAGTCGCTAAGTCGTGTCCGACTCTTGTGACCCGATGGACTGTAGCCCGCCAGGCTCCTCAGTCCATGGAATTCTCCAGGCAAGGATACTGGAGTGGGTTGCCATTTCCTTCTCCAGGAGATCTTCCCAACCCAGGAATCGAACCCAGGTCTCCTGCATTGCAGGCAGATTCTTTACCAACTGAGCTATGAAGGAAATGTAGAGTGGAAAATAATAAAGGTAAAAGTTAGAAAGGGAAAAACTGAAAAGGCAGAGTCTATACAGAGATGGAGTCAGTCATTCAGTGTTAGCAGCCTCTGCATTCTCTTAAGTCAGGTAAGTATCACACGCTCAGCAGTATCAGGAGCTTCCCTGGTAGCTCAGCTGGTAAAAGAATCCACCTGCAATTGGGGAGACCTGGGTTCCCTCCCTGGGTTGGGAAGATCCCCTGGAGGAGGGCATGGCAACCCGCTCCAGTATTCTTGGCTGGAGAAGCCCCATGGACAAAGGAGCCTGGCGGGCTACAATCCATGGTGTCACAAAGAGTCGGACTCTGCGGAGTCACTACTGAGCGACTAAGCACAGCACAGCACAGCACAAATAGTATCACAGACTATCAGGACTGTAGTCCTGATGTTAAAAATTTCAGAGCAAATACGTTTCTAGAAATAGACTGAAAAGCCTGTCTTTTAAAATAAATAATTTCATGATCCAGTGAAGTTATAAAGTACTAAGGATGATAGCATCTGTACAATAGCAACTCTGAAGAGAGTTAATCTCCTTTACTGTTAGGTATCTTGAACTGCCCTAGATTCAATTCCAAGCCTCTCCTCCCACTATTTATATGACCTTGGGCACGTTTTTTAATCTTTTCACATCTGTGTATTCAGTAAATGTTACTGAATTCCGTAACATTCAGTAATGCTGCTGCTGCTGCTGCTAAGTCGCTTCAGTCGTGTCCGACTCTGTGCGACCCCATAGACGGCAGCCCACCAGACTCCGCCATCCCTGGGATTCTCCAGGCAAGAATACTGGAGTGGGTTGCCATGTCCTTCTCCAATGCATGCATGCATGCCAAGTCGCTTTAGTCGTGGCCGACTCTGTGTGACCCCATGGACAGCAGCCCACCAGGCTCCTGTGTCCATGGTATTCTCCAGGCAAGAATACTGGAGTGGGTTGCCATTTCCTTCTCCAACATCTAGTAAATGTTAGCTGTAAAATAGAAGTCCCATGCAGTAACAGTTAGTCAGTAATCCTGTGATGGCTTTACCTGCAGAAGATAAAGAGGTAGTTGAGGTACTCCATCAAGCAACTAACACTGTTCTGTGTGGGTTTGTAATTGATCGTTTGGTTATATAACCTTTGGCTCCTGTAGTAAAGAGACTATTATTTGACTTACAATGGAACCCTTAGGGGAAAATTAGACATATGAAAATTATCTTTGTGTATAATTCTCAGGTTCTACTTAAAATTGTACATATTTTTTATTCTTAAATAAGTGGTTGATATAATTTGGAAAAGTACATACCTACCTTTCTCTTATATATCATATGGCTTTAAATGTTATATTTTAAGTATGTAAAAGTACACATGTGAATTTATACTCAATAAACTACATCTTTTTCTCAAGAAACTTGGGCTGTGCCCATAGTACAAAAAAAATTGCATCACAATTCTTTTGTTATCAACTCTAACAATAGACTTTACTGAAACAAAACTCTTCGGATACTTGGCTGACTTTATCTGCACTTAAGCTTCAAATGTTTTCTTGGTTTTTTGTTGTTGTTGTTGTTGTTGTTTGTTTTTTCAGATCAGCAGAAACATTTGAAAAAGAAGATGATCTTGACAGTCTCATTAATGAAATATTTGAAGAGCCCCACTTCGACAAAAAACACTTTGTAAGTAAAGTGTCATAAAGGTAACAGCAATTCTTTCATTATCTCAAGACATGTTTAGAATAATCTGAAAGCTTATAGAATTTACAAGTATCTATAGTCCTGAATTACGAGAAGTAAAATTGCTTAAAGAAATTATTCCACTTAGATTTATACAGGAAAAAAGTATTAGAAACTGTGTGTGTTTTGCTGTTTATTTCTCATCAAGAATGATAAATTAGAAAAGGCGTTGAACAAAATGCAACTTACAGATGAAGTTGATTACTTGCATTTATTTGTAGACTCTAAGAGCACTCTGCTAAAAGATTAAAATCAGCTTGCATTATAGGAATGTGCTTAGCATCTCAGATGCTTTGCCATTGCTCTCATCCCTGAACTAATGAGTTAGTTGGTAATATTTTAATTTTTTAAATACTTGTGTATCTGTGACAACTTTATAAAAGCTTGTAAAATAATGTAACAGCCACCTGTATATTTACTACTCATACTGAACATACCCTAACATTTTCCCAGATTTACTTCTTTGTTTTTTGGGTTTTTTTGGCCACACTGCGTGGCTTGCGGGATTTTAGTTCCCCCACTGGGAATTGAACCGGGGCCAAAGTAGTGAAGGTGCCACTGAACTACCAGAAGCTATGTATCTTCAGATCAAGGCATTTCAGAAAGAGAAGGAAGTACTTTTCTAAAGAAGTATTAGAGAAGATAATTTGAAACAAAAGTAGCTTTTATAATCATGAAGAAATACACTTTTACACATTTCTTCTGTGTGCTCTCTTTTTTTTGAGGGTGAGGAAACAGATTTTATTTATTTATTTGGCTGCACGTTGCAGCATGCAGAATCTTAGTGCCCCGACGAGGGGCTGAACCCATCCATACCCCTTGCGTTCAGAGCTTGGAATCTTAACCACTGGACCACCAGGGAAGTCCTTGTATGCTCCCTTTTTGAAGTTAGTGATTATATTCAGTTTTCCAACCTGCAGGAGAGAAAGCAACCCAAGTAAACTTCTGGAGAAAAGCAGGTTGATGTCAAACATTGATTGGATGAGAAAAGAAGTGTGTGAATTGCCAGTCCATGCCCAGCTTGTCCTAAGAGGCCAGATTATGCTCCTGAGAACAATACTCCCTCCCCCATTGCCCACCCATTGTGGTGTTTTTCTTTCTTTCTTTTTTTTTTTTTTTTTAGTTAAAGTATAGTTGACTTACAGTATTATGTTATTTGCCAGTTATTTTGTTCATTAACCATTTTCAGACTCACCCAGGAAAGCCCGGAAACAGCTGCAGCTGTCCCAGTGTGCCAGCTTTGAGTCATAAACGCGAGCCAGGATGGCACATGGAGCATGCTTCCAAAGACAAAAAGAGACTCAGGCACATTAGTACTTGTCAGATGTGCACCAAAAATATTTCCAGTTCTGTTTAACAAAAGAGTTAAGAGAAAATAGTAAAACAAAGTATTTTGCCTCCATTAAATTTCCTCACCTACTAGGTAAATGATGGCATGTCTCCGCATAGTTTAAATTGCCTTTTCTCCTTCTCATTTCCTCTCCTTGGCGGTGGTCCTAGGATGTGGTTGGCTTATGTTGTTTGGTACCTTATACCAGTTAACACTTAATAAATGCTTGCTAATGATGACGTTATGTAACCATATAGGAACTGCTGTATGGCTGTGACTAGGTAGCTCTACATTTTCATTGAATATCTCATGGTTGATACCATTCCGTTTGATCAAAACTAATATTCCTGAAGTTACCCAGGAGTTTGGTTAATTTATTTTTAGTTCAGGTGAGTACCATTCACAGCCTTTAAAATGAGTCTGAGGTTTTTTTCCTCAATTGCATTTTTCCAGGATGAAGTTTTAAATAGCAGATCCTTCATATTAAATCATTGAACTCTAGTATTAACTGAAGAGTTATAAAGTGATTCTAAATCTTAGCTTGCTAATAATGGCAGTATGTCAATTTTCTAGACTAAATGTTAGCGTAGTAATTTGTAAATTCCTCAGGGAGGTCTACTTCCCTTTTGCTTTTAAAAGATTTTGATCGTTGTTTTTATTTCTGAAACTTTAAAATCATAGGAAATTTTTATTTAAGCCATTTTAAAATACTTTTGTTACAAAATAACGAATATTAGTTTTCATGTTACAATTATCCAAGTTACCTGTGGTCTTTTATTATTTTGGTTTTTTTTTAACAGAAATTAAAATCTAAATCTTCAGGTAACACATCTGTCAGAGCTTCCATTCAAGGCCTTGGTAAAAGGTAAGTCGGGATTGCTTCAGTGAATTACACCCACTGCTAAGCATGGTCTAGTAGATTTTGTTACCATTTACTAACATTGAGCAACAAAGCACTGGTTAGTTTTCAGGGGAAAGACCCAATAGCAGCATTTTCGGTGCTCTTCTGGTCTGTGACTCCTTAGTGCAAAGGAACGTAAATGGCAGGTTATTGCTGTTGTAAATAATTTTCTGCTGTGTAAAAAAAAGTGTGAACAGTTTCTCAGAATTAATGTGCTGTTATACTCTTCAGTATTTACTTTGTCCCTTACATTATTTGGCAAACACATTTTCCTCTGACTCATTTTAACTCTTTGAGTGGTCCTGAATGTACAGGTTTTATCCAATAAAGCACTAACCCTAGAATGAATACCTCTTCGTTGTAATAGTTGACTTGCTCAGGAAAATATACAATTTGATTTCAAGAATGTAGAGTCAATGAGGCCAAATTGACTTCTCATGCTGCTTTTATGGTTTGGTTTGGTTTTCTCCCCTCTGTTGAACATGTCTAGCTGCAGCCCAGTGTACATTGGCGGAAGCACCGTTCCGTGTGGGATTGGGACAAATGCTTCACCAAGGTAAGATGTCAGAAATACATTAACGTTAATTAGGTCTTTCCAAATTGATACCCTGTTGAAACATAGTTCTTATCATCTTGGCATGAGTCTGTTTCATCATAAGAGGTATGTTTTGTTAGCCAGTCCAAGGACACTTTACTGACATGTGTCTTATTCGTAGGGGATAGTGTGAAAGCTGTGGTGTTGGGTATGTGTTGCTCATTGTGTTGACACCTTCTCTAAGATCCACTTGAAGTGCCTGGCTCACTTCCATCCCAGCTTGGTTTCCACAGGACACCAGGAGCTGAGCTTCTGCTCTGCCCTGTTTCCTCCAGGCACTGGAAGCCAGTGCGTGGACAGGAGAACAGTCAGCCATGTGCTGTATGATGTGCCGTGCACCCTGCCTTGGCCAAGCAGCGTGAGAAGCTGTGGGTCTGGAGTACCCAGAGTTCTGAAGCAGAGTCTCTTGATTCTACATATTTCAAAAGCAGAAGCCCTCCTTTTGGCGTCTCTTCCCCAGCCCACCTTTTACCCAGTGTCTCTCTCAGGACCTGGTTTGGGGTGGTCTTACAGTCACGGTGCTGCCTGTTCCAAGCCCCCGCAGTCTCAGACTGCCACTCCGCTGTAATTTGTCATAAAGTGGGGAAACAGACTGATCTTTAGTGAATCTTTTTTTATTTAAGTATAGTTGTTTACAATGTTATTAATTTCTCCCGTCCAGCAAAGTGATTCAATTATACATATATATGCCTTCTTTTTCATACTCTTTTCTATTATGGTTTATCACAGAATACTGAATATATTTCCCTATGCTATACAGCAGGAGTACCTTGTTGTTTATCCATTTATATATAACAGTTTATGTCTGCTAGTCCCAGATTCCCAAGCCGTCTCCCCCCACCCCTTCTCCTTGACGCCCATAAGTCTGTCCTCTTGTCTGAGTCTATTTCTGTTATGAAGATGAGTTCATTTGTGTCATATTTTAGACTCCACATATAAGTGACATCATACGGTATTTGTTTTTCTCTTTCTAACTTCATTTAGTATGATTATCTCTGGGCCCATCCATGCTACTGCAAATGGTATCATTTTGTTCTTTATCATGGCTGAGTAGTATTCCATTATGTATATGTGAAGTGAAATGAAGTTGCTCAGTCGTGTCCAACTCTTTGCAACCCTGTGGACCCTGGCCTACCAGGCTCCTCCGTCCATGTTATTTTCCAGGCAAGAGTACTGGAGTGGGTTGCCGTTTCCTTCTCCAGGGGATCTTCCTGACCCATGGATGGAACCCAGGTCTCCCGCATTGTAGGCAGATGCTTTACCGTCTGAGCCACCAGGGAAGTCCATTGTGTTTATGTGCCACATCTTTATCCATTCATCTCTCAATAGACATTTAGGTTGTTTCCATGTGTTGTTTATTATTAAATAGTTCAGCAAATCATTTTACTCTCCTGGTAAATTTGGTTCTGCTTTTACAGAAGCCTACTTAACTAAATTATTATGTTTTGTCTAATTATTTCTAAAACACTTTTTCATTTTCTGGTAATTTTTTAAGAAATGAAAGACTGTGCTATATGACGACACAATCACACTTCAGGAGAGATAATCATTGTACTGAATAATAAAAGTGGGATCCAAAAAGACATTGTTGGAGGGTGCAGCTGGCCTAGACCTTGGAGGCTCAGAAAAAAGGGCTGTGGGAGGGAAACTGGGGATCTAGACCAGGAACACCAGGCCGTGGACAGGCTGCAGCAGCCCACAGGAAAGATGCTTGCTGTGAGGGCTGTAAATAAGTGTTGATAGCACCTGACTCATCCTGCCTTGAGGACTGTCTGTACAAAGATTTAGAGACACAGACTGCCCTTAGAGAAGAATTCCGTCTGGTTGCTGTCAGTCCCAACTTACCTGTGTCAGCCCAGCTGGACTTGTCTCAGCCATTGCCAGACCACTCTGCCTTGGATCCAGGCTTCTCTCAACTCACCCGTGAACTGTACAGCGAAGGTCTCCTAGTTACCATCCACTTCTGTCTCCTGTAGTCTCAGCCACATAGAGCATCAAAGAAAAGATCCCTCACATACAGCCTTGAGCACCTCTCCCCTGTTCAGAAGGAAAATGAGAGCTGAAATCTGTCTCATATTAACTCTAAACTCATTGTTTGCCTTACCAAACTGGTGTCTTTGTTCTTCCTCTTCTTTTTTCAGTTCTTTTACCTCCAGTTGAAGCTTAGGTCAGATACTCTACTTCCAGTAGAACACTTGTAATTGCTTCTATTAATACTTTCCACTTAACATTTTTCTGCCTTTGAGTATTTTTACCTTTTTTCCGTGTCTAGAATGAAAAACACACATAGAATTTGCATTTATATGCCAGGTAAATGTTTATATTCAGAGATCTTCTTCACCCATCATAAAGATATCAATCATTGACCACCCTCTTCATGACCCAAATCAGCACCCACTGAAAGATAAGCACGTACCTATTCCTGTGCATGTAAAACATTATATGTGCGAAGTACTTTATACTGTCCAGAGTACTTTTTTTGTGTATGTGTATTGGTTCATCTGCTCACAGGAAAAAACCAAGATGCAGATAGAACAAGAATTTTTAACCCCTTGTTGTAAATGAGGACATTGAAGCACTGGTGTTATTTTCATTACACATATACTAATTCATCGTGTGCTTGCTGAGTCCTAGGTTTTAAGTGAACACCTTGTGGCAAACAAATAAGTGGACACTTCCCTTCCCTCAGTGAGCTTTCAGTCTAGATAAGGAAAGAGACTTTAATTCTACAAATAACTATTTAATTTCCACATAATATGTAATGTAAAAGATAAGTGCAGGATACTATACACATGGATAATGGGCATTCTAACTAATATGAAAAGTTAGGGAATGCTTTCCTAAGCTAATAATATTTAATCAGACTGTGATGCGGTAAGTAGGAATTAAGCAAAGAGAGGGGAGCATTGGCACCACCGTGTTAAATGAGGACGCACCGCATTAGACGGGCACACCACACTAGGCGATCCTGAGCTGGAGAAGCCGGAGGTTCTGGAGGAAGGGAGCAGCCAGGTGAGCTGGAGTGTGGCGAGTCGGGGAAAGGATGGCTCCAGAAGGAGCTGGAGAGGTAGTCAAGGGATGTTTGGTTTGGGGCCCTGAGGAGGATTTTAGAAACAAGTCCTAGGGCAGTGGAAGCCATTGGGTTGTTAGATTTGTTTTTTGTTTTGTTTTAAGCAAATAAAAGTGACATACTCATATTTGTGTTTCTAAATAAATTTTGGTTCTAGATTAGAAAATGGATTGGAACTTGGAAGGACAAGACAGGAGGGAACGCTGGAAGACCAGTCAACAAGCAGTAGTTAGCAGTGGTCCAGGAGAGAGACAGCGGTAGCCGCGGTGACCTACGTGCTGGCAGTGGCTGTAGGGAAAAGGGGTGTCACTTGAGATACTTAAAATATATAAATGACAGAATTCAGTGATTAAATGGCTATTGGAGGTCAGAGAGAAGGTTGTCAAAAATGACTCCCAAGTGCTGTTCCTTGCCCAAGGCAAGGACTCACCTGTGTAACTTGATTCCTAGTCCATTATGTTTTCTAGTATACCAGTTGATTATATAATGTATGCAAGAAGGAAGCTCTGTTCTTGTTTTCCAACTGCCCAAACAGCAAGACTCCCCAGTGCACTATGTGGCTCTGACTGAGAACCTCAGAATCTGTGCAGAAGACTGTATTGGGCTGTGTTTTGGACATTCCCACAGCTAACATCTTTTTACTTACTAGCCAGATAAAAGGACAAAGCCATTGGTGACACCTTCATGTTTGTATTTCCTCACATTTTAGAGGAAAGACCTGACAGGTATCTTTAATTGGAACCATGACTTTATGTTAGATATTCTTTTATATGTAGTTAGGAAAGAAAAATATATTTAAGCTCTGAAAACAAGCCCTGATGTACATGCCGAGGGTATAAAGGAAGGTCTGCTCTACCTGTTGAATCTGTTTAATTTTGGATAAAGCTCAGGTTTGAGAGTAATCCTGAATGATTTTAGAGTGTAAAGATTTGAGTCTTTTACCCAGCTGGTGGAAAGGAGGAAGAGTAATAGCAAAGCGTGGTGCCATTGATAAGGTATAGATAAAACCAAGGCGTCATTTTCAAGCCAAACTGAATTTTACCCTGCTCATTTTTTAAACTACTTGCAAGACTGGAGTATTCCATAGACTGGTACTAATTATGATCTAATAGAGTGAATCGTAGCAGCAGAATGATTTCTTAGCTGCAAGTTGGTTTTATGTTTCTCAGAGGACAGTGTTTGTAGGAAAATGTGGTAGTGTGAATAGATTTGAATAAACTACTAAATTTTAAATTAAAAAGCTGTATTTAACATTATGGTTGAAATTTTACACATACAAAATGTCAGGAAATTCTAAATTATAGTTCCCACAACAGCAGTAATTCAGCCAAATTGCACATATGTATTAAGGCATTAAAGTTAACACTCTGTGCAGTCATGTAATAAACTACATATGCATAAGAAAGCCAGTTATAGCAGCTTTGGGAACCATCATTTTGCATTTTCCTAACCTGTACATTCAAAATCCAAGTTCAAATGTGTACAAATATAAGTGTGTTGAATTTCCATATGTACAAATTCAATTTCATAGATTTCTAACGGTTCAAGAGAAAATATAGAATTGTTTTTCAAGCTTGTATAGATTTTAAATGTTTAGTTATTGTTATAATTAATATTTTTAGAAATATAAAGCATTATCAAACTTTCAGGCCAGAATATATTTGTAATTTTGAAGTTGACATATCTGAATTTTAGAGGGAAATAAATGAAAATAATATAATGATGGACTTTATAATTGTAGAAGTGTTATATGTTTATTGAAAAAAAACAAAAATGAAAATAATATAATGATGGACTTTATTTTTTAATTGTAGAAGTATTATATGTTTATTGAAAAAAAAAACAAAGGTCAAAGTGTATATAAGGAGAAAGATAACAATCTCCTTCCAAACCTAGACAGGATACTAAAAAGCAGAGCCATCCCTTTGCCAACAAAAGTTCATATAGTCAAAGCTATGGTTTTTCCAGTAGTCACGTACAGATGGGAAAATTGAACCATAAAGAAGGCTGAGTGCTGAATAATTGATGCTTTCCAACTGAAGTGCTGGAGAAGACTCTTGAGAGTCCCTTGGACAGCAAGGAGATCAAACCAGTCAATCGTAAAGGAAATCAGCCCTAACTATTCATTGGAAGGACTGATTCTGAAACTGAAGCTTTACTACTTTGGCAACCTGATACAAAGAGCTGACTCATTAGAAAAGACCCTGATTCAAATGTATTATTTTTAATGGCAGAGTAATACTCCATTGTGTATTATGTACCACAGCTTTCTTATCCATTTATCTGCTGATGGACATCTAGATTGCTTCCATGTCTTGGCTATTAAAACAGTGCTGCCATGAACATTGGGGTACATGTGTCTTTTTCAATTCATGTTGATATTTGGCAAAACCAATACAATATTGTAAAGTTAAAAAATAAAAAAATTAAAAAGAAAAGACCCTGATGCTGGGAAAGATTGAAGGCAGGAGGAGAAGGGGACAACAGAGGAGGAGATGGTTGGATAGCATCACCGACTCTATGGACATGAGTTTGAACAAAGTCTTGGAGATGGTGAAGGGCGGGGGGACCTGGCGTGCTGCCGTCCACGGGGTCACAAAGAGTCAGACAGGACTGAGTGACTGAACAACAGCAAAATGTTTTTATAAACTTATAAACACCTGTACAGGAAAATCTGGGCAGTAGTTTTTACAAAAACAGGATCATGCTATATATGTTATTGTGCACCTAGCTTTGTGCACCTTTAGGTCAATAAGTAAATGTAATTATTTCTCTTTATCAACTACCTGATATTCCATGGTATAAATGTTATTCAATCTTTTCCCTCTTGGATAGCTATACAGGTGATATCCTGTTTTTCTGCCATTTCAACAATATTGCAGTAGAAATTCTTGAGATATATGCCTATATTCTGGTACTTTTATTTGTAGAGTCCCCAAAACGGGATTGCTGTCACAACAGCTAGGTATAATTTTAATTTTAAATTATACTAAGATTTTCCCCAAAAGGTTATAAGTTCACATACCCACCAGAAATGTCTGAGAGTGCTAATTTTTGCTAACATAATTGGTTTAAATATATATTCCATAGTTGCTTTAAATTTTAATTCTTTATATAGTGTTTTAACTTTAACAAATGCTGTGTGCCAAGCACTGTTACAAGCACTATCAGTATTAGCTTGGTTAGCTCCTACTAATTGTGAGCGTGTAAGTATTATCACCATTTAAGAGATAAGGAAACTGAGTCACAGAGAAGTTACTTGACTATAATTACACAGCTGGGGAATCAGCATTTGAACCTAGGCAATCCTGTCTGCACTCTTAACCACTCATCTATGCTACCTATATTAGTGAGAGTATATTTTAGGTTTTTTTTTCATTTTTGTAGTTTGTAAGCACTGTTTATCAGTATAAGTATTTGATTATGTGTTAAAGATGTTTTCTTTCACTCTGTTACTGGTCTTTTCACTTTGTTTTTGGTATCTTAGAAAACTCTTATTTCCTTATAATTTTTAGGTGATCAAATGTATCTATATTGATTCTAGTTTTAAAATACTTCAAACAATGGAGATTTCTTTAAAGTAAATCACAGTTACTATACAAGTCAAATTGTTTGCAGCAGCAATTACTAATTCTTACTGTATGTTATCGTTTTACTCCTGTCGTTACCGTATAGTACATGAATTTTGAGATCTGCTTGGCATTTCAGTTCCTCAGGTTGTCACTGACTACCTGTTATGTGCTAAGTATCGCTTTAGCAGTTCTGTCCTGTCTCATCAGCAGCATTTGGCTCTTTACTGCATCTCTGCCATCAACATACAAGCCTGTTCTTTTTCCATCTTTTTTAAATATAAGCATTTCTTAATCCCACTTCCTTTACAACTACCACTTCATCTAAAGAAACTGCTTATATAGACATACCTTCCCAGTGAAACCTATGCAGACCACTGTATTTAAAATTACAGTACAGTTCCTCCCAGTGCTTCCAGTTTTATTGACTCGACTCTACTTTTTATTTTATTTAAAGCGTTTTTATCATCTAATATAGTATATTAGTTATTATAAATATTGTTTATTCTCAAATTAGAATCTAAGCTATATGAGGACAGAATCTCACCAGCACATAGTAGGCTTTCAGTAAATATTTTTTAAGTGAGTGAATGAATACATTAATACAAAGTAGTGGGGAAACAGAAGCAAATAAGATATTGTCCCAGCACTTACAGGAGAAACAGATTCATTTCAATACAGTGTGGCAGTTCTGTGATAGAGGCATCCTGAAATTTCATTAGGAAGGGAAACACTTAAAAAGTTATCTTAAGTGAAGATCTACTCAGGTGCAATTTAAAAACTAAAAGGTCTACACATCAGTTTTTTTCTTTAAATCTGTAAATATATATGTGTACGTATATATATATATATATATATATATATATCAGTATGTTAGATCTTAGTAAAATAGGTAGGTTTATGCAGAAATTTAACCTAAAAATTCAAATAGGTAATCAGTCCATTAGTATAAAAACTTAGATTCATTTTTGTATTTCTGTTGTTTACTCAGTAATCTGTAATGTATGGTATAGTCTATGAATTAATCAGCAGATTTTCACATTTTTAAAATATTTTATTTATTTATTCGGCTGCACCAGGTCTTAGCTGCAGCATGTGGGATCATGGAGTCTTAGCCACTGGACCACCAGGGAGGTCCCAGATTTAAACTTTTCAAATTTAAACTTACCAATCATTTCTAATGTACAGTTCTTTTTCTCTGAACAGAGCATGTGACCATCTGCGTTGTACAGCCTGTGATTTCTGGGTAGAAAGCTACGATGACTATAGGTGGGACAAATCATGTGATTACCTGTTTTTCAGGTATGTTCCTAAAAACTTCACTCTGTGAAAATGTACTTAATGCAATTTTATATTTCTTATTGTGCTGTGATGCCTCTTGGTGCCTTTGGCCAGACTCTGTGACCTGTGCTCTTTGATATTTTTCGCATCATCTCCTTTCCATCTGTGCTATCAGCCTAATTAAGGACATGTTAGTTCTGGACAAGAGCTCAGACGTAGCCTCCTCACTATTTTTCCTGAGTATAGTCTCTTCTTCCAGACCGCCCTTCACTTGCTGAGAATTAAAGCATAACTCTGAGTATGCCATTCTCTTGCCCCAAACCCCTCTGCTTACAGAATAATGTCTAAATTCCTTAGCATGGCATATGAGACCCTCCACGAGTCAGTCCCCATCTGTCTGTCACCCAGCTTTGTTTGTCTTTCCACCATACAGTCTTCACCTTCACAAGATTATAGCTACGTCAGAGCACTCAGTGCTCCCATTCCCTATGACTTGGTGTAAACTCTCCGCCTCTTGGGGTATCTTCCCACCATTTTATCTACCTAAACCCTACATGTCCCTCGGTACAATTCATTGCTCATTTTCCATGATTCCCTTACCACTCTCTCAACTTGGAATTAAACTCATCCTTTTTCATGTGGCCACAGCACTTTGTACCTGTTACAGTACTTAACTGTAATAAAAGGTTAAAAAACTCTTAGGTTGGTATATGTCTGACTCCCTCCTTGTGGTTGAGATAATGTTTTACTCATGTTTTTGTAATACTTACTGAATGCCTAATTTTTTTTTTTTTTTTTTGGCTATACCTTGTGACATGTGGGATCTAGTTCCCTGACCAGGGATCAAACCTGAGCCCCCTGAATTAGGAGCTCAGAGTCTTAACCACAGGACCACCAGGGAAGTTCCATGAATGCCTAATATTTTTAAGTTATAAAAATATATTTGAAAAATATATGTGTATATATATATATATTTGAGCTATACCTTCACGTTTTCAAGTAAAAATTAAGGGCTAAAAATTAGTAAAGTACATACATCATGCATTTGGGGGCCCCCAGACCTGTGCCTAAACAAAGACTATATTTTCAGATACAAGTAATCAGAATTATTAGAGCACTCTTCTGTAGCATGGGAAACGGGTGAATGGCTTTCTTCACACCTTTCTGGTAGCTGTTCTCATGTAGATCTATAGGAGTCTCCTCTAGTGTTAATGTAAGAGTTTTTAAACTTTTCACATTAAAAAGTGTTCTGAAAATCTTGTGAAAACTTTGAATCCTCTCTATATATGCAAAGAAAAACTCAAATATGTAAATACATAGAAAAATTACAATTTGAGAGATTTCATGGTCCCCAACCCCAAAAAAGCCTAGTGTAATCCCCAAATCCAGGTCAGGAGCCCTTATTCCTGACCTGGATTTGTGTTAGTCCACTTTTTAATCCCATTGTTGGAAAAGTTAGCTTTTAATTTCAGATTCATTTCATCTTTTCTGACTTATCTAAGCCCTCTGCTATAGTCTTTCTTCTAGTTGATACAATGCATGGGGAATAGTCCACATATATCACTAAGATGAACCGCCAATTTTTATAAAACTAGTATAATAGAATGTGTATACCATCAAAATGTCAATGAGCACAGGCATAAAGGAAGCTTGTTGGTGATGTAGTTGTACTTGAGGAGCTTTCAGTGTCTCCGAGTTATCAAGAGCAGTCGCAGTTGGTGTACTGTAGATCTGGTGGTTGTTGTGCTTACTCGCTCAGTCATGTCCTACTCTTTGTGACCCCATAGACTGTAGCCCGCCAGGCTCCTCTGTCCACAGAATTTTCCAGGCAAGAATGCTGCAGCAGGTTGCCATTTCTTACTCCAGGAGATCATCCCAAGCCAGGGATCGGACCCACATTTCTTGCATCTCCTGCATCAACAGGCAGGTTCTTTGCCACAAGCGCCACCTAGGAAGCCCATAGCTATGAGCAGCCTGGTTTTTAAAAACTACAGACTTCTAGATAGAGCTAGAAGATTCATTACACTATTAAAAATAGATGAATGGAACAAATAAAGGAGAGGCTGTGAATCCCCATCAGGATATAGATCATCGATATGATATTCTATAGAGCTTACTGCTGCTGCTGCTGCTGCTAGGTCACATCAGTCGTGTCAGATCTGTGTGACCCCATAGAGGGCAGCCCACCAGGCTCCCGTCCCTGGGATTCTCCAGGCAAGAATACTGGAGTGGGTTGCCATTTCCTTCTCCAGTGCATGAAAGTGAAAGGGAAGTCGCATCAGTCGTGTCCGACTCTTCGCGACCCCATGGACTGTAGCCCACCAGGCTCCTCTGTCCATGGGACTTCCCAGGCAAGAGCACTGGAGTAGGGTGCCATTGCCTTCTCCGTAGAGCTTACTAGCATTTCTTTTCATCAGGCTTTCTTTAGGACCTAGTCTGTAGCGTTGTTAAATACCAGGCTCACAAGATGAATAGGACACAGTGCCTGCTCTCAAGCAGTGCTCAGTTTTGAGAAGGAGAGACAGACACTGTTACATCACGTGATAAATGTGAAAGAGGACTTTCACAGGGCAAGGTGGATGCATTCCACCCTGAGGTATCAGAAAAAGCCTCAGAGCCTTGAAGGATAACCAGGAGTTTGCCTGGCAAGCCATGTGGACACTGGTGGTCTTTTAGGGGATATTTTTAAAGACACAGGTGAAACCGCATGGTGTGTTTGGCAACTTCCAAGCAGTTTGGACTGTGTGGAGTTTTGGATATAAGAGCAGAACTTGGCAAGAGGTGAAGTAGGAGCAAGAGATCAAAAAGAGCAGAGGCATAGAAGAAGTGCTGAGGAATTTGGACTTAATTTTTTTAGGCAGTGGATAACCACTGAAGGTTTTTAATCAGGGGATAGATCTGAATATTTGAGTTTATAAAAGATTGTTCACTATTTATGGGAACCAGATCAGTTTAGAATCACAGGAATTAGCGATTCCTAAGACCATGGCATCTGGTCCCATCACTTCATGGGAAATAGATGGGGAAACAGTGGAAACAGTGTCAGACTTTATTTTTCTGGGCTCCAAAATCACTGCAGATGATGATTGCAGCCATGAAATTAAAAGACACTTACTCCTCGGAAGGAAAGTTATGACCAACCTAGATAGCATATTAAAAAGCAGAGACATTACTTTGCCAACAAAGATCCGTCTAGTCAAGGCTATGGTTTTTCCAGTGGTCGTGTAGGGATGTGAGAGTTGGACTATAAAGAAAGCTGAGCGCCGAAGAATTGATGCTTTTGAAGTGTGGTGTTAGAGAAGACTCTTGAGAGTCCCTGGGACTGCAAGGAGATCCAACCAGTCCATCCTAAAGGAGATCAGTCCTGAGTGTTCATTGGAAGGACTGATGCTGAAGCTGAAACTCCAATACTTTGGCCACCTCATGCGAAGAGTTGACTCATTGGAAAAGACCCTGATGCTGGGAAGGATTGGGGGCAGGAGGAGAAGGGGACGACAGAGGATGAGATGGCTGGATGGCATCACCGACTCGATGGACATGAGTTTGGGTGAACGCCGGGAGTTGGTGATGGACAGGGAGGCCTGGTGTGCTGCGGTTCATGGGGTCACAAAGAGTTAGACACGACTGAGCGACTGAACTGAACTGATTGCGGATATTGTGGTAATCCAGTGGGAAGGAAATGAGGATCTGAGTTATGACAGTGGGGAGGATAGACTAGAGATGGATTCAAGAGCTATTTTAGAGGTAATCCTTACTGGAAGATGAGAGACAAATGTCACTCAGGATGGGTCCTGGATTTCTGTCTTGGTTTACTAACATGGGCCACGATACAGTCCATTGATAGAATTTAAGAACAGTTTTGAAGGAGGCGTCTATACGTTCATTATGGGAGCTGATGAACCTGTGGCTCTGAAGCTCAGATAAGAAATGTCTGTACAGTGGTAGTCAGAACCATGAGACTGGAAGATGTTACCCAGAAAGGTGATTTGGAAACCTGTCAGTGAGTGCAGAGTTAAAGGCTTATTTAGTTAAGATAGGAGATGCTTTGGTGTTTTTATTGTGGAGGGGAGAGAAGACATTGGAAGGGGAGGTTATGTGAGTAGCAAGGTCCTGGAGGCTTTGGTGCAGAGTGCTGATGGAAGTGAGCTGTGGGTAGGAAGAGGCCTGCTCTGTGCCTGGGTAGAAGGTGGTCATATGCTGATGCTTTTGGGGGGAAAGCTAGGAAACGGAAGCCTTTTCACATCTCATTGCCTGGTTTTGTGAATGAAGATGTGATCTGCTTGAAAGTAGAGAAGTAGAGGGGAGATGAAACACTTGAGGAGGATGGGAAATGTTCACTGGGGAAACCAGAAGTAGGTGATGACTGAAGGCAATGTAAAAGTTCTAAGAGTATCCCTGAATGCCCAGCAGGACATTGGGAACCATTCGTTTTTAGTGGTACCAATCTGTATGTTGGTTATACAGTAAAAACCCATTTAGTTGTTTCATTGTCCTTATCTTACAAGTGAGGGCAATAAGTGTAAGTAAGTAAGTAAGTGTAGCTTTGACAAGTTCTAGAACTGTCTAAAAGAAGTGTAAGCTATACTTGACCATCCTGCCGTAATAGCTAAATAAAATGCTCTTATTTTTCTATTAAATTGTATTTCCTTTATGGAAAATAATGATATTTTCTTTCGAAGCTTTTAAAATAATGCACTACTTGAAATGTATTAATTAATTAGTTCCTTGGCTTCCATGATTCCTGTTCCTGAACTCTGTAAGGATTCAATCCAATCAAGTGTCAGATGTTAAGTCTGTCAAAATATGTTATAGATTGAATAAAGGACACTTCTTCACGTAGCCATTTAGTTTTAATCAAACATATTTAGTTTTGTTCAGCTGTTCTCTTTCCCATAAAACTTACTCATTCCTCCCCTATCTCACTGTAACCTTAGCTGAGTCGTTCAGCTGCTCAAAGTCTCAGTTTTCTGAAGTCAGACCCTTGGCCTTGGAAGGCCTCTCGGGTTTTTGTCAGCGTCAAACTTGTGCCTGAATTTTGTGCGGTGCTGCGTGTGGTGCCCGTTGGCCGCCAGAGGGCACTTTACATCCTGCTTTCCTTTGCAAACGTCAAATAACAGCACTGCCCTTTTTCTTTAAATTTGTACTGTATTTCATCATTTTTACTGTGTATTTTTTCATCATTCCACTTTGAATTTTTTCATCTTCTTTTGCCATGGAATAGTTACATTACATAAATTCAGTACATGAACTGTGAAAATCATAGTTGATTTTCTGTTAATTTCTATGAATTAAATTTAACTTCTGTAGTCTTTTTTATAATAGCACCAAGTCAGATGGTTATCATTTTTCATGAGTTCTGCCCATTGACTCAATTATGTTAAAATTATTGAAATTTATTTCAGGATAGGCTTTTTTTTTTTCCTGATACTATAAGTGAATAAGAACAAATTGAAACAAATGAGATATAATATGAATTCAACACATAGAAATAACAAGCACTTTTTCTATATTAATGAAAATTTTCCATAGTTAACATATCAGAAACCTGTTCCTTTATGCCTCTTACATGCCCTCCATGTGCAAGCTTTTAAAATATGGCACGGGTGAGCGTTTGAGGTTGGAGATGAACCACTGTCTTTTCCACTCTGTTCTTACATCATGTGGTCTCTGATAGGACAAATCAGTGATTCTTCAGCTCTTTACGTCGCTGTGTTCTACAGCAGCCCTAATAAACAGACATAAAGGATTACCATTTTAAAATATTGAAACCCTCAGAAAGAGAACACCAAAGTGTATCTTCTGTTTTGCATGTGAAAACACGGAGTAGTTTAGTGTTTGGATGTTGTAAAGATTGGAAAATAAAGCAATGAGGATTTCTTTTTTTTTTTTTTTAAGTCATTAAGCACTGAACAAAACTATTATACTAAAACCTTCTTGTTTTACCAACAGGAACAATATGCCAGAATTCCACAAATTAAAAACAAAGCTGGTAAAGAAGAAAGGAACACGAGCATACGCCTGCCAGTGCAGCTGGAGAGCTGTTGAAGAACTGACTGACCTTCAGACCGACCATCAGCTTCGCTGGGTTTGTGGCAAACACTAAGGATCCAGACGTCCTACATTCAGACAGCTGCACCCATGAGAGCAGTCTCCATTCATCGCCACAGTGTTTCGGTAAAGGCACATAGTGTCATGCCCTTGGGAAAAGACAAAGTTCCATTTAATGGCTGTACAAATTGTCAAGGACTAAATGGACTTGGGAGGATAATGTGCTTTAACATTTTGGAATTATTCATTTTTGATATATGAGCATTTCACTTAGTAAGGTAACAGGTTATCCAAATACTTCTTTGCTAGGCTGTCTCCTGGAGTTTCATACGGATATATAGCCATTCACTAGTAATTGCCATACTCCTGACTGCTAATACACTTAGCATGAGCATTCCTCATTATAGCAGTTAAAGGGGATAAAGCAGACCTCTGGCCCTGCAGAGAGGTCACTGAGAGGGGTATACAACACCTGCTCTGGTCAGATCTGCTGTTAGCAAAAATAATAATTTAGGCATGTCAGAATCCATATAGTCAGTGACTGATGAAAGGGTTTTCAAGAGTGTGGGCAAATTGTAGGTGAAAACACTGCCTGTGTCTGATCTTACTTCACAAACCCAAAGCAATTCTATGCACAACAGTCAGTATATATTACCAGTTCCCTTTTGTTCATTTAGATATCAAAAGGTATCTAGTTTGTGTTTTAGCAAATACTCATTTCTATATAAAAAAGGTTGTTTTGATACACCTAAAACTACAAGGAAAAATCCTGATACAGATCACTGCTGGATTTCCCAAGTACCTTCTTGCCTTTAATGCCCTAAAACTCCATTAAGTAAAGAGAACAGCAAGTAAGATATGAGAACAGCAAGTAAGATATTTTCTCAGGCAGCCTGTTGATTTTTCTGGAAGGATCAGGTTGACATGCTGTTCATTAGATAACTACATGAAAAGAGAAATAAAGCATAGCTGAACCAGCAGGTAACCTGTTGGGCTCCTTAATATGACTAAGACCTGAGGAATCCTACAAAGCAGCACATTTGGAAAAGCGGTTACCTCAAAATTACCAGCTCCCAGCCTCATCAGGAGATTCCAGTTTGCCAGACGCTCTTCACCCCATGTGTCTATTATGCAGTTCAGATATGTGACACAAGGCTTCCTTAAAGGGAGTAACCAAACACAGTTATGATCTGTTTAGTCTTATACTGAATCTGTTCCAACCATTTTACGCAAGCAAAGAAAGATCTGGTCATTAAAATCCTTTTCCTAACCGTGACACTTTTGCATATGTGTATAACTTGCTCTAGTAAGTCTAGTATTCTGATAGGATACCTCTCACTGGCAGATGCTCACATTCTTATATTAAGGATATGTTTACAGATCTTATCTTTCAATAAAAGTGTTTTATCCTCTAAAATTTTATCAGAAACATAGGAGGATCTGGGTTGAATTGCCTATTGCAAAAAATAGCAGAGCACCAAGATCCGCACATTCAGGACCTCATGGAATTTGGCACATTTAGTCATAATGGTGATATTTTTTTTAATTTAAATGAGCAAATTTACTAAATTATGGATTTTAATTTTTTGCTTTTATTATTTCATTATAACTATTCTGTAACTTAGATATATTGCCCATGTTTAGCAGTCCGTAACATGATAGTTATAATAATTAATTCCCCAATGTCAGAAATGTGTAAATGAGTTCATATTTTTGTTGACAACTTACTTTATAAGCTTTTTAATATTGTATAATTTTTAATCTAAAATGTAGAAAGTACATGTTTATATACAAATGAGTAGACTAGTACCAGTTGTATCTTATTAGCCAAAACGCAGCTACTTTACTGTCAATGTAGAAGAGTGTAGCTTGTAATCAATTATAATTTTTAAATGCAAAGTCTATAAAACTTTCAAGATGTTTTGCCCATTTGTTTTCAATATTTATAATAATTTTCTACTTCCTTCAAGTATCTTATTTTTTTAATTAAAGCTTTATTGAAACACAGTATGTAACAAACCCACTTGTTCATCTAGTTGTAGAGCCCTAGTGCCGGCTCGGTGCTTGGCAACATGGGGGCTCTTCGTTTCTGGCTCAGGGATCAAGCCTGAGTCTCCTGCATCGCATGGATTCTTGACTGCTGGGCACCAGGAAGGTCCCAGCAAGTGTCTGTTTCTTATCAAGCCAGGTAGCTACTTTATTTGAACTCTGTTGTACTCACATACCTTTATCTTGCCCAGAAGTAAATAAATAATAAGTAGCTTTACTCTGTATTTAGGTGTATTTTTTTTGTTGTATAATAAATATTCAAATGGGGATTAATGTGATATAATTTTGATAATTTCCTTTAAAATATCAACAAAAAGTTTTGAGCTGTCCAGTCGAACAGAGAATGGATTTATCTGCATTGAGGAAGAGAAGCATGCCATGTTTCAGTGCCTGTGTAAGCATGTGTGTGTATGTGCACGTGTAAGAGAGCGTGGCAGCCAGAGGAACAGGTCTGAGCGTAGGAAGGAGCCTGCTGACAGTGGCTGGTGTCCATCCAGACCCATACGATGATGTCTGTATACCTCTCCTTTTCTTGGGCCAAAGAAATGCATCAAACTATGATTTTTAATGGTTTTCCCTCCTTTTCTTACTCACCTGATATTTTTTAATGTGGGAGGGAAGGGTCTTAAATCTAATAAGTATTGTAATGAAGCTTAATAGTAACTCAAATGCTGACTTTTTTTTTCAGATGTTGGGTTTTAAATGAAATCTCTATCAGCCACCATACTAGCTTTATGTATTGTTTAAGGTAATTCTGAAAGGAACGAAAAATTTCAAAATATACAGTCTCTTTTGAGGTTTTACATTGTATCACATTTATTTGGGTTTGTGACACCCGATGTACCCTATGTTAAAGTGTGGCATGGAATATATAGGTATGGTTGATAATTAAATTTTTTTTCAGACTTTCCCCAAGATGGGTGACAATATGAAGTGTTACAAAATCAGAGTTGGAAGTCATGTCCCTTGGAAAGCTACTTAACCTTGGGGCTTTATTTGCCTCATCTTTGTGAATGGTGATATCCCTTTTGTAAGCTTGTTGTGAAGATTAAATTATATACATGTGAAAATGATATGACATAGTATGGTGTTCAGAAAAAGTGCTTAATAAATGCTCTCACTCTTCTTCCTTCTATCTAAATTAATTGTTACCACATGTTTCTTACAGTAAAGCATTTGATCACATTTATTCATTCCCTAACATTCAATCTGTGAAAACCTACTCTGCTGTCATTTTATCTTATTTCTAGTAAATATAAACACGTCTAGCTTTATTTTCATGTAAGTGGAAATAACTTTCAAAAACACCCACTCACTCCAGCCTTCTCTTCCTGTCGACTTTAAACCAAATGAGCATAATGAAGGCCTCCCAGGCCTTTCACAGCATCTTTATGGCTTCTTCTGCCTCCCTCCTCTTCCAACTAGACCTACAGCGCACCCACTGTTCCTTAGACTACTGCATGTTTTGCTGTCTTAATGTTCTTGCTCACCCTCATCTAATTCTATCAAAATTTGACTCATTTCTTAAAGTCTGTATTTTGTACATCAGTGGTTTTCATGGTGTTTTCCACTCTCAGAGAAGTCCCCTGGAGTCTTGCAGGGCGTCCACATGGTCAAACCTATTTTTGTAACACAAAGACGTTAATGCTTTTTCACGTTTTCACTTTGTTGACATTTAATACTGTGGTGGAGAGGCAGAGGAACCAGAGATCAAATTGCCAGCATTTGTTGGATCATAGAAAAAGCAAGAGAGTTGCAGAAAAACATCTGCTTCTGCTTTATTGACTATCCCAAAGCCTTTGACTGTGGATCACAACAAACTGTGGAAAATTCTTCAAAGAGATGGGAATACCAGACCACCTTACCTGCTTCCTGAGAAACCTGTATGCTGGTCAAAAAGCAACAGTTAGAACCCAACATGGGACAACGGACTGGTTCCAAATTGGGAAAGGAGTACATCAAGGCTGTATATTGTCACCCTGCTTGTTTAACTTATGTGCAGAGTACATCATGCGAAATGCCAGGCTGGATGAAGCACAAGCTGGAATCATGATTGCCAGGAGAAATGTTAATAACCTCAGATATGCACCCTTATGGCAGAAAGCAAAGAAGAACTAAAGAGCCTCTTGATGAAAGTAAAAGAGGAGAGTAAAAAAGCTGACTTAAAACTCAACATTCAAAAAACCAAGATCATGGCATTCTATCCCATCACTGCATGGCAAATAGATGGGGAAACAGTGACAGACTTTCTTTTCTTGGGCTCCAAAATCACTGCAGATGGTGACTGTAGCCATGAAATTTAAAAAAGACACTTGTTCCTTGGAAGAAAAGTTATGACCAAGCTAGACAGCATGTTAAAAAGCAGAGACAATACTTTACCAACAAAGGTCTGTCTAGTCAAGGCTATGGTTTTTCCAGTAGTCATGTATAGAAGTGAGAGTTGGACCATAAAGAAAGCTGAGCACCGAAGAATTGATGCTTTTGAACTGTGGTGTTGGAGAAGACTCTTGAGAGTCCCTTGGACTGCAGGGAGTCAAACCAGTCAGTCCTAAATGAAAACAACCCTGAATATTCATTGGAAGGACTGATGCTGAAGCTGAAGCTCCAATACTTTGGCCACGTGATGGGAAGAACTGACTCATATATAATTTCATTGCTAACACTAGCAAGCGGGTACTCTTTCTGCCCCCTTCTGATGCCTATGTCAGAAGCTTTCTCTATCTCCTTTATACTTAAATAAAACTTTATTACACACACACACAAAAGACCCTGGTGCTGGGAAAGATTGAAGACAGGAGAAGGGGACGACCGAGGGTGAGATGGTTGGATGGCATCACTGACTCGATGGACATCAATTTGAGCAAACTCTGGGATTTGGTGATGGATGGGGAAGCCTGACATGGTGCAGTCCATGGTGTCACAGGGAGTCAGACACGACTGAGCAACTGAACTGAAGTGGGAGGGGGGTACACAGAAAGCACTTGTGCAGTTGAGTTGTGAGCTGAACAAACCACTTTTTTCATGGAATCCATTTTTGCCTGAAAGAACAACTGACAAACTACAGGTATTCAGACTTATTTAGCATACATTTTCTCAAAAATTAACAAAGTGAGCCACCTCCAGGAAAAGAACTGATAGTATTTGTTACCAATGATAAAATGTAAGTCTTCAAGCAAAAATTAGAATTTTGGAAAACTTGGATCTACCACTCTGAGCATGAGAGTTTCCTGATGAAACTAGTAGTGATTTGAACAAGTGATTTATAATGGATTTAAGTTAACTACATAGTTTTTCATGTTCTCAGTTTTAACTTCTAATATTATAAATATCAGTAAATATAACCACAAATAGAACAAGCTCTTCAAGGTTTGCAATAATATTTAAAGCAGGAAAAGGGTCATGAGACCAAAAAAGTTGGGAGCTATTGCACACTCACGATCACCTCCCTCCCCGAACCTCACCCCAGGCTGCAGGTGTGATTGCTCCCCCTCCCACCTGCTCTCAAGCTTTCATTCCTCATGTAATGCCTTGTATTTTAATTATTTGTGTGCTTGTTGTATATCCATCTTGGAGATTAGACCTCAAGCTCTTTATGGTTTTGAATGATCTCCTAGCAGTTCAGGGAAAACTGTCTGCACCGTTGCTCCACTGACTTCCTGGAGCGCTGTGGGTAAGCCACTGTGTCTTGGGCTTCAAATTTAAAATGAGAGTTCCATTGACTGACATGAGTTTCCTTCCAACTTGAGATACTTGAATCCTGTTCCTCTCAGAATACAGTGCTGTGCTAGCCATGCATTGGGAGATGGGGTTTGTGTTGTGGGGAAGAGCCCACATTCTGGGGTCAGGGATGTGGGTTTTCAAAAACACATGATCTGATCCTCTTGGAGCTTTCAGCCAGTGGTGGAAAGAAGTGACCCACCAACTGCTGAGACCTTGAGTGCTCTCAGAGAAAAGTAGTCAGGGTTCTTACAGAGCACAGGCATTGAAATCCAAGCGGGAGGGAAGGAGGCTCTTCCTTCTTGTAGATGATTCTTAAGTTGCCTTTAAAGAACTAGAAGTGAATTTCCTTGGCTTGCTTTATACTAAGTGTGGGAGAATGGTGGTAAGACTGAGGCCGCACCGGGGAGGTAGGATTGAATTCAGAACCTGCCCCAGGAGTCCCGTGGGACAGAGATGGAACTAACTGGAAGCAGCAGTTGAGGGATAAGATGACAAACGCTTTTTCCAGGTGGCACACACTTTGTATGTGGTGCTTTTGTTCACAATTCCTCTTTCCTGTCCCTCCAGGAAGACTGCACGTCCTCATCTGAACTCAGGCAGAGAAGAATGGCATCTCAAACTTGTAGAAGGAAAGGACCTCAGGGAGGCATCCCAAGAAAGCCATGTTTGTTAAGAGCGTATGAGGGCATGTGGAGTTCACCACAAAATGGACGTTCCAGAAGGCACGGGAAATGGAGCTGGCCAAGAGGCAAGAGTAGCGGAGGTGGGGCAGCAGGGGTTGGCTAGAGATGTTGAGCAGTGTTGAGATGAGAGCCTGGAAGGAACTTATATTCCATCCAAAAAAACGATCTGGGGGATGGCTGGCCTCACACATCTAACCAACTGGTTCCAACTAGAGGCAAGATGGTTTCTGTGCATGACATAGGCTCAGGGCTCGGATGATGACCCAGGCTGCTGGACTGCTGTTCTTGCATCTGGTCAGCAGCCTACACCCTTTACTCTTAGATTTGAATAGAACTGATTCTGATAAAGTCCAAACTGTTAGGAGACTACAGAGTTCATGTCTTCTGGCTGCTGCTGCTGCTGCTAAGTCACTTCAGTTGTGTCCAACTCTGTGGGACCCCATAGACAGCAGCTCACCAGGCTCCCCCGCTCCCTGGGATTCTCCAGGCAAGAACTCTGGAGTGGGTTGCCATTTCCTTCTCCAGGGCATGAAAATGAAAAGTGAAAGTGAAGTCACTCAGTCGTATCTGACTCTTTGCGACCCCATGGACTACAGCCTACCAGGCTCCTCTATCCATGGGATTTTCCAGGCAAGAGTCATGTCTGGCTAGAAGAATACAAAGTACCCATGAAAAGAGGTTTTGTAATGTAGTCATTGTCTTCAGAAGACCGTTTAGAGGAACTCTGAATATTAGTGAGCGAGGCCTTTCTTCTCAAGGATTTGTTCATCCAAACATGTTGTTTTCAGGGACCTGAGAGGATTGAGATTCGAACAGATAAAGAAGACTGAAAAAGACTGCTGGCCTAGGCTTCAGTTTTGCTAGAGATCAATACGAGAGGAGAGGCAAGAAGGCTGAACTCTAAGAGATAGTTTTATCATTATTCTTATTTACAGATGAGGAAACTGAGGCACAAAGAACTGGCCCCAAATCACTTAGGTTGTAAATAGCAGAGTAGGATCCGAACTTTGGTCCACTCGACTCTGCATCTGTGTGTAAGGGAAGGGAAAAGTTGCTTTCTGCAAGATGAGCTGCAACCTCAGTTGTGTAACCCAGGGCTTTCACCCTGGTATTCCCCAGCAGAGCCCTGGTAGACTTAACTGATAAATACGCTGGACTGTAAAAATATACAGTCCCGGCTTTACCAAAATAATACTTGACGACATTTCCATGACTTTGTTTAGAGGAAGCAAGATACAGTGCCCAGGTGCACTAGGCTTCAGGTTGTCTCCCAGTGCTGAAGGACAGGTGGTAGACTCTGATGAGGAGGAGGCCAGGTTAGATGCAGTGAGAAAGAGCTCCAGATTCTATTAGTCAAGTCTTCCAAGGGCTCGGGGGTGAGGAAGGAGAGCCCGGCCTGAATTTGATAACCCTGGAATATTAGGGCCCAGATTCTTATCTGGTGCAGTGGTTCTCAACTTTGGCTTCAGTTGAGTTGCCTGGTGAGCTTTAAAAAGTGTCAGGGCCTGGCCCTAGGCCCAGAAACTGATTAATTTGTCTTGAAGTTAAGGCCCAAGTATCAGTATTTAAAACAAAAAACTCCCAGTTATTTCAGTGTGAGGCCTGAGTTGATAATCTACTAGCAGTGATAATGACCTTCAGCACATCACATTCCTCTCTGGTCTTTAGTATCATCACCTGTTTAAAAAAAAATTATTTGCTAAAAGCTCTCACTGCCAATATTTTTATATGAGGCTATACTAAGTGATTTTTAATGTCCCAGGATTAAATCTTCATGAATCTCTTGATGATGTAAGCATTTTACAGTACTTATTTCATTTAGGGTTCAGAGTGTACTGTCATCAGTGTTTCCATTAGCACTAGAAACAGCGTGGGGTCAGTGCTGAGTCTGAGGCTTGAGACTCATAACAACTCATTCGCCTTAATACACGAAAGAACAGCAACCTCCAAATTTGGACTGTGCACATCCTTCGCCACTAGAAGAAGCATCTCAGAGATGTAGCCCCCCAGAAAGTGAGTCACTGGCACCATCTTCCATTGCGAACAGCAGCCCTCACTAATATTAGGCAGAAAATAGGACTCTAGAATGTGCATGAAAGACAATTTTAAGTCAATAGAGAAACTTGATATACTTTCAGGATTCATACATACAACAGCCACTATGGAGAACAGTGTGGAGATTCTTAAAAAACTGGGAATAAATAGAACTGCCATACAATCCAGCAATCCCACTGCTGGGCATACACCCTGAGGAAACCAGAATTGAAGGAGACACATGCACCCCAGTGTTCATCTCAGCACTGTTTACAATAGCTAGGACATGGACACAACTGACACGTCCATTGGCAGATGAATGGAAAAGGAAGTTGATGTACATACACACAATGAAATATCACTCAGCTCTAAAAAGGAACACATTTGAGTCAGTTCTAATGAGGTGGATGAACCTGGAGCCTATTATACGGAGTGAAGTAAGTCAGAAAGAGAAAGACAAATACTGTATATTAACACATATTATGGAGTCTAGAAAGACAGTACTGATGATCCTACATGCAGGGCAGCAAAAAAAACCCAGACTTTTGGACTCAGTGGGAGAAGGCGAGGGTGGGATGATTTGAGAGAATAGCATTGAAACATATTCATTACCGATGTAATATAGATGACCAGGGCAAGTTCTACGCATGAAGCAGGGCACCCAAAGCCAGTGCTCCGGGACAACCCAGAGGGATGGGGTGGGAGGGGAGGTGGGAGGGGGAAGCACATGTATACCTGTGGTCAGTTCGTGTCGATATATGGCAAGAACCATCACAATATTGTAAAGTAATTATCGTCCAATTAAAATAATTCTTTTAAATATACGTTACAAATTTTCTTTAAAAGATTCATATACACATTCAAGATTTTTATTTTTAAATTGACATGTGTAGGGGAAATTATGAAAGATTTGCTCTCAAAGAATACCGTGTGTTATTTTTACATTTTTCTAAGGGGTAGAGGTTTGAACAAGACTTTTCCCAGCGGATGGAGGCATATCCTCTTATAAGTGTCTTCAGCCTCAGCATCTGGAACCTTCCCAGTCCCTTCTCTTGGTTTCATCCCACAGCGGGCTATGTCCTGAAGACCACTTGGGCTTCTTTCCACTCAGCTTCTATGGCAGACGTTTACACATTTAATCGCCAGCACTTTTATTCTGAAAGATCCACGGTGCAATAATAAACCCAAGAAATGAGATGGGAAAAATGTGTATGGCCCACCTGTAAAGGCGTAGATGACGCAGGTGTGCCTGTGGCTCAGCACCGTGTCCTCAGCGAAGGGGCTCCGTGCCCCTCCTTGCCTTGGCCCTGTTCATCAGCCTTTAGTGCCATAAACGAGTGGCTGGAGTGGGTGAGGTGAGGAGCGCAGACCTGGAGGCAGATGGCCTGGCTTGGAATCCTGGCTCTGAGCTCACAAGGAATGTGGTCATCTGCAGGTCACTTATCCACCCCGAGTCCCTTCTCCCCAGCTTGTGCAGGATGATACGAATGCTGACATCGCAGAATTGCTGGGAGGAGGTGAATAAGATGATCCACGTAAAACATTTAATGTGGTGCCTGGCACTTAGTAAGTGCTTAGTAAATGTGAATGCATACCTTAAAGATAACTCCCCCTCCAGCATTCTCCATTTTGCCTTAAACATGTCTTAGTACCCGCAAGCTTGCCTTATAGCAGGAGACCCGAAGCAACCCATGTAAAGGGAGCATCAAAGCACAGGCGCTTTTCACCTAAAGTGCCCTCCTGCACCGTGCCAGGTTTGTGGTAAGAGAGGTGCCAGTTTTCAGTCAGGAGTCAAGTTGGTAGCACATGGGTCACTTCCTAAGGAATCGTGATAACGGGTCTTTTACGTTACGTGTCTTGGACTCTGCTGCTACTGCTGCTAAGTCGCTTCAGCCGTGTCCAACTCTGTGCGACCCCATAGACGGCAGCCCACCAGGCTCCACCGACCCTGGGATTCTCCAGGCAAGAACACTGGAGTGGGTTGCCATTTCCTTATCCAATGCATGAAAGTGAAGAGTGAAAGTGAAGTCGCTTAGTCGTGTCTGACTCTTAGCAACCCCATGGACTGCAGCCCACCAGGCTCTTCCGTCCATGGGATTTTCCAGGCAAGAGTACCGGCGTGGGGTGCCATTGCCTTCTGGCCTATACCAGACATCCAAGTGTAGACATCTACAGGCAGAGGTGGTGCAAGGCGATGATTTCCCCACCGCGTGAAATTCACCGCTGGACATCCCCCTGTTTGCTCATCATTGATTCTAACGTGATGAAAATGGAAACTGCTAACCCATGTGTTGGTACTTGTGCTAGAAACACGCCCTGCTCCCCAGGAGGGAGAAAGGAAAACACTTGGTTAAACTTCCCCTTTCATAGTCTAAAATTCCTGCTGCAACTTCGGGTCAGCTGTCCGGTCATCAACCCACAATCTGAGCCCAGCACCAGCCATCCCCAAGACCTGGACCAGCAAAGGAAGGAAGTCCTGAAGAAACCTTCACATGGCTACAGCTCATCACAGTGGACAAGAAAGGGGCAATTTTTATTCCAGGAACTTGGGGGATTTTAAAAGACCCATCTTCTGAGTAGGGATTCCCCAGTGGCTTGATAGTAAAGAATCCACCTGCCAATGCCAGGGACACAGGTTCCATCCCTGGGTGGGGAAGGTCCCCTGGAAAAGTAAATAGCAACCCAGTCCAGTATTCTTGCCTGTGAAATCACATGGACAGAGGAACCTGGTGGGCTACAGTCCATGGGGTCTCAAAGGAGTCAGACACGACTTAGAAACTAAACATCGCTTTGTTGTTGTTCAGTCACTCAGTTGTGTCCAACTCTTTGTGACCCTGTGGACTGCAGCACTCCAGGCTTCCCTGTTCATCACCATCTCTTGAGTTTGCTCAAATTCATGTACATTGAGTCAGTAATGCCATCCAGGCATCTCATCCTCTGTCGTCCCCTTCTCCTCCTGCCCTCAATCTTTCCCAGCATCAGGGTCTCTTACAGTGAGTCAGCTCTTTGCATCAGGTGGCCAAAGTATTGCACCTTCAGCTTTAGCATCAGTCCTTCCAGTGAATAATTCAGGATTGACTTCCTTTAGGATTGACTGGTTTGATATCCTTGCTGTCCAAGGGACTCTCAAGAGTCTTCTCCAGCACCATAGTTTGAAAGTGTCAATTCTTTAGCACTCCGCCTTCTTTATGATCCAACTCTCACATCTGTACATGACTACTGGAAAAAGTATAACTCTAACTATATACACCTTTGCCTGCAAAGTGATGTCTCTGCTTTTTAATATGCTGTCTAGGTTTGTCATAGTTTTTCTTCCAAAGAACAAGCATCTTAATTTCATGGCTGCAGTCACCATCCACAGTGATTTTGGAGAGAAGATAAAGTCTGTCACTATTCCCATTGTTTCCCCATCTATTTGCCATGAAGTGATAGGACCGGATATCATGATATTTGTTTTTTGAATGTTGAGTTTTAAGCCAGCTTTTCACTCTCCTCTTTCACTTTCATCAAGAATCTCTTTAGTTCCTCTTCACTTTCTGCCATTGCTGTGGTATCATCTGCAGGTCTGAGGTTATTGATATTTCTCTCGTAAATCTTGATTCCAGCCCGACATTTCATATGATGTACTCTGTATATTAGTTAAATAAACAGGGAGACAATATACAACCTTGACGAACTCCTTTCCCAATTTTGGGAAACCAAAAATTGAACCAGTACAAGCTGAATTTAGAAAAGGCAGAGGAACCAGAGATCAAATTGCCAACATCGGTTGGATCATAGAAAAAGCAAGAGAATTCCAGACAAGCATCTGCTTCATTGACTAAAGCCTTTGACTGTGTGGATCACAACAAGCCGTGGAAAATTCTTAAGGCTGACTTAGTGACCCTAATAAATTGAGAATCTAGCCCATAGGGGGCAGACCTGCACTGAGGACTGGATCTCATTTTTTTTTCTTGGACTTTGGTCTCTGGAAAAGCACCCAGAAGAGCATTCCTAAATATCAGGCATTTCAGTTTTTGATCAAAATCCGCCTTCTGTGTTTAAAGATACCTTGTAGTGGTGGAGCTAAATGTTTTTTCTCTGGCTGAGAATAGAAACCCTCCCTAGTCTAAACCACCTGCCTTGTTCTTAGGAGAAAAGGCCAGGCACCAAGCAGCAGAGCAGTCTCGCCCAGGAAGTTTCACAGCCCTTCATACCCGGAAGCACTTGTCATCTGAGCTTGTGAACCCACCTGGAAAGTGGAACACTTTAACTGATTCCCTTCAAAATTCAACTCCTTGAGCACTTCAAGGAATATAATTGGACCTAAAGTTAAAGAGGAGCAATGAAGTGACTCCTCACAACAAAAGATGGGAAAGCAAGGTGACGGACTTGGCAGGGCGATGGAGGAAATTGCAAGGGTGAGCCAGTTTGTGCTGACGGGACTTCTGAGACCAGGAAACCTTATCTTCATGACCTTTAAGCCTGATTGTTCAGCACAGATGTTCCCAGAATACAGTGATTTGGTTTTATTTTAAGGCTTTTTTTTTTTTTAAATATACAGAAAGCAAAACAAAATAAACAATTATTTTATACACTCACTTTTTTTGTGCATCAACATACAACATGTAAAAATGCAAAAATCTCTCCACTACCCCCAAAGGTAAATATTGTTCATTTGATGTCCATCCTTCTGAACTTTTGGATGGATGGGTGCTAGAGATATTTCCTGACTTTTTTTCTTAATAAAAATGGAGTACTGATACATAGATGTATTAATTACCCTGCTATTTGTTTGAGTCTTTGAGAGGAGGGAGCTTAACCAAAGAGTATATCATAGATATCTTTCCAGACCAGTATGCATAGATTTATCTCCTTTATAATGGCTCTGTGATATTCCATGGTTATGGATGTTCTAAGATTTAACTTTTTCTATTTATGGAGATTTCTGTTTCATAATTTTTCTGTTAAAGACAGTGCTTCAGGCAATACCTATGTAGAGATATCTGTACACTTATTAGTACATAATATTTCCTACAGATTATTAAAAATGGAAATTCTGGTCAGATTCTGCATCTCTAAGGAGCTTTCGGGTGATACCTGTAGTGCTGGTCTATGGACTGTAGTTTGAGCAGCCAGGTCATGTAAACAGTCCATCAAATAAAAGTCCAGCTAATCTAAGATCTATCCATATGCCGAAGAGACCCTGTATAGACCTTCTGGTTGATGACGCCGGTGGAGCCAAGCCTTTCCTACTCCGTAAAGTTATCTTGCTGCTGCTGCTGCTGCTGCTAAGTCACTTCAGTCAGCAGCCCAACAGGCTCCCCCATCCCTGGGATTCTCCAGGCAAGAACACTGGAGTGGGTTGCCATTTCCTTCTCCAGTGCATGAAACTGAAAAGTGAAAGTGAAGTTGCTCAGTCGTGTTCAACTCTTAGCAACCCCATGGACTGCAGCCTACCAGGCTCCTCTGTCCATGGATTTTCCAGGCAAGAGTACCAGAGTGGGGTGCCATTGCCTTCTCCGAAAGTTATCTTAAACCATCCTAATAAGCCCCTCTGCCATCTAAATACTAGCAAATGACCACAGTTGATGTGGAACAAATAATTTGCCTAGGCAAGCCCTGTCTGAATTCATGGTCCATAAAATTGTGAGATTAAATGGTGGTGGCTTTAAGGGAAAAAAAAAAAACAAACGATTGCTTGATCAAATTAGCACATTTTAAATTTTGATGATACTCTCAAATTACCCTTTCACAAGATTGCATCAATTTATGTAGTGGTGTGAACTATGGATGAGAGTGACTAGTATCTTCCCTAAAGGAATGGGATGAAGACTGTGTATTTGTTTATCATTATTAGCATTTTAAAATATATTTAATGATGAAATATTTCAAATATACAGGAAAGTATACAGAATAGGCTAAAATAGTGGTTCATACACATTTTTATTACTTTTTGCATTAAATTTAATAATTATTTTTCTCCAGAAAATTGCCCACTTCAGCTGAATGTTAAATTGAGATTTCGACCCAAATTTGGTTAAGTTCAAAGCCTATACTCATTTAGGCCTGGAGCAGAGACGGAGGGCAGAGCCCTGTGCTCAGGATGCCAGAAGACAGCTGAGTCAGCCCTTCAGCTGCTGTTCCAGTTCCCTGTTGGCTGCCTGGGCAACCACGAGCCCATCACCCAGGGGGCCTCCAGGAGGATGAGCCTGGTCCCCCTCCATACACTGTGACTCCCAGGGAGAAAATGAAGCCTCAAAGGAAAGTCACAGAAATACTGATATTGTTTTAATTATTACATAGAACAAATTACTGATCACAAAAGCCCAAGCCATGTAATCATCACAGAATTTAATGACATATATTTGCAAAGCAGAAAAAGACACAGACGTAGAGAACAAATATATAGATACCAAGGAGGAAGGGAGCGGATGGGAGGAATTGGGAGACTGGGCTTGACACATATACAGTACTGATGCTATGTAGGAAATAGGCAACTACACAGGCAACAGACTGTGTAGCACAGGGAACTCCCGAAGGGGAAGGAGATCCAAAAGGGAGGGGACACATGTATATGTATGGCTGGTTCATTTTGCTGTACAGTTAAAATTAACATAACATTGTAAACTCCCAATTAGTTTAGTTATATATATATATATAACTATATATGGAGCACAGTGGTAGCAGTGGCTGTGGTCATCAGTGGTCAGGGGGCAGCAAGTTGGGGAGGGGGGTGGGCGATGGGCAGTGTTTGGTGATGACTGGAAGAACTCTGACCTGGTATAGGGTGATGGTGGAGCACCCAGGCTGGTCTGTGGGGCTGGAGGAGGGGTGTCCCTCAGGAACAGGCTCTGCTGAAGGGCAGGAAGACAGGTGTTATAGTTTATTGGAGTATAAACTATGCTCCGATAAAAATTAAAGAAAAATGATGTATAGGTAGTATATAAACTGTATATCTGTATTATTTTCTTTTACAGTTCATTATAGGCAGTAGGGTTTATAGGGCTTGAGTAGCATTGATACTCCTCATCGTTACTCCACTCTCTTCACCCCTCCGTGAGCAGCTGCTGCTGTTCTTACCATAAGGGCTGGATGCCAGGAGCTGCCCGTTTTATGTGATGTGACAGGCAGCTTTCGGTTCTGTCACTCTAACTCGGTCCCTGAATTGACTGTCTCATTTGCTGTAGTATCAAAATCTAAAGCTGAGCCCTTGTGAACATTCCCACTGGGCCACCTGTCTTCCTTTTGTTTTATAGATGAGTCAAACAGGCTTAGAAAGTTGAAGGGTTGTGCCTGCGTATACACAGATGAGGGGTGTCAGGAACTTTTTTTAAATAAGAGGAGTTTTGTGTGCTCTGGGCTTAATTGCTCAGTCGTGTCTGACTCTTTTGCGACACTATGGACTGTAGCCCGCCAGGCTCCTCTGTCCATCGGGATTCTCCATGCAAGAATACTGGAGTGGGTTGCCATGCCCTTCTCCAGGGGATCTTCCCAACCGGGGATCAAACCCAGGTCTCCCGCAGTGCAGGCGGATTCTTTACCATCTGAGCCACCAAGAGGAGTCTTGGAAACCATCAAGTCCATCCAGGGACAGGTGGGCCCCTGGGAAAGAGGGTCTTTAATGTCTTACCCCTCCCTTGACCTGCCTAATTCTCCTCCCCCTCACCTTGTCAGATGTGTGACACAACCACAGGGTCCCCTGAATGCTTTGTCCCTCTATCTCCCCTTCCTCAACCAGGGCAAACCACTCCTGCCTAATCTATCAGCGACTCCCCCAGGGAAACCAGCTCCCCCAGTTGCAAAAGGAGCTGATAAATAAATGCCCCCCTCCCCAGCTGTTAAGTGCTGACAATGGCTTCTAGTGGTTCTGCACTCAAGTGGATATTCTCTAACTTAATTTTTTTAAAGGTAACACATTCAAATGGCCCCAAATTAAAACAATATAAAAATTACCATTCCTAGACCCACCTGCCTTCCATTGTGCCAATTTTCATCTCAACTCTCTGCAGGTAACTTTTTTTTTTTAGCTTCTTGTGTATCTTTTCAGATACTTTATACTCATATAAGCAGATATAGATATATATTTACAAAGAACTCCTAAGAAGTCTCAGAACTGTAAGCCAAAGAAATCCTGCTAATAGTAAAACTGTAGACACTCTGAAAATCTGAGCAGCAGGTCTTTCCCAACAACCCTTTAGTCAGGACTTGTGGCTACTTTCTTGTAGTTGAAGTTCTCAGCTCTAAAGAAAATTGGTTCCTGTGGGACTCTGTAACAAGTTCATCACCCAGAAAGAACTACAACTGTTGCCTCATTTCTAGGTCTGAAAGGAAGAAAGGGTGAGATTAGGGGAGCTCTTGAGACCCATCTCTTCACTGGTTGATTCATTTGTTGACCATTCCTATGCACCAGGCACTAAGCCAGGCCCCAGGACACAGATATAATACCTGTGCTCACTGCAAAAGGAAGACAACTTAGACCAAGGCTGTTATTTAGATGGTGTCAATTGCAACTGACAGAATATCCAACACAAAGAGTCTCTGTTTTAAAAGATCTGTGTAGTCAAAGTTATGGTTTTTCCAGTAGTCATGTATGGATGTGAGAGTTGAACCATAAAGAAGGCTGAGAGCCAAAGAATTAACACTTTCAAACTATGGTGCTGGAGAAGACTCTTGAGAGTCCCTTGGACTGCAAGGAGATCCAACCAGTCCATCCTAAAGGAAGTCAATCCTGAATATTCATTAAAAGAACTGATGCTGAAGCTGAAGCTCCAATATTTTGGTCACCTGATGTGAAGAGCCAACTCATTGGAAAAGACCCTGATGCTGGGGAAGGTTGAGGGCAGGAAAGAAGGGGGTAACAGAGGATGAGAAGGTTGGATGGCATCACTGACTCAATGGACATGAGTTTGAGAAAACTCAGGGAGATAGTGGAGGACATGGGGTCGCAGAGAGTCGGACATGACTTAGCAACTGAACAACAACTGAAGTACGAAAACATAGAGTTGACTTTAGATACAGCTCAATTCAGAGCTTCAGCAGTGTCACTAGGAGATATCTCTTGGCTCTTTTCCCTCTCGGTTCAGTTCTCACTCATGGTTGTCCAGGAACACTCAGGTTCATTTCATCATTGATTCAGGTTAGTGGAAGTGAATCAGTGCTTCCTGCAAATCCAAATATCCAGAAGTTGAGTGTCCTTACCCATTTCTAAACCAATCACTGAAGCCCACAGGGATGGACTATACTGATTGGTCTAGTCTAGGTCACATGTTCCACTCTCGGTGCCCAGGGTCAATTTTTCCCAGAACACATAGGTCCAGAGTGAAGGAGAGGTGGTACTCCCCAAATTAAACAAGGGTACTGTAGCCATACACACGAATAGACTGCTGGGGCACAAACATAGGAAGTGTCCACTCCATCCATGCAATTACAAGTGCAGTGAATAGTGCAAAGGGGAACTGCAGGGTGCCATGGAGAGTCTGCCCCTGCAGAAGAAGTGGGCAGCAACCCAGTGAGGGTTGTGGGTTTATATTCATGGGAGGGAAGACTTGTCTTGGGAAAGCCCAGATATGGGAATGCGTGAAGCCCTTTCCCAGAACTGAAAGATCTACCATGTAACCGGAGCTCAGAAAGCAGGAGTGGGGAGAGACCAAGACCAGATGGGAAAGGAGCCAATAGGGTGGACCTGCCCCTTTAACCCAAGCCGTGACCCCATGCCAAGCTCCACTCGTGATTTATTCCTTGTGTTCAGTCCTGTCAACCAGCTAATTGGAGTAATTAGAGACCCAGTGCTGCATGAGTGTGAGGATCAACTCTCACCAGGTCACTTCCTGGCCCTGTCTGCTCTCCACCTCCTGTTTCTCCCACTCTTGACTTCTCCTGACCCTGCTGGTCCCACACCCCCAATTCAGAAGGGTGTTTAGAGGGAAATCTGGCCAGGTGGGCATACAAGCTAAGAGCCAGTCCTCAGGACCTAGCCTCACCATACTTAGCAAGGCTGCCTCTCCACTGGACACCAACCCTGTGAACTGAGGCCCAGACATACACTATGTCAAGGCCCGGGGTCCAGGACAAACATGGGGAGTGAGCAGTAACCTTCCAAAGTGAGCAGAGGGCAGCAGAGCAGGGGCCACAGGGCCAAAAACATGGTCCTGAGTGTTCTCTGGGCTCTGAAAGCTGCTGAAAGCTGACCCAGGCTTCAGCTTTGAGTTCCTGGGGAAATATTTTGTTAACAAGTCCAAGCTTGTTCTTCTCGCTGCACAACAGGCCAGTAAAATAGGAGACAATGTGCTGAGGCAAGGAATATGACTTTATTCAGAAAGCCAGCTGACCGAGAAGATGGCAGACTAATGTCTCAAAATAACCATCTTCTTCGGGTTTGGATGCCAGGTTCTTTTATAGAACCAGAAAGAGAAATGATGAGGAAGTTAAGTAAAAAAGGCAGAATAGAGAGGGAGAGATGGTGATGAAGTAAAGTAAAAAGGGCAATCAGTCTTGCAAAACATCTCCTGGAATGACCAGCCTCCAGGGAGGGATGTGTTAGTTTCTTCTTTCTTGTCACCATTCACGGGTGGGCAGGGTCAGATTATCTCCCTGTGAGCTGAACAAAAGCACATTAGTTTAACAGTCAGGCAGAGAGGCAGGGTTCTCTGAGACAGGCCACTATGTATGATTATAACAACAAAAGCAATGAAAAGTAAAGTTTAAAGTCAAATAAACAGGTCCAACATGGAGTCAACATCGGCTCTTCACTGTAACAGTTTCATAACTCATTTGATGAGAGTCATGGGAAATGCAACTTCTTCAGAGTCTCTTATATAGGAAAGTGAAGAAAGCAAGACAAGAGAGCATCAGATCTACATTTAGTGCCTAATGCTATTTGCCTTAGGTTCTGGGCAGAACTTTCTCTTTACTTCCTCTCTAGTTGCTGCTGTTTCTGACATATTTAAAGCTGCCCAGTTTACATAGGTGTTTTTAATTATAAGTTGCCTCACTTTCTGAAAGTAGATTAATAAACAAATGAAAGAAGAATATTATGAGAGTTGTTTTTTGGTTTTTTTTTTTTTAAATTTCGGGCCCTCTCAAGTTTTAAAACATTTTCTTCTCTCAGGTCTATGCTCTCAAAGTGGAATCAGAGCCACCACGAACGGACAGCCAGCTTCCTCTATTTAATCAGTTGCTTGTTAATGCACAATATACAGTTTCCTCCTGACAGTCCAACAAGGGTAACCACAGCTGCAAACACACATCTGTGTTTAGCTAACAGACCAGCAAGGCTCACGTCAATCATCTCTTTTATGCAATACTTTATGCAAATGTGGATAAAGCTCACAGGGGGCCCAATGTCTTCTTGAAGGTGGTTTATGTGCAGAAATTAATGTTTGCATTTTCTCATTCATCAGCTTGAAAATGACACTCCTCCCCATCTGCTCTTAGTATCTGACTTTAGGGCTCCCCTAACGCAACCCCTGGTGGCCAAAACCCCATAGCTCCAGATCCTGCCAGCGCACCATTTCTCCAGTTTAGCACAATTTAGTAATCTCAACTTTATTTTTCTTGACATTAGAACCATGTGAAACCAGCGCAGAGCTACTTGTTGGCTGATGCTATGACTATCAGAAAACCCAGGAAGTCCTCCCACCTGAGTTGTTACTGAGCCCAAGATGGCTCTGCTTGCCACACGACAGGCCAGGGGGGACAAGGCCTGAGGCAGGGAATAGTGACTTTATTTGGAAAGACAGAAGACTGAGAAGATGGCAGATTAGTATCCCCAAAACAAACCATCTTTTGGGGTCTGGATGCCAGAACAGAGAGAGGAAGGAGGTAAGGAAGTAAAGTTTAAAAAAAAAAAAAAAAGACCATTAATTTTGCCTGGCTTGGCCAGCATCAGGTGGCTTGGCCAGCATCAGGGAGGGGTCGTATTAATATTAATTTCTTCTTTTCAGCAACCATTCCCAGGTGGGCAGGCTCAAATTGTCTCCCTGAGAGCTGAACAAAGGCTCTTTAGTTTAACATTCAGGCCGGGGGGTAGGTTCCCTGAGGCAGGCCATTACGCACAATTATAACAACAAGGGCTAAGAAAAGCAAACCTTAAAGTAAGGGGAAAAAAAAAAAAAAACAGATCTAACTCGGAGTCCGTTTTGGCTCTTCAGAGGACCCACTGGCATCCGCCCCCCTCAATGCCAGGGGCCCCTCACCAGGCCTCAGTGATTCTGCCCATTTTCCCTTTTCCTCTAGAGCATCTCCCAGGCACACTGTGGAGACAGCTGCCAGCTCTTCGAAGCAGGACTTGATCTATCTGTATGTCTGTGTAGCCACGGCTTTGCCCTCCTCCTCCTCCTCCCCACAGACACTGGAGCTGCACAGAGATGGTGCAGAGGCAATGGCTCTGGGCCCCTCATCTGGTCTCCTTTCCAAGCAGGCGCTTCTCACTGCCATCAGCCAGGGCTTCCAGGCACCTACCACTTTGCAACAGAGAAACTGAGTCCAGGGAGGAGCCTGACAGCAAGCATCCCCCACCCAAGGGAGGTGGTGTTCTGGAGCAGCCTCCTTTCTTGCCAAGCCTCATCCCCCTCACAGTCCTCTATGAAATAAGCCCTGGGTGACTTACCACCCACATGCCAAGCAGCCTCTAGGACATTTTGCTGACTTAAAAGCCATCCTTTCTTGAGCCGACTATGCCCTCCCTCCCCTCTCCCACGAAAGCAGCAGCTCCTGGGATGGTTCTTGGCTGTACATCAGAAATTTTCTCTTCTATTTCAGGAAGATTCATCCGACCAGAGTGAGCAGACTGCAAGGAGCTGGTAAAGGCTGGAGGTGCCAGGAACATCAGGAGAGCGGCCAGGGCCCTGCGGAGGGGAAGGTATGTGCCTTGTCCTGGCCCTGGAGGATGGTGTGGGATCACCCAAGAGCTTGTTAGAAAGGCAGGTTCGCAGCTGCCACCCCAGGCCCACTGGATCAAAATCTGCCTTTTATAGATCCCTGGGTGACTCGAACAGGAAAGTTTGAGAAGCAGTGGATTCTCTAGGACCCTGTGATTGATTGGATCCGAGTGAGTCTCCAGGTCCTTTCTGTAACCTTCCCCACAGCATCTGGCATAATTAATGCCAAGTACAAAAGTCTTCAACGCACAAAATAAGAAAGCACAACTTCCCTTACTCAATCCTGATGGCAGCCCTGGGGCTTGGAATTGTTATCCTCATTTCAAGGAGGAAGGAGCTAGGCTTAAAGAGGTCAGACCACAGGCCCAAGATTATAAACTCAGTTCAGTTCAGTTCACTTGCTCAGTCATGTCCGACTCTTTGCAACCCCATGGACTGCAGCACGCCAGGCCTCCCTGTCCATCACCAACTCCCGGAGTTCATTCAAAGTCATGTCCATCGAGTCAGTGGTGCCATCCAAACATCTCATCTTCTGTCGCCCCCTTCTCCTGCCCTCAATCTTTCCCAGCACCAGGGTATTTTCCAGTGAGTCAGTTCTTCGCATCAGGTGGCCAAAGTATTGGAGTTTCAGCTTCAGCATCAGTCCTTCCAATGAATATTCAGGACTGATTTCTTTTAGGATGGACTCCAAGGACTAGGATTTTTCTGGAGGCTGCTCGACCTCTAGATCTGCCACTTGAAGCAGGAATTCTCTGCTTCAGGGGCTGCACTTAAACCAAAGCCCCAGGAAAGAAGCATCTTGACTCCCAGCTGACAGTCACTCTAGAAACCTGGGCTGAGAGTCCCTAGGCCTCGCTGCAGAGAGGAGGACAAGGAGGGGCTGGCAGGGCTGTGAGCTGCTCCCAGGAAACAGCAGGGTGCAAGCCCCAGCACCCAGGGCCTGTCTGGGCCTGTCCTTCTGCAGCAAGCTCCCACTGCCTAGGACAAAACAGAGCCCTTTGGGCCTGGGCCCAGCTTAGCAGCTCTGGGGCGGGCGGGGGACACATGCCCACAGATCTCCTGGTTCCTGCAGCTCCTCAAGAAGCTGCCTTGCCATGGCAACCCCAGGTCACAACCCCAAGCTCCAAGACCTCTGTCCAGAAATGCATTTTACAGCCTCCCTCTTGATAGCTCAGCTGGTAAAGAATCCACCTGCAGTGCAGGAGACCTGGGTTCGATCCCTGGGTTGGGAAGATCCCCTGGAGAAGGGAATGGCTACCCACTCCAGTATTCTGGCCTGGAGAATTCCACGGACTGTAAAGTCCATGAGGTCGCAAAGAGTCAGATGCAACTGAGCGGCTTTCACTCTTCACTTCTCTGAATCTAGTCCCAGTGTCACCCCTCTGCAATGTCTGCACAACAGCCCCAGACAAAATTAAAGCTTCTAGAAGCAGGAACAATTCTACAAATGTTGACTGGATGTGTATCATGTGCCCAGTAACTCTGTGTGTGTGCACACATGTTCAGTTGCGTCTGACTCTCTGCAACCCCATGGACTGCAGCCCATCAGGTTCCTCTGTCCATAGAAATTTCCAGGCTAGAATACAGGAGTGGTTTGCCATTTCCTACACCGGGGGATCTTCCCAACCCAGGGGTCAAACCTGCATCTCCTGTGTCTCCTACATTAGCAGGCAGATTCTGAGCCACCTGGGGAAACTCAGAACTATGCAGGATGCTTTGACTTGTATCATCTCATTTTATCCTTCACCTATGGAGACAGGTACTATTATTCCCATTTTACAACTATGAAAACAGAGGCTAGTGGATTAGGGGGCTAGAATTTGTTGACTGAAAAAAATTATGCACCGTGTGAGATTTGTGAGTTAAATTTTATTTGGGGCAAAATGAGGACTACAGCCTGAGAGATGGCGTCTCAGATATGCAGAGGAACTGCTCCAAAGAGGCAGTGGTGGGTCAGTATAGATGCGATTTTGGTGAAGGGACTATACATGCAATCAGGCACTCATCTTGGCAGAAACTTGCTGTCACGAGGAGCAGATGTCTCTAAGAATTTTAGTGCTTCTCTAGATATGAGAAGATGCAAGTTTTAGGGTTCATAAAACCTTCTGAAAATATCTACCTGAAAACCTGCTCTGCCAGTATTTCCCAAAGCAGAGAGCGTCTCATTCCTAATCTCCACCCTAAACTCTTCTTGCTGCTGCTGCTAAGTCGCTTCAGTCGTGTCCGACTCCGTGAGACCCCATAAACGGCAGCCCACCAGGCTCCCCCATCGCTGGGATTCTCCAGGCAAGAACACTGGAGTGGGTTGCCATTTCCTTCTCCAATGCATGAAAGTGAAAAGTGAAAGTGAAGTCACTCAGTCATGTCTGACTCTTAGTGACCCCATGGACTGCAGCCCACCAGGCTCCTCCGTCCATGGGATTTTCCAGGCAAGAGTACTGGAGTGGGGTGGCTGTGTTAAAAGTCAGAGAATACAGTGGCTAGTGACTTCATCTTTGTAGAGGCAGATGGCAAGCAACCATTTTCTGTTGGCAGATTTAAATCCAATTTTTACTCCAGATCCAGTACTTCTCTACCCAGGAGCTGCATTCTTCATAGATTTAATGTGAGACTTACCATATCACTTGATAATGACTTAATGGCAAGAGTGTGCACTTTTCCAATAGACTGCACACCTTTAAAGGGTCCCCAACTTCATCTTGTATCCCAATGCTTGCCTTATAGGGCCTAGAACATCATATACATGGAATACACTATGTTGAACTGAATTACCTTCAGCAGATTTTACCAAGCAAAATACTGTAGACCAGACTCTGTGCTAGGAGCAAGGGATACAAAAATGAAAAGGAAGCAAGGGAGTGGATTAGGCACAAACACTGCAGTAGAATTAGGGACTTGAGAGACTAGAAGAAGGCACCCGTGGGGGCAGGGGGGAAACTGGGGAAGGAGCACTGGAGGGCAGGAGCGGGTTGCAGAGACCCCATGGCTGGTGCAGAGCCTGAGGGAGCCTGGGAACAAGAGAGGAATTTGCCACAAGAAGGATGAGCCATTTCAGGGAGGGAAGAGCAGAAGCTGAAGCACGGAGGTGTGAAAGACTCTGGTTTGGCTAGGGTTTTAGGAGAATAACAGGCATCCCTGGTGTTTCAGATGGTCAAGAATCTGCCTGCAGTGCAGGAGATCTGGGTTCGATCCCTGGGCTGGGAAGATCCCTTGGAGAAGGGAACGGCAACCCACTCCAGTATTCCTGCCTGGAGAATCCCCATGGACAGAGGAGTCTGGGGGGCTATAGTCTGTGGGGTCGCAAAGAGTCGGACACAACTTATGGACTTTCACTTCACTTAGGGGAATAGTAAATAGTACTCTAGAGGGAGTGGGCCTTCTAAGGATTCCCCCCTAAACTGGATTCTTACTACCTAAAACCACAGGTTTCCCCCTTCCCACAGTGAAGCCCAGCCTAGTCAATGCTGCTGCTGCTGTTGCTGCTAAGTCACTTCAGTCGTGTCCGTCTCTGTGTGACCCCATAGACAGCAGCCCACCAGGCTCCCCCGTCCCTGGGATTTTCCAGGCAAGAATACTGGAGTGGGGTGCCATTACCTTCTCTGAACCTAGTCAATAAACACTGGCAAACGCACTGAATGCATGTTTCTGCAGGACAAACAGGGAGACACCCAGCTGAGGGTGCCAGATTCCTCCTCCTGGGTCACAAAGAGCCCCTTCCAGCCCCAGGAGAACAGGGTCGGCAGGGTGGCAGTGGGAGGGATGAGGACTGCTTCTTCTTTCCTTACAGTTCCCTTAAAAGTGAAAGTGTAATCGCTCAGTCATGTCCGACTCTTTGCAACCCCATGGACTATAGCCACCAGGCTCCTCCGTCCATGGGATTCTCCAGGCAAGAGTACTGGAGTGGGTCGCCATGCCCTCCTCGGGATCTTCTCAACCCAGGAATCGAACCCGGGTGTCCTGCACTGCAGGTGGGTTCTTCACCTATTGAGCTACAAGGGTTATAGGGAGGCAGAAATTCCTCCTACGCTGGGCATAGCCCAAGGAGAAGACGATGCTGGGCACAGACTCCACCCTCCCCACCCCCGCAGTGCTCACAGAGGCTGGACAGGTGGCCAGGCCTCGTGTGCCCTGCAGTCCCCAGGGTGAGGGGCAGCCACAGACCCAGGGAGAGCAGGACGGACACCCGACTCCAGAGGCCCTCTGGGGACCCTGGGGTGAGGAGGACATGACCCGGAGAGTGACCTGTCAGGGCCCCCCCCAGAACTGTGGCCAGGACTGCTGCGAGGGCGGAAAGAAAGGCACAGGGGTTGAGTGGTGTTTAGGAGGTGACACTCGGAGTCGATGATTAATTGGGTGTGGCGGGAACTGGGCTGCCCTGCAAGCTCTGGCAGGGCGGCTGGCTGGGGGGTAGGGGGTCATTGCCCCGGAGACTGAGAGTGGGAGGGAGACAGGGCAGCAAGAGAGGACACGCCGGGTCTGAGAGCTCGGATGCCAGAAGCCAGGGTGCCCAGAGCTGTGGGCACCGGAGAGCAGGCTGGCCTGGGGAGACACAGGAGTCAGCTGACTAGAAGGCACGCTTCCCAGGCAACAGGAGTCTGGAGTGAAAAGGAGCGTGACAGTGAGTCACCAGGACGGCCTGCTTGGCCTGCGTCTCCCCGCCTCCTGGGGAACCCCAGCTCCTCTCAGACACAGCCCAGGAACGCTTGAGCTTGCTCACTCATATGAACTCACTTCTTGAACCAGACCTCTGCGGCCCCGGGGTTTCCACGGCTCTCCCCTCCTCGTTCCTGCCCATCAGCGACCACCCAGACTCAGAGCCATGCCTGGGTCCCGATGCCCACCCAAGAGTCGTGGCTCCAGCTCTGACCCACCTGGGCCAAGGCCCACTGGCCACGGCATCGACGTCTGCATTGGAAGAGTGCATGTTCCACAAGCAGTAAAGATGGAAACCAACAAGACCCACGGCAGGCCAGGCCCCGACTACAGCAGGGCTAACTCAGCCCCATCACCACCACCACCACCATCACCACCCCACCATCACCAGGAATGTCCTGAGCACCTCCACACCTGCAGAGGCAAGCCCCATGGACCCGAGCCCCAGTCCAAACCTGCCTCCAATCCTACCCCATATTAGCCTCTTTCCATAGTGACTGACTCGGAGAATATCAGTTTGTTTCAGGGGAAAGCAAAACCTCTAGTCCACCCAGACTGGGCAATCTGAAGACACGATCCAAGTAGACAAGGATCAGTACCCAGAGACTGGATCATCCAGCCTGTGGGCCCAAGCGTTATCATTCTGATGGCACGAGCCTCAACTCCCAGGAAGATTCTAACCACTTCTCATCACCTCCAGTGTCCCCAGCTCAGACCCAGCCACCACTATCTCTTGCCTGGGTTATTGCCACAGCCTCCCAACTGATCCTCCTGTTTCTACCCTTCAGCCCAGTCTTAACACAGTAGCCTGAGTAAACCATCCACCAGGCAGTGCTCTGCTGAAACCTCGTCTTCCCACCTCAGAGGAAAACCCAAGTCCTCCCAAAGCCCTGTGGTCTCAGCCTTAACATAACCACCACCCCCCACAAACCCCGGTGATGCTCTGACCTTGACTCTGGGCTGCTTGTCCTTATTCCCGCTGCTCCTCCAGTCCTCAGGCAAAGGATCTGCTGTCCTCTCAGGCGCCTTGCACTTGCTGTTCCCTCAGCCTGGAATATTCTCCCTGCACGTGGCCACCCACCCCCTCTTCAGTCTTTGCTCGCAGTCTCAGTGATTACACCATCTCAGATGTCAGCACCTATACACACACACACACACACACACACACACACACATTTTCCTCCACACCTGCTTAATTTTTCTCCTCAGTGTTTCTCACATCATAGCTTACTTGTTGATCTTGTTTATGTGTATTTCCACAGAGACCAAAATTTTATCTGTTTAGTTTGGTTCCCTCTGACCGCTCCCCCCTCCCCCAGTGCCCACAAGAATGCTCACGACTGTGTGTTGAGGTAGATCTGTTGGTCGATTGTGATGTGGGAATGAAACAATTTCTGGATTCTTTGCAGGAGACCCCCCCTGGTTCCCTTATAAATAGACCTGGCGAGTCTGTCTACTGGACTCCTGGATGGGCCCAAACATGCCTGAGAACTGGGTGAACTTAGCTTTCTTCAAACTTCTTTCATCCCAGCCCTGCTGGAATGCAGGGAGCAGTGCAGTGAACCCCTGAGTGTGAAGGAGCTCGGTGGGGAACATGGCCCCTGAGAGAGCAGAGGGGCCTGGGAGGAAGGCTGGAGAACCGGCATCTCCAAGACACCTTTGAACGTCAGTAACAAAGCAATTTGGTAATGAGTGTGAGGTCCTCTGTTCAAGGGGAAACAGTCCGGGGCAGGAAGAGTGCAGTGCCTCACAGCAGAGGAGCCCTCCTCCCCGGGGATTCTGGCAAGCGTAGCTTTACAGAGCTTAGAAGTGAGGGCCGGAAACAAGGCATGGTTGGCTAGTATGTCCTTAGAAGGCCAGAGGCGCTCTTTTCTAGAGTGAGGTACGCCAAAGCCAAGTTAGAGACTTGTAGGTGTGAGAGCAAACAGCCTCCCTCAGGGGGGCGCAGTTGTGTCCTTCCTCAGCTGAAGTGAGACAAGAGCTACAACCCTTGTGGGATGGAACAGGGTTTCTAAAAGGCAAAGCTGAGAGGTCTGAGAAGGAGCCCACAGTGAGGAACTGGGAGGCCTCAGGTCAGAGCTTGTGGGCTGAATCTCAAGACAGCCTGTACTGACGGCAGAGGTCAACAGTGGGAGCCAGGGGCCTAGCCAGGCTCCCATTTTTTCAGGAGCATTTAGCCCATCTCCTGCTGAACTTGTTGGGGGAGACTGGGCTTCCTTCCTGCAGCCCTCCTGCTGGTAGAGAGATGGGCAGGAAGCCAGGCCAGGGTGGGGAGGGCAGAGGGCTCAGTGTGGGGGGTGGGTTGCCTAGCACCATGGGAGGGAGGGGGGCACAGCCCTCAGCTGAGAGGTCCTGAGGGTGGTGTTGGAGAAGACCCTTGAGAGTCCCTTGGACTGCAAGGAGATCCAACCAGTCCATCCTAAAGGAGATCAGTCCTGAATATTCATTGGAAGGACTGATGCTGAAGCTGAAACTCCAATACTTTGGCCATCTCATGTGAAGAACCGACTCATTGGAAAAGACCCTGATGCAGGGAAAGATTGAAGGCAGGAGGAGAAGGGGACGACAGAGGATGAGATAGTTGGATGGCATCATTGACTCAATGGACATGAGTTTGAGCAAACTCTGGGAGTTGGTGATGGACAGGGAGGCCTGGCGTGCAGCAGTCCATGGGGTCACAAAGAGTCAGACATGACTGAACTGAACTAGGGTGGGGCCCCTGTTTCCCACTTTCTTTCCTCCACTGCTTTAGGCCAGTGCTCTTACTCTGTGTTTCTAGCCCAGCTTCTGTATTAACTTCAGAGGACTCTATGCTGCTATTATGAAGGGCTGACCCTCAAACAGGGTTGCAAATGTAAACGCTGGGCAAGTGTGTGGGTCTTGAAGAGGGCCGTTTGGTAGGAGGCAGCCTGATTAAACAACAAAAAACAAAGCCTGCCAGGCCTCTGAAGAAGGCAGAGTTCTTCACACTCGCAGTGTGCAGCCAGAGTTAGAACCGTGTGGTTGGCCTCTGGTTCAGCCATAAGGCTGTGTGACTTCAGGCAGTTTATCAAGGTGGCTTCAGTTTTTTTGTGTGAAGAAGGCCAGCGCAAAACTAACGTGAGGGAGACCCTGGGAGCGGGATAGAACTTGGAACTGTTAATTATAAAGGGGCAGCCACGGGGTCAAAGCCTGAAGAGAGACTTGTGCCTGAGTGAAAGGCAGGGCCGCACCTGAGAGGGGGAGCTGCGTTTTGGGTGAAGACTTCGTGCAGGAGCTGGGCACTCATGCAGTCACCTGTTAACCCAGTCAGAGCTGCGTTCCAGGTGAAGACTTCGCGCAGGAGCTGGGCACTCGTGCAGTCTGTTAACCCAGTCACTTTGCAGACCCAGGACAAAGTCCGGAAGTCAGTTTCAGGGATTTAGCACAGGCTTGGCTGGATTTGCAGCCAGGAATGCTTGCTGTTGTTCTTGCTGTTGACACACACGCTTGAGCTGATGTTGCCTCGAGCCTTCCCCACCCCAACCCTGCCCAGGGTGAGCTGTGGCAGAGGACTCAGGTGGGATGGGTTTTGTGGCTTCCAGCTGTGAGGAGGGGCAGCTAGCAGAGGTCAAGCATCAGACAGGGCCTGACAGATTATGTGGAAACTGGTAGCCATGGCCACTGTCCTGAAACTCATACCCCTCTTCCGTCTATTAACCCTATCTGGAGGGACTTAGCCATGCTGCCAGCAACAGCTGCCCAGACCCATGGCCGTGATGCCTGTGAGGAGTGAACGGCCTCTTTCCCAGGGACCCTGGACATGGGTTTGGGTGGACTCTGGGAGTTGGTGATGGACAGGGAGGCCCGGCGTGCTGCAGTTCATGGGGTCGCAAAGAGTCGGACACGACTGAGTGACTGAACTGAACTGAAACCAAATATACTTCAATTAAAAAACAAAGAAACACCTGTTTAAAAATGCAAGTTCCAGAACCCACCCGCAACCCCCTAAAGCAGAATCTCCAGAAGTTAGGGAAGATGTTTCTACAAGGACCTCCAGGCCATTCTTATCATAGGAAGGCAGGTTTCCCCCCCGCCCTTTTTTTTTTTTAATGCAGATAGCTCCTAGAGATTCACTGTAATGGGGGTGGGGGTGATGTGGCAGCTGGTGGAACCAGGGTGGACTGATGTTTTGAACACAGTGGCTCTGATGCTTAATCTACTGAGAATCACTGCTGACCTTCAAGCGTACTTGACCTATTCTTACCACTTCGATGAAAAAAGCTGAGCTTCAACTGGGCTTTGTAATAATGATTTCAATCAGACTTTCTCCCTTTTGGGTACGATATGTTTGTTTTATCACCATTATTTAAAAACAAAACATAACAAAAACAAACAAAATCTCTGCTTTTGGAACGGTCCTGTGTGTATTGTGCCCTCATGTGACCCTTTCAACAACCCACCAAAATTGGTTCTATTGTTGCCCCACTTTACAGATGAGAAAACAGTTTGCTTAAGCCCGTCGGGCTGCTAATGAGTAGTGAAGCCATTCTCACCAAATCCAAGACCATCCCCAGATGCCGCACCCCTAGGCTCAGCTTGCCCGAACCCGCCCACAGCGCAGGATGGTTCTGAGCCAAGCAGCCTCCTTGGGGAAACCAGTTTTTCAGGTTGAGAACGAGGCTCCGCCCTGAAGCACACACACCTGCTCTGCATCAGGCCAGCCTTGGTGGGCTGTGTCGGGAGCTCCTTTAGGTCAATCATTCCCAGATGATGGTGCTTCAGAATCACCTGGTGAAAGTGAAAGTGAAGTCGAGTCCGACTCTTTGCGACTCCATGGACTGTGGCCAACAAGGCTCCTCTGTCCATGGAATTTTCCAGGCAAGAATACTGGAGTGAGTTGCCATTTCCTTTGCCAGGGGATCTTCCTGATCCAGGGATCAAACCCAGGTCTCCCACGTTGCGGGCAGACACTTTACCATCTGAGCCACCAGGGAAGCCCTGGGGAAGGTGTTAAACATGCAGATACCTAGGTCCTGCATCCTCAGAGGCTTTAACTCTGGACTGGGGTGCAGCCCGGGAGTCTATGAGTATACGCAATGATTCTGATACAAGTAATTGGAGGGAGAGGATGAAAAAAGAAAAAAGATGGGGGAAGGGAAGAAGGAAGGAAGGAAAGTAGAAAACAGGGCCCCGGGTGAGCAGTCAGCCTTGGCAGAAGGCTAAGAAATGCCCTGTGGAGGGGAGGGTGGGCGGCTGCAGCCTGAATGACTTCTCTCTCCCTCCACACCTGGATAATCTCCACTCCTTCAAGCTCCCAGGTCGGGTTCCCAGGTCACACCTCCTCAGTGCGGTCTTTTTCCATGACTCCAGGAAGAGTTAAGGAGGCCCCCTTAGGAATGCGCAGCCTTTAAAGTTAGGCACTCATGCATTTTCCTTATCACGTTGGCTCACGTGGTGGTTTTCACTGCTTAATGCTTTGTGGCTGAATTAATCACCCTGCGGGGGTGAAGCCACAGCTCCTGGCTGCTGTGGGCTGCTGTCTGCAGAGAGGCCGCCAGGAAGCTGGAGGAGACCCAGCTGGCAAGCAGAGTCCAGGTGGGCTTGAGCAGACAGATGTTCAGTCAGTTCAGTCGCTCAGTCATGTCTGACTCTTTGCAACCCCGTGGACTGCAGCACGCCAGGTTTCCCTGTCCATCACCATCTCCCGGATGTTCAGAGACTGACAAGAGCTGTAAGTGCTCCACAAGTGAAATGCCCACATCCCCCCGCCCTCACACATAAGCCAAAACTCTGGGCCACTTTCCTGAACTGCCAGCGTTGTGCCCAGTGTAGGCTCAGGATCCATGATGCCAGTGGGTTTCATTTAGCTTGTCAAGCCCCAGCCAGAGGGCAGCAGCTACCTGGAGGGCCCTGAGGTCACCCTGGAGGCAGTATCAGTCTCCCTGGGAAAGAACACTGAGAATGATTAGTAATGTCTGCCTGGGGCCCAGCTGGCCCTGTTCACCAGCTGCGTTAGCTTCCTAGGACTCCCACAACCAACCAGCACAACCTCGGTGGCTTACAACTACAGAAATTTATTCTCTCAGCCTTCTGGAGGCCAGAACTCTGAAATCAGTCTCACTGATTGGGTCAAAATCAAGACGTTGGTAGGACTGTGCTCTCTCCAAAGGCTCTTGGGAGAATCCTTCCTGCCTCTTCCGGCTGCTGGGAGCCCAGGTGTCCCATGGCTCGTGGCAGCATCACTCAATCTCTGCTCCCAGCCTCTCACTGCCTTATTCCAGGTCGTCAGACTGCCCTCTCTTTTCTTTGATAAGAACACAAGTCATGGCATTGAGTACCCACCCCAAGGACTGCAAGGAGATCCAACCAGTCCATCCTAAAGGAATTCAGTCCTGAATATTCATTGGAAGGACTGGTGCTGAAGCTGAAACTCCAATACTTTGGCCACCTGATGCGAAGAACCGACTCATTGGAAAAGACCCTGATGCAAGGAAAGATTGAAGGCAGGAGGAGAAGGGGATGACAGAAGTCAAGATGCTTGGATGGCATCACCGACTCGATGGACATGAGTTTGAGCAAACTCTGGGAGTTGGTGATGGACAGCAAGGCCTGGCGTGCTGCAGTTCATGGGGTCGCAAAGGGTCAGACATGACTGACCAACTGAACTGAACTGAACCCATCCCGAATCCAAGATGACCTTATCTCAAGCTTCTTAACAATTCCATTTGCCAAAACCCAGTGGTTGGGACCCCTTTACTGGTGGTTGGGACCTGGACCTATTTGGAAGCAGGAAGGAGCATGCCTTCAGCCCACTCCCCCAGACTTGTACTAAATCAATGTCGGTAAGGAAGTACCACCTCCTGCCTTTGTGCCCCACCTCCCACGTCCTTGCTCACACCTTTCAAAACCTGATGCTGCTGAGCCTCTCCTCTCCCTAGGGACTCATGTGCCCATCCAGTAGGGGATGCAGAGGACCGAGAGGGGCAGGGAGCCTGTCGCTCCAACAAGGATGGTAGACTGCGTGCCAGGCCCACTCCAGATGTCCGCAGGAGATCACGAAGCCGGGTCTCCCCCAGGTGTACCAGATGCAGAACCCAGTATATGAGTGTGGGTCGAGGCCGGGGGCAGGTTGCCCTCATGCCCCTGACTCATGCCACCCCCATGACCATCATGCTCCACCCCATCTAAGCATCTCCGGCTCAAAGGTCACCCACATCATGAAAGGCAGTTGCGGTGAAGATCAGGCCACCGAAGACCTGCTCCAAATCCCCCTCTACCGCCCTGCTTGCAGGCTGACCTCATTTCACTCCCCTGAACCTCACTGTAAAACCAGGCTGATAACGATACCTGAATGAACGAAAGAAAGTCGCTCAGTCGTGTCTGACTCTTTGCGACCCAGTGGACTCTACAGTCCATGGGATTCTCCAGGCCAGAATACTGGAGTGGGTCGCCATTCCCTTCCAGGGCATCTGTCCCAACCCAGGGATCAAACCCAGGTCTCCCACATGGCAGGTGGATTCTTTACCAGCTGAGCCACTTAACTCCTTTCTCCAGTCAGACCAGGTGTCATCTCCTCCTTCACAGGCCAGATGGGCTGAATGAGTAAGTGTGAAGGTCCCAGGCCTGCAGGAGGGCTTCCGTCAACGTTTTTATTATTTTTTAAACTGAGTGAAAGTAGCTGACAGCACACAGCTGCACCATTGCAGGTCACCAGGTTTGTACACACTCCTGTTTTTAACCAGTGCCTGAACGTTGGTGATGCCTAAATCTCGCCTCCTCCCGCACATCTGGCCCACTGACTCGTATCTCAGTGTTTCCATGGTCAGACTCTGCCTGCCCCATACCTCACCTGCTCCTCGTCCTGGGTCCTCAACCTGCGTGAGTAGCCAGCCAACTCAACACCTAACAGGCGTCTCTCCTTTATCCCCGAGTCAGCCAGCAAGTGTCACGGGTCCTTCCCCTTCACGTGCCTCGAATCTCTCTCCACCTCTGTGTCCACCGTGTCCTCACATAAAGTCACATCATTTCTCAGCTGAAACCATGAAACTGCTTCCCGTTTTGGTCCCTTCCCTGTGCAGTGTATGTTCACAAGGCTGATTTTTTTTTTTTTTTTGGCTGTGATGCAAAGCATGTGGAATCTTAGCTCCCCACCACGAATCAAAGCCATGCATGCCCCCTGCTGTGGAAGCGGAGTCCGAACCACTGGACTGCCAGGGAAGTGCCAAGGCTGATATGTTTTAAATGCACATCTAATCACGTGCCGGGGCTGCACAGGTCTTTTAGGCCAAAGACCACCCTCCCCAGGGTGGCCACGAGGTCCACCGTGCGACCAACTACCCTCCAGCCGCGTTCCCACGGCCCCTAAACCAGAGCCCTGTGCAGCTGCTGGAGTTCCCCAACCACATGGGCCCAGCCCCTCTCATTTCTCTGTGCCTTTGCACATCCTGCTCGCTTTCCTGGGAACAGGAAATTCTTCTATTCCTTCCTCACATAATTAACCCTTTCTCAACCTTCAGGACGCAGGTCCTTCAGAAAGCTTCCTTCAGTCTCCCCCTTCCGGCCCCCATAGCATCTCGCCCTATGTCTCTCGTGCACCTACATCATAAACGCCTGTTACTTTCCTACCCACCCCACACTCCACGCCCAACGCCCTGCCCAGACTGTGAGCTCCGTGAAGTCTGGGTCGGCGTCTTTTCTCTCTGTTCTTCCAGCACCTTCCACAGTGCCTGCCAACAGTGCCTCAATCAGCATTTGTTGATTGGCAAGGACAGAGCAGCTTGATAATAAGAGGTGTATCTGGTTGACTCTTTTTTTATTCATGTTTTTTTGTTTGTTTGTTTGTTTTTAGCACTCCATATTGCAGAAGGAAATTCCTATGCATGAGAAAATTCCTTTGTTTAGTAAATCACACAAAAATCCAACAGAAATTGTGAAAATTCTGAAAGACAACATGGTCGTTTTGGAAAAGACAAAAAGATAAACAAGGTACGAGCTAAGGCAGTAACATAACTATTACAAAATGTGTATTCTGAATCCAAAAATCAATGTGAGAGCTTAATGAAAAATCCTAAACAGGGTCTGTGATACACACATAGCATCTCTATAAATGCATCCGAAATTTTTAAAGCTTCTTCCTCAGCTTTACTGATATATAATTGACATGTAATTGTTTGATTCTTATATAAAGTAAAATACCATATTATTCAATGAACAAAATAATAAGCAACAGCCTTAATGTTTTATTGAAATATACCAAAGTGTTCTTCATGTGGCCATTTCTTCCAAGGGTTTAACACAAGCTCCAACACAGTGAAGGCCTTTTGCTAGGCGACGGGGCTAACAGAGTCCTCTACAGAACTTGTATCAAGTGGTGGCCAGCATTTGACACAAGAACCACTGTTGAAAGCAGCATACCCCAGGGGAGCCAAGCTTGTGATAAAATCTAGATCACTATCGGTTCAAGATTAAATTTCCTGAGTAAGGCCGATGATGCGCACATCCTGTGTGGTTGATTAGAGAAGATTTGTTTTTGGATAGCAGGTGACAAGGATCACAGTCTACGTGAAGGCTGAGCAGCCTATTAAAGAGATGAAGCCTGCTCCATCTCTCTGCAAACACGGGGCACAGCCTCCTCTACATAAATCCTACACCCAGGGAGGCCACAGCTCTCCTTTCTCCAGATCCACCGTGCACTTCCCACACCTCTGCCGTTTTCTCCACCTGGAATGCCCTCCCCGTCTATTCCGTCCCAACAATACCCTGTCCATATGCCCAGGCCCAAGTCATTGAAATAGAGATAACAATCCCCCTGTTATCCCTTTCTTCCACATTGAACTTTAGGCTGGACACTTGGCCACTTGGCCACTTGGCTATAAACTACATTTCCCAGCCTCCTTTGTAAGTAGATGAGGCCAATGGCCAAGTTCTGGCCAACAGGATAGGTGAGCCACTCTGGATCTGTGTCTCAAAGCATCTCTGCCTTCCTCCACCGTCTCTCTGCCCTTGCCACGAGGAGGGAAATCGATGCGGCCATGACCAAGCGTCAACCCTGCAGCTAAAGACAGTAGATGACGGCGGAGCAAAGAAATGAAATGGGTCCCTGAATGACCCTGCAAGGTTGAGCCATCCCACCAGCCTAGTACCACCTGCATCTGCACTGCTATGGGACAGGGAAACGAAATTGTATCTGAAGATGGACCTGAGACAGACTACTGTTTCGGGATCTCTGCGCTGTAGCTGATTTATCCACCATCTCCTCTAGAAAGGCCTCCCTGAGAGCCCTCTGAAGTCCTGCCATGACTTTGGTGGGAACACGCATGCAGCATCATCCATGTGCCATCACGGCCACCTCCATGCATGTTATTTGTCACTTGTAGACTGGAAGATTCTGGAGGGCAAAGGCCACACCGACTTCATCTTTGATGTCCCCAGAGCAATCAGCACAGTGTCCTTACACGGAAGCTGTGTTTGTTGAAGAAGCGAGTGAATACACAGGGCTGCCCACTCGGGTGCTGATTTTAGAAAAGAAGCAAAGATAGCAGCGGTGGAGTTGGCACACAACACACTTCAGAAGAAACCAGAAAGAACTCGGCTGACAAATAAGAGGTCTGCGGTGCCAAGCTGGGAATAGTAATTCTCCAAAAATAAACGTATTGTGGTAACAAAGCCTGAAGAGACCGCACTGCAAAAACACAGATGGTCACCGCAGCCCTGGAGCAGCCCCTCCCTTCCGTCCAGTGACCGCGCCGCCCTCTGGAGACTGAGGTGGGCCTGGCCCCGTGTGCCACAGACCTGGACAACCACTTCTGCAAACCGGGCCCCTCCCGCCGGGCACCGGATGTGGTACCGAGTGAGAGAGGCACCAACACTGTCCTCCCGGACCATGGCAGTGTAGGAAGGGGAGAGGGTTTCCAGGCCATCAGGAAAACAGTCGTGAGGGTATGAGGTCTGGGGGGCCAGACTGCTGAATGTGAATCCCAAATCAGCCACTTACCAGCTGTGCAACCTTGGACAGGTAGCCTAACCTCTCTGCGCCTCCATTTTTCCTCACCTGTGAAACAGAGACGGTAACAGCACCTCCTTCCCAGGTTGCTGCAGGACTGAGTGAGCTCACACACGAAGGCACCCAGGACAGGGCCTGCCACACCGGCCATGGCGGGTGCTGTCATCACCATCGCCTTGCCTCTGGCCGTCACCCTCAGAGGGAGCTCACAGCACAGGACCCTTTGTGCAGCAGGCAGAGCAACACAGAAAGCCTGATTTCCAGACTAAAAGCACTGAGGGGATTACGTAACCTGCCAGGGGTCACTAGGCATAGAAGCAGGACCCCAACTGCCCCTCTGGCCGCCCAACTCTAAATCATGTGCTAACAGGCAACTCTGCAGCCTCCACGTGGGGACTCCTGCTGCCTCCAGAAGGGTTCCTGGGCCTCAGGAGGGAGCAGCCTCGGGGGCTACGAGCTGAGGGGAGATGGTCACTCCCTCCTGTCTGAGGGGCCTCTTGGGAGTCCGGGTGAGGAACCAGACCTCTCTGCCCGCTGCTTACCCACCAGCAGCCTCCTGACCCACCCAGGGGCCCCAGGGAGCTGAGCCTTCTCTGCAGGCTGCATGGGGGTGGGGAGGCCCCAGGAAGAAGTTTGGGTATTTGCTGATAAAAATAGATGGAGATATCTGAGAGGACCAGAAAGTCTCAGATGACACTGTGAGCGAATCTGTAGAAAGGAAAGGGTGAATGAGGAAGTACAAAATGAGAAAACAGAAAAAATATATATATATGCTCGGGCCGTGTCAGAGCACAGGTGCTTCCTGTGAAGTCCTGGCTGAGCCTCTTAGCTAAGGTGACCCAAATAAAGCCAGACCCAGTGTGCGGGGGGGAGCGGACAGGTGGCATCGATGCGGACACAGCAGGCGACAGAGAGAGAGAGAGGAAGGGTCAAGGAGCCGCGCACGGGGACAAGAAAGGACAGGAGGAGAGGGGAGAGGAGACGGGCATCACAAAAGAGGCTGAGACAGGAGAAAAGAGGGCCTAGAGCCACGCCGTGGCTCACTCTCGGAGCGCTTCCCTCAGCAGCTGAACAGAAGGAGACTTCTCCCCGAGAGGGCTCACTCTTTCAGGAACGTGCTGGAAGGTTCCAGTTGCTGGGCGCTGACCAGTACTCCAGCCCCGCTTCCTGGCTAACCTCCTCCCCGTTGTCTCTTCCTGATTTGCTAAGACCCACCAAGAAAAGTTATGACCAACCTAGATAGCATATTGAAAAGCAGAGACATTATTTTGCCAACAAAGGTCCATCCAGTCAAGGCTATGGTTTTTCCAGTGGTCATGTATGGATGTGAGAGTTGGACTGTGAAGAAAGCTGAGTGCCAAAGAATTGATGCTTTTGAACTGTGGTGTTGGAGAAGACTCTTGAGAGTCCCTTGGATTGCAAGGAGATCCAACCAGTCCATTCGGAAGGAGATCAGCCCTGGGTGTTCTTTGGAAGGAATGATGCTAAAGCTGAAACTCCAGTACTTTGGCCACCTCATGTGAAGAGTTGACTCATTGGAAAAGACTCTGATGCTGGGAGGGATTGGGGGCAGGAGGAGAAAAGGACGACAGAGGATGAGATGGCTGGATGGCATCACTGACTCGATGGACGTGAGTCTGAGTGAACTCCTGGAGTTGGTGATGGACAGGGAGGCCTGGCGTGCTGCGATTCATGGGGTCGCAAAGAGTCGGACATGACTGAGCAACTGAACTGAACTGAACCCCCCTCTTCCCCGAGGTCTGTTTCTCCCCAGAAAGCCGAGGACCCCATCACGGCCGCCCTCTCGTCCAACTCTGTGCGCCGGGCAGGGGGAGCCCGGTGTCCGGCGTGGCCCGCGGACAGCCTCTGAGGAGAGGTCACGCACATTCCCCGCCCCAGCTTGGAGTGTCGTGTGACAGCCAAGGTCCAGAAACTCGCAGGCCCAGGGTCAAGGCCCGGCAGTGGTGGAGAGGCCCAGAGGCCCCTCCGTCTCCAGGGACAGCCCTCCCGCCCCGCGGACAGAGCAGGCACAGAAGTGACCACAGACCACAGCTCCAGGGTGCCCCGTCTGTCCCTGGAGAGGCGGCGGGTGCGCTCCACGCCGGCAGCCCCTGCCTGTGGTTGTCCAGCGCCCATGCCCCACACCTCGGCTGCGAGCCCACCAGGCCTCCTGGGGCTTGGCACCTCCACGCTTGACCGTGTACACTTCCTTCCAGGTCCGGCAAGACTCCAGGCCACGTTCCTCCACCTCCGTTGTCTCCACTTCCCAAGAAACCTGAGCCAAACACCCTCCTTGGGAGGAAAACTCCTGACATCTGCTTTCAGATTCAGATTTCAGGTTCCAGGCCCTTCCTGCCCCCACACCTGACCCCGGAGCAAGGTCAGTAGGATGGGCCTGGGGTTTCCTGCACCCCAGCAGCTCAGCCTGCAGCCTGGTCTCAGGGCAACCCAGACCCAATTCCAAGTCATGTTAGATCTGTGGTCCCAGCTGGTCTGCCACATAGCAGGTGCCCAGTGAGGATTTCTGGACGTATGCCTTTCAATGTCTGATTCCTGGAACCTCTTTCAGGAACTGCCCTGGCAGTCCAGTGGTTAAGACTTTGCCTTCCAGTGTAGGGGGTACGGGTTCAACGCTTGGTCGGGGAACTAAGATCCCACATGCCTCACAGCCAAAACACCAAAATATAATACAGAAGCCATATTGTAACAAATTCAATAAATATATTAAAAACGGTCCACATCAAAATAACTTTCCGACCAACACAGGTGCAGCTCGGCCTCCTCTGTTTCTGCTTCAGGCACAGGGGCCACAGGAACCCCTTCTTGGTCCCCCAGACGGCAGAGGTCAGAGGACTGAAGACCCGGAGGTGTTTCTGAGCCATCCCCCAAAGCAGGTGTATCAGTTTCCTGTGGCTGCCGTATTAAGTCGCCATAAACTGGGTCTCTTCAAACAATGGAAATTTATTCTCTCGTGGTTCTGGAAACCAGAATTCTGAACTCAGTATCCTTGGGCTGAAATCAAGGAATGGGGAGAGTGGCTCTCCCTCCAGGGACTCTGAGGAAGGAAAGAATCCATTCCTTGCCTCTTCCAGCTTCCAGTGGCAATCACGGGCTTGTGGCTGCACCAATCCAATCTCTCACCTCCGCAATCACATCGCCTCCTCTTCTCTGTGTGTCAAATCTCCCTCTGCCTCCCTCTTCAAAGGACACATGTGATTGTGTTTGGAGCCCACCTGGATAATCCAAGATAATCTTCCTGCCTTGAGATCCTTAACCACATCTGGGCTAAATTTAACTTAATCGCATCTGGATTATGACAGTGTGTGTCTGTGTGTGCTGTCATGTTCAACTCTTTGCGACCCCATGGACTGTAGCCCACCAGGCTCCTCTGCCTATGGGACTTTCCTGGCAAGAATACTGGAGTAGGTTGCCATTTCCTTCTCCAGGGGATCTTCCCAACACAGGGATGGAACCTGCATCTCCTGCATTGACAGGTGGATTCTTTACCACTGGTGCCACCTGGGAAGTGACATTCAAAGGTGAATATAAGGAAGGTGACATTCACAAGTTGTGAGGATGAAGACCTACATATATTGGAGGAGGGGGGCATTATTTATTTGAACATACCTGGCAATGCAAGAACTCTGGATGCAGGAAGATCTAACACTTCCCCATCCGTAAATCCACACGCTCCTCCCACGCCCACTCCAGCCTCCTTGGAGAATCAGCCTCACTTGAGTGACTGAAGATAGAGATGGTGACATAGAAGAAGCAGCACTGGGCTGAGAGTCCTGGCCTGGAGTGTCCCTTTGCCCCTTGCTAGAGCTGTGACTTGAACAATTTGCTTCATTGATCCAAACATGTAGGAATGTCTTCTATGTGCCAGGCACCGTGATAGGCCTGAGTTCCCTTCAAAATGGAGGAAATGGTGTGTTCAGCACTATGCTGAAGGCAATGGCACCCCATTCCAGTACTCTTGCCTGGAAAATCCCATGGATGGAGGAGCCTGGAGGGCTGCAGTCCATTGGGTCGCTGAGGGTTGGACACGCCTGAGCGACTTCACTTTCACTTTTCACTTTCATGCATTGGAGAAGGAAATGGCAACCCACTCCAGTGTTCTTGCCTGGAGAATCCCAGGGACGGAGAAGCCTGGTAGGCTGCAGTCCATGGGGTCGCACAGAGTCGGACATGACTGAAGCGACTTAGCAGCAGCAGATGTATGGACAGTGTCTGGAATTCATGGTAAGCACTCAATAAACTCTAGAATGCTCTGTGGTGACCTACATGGGAAGGAAATCCAAAACAAGAGGGGATACATGTGTATCCGTAGCTGATTCACTTTGCTGTACAGCAGAAACTAACACAATATTGTAAAGCAACTATACTACAACAAAAATTAACTTAAAAATAAATAAATTCTAGCTATTACTATTTTCTGTAGTAGGTATTCAGTAGGTGGGATTTATTTTTAACACCCAGCTCACATAGGCATGGAAAAACCAGGACAAAAGAGAATTGTGGAGGACAACAGAAAAAAAAAAGAGTTCCTACATACCTTGTTTGATTTTCACAATTCTGTGTGAGTTGGGTGATCATTTATTCACCGAGGAAAAAGCAAAGCTCAGAAAGTTGAAATCCAGCACATACAGTTGATGCTCACCACATATCCATGTATATCCCCCAATTCCCCAGCTCCCCTGTAGCTAAACCGGCCATGTGACCACTTCTGTCCAGTGGACTGAGAACAAAAGTGACAAGTGTCATTAGCAGGATAAAGCAGAGAAAGTGCCGCCGAACATCCCCTCAGCCCTCCCTTCACCTGCCGCGGTTCCCACAGAGTTCTCATGCCAAGACAGTATAACCATAATGGTGAAACAACACAGACCCCTGAGGCACTGCTGGGCAGCTGGCTGGTCCACAGAGGACTTCACATGGCAAGTGAAAGAACAAAAACAAAATACAGAACTTGTGTGTGTTGAACCGCTGAGGCTTGATGTTTGTGATCGCAGCATAGCCTGTCCCTGACTTACTAGAAATCCAGGTCTTCTGACAGGGTGTTTCTCCACCATCCTTTCTCAACCAAGCTTCTAAAAGGGTTGTCCACACTAATAGTCTTTACTTCCACACCTGCCACTTACTTTTTACCCTCTGGTCAGCCTCTGCCCATCTGTCTACTGAATTTGCCCTGTGACCACCAGACTGTCAAAGCCAAAAGACAGTATTCTTTTTTTTTTTTTTTAATAACAAATTTCTGAGGAGTATGACTCAGCTGAAATATTTTCCTCCCTTGGTTACTCTAATAGAAAGTAACAGAAAACCTAATCCAAGCTGGCTAAAACAAATATAATTCATTACATCACATAGGAGAAGGCTCAGTGGAAGAGTGGATTCCAGAGATGACTGTCAGAGTAGATTACCAGTGTCACCAAAGATTCCAGTTCTTTCCTTTTCTCCTCTCCACCAGCTTTGGCATGTGGACTTGCTCCTTGGGCTGGGTTTCCTTGAGATCACAAGATAGTTGCAAATTGTTCCTGGTGTCCCATACAGACTGGACAAAATCCAGAGCTCAAACAGAATCTCCTCCTTGCCTCTGTCTTTAAAATAGGAAACCTTTCCCAGAAACCCTTTAGAACTCTTCCTCTCATGTTTCATTGGTCAGGATGGGTCACATGTCTGTTCCTAAACCAATCACTGACTAGGGGAATTAGAGTTACCACCACTGGCTTCCACTGTCTAGATCCACCCTCCAGAATGGAAGGGCCCACATACTTATGTCAAAGAGGACAGAGGGACAGACCTTTCTTAGTGTCCTCTCCTGGATCCTCTTCCTCTGAAGGTATCTTGGGTTTCTACTTCCCTGAGGGTTTATGCCCAGATTCTTCTGGTCCTACTCCACAGCCTCTCCCTAGCAGTCTCATTCATCCCTACTGTTTAAATTTCCATATGTGTATATATATATATATATATATATCTCCAGGAGTCCAAATCTAACCTCCTGCTCTGAACCCTCCCTTGAGCTCTGGACTCAAATATAAAACCGATTGTTACACAAGGATCCTCAAACTCATTGTGTCTAAAACAGAACTGATGTAGACCTTCTCACCCCAACTTCCTCAAAGTTGCTCTTCTTGGGTCTAAGGTTCAAGTCGGTTGCATCACCTTCCACTCTCCACTGCTCCTTCCGCCACATTGGATTAATCCTCAAACCCCAGGTCTCCAGCCTGAAACCACAGATCCATTCCCCTTCCCCATCCTCACAGCTGCTGCCTGGGTTCAGGATTCATGTTTCTTTCCTGGCGCATCACGGTAGTCTCCTGACTGGCCTCCTTGCTCCAGCCTGGCGGCCCTCAACCCACTTAGCACTGCCTACAGAGCAATGCCATTGTGCCCCTTCCAATCCCCACCCCCAGCTTCTGAACACACCTGCTGGGCCTTCCAAGGGCACATCCTGCCCCTGCTGCTCTTTCTTCTGCATCCCAACAACACCATCCTTCCATCTGATGCCACCACTCTGGGCCTTTGCACTTTCTGTCCCCACTGCCTAGAACACCCAGCAATCTTCTGTTCTTCCTTCAGTCATCACCTCCTCCAGAAAGCCCTCCCTGATTCAGCCCTGATAAAGTTAACCAGTGCCTCCTCTGTGTAACAGTTTCTTTCAGTGATCCAATAAGCGTGGGCTGCCAGCTTACTGTGCCAGGCACTGGGGTGAAATGAGACAGACACAGCCTCCGCCCTGTGGGAAGAAGAGGAAAAGGAAACAAAGCGAAGAGATGTCAACAGGAATTAGAAGCATGAATGGGAGGGCCTCAGGGAAGAATTCCATGGGCACCTGAAAGATAAGTAGGAGCGCCCGAGATAAAGGGGAGAATGAGGTTTGGGCAGAGGGATTAGCACGTGGCAAGGCCTAGTGGTAGAGTGAAGTCACTCAGTTTTGTCCGACTCTTTGTGACCCCGTGGACTGTAGCCTACCAGGCTCCTCCGTCCATGGGATTTTCCAGGCAAGAGTACTGGAGTGGGTTGCCATTTCCTTCTCCAGGGGATCTTCCCAACCCAGGGATCGAACCCGGGACCCCTGCATTGCAGACAGACGCTTTACCCTCTGAGCCATCAGGGAAGTCCTAGCAGCGGTAAGAAACACCTCAAGTCTAAACCTTCTACTGGCTTCTCTTGCTGGATCTCCCACACCAGGCTCACCTGAGGGTCTTCCCTGCCAGGAAGAGTCCCTAGAGGGCAGGCTCCAGGATGGACTCACCCCCTCCTCTCTCTGCTGTGGACATGGCACCCAGGAGGAGCTCAGGGTGTTTGGGGAGAACGGAGAGACAAGGATGAATTGACCCAGGTGTCACATGTACACTGGCCGCCATTCTGCACAGACAAGCTTATTCCCAGGGAAGAGGCCGGGAGTGGAAGCCCTCTTTGTACCCACTCTCATGTCCACACCCACACTTGCCAGGAGACACCTGGCCCTGCAGGCAGCAGGAGAGATGCTGCCCCATTGCCCCTCGGGAACAGTGCTGCTTGTGTCCCCTCAAAATTCACAGTGGACACCTGATCCCCAACGCGATATCCACAAGGCAATGCCTTTGGAGATGGCCCTTTGAGAGGTGACTAGGTTGAGATGAGGTCATGAGAGTGAAGCCTTCATGAATGGGATTAGTGCCCTTATAGAGACACCAGAGAGGATCTCTCTCCACCATGTGAAGACACAGCAAGGAGATAGTCTGCAAACCAGTGTCCACTGAAAGGAAAAAAAAAAAAAACATAAAAGCTGTGAGTTAGGTGTTTTCAGGGATCTTACTGAGCACTATGGGCTTCCTTGGTGGCTGCAGTGTGCGAGACCTGGGTTTGGTCCCTGGGTTGGAAAGACCCCATGGAGAAGGGCATGGCAACCCACTCTGATATTCTTGCCTGAGTAATCCCCATGGACAGAGGAGCCTGGCAGGCTACACTCCGTGCAGTTGCAAAAAGTCAGACATGACTGAGCGACTAAGCACACACACGCTGAGCACTGTAGCCCAGGAATCAGCCTCTCAGATAGCTCTGAGGAACTACTCCCAGGAGGTAGGAGAGGAGCCAGTATATAAATGAATTTTGGGACTAGGAAAGACAGGTAGTCAAGCATACATCTTGGTAAAAAAGGAGCCAGTATATAAATGAATTTGGGGACTAGGAAAGACAGGTAGTCAAGCATACATCTTTGTAACTGCTGATCACAAAGAACACATATGTGAAGTTAATGATTTTAGTGCCTTTCTAGTATGGGAAGACTCGAGAATCCACGGCCTTTGAAATTCTTCCCTAGAAATGCATCTTATCTATCTAGGGGCCTGTTGATCCAAAGCACAGAGCGCCTCACCCTGTTTTTTTTTCCATCCTGAGTTCCCCTCCGGGCGCACTGTCCTGAGTGACTGCAGTGGGCTGTAATTTAACCCTTTGTATAAGAGGGTGATGAGCAACACTGTTCTTTTTGTTTCCACCAAGAAGAGAGCCCTCACCAGAACCTGACCATGCAGGCAACCTGGACTCCAGAACTGTGAGCACTGCATTTCTATTGTTTAAATCACCTGTTTCGTGTATTTTGTTAGAGCAGCCACCTCCTGGCATATCCATTGAGGCTCTTCTCAGCAAAAGGAGGTGAGATTTCCCCGGCCCCCGCCGCCCCCCCCACCCCGCCACCCCCAGCGACGACAGGGCAGAAGGGGAAGATGCAGACACCTTTCCAACTTCACCCCCTTCCTCAGCTCCACTGTGGCCCCCATACTTGAGTGCACCTGGAACCTGGTCCCCACTCTCTGCATGGCCTAAGCCGGTCCTTCACTGGTCCTGGAATAAATAAAACACGGGGGACGTGGTTCAGACAGATGTAGAGCTGTGTGCCACGTGCTCTTTTAAGAGCGCTACAGATACAGACAGAATAAACCTGGGCTTCCAGACCCAGACTGGGTCCTCGAGCCAGTTCTAACCCCGCAGAGGCCTGGGGAGCAGCACCAGAAAGATCCTTATTTTTCAGCCTTGTTCACCCCATCCCACTTTAGAACAGCAGAGGGAGGCCCAGGGATGCTGTCCTGTCTGTGAAAATTCAGTGATCCAGAGCAAAAGGCCACCTAAGGCCACCTGATTCTCCACTCAAGATTTGGCCAGGCACCCTACAACGGCTCTCAGTGTTTTCTGGGGCTGAATCAGGTCAAAGGGAACTATGCACAAATGGAGGGAGACTTTGCTGGGACTCATCAGAGGCACGGAGAAGGCAATGGCACCCCACTCCAGTACTCTTGCCTGGCAAATCCCATGGACAGAGGAGCCTGGTAGGCTGAAGTCCATGGGGTCGCTAGGAGTCGGACACGACTGAGCGGCTTCACTTTCACTTTTCACTTTCATACATTGGAGAAGGAAATGGCAACTCACTCCAGTGTTCTTGCCTGGAAGATCCCAGGGACGGGGGAGGCTGGTGGGCTGCAGTCTATGGGGTCGCAGAGAGTCAGACACAACTGAAGCGACTTAGCAGCAGTAGCAGCAGCATCAGAGGCAACGCTCTGTCTGGGAGGACAGCCCGTCTAGGAGGACACTTGCCTGCTGGGAGGAAGATGTGCCTCGTGCCCACCCCACCCCTCACCCAGCTCCTCCCCAGCTGGATGCTAGGACAGACCTGGGCAGAGCCATCCTGGAATCACACTCTGCTTGAGTCTCACTTTTCTCTGGGGACTCAGCATGGGAAGTCCAGTGATAGCAACAGTAAGACCAGTGAACATTTACAGAAAATCCACAGAGTAGAGAATAAAAGACTTCAATGACACAGGTCCCTAAGCCATAGGTTGAAACACTATTCAGAAGCATTGAGGGGCAGGGCATCCAGTAGGAAGGCAACTGGAAGGCGAGTGAGCGTGGATAAACCCGCTAAATCCAGACAACCAGCCCCCGTCTATTATCTTCAGCTCAGTTCAGTCACTCAGTCGTGTGTGACTCTTTGTTGATCCCATGGACTGCAGCACGCCAGGCTTCCCTGTCCTTCACCAACTCCCTGAGCTTACTCAAACTCATGTCCATCGAGTCAGTGATGCCATCCAACCATCTCATCCTCTGTCGTCCCCTTCTCCTCCTGCCTTCAATCCTTCCCAGCATCAGGGTCTTTTCCATGAGTCAATTCTTCGCATCAGGTGGCCAAAGTATTGGAGTTTCAGCCTCAACATCAGTCCTTCCAATGAATATTAAGGACTGATTTCCTTTTGGATGGACTGGTTGGATCTCCTTGCAGTTCAAGGAACTCTCAAGAGTCTTCTCCAACACCACAGTTCAAAAGTATCAATTCTTCAGCACTATTTTCTTACAGCCTTTCTTTTTCATCATCTCTTTGGGGACAGAGGGTAGCAGCAGAATCTCAGGTCCTGGGGATCAGAAAAAGCAAAACTTGCCGAAAGTTTGAGCCTGACACCTTGGTGCGGTTTCTTCCTTATCTGACCTTTCTTTATCTGGCATCTGACCTTTCCAAGTTATTACTACACCCTTGTCTGCCGCTTCCCCCACCCCTCACTCACCAGGCTGTGGGCGTGCAAGGGAAGGATGACTGATCTTCTCAATCAGAAGGAGATAGAGTTCCCCACAAAGACACCCCAGGACCAGGGTCCTCCTGGGGAAGGGATGCCTTTCCTGAACCTGTCATGCCACCCGAGACTCAGGTCGAGAACGTGCTCTGGGGAGGCGAGTGTGGGTCTGCTGAAAGCACAGACTCTGAGGGTGACAGGTGGTGGTTACACCTGGTTCTCACCTGTTCATAGTAATATAGTCCCCAAATGTGGGCATGAGGGCTCCCCCATGAGCCAGAGACCTCTGTGACAGGTTCCGTGAATTCGTAGTGTTCAGGGACATATGCAACCTTCCCCGCGCCCCAACCACACTGCTCGGTGAGGGCCCGCCCAGCCTTGGGTGGGTTTCTATCCCCTTGTGAGCATGGCAGGCTGAACTATGGCCCCCAGAAGATTTCCACTTCCTACACCTAGAACTTGTGAGTGCTACCTTATACAGAGAAAAAAGGAGGCAGAAGAATTTTGTAGGTGTCATTAAGGGTCTTGAGGTGGTTGTCCTGGTGGGCCCCACATGCAATCAATGAGTCCTTATAAGAGGGAGACTTGACGCACACAGAAGACAAGGCGATGTGACCGCAGGGCATTGGAGTGATGCAACCACAATCCAAGAAGTCTGCAGAGGTCAGAAGAAACAGGAACAGATTCTCCCCTAGACCCCCCAGAGCATCTTATCTCTGCTGACACCTTGGTTTTGTTACCAAGTCCAAGCTCACTCTGCTCGCTGCACGACAGGCCAATGAATCCAACATATGGGTGTTGAGGCGAGGAAAATGACTTCATTCAGAAAACCAGCTGACCAAGAAGGTGGCAGGCTAGCACCTCAAAGTTACCATCTTGTTGGGATCTGGACACCAGGTCCTTTTATAGAGCCAAAGAGAGGGAAGAATGAGGAATTCAAGTCAAAGGGCAGACTAGAGAGGGAGAGGCAGTGAGGAAGTAAAGAGGGTCTTCAGTCTTGCAAAACATCTTCAGGAAGAGCCAGCCTTTGGAAAGGGGTGTGTTACTCTCTTCTTTTTTTGTAGCCATTCATAGATGGGCTTGTATTTTCTTTGGCTCCAAAATCACTGCAGATGGTGACTGCAGCCATGAAATTAAAAGACTCTTGCTCCTTGGAAAAAAAGCTATGACCAACCTAGACAGCATATTAAAACGCAGAGACATTACTTTGCCAACAAAGGTCTGTCTAGTCAAGGCTATGGTTTTTCCAGTAGCCATGTATGGATGTGAGAACTGGACCATAAAGAAAGCTGAGTGCTGAAGAATTGATGCTTTTGAACTGTGGTGTTGGAAGACTCTTGAGAGTCCCCTGCACTGCAAGGAGATCAAACCAGTCCTAAAGGAAATCAATCCTGAATATTCTTTGGAAGGACTGATGCTAAAGCTGAAACTCCAATCCTTTGGCCACCTGATGTGAAGAACTGACTCATTTGAAAAGATCCTGATGCTGGGAAAGACAGAAGATGGGAGGAGAAGGGGACGACAGAGGATGAGATGGTTGGATGGCATCACCAATGAACTCGATGGACATGAGTTTGAGTAAACTCTGGGAGTTGGTGATGGACAGGGAGGCCTGGCGTGCTGCAGTCCATGGGGTCGCAAAGGGTCGGATACGACTGAGCAACTGAACAACAGGTGGGCAGTGACAGATTATCTCTCTGTGAGGTGCACAAAAGTTCTTGTTTATAGTCAAGCAGAGGGGCAGCGTCCTCTGAGCCACATTAAGTGTGATTACAACAACAAAAGAGATGAAGAGCAAGTCAAAGGAACAGTCCCAGCGTGGAGTCAGAGCTGTCTTCCTCCCTGCAGCAAATTCAGCCCAGGGACACTGACTGTGCCCTTAACGGCACCAGAACTGTAAGAGAACAAACTTCTGTTGTTTCTGTGGTTTTAAGCCTCCTAGTGTCTAGCAACTTTTACAGGAGCCACAGGAAATAAATACAGTGAGTGACCTCATAGAATTCATTCCTCTTATTCATTGGAGAAGCAGCTGCCACGTGCCCACGCTATGCCAGGCACTGCTGTTGGTGCTGAGATGCATGGGACAGAGCGGGCCTTGCCCCATGGAGCTGCAGTCCAGCTGCGTGATGAGGGCCCAAAGGTGTGGAGATGAGTATCTTAAAGGGCTTGTTCCAAATAATTGACGCTGGCATCACAGAGGAGGAGAAGGAGAGAACAGTCATTTGAATAGATCCCTTATAAAGGCAGCTTTTAAAAAACCACATAGACCACCATAAAATAGTTGCACCTACTGCACAAATTATATGCAAGTAGACTTTGACCATAAATGTGCTCTTCAGGGAAACAAAGGTCTCTGGATCCAAGCCACACCCCAGAATGCCTTCTGTGCCCGCCTGCAGGCCAGCTCTGGTTGGCCCCTGTACCTCTGCCCTTCAGGGATCACAGGTTCCAGCAGAGAGGGTGGGGCCTCAGCCCTCACAGGCCTGTAGAAATGACCTAACCCGGCAATAGGGTCCTGAAAGAGTGGCTTTTCAATGTTAACGTAGAGACTGGCAGCGTGTAATTTACACCAAACCTGAGGATAAGGTCATGACTCCGGGCTCACTTTGGATGAGTCAAAACACACTGGGCCCAGAAGACTCCAGGCTTTCCCACATGTAAGCTGGTCACATCCGCAACTGGTGACCTCATGTAACCACCTGGCCTGTGAACCCCATCTCCAAAGCTGGCTAAGCTACTAGCACCACCCAAGCATGACCGGGTAACCTGATTCTGCAAAATACCTGCTGATCATCTTGGCCACAGGATCCACTCTGTCTGAACAACCTGGAAGGAAGCAGGGACCGTCCAGGGCAGGGAGGAGGCCAGGCCGGTCCGCAGTCTGCCCCACCACCAGTCTCCCCACTTCTGGGGTTTAACAGTAATCCTTCTTTCCACCTCTTTTGAGAATTAACACGTTCAACGTTTGCAAATATACTTTGGAAAGTGGTAGGTGTGGAACCAAGTCTAAATGATGTTTTTAATCATTGTCATTATTCAGTTGCCTCTGGAAACAATGAACTCTACATTGTCTTTGTTGGGTGCAAAAAAAACAAAACTCTTCCTCTAAACCAGGTTTCAGTAGCTACAACTGTGTGTGTTGGCTGATTCCCACCCCACCCCCACACTCATTTGCCTCCAAGATGGCTGCTGCAAGGCTGTTTCCAGAGTAGAACCTTCAGCAAAGGCAGGTCTGACCTGTGTCCTCAGCTCCTGCAAGGTATTGCTAAAATTCTTAAACTATCCTGACCGATAAGCATTTCCCTGGGGCCTTGGACCACACTGGATAGTCTAATACCGTGATTTATGGTGGGGACTTGGGCCACATGTAACCTCAGGTATGCAGATGACACCACCCTTATGGCAGAAAGAAGAGGAACTAAAAAGCCCTTGATGAAAGTGAAAGTGGAGAGTGAAAAAGTTGGCTTAAAGCTCAACATTCAGAAAACGAAGATCATGGCATCTGGTCCCATCGCTTCATGGCAAATAGACGGGGAAACAGTGGAAACAGTGTCAGACTTTATTTTTTTGAGCTCCAAAATCACAGCAGATGGTGACTGCAGCCATGAAATTAAAAGACACTCCTTGGAAGGAAAGTTATGACCAACCTAGATAGCATATTGAAAAGCAGAGACACTACTTTGCCAACAAAGGTCCATCTAGTCAAGGCTATGGTTTTTCCAGTGGTCATGTATGGATGTGAAAGTTGGACTGTGAAGAAGGCTGAGCACTGAAGAATTGATGCTTTTTGAACTGTGGTGTTGGAGAAGACTCTTGAGACTCCCTTGGACTGCAAGGACATCCAACCAGTCCATTCTGAGGGAGATCAGCCCTGGGTGTTCTTTGGAAGGAATGATGCTAAAGCTGAAACTCCAGTACTTTGGCCACCTCATGTGAAGAGTTGACTCATTGGAAAAGACTCTGATGCTGGGAGGGATTGGGGGCAGGAGAAGGGGACGACAGAGGATGAGATGGCTGGATGGCATCACTGACACAATGGACATGAGTCTGAGTGAACTCCGGGAGTTGGTGATGGACAGGGAGGCCTGGCGTGCTGTGATTCACGGGGTTGCAAAGAATCGGACACGACTGAGTGGCTGAACTGAACTGGGCCACATGGAGATACTCAAACTCCAGAGGGCTGGAGATGAAAGGTCAGCCAAGCAGGTGGTCCACTCTGGCTACCTGACTGAACCTAAACGAAAGTTCTGGAGAACAAGGCTCAGGTGGGCTTCCCTGGTTGGCAATATCCCAGGTGCATTGTCACACATCATTGCCAGGAGAAGTCAGTGCTGTCCAGGACTCCACGGGGAGAGGACAGCTGGGAGTTCCCCTCTTGGAAATTTCTGCACAGGTGTTTCCTCCCTTGGATGAGTATTGGTAGTAAACCATAGCTATAACAGCTCAGTTGAATTTGGTAAGTTCTTCTAGTAATTTATCAAAATTGCAGGTGGCCTCAGCACCAACGATGGACCACAGAGATTATCATACTCAGGGAAGTAAGTCAGACAGAGAGAGACAAGTATCATATGATGGCACTTCCATGTGGAATCTAAATCATACAAATCAACTTGTTTACAAGACAAATAAACTCAGGCGTGAGTGCCTAGTCGGCTCAGCTGTCTGACTCTTTGCGACCTCATGGACCGTAGCCTTCCAGGCTTCTGTGTCCATGGGATTATCCTGGCAAGGATACTGGACATTTCCTTCTCCAAGGGATCTTCTCAACCTAGGGATCAAACACGCATCTCCTGCATGGCAGCTGCCTCCTATATTAGCAGCTGGATTCTTTACCACCAAGCCACCTGGGAAGCCCAGACCTAGAACACAAATGTATGGTTACCAAAGGGAAAGTAGGGGAAGAGATAAATTTGGAATTTGGGATTAACAGATACACACTACTCTATAAAATAAACCACAAGGGCCTATTGCATAGTGCAAAAACTATATTAATATTTTGCATAACATAAAGGAATAGGAAAATGAATACACGTATATATGTATAACTGAATCACTTTGCTATGCACCTGAACATTATAAATTAACTATACTTCAATTGAAAAACAAAAAAAAACTGACGGTGGTCTTGGGGACCCCACCTCTTGCAGTTGGCATCAGAAGTGAGGGTGGTCTTGGGGACTGCCTCTGCACTCTGTAAGTTCTTAACATTTTCATACCCTGGACGCCTTCAGCAGTCAGTCTGGTGAAGCCTGTTGACTTTATCCAGGATAATGTTCTTAACAGCATAAAATAAAATATAAAGTAGTTTTTTTAAAAACCCACTTACACTGAAATGTAAATATCAAAATATGTGCTTCTTTATTAACACATAAAATATCAAGTTCTAACAGCAGATTTGCTGTCTAGTTTTGTAGTATCAAGCATAGCCATTGTTTTATGTGGACTGCTGTTGGTGTCAAAATCACAGGTGTTGTTACTTCTAGTGTATGTTGTTGCCTAGATTCATCATTGAAGGAGATTCTTCATTTCAGTTAGAGGTTAGTAAGAATAAACGGTCTAATTTTTTTTTCCTATCCAAGGTCACAAACCCCATGAATTTGACCCATAGACCATCAAGGGGTCCAAGGGCCCTGGATTAAGAGGCCCAATCAAGGGCTTGGGAGATAATATCACCCTTCACAGCTGTGTAAGGGCTGCTGCCCTCAATATTATTATCAACTATAATAGCTAATATTCAGTGCTTACTCTGTGGTAGGCATAAGAAAGGTGAAAGTGTCACACAAATCTGAACCATTATTTTTATATTATATTAATGAATTTAATGGTTGATTCAGAAGGAAATGGCAACCCACTCCAGTATTCTTGCCTGGAGAATTCCCTGGACGGAGGAGCCTGGTAGGCTACAGTCCACGGGGTCGCAAAGAGTGGGACACAAGTGAGCAACTTCACCTTCATTTTAAGAAAACAATAGGTACTGCTTTTGGTGAGTTCGGCATGGCCAGGCTCATGCCATGTGCTTCCAGTGGATTCTTCACTTAGGCCTCCCTACAACCTCGTGAGGTGAGTCTGCTCTTCTTCCCATTTACGGACAAGGTGAATATGTCTCGGTTTAATCAACTTACTCAAATCATGGTGCCAGTAATTAGTAGAACAAGGAGTTCAAACCCAGATCTCTTTGACTTAGGACAAAGCACAGCTCCCCCAAATCGGCAGAATGACACTCTGCAAACAGAGAGGGCTGCAAGGTGCCACCAGGCGACGTGCCCACAACGTCCACTTGTGCTGGGCAGAAAGACGGACCACTGAGGGGAAATAGAGACAACTCGGCGCCAAGTCCTGCATGGATTAACAAGCCAGTGATTGCCGAGGCTGTGAGGCAGTTCCTGTGATAATCATTAGCATCTAGATTCCAGAACCACGGGGATCACCAAAGACAGCTGCCTGGCAAAGGGCCTCCCTGGTTTCCCTGAGAATGCCCTTGCTCTGCACCCAGAGAAACCCACAGGTGCCCCACGGAGCAGCAGCACCCTCTGCACCGGGCCCTGTGGGCACCGCTTTCTCCCAAGGGAAAAATCTCGCAGTTCCTATGTGGTGGGAACTCCGCATCTACAGAGCAGCTTCCGGCAGGAAAGCCCATGGCAGAGTCCAGCAAGGGGCTACCAAGCCCCGGAGTGCTGCCTCCTGCTTGGCGGGGCTCAGAGGGGGGATGGAGACCTTCTCGGGCACCAGCAAATCTGCAGTGTCGGTAGCAGCCGCCGTTCTTCTCACCCGGAGGGAGCCCGGCCGGGTCCACTGGGCTCCCTGCCCAAGCCCTGTGGGCAGTCAGGTGGGAAAGTCTGGGCAGACTGGAGGGCGGGCCCGTGGTGGGCTCAGCTCACCCAAACCACGTTAGCATCACCTGTCACTTGACATAAACAGCCGCCCTCCCTACTTCTACCCATGGGAAAGGCAAATTTTCAGAAACCTCATGTCAGCCTCTCCCAGCACTTTCAAATATTTTGTGGGGAGCATGTCACAGTATGTAATAACCTCACACAGGTAACGTTTCTTTTACTCTTGTATGAGGTCTGAGAGCCGTACAGGGCAGATCATATAGCCATTTGGTAAAAGAGGCAAGAGGTTCTAGAAGTGAAGTTGCTCAGTCGTGTCCAACTCTGCGACCCCATGGAGAGTGCAGTCTACCAGGCTCCTCTGTCCATGGAATTTTCTAGGCAAGAGTACTGGAGTGGGTTGCCATTTCCTTATTCAAGAGATCTTCCCAACCCAGGGATTGAACCTGGGTCTTCCACATTGTAGGCAGACACTTTACCATCTGAGCCACCAGCGTGTGAAAAGCCACCACCACACAGTAAATAAAATGGCAGAAAAAAAACCCAGATCTGAGTGGGAAGCCCCAGCTCCTTCCACTATATCACACTGGCTCCCGCTGAGCTGATACCACACCTGCAGCCCTTCATCCTGACGAGGTTCCTGGGGTACCTCAAGCAAAGGCAGCATTAGACAAGGATCTCTGGGTGCTCACAGCCTCCCCCAGCCTGCTGCTCCTGCACTTTGCAAGCCCTCCCCCAGGCCCCATCTCCCACCCCCACCTCCCTGGCAAGCACTGCTGGAGCCAACAGGTTAGACCATTAGACACTCCCCAACATGCGGTCAGCCTTCACCAACCATGGGTAGGGCAGGGAGCAGCTGAAATGAGGGGGTTAGACAATCCTGTCTACACAGGGATCATAAATGTATAATCCTCTGCACTTACCTCCAGCTTTTTGTACAGAAAGCATTTCACAAGTAGGTCAGGCTTAGGGTGAGTCAGATAGAAGCCATCCCATCTGCTTAGGTCAAGAAAACCCAGGTGGAGAGAATGTTCTAAGCTGTTCCCTGCAGACAACACAGTCATCACGTGGAATTCGGGTAAGCAGCCTGCTTGGGGGAATTTTCACAGGGCCTGTCCAGAAAACTCCAGCCACACACCTTTCAGTCTCACCGTATTTTCCTTTTTGGTGGTGGAGTTTGGGCCTGGTTCCCCAAAGCGGCTCAGGCCCAGTCCCGAGAGATGCAGGCCATGAAAGGTCGTTCAGTTCACACACGGTCCTCCTAATTCCTGAGGTCCCCTCTGGAATTTCTGCCCTTTTCCTCACCCTCTCCCCTCACTGTGGTGCCGAGGCATCCTTCCTGGCCCAGAAAAAAAGCAATTTAGTAAAATGATGGCAGGCTAAGATGCGGGTGTCATGTTTCCCAAGAGAGGTGAGAGCAGCTCGGCAGAGAGCGTGATGGTTGGGTAAAAGAGGGCGCTGGTTTACCGCCTGGACTGATGGTGTAATTGGACGTCACCTTTCCTTTTTTCTCCCCCTTGCCTTTCAAACCTTCTTGCTCTTGGTTTTCTCTTCCCATCCTGGGACAATATCTTGGGAAGGTCCCCAAATGCTCTGGTCACTTTCAGATATTAACCAATGATTCTGATTTTCAGACATTAAATATTCCAGGCCAATCTAAGTGAAAACCTTCACCTCAGCCAGCTCAAGGCTCATTCCCTCTTCTCCTTTGGCCCCACACCTGACGCAGACACCCACCCTGGGGAGGGTCAGTGGCTCTTCCGCCTCACTTTCTACTCCCTCCATATTCACCACCTGCTTTGCATCTGCAGGTGTGGAGCCCTGAAGAGAGATGAGAAGCAGAGGGGGCAAGTGTCCTTCTAGCTAATGGATTTTCTACTCCTCTCTGGCCAGAATTAGCAAATAAAAAAACAGGACGCCCAGTTAAACTTGACTGTCAAATAAACAATGCATAACTTCGTGGCATAAGAATGTGGCCTGCCATATTTGGGCAGCCTGTGTTTCCTCTGGCAGAGATACACTGGCTGCCGAATGCCTCCAAGTCATAGAAGGTGAATTTGTTCCCCATCGCTGCCCTAACAAACTGCTACCAACTTAGAGGCTTAAAGTAACAGACATTGATTCTCTCACAGTTCTTGAGATCTGAAGTCTGAAATGGACTGCCTTCCTTCTGGAGGCTCCAAGGGAGAATCCCTTTCCTGGCCTCTCTCAGCTTTTAGGACCTACCTGCATTTCTTGGTGTGTGGCCCTCTCCACCATCTTCCAAGCCAGCACCATCTTCTCTCTGACTTCTGTCCTCATCCTTCTCTTAAAATGACTCTTGTGATTGTATCGGGCCTGCCTGGCTAATCAGGATAATTTTCCCATTTCAAGATCCTTAACTTAATCACATCTGCAAAGTCCTTTTTGTAATTAAGGCAATATAACCACAGGTTCTGGAGATTAGGGCATATCTTTGCCAATCGTCTACAGGCGGGCTTTCCCCCTATTGTTCAAGGGGGCCATTGGTGGGTTCTTAAAGACCCCTTGCTGGGGATCCCCAGCACTGCCCTGTTCTCTGACCCAGGAGACGTGGGTGATGCCCCCTCCAGCTAACTTTCTACAAACATCCCTTAGCTCCTGCTTCAAAGTTCAGCCCACAGAGGCACTTTTTTTTACTGAGGTGTCCCTTCCTGAGCAGGTGGAAATCTTGGGTGGGAAGCTTTCAAGACCCGTGAGTCTAGGTATCTCCCAGGGTATCAGTCAGGTCACCTTGGACCCCAAGGAAACATTCCAGCCATGGCCCAACAAATTCTGGAAGTGAATGCCATATTCAAGAAATGGTTTAATAAAGCCACCTGAGGTGGCATGTTATTCTTTTTTTTTTAATTTTATTTTTAAACTTTACATAATTGTATTAGTTTTGCCAAATATCAAAATGAATCCGCCACAGGTATACATGTGTTCCCCATCCTGAACCCTCCTCCCTCTCATTAAAGAAATCCTCAGATCTCTGAGCAATCTTTAGATTTTCTTAGATCTAGGCTGGAGGTGGGTGATGTCCCAAGACCAGAAGTTGCCAAACCAGCTTGGATACTTCTTAGCAAATTCTTCACGAAAGGTCTAGCATCTCTCTTTAAAATGTGTGTGTTGGTAGAAGTGGGGAGTAGGGGGCAGGAGGCAAGGGGGGAGGGTCTATTATTCTAGGCTTTGGATTTTAGCCAATATCCCCAGACCACTGGAAAAGTCTAGCCCATCCTTCTGGACAAAGAAAAAGATGATCCCGAAAATAAATTTGCAGTGAAGTGTGGAGTCACCTGTCTCAGAAGTACTAACATTTAACAGAGGAGAGAACACTGATTGACTCAAAAGTATGCATCACTGATGGAAAACTGCCTCACATCAGTGATACACCTGCCCAGGAAGTCCGTCCCGCACCCGGTGTGCCTACCTGAGTCCAGCATCTGCATTCTGCAGGGGGGGCGGGGCCTAAGACACACCTTCAGGCAGGAGATAGATGGGCCCCAGGCTGAGCAGCTGGAGTTCCCCTCTGTGGACAGATACTCAAAAATAGCAGGAGCAGGAGACAGCTGAGCCCTGCCCAGATAAGAGATAAAAGACTACATATTCCTCATTCTCGAAGTCAAGGAAACCTCCTTGACTACATGTGCACAGAAAGGCTCCTTGGAAGTCAAAAAAGGGAGGTGACGTCACCCCATAGTAAGTGATGTCAACCTACCTATTCACAGGCCTCCTCACTGGATTCATCTTGGCTAAGAGATGCACACACACGGGAGGATCTGGAGATGAACCAAATATGGACTCAGAACCAGGCAAAGCAAGGTGACTGGCCAAAGGAAACCCAGAATAAACGCCCCGTATGTGATTCAAATTACCGCAGGAGCACGACTCTCCCTCTGAGCCCGCCCGTGTGTCTATTCGCATGTCCCCTTTTCTGTTCCTAATACATTGCTTGTTTCACTCCTTTCCATCTCTCCATCGAAATTCATTTCTACACAGCTGATGGGCCAGGGCCTTGCCACTGGCTGCTGGTCTAGTGGCTAGGATTCCGCGCTGTCTCTGCCATGGCCTGACTTCACTCTCCAGCTGGGAATCTAAATCCTGCTTCAAGCCACTGCAGGCCGAGATCAACCTGAGTTGGCAGATAGAGCCCACGATGACCCATAGGATGGCAGCTGGAATGGTGCTGGGAGGGCCCACAGGCAGGGCTTGCATGCCTACCCTGCAGGTCTGGAGTGGCTAGCTGTCTGTGGAAGGGCCCTGGGGCTGCCCTGGATTTGGTGAGAAAAGGGATCTCAGCCAGCTTCCACCTCTGCTGTGGACACAGGCTCCGAGCCTTGGAACGCTCTGAGAGCCGGAAGGTGCCTGCAGAGTCGGTTGCAGGCAACTGACTGTTGTGTGACATCAGGGTTCTTGCTTAACCTGTGAACCCCCATCTCTATAAACTGATGGAAAGCTATCTATGATCTAGGATTCTTATGAAGAGTAAACGAAGCAATGTTTGCAGAGCACCTGGGACCCAACGTATACTATGTCTCTCCTCTTCTCACCTTCTAAGGTATCCTCATGTCAGACACCTTTTCTTTGTGTCTATATCAGTGGATGTATTTACCATTCAGTCCCTCCTTCATGCAGATGCAAATCTGTCTGGGACTAAGGACAGAAGCATCCTTCAGCAGTGACCCATCCTGGGTGTGACACAATTTCTCTGGCATTGACTTTCAGGTGTGAGTCTGGTTGGAATTCTGCAGGGACGGGTTTTCAGTTTATAAAGATCAAGTGGTTTTGCTCTGAGCCCGTGAGCTGATTTCACCCCCTCCACACTACACACACACACACACACACACACACACACCCCTTATTGGAGGTCAGGGAGAGAGGAGCAGAGCAGAACCCTGCCACCGCCCCACCTCCCACCCAGGACAGCTGCATAAAGCAAGGTGTCATGGAAATCTTTCCCATTTACTCCAGAGAAACCATCTCAACCCAAGTTCAGAGTGGCCCTTCCCTCCCCGTATCAACATGAGGCGCTGGACTAAGCACTTTAACTGCATCTTGTCATGTCTCACAGCAAGCCCGTGAGACTGGCGGTTTATTACACCTAACTCGCAGAGAAGGAGCAGGACACAAAGAAGCTCTAACATGAGCTGACAGCTTCTGCACCAGAGCTGACCCCGGTCTACACAGCAGGGCCTCCGCTCTCCCCGCAGGTGAGACCCACTCTGCCTGCCCCCTGCAAGTCATCTGACCCCATACAAGTGTCAGAGAAGCTTCCCCCTCCAAGGGCACTGGCAGCCTCGCCTTCCCTCCACCCCAAGTACCCCCCAAAGGCAGGAGGAAAGCCCGCCGCACTGATCTGCTCACATCCACCATCTCCCAACTCTGACGGGCCGGCCATCCCTCCCCTGACTTTCTGAAGAGCCCAGAAAAGAATCTCCGCTGCAGGGCAGGCCAGAGGGCTTCTGCCATCAGGGGAGCCAGAGCAGAGCTGATTCATGGACAGGTGTGAGCAGGTGTGAGCAGAGCCTGGGCAGGCGTGGGGATGGGAGGCTGGTGAGCGTGGAGCAGCCAGTCTTGGCTTCTCCCCTGACCTGCCCTGCCCATGACTCGGCTCCTCCTCTGCAGAACCAGCGGGAGGGGACAGACACCACCTTCAGCTCCAGAAAGAGATCAGATGCCGTTCTTCTGGAGCTCCCAGTCCAAAAGGACGCTCCAGAGACTCAGTGGCCACCCTCACACCAACAGCTCGTGTTTGAGCAGCCTGTGACCTTTTTTAGGCCATTTCATGATACAAGTCCACAGTTTTGATTAACCAACCGCTACCCCTCCGTCTTTATGCATCTTCCCTACCAGCCCAGCAAGCCTTTGTTGATTGAATCCCTTGGTGGGAATTCATGAGAGCCTCCCAGGGGCCTGGGAGGTAGTCAGGGTTACAAATCTAGGCTTCCAGATGGTAGGAAGGGAACTGACATTCGTTAGGGATAGGGTGCTAGGCTTAGCAAATGAAAGCATAGGGTTCCCAATTAAATTTGAACTTCAGCTAAACAGCAAGTAAGTTTTTCAGTAAAAGTGTGTCTTATGTGTATTTGGGATATACCTACCCTAAGGGCAACCCACTCCAGTATTCTTGCCTGGAAAATCCCATGGACAGTGGAACCTGGTAGGCTATAATCCATGGGGTCGCAAAGAGTCGGACATGACTGAGCGACTTCACTTTACCCTAAACAAATTCTTGTGTATATCTCAAATTCAGATTTACCCAGCATCCTGTATTTTGTTGAATAACCCTAGCTGGAGACCTGGTATACACCAGATATTGTCTCTACCTTCTCTCATTTGAGCCTCATACAGTCCTGGGAAGGAGCAAATAGTAAGTTATATTGACCTCACTGTACAGATAACAAAAAGGATACTTAGGGAGATAACCTGATTTGCTTAATATACCTCAGTCCAGAAAAAGTGGGTGAAGACTAGCGCCTTGCGTCCCTGACCTGCCAGGGCAAGGCTGCTCCTCTACCCTAGGAGAGGAGGCGGGGCTTGCAGAGCGGAGAAGGCCTGCGGGGTTCCACATCATTATGGTCAGAGACAATGGATTCTGGAGGAGACTCAATTCTTAGAGCAGAGTCCAGGCACCTGGGCCGAGTCCACCAGGGCTCCTGGGGGCAACACCACGCAGGTGGGCAGGGATGGGCCCGTGGCACCTGCCAGCGCAGTTCACAATTAGTGCCTTTGCACCCAAGTCTTTTAGGGTCATGTATGGAATGCCTGCATGCTACATGAGTAACAACCCAATAATAACAATACAGACAACAATAACTGTAGTAATATGCACCAGGGAATTCCCTGGTAGCTCAGATGGTAAAGAATCTGCCTACAGTGCAGGAGACCTGGGTTTGTTCCCTGGGTCAGGAAGATCCCCTGGAGAAGGGAATGGCAACCCACTCCAGTATGCTTGCCTGGAGAATTCCAAGGACAGAGGAGCCTGGTGGGCTACAGCCCATGGGGTCACAGAGAATCGGACACGACTGAGCGACTAACATTTTCAGTATGCACCAGGCACTGTGATAACTCTTTACATCCATCACTCCCTTTAATCCTCCCACCACCAAAGAAACAATAATGGTATTACTATTACCTACAACCACCAACTGTTTCGTGTTACTGCGTGCCGGGCCATACAGGGACTTTGTGTTATCACCTCATTTAATACAAATAACAACCCTATAGTTATCCACATTTCAGGTGAGGATCAGAGAAGTTAAGGGCCAAGATCACACACACAGCTGTCAGAATTCAAACCCAGATTTAACCTGAAGCCCGTGTACTTTCCACTGCCTGACACGGGCCCTCTTACCAAGGGAGCTTGTCCGTGTGGAAGGTCCCCAGACAGAACACAATGCTAGTTGCAGCCAGCTCTTCCACACTCCTCCTCCACCCAGATAAAGGAATCCATATCAAAACACAGCCTCACTTCCCTTCAGGGGCAATCGTCCTGGAATAAAAACTTCAAAACAAAGTCTGGGCCCTATAACGCCTCTGGCAGATCAATATCCTTGGGAGTGCCTCTGTGATCCCCACAGTTTCTAGCCTCTTCATCCATAAACCAGCCTTAGAGAGTGCCTATTGTGGTCTGGTTTCTACCTTTCTGTTGAGATCAATTTCAGCTCCATGCCCTTTGACCTAATTCAATTAATGAACTAAACATTATGACTGAGAAACCCATCAGTTCAGTTCAGTTCAGTCGCTCAGTCGTATCCGACTCTTTGCAACCCCATCAATCGCAGCACGCCAGGCCTCCCTGTCCATCACCAACTCCAGGAGTTCACTCAAACTCATGTCCATTGAGTCAGTGATGCCATCCAGCCATCTCATCCTTTGTCGTCCCCTTCTCCTCCTGCCCCCAATCCCTCCCAGCATCTGAGTCTTTTCCAATGAGTCAACTCTTCGCATGAGGTGGCCAAAGTACTGGAGTTTCAGCTTTAGCATCATTCCTTCCAAAGAACACCCAGGGCTGATCTCCTTTAGAATGGACTGGTTGGATCTCTTTGAAGTCCAAGGGACTCTCAAGAGTCTTCTCCAACACCACAGTTCAAGAGCATCAATTCTTCGGCACTCAGCTTTCTTCACAGTCCAACTCTCACATCCATACATGACCACTGGAAAAACCATAGCCTTGACTAGACGGACCTTTGTTGGCAAAGTAATGTCTCTGGTTTTCAATATGCTATCTAGGTTGGTCATAACTTTTCTTCCAAAGAGTAATCGTCTTTTAATTTCATGACTGCAATCACCATCTGTGGTGATTTTGGAGCCCCCAAAAATAAAGTCTGACACTGCTTCCACTGTTTCCCCATCTATTTCCCATGAAGTGATGGGACCAGATGCCATGATCTTTGTTTTCTGAATGTTGAGCTTTAAGCCAACTTTCACCTTCATCAAGAGGCTTTATAGTTCCTCTTCACTTTCTGCCAGAAGGGTGGTGTCATCTGCATATCTGAGGTTATTGATATTTCTCCCGGCAGTCTTGATTCCAGCTTGTGCTTCTTCCAGCCCAGCGTTTCTCATGATGTACTCTGAATATAAGTTAAATAAGCAGAGTGACAATATACAGCCTTGACGTACTCCTTTTCCTATTTGGAACCAGTCTGTGGTTCCATGTCCAGTTCTAACTGTTGTTTCCTGACCTGCACATAGGTTTCTCAAGAGGCAGGTCAGGTGGTCTGGTATTCCTATCTCTTTCAGAATTTTCCACAGTTTATTGTGATCCACACAAAGGCTTTGGCATAGTCAATAAAGCAGAAATAGATGTTTTTCTGGAACTCTCTTGCTTTTTTGATGATCAGGTTCCTAAAAATGAGAAGCCAAAGTTTCAGTCTTCCCAAGTTAATTTATGGCTTCATTAATCCCATTCAAAAATCAAACAGGACTTCTTGGTAAAACCTCACAAATTTGAAAAAACAAATGACCAGGGAAAACCAGGGCTTCCCTGGTGGCTCAGATGGTAAAGAATCTGCCTGCAATGTGGGAGACCTGGGTTCAATCCCTGGGTTGGGAAGATCCCCTGGAGGAGGGAACGGCTAACCACACCAGTATTCTTGCCTGGAGAATCCCCATGGACAGAGGAGCCTGGAGGGCTATAGTCCGTGGGGTCCCATAGAGTCAGACATGACTGAGTGACTTTCACTTTCTTCTCTTAGGGAAAACCAAAAAAAAAATTTAAAGGGAAAAATAGTAATAATTGGGAACTGGTTCATCTTCATTTTAGCACTTCTTATTAAAATATCAAGTATATGCAAGTTATAAGCAAACATATTAGCAGGGAAAAATTAAGAATCCAGAAACAAACTTTATACAAATAACCTGACAAAGGACACACCTCAAATATAAGGCTAATGGATAGATTACTTTAAAAAGATTCTGAGAAACAATACAATGGAGAAAGGAGTCTTTTCAACAGATAGTGTTGGAATAACCAGACATCCACCTGGAAAGGAAAAAATCTAGACAAAGATCTTACATTCTTCACAATTCAAAACAAATCAAAAATGCAAAACTATAAAATTCCTACAACAGGAGAAAATCTAGGTGACCTTGGGCACGGCAATGATTTTTTAGACACAACACCAAAGGCACAGCTCATGAAATATCTGATGATAAGTTGAACTTTACGAAAATTAAAAATCACACGGTGAAAACGACACTGTCAAGATAAGCCACAGCCTTGAACAAAATGCTTGCAAAAGACATATTTAATGAAGGATTGGGAATCTAAAATGCACAAAGAACCCTTAAACCTCAACAATGGAAAAATGAGCAACTTGATTTAAAAGCTGGCTAAAGCTCTGAACAGACACTTTATCAAAGAAGACAGAAGATATACAGATGGCAAGTAAGTATATTAAAAGATGCTCAACAAAAACAAAAGGATGGGGGGATTTCCCTTGTGGTCCAGGGGCTAAGACTCCACATTCCCAACGCAGGGGGCCCAGAGTCGATCCCTGGTCAAAGAACTAGATCTCACATGCTGCAACACAGACCCAGCACAGCCAAATACATGTATACATATGTACGAAAGATGCTCAACACCCTATGTCACTAGGGAAATGCAAATGAAAACAGCAACGAGATGCCACTATACACCTATAAGAATGACTGAAAAGCAGAACACTGACAGCACCAAAGGCTCACGAGGATGTAGGGCTGAGAAGGCTCTTCCCTTTTGATGGGACTGCAAATTACTACAGTCCTTTTGGGAGGCCGTTTGATGGTTTCTTTCAAAACTAGACACACATACTCTCACCTTAAGATCCAGCAGTTCTGCTGCTTGGTATTTACCCGAATGAGATAAAAACTTATGTCACTACAAAAATCTGCACGTGGATATTATAGCAGCTTTTTTATAATTGCCAAAACTTGGAAGCAACCAAGATTTTTCTGCAGGAGAATGGATAAACAAACTGGTACATAATGGTCAATACAATGAAATATTATTCAACACTAAAAAACAACAACAACAACAAAAAAAAACAAGCTACCAAGACCTGAAAAAAATATACAGGAAAGTTAAATGCACATTACTAAGTGAAAGAAGCCAATATGAAAAGGCTACAAATGGGATGATTCCAACCTCAATATAGGATTCCAGCTGTATGACACCTTGGAAAAGGAAAAACTATGGAGACAATAGAAAGATCAGTGGCTGGGGATGGGGAGGGATGAATAGGTGGAGCACAGAGGATTTTCAGAGCAGTGAAACCACTCTGCAGGATGCTATAAAGGTGGACACGTGTCATTACACATTTGTCAAAACCCATAGAACCTACAACACCAAAAATGAACCCTAATATAAACTATGGACTTTGGATTATAATGTTGTGTCAATGTAGGTTCATTGATTGTAACAAATGTACACCTCTGGTGGGGGATTTTGATAGTGAAGGAGGCTGGGGGTAGGGGGTGAGGGGGAAATAAGGGAACTCTGTGTTTTCTGCTCAATTTTGCTGTAAATCTAAAACTGCTCTAAAATATAAAGTCAATTTTTTTCTTAATTTAAAGTCATGGGGAAATGGAAACTTGGAAAAATATTTAGAACACCATGTCATTTCACACTCAAAAAATTTTTAAGTTAAAATGTAAAAAAAAAAATTGACACCAAATATAAGAAAATATGGTTACTTCATCTTATACCTGGATAGGGAAAGACTACATAAAGCATAACATCAATAAAATAAATTATAAAGGAAATGATCAATCAATTAAACTACTAAGAAGGCTGAGCACCAAAGAATTGATGCTTTTGAACTGTGGTGTTGGAGAAGACTCTTGAGAGTCCCTTGGACAGTAAGGAGACCAAGCCAGTCAATCCTAAAGGAAATCAATCCTGAATATTCATTGGAAGGACTGATGCTGAAGCTGAAACTCCAATATTTTAGCCACCTGATGCAAAGAACTGACTCACTGGAAAAGACCCTGATGCTGGGAAAGATTGAAGGCAGAAGGAGAAGGGGACAACAGAGGATGAGATGGTTGGATGGCATCACCGACTCAATGGACATGAGTTTGAGTAAGCTCTGGGAGATGGTGATGGACAGAGAGGCCTGGTGTGCTGCAGTCCACAGGGTTGGAAAGAGTCAGACACGACTGAGAAACTGAACAACAACAATTAAACAACTTAAAGCGAAAGAAAGTGAAAGTGTTAGTCACTCAGTTATGTCCAACTCTCTGCGATCCCATGGACTGTAGCCCTCCAGGCTCCTCTGTCCATGGAATTCTCCAGACAAGAATACTGAATGGGTTGCCATTGCCTTCTCCAGGGGATCTTCCTGACTCAGGCATTGAATCCAGATCTCTTGCATTTCAGGCAGATTCTTTAATGTCTGAGCCACCAGGGAAGTCCAAACAAGTTAAAACTCAAAAATCTCACTATTAACTCAAATTTTAAAAATATTACTATGACAAAATATTACTATATCTGTAAGTTAATTAAAAGTTAAGCAGCAATACTTTAACAGAAAAATGCATATGATATGACTAAAGAATTTACAGAAGTATCTTGAGTGACTAATCTGTAAAAAATGAAATTCAAATAAAAATAGCAATGGAATATCATTTACTCCCATTAATTTAGCAAATATTATCCAGAGTAATAATACTCAATATTGATAAAGGTGTGATGAACAAAGCTATTCAAATCATTTCTCAGAAATGATTTAACAATACGTATCTAGGGCTTTTAAAATGTTCATACCTTTGATCTAGTAGTTTCACTCCAAGAAAATAATCATAAATATGAACAAACATTGTGCACAAAAAAGTTCATCACAGCACTATTCATAATACTGAAATTTTAGAAAAATGTAAATGCCTAACAATAGAGGAACTGTTATTATTTTACAATGATTAAAAATATTTGTGAATAGTTTTCCCCCAAGGAAAACTGTTATTTTGATGATAAAAATAGTCTGTGTTCATCATAATTCCAAACACTAAAAATGATAAGCAAAAAAATGACAACTATGCCAAATTCTATCATCAACAGGCAATCACTACTAATATTCTAACAAATTATCTTACAGACATCTTTCTGGGCATATAATTTTACAAAATGGAATCATGAAATCCATTTTTTTCAAATGCTTATTCCACTGAGTCTCTAATAGACATTTTTACATAATAATAAATAGACATATCTTTGGGCCATTAATCTGAATGGCCATATTGTCTTCCAGAATACAACTAATTTCCTACTGGTGGACATTTCCTACATTTTTTGCTATTACAAAAATGTAGGAAATATCACAAGGAGCACACTCATGCAATCACCTTTACACGTATGTCCAATTATCTCCTTAGACACAATCAGAAACCAGCCTCAAAGAATATGCCTGTCCTAATAATAACACATACTGTCAAACTCCCCTCCAGAAAGTCTGAACCAATTACACCCCCAGAAAGTTTCAAAAGCCCATTGCCCCACGACCTGATACTGTCCCTCTTTGCAGTTGCCACCAGTTACCACAAACAAGGACTATCTTTATTGCTTTAATTGGTATTCTTTTAATTATGAGTGAGAATGAACACATTTTCATATATTTACTTCTCATTTGCTTTTAATCTTTTGTGAACTGCTGTTTATGTCCTTTGCTCATTTTTAAAGGCCTTGCCTTATTAATATGAATTTGTAAATGTCCTTTGTATCTTTGAGATATTAACTCATTGTCATAATTGCTGCAAACCTATTTCCTTCATTTGTCATTTGTATTTCAACTTTATTATTCTTAGTCTTCAAGCTGTTTTATTTAATTGCATGTACCTGAATCTATAAAATATTCCTCTATCATTTCCCTTTGGTATCTTACCTTCTGCATTTCAGGACAATAAAAATAGCTACCCATATTTTAGTATTTTACAGTTGATTTTTAATCTTTGAATTTTTAGTATTTACAACTTATTTTGGTATAAAAATTGAAGTAAGGATCAAGCTTTATGGTGTTTCTGCTAGGTAGCTGTCAAGGGTTTGAAACCCTACCTTTATCTCATACATATAAACATTGTCCTAGTTTGTTAGGGCCGCCATAACAAGCAGCAGACTGAATGGTTTAAACAACAGAAATTTCTTTTCTTTTTTTTTTTAACACCAAAAACATCTTGTATTGGAGTGTAGCCGATTAACAATGTTGTGGTTGTTTCTAGTGAACAGCGGAGGGACACAGCCGTACATATACATGTGTCCATTCTCCCCAAGCCCCCATCCCATTCAGGATGGCACATAATAGGAAGTTCATTTTCTTATCATTCTAAAGCTAGAAGTCTGAGACCGAGGTGTCAGCAGCGCTGACTCTTCTGAGTCCTCTCCCCTTTGTTTTAGACAGCGGTCTTCCTGTGTTTTTACACGGTCTCCCCTCTGTGCACAAGGTCATGTCCCAATCTGCTCTTACACTGACACCAATCATATCGGATTAAGGTCAACCTAACAGCTTCATATTAACTCAATGACCTCTTTAAAGACACTCCAGTATCTCAAATCCATCACATCCTGAGATACTGGGGGTTAGGACTTTTACTTATGAATGCTGGGGGGACATAACTCAGTCCACAGCACACACACACTCCCGTCTGCACTATCTTGTTTCATTGATCTGTTTGTTCCAGTATTGATATCATACACATAGTTGCTATAGCCTTGTAATACCTTCTAACCCACTCCAGTATGCTTGCCTGGAGAATCCCCATGGACAGAATATCCTGGCGGGCTACATGCCATGGGTTCACAAAGAGTCAGACATGGCTGAGTGACTAAGCACAGCACAGCACAACACCTTTTAGTACTAAGTGGGCAAGTACCTCCTTGTGACTTGCCTTTTCCAGAATTATCCTGGCCATTTTCTTATTGTTCCTCTCCCCCTATGAGTCTCAGAATTCATTTGGAATCACTTGGGATTTTTATAGAGATTACATAGGATTTACAGATTGGCTTAAGAATGTGCATCTTTCCATGTGTCCCAACCTTATTTCTCTCAGCAGAGTTTCATACAGATTTTATTCTATTTTGTTTGGGGTTTAGTTACATGTATTCCTAGGTATTTCATTTTCTTGATACTTTTGTAAGTAGAATATCTTTTCCATTACATTTTCTAAATGGTTGCTGCTGAGATATAAGAAACCATTCATTATATATATATTTAACTTGTAAACTACAGGGAATTCTATTACTTCCAAAGTTTTATAATGATTCTCTTGGTAAACAATCATATCTTCAAATGAAGACAATTTTGCCTTCTTCTCTCCAATATTTAGACTTGTTTCATTGTCTTGCTCACTATATTGACATGCACTTTTAAACAAGGAGAAAAGGGTGCCATTTATTTTTCTTTGACTCTAACAGAACTGTGTCCAATCAAGGTATTACTATTAATTTCAGATTTTTAAAAATCATGTGAATTTTCATATGACTTTTCAGTATCAAAATGATCACATAAAGTGCTCACATAAGACTGAGTGACAGATTTCCTAATATTCTTTATCTCTGCATTTCTGAAATGAAATTCACTTGCTCATGCTACGTTTCTTCAAGCAGACTGATGGATCTTATACCCAATATTTTATGATATTTTGCATCAGTGTTTATAAATAAGACTGAAATGCGAAATATGTGTGTTTCCCGTGTGCTGTCATTTCTATCTAGTACAATTAAAGTTTGTGCTATGATTTTTGTTTGGGAAAACGCATATTCATTATTTGCCTATATGTACAGGGCAGAAAGCAAAGGTAACAACATGGTAAGGTAATAACGGTAACACTGGTTACCTTAAGGGGGAATTATAAAGTTTTTTCCTTCAATTTTCTATAACAATTGAGCACCATATTTATAACAAGATGTTTTAAATATATGTCACTAAAAAAGTGGGTGAAAGTTTATCATTAGTTATCTCTGGAAGGGGGAGTGAAACATGATTTTTATCTTCTCTGTCCTGCTATGAATCTGTCTATCCATCAGTATTTCCCCTTTCTGTCCATGCCCTGACCCTGCCGATTAAAAAATACAAATATACATATTTACATTGTTACTTTCTTTTTTAAGAAACTACAATGAACTTAAGACTTCTCAAATTATAGTAAACCAGTGCAAATAGATGTAAACTCTCCTCAGGATAAAATGAATAGGAAATTACATGGCTATTAAGTAGGGTCTAATTAGAGAAGGCTCTCAGCTGTGACTATCTTATTTTGGTAACTGGAGTCAGGTATGAGCTACGTCTCTGCTTATATGAAAGCAGATGATTGGGATTTCAGCAAAACGAGGAAGTTTTGCTCCTTTAGGAAGTTAGCATCTTAGCTTGAGTGGTACAAGAGGGACTTTAAACAGCCTACAGCCTCACAAACGAAACCTTCAGTCTCACACAAGGCACCAGTGCATGGATATTGGCATCCTTCTTCCAAATAAGCCTAAGCACTCCACCCACTTTGACTAGTGTTCTTAAACTCTTTTAAAAAATGGCTGGGGACATCCCTGGTGGTCCAGTGATTAAGACTGGACCTTCCAATGCAGGGGGTGTGGGTCGATCCCTGGTGGGGAAGCTAAGATTTCCACATGCTCACAGCCAAAAAAAAAAAAAAAACCACCCACAAAACATAAACAATATTGTTACAAATTAAATAAAGATTTTTAAAAACATGGTCCACATAAAACACCGCTGGAATTTATGAGGGAAGATGCCTCACTCCGTCTGCCCTGTGGCCGCCTTGGGCTGTTGCGCCTTCCCAGCCGAGGTCCCAACGCTGTAGGACAGACAGGGCGGCACAGACAGACAGACAGAACCCCGCTGGCCCTCTGAGTCACGAAGCAGGGGACAGTGGTTACACGGCAAGAGATAACTAGATGCTTACTCTAGGTTTATTGGAAAACAAGCTATCTTGCAACTGCTCAGGATAAAGGATTCCCCATAGCACTGCGGAACTTCCACAGGAATCACGAGAGCCAGATAGGCCGCAAGGCCACGCACATCCTGCTAAACAGCCCACCCCGGGAAGCAGGGGTTCAGCTCTGACTCCTTACGTAAGAGCCCAACAATGGGTCCCCATTAATCATCGGGTTTCTCAGAGATTAGTGGCGAAGGGACAAATCTGGTGAGGGTTTTCAAAAAATAAAATAAAAGATTTACATCATCCTGCCAAAAAAAAAAAAAATGATCAGAGTTGTGAGTCTTGGAAAAGTTTCATATTGTCTTCATGCAGTGATAGGTTAGCCCTCGACTGAAGGCAAGAGCAGGGCCTGGACCAGTGGGGGCTCTGGCCCCTGAGGACACTTCATCAGCCAGCCATTGGCTACACTGACTGTTAAAGGAGAAAAATTAATCATTCAATCAACAGCTGAATTCAGTTTCCAAACAATTAGCTTGTATGTATGCCCGTCTCCAGCTTTCCAAGTGCTTTTGTAAACCTTGCTTCATTTGATCCGAAGAACTGCTTACAACAGAGATGACAGATATCATCATTCCTAATAAAAACAGCTTCCATTTTATGCGTGACTACTATGTGCCCAGTACTGGCCTAAGAACTTCAAAAACCTTGTTTCATTTATCCTCACAACAACCCTCTGAGGTTAGAACAATTGGTTTTTGTTTTATGGGTTTGTTTTTTTGCTTTGGGGGTTTTATTTATTTATTTATTTTTGGCTGTGCTGGGTCTTCCTTGCTGCCCACGGGCTTTTCCTAGCTGCAGAGATCGGGGGCTACCTTCTAGTCGCAATGCTCGGGCTTCTCGTCGTGGTGGCTTCTCGATGCAGAGCACAGGCTCTTGGCATGCAGGCTCAGTGGTCTTTGAGCAGGGGCTCAGCAGCCCTGTGACGTGTGGAATCTTCCCAGATTCCTAGGGTTCCAACCCACGTCCCCTGCATTGGCAAGTCAGATTATTAACCACGGGCCCACCAGGGAAGTCCCAGGAACAGTTGTTATCCCCAGTTTACAGCTAAAAGAACAAAGGACTTGAAGAAGGTAAGGAAATGCAAATTCAGTTAAACACTTATGTCCCCAATTTCTGAAGGAAGGAATCGAGGCCTTAGCAAAGTCGAGTGACTCTGCAAGTTCACAAGGTTCGTAACAGTGCAAACTGATTCTTAACCACAGGTCCACCTGATTCCAAAGACCACAATCTTAACCGTTTGGCTGTCCACTCTCCTGGGGTCATCGTTAAGTAACCACGGGGACGGGAAGCCTCCGGTCAGCAGTCAGCGTGGCAGAAGAAGCCTCACCATTCCTGTGTAGACACCATGCCGCTTCCCAGTGAGAACCATCACTGCCGATTCTGAGACTCTGGCGGAGAGTTTTTACATTTTTTCCTGTGAAAAGTTTCCCTTGGGAAAAGTCAGACGCTATCACCTTCCTCCGCCGAAACGGTCTGACTCTAAGGGGCCCGTTGCTGCTTCCTCTGTGAGGCTGCCTGACTTCCTGAGTGGATTTAAGAACAGCGCCCCCAGAGGCCAAACCAGCGGCACAAAGCGCCAGGGGTGCGGGCATGTGGCTGAGAGAACCGGCGGGAGCAACCCAGTCCACGCTGTGGCCAGTAAGCCCCAGAACAAGGCCGCAGCAGAGGGGAGCTGTGCCCTGGCCTCACCCCCCGAACGGGGAGGCTTTGCTTGCAGTCCTTCCAGCTGGCTGGTGGGGGCCAGCCGCCTGAGTCACACGGAAGGGACTCAGTGGCCCGGGCTTACCACGTTCCCCCCTCAGAAGTGTCCAGAAACGCCTCCACCTACAGCTTGCAAGGAACCCTGGGCCAGATGTTCTGGAAGGCCTCCCAAAGCCGGAGTCAGCATTTATTTATTCCGCAGGCTCAAACGGATGACAGACAGTGACACCAACGTGGAACACGCTAAGCTGGGATGAAAGACAGGAAGCAGCTCAGCAGGGACAGATCTCCTGATAATGGCAACTCAAGGATAAAAACGAGCCCCACTCCCAGGGGTGCGCCGCTCCCGCTCCGCCTGTGACCGCCGTGGAAAGGGAGGTGGGCCGGAGCCCCTGGAAGAGCACGTGCACGCTTGGTTGGCCAGGCTTTGGGACGGGGGACCTGAGACACGACCTCACCACTCTGTTGTGGCAGGTGGATCTGTATCTGAAAGACTTTGATCATCCCTTTTTCTTCCCAGGCAAGAACTGAGGGTAGAGGGACCTTAGAGGGGTCACCTGGGCACCCAGGGCAGAGGAAGACACAACAGATGAACACGGTCCAGCCCCAAGTCTTTCTGGTATTTCATCTCCTCCTCTGAGAGCTAAGTCAGTATATTTGTTTCAGCAACAGGCCTAAAGCTACATTCGCATAAATAAAGTGGGACCAAGCTACTGCAGTTGGAGAAGGAAATGGCAACCGACTCCAGTACTCTTGCCTGGAAAATCCCACGGACGGAGGAGCCTGGTAAGCTGCAGTCCATGGGGTCGCTAGGAGTCGGACACGACTGAGCGACTTCACTTTCACTTTTCACTTTCATGCATTGGAGAAGGAAATGGCAACCCACTCCAGTGTTCTTGCCTGGAGAATCCCAGGGACGGGGGAGCCTGGTGGGCTGCTGTCTATGGGGTCGCACAGAGTCGGACACGACTGAAGCGACTTAGCAGCAGCAGCAGCAGCAAGCTACTGCAGGGGAAAAAATATCTCAAGCTTTTCTAGAAAGAAAAAGAAGTTTGAACTTGTTTCTGGCAGTAAACCTACAGGAGAGAAACTCTCCACACTCAGTCCTCTCACCCAAGAGTAACGGTGGGGCCATGGCCAGGTTAAGATCCCAAAACAGATCCCTTCAACCTTGGCTATGTGTTAACTTTACCAGTTCAGTTCAGTTCAGTTCAGTCACTCACTCATGTCCGACTCTTTGCAACCCCATGAAACGCAGCACGCTAGGCCTCCCTGTCCATCACCATCTCACCATCCCCCGGAGTTCACTCAAATTCACATCCATCGAGTCGGTGATGCCATCCAGCCATCTCATCCTCTGTCGGCCCCTTCTCCTCCTGCCCCCAATAAATTCTGATATCCAAGCTCACTATTGGATAGTGACTATTAAACCTCAATCTCAGGGGTAAGGTCTCAGCATTGGTTATTTTTAGAGAAGCCTCCCTTCCCCATCCTCACCCCTTGTGTGCAGCCAGTTGTGTGCAGAACTGCTGGCCTGAAGGCCAAGAAGGAAGAGGCCTCAGCAACCTGGAGTGCCTGCAGCAGCCACTATAATGTTCAGACACAAAATACGTCAACAGCATCCCCAAGCTACAGACCCCAACTTATGAAATCATGCCTAGGGGTGTGGTTAGTTTCATGTTGCTTTCCTCTCGATCCACCCCTCTAGGCTACTCCAAGAGTGCACAAGCAGTGCTGGTAGATGTCTGTTGCTTTGGAAACAAACATCTCCATGTCTCTTTGTGGGCAGTGCTACTGTCCATCAAGGTCCTCAGCTCCTGGCTGAGGAAGCGGCATGCATGTGTGCTCAGTCACCCAGTTGTGTCTGACTCTTTGCGATCCCATGGACTGTAACTCACCAGGCTTCTCTGTCCATGGGATTCTCCAGGCAAGAATACTGGAGTGGGTTGCCATGCTCTCCAGGGGATCTTCCCAACCCAGAAATCAAACTCACGGCTCTTGCGTCCCCTGAACTGGCAGGCAGGTTCTTTTGTGTTAGCGGAAGCACACTCATTGGAACCGCCCACCCTGGCCAGGCACCATAGTAACTATTTGCATGAGTTATGACAGGAGATCCTGATAAGGAACACGGAACCAATAAGCCACCACCAACTGGAAGAGTTCCGGAAAGGTCAAAAGACACCGCATGTCCGTCCACTTCCCAGAATCCCTCTCACTAGCATCCATCTTGGCTGAGCGATGCGTGGGCCACCAGGAAAGACTCTGAATTAGAATGATTGGCCAAAGACCACCCGGAAACTAATCCCATCACCATAAAACCTGAGACTGCGAGCCACGCCCCAGAGCAGTTCTCCTGGGTTCCCTTACCCTACTGCTCTCCACCCGGGTGCCCTTTCCCAATAAAATCTCTTGCTTTGTCAGCACATGTGTCTCCTCGGACAATTCATTTCTGAGTGTTAGACGAGAGCCCAGTTTCAGGCCCTGGAAAGGGTCCAGGTGCGACAATTGCACCCCCTGGGAAGCCCCAAGCGAGGGGGCAGATTACCCAAACTAAGATGATCCAGCTCTCTCTCCCCAAAATCTGGCTCTTGGGTGGGGTAACAAAGGAGCAGAAAACGGCTGGAGCTGAGTTGTGCTGGTATCAGCCTAGGAATAACTAAGAGTGTCCTGGTGTTGTCCTGCTGCCTAAGACCCAGACTTTTCTTCAAGTCTGTGAGCTGCCCCCAGAATCTAACAAGTGCCTATTTGCTTTAGTGAGCCAGAACTGGCTTCTATTGCTCACAAGCAAAGAACTCTAATTGACAATTTCATTGATCAGAGCAGGTGAGGTTATGCTCTGATAAAGCTCCATGCCATCCCAGTCCACAGGGACCCTGCTGTGTCACCCCCTCCCTGGTACCCAGGCTGATGGGGAGCCATTCCTGGAATACTGCCAGTCACTATGGCAGAGTTTCCCTCAGAGGATCTCACGCTGTCTATTAGACACTGGCCTTGGGTGACATGTGCCAGGGCTCACGGTTCATTGGCCAGAACCAATCAGAATTCCCACGGCTCCACCCAACAACTAAGTAGAATCCCACAGTGCAAACAGCACTAATGGTCTTTAGCTCCTCTAATCCAACAGCTCAAATATACTGAAGACAATCTGCCAAATTATTGTTTCAGTACATTTTTCAGGTCTAGCTTGGAGAGCCGACCATGATTCAAAACAATGTTCCCATGAGAAATTAGGTGCCAAGTTCTACGTAGTTGACTTGTAAAAGAAGGTGGATTCTTGACTGGGAAATCCCATGGACAGAGAGGCCTGGCAGACTGTAGTCTATGGAGTCCCCAAAGAGTCAAACACATCTTAGCCACTAACCAACAACAACAACAAAAGGCGGAACACAATCTGCTGGTAAGTTTAGCTTTCTGCTTCTCAGGTTGCTCAGCACTAAAGTGGGTTCAATCCCTGGGTCAGGAAGATACCCTGGAGAAGGAAATGGCAACCCACTCTGGCATTCTTGCTTGGGAAATCCCATGGACAGAGGAGCCTGGCAGGCTACAGACCATGGTGATGCAAAGAGTCTAACACACTAAGCAACTACGCACAGCACAGCACAGCAATTAAACAGCAGTGGAAACAATACTTACATAATTATTTAAGAAACAAGACCCCAGAATTTGATAGACAGGACTGGATTACTCAACCATAGCCGTGACAAACAGGGCCAGCTAATTCATTTGTGGGCCCACTTGTGGGTTCCCATGTTCAGCACCGAAGAATTGATGCTTTTGAACTGTGGTGTTGGAGAAGACTCTTGAGAGTCCCTTAGACTGCAAAGAGATCCAACCAGTCCATCCTAAAGGAGATAAGTCCTGGGTGTTCATTGGAAGGACTGATGTTGAAGCTGAAACTCCAGTACTTTGGCCACCTGATGCGAAGAACTGACTCATTTGAAAAGACCCTGATGCTGGGAAAGATTGAGGGCAGGAGGAGAAGGGGACGATAGAGGATGAGATGGTTGGATGGCATCACCGACTCAATGGACTTGAGTTTAGGTAAACTCGGGGACTTGGTGATGGACAGAGAGGCCTGGCTGCAGTTCATGGGGTCACAAAAAGTCGGACATGACTGAGCGACTGAACTGAACCGAACTGTACTTGTTCAAAAAGCAAGAGAAAGTACCATTAAATGTACTAAATGTAAAGCTTTTTCCTTTCTTCCCTGGATGTTTTATTTGCTAGTTAATGTTCTCAAAAAAGGTAAGGTAAAATTTTAAAGTATCAGCATGAATTTTACAGTTTACAGTGTGCAAAGCCTGTTTTAAATGCAAACACAAGCCTGTTTTAAATGCAAACACAAGCCTGTTTTAAATGCGCCCTTGGACAAAACTCCCATTTCAGAATCGGTACCGGCCTATGTCTTGGGTTCTTGACAGAACCGTGGCAATGCTGCAGGTCACTCACTCAGCTAATCTTAATTTTCCTTCGGACTCAACTGAGCGACTTCACTTTCACTTTTCACTTTCATGCATTGGAGAAGGAAATGGCAACCCACTCCAGTGTTCTTGCCTGGAGAATCCCAGGGACAGGGAAGCCTGATGAGCTGCCATCTATGGGGTTGCACAGAGTCGGACACCACTGAAGTGACATAGCAGCAGCAGAGTGCCAGCCCGGCCAGTCATCTGACTGACAAGTAAGGACCGGTGGCGTGGAGGGCTCTGTCTCCATTTCCTTCCACAGTGTCATTGTCAGAGCAAGCGGTCAGCTCACCAGGAGACGAACAGGACTGAGACAGGATAACCAGCACGTTCCTTGCCTTTTTGCTTTCCAAGCAGGTTCTGATGCAGATGGCTTCTCAGGCGGTGGGAGCCTCTGCAGACCTCGGCAGAGATGCCATGCGCTCAGCCCGTCAGGCTCACATCTTACCAAGTGCGCATGCGTGGCACACCGGTCCACAGGCGCCCGGGACCCTGCAGAAATGTGCGACAGGCACTCGCAGTGCACGGGCACGCTCCGTGCTCCCTTTGGACTTCCCTTACAAAGCAGACATTCAAAGAAAAAAATTATTAGCGATTTTGAGAACAGTGACCACAGAGCGTCAAAGCAGAGGCCCCTTCTGAGCACAGGTCCCTGCGACGGCACAGCGCACGCCCAGGGAGCCTGCCCTGTGACGCCACTGCCTTCAGCCTTCGCTCTGCCACGAAACCAGCGAGGCCCGTGTTCAGCGATTCTGAGCCAGTGTCCTTAGAGCTATGAAGAGGGCCTGAACGGTAGGGCCTGCCACTATTCTTTTCAGGCCACAGATGTTTCAGTCAGTTCAGTTCAGTTCAGTCGCTCAGTTGTGTCCGACTCTTTGCGACTCCATGAATCGCAGCACGCCAGGCCTCCCTGTCCATCACCATCTGCCGGAGTTCACTCAGACTCACGTCCATCGAGTCAGTGACACCATCCAGCCAGATGTCGTCCCCTTCTCCTCCTGCCCCCAACCCCTCCCAGCATCAGAGTCTTTTCCAATGAGTCAACTCTTCACATGAGGTGGCCAAAGTACTGAAGTTTCAGCTTCAGCATCAGTCCTTCCAATGAACACCCAGGACCGATCTCCTTTAGAATGGACTGGTTGGATCTCCTTGCAGTCCAAGGGACTCTCAAGAGTCTTCTCCAACACCACACTTCAAAAGCATCAATTCTTCGGCGCTCAGCTTTCTTCATAGTCCAAATCTTGCATCCATACATGACCACAGGAAAAACCATAGCCTTGACTAGACGGACCTTTGTTGGCAGATGTTTACTCAGCAGCTATTATGTGCCAGGCACTGTTTTAGGTGATGGAGATAAGACAGTAAACACAAAGGAAAAGCCCTGACCTCAAGAAGCTGACTTCCAGCGGGAGAGACAACAAACAAAATGTGTAAACAAAGTCAAATAGTGTGTCGGATGGTAGCTAAGGGCTAAGGAAGGGAAAAATGAACCAGGGAAGGGGCAGGAAGGATGGGACTGAGGGTGTGGATACTTAACATTTTACAGCCGTTTACTGCGGTAGTGAAGAACAGAGAAAATATTACAGGAGAAAGCTGATGGAGAATTGGCAGGTGCTGGCAGTCAGAGACAGGAAAGGTTTTCTGAGGAGGGGCTGGGTTGTGCTCACGCAGACCCCACCCCCAACCCCCATCCCGCTCCACCCAGCCTTGGGCAGGGAACCTGCACAGGGAGCTTCCTGCCACCTCCAGCCGAGCTGGTCTAGTCTGTGCAAGTGTGAAATGAGGTACATTAAAGGACTGTTTCCCTGAATGCAACGGCTGGGCAGAGGATGAGCTCTTATAGACTCAAGAAAGTTTAGTAGCCCACATTTAAATCAGCTTTTCAGTCAAAGCTTTCACATTTATGGTTAAATGAGCCGGTTGATTAGGCGCCATAACTTAGGCCAAAAGTGGAGGGGATTCCCCACCCCTAGCCCGTAAATCAGACGCCCAACTTGCCTAAGTGAAAGCGAGAGGGTGAAGTATATTCCCCCAGGGTTTTACTATGCAGCTGAACCCAGACCAACACCAGGCCTTCCACAACACTGTACTTGTCAGCCTATCTTTTTGAACATCTCCAGAAACCATTCAGTTTCCTCTCCAAGAGAATTGCTTCCTAACTTCTGATCACTTTTAAAATGAATTTGTAATGCATTTCCTGACAACTATAATATTTGACAATAGGTATTAAGAGGGCTTCCCTGATAGCTCAGTTGGTAAAGAGTCTGCAATGTAGGAGACCCCAGTTTGATTCCTGGGTTGGGAAGATCCACTGGAGAAGGGATAGGCTACCCACTTCAGTGTTCTTGGGCTTCCCTTGTGGCTCAGCTGGTAAAAAACCTGCCTGCAATGCGGGAGACCTGGGTTCGATCCCTCGGTTGGGAAGATCCCCCAGATAAGGGAAAGGCTACCCACTCCAGTATTCTGGCCTGGAGAATTCCATGGACAGTCTATGGGGGTCACAAAGGGTCAGAGACGACTGAACAACTTTCACTTCAGACATTAAGATGGAAAGGTTTAGGAAAAAATGAAGATATTCTCTTTATCCCTCGCTTGTGTGATGTTTGTCTCCCTCTTTTAGAAAAACAACAAAGATAATCAGGAGGCTCTCGGGACCTTGTTCTTGAGTCATTTTCACGTCCCAGGTTCAAATTCCACTTCTATTAATTTTTAAGATGTCCATTGGTTTGGGGAGAAGAACTTATATTATCACTTCTATAACTAAAACATGGTGACCGTGCAAAGAATAAGTCAGCATCAAATATGCCAACCGTCCAGACACAGGGCCACATGTCCCCTTTTTAATTTGGGCAGAGTTTAATGTGAAAGTTAATGTCTAGCCAGATCTTCCTGCCTGGTTTTCCAAGCATGTCCGCACAGGCTGGCAAGGGGAGCAGAGTGGGTAGCCTGGTTGAGGAAACAGTAATGGGAGGCCAGGATGCTCCCCAGCCTGGCCTGGTTGGCTTTGGACTCCCAGGCAGAATGAAGAGGGCTGGTGGGGACGCTCCTTACCCATTCGCCACTCCCACGCGGAACTCAGTCTGAATAGCCTCTGGTGTTATTATTTGTTGGCGGATTCTGCCCACGTCCCCTCGGCATTACACGCTGGCATCTCTGAAGCTGGCTTTGTCTCCCACCCATTGTTGGGTTTGGGCTGCGTTTCTGCATTTCAAGGCCCTTAAAGAACCTCACGAAGTAGAAGAGAAAAGAAAGGGGGCAGTCAGACAGGATACACTGGTTGTACTATTCTTACCATCCATCCAGTTCCAAGAAGCTCCTGCATCTTGAATAGATAATAAAAGGTTGGTGTGCAGCTGGGCCCCATTGACCCGCTACCCTTCCCTTAAATGCCGGATAAGGGAGGCTTTAGGATGCCTCATGGAATACAGAAATGACTACCTTAAGAAACAATCTATCCTTACAAGTAACCTAGTTAAAAAAATAAAAGGCCAATGTGGGTCCATCAGCTGTAACAAAGATACCACCTTGGAGCTGGATGTTGAAGGTGGGAGAGAATGTGTATGGCGGGGAGAAGGGGGCATATAGGAACGCACTGTACTTTCTCTCAAATGTTTCTCTGAACCTGAAACACTCCAAAACATAAAATGCATTAAAAACTAAAAGCCATGAGGAGATCTATTTATTTAAAATAGTTTTCTTAAGCAAACCTTATTCACATATACTGTGGGAATGAAACAAGTGAAATTTAAATGAATAAAAATATTCTTTATCATTAGGCAGCAGATATTTGCATGTTATTTAAAATACAAGTAGTAAATTAAAACACTGATCATCTCATGCTTAACTATTCATTAAACATCTGCTGAACGATGAACTCCTTAAAAACAACTCTGTCCGGAAAGTGCTACTATTATGCCTTCTTCCCACAAGAGGAAACAGGTTGAAGCAGGTTAAGAAAATTGTGTCCAGTCACACAGCCAATAAATGAGCAGCTGGGAAATTAGCATCCACTGAAAAGAGGAAAAAATAAAGGAGAGGGCATTCACCCAATATTCTTTTGCCTAAAAAGACACAAATTAAGCACATTAAAAAAATTTAAGTTAAAAAAAAAAGAACCTTATCCTTACATCTAAGAGATAAGCTGTAATTAATAAGTTTGGAGGAGCAGAGTGATAAGGAAAAAAAGAGTGATATAGAAAATGGATACCATTTTTAGGGGTTTTGTTGTTCAGTCGCTCAGTCATGTCTGACTCTTTGCAATCCCATGGACGCAGCACGCCAGGCTTCCCTGTCCATCACCAACTCCTGGAACTTGCTCAAATTCATGTCGATCAAGTCAGTGATGCCGTCCAACCATTTCATCCTCTGTTGTCCCCTTCTCCTCCTGCCTTCAATCTTTCCCAGCCTCAGGGTCTTTTCTAATTTTCAGAGGAGAGAGAGTTAAAAGAATTCTGCTGGGGCAGGGGGTGCAGAGGGTTGAGGAGGGAAGCTAAGTTTGGAGACAAAAAGTGAAGAGGGGAAAGGGAGAACGTGAGAGAAGGGAGGAAGAAATATTAAAGAGTGGGACAATGTAATTTATGTGACTGTCATATTGGAATGTATTGGTTTCAACAAAATGATAGTCTGTGGTGGCATGACATAGGCAAATATGCTTTCAAATGAGTCAGAGTCAATTGTGACTCAGTTAAAGACCTTTAAATAGTTTTCCATCTTTGTTGCATAGAGATGCTGCTGCCTCTCTAGGACCTGAGGCTGCTGTTCCTTGTTCCTCAGGCTCAGACCCCTGAGGCCTCTCATGGGGGAACATCTCATGATTCACTATCTGAAATATGTGTTTGGGGTACACCATGGCCCCCAGAGTGCAACCCAGGGACTTCATTTTGTGCTTAAAGGAAGAAGCAGCCAATAGCGGGGGAAACTCGAGCCTGTTTGTCTTGACTGAGAGCCTGTGAGCCAGTCTCTTCCTAAAGGATTTTCAGAAGAAGCCTTAAGTTTGCTGGACATTTGCCTCATGTGCTAGTGTAAAAATTAACCCCATGCACAGACACACTCGAGGGGCTGCTGTCTCTCTACACCCTGCCCACCTGCACCCAAACCCCAGAACCATCCAGGTGGGGGAGGTGAGCCGTTAGGAGAGGCCGCTCCCCAGTATTAATGATGAGTCCTCCTCCTGCACTCTGTCCTTTTCATTAAAACATTCATTGTAAATGAATGACGCATCCTCAAGTCAGCATTTTTTATATCAAGGTTACATTGGTGCCTAAATGATTGATCCTGCCTGGTAAATGGCTATCACGAAACTAGGAAGCTGAGTTCTCCGTGGGCCTCCAGCTCACTGCTCTAGGCGACCTTGGGCAAGTCCCCACCAGGGCCCAAATTCCTCAACTTTACAGAGTAAGTCAGATGACCTGACCCTTCCAGCCACAAACTTCCATTATCCTGCTCACCTGCCACCTCACAGCAGGGGCAAAACTGGAGTTTAAAAGAATCGATCCTGGATTCTGACCAACGCATGAGCCCACCCAAGATTGACCAGTTCACACTTACGCGTCAGAACGCACATTTCCATGTGCCTTTATCTCACATCCCATATGCAGGCTAAGGAAGGCATATCTCACAAACAGGAGAGAGCGAGATAAACAGTTTTTATCACTGCATGGGACTCCCAGGGAACATCCAAGGACAAGTTGATGATAAGGAGGTAGAATAATCCATCCTTTACCTAAAATATGACCGAACTGCTCAATATCTATAGACTCTGTTATTATTTTTAAAAGGGCAAAAAAAAAAAATTGAACTGATGAGTTAATATTCAATTGTTGAGCAATCACAAAGAAACCCAGGGAATATTGAGAATGATTAAACATCCAAATGGTGGACCACTCTGAAACTGTCACATCTAATAACCAACTCGTAATGCATCTGACAGAATGTGGTCCACTGGAGAAGGGAATGGCAAACCACTTCAGCATTCTTGCCTTGAGAACCCCATGAACAGTATGAAAAGGCAAAATGATAGGATATTGAAAGAGAAATTCCCCAGGTCGGTAGGTGCCCAATATGCTACTGGAGATCAGTGGAGAAATAACTCCAGAAAGAATGAAGGGATGGAGCCAAAGTAAAAACAATACCCAGCTGTGGATGTGACTGGTGATAGAACAAGGTCCGATGCTGTAAAGAGCAATATTGCATAGGAACCTGGAATGTTAGGTCCATGAATCAAGGCAAATTGGAAGTGGTAAAACAGGAAATAGCAAGAGTAAACGTCGACATTCTAGGAATCAGTGAACTAAAATGGACTGGAACGGGTGAATTTAACTCAGATGATCATTATATCTACTACTGTGGGCAGGAATCCCTTAGAAGAAATGGAGTAGCCATCATGGTCAACAAAAGAGTCCGAAATGCAGTACTTGGATGCAATCTCAAAAACGACAGAATGATCTCTGTTTGTTTCCAAGGCAAACCATTCAATATCATGGTAATCCAACTCTATGCCCCAACCAGTAACACTGATGAAGCTGAAGTTGAACTGTTCTATGAAGACCTACAAGACCTTCTAGAACTAACACCCAAAAAAGATGTCCTTTTCATTATAGGGAACTGGAATGCAAAGGTAGGAACTCAGGAAACACCTGGAGTAACAGGCAAATTTGGTCTTGGAGTACGAAATGAAGCAGGGCAAAGGCTAATAGAGTTTTGCCAAGAGAATGCACTGGTCATAACAACAACACAAGAGAAGACTCTACACATGGACATCACCAGGCGGTCAAGACCGAAATTAGACTGATTATATTCTTTGCAGCCAAAGATGGAGAAGCTCTATACAGTCAGCAAAAACAAGACCGGGAGCTGACTGTGGCTCAGATCATGAACTCCTTATTGCCAAATTCAAACTTAAATTGAAGAAAGTAGGGAAAACCACTAGACCATTCAGGTATGACCTAAATCAAATTCCTTATAATTATACAGTGGAAGTGAGAAATAGATTTAAGGGACTAGATCTGATAGACAGAGTGCCTGATGAACTATGGATGGAGGTTCATGACATTGTACAGGAGACAGGGATCAAGACCATCCCCATGGAGAAGAAATGCAAAAAAGCAAAATGGCTGTCTGAGAAAGCCTTACAAATAGCTGTGAAAAGAAGAGAAGCAAAAAGCAAAGGAGAAAAGGAAAGATATACCCATTTGAATGCAGAGTTCCAAAGAATAGCAAGGAGAGATAAGAAAGTCTTCCTCAGCTATGAATGCAAAGAAATAGAGGAAAACAACAGAATGGGAAAGACTAGAGATCTCTTCAAGAAAATTAGAAGATACAAAGGAAACATTTCATGCAAAGATGGGCTCGATAAAGGACAGAAATTGTATGGACCTAACAGAAGCAGAAGATATTAAGAAGAGGTGGCAAAAATACACAGAAGAATTGTACAAAAAAAACCTTCATGACCCAGATAATCATGATGGTGTGATCACACACCTAGGGCCAGACATCCTGGAATGTGAAGTCAAGTGGGCCTTAGAAAGCATCAGTATGAACAAAGCTAGTGGAGGTGATGGAATTCCAGTTGAGCTATTTCAAATCCTGAAAGATGATGCTGTGAAAGTGCTGCACTCAATATGCCAGCAAATTTGGAAAACTCAGCAGTGGCCACAGGACTGGAAAAGGTCAGTTTTCATTCCAATCGAAAAGAAAGCCAATGCCAAAGAATGCTCAAACTACTGCACAATTGCACTCATCTCACACGCTACTAAAGTGATGCTTAAAATTCTCCAAGCCAGGCTCCAGCAATACGTGAACCGTGAACTTCCAGATGTTCAAGCTGGTTTTAGAAAAGGCAGAGGAACCAGAGATCAGCTTGTCAACATCTGTTGGATCATCAAAAAAGCAAGAGAGTTCCAGAAAAATATCTATTTCTGCTTTATTGACTATGCCAAAGTCTTTGACTGTGTGGATCACAATAAAATGTGGAAAATTCTGAAAGAGATAGGAATACCAGACCACCTGACCTGCCTCTTGAGAAACCTATATGCAGGTCAGGAAGCAATAGTTAGAACTGGACATGGAACAACAGACTGGTTCCAAATCGGGGAAGGAGTATGTCAAGGCTGTATATCGTCACCCTGCTTATTTAACTTACATGCAGAGTACATCATGAGAAATGCTGGGCTGGAAGAAACACAAGCTGGAATCAAGATTGCCGGGAGAAATATCAATAACCTGACATATGCAGATGACACCACCCTTATGGCAGAAAGTGAAGAGGAACTAAAAAGCCTCTTGATGAAAGTGAAAGAGGAGAGTGAAAAGTTGGCTTGAAGCTCAACATTCAGAAAATGAAGATCATGGCATCTGGTCCCATCACTTCATGGGAAATAGATAGGCAAACAGTGGAAACAGTGTCAGACTATTTTTCTGGGCTCCAAAATCACTGCAGATAGTGATTGCAGTGAAATTAAATGATTTTAAAAGATACTTACTCCTTGGAAGGAAAGTTATGACCAACCTAGACAGCATATTGAAAACCAGAGACATTACTTTGCCAGCAAAGGTCTGTCTAGTCAAGACTATGGTTTTTCCTGTGGTCATGTATGGATGTGAGAGTTGGACTGTGAAGAAAGCTGAGTGCTGAAGAATTGATGCTTTTGAACTGTGGTGTTGGAGAAGATTCTTGAGAGTCCTTTGGACTGCAAGGAGATCCAACCAGTCCATCCTAAAGGAAATCAGCCCTGGGTGTTCTTTGGAAGGACTGATGCTGAAGCTGAAACTCCAATACTTTGGCCACCTCATGCAAAGAGTTGACTCATTGGAAAAGACCCTGATGCTGGGAGGGATTGGGGGCAGGAGGAGAAGGGGATGACAGAGGATGGGATGGCTGGATGGCATCACAGACTAGATGGACATGAGTTTGGGTGAACTCCAGGAGTTGGTGATGGACAGGAGGCCTAGCGTGCTGCAATTCATGGGGTTGCAAAGAGTCGGACACGACTGAGTGACTGAACTGAACTGAACTGAATGCATCAATCTCTGTTGCACTTCAGAGCCTCAAATCCTACCTTGGGTCCATACTTTCTTCCTTTTCTCTAGTCTGTCCTTGTGTTTCTGAATTACTTATTCCCAGGATTTTTAATTAAAGAAGCCCAGGCATGAATAAATTTATTAATTAATAATATCAGTGTCTCCTTTGAGGACTGTCAGGTGATGAAGCCACAGCAACACCAACGATGTGCATATATTCGGTGTCTAAGTGAGTACAGGATCTTAGATTCAATTGTTAATACAAGAGATTTATCACAGTTGATCAGTTCAGTCAGTTCAGTGGCTCAGTTGTGTCCTACTCTTTGCGACTCCATGGACTGCAGCACACCAGGCCTCCCTGTCCATCATCAAGTCCTGGAGTTTACTCAGACTTGTGTCCACTGAGTCAGTGATGCCATCCAACCATCTCATCCTCTGTTGTTCCCTTCTCCTCCGGCCTTCAGTCTTTCCCAGTATGAGGGTCTTTTCAAATGAGTCAGCTCTTCACATCAGGTGGCCTAAGTGTTGGAGTTTCAGCTTCAACCTCACTTCTTCCAATGACTATTCAGGACCGATTTCCTTTAGGATGGACTGGTTAGATCTCCTTGCTGTCCAAGTGAGTCTCAAGAGTCTTTTCCAACACCACAGTTGATAATCACCATTTATAAAAAGGAAAGATAACAAACAGTGACTACATCTACTTGCTTACGTTGGGTCCTAAAAAAGCAAAATGAACAAAAAGATCTGTTCCTTAGTGTCCATGTTAATATTTACCTCTTCCTCTTGCAGGCTGGGGTCAGTGCAACAAGGGTCAGAACCTCATGTTCTGAAAGTCTCCTCTCTCTCCCCGCCTTCTCTCTCCTCCTCTCTCCTCATTATGTCCCATTCCCACTGAGCTACTTAATCATGGCCCCTGGAGCATGAAGTGTCCTCTTCTCTGTATCTCTGAACATGCCCTTCCCTCTGGCGAAAACTCTTCCTTTCCTGTCCAAGGAAGGTTGTCTCCTTCCAGAAAGACCTAAGGCCCCCTGCCATCTCCTAGGGGGCTTCTGGGTTCATCCTTTGGATCACTTGCAGTCTGCCACTCCCTCCAAGCACCAGGTTTTCATCATCTTTGGTCAACAGCCAAAATGGGAGTCCCTTTGTCACCTCTTCAGTCAGTTCAGTTGCTCAGTCGTGTCCAACTCTTTGCGATGGCATGGACTGCAGCATGCCAGGCCTCCCTGTCCATCACCAACTCCCAGAGTTTGCTCCAACTCATGTCCATCCTGTTCATGATGCCATCCAACCATCTCATCCTCTGTCATCCCCTTTTCCTCCTGCCTTCAATCTTCCCCAGCATCAGGGTCTTTTCAAATGAGTCAGTTCTTTGCATCAGGTGGCCAAAGTATTGGAGTTTCAGCTTCAGCATCAGTCCTTCCAATGAATATTCATGACTGATTTCCTTTAGGATGGACTGGTTGGATCTCCTTGCAGTCCAAGGGACTCTCAAGAGTCTTCTCCAACACCACACTTCAAAAGCATCAATTCTTCGGCTCTCAGCTTTCTTTATAGTCCAACTCTCACATCCATACATGACCACTGGATCTCTTAGACACACTCTAACCTCCAAAGAGCTGTTTCCTTGTCCTTGATCACCTCCTCCGCCTGCTCCCTTCTCTCCATAACCTTTCCCCACGAGCCCTCTGGAACTTCATTCCATGATAAACTCTGTCTTGCCCACAACCATGTCACAGTGGGCCTCCCCTTCACCTCTTCGGGCTAAACGAGTCCCAGCTCATCACTGCAAGGCCACCACTCCTCCCCTGTCACCTTCCCAAAGAGATGCCATTCATGCAGACTGGACCCAAGAGCGGGAGGAGAACCACACTGTCGGCTCCCAGTGACAGCTTACCCATTCATGCTGATGCGGAACTAGCCTGTACACTGTCCTCTGTCAATGTCAGATGCCAACCCGCATCATTCTTCGTCCTCATTCAAGAAGCCTTTGGCACCTTGCTCAATCTTCCTGTCCACCCCTAGTCCTGCCATTGTCCTGAGTAGCTTCAGTCTTAGTTCTTTGCTCTCAAAAGAGAATCTGCTCCACGGCATTTAGGCTGCCCTTCCCTTGGCCACCCCTGGACCTTGCCATCACCCTGAATTGTTCTACCTATGACATCTTAAATCTGACAGCTTACTGTGATCAAAAGACACCATTTTTCACTCCAGCCATCATCATCACATCTGTATTTTATTTCAGCAAAACCCTCTGTATCTCAACTCCTCTGCTTTTTCCTTCTCTGTCAACCCAAGCCTGGTTTCACTTCCTCCCTGTCAAATCCCTCCCTTCCTGGGTTTCCCTAGCAAACCGAGACTCCATAACACATCACGTCACTGTCTTACAGATATCCTCGCTCTCCTCTCTTGGCTTCAGGAACACTCTTAATTTCCCTCCCCTATATCCCCTTTTCAATATGTCTTTCTCCTTTCCCTGAAGTGTCAGTTTTCTTGAATGCCTATTGGATTCTTCCCACTCTCCCCTGATAATCTCATGTACACTGCTTGCCTATTTCTGGCAATTAATTTTTTTGTCTAAGATTCCAAGTCATTTGCTTTGCAGTTTCTTTTCACAAGGAGACTACACAAAATTGGCCTGTATGCAGGTCAAGAAGCAACAGTTAGAACCGGACATGGAACAACAGACTGGTTCCAAACTGGGAAAGGAGTACATCAAGGCTGTATATTGTCACCCTGATTATTTAACTTACGTGCAGAGTACATCATGTGAAATGCCAGGCTGAATGAAGTACAAGCTGGAATTAAGATTTCCAGGAGAAATATCAATAACCTCAGATATGCAGATGACACCATCCTATGGCAGAAAGTGAAGAGGAACTAAAGAGCTTCTTGATGAAAGTGAAAGAGGACAGTGAAAAGCTGGCTTAAAACTCAACATTCAAAAAACAAAGATCATGGCATCTGGTCTCATCACTTCATGGCAAATAGATGGGGAAACAATGAAAACAGTGACAGACTTTATTTTCTTGGGCTCCAAAATCACTGCTGACGGTCACATGAAATTAAAAGACACTTGCTCCTTGAAAGAAAAGCAATGGCAAACCTAGAAAGCATATTAAAAAGCAGAGACATTACTTTGCTGACAAAGGTCCATATAGTCAAAGCTATGGTTTTTCCAGTAGTCACATGGTTTTTCCAATAATCCAGAGATTATTCCGTGCTTGTGCCAAACATTTTAAAATATTATATAGTTTCTTTTATTGAAATATATTATATCCAGATTTGGTTTATGAAGTTTACTTGTAAGGAATTCAATCCTATTGAGTCAGTTCTCAACTTTCTTTTTTGCTTTTAGAAACAAGAGTGACACCAAGTTTTAAAACTTCTATTTTTCAAATTCAGATCACTGCAATATTTTGTGGAAAATCTATAAGATCTTTTTTGTTTCAGCCATAGAGCCTTCAATGGAAACTGACTAAAACTTTAAAACCTGGGAAAAGATGGTATTTTTTACCATACATCCCTATGCGTGCATGCTCAGTCACTCATTCATGTCCAACTCTTTGGAACCCCATGGACTGTAACCCACCAGGCCCCTCTGTCCATGGAATGGGTTGCCATTTCCTACCCCAGGGGATCTTCCCAACTCAGGGACCAAAACCCGAATCTCTTGCATCTCCTGCACTGGCAAGCGGATTCTTTACCATTGTGCCACCTGGTAATCCCCAATACATCCCTATAATATGCCATAGTTTGAAGATATCAATTGATCAGTCTTGGCCTCTGCTGATCTAAATCCAGCCATCGGCTTCAATAAAGAGACAGCTCTTGGCCTCTCATTTCATCGGAAAATACAGCAGTACGTCCTCTAAATTTAAATACATATTCAAATTGTTCCCAAAGAAAAGTTACTAGGAAAGTTTTTCCTGCTCAGAGGCAGTGGAAGTCCACCAGAAGTCTGCCTGAAGCTTAGTATTTATCCTTAGACTGGTTTGAGAAAGGATTTGAGTAACCTAAGAGATTAGCAAAGAGGTCATAATGAGTAGGGGCTTCCCAGGTGGCTCAGTGGTAAAGAACCTGCCTGCAATGCAGGAGGCTTAGAAGACTCAGGTTCGATCCCCTGGAGAAGGAAATGGCAACCCACTCCAGTACTCTTGCCTGGAAAATTCCATGGACAGAGGAGCCTGGTGGGCTACAGTCCATGGGGTGGCAACAAATTGGGCCATGACTTAGCGACTAAACAACAGCAAAGATAAGTAGACAAGTTCTTCACCTTTACTAAAGCAGATTCAATTTCCAAAGCTCACTTGCAAAAGGAAAAACTTATGTGACTTTCTTTTGCAGAAACGTGAAAACCAAGAAAGGCTCTTGCTCAGCAAAGGAGGGGCATAGACGGTGAAGGGGCACAGACTCCTTTCCCAGGGCAGCCCCACGTGGGCTCGTCCTGGCGCTGGAGCACAAGCCAGGCCGCCCCGCTGCCGGCGCACCCTCAGAGCCAGTCAGTTGGGCTGGAGCAGGCGGCCTGGTGTTCCTGGGCACACTCAGGAAAGATCCTCCCAGGAGAGGATGCTCCAGGGGAGACATACCGCACTTTCAACAGGCAGTGATGTTGAGCGCTTACTATGTATCAGGCACGGTGTGAGACATGAAAGGCTGAATAAGGCCGCCTTCTGCCCTTAGCCAGTCCCAAACGAGCCCAAGAAACAGGCAGTTGAGTCACAATTGAGCTGGGTTTCCTCCAAACCTCCAGAGCCAGGGAGCAAACCCCAATCTTTCCTTCCAAAGCTCGCTGTTCTAAGAACTGGCAAAGGCTTGGAAAGAGCTGCATTCTTTAGATACATAATGTCCTAATTAGTGGCTATCCTCCAAGGCCAAACAAAGCAGCCTGGGAGCAGACTTCAAAGCCACTCATCTGATGACAGATCAGGCCACAGAATGACTTGAAATGAGAATAAGCCCTGGCTGAGCTACATTTTGCTAGCATTCCAATTATCACCGCTGCTGGCATGCCCGATTTATTCACTCAGAAGAGCTTTCTTCTCTTTGTCATCCCACAGCAAGATAAACTGTTCTTCCGTAGACCCCAAAGTGAAATATTAACAAAATCAATAATTAAAAGATGTGTGTAAATTTGACTCTGAAAAATACCATTCTCCTTGAATTCAGGAAGAGAGCTTTTAAAAGCTAGAAACCTGTGAAACTGAGTCATTATATCCCAAAATATGCTTTACTATACCAAGTTAAAAGTAAGCTGGTCTTTTAAAAAATCCAGATATTCTAAAAATATAATCTCTTTTAAACTCATTGTCCTTGCCCCTGGCAGTTTGCATGCTTTTCCTATTTCTTGATGACATATTGCTAATTATTTTCATTTAATTAGCAACATTACCTTTATACATGTGACTCATGTAATTTTCTTAAATTATATCATGGTTTACCATCCTGGCTCACATATAAATATAGAATTGTGTATAATAGTAGCCACTTTTTATATCAAAGAAATAATTTTCAAATAATTTCTGGAGAATTGTGTGCTTCAAACCCATTCCTCTGGTTCCTTTCACTAAAGCTCTCTTAAAATTCAATATATTCCATTCATAGATTCTTCATTGAAATTGAGGTGTTAGGTCTCCCTCAAGCTTATTCTAGGTTTAGGGTCACAGCACTGTTAAAACAAGTTGATTATTTATAAATTAAACTAAAGCCCTGAACATCTGTTGTTCAGTCATTCAGTCATGTCTGACTCCTTGCAACCCCATGGACTGCAGCACACCAGGCTTCCCTGCCCTTCACCATCTATCGGAGCTTCCTCAAACTCATGTCCATCAGGTCGGTGATGCCATCCAACCATCTTATCCTCTGTCATCCCCTTCTCCTCCCACCTTCAATCTTTTCCAGCATCAGGGTCTTTTTTAATGAGTCAGCTCTTCGCATCAGGTGGCCAAAGTATTGGAACTTCAGCTTCAACCCTGAACATAACTTTACAATTTTCCAATCATCATTAAATAAGAACTGGAAACCACGTGGGTTATCTTGGGCAACATACAAATGTCAGCTGACTTGGTTTAAAGCCAGGGTTTGCAAATCCCCAGGGGTCTTAGCAAGGTGGCGGGAGGGCAAGCCAAGGGCTGGACTGCTTCTTGGCTCCACACCTCCGTCAGCCAGAGCAGCTCAGAGTTCTTATCTGTACATCCCATCGGGTGAGTTGTTTCAGATATCCCCCTGCTCGCTTGCTTTCACCACCACCCCGCCTTTCTTCTTTTTCTAGGAGGGGTATCGTGTGCATAGGTCCTTCCCTTCTCCTTCTGAGCATTCAGTCTTAAGCCACTGGGTGGACCACAGACAGGGAGGGGTCTGTACAGAGGAGCCTGGTGGGGGTAAGGAGTCAGAGCCAGAGAGGAGAGTGCACTGGGGAGGGTGGTGATGGGGTGAGGAGGGTAGGCAGCCTGGTGTGGTGAGTCGAAGCCCAGAGCGGGCAAGATGTCCACATGCGGGGAGCTGGAGCCTGGCATGGGTGCGTCAGTTGGAGCCGGAGTTCCTAACCCAAGCACACTGAGAAGGAAGGGCGTTCACACAAGGTTAAGGCTTCAGGCCTGGTGTCAAAGCAGGATGGAGGGCACTCGGTCGGGAGTGGGAGTGACCCAGGGAGGGAATCAGAGCCCACGCAGAGTCAAGTGTCCCTGTGTGTGGATGGCTAAGAATGGGATGGCTAGGCAGGGTGAGGAGGGCATCCTCACAGGTCCCCTGAAAAAAAGCAGGTCACCAAAGACCACATAATGTATGACCTGATTTGTGAAATGCCCACACAAGGCAAATCTATACACAGAAAAGTAGGTTAGTGGTTGTCTCGGGCTGGGGAGATTGAGGAGTAAAAGGGGAGTGATCGCTAATGTGTGCAGGGCAACTTTTGAAGTGATGAAAATGTTCTGGAAATGGTGGTGATGGTTTTAAGATTATAACAAAAACCACTGAACAGTATAACTTCAGCTTAATTTTTTAATTGTATGCTTTAAATGGATGAACTCTATGGTAAGTGAATTATATCTCAATAAAGCTAAAATTAGAGTAAAGCACATTATTTCCTCAAAACATTAAGCTGACTGGAGTGAGTCTGATTAAAGCGATACTGACTACAGTACTCATTTTTCCTTGGTAAACTGTTAGCTAATACCATCAAAGCTTTACAGCAATCATTTCAACTAATGTGAATAATCAAATGTAACAATGGTTTGGATGGTGAAGACAACATAGCATTAGCAATGTCATCAACCAACTTCCACTACCTTTTCTATTACTACTCAATTAAAAGGATAACATTATCAAGCCAAGCAATTCTGTTGCCAACTTATTTTTGACAAACACTACATTTAGAGTGGATGCAAAGTGCAATACTGTTGGTTAAAAGGCTTAAAAATTCTACTTTCTAGGGTTGAAATTTGGTAGAAGGATATTGTTGCAAAAAAATTTTCTTACTTCAGATGCCAAAGTAATTTTTAAGAAATTTTATATTTTTAAGAGAATGCCATTAAAAATAACCATTATAGAAATGACCCTTAAGTTTAAAGTATAACAGATACTTAATAAATATTGTTGTTCAGTCACAAAGTCACATCACACTCTACAGCTCCATGGACTGCAGCACACCAGGCTTCTCTGTCCTTCACCATTTTTAGGAGTTTGCTCAAACTCATGCCCATTGAGTCGGTGATGCCATCCAACCATCTCATCCTCTGCCGTCCCCTTCTCCTCCTGCCTTCAATCTTTCCCAGCATCAGGGTCTTTTCCAATGAATTGGTTCTTTGCATCAGGTGGCCAAAGTACTGGAGCTTCAGCTTCAACATCAGTCCTTCCAATGAATAGTCAGGGTTGATTTCCTTTAGGATTGACTGGTTTGATCTCCTTGCAGTCCAAGGGACTCTCAAGAGTCTTCTCCAGCATCACAGTTCAAAAGCATCAATTCTTGGGTGCTCAGCCTTCTTTATGATCCAACTCACATCCATACATGACTGCTGGAAAAACCACAGCTTTGACTATATGCACCTTTGTTGGTAAAGTGATGTCTCTGCTTTTTAAATGCTGTTTAGGTTTATCATAGCTTTTCTTCCAAGGAGCAAGTATCTTTTAATTTCATGACTGCAGTCACCACCTGCAGTCATTTTGGAGCCCCAGAAAATAAAATCTATCACTGTTTCCACTGTTTCCCCATCTACTTGCCACGAAGTGATGAGACCGGATGCTGTGATCTTAGTTTTTTGAATGCTGAGTTTCAAGTCAGAGTTTTCACTCTTTTTTCACCCTCATCAAGAAGCTCTTCACTTTCTATTAGAGTGGTGACATCTGCTTATCTGAGGTTGTTGATATTTCTCCCAACAATCTTGATTCAACCTTGAGCTTCATCCAGCCCAGCATTTCACATGATGTACTCTGTATATAAGTTAAATAAGCAGAGTGACAATATAGTCTTGACATACTCTTTTCCCAATTTTGAACCAGTCCGTTGTTCCAGGTCCAGTTCTAACTGTTGCTTCTTGACCTGCACACAGATTTCTCAGGAGGCAGGTAAGGTGGTCTGGTATTCCCATCTCTTTAAGAATTTCCCACAATTTGGTTGTGACCCACAGAGTCAAAGGCTTCAGCGTAGTCAATGAAGCAGAAGTAGACATTTTTCTCGAATTCCCTTTTTCTATGATCCCACAGATGTTGGAAACTCGATCCCTGGTTCTACTGCCTTTTCTAAATCCAGCTTGTACATCTGGAAGTTCTAGGTTCATGTACTGCCTAGGCCTAGCTTGAAGGACTTTGAGCATTACCTTGCTAGCATGTGAAATGAGTACAACTGTTTGGCATTGCCCTTCCTTGGACTGGAATGAAAACTGAACTTTTACAGTCCAGTGGCCACTGTTGAGTTTTCCAAATTTGCCGGCATATCGAGTGCAGCACTTTAACAATGTCACCTGTTAGGATTTGAAATAGCTCAGTTGGAATTCCATTACCTCCACTAGTTTTGTTCATAGTAATGCTTCTTAAGGCCCACTTGATTTCACACTCCAGGATGTTTGGCTCTAGGTGAGTGACCACACCTTCGTGGTCACCTGGGTCATTAAGATCTTTTTTTGTGTAGTTCTGTGCATTTTAGGCACCTCTTCTTAATCTCTTCTGCTTCTATTAGGTCCTTGCTGGTTTTGTCTTTTATTGTACCCATCTTTGCATGAAATGTTCCCTTAGTATCTCCAGCTCTTTTGAAGAGATATCTAGTCTTTCCCATTCTATTATTTTTCCTCTATTTCTTTGCATTGTTCACTTAAGACTTTCTTATCTCTTCTTGCTATTTTCTGGAATTCTGCATTCAGTTGGGTATTTCCTTTCTCCTTTGCCTTTCGCATCTCTTCTTTCCTCAGTTTTTTTTTTTTTTTTTTTTTTTGAGATGGTTTTGGCCACTGCCTCCTGTACAATGTTACAAACTTGTATCCATAGTTCTTCAGGTACCCTACCAGATCTAATCCCTTGAATCTATTCATCACCTCCACTGTATAACCATAAGGGATTTGATTTAGCTCGTATCTCAGTGGTATTTATTTAACATTTAATACATGTTGAATGATTCTAATTTAGCTTTTAAATAAAAACTTTGGTCACTACCAATAAACACAATTTCATGTACTTTCATCCTAGTCATTACTATTCAATTTATCTTCTACAATGTACAGCAATCTAGTGTATTTGTAGATAACTAATACTTTACTGTATAAGGCAAAAACATGTATTTAAGAACAAGTTAGACAAAGAAGACTGCAGCTCAACTACTGGAATCGTTCAGGAATAATGGTATAGTTCAAAACTACCTGTTTATAAGAATTTCAGCATAAAAGACATATATAAACATTTGATTTTGTACAAAACTGGCCATTTTATGTACCTGACCCAAAGGCATGAACTCCTGTATTAAGGTGTATTCAATTTAACGTTTTTCTTTGGCATCTATGGGATTTTGTTTCCTTTATGCCAACCAGTTATCAATTTCATTAATGTACTGGGGATCCAGTACAGTCCAAGTAAGTTTCATTAAAAAGAACAGAATGAGAAATTGGGACCAAAATGATTTCAGGTTTATAAGTAAAATTCTTAAGTTTTACAAAAAACACAGAAAAAAGTCTGGAAGAAAACAGTCTGGATTCTACTTGCAGGTAAATTCCATGAAAAAGAGGCAATTTCTGTTCACTGCTTTACTCCTAGTGCCTAGAATAATGCCTGAACCACAGAACAGCGGGCCCCACCCTTTCTGGCACCAGGGACGGACCAGTGTCATGAAGACCATTTTTCCACAGATCAGGGTACAGGGTGGGGTGGGGACATGGTTTCTGTATGATTCAAAAGTATTACACTGACTGTGCACTTTATTTCTATTACATCAGTTGCACCTTAGATCATCAGGTATTAGATCCCAGAGGCTGGAGACCCCTGACATTGAAGACACTCACAGCTCTTGAAATGAGGTAAAATATGCATAACGTCTCCGTTAACCTTAGCAAGGGATAAAAAATCTTCAAGTTACAACATGCACAGAACAGAAGATAAAGTTGTAAAATACTTTTTATTGTAAAAACAGAGTCAATAGAGGTTGCCAACATAAATGTTATCTCAGAACATTTCCCCTTGGTTCTTGAATTTGCTAGGTTCCTATGTACCACCAACTCTCCATCAGCACATGTCAGGTTTTATGGTTCTTTTCAGATACGTTTATTGATTATGTGTAAATATTGCTTAGAAACAAAAGTCCATATGATATTAAAACAAAATGCCTGCTGTGCCTTTCTTTCACATTTCCTACAGGGAGACCTATCTCAGGCACTTTCACAATTTAAAAGTTAAGTTAGTGCCTTAACCAAACCAAAGAATCCCCTGTCACAAATTATTAAATCAAACCTCTCATGACATTTGCCATACATCCAGATTTAAAGATTTTAAAACAAAAGAATTTAGAATTTAAAACAAACTTCAGGCTGATTTTTCGTATTTGAAAGATTATTTGCAGCATACAAATGGAGAGAGTAGTGCAAAACGCATCAAGTTTTATATGATAAATATACTTTCAACCTAATGGCTGCCTCAAAAGCAAAGAGTGAAAAATTACCCCTTCTCAAAAGCAATCTAGACGGACTCAATAAAGTTCACAATTTAGAAAGATCAACTGCTGCTCTACTCCCATAGATTGCAAAATGATTTCAGAAACATATTAAAACATACAATTGTTTTACAAAAATAGAAATATTGTTTGGGACTTTACAAAATTTTATAAAATATAACACTATATTTGTAAATTCGAGATAGTTTCACACTGAAATAGAAAATACTTCCACAGATATGAAGTCTATCAAACTTAACTGGTCTGTACTGACCATCCTCCTACATTATTTCTTCCAAATCTTTATCTGTGCTCTAGCATGAGATTTTTTTAAAGAGATTGTTTATATTTTGAGAAATTGTATAAGATTTTTCATTCTAGAAACAATGTTAAAGCAGATGAATTTATACCTTAAAAATATGTCAGTGGATAAAATGCAATAACCATTTGTCCTTGGTAAATTTCAAACCAAACTCCTAAGAATGACAATTATAATTTGGTACCTATAAAAAGTAAAAATATAATCACAATAATGTTTTATGAAAAAATATTCATACAGAATGAAGGACCTCAAAATTTAGTTACCTGTAGCTGTCAAATGAGAAGTATTTCCTAATTACACCCATCTATAACATTCACTTTATTACCTCAGAAAGCACCAGTGTAGTTTTAAAACAAACTAGAAAGTGAGAAGGTAGGGGCTTATTTCATGCAACAGTGCTATTATGATAAGGCACCACCTGGTATATGAAAAAGTATTTCCAAAACATGTATTTCTGTTACTGATATCTTAACCTTTAGATAGGATGGTTAGAAAAAAGCTAATAACATAATTCACTAACCATATCTTACTCCTTTCTCCATCCTTTGCTTTTAGTTTTTCCATATAACAGAACATATAATAAACAACAATGCAGCACATGATATGTTAAATATCTCTTCCCAACCATCCAAGATAGTAGTCTAGGATTAAAACAAGAAACCAAACATTTGTCTGATATATTTGCAATAGTCTGTCCCTGTAGAAGAATAGGGAGCTGGGGGAGGTGAGGGGAGGTGGCGGGGGGAGGGGGATGATAACAGGACCTATTTTCTATAGAGTATACTGAGGCACATAGGTTGAAAGTTTCTCAGGCAAATTCATGGCAAGAGCAAAACTGAGAGAAAGCTCAGAATTTTACATTCCCCCAGAGCTGATTTCTCAGATAGTCACACCCAATTAAATATTTATATATGCCCTTAGTCACTGCTATCATCATCATCGTCATCATCAGATACATCATTTAAAGGAGGCTTCAACGACTGACTGTAAGAGTCCGATCTAGCAGGCTGGCACGTGGCCATGTCCCCAGTAGAAAGCAGGTCATAGCAGAAGTCACAAATCCGCACAGGCTTAGAGGACTGGCTGGGAAGAAGAAATCTCTTTTCAGAGCAGGGCCCACAGACAACAAAACCACATTTGCGGCAATGGTGACGACGATTAACAGGTGTGAATTTTGCTTTCTGACAACGCATACATACAGTTGCCTCAGAGTCAGGAACCCAGACGGCAGCATGTTCATTACTGGGTGTCTTCCCACTTTTGGAGAGTAAATCAGTGACACACTTATTTATATGATTCATCCATTCTGACTTCTCAGTGGCAGTGGCAGCATAAACTGCAAATGATTTCGTTGGTGTCTTGATCAGCCATCCATTCCTCAAGTCTCCCTCATCTTTGATGGAATCAATTGTGACATTTTCCAGGGGAATAATATGTTGTTTGTTATATTTTTTCTTCTGGATGACAATATTGCCATATACAAGAATATCATTAAATAAGAAAAACTGCCTTGCTTTGGGCTTTTTTCTGCACAACTTAGTCAATACGCCTTCGCCAATAAGAACACGTCCAGGTATAGTTAAGGGTTGGCCAGCTGCTCCAAAACAGTTTTCTACTATATTTATACGTCTAGTATTTGCTTCACTGTTTGCCAAGCGATCCACCATCTTTTGCTAATAGCCTTAAAAAAGAGAGAGAGAGGAATCAGCACATACAAATTATAAATGCATATAAGTTTTTAAAAGTGACACCATCTAAATTTAATCTTACAAATCATTGCTTTTACCCCAAAGCAAAGTTCTCCAATTGTTTCTAAAATAATCACTAAGCACACCAAAAGAGGTAATCTCTCTCAATTTTCATAATCATCAAAAGCACTTATTAACCATCTCTATATAGTACCATACTAGTTAAGAGGATATTTATGAAAGAATAAACTTCTTACAGATGTAAAACAACAAATAATTAGAAAATTAATAAGTCATCAGTTCCATAAAATTTAATCTCAGAGGTATTCTGAACAAGAGGGTCAAATATTATATTAATATAAACTAAGAGAAATGACTAATTTTTCCAGTAAGCTCTTACCACTGAGCTGAAGCCTCAGTTCTCTCACCTGGATTACCAGAATGGTTTCCCAACACATCTCACTGCCTGAGGTCTTGCCCCTTAATCAATCTTCAGGCAATAATTTCACAAATGCAAATCTGATCATGCCATTACTCAAAATTACTTCCCTTACCCTATAAAATGCAGATCTTTAGTATGGCATTTAAAGCCCTTCATTATCTGGTTCTTGGTTATCTTTCCAGACTCATCCTAAGTCACTCTTTACCTCAAATCCTATGTTCTAAGAAAACCCTATCAATGGCAGTCCACTTCAACCACCCGTATCTTCTCTCACGCTGCTGCATCCTTTACCATTCACTACCCCCAGCTAACTCTTATTATCCTTCCAAACTCAGGTTAGGTTTCATACCTACTCCAGGAAGCCTTCCTTAAACTCAGTTAGACTGAACATCTGCCTCTGTGCTCTTCATATTCCCTGTACCTTCTGGACTCACTCTTGTGGAAGGACTGAAATCTGTCTTCTCCACAGGCTGCAATGGAAACTAAAGGGCACAGATCATCCGATATCTACCTTTGAAACTCACATCACCTGTCACAGCAAAAGTGCTTAAAAATGTTGACAAGAACATCTTAGCAATATGCAAAACCCATATTAATTTTAAATGAGCATAGATTTAAGCTCTAGATCTAATTTTTCCCCCAATCTTGGGTCCTTATAAAGACTTCTTGCCTTCCACAAGAATGGACTCTGCCCCCGAAAGTTATTCCCAAGAATTAATGACAATGCATGGCTCCAAATTGTGATGGCCTCTCTTTCTAATTAGGGCAAATCTGCCAGCCAATTAACACAAGTGCATCACATAAATAAAAAACAGTAAACATACAAAGAGGCTTGATTCCATTTATAATTAAGTCAGCAAATAAAACATTAGGATATATTTTCATTCAGCAGATTAACACAATTATTTAAATTTCTTAGGAAGCAGTTCTATTACGGATATAGGGACAGTTACCCTCATATACTACAGAAAACATGTGCACCTGTAGGTCCAGGCGCTTAAAAGAAAACTGACTTGAGGGCATAAAGATATGTACAAGGGTATTCAATGCAGCACTGTAACAGAAAAAAGGAAAAGCTCCAATGTTTTAAAAAAGGAACTGGTTGAACAATTAATATGCTAAATATCTGTTAAGAATATGACAGATCTAAATACAGTGATATGGGAAAATGTTCAAGACATTTAGGTGGGGAAAGCTGAACATAATGATCTCATTTTTGTTTCAAATATATACCAAATTTCATCAAATCTAAGATCCTATTGATTTTTAAGATAACAGTCTCATTTTATGTGCTATTGAGAATGAAAAATGCTGCCAATTAAATCACAGTAAACTCCTGATTATAAGAATCCCAATTTTAAAGACACAAAATATAGTAAAACCTGTTCATCTTTAGACTCAATGAAATATGATATAAGCGCATAATCATAGACACTAGTTAAGTATGTAAAATTAGAAAACTATATACTATAATATCCACAATGGTTATTTAGCTCTGGGAAGTATAATTATGGATAATTTTTCATAATTTACATTATAGTCAAACACTCAACAAGTGTTTGTTAGGCACGGCTTTAGGTACAGGAAAAAAAAAAATCTAAATAACACAGGCAAGGTCCCCACTTTTCAAGGCTTACCTCCTAGTTGGGGAGGAGGTAAACAGGAAAAAAAAAACAAAAATCAAGAAAATTTGTGCAGTGGTTTTCACATTTATTATTTTCCTATTTTAACTGTCTCAAACTCCTGTGAAATAACTAGAGAAGTTTTTCTCTCCCAAAGAAGCATCTAGTAATATTAGCTGAAATGTGAGCTGAAGGCATGAGGAGAGAGATTCAGGCAAACAGTCTGGAATAACTACTCACTGGGAGCCCAAGCAAGAGCTAAGCACTTCACATGCGTTGCTATACTTCCTACCCAGAACAACTTTATAATAGAATATGCACTATTAGCTCCATTTTACAGATGAGCAAATGGACACAAAGGAGTTAAGTACCATGCTCATGGGTGTCACAGAACCGGGGCTCAAAGCTGATTCCCCCGTGCTGTAACTAATATATTACGGCACACTAATTATTCCTTAAGGCTCCACTGACTCTACAAGAACTAAAAAAGTTACTGCTAGCCTCTGGATCCTCACAGTAAACCCTAAACCTACTGAGGATAAAAGAATACTAATTTGAGAAAATAACCTGAAAGGATAGGTCATCATTATTTATTTGGCCAGTCTTCTGATTCTGCAATGTATGAAGCCTGAATCTCTGTTCATAAACCTCTTCCCCTGTTTAAAAATTATGCAATGAAAGTGCAGTTTAGGGCATTAACTGTTACTTGGCTAGAACAAATAGCTTTCAAAGTTTGACAGTGACACTGATATGAAATGTATTTCATATTGCAGTGTTACAAACATATATAATTCAACTATGTATGATGCATTCTGCTGCTGCTGCTAAGTCGCTTCAGTCGTGTCCGACTCTGTGCGACCCCATAGACGGCAGCCCACCAGGCTCTGCCCTCCCTGGGATTCTCCAGGCAAGAACACTGGAGTGGGTCGCCATTTCTTTCTCCAATGCATGAAAGTGAAAAGTGAAAGTGAAGTCGCGCAGTCGTGTGCAACTCTTTGCGACCCCATGGACTGCAGCCTACCAGGCTCCTTTGTCCATGGGATTTTCCAGGCAAGAGTACTGGAGTGGGGTGCCAATGCTTTCTTCGGATGTATTCTAGCATCTTCATTTATTTCAATGACAGCTGTAGCCCATTTGATTGACTTCCGTAATGGACCGTAACCTATTAATATATTTGAAAAACAATGAGCACAAAGAACTTAAGACCTTTGGCCTCCCTTCCCTTATCCCTGTCAGTCCTGAAATATTTTCTGACAAGGGGAAGCACTGAGCTTGAAAACCCCAGAATACACAAATGCCCCCCCCCCCACACACACACACACAGAGAAAAGAAGGTTGGCTGGGCACAACAGGGAGGGACTGAGAGGATGAGAGACTATCAAACGGGAAATCAAAATACCACCTTTAACTGGATAATTGCTAGATACCCCAAAGCAGGTTCTCAATAAACTGGATTTATAAGGCATTACCCTTTGGCCTAGGCTGAAAGAGGACCTCTACCTTCTCGCAGAGTTCAAATTCAAGTCTACCACCTGAGGTGCCCCAAACAGTAAGAACTCTCAAAGAGTTTTGTGAGGGTATCAGAATACAAGAATACTGAGGCTAGCCAAAGAGCGAGCCCCTTGCATACCTGCAGGAAAAGAAGACAACTATTAATATAAAATGTGGCCCAACTGAATTTCTGTCTACTTTTCTTAGGCAGGAATACCAGTGAATACAGTAAGAGCTAGGAAGAATAAATCTTCTGGCAGAGAAGGCTTATTTAGGATAGATTCCAAGAAGAAAAATTACTGGGTCAAAAGGCACCAACGCTCAGAGCACAGACTGCCTTTTACAGGGTTTCCATTCTGAAAGGCAATACCAACTTACCACGCAGCACAATAACTGTACCGACCCATCTTGTCTCACACTGAATATTTTCCTTTAAAAATTTCAGCAGCGTAGATTTTTTTAAATGCAGATTTTTTATTCATTTCTTTTACTTCTATTTATTATGTCTATCCATTCAAAAACTGTTTACTGAATACTTTCTAAATGCTGGATATTATCCTTTTCCTCTCAGAGCTCAGAGTCTAGTAGAGAATAAAGACAGTAAGTAAGTAAATGAACAGGTGATTCTAAAAGGTGAAGTGCAATGAAGGAAATCAGCAGTGTGCCAAGATATAGGGAAAAAACTCATTTATTCAATAATTCAAAGACTTCACTGAGGTGGTGCTACACAATGGGTCTTAAAGGATGAGGAGTCAGCTTTACAAAGGAACTAATACTATGAACAAAGGTCCTAAAACAGGAAAGAAGAGTACTTTCAATTTAACTGAATGTTTTATTTTATAGCTACCTAGTGAGGCCAGCCATTTTCTAATATGTTTACTAATCTGTATTCCTATGTTCATCTATTTAATTATTAATCTGTATATTATATAAAAAGGCTATTAACCCATTTACCTCAGTGATTTTCCTAGTATATTATTCTGCAATTTTGTTTATGGTGTTTGACACAGAGGGAGTTTTTCGTAAGTAGTTATACTTACATATATTTTCCTTTGTGATTTTTTTCCCATGACTGCTAAACTTTTCTTATCCAGATATCAGGTGTTCCTATTTAGTATTCTGTCTTATTAGATGAATTTTACATTTAATGCTTTTATACACCTGAAATTTATTCTGGCATAGGTGAAAAACCCTTTTTTCTTTTCAAATATTCACACTCTAAAGATGTTAACTGCTCTAGAATCATCAAATACTGCGTGACCTCAGGTTTCCATACTTATAAATGGAAATAATAATAGCTACGTCAGGAGAGGATTAAAGGAGATAATGTATAAATAATGTTCAAAGCAAGTAGTCAACATGTGGTAGCTATTATTTATTGGTATTAATAATCTAATCTACTGATTTATGATGTTCTCTCATATTAAACTTTTATGCAGTATTGTAACACTACTTCTGGGCTGTCTGGTCTAATCCTTTACTCTGTTTTTAATTCTTTTGTCAGTAACATGCACCTGGTAAAACCAGCCTAGAGTAGTTCCCATATTTAACATTTTACATGTTTTAGCTAATCTCCTCTGTTTATTCGTCCAGATGACATCTTCTCAGAACAGTGGTTCCCAACTTAGCTACCTGAAACCACAGGGGAGCTCTAACCTTTAGAACACCAGAAAGAACAGTCATCTCAATGTACCATCTGGATCCAAAATATTCTTTTCATTTACTTTTACTACATTAAGTCATTTTACAACCAACTTACAGCAATACGAATAAAGGGATAGTAAAAAGTAACTTCAAGAACAATCTTTATAACAATTTAAACATAGCAAATTTCTTATTCCATGTTTCTGTTATTGAATGCATACAGATGCAAAACAATCTGTATGTTTGCAAATGATAAAAGATGTATCCCTTATATCCAACTAACTGCTCGTAAGTTATTAAGCATGAATCTATAATATTTCCATTTGCTTTTAGGAACATTGGTTACTAATCAATTCTGAGTCTTGAGAAATCGTCGAGAAAATCATCAGTTGAAGACTTGCAGGCTGAGATTTCACTAATGCTTTACCATCATCATTAAGTCTAAGTGTAGCCTTTTCTTTCCACTTATCTTCTGACTTGTCTAATCGCTCTGAAATGTATAGTTTTGCCCTTTTATCGTCATTATATGGAAAAGATAAAATTAAAAAAACCTATATTAGCAAATATGTTAAAAGAAAGCTTAAAATAAACAGAAAAGACTAAGAAGGGTATCTCCAAACTGCTCTTGTATCTTTTTGAAAAATGATGCAATCCTTTGGTTAATGCAATAATAAAACTGAAAAATGGTGCAATGGTGGTATTTTATCACTGTATCATCCTTCTAGGCAATTACTTCTATGTTCTTTTTTTTGGTGTGTGTGGGGGGGGGGGGGGGCTGTTAATAATTCCTAATAGTAAAATGCTTCAAGATATAGGAAAAATAAGATCACTAAAATCCTGTACTGTATCTTAGATTTATACATGTCTAATAAGCGCATATGGTAATCACAAGCTATGTTATTTAGTAAGTAAAATTTCCTTTTTGTTTTGAAAATCTCTAAGAAATAATAAAATATATAAATATCATTCATTACAAATATTTAGAACCGATTAAAACAGAAATTCAAAAACCAAAATTGAAACCAACAGACTGTGATGATGAATATAAAAGGTTAAGAAACATGGTTATCTAGATCTCTCCCCAATATGTTCTGATTTTATTAGTCTGAGGTATGTGGGGTATGGCCTACACTGCTGCTGCTGCTGCTGCTAAGTCGCTTCAGTCGTGTCCGACTCTGTGCGACCCCATAGACGGCAGCCCACCAGGCTCCCCCGTCCCTGGGATTCTCCAGGCAAGAACACTGGAGTGGGTTGCCATTTCCTTCTCCAATGCATGAAAATGAAAATGAAAAGTGAAAGTGAAGTCGCTCAGTCGTGCAACTCTTAGCGACCCCATGGACTGGAGCCTACCAAGCTCCTCCGTCCATGGGACTCTCCAGGCAAGAATACTGGAGTGGGGTGCCATTGCCTTCTCCGTGGCCTACACTGATATCCTTTAAAATTCCCCAGGTAATTCTACTGTGCAGCTCAGGTTTAGAACCATGTTAAATTACAATAAATAAATGAAAAAAAATAAACAGACCAAATCCACTGAAATTTTGATGAATTCATATTATAGTCATAAATTAACTTGGATTAAATTAACATCTTTATAATTTCAGATGTTCCTAACAGGTTGATACTATCTCTTCTCAAGGTTTTAACCGTTGGGTTAATGGGCCCAGTAACTCTGTAGGTTTTGTATCACAGGATTATTACGTTACTTACATAGATTCCCACATACTTCATACTTTGGTTGCTATTTTGAATCTCTTTTCCACATTATATTTTCTAATTCATTATATGAAAAGTACTAATATTTCTGTTAGTTTCTTCCCATATCCAGCCACTTCAGGGACCTCTACATTCTAGCCCACTCCGGTATCCTGGCCTGGAGAATCCAATGGACAGAGGAGCCTCGCGGGCTGCAGTCCCCGGGCCGCAGAGGAGGACACGCCTGAGCGCGGCACAGCACACATTCTAACAGTTCTCCACATGACTTCCCTTGTCTTCTTTTTCAGCAAATGGTGTCTGGCAGCCTTAATTCATAGTTTAAAACAGCAAAAGCATACCGAAAATAAAACAAAGAAATCCTCTTAACCTTTAAGAAGTCAGCTTTATAAACCAATTGTAAAAAATTAAACCATCCAAAGTTTGAAAAAAAGTTTTCCTGTAGACAAGAACTGTATTTGAATTGTCCAAGTTCCACTCTAGTCTTTTGCTAGCCTTGTTTCTAAAGTTAATATGTTCTTCAATGGAGTGTCTACCATCTGTTAAAAATGTAATACTAGATGAGGCGGCAAAACTCTCTTAAAAAGAAGAATACTAGTTACAATTGAGAAGCAGTCCAACTGTCACAGAATACTATGGCCCAGTTCTTCTTACTGAAAACCAATACTTCGTTATCTCATCCTTGCAGGTGACTTTAAAACAAAAAATCATCTAATTTCTTACTTGAATCCAAGACATCTGATATCAGTGAGAATGAGTATTCATTCAACTGTGCACTGTACCAGAAAAAACAATAAACTATGAACCAAAAGACCTGGATTCTCATCTCAGCTCAGGCACTAAGTAAGAGATTTCATACAAACTACCTAACCGCTCTACACCCACCCACAGCAGCCACCACCTTGGATAAAATAATCTGCAAAGCCCTTTCTGTCTTTAAAATAATGAACTCTGATAATAAATAAGTCATACTTCTGGTTTACTACAAGACTTTGTTGTTTTTGTTTTTTTGTTTTTAGTCACTAAGTCGTGCCCAACTCTTCTGCGACCCTATGAACTGTTGCCCACCAGGCTCTCTGTCCATGGGATTTCCCAGGCAAGAATACTGGAGTGGGTCGCCATTTCCTTCTCCAGGAGATGTTCCCAACCCAGGGACTGAACCCGCAACTCCTGCATTGGCAGGCAGATTCTTTACCACTGAGCCACCAGGGAAGCTCACTACAAGCCTTACTTGCCTACAAATTAATTTTCAATCAAATTTTTGACTGTGTCTTAACATCAATCAACATTTTAAAATCTGTGTTACTGCTGAATTCAGACTACAGCAAATGTAGAAGGAAAAGAAGACACAAACAGGAAAGCAGGGAGGAAAAAGATATTTTTAAAAAGCAGCAACTATCAGAGGTACATCCTCCTTGGGCAAATGTGTAAGTGTTACAGCAGACTATCCCTCTCCTAATACACCTAAGTCTAATGAACAATAATTCTACACACCTAAACAGAGGACAAAAGGTTTTACTTTCGAAAGTTATATCAATTCTTACCTAGTTATATCAATTCTTACCTGTATCAATTTACCTATATATAAATTCTTACCTAGAATTTCCTGATTATTATTATCAGGAAATTCTAGGTAAGATGATCAATAAAAAACTAGGATAATAAAGCAAGAAACAGTTGAACATGTGGAAAATTAAATTTGGGATTTTAATAAAATGTATTTATTCTATCAATAAGAAAAGACAAAGTTTTTCCCTCCCCTTTCCACTAGGACGCCATTTTTTTTTAATGCATGGTTTTCCATTATACTTTGCTACCTTCAGAAATATTTATTCCATTCATTTGACTTTACTATGCACTTGGGAAAAGCCACTGAAGACACAATAAAGCTAAAATATATGGTAATAAGTATTAAATATGCTCAAAATAATTATTCAAACACTAACAGGAAGTGAAAAGTAAAGCTATGACTAATTCAGCATCTCAGTAAAGGCAGTTTCAAATAGGTTAGGCATGAGAGAAAAACTCACCATGGTATATAAAGAACAACTAAGCCACAGTTGAAGATTTTCTAAAATTAATTTAGAAAACCAGAAGGGTCGCATTATGAATTTTAAAAAACGGTCTTTAGAGAGGGGAAGAATATGACCTCAAGCTGAAACAAGTCTTCTAGTCTTTAACTTGCATTTAAACCACATCACACAAGACAACATTAATATTCTTTAACTAAAGCTATGACCAGGTAACTCTCTATTCAACAACCAAAGGTTCCCTGGCCAACTAAATCAAATCCAAAATCCTTAATCTAGTATGTAAAGCCCTTCAGTTAAGCCCCAGCCTGCCTATCTATTCAGTTTTGCCTTTCTGTATGTTCTCTTACAATCAAATCAGACTACCAGTTATTCCCAGGATATGCTCTGGGCTTCCTCCCCTCCACCTGCTACTCTGAAATCTTATCAGTCAGTTCAGTACCTCACTGCCACGTGGTGTTTCACCTGTACCATTTTATGGCACTTACAATTCTACTAAATTTTATAAAAATGTCTATGTCTGCTTATTATCAACAGACTTGGAGGTTCCTGAAAAAAAAGAACATCATTTCCTACAACTTTGTATGCCCAACAGTGCCTACAAAATTGCTTGCATATACATACCAGCAATGTGCACTGAGCAGTTAAAAGTGGCAGCAACTTCTCAATCTTGGGTTTTATAAAAATCAAAGACATCACTTTTGACATTCATAGTACTAATTTTCACACAAAACAGGAACCACACCCCACACATCAAATGCTTCACTAGGCCCACAGATTTTAAATTTACAGCAAATGTTCTGGTCTATTTAACTGTAGTATCTAATTATGAATTCTAAGTGTTGAGCATAGCAGATCCTGTTTTTAAAGTCTCAATCTTATGATAATATGTAAAAATGATTTCTTCTCTTGCCAAAAAGCACAGCTGTTTAGTTAGCAAATAAAAAATGATGATGTATGCGTATTTTCATCAACAAATTTCAGATTAAAAAACTGCATCATTTCAGAAAGTATTTGTACAGGGGCAGCTGTACAGTGCTGACAGCTGTTAAATCATTGTACAATATTTGAAAAATAAAGCCGGTACCCATCATAGCCCTAAGAGTAGTTACAATCTCATTACATTCAAGACTTTATGCTTTGTGTTAAAGGGAAAAAAAGAATGAACCAGACACTGGGAATTAAGACGTGTTTCCAAAAAGTTTTAACGAAAAACACAATGAAATAAATACTATAATTAAAAAAAGTGGTAAGGAAGAATGTAGCAGGTGAACACTTGAAACAGGTTGTGAAAAAAAAAGTTGAACTTCAAAAGACAAAAAAAATGATACGGCATAAAGCCCTACAAGTAAAAATGTGTTGTAAAAAAGTTACATGTACTCCACTCCCTTGCTTTTAAAATCAGAACTGTAAGGACTCCTAATTTTTAAAATAAAGTGTTTCCACCTCTCCCCCAGAAAAAAAAAAGTTACATATACAGCTGCAGAAGAGGCAGTATAAGAATTATTTAGCAGAAGAAGCTATTTAGTGGAAAAATGGAGAAAAACAGGGGAGAGATCTTGTTGATTCCTGAGGGTTCTTTTCAAAGCCTTAGGAATGAGTGGCCTGATTTGATCTGGATTCTTTTAAGATAACTGTGGAAACAATGAAAGATTTCACAAGGGTGAGACTGAAAGCAGGACCCAGCTGAAAAATTACTACAAAAGGGGAAAGTTGAGGCAAGTCTGAAGTTTGCAACAGGAAAAGAAAAAACTGGTAAGGTTCAGGACTGCCATAACTAATTAGATGTGGAAGAGCAAAACTGAAATTAAATCCCTGGGTTCTTAGTGTAAGCAATATGGAAGCTAGAAAAATCAGCAATTTTCAGTTAATTTCAAGTAAAAAAAAAATTTACTGATCACTTTGTACAAAGGTTGAAGTACTCAAAACTCACACTTTTTGTGAAGCAAAGTAGTCACCAAGCTTATATACAGATATATGTAATTCATGTGTTATACATTAGGATATGTTTCCAAAAGAAAGAGGATGATGGGAGAAACTGATAAGGAAGGAAACAAAACAAGAAAGTGTTTGGTACGCATATAATGTGCTATGAACAGAGGAATATGATTACCTCAAATCTGTGCACTCAAAGTCTAAAGGAGCAGAGGAAAAACAAACCAAAAGATAAATTTTTTTTATTAGAAATATAAAAAGAGTGATGAAACCTCAGGCCAAAGATTATGGTTGGGAGTAACTTTGATCAGAGGGAATATTTAGAAACAACTCTTAAATGACTAGAAATTCAAGCTAGGCCTTAGAGCAAAAGTCAAACTATTTATGGGAGAGAAAGAGATAAAGATGATGATGGTGTTCAAATACAATAAGGAAATAACTGAGCCCAGGCTGGAGGAAGCAGGGTCTGGGGAATGTATAGCGGTAAAGCAGAAATCTGACTTTACTATATAGGCAATGGGAAGACTAAGGTTTTTAACTAGGAAAATATTAATAAGTACACACAGGCAGAACACATGACGAGACTACCAAAGCAATAATAATGAAGGCAAAAAAAAAAAAAAAAAGCAAGGGTATATTACAATATTCTCTAAACGAAAGGTACCAAGTCTAAGCCACAAATTTGACACCAGAAATAAAAAGGGGAAGATGGAAGTAAGAGAGATTGCTTCCTCTATTATTAAGGTAAGGCAGAAAGGATGTAGCTACCAAGTGAATGTGTTTGAAACTGAATGTAAGATAACTTCAAAGGTTTAAGCATTGGGCAGATCAGATGCTAGCTTTGTTCCAGCAGGGAGAAGAAATCATTCTGGGACATACTTATCTTGAAGTACCTTCAGGGTATCCATCAGACAAACATCTATCAGACAACAGAAACACCAAGAAAAGCAGGAAGCTCCAGGACATAAAGGGATTTAGGAGTCATCTGTGAAGAGATGACTGTTGCTGCTGTGAATGAGAGGAGAGAACAGAGGACTAACCTTTGGGGAATGCCTAGTTTAAAAAGGAGGAGAAGAAGCAAGAGAAGAAAGAAGGAGACAAGAGAGCACAAAGCACCTTTTCAACACGCTCTCACATGTCCTCCAAGTCTCAGAGACTAAATAAACTCGTTGTGCCGGAAGGCCACAATAGGCACTGAAACGCGGTGGGAAGAAATCAAGAACTAAAGGTAAGATATAGTAATATTTCAGAAAGCAGAGTTCTTTGACCCTGCAATTTTTAACCACAGTTTATCCTGAAAAATAAAACTCTTGGGGGTGGTAGTAGGGGGTTGTAAAACACAAGTCTTCCCAGTGGCATCAACTCTAATAGCGATAAACAGAACCTAAATTTCTAGCCCTAGAAAGGAATGGCTAAATATAACATTTCAAAAGCCAAATATCAGGACTTCCCTGGCGGTCCAGTGGCTAAGAATCCAAACTAAGATACCGCATAGAGCAATAAAGCCTGGCCACTGTAACTATGGAGCCTGCGCCACCACAACGAAGTTCCCTGCATGCCGCAACTGAGACTTGATGCAGCCAATTTTTTTAAAAAAGCCAAATATCAGAAAACATTTTACTACATAAACATTTTAAACTTCAACACTGGGGGAGGCAAGAATTAAAGTTAAAGAAAAACTGTTGCACAATGTGGCAAAGGATCATTTTTAATATATAAAGGGCTCCCATAAATCAATGAGATAAAAGGAAAATATTCCCCCCCAAAATGGGTAAGATACAAATGGCAATTTCCAAAGGAACAAATGAAGTGAAAAGTGAAAGTCACTCAGTCGTGTCCAACTCTTTGGGACCCCATGGACTATAGAGAGCACGGAATTCTCCAGGCCAGAATACTGGAGTGGGTAGTCTTTCCCTTCTCCAAGGGATCTTCCCAACTTAGGGACTGAACCCAGGTCTCCCGCATTGCAGGCAGATTGTTTACCAAATGAGCTATCAGGAAACAAATGAAAACAACCAGTAAATGGAAAAAACATTGGCTCTCAGTGCTAATCAATGAATTAAAAATTTAAATGATGTATTACTCACCTAAGATGTGGAGAAAATGAACATGCATAGTCTTGAGAGTGTACTGGAAAAGCTTTTCAAAATGCCATTTTTGGCAATGTAAGCACTTTAAAAAGTTTCACAATTCTACTTCCAAGAAAAATGCAAAAAATAATTAGACCAGTGTACAAAGCTGTTCACATGAAGATATTCACTGTAGCTTTGTCTATAATGCTGAAAAGTCAGAAACAACCTAAACATTCAACAAAAAAAATTATGGCAAATCCATACAACAGATTTTTAGATAGCTCTTCAGAGAATACAGATTAATATTTAACGTGGAAAATTGTTAAATATGGCAGTTCATGAAATAAAAGCTTCTAAACAGCACATACAATATAACTCTTTTTCTTTAAAGTCTGGAAAGACACCCACCAAAAATTCAGTACTACTGGTTATCTCTAAGTATTGATACTAGGGTGAAATATTTTGATACTGCATAATTATTTTATATTGAACATATTCTCATAAACAAAGAAATGGGTTTTAAATTAACAAAATACAAAGAATATTTAGAAAAATGAACACAAAATTATGGGTATAATTAGGGGCTTCCCAGGTGGCTCAGTAGGTAAAGAATCCACCTGCCAATGCAGAAGAAGAATACAAGAAGTTTTTTTTCTTCAACTACTGTTTAAACAAAACAAAGTATAAAGAATTAAATGTAAATGTAAAGAAAAAAAGATGAAAGAGTTGATGCAAAGAAGAAAACAGAAAATTCACATCATAAAATCCACAGAAGGAAGCAAGGTCATCTGTTAAGAGTCAAGTGTTTCAAAACTGGGTTTAAAAAAAAAAAAAAAAACTGGGTTTAGCAACCTGAGTTAGGAGTGAAAAGGCAATAAAGAAAATGAATCAACTTTGGGATGAAAAAAGATTAGAAATGAACTAACACACAGTCAGCTGGAAAACAAATATTTAAGTCATGATAGATGTGCTTTTTTCAGGGCTGCTAGGCAGGGACAATGGAGAAGGAAATGGCAACCCACTCCAGTGTTCTCGCCTGGAGAATCCCAGGGACAGGGAAGCCTGGTGGGCTGCCGTCTCTGGGGTCGCACAGAGTCAGACACGACTGAAGCGACTTAGCAGCAGCAGCAGCAGCAGCAGGCAGGGACAAAAGAAAAAGTAAAAGGTGATATTTACAAGTTGAGAACTGACCAGTAATATAAGGTCAAGGAGAGGAGGACTGTGTGGGACTAGTGGGTTCATAGTATATGAACTACAGAATTCAAGATTGGGAAAAAGGAAGAAAACTAACAGCCTAGGAAGGATTGCAGGTGACCATGAGGACAAAAAGTTGGTTCACTGGTTAGGATGGAAAAATACAAAGACAGGCCCTGAAATGCCAATCTCTGGCCACAGTTTGAGACCTGAGGTCTAAATGATGACAAGGTTAAAGAACACAGTCACTCATGTAGGTCATTAATGTAAAATGGAGATGAAGGTCACTGGACTTTTCTAGTGAAGTGTAGCTCTGAATGTGGCGTTTCTGGCCTGAAATAAAGGTAACTATTACTTTAATCTCTGTGCACTTCACTTTCTTCCAAATTCATTCTTTCTAACCTGACAGGAATTTGGCTGGTACTTAACCTCTCTCTGCACTTTATTCAACCACAAAATGAACAGAATAAGGACATAAGAGACTGAATTAAATGAATGGTTCTTAACCCTGACTGCATATTAAAACAAAGAGACAAAAAAAAAAAAAAAACTGGCAAAGCTACCTATACTTTGATTCCAAAGCCAGTAACTGTAATTAATTTGTTGAAGGGTGGGGTTCAGGCATCAAGTATTTTTAAGAAGCTACTCGGGGAATGCTAATGTGCAGCCAAAGTTGAGAACTGAACTAGGTATTTCTACAGGTTCCTTCCCTTTTAAAACTTTATAACTCACTGCCACTGTGCTCATTTGCTGATTAACCTACTGAACATCCTGCACCAAGCACTTCCACAAACATCTTAGTAAACACTGGAAGGCAAAGTTTCTGTGTCCATTTTACAAATAAGTTCAATGAAGGTTAAAGAAATGAAGTGACCTGTTCAAGATTCAAGAGTCACAAGCTAGAATGCAGCCTTGCTTTCTCTAGCACTCACAGCAACTACTTGAATGCCTTCTGTTCTCTTCCCAGGACCCCCCCTCCTCCCACCCCTAAGCGAAGCACAAACTTTGTGATTTACGGGTTGACTGGAGAGAAAATTATGGAAACAAGGAATTAACCCCAAATTTTACAGTAATTTTATTACAGAATTACAGAACACCACCTAAGGAGGGTTTGCAATTTAAAACAGCACTGTGACAGTGTATCCACGGAGCACATTTTATTCACTTAAGCCAACATACACCTTGCTATTAAGCACACAGCTGGTGTACAAAGCTGGTTCCAAAGATAAATTCATAAACAGAAAAGCAATGTTTATGTTTTCCAATAAGCAAGATGTTCTGAAACAAAATTCTAAGACAATTCTAAAAAAACAATAAGTGACAAGAGAAATGAGGGTGTTCTATCAAATAACTTAAATGTATAAACATGATCTTCAAAATTTTAAGGCATTAACTATTTCTACCCAGTGCAAACACTAAATACAGTTGCACTTTAAAAGTATGATTACTATCTTTTTGCTGATCCACTGTTGCTACTTCTTTGATTATACTTCAGTATATTATCTACTTGGAAATTTCATAAACATTCAAGTTCTGTACCCCCAGTCCAAAATTAGTTGAGTTACTAAGATAAAATCTCAAAAAAAAAGGGGGGGGGGGCCAATTAGAAAAGATTTAACTACTTTCACTCTTGGAAAGTGCAACTTAACAAGAAATTCATGAAGTATATTTACAAAAAGTGTATGTGTATTCATCCATTCAAACCTTTTCTGAGCATCATGTTCTCAGTACCCTGAGGATGAAGAGGCAAGTCAAAGCTCATGCAACCCTTGCCGTTAAGGAAGTGCCATGGCAGAAAAAATGTAATATTTACTGGGATGCATCTGAATAGATAAGTGACTTATTCTTGGGGAGAAGAGGGGGTGGGATAAGGAGAACTGTGCAAAAAAGTTTTAAAGAGCATAGGCTGAGTATTTTTAAGAGGAAAAATGTCAATACATAAAACCTTGGAAATGAGGGAAATTCCTAGGAAATACACACACACTAAGGAACTAAATTAAAATCAGAAAGAGCAGCTAGGACAGAGAAAACAAAATGGACAGAAACTGCTCCAAGGGAATGAATTAAGTATCCTGCAAAGTTACGCTGTAAGAAAACTGAGAAGGCTTCAGTTATAAGACCTCAGTTAAATACCAAGTTGTCCGCTAGATCTGTGACATTAGTTAAATCACCTCAATTCCAGGTACCTTTTCAGCCAGAAAAACACATATGTATAATGGCAATCACCTGACAATGAAAAAACAAAACAAAAACTAGGAATATTAACATCAAACCTGAGCAGAAGTTCTATTTTAACCTACAGATTAAGAAGAGAAATTCTCCAAGACATGTCGAAGGATTTATCTTATTTGTGATTAAGAATGCTCTCAACACAATCAACAAAAATCTGGAAGCCCAGATGCCTTTACTAAAACTAGTAATTGACATTCATTTACTGGGCTGATTCAAGCTGAATCTTTTCTGATGCCTTGGTCAGTGCACCAGTTTTATTTTTCGAGGCGATTACATGTGCTTTCCAAATAAGTAACTTAATACCATTCACCTCCAATGCTGTGAGGACCCGAAGAGATTAAAAACAGAAGCCTTCCTTAATACTGAATTAACCTGAAGACCCCACGAGCTACCAGAGTACAGAAAAATGTAAATACTCAGAACACCGTAGGCATGCACCTTTATAGAACCAAACGGAGGGGGAAAACTTCACAATGTCAAGATCACTTCACCTTACTCTTAAGGGAACAACACACGCCTTTCTCTCAGTGAACGGTCCTGGCTTTCTTTGCTGAATTTCTTCAGTAACGCACTAAAAAAACAACCAACCTTGAGTCTATGAATTACAGAGAAGGGCTTGGTTAGCTGTAACCTTCATACTACTCGTTCTTTTCACCGCACACGCAAGTTACTATTACAACGTAGTAAGAGCGCACGGGGTATTCAAGCCGCATGAACAGCAAGCTGTCGGCCTCCCAACAAAAATTTTAAAGAAAAACTTTGGCATACGACTTTAAAAGACTCCAAATAAGAAAGGCGTCGGAGCCAGCACTTCTATCAGGGCAAATTATGCGGTGCCATTTTTTTTTTTTTTTTTTTTTTTGGCCTCAAATCACATAAAAAGACGCTGTTTAAGTTTTCAAATTCCGTAAAAAGACGCTGTTCAAGTTACAAGGTCCCTGATGCCCAGACCCTGCAAACTTTCTGGACAGAAAGACGCTGGCACCCCAAGACGCCAGTGGCCACGACGGACACCCGTCTTCACGCCCTCACAACTTCTCGCCGGACCTTGGGGTCCCCCTCTCCGCGGGCCGGACGAGCACCGGCGCGGCCCTCCCTGCGGCCCGCGAGCCCTCCGGCGGGCGGCCGCGGCCCCCTTAGGGCGCGGGGAGCCGCCCGGGAGCGCCCCGTTTCTCACAGACCCCAACATGGCGTCGGCCGCCGCCGCCGCCGCCGCCCGAGACGACACCTCCCCGCGCCGCCGACGGTCCAGGGACCGCGGGGGGGAAGCGCCCGGAAAGTTTCGCTTCTCTTCTCCCGGCCCTCCGGGGGGCCGCCCGACGACCAAGCCCAGGCTTCACCTACCCAGCCGGGCGCGGACGGCCGCAGAGGCGAAGGTCCGACTTCTCCTCGTCCCGGGCGCCGCGCGCGGACTCTCCTTGCCTCCCGCCCCAGCTTCGCAGGGTGTGCAGCCAGCGGCCCTGCGCAGCCGGCGCGCTCCGGACGCGGCGGGCGGGCGGGCGTCGCAGACGCTCGCAGGTGACCCTCCCGCCCCTCCAGTCGAAGCCCACAACGGCCGGCGGGGCTGGCCTCTCCCCTGCGCGCGCGCGCACAAGCGCGCCGCCACCCACACGCCGGGCGCGGGCGCGGGCACGATCACACCCCCAGCGCTCGCTCCCCGCCCTTTCTGGCCTGCTCCTCCGCCCCGCCCGGGCAGTCCCGCGCGCCGGGGCCGAGGGGGCGGAGCCAGCGCGGAGGCCACACCCGCCTGGGCGGCTGGGGCTCGGGATTGGCTCCTCTGCTCGGAGTCGAGGGCGCGCGCCCTGACGCGGATTGGCTGCACGTGCGACGTCTTTTACCTGGGCTGCCGGGCGCAGGCGAGCCCTCGGAAAAGACGGTTCACCTCCTCGCGAAGTGCTTAACGACGCTATAAAAATGGAAGGAGGACTGGGCCCCTTTTCCGTCACCCTGAGCGGGCCTCTGCGGGGAATTCAGGAACTTTCCGCAACCGGGAAATGAAAGCTTTGGATTTAGCTGCCCAAGGCGTCCGGCTAGATATCTGTTTGCTACATCCCCCTAGCGCGCCCGTTCCTGCCCCCTCACGTGTTCCACTTGCTTGCCCTAAAAATCCTACCGCTGGAAACACAGGAAACGACGGCGGCAAAACATACCCCACGTACTCCGCACAGCCTTTTAAATGATGCCTTTATTCCCTGACTTAGAATTCTGGTCTTTCCCAAAATTTTCTGTGATACCACAAACGTACTTCACACACCTGGAAACAGTGATGATGGTATATAAGGTTGAACGTGCCCTTCATTTATACCACAGCTAAGTGTGCTGGTGGGTCCGTGGAGACGTAAAATATGCCTAAGATAGACAAGGACTGCGGGCCTGGTGAGGGGGGGAAGACTGCATATTCACTTCAAACAAAAAGTGAATAGGCAGAAATTAGATTTGAGTAAAGTTTATCTCTCCTGTTGATCTATTATATGAAGATTTTGAAAAAATACCTCTCTTTTTCTTTTATATTTTTGTTTTCTTCATTTATGTTTTTTCTTTTCTTTGAAATAGTAACTTTTTTTTTTTTTTTAGCCTTTGTAGCCACCAGAACCCAGGCCACATAAAAGAGCAGCCACCTAGGGAACATAAAGCAGGTCTTGGTTCCAACCAACTTTATTTTGGTCTGGGATTTGTCCTCTCCAGATCTTCCACCTCCCATCCTCTTCTGTTTGAATATATCAGAAACAAAAAAAAAAAAACTAAACTAAAGCAAATGGCAATGGTGAATTTTTTTAATAGGAAAACAAGAAATCACCATCACAGAAACCTTTACAAGTGTTAGATGTAGTTATCTGTAGACAAGTACAAACGTTCCTAGAACTTTCCTCTCAACCATCACCATACCCCAACTTCATTTTGCCTCATTCCCCCTCTGCATACAGAATAGCCTCTGTCAGTGGACAGAAGGATGGATTTACCTCCAAAATTCCTTTAAAGTTTGAGATTAGGAATTGCTATGTCAGATCAGTTGTCTAAGGTCTAGTCTAAAGTGATAGGAAACATTGTTAATCACTCACCTATTAGTAAAAATGTTTGCCCTCTCTCACCTCCCATTATATTTATTTATCTTACCATAAATGTCATGGGGACTTCCCTCCTGGCTAAGTGGTAGACTCTGTCTGTCAATATAGGAGACATGGGTTTAATCACTGGGTCAGAAATATTCCCTGGAGAAGGAAATGGCAATCCACTCCAGTATTCTTGCCTGGGAAATTCCATGGACAGGGGAGTCTGGTGGGCTACAGTCCATGGGGTTGCAAAAGTCACATGACTTTGTGAGTAAACAACAACAAAAGGCATGGACTTAGCAGCCAAAAGGACTACTCAAAGTTTGGCTTTGCCACCAGCTACACAATATGAAAAGGTAAAAAGATATGACATAGGAAGATGAGCACCCCCCCCCCCCCCGCCCCACTGCCTCCCAGATTGGTAGGTGCTCAATATGCTACTGGGGAAGAGCGGAGAAATAGCTCCAGAAAGAATGAAGAGGCTGGGCCAAAGCAGAAATGACACTCAGATGTGGATGTGTCTGGTGGTTAAAGTAAGGTCCAATGTTGTAGAAAACACTATTGCATAGGAACCTGGAATGTTAAATCCATGAATCAAGGTAAGTTGGATGTGGTCAAGCAGGAGAGGGCAAGAGTGAACATCAATATTTTAGGAATCAGTGAATTAAAATAGATGGGAATGAGCAGATTTAATTCAGATGAGCATTATATCTACAACTGTGGGCAGGAATCCCTTAGAAGAAATGGAATAGCCCTTATAGTTAACAAAAAGAGTTCAAAATGCAGTACTTCAAGAAGCAACAGTTAGAACCGGACATGGAATGAACTGGTTCCAAATTGGGAAAGGAGTATGTCAAGGTTGTATATTGTCACCCTGCTTATTTAACTTATATGCAGAGAGTACATCATGTGAAATGCCAAGCTGGATGACTCACAGGTTGGAATCAAGATAGCCAGGAGAAATACCAACAACCTCAGATATGCAGATGTCACCATTCTAATGCCAGAAAGCAAAGAGGAACTAAAGAGCCTCTTGATGAGGGTGAAAGAGGAGAGTGGAAAAGCTGATTTAAAACTCAACATTCAAAAAACCAAGATCATGGCATCCAGTCCCATCACTTCACAGCAAATAGGGAAAAAAATGGAAACAGTGACAGATGCTATTCTCTTGGACTCCAAAATCACTGCAGATAGTGACTGAAGCTTAATGAAATTAAGACCCTTGCTCTTTGGAAGAAAAGCTATGACAAACCTAGACAGCATATTAAAAAGCAGAGACATCACTTTACCCACAAAGTTCCGTCTAGTCAAAGTGATGGTTTTTCCAGTAGTCATGTATGGATGTGAGAGTTGTACCATAAAGAAGGCTGAGCACCAAAGAATTGATGCTTTCAAACTGTGGTGCTGGAGAACTCTTGAGAGTCCCTCGGACTGCAAGGAGATCCAACCAGTCCATCTTAAAGGAAATCAGTCCTGAATATTCACTGGAAGGACTGATGCTAAAGCTGAAGCTCCAATACTTTGGCCACTTGATTTGAAGAGCCAACTCATTGGAGAAGATCCTGATGCTGGGAAAGATTGAGGGCAGAAGGAGAAGGGGATGGCAGAGGATGAGATGTTTGGATGATATCACCAACTCAATGGACATGAGTTTGAGCAAGCTCCGGGAGATGGTGAAGGACAGGGAATCCTGGCATGCTGCAGTCCATGGAGTCGCAGAGTCAGACACGAACAGCAACTGAACAACAACCCATGTCTTTGGCCACACCCAAATTTTGCCTTAGTTTCTTCACTTGTAACATTAGGATATTTAAATTATCTACCTCACAGCGTCATATGAAGATATTGAGTTAACATTTGTAAAGCATAGTGCCTGGTACATGGGAAGGGCTATAAATGTAAATTTATATACATAATTAATTATGTATAAAATAATATATATAATACATGCACACATGGACAGGGGGCTTCTCTGGTGGCTCAGACAGTAAAGAATGTGCCTGCAATGCAGGAGATCTGAGTTCAATCCCTGGGTCAAGTAGATTCCCTGGAGAAGGGAATGGCTACCGACTCCAGTTTTCTTGCCTAGAGAATTCCATGGAGGAGCCTGGCAGGCTACAGTCTATGGGGTTGAAAAGAGTCTGACACGACTGAGTGACTCACGCTTTAGCCAAGTGTAGTTATTTAAATTAAAATGTTCGTTCCTGGGGGGATTTTCCTGGTGATACAGTGAATGAGAATCCACTTTTCAATGCAGGGGACACAGGTTGGATCCCTGATCTGGGAAGATACCCCTTGCCTCGAAGTAACTCAAGCCCATGCATGGCAACTACCAAGCCCACACTCTAGAGCCGTGTAACGTCAACTACTGAAGCCCATGCCCCTGGAGTCTGTGCTCTGCAAAAAGAGAAGCCACTGCAAGGAGAAGTCCTGGCACCACAACCAACAGTAGCCTCTGCTCACCATAGCTAAAGAAAGCCCGAGTGCAGCGACGGAAGAACCCAGTGAACGAAAAAGAAATAAAAAATTTAGTGCCTGGGACTTTCCTGGCAGTCCAGTGGTTGCGACTCCGTCTTCCAATGCAGGAAGCTTGGGTTCAGTCCCTAATTGGGGAACTAAGATCTGCATGCTGCACAACTTGGCCGAAAAATAAATAAATAAGTAAATAAAATCACTTCACTAAAAAATTAGTTCCTCCATCATATCAGCCTTTAAGTGCTTAAAGATCACATAACTACTGAACAGTGCAGATATATTTCCATCACTGCAGAGACTCCTATTGGATAACACTGAAAAAAGCAAGCGACTCAGGCAGTATGATCAACTCTTGATTTGAACTTGTAACTGGGGCACCCTGTTCAAATCGAGTGATAAGATCTCTCTCTGAGCCTCACATCTCTATAAAATGAAAATAAAAATAGGAACTACCTCATGGATTGCCACACAGAGAAAATGAGATAGGGTGTGTAAAGTCTGGCAGAGTACCTAAGAGGAACTTGGAAATGCTAGTAAAATTTGAGTTTAACCCAATTCTACAAGCCTGAAGGGCAAAAATATTATCCTTGACTCCTAAGTTTTTCAAGGATATGTATTTTGGAAAAGACAAGAGTTTGGTTAACTTTTAGTTGAAAACAGAACATTCAGAGGACGATGACAAATACCTGGATTTTAATTACTATCGGATTTCTTTTTTTTTTTGGTAAAGAATCCACCTGCAATGTGGGAGACCTGGGTTCGATCCCTGGGTTGGGAAGATCCCCTGGAGAAGGGAAAGGCTACCCACTCTAGTATTCTGGCCTGGAGAATTCCATGGACTGTATAGTTCATGGGGTCGCAGAGAGTCGGACACGAATGAACGACTTTCACTTCTTTCTTTTTTACTTTTTAAAAAATTTCTGGCTGCATTGGGTCTTCACTGCTGTGAGGGCTTTTCTCCAGCTGCGGCGCGCAGGGGCTACTCTTCGTTGCGGTGCACGGGCTTCTCATTGCAATGTCTTCTCTTGTTTTGGAGCGCGGGCTCCAGGCACACGGGCTTCAGTAGTTGCAGCATTTCAGCTCAGTAGTTGTGGCACACGGGCCTCGTTTCTCCGCAGCATGTGTGGGATCCTCCCAGACCGGGGATTAAACCCATGCCCCCTGCGTTGGCAGGTGGGTTCTTTACCACTGAGCCACCCGGGAAGCCCACTCCTGGATTTCTTTGTTCCTGGTCTTTTCCCAGTGGTACCCATTTCACTAATGGCACCGCCACCCACAAACCTGATGAGTCGTCACTACACCATTCCCTTTCCCATCTTCTCTAGCCAATCCTTTTGCCTCCAAAATATTGTAGGATCTGCTTCCAAAACACTTTATCTGATCTCTTCCCCTCTCTTTGCGTCCCCTCCGCACAGAGACCATACAGGCTGTATCAAGCCTGGCCCAGGTGGCCATGTACTGGGTATAGGTTGTAGTAGTAGAACAGCCTTGTGGAAGAGCACCTTTCCCTCTGAGGCAGTGTAAATTTTATATTCGTCACCGATGTCCTCTGGCAGCTGGCAGTAAAGTGTCTTCTTCTAATAAAAGTATTTTACCACAGTTTTTCAACAAGATGAAAATGTCTTGAGAAGTAGATGCCTCTTCTAATTTGCCCAAAGGTGCCATACGGGGTATAACATTTCTCTTTCACTTAGGACAAAATGCCAGCTCATCACCAGGTCCTACAAAGCCTAGCACAACCCAGCCTCTACTAGTCTGTCTCTCTTAAAACAATGCCCCTCTCCACCAAATTCCAGTGATGCTGACCTTCTGTTGTTTTGAAAATAGATCTTGTTCTGTGGGGCCCACTGCCTGAGCCACTTCTCTACCTCAGTGCAGTCTCAGTTCAGTTCAGTCACTCAATCATGTCCGACTCTCTGCAACCCCGTGGACTGCAGCACTCCAGGCCTCCCTGTCCATCACCAACTCCCCAAGTTTACTCAAACTCATGTCCATTGAGTCGGTGATGCCATCCAGCCATCTCATCCTCTGTCGTCCCCTTCTCCTCCTGCCTCCAATCCCTCCCAGCATCAGGGTCTCTTCAAATGAGTCAACTCTTTGCATGAGATGGCCAAAGTATTGGAGTTTTAGCTTCAGCATCGGTCCTTCCAATGAACATTTCTCTACCTAGACAGTCCCAAGTCCACCCCACCCTACCCTTCACAGAGCTGCAGCCCTCTGTTTTCTGTCAGGCCTCTGAGCCCTGAGAGAGCGCCCTGTATGTGTTTCCCTCTCAGTACCCGGAGGTCTGTCTGGAAACTGTAAGCTCCTAAAGGCAGGGCGCTCACTGTCTTGTTCTCCTTCTGTCCCCAGGTCCTAACAGGACAGGAGGTCAGCGATTGTTCATTTTAGCATCGTTGCCACCCCTTTCTACACTCTGCTCTGCAGATGGGGAGAAAACCTAGAACTCTGTTTTCCCCGAGGACTTTTCCCTGAATGGTTCCAGGTTGAATTCTGCCATTGGAGACACATATGTGAGATCTGAAAGGCAGAAGAAAAGGAGAAATCATTTCTCTCCAGTATAGCTTTAGGCAGCTCAGATAACAGGAGACTGTTTTCCTAGACTTGTGGGAAAATATGAGACAAACCTGAAAAAAAAGGCCATTCTATTTTCTAAAGGCGGGGGAGGGGGCCAAATTCTGAAAAAGGGCAGTAGAAATGTTCCAGATTAAAAGAGGCAAAAGAGACATAACTAAATAACTAAATGCAATACAGTCAGCCCTCTAGATCTGCAGATGCCAAGTCTGAGGATACAGGGGTCTGACTATTATGCCATTTTATACAAGGGACTTGAGCACCTGTGGATTTCAGTATCTGCACACGGCATGGTCGGGAGGGAGGGCTTCCTGGAACCAATGCCCCCTGCGGATAAGGAGATATGACTGTATCTGACCATGTGCTGGGTCCTGAACTGATACTGAAAGGGGAGAATGCTACAGAGGATATCATTGGGTCAACTGACAAAATTGGAATGTGAACAGAAAACTAGGTAAAAAGTGCTATATCAGAGTTAAATTTATTGTTCTGGGCTAAGAATAATAACCAGAGAATATCCCTACTTTTAGGATATACATGCTGAAATATTTAGGGGTAAAGGACTATGATATGTATAACTTATCTGCAAATAATTCAGAAAAAAATTTAATATATATAACTTAGAGGTTAAATATAAGAGAAATCACCTATGTAAGTGATAAAGTAAATGGAGTAAAATATTAGCAGGTGAATTTGTGTAGAGTATATGCATATATAGGTATGATTTCTATTCTTGCAAAATGTAAATTTGAAGTTATTCCCCAAAAAAACAATAGTTAAAATATCTATATGATGAAGTATTAAATAAACTAAACCAGTCCATTCTAAAGGAGATCAGTCCTGGGTATTCTTTGGAAGGAATGATGCTAAAGCTGAAACTCCAGTACTTTGGCCATCTGATGCGAAGAGTTGACTCATTGGAAAAGACTCTGATGTTGGGAGGGATTGTGGGCAGGAGGAGAAGGGGACGACAGAGGATGAGATGGCTGGATGGCATCACTGACTCGATGGATGTGAGTCTGAGTGAACTCCTGGAGTTGGTGATGGACAGGAAGGCCTGGCGTGCTGCGATTCATGGGGTCGCAAAGAGTCGGACACGCCTGAGACTGAACTGAACTGAACCAAACTGAAACTGATTAATGCAAGACAAACTAGAATAATTGTCTTAAATATCAGATCTCAAAATAGGCCCAGACTGACAGCTACAATTAAAAAACAATGCATTTTATACTTTTTTTTCTATTAGTAATTCACCAGTGAACAAAAAGTAAATTTACTTTCCTTGAAGAAGACAAGGAAAGAAGAAGACATAGCTCCTTGGCTATGGGAAATGACCTATCATGTACAAGGTGGCTTACAATGTAAAACACTGAAACTTTTTAATTACAAAGCCATATAAAAAAAAAAAGCCATATAAAATGCTTAACTGTCTTTGGTAGGATTATGCATGATTCTCTTCCTTCTCTGTAATTTACCAATCTTCTATAATAAGTACATATTGTTTTATTTTTGTAAAAAACACTCACGGCATAGTCGTGGATAAGTATTTGAATGAAGTATGAATCATATTCAAATACTTGTACACAAAAAGACACAATGGCTGCTTTCTTTGATAGAAAAATTCCTAAATGATTTACATATTACCTTCTCTGCCAGTGGTAGGAAATTATATAACAAATGCCTTATTTCTCAACATTAACATCTGTAAATGGCAAATAAAACATTAATTTCAACACACAGTTATCAAGTAAGCTTACCATTTATAGAACTAGCTCAAAATAAGTATAGAATGTGCAAAGTTGGAACAAAAAATTCATCCAAAACTTTAAATCCATGTATTATCAAGGGAATCTACTTTAAAGAGCAATATATTTTTTCTAGAATACTTATATAAATAGATGGCTCATAGTTTACATGAACATAGTTTACAATAAGTTTATATAAAGAGAAAAAATTTAAGCATGATTCGTTAAAAATTCATTTTCAAATAAAAATTAAAACTTTTACAATTTGGAGCCAGATAGACCTGGGTTCAGATTCTGATACTGCAACATATTGACTAAATAACCTTATGTAAATGGGTTAACTATTCTGCACCTCAATTTTCTTATTAGTAAAATTTGTAAAATATGAACAATAATCCCTGCTCCCTAGGACTATAAAGATTAGGGGTAATGTGAGTAAAGCACTTAGCAAATAACAGGTGCTCAGTACACAGTGGATGTGGTGTTAATAGTTGTAATAGTAAATATTTTCCCTTTTTTTTTTGGACCTTACCAGGTGGCTTGTTGGATTTTAGTTCCCCAACCAGGGATGGAACCCAGGCCCTTGGCAGCGAGAGCACCGAGGACAGCAAGGGAACTTCCAAGTTGTTGTTATTGAAATTATTAACAAAGTCAAAATTTTACCACTTACATGAAAAGGCAGGAAGTAGTATACTAAACCTTGTTGTGCCTGATTCACAGATCCCTGGCCAATACATGCAAAGAGACCTCCTCCATATTTGTGCTTCTCTGTACACTTACAACTGAGAACAAACAAGGAAAGCTCACAAGCAGCATACATCTTAAGTGACAAGTGGTCCTTCAGCTGCAGTCACCAGACTGTGCTTCTCACCTGGTCTCCCTCGGACTCTGTGTGAAGTCGCCCCCAACACTCTTCTGCAGCCTCTACTGCCCACGCCACCCACAGGTTTCTTTACTTCTTACTTTTTATCTTTCTTTCTTTACTTCCAGCCACCAGGCCTGGTAGGCACCAGGACAGGCAGGACAGATAGAACAGGTTCTAGAAGAGAGGCAAGGTGGCTGGACCATGAGAAAAGGTCCAAACTCCTTGCAGCACAGTTGCCTTGCTCCACTGCAACTGGGCCTCAGCACACACAGTCAGTGCCCATTTCGTTATGACTCACGCATAAGGAGTCCAAATTTGGCAGTGAAACTGAGTGGCAAGGGAGCCAAGGCTTCCAAGGAGCAGGGAACAGAGTAAGAGATACAGGCTCACAGCAGGACTTGGTGCAGAGGTCAGAACTCCTAAGGCTTGGAAAGGATGTTTTGATCTGGAAAACACTGCAGAGCTTTTTGATGGTAATGCAAAGTTATGAATGGCCTCATCCCATCACGCAGTACCTTCCTCCAAGTGCTGAACTTTTTTCCGCTTACTTTTCCTCCATAGCATCTCCAGCATATCTTTTTATTTTCTCCCAGCCTCTACTTTTCTGTAGGAGGATCCTGATACACAGTCTCCTTTCCTAGAAATGGAGTACTGTCTATGTACACATGCGTGCTTAATCACTACAGTAGTGTCCGACTCTTTGTGACCCCATGGACTGTAGATCGCCAGGCTTCTCTGGCCATGGGATTCTCCAGGCAAGAATACTGGACTGGGTTGCCATGCCCTCCTCCAAGGGATCTTCCCAACCTAGGGATAGAACCCACATCTCTTAGGTCTCCTGCCTGGGCAGGCAGATTCTGTACCACTAGCGCCACCTGTGTCTATGCATGTGTCGTCGCTCAGTCGTGTCTGACTCTTTGTGACCCCATGGACTGTAGCCTACGAGGCTCTTCCGTCCATGGGATTTTCCAGGCAAGAGTACTGGAGTGGGTTGCCATTTCCTTCTCCAGGGGATCTTCCTGACCCAGGGATTGAACCCCGGTCTCCTGCATTGCAGGCAGACGCTTTACCCTCTAAGCTACCAGGGAAGCCCTACGTCATGTCTGACTCTTGCGATCCCATGAACGGTAGCCTTCTCGGCTCCTCTGTCCGTGGGATTCTCCAGAAAAGAATACTGAGATGGGTTGCCATTTCCTTCTCCAGGGGAACTTCTCTACCCAGGAAGTGAACTCAGGTCTCCTGCACTGCAGGCAGATGCTTTACCAACTGAGCTATGTGGGAAGTCATGTCTATGTATAGAAATACAAATATGTACATCATCATGGATTTGAAGACCAAAATAATCCACAGACATCTTCCACTTGAGGAAATGGTCCAGGTGGGAAGTGAATTAGCCTTATTTACTTAAATGGCAATTTACTCGTTTACTCAAAAACTACTCTTGACTGCTATAAGCGAGGAATTGTTCTTAGAGTGGAAGATGGCGTAGGGTATATAGGGAAGACAAACAAGGACCATGTACATTCCAGCAAGGGGAGAAAAGACAGGTAATAAACATGACAATTGCAGACAGTGATAGAATGCAACAAAAGAAATACACATGGGAAGTACCATGACGTCACCCAGGACTATTTACAGTGTTGTTCTTGTTGTTAAGTCACTAAGTTGTGTCTAACTCTTTTGCAACCCCATGAACTGTAGCCCGCCAGGTTCCTCTGTCCATGGGATTTCTAAGGCAGGAATACCAGATTGGGTTACCATTTCCTCCTCCAAGGGATCTTCCCAACCTAGGGATTGAACCCATGTCTCGTCCATTGGCAGACATTCTTTACCACTGAGCCACCAGGGAAACCCAGTGAGGGATACTTTAACGTCATAATATTCATCAACCCCACCACCATTACTCTTCCTTGCAAAGGACAGTCAGTAGCTTCTCAATATTATGTAAGTCACTGTGCAAACATCTTTAAAACGAGTTTCTTAGATGAAAGCCACCACCAACTCCTCCCACCATCGCATACTCTCAACCAGATTACTGCCCCTAAACTAATCTTCTATAAAAATTTTGGAGCCATCTACAGAGTTTTCAATGGAAAATAATTGGCTATTTTAGAAAGGATGATTCATTCAGCCTTGCTAAGGAGATGACAATTGCACTGAAGGATGAGAAAGAGGTAGCTCTTGAAAGAGCTAGAAAAAAGATCAGTGTGGCAAATGCATGTGTGCTCAGTCATGTCCAACTCTTTGCAACCCCAAGGACGGTAGCCTGCCAGGCTCCTCTGTCTATGGGATTTCCCAGGCAAGACTACTGGAGCGGGTTGCCATTTCCTCCTCCAGGGGATCTTCCCAACCCAGGGATAGAACCTGTCTCTCGAGTCTCCTGCATTGGCAGACAGGTTCTTTACCACTAGCGCCACCTGGGAAGCCCAGTATAGCTCAGGGAGAAGCAGACGTATCAAGCTTAGTGAGGTAGACAAAGGCCCTAAGAGTTCTTACCTGAACCAGAAGGGCTCGAACTGAAGGTGAAAAGCAGAAGAGTGTGTTGTTGTTGTTTAGTTGCTACATCACGTCTGACTCTTTTGGTACCCCATGGACTGTAGCTATCTATTACAATGTGAGGAAGACACTAAATTTGTTTATATGGCATGATAACTATATAAAATCAGGAACAGGAGACAATAAGGAAATTTATGAAAGGTTAATTGTTGTTCTACTTTAATCTTTCTAATACTTTCTGCAATTCCTATTCTTTTAATTAGCTTTATTGCTGTTGTTTAGTCACTAAGTCATGTACGACTCTTTGAAACCCCATGGACTGCAGCACACCAGGCTTCCCTGTCCTTCACTATGTCCCAGAGTTTGCTCAAACTCATGTCCATTGAGTCAGTGATGCCATCCAACCATCTCATTCTCTGCCATCCTCTTCTTCTCCTGCCCTCAATCTTTCCCAGCATCAGGCTCTTCTCCAAAGAGTTGGCTCTTCATATCAAGTGGACAGTTTTGGAACTTCAGCTTCAGCACCAGTCCTTGCAATGAATACTCAGGGTTGATTTCCTTTAGGATTGAACTGGTTTGATCTTCTTGCTATCAAAGGGACTCTCAAGAGTCTTTTTCATCACCACAGTTGGAAAGCATCAATTGTTCGGCACTCAGCCTTCTTTATGGTCAAACTCTTACATATGTACTTGAGTACTGTAAAAACCATAGCTTTGACGATATGCACCTTTGTCAGCAAAGTGGGGTCTCTGCTTTTTTCTTTTTATTTTTTTAATATTTATTTATTTGGCTGCTTTTTATTTATTAAATGGGCTTTCTTTGCAGCATGTGGGATCTAGTTCCCTGACCAGGGATCAAACCCAGGTCCCCTTCCTGGGAGTTTGGCATCTTATCCACCGGACCACCAGGGAAGTCCCATTATCTCTGCTTTTTAATACATTGTCTAGGTTCGTCATAGCTTTCCTCCTAAGGAGCAAGTGTCTTTTAATTTCATTGCTGCACTCAACATCCACAGTCATTTTGGAGCCCAGGAAAAGAAAATCTGCCAGTTTCCATTTTTTTCCCATCTATTTGCCAGGAAGTGATGGGACAGGGTGCCATGATCTTGGTTTTTTTAATGCTGAGTTTTAAACTAGCTTTTGCATTTTCCAGAAAAACATCTATTTCTGCTTTATTGACTATGCCAAAACCTTTGACTGTGTGGATCACAACAAACTGGAAAATTCTTAAAGAGATGGAAAAAACAGACCACCTGACCTGCCTCTTGAGAAATCTGTATGTAGGTCAAGAAGCAACAGTAGAACTGGACATGGAACCACAGACTGGTTCCAAAATGGGAAAGGAGCACGTCAAGGCTGTATATTGTCACTCTGCTTATTTAACTTATATGCAGAGTGTATTATGAGAAATGCTGGGGTGGATGAAGCACAAGCTGGAATCAAGATTGCCAGGAGAAATATCAATAACCTCAGATATACAGATGACACCCCTTATGGCAGAAAGTGAAGAAGAATTAAAGAACCTCTTGATGAAAGTGAAAGAGGAGAGTGAAAAAGTTGGCTTAAAGCTCAACATTCAGAAACGAAGATCATGGCATCTGGTCCCATCACTTCATGGCAAATAGATGAGGGAACAGTAGAAACAGTGAGAGACTTTATTTTGGGTGGCTCCATAGTCACTGCAGATGGTGACTGCAGTCATGAAATTAAAAGACACTTACTCCTTGGAAGAAAAGTTATGACCAACCTAGATAGCATATTAAAAGGCAGAGACATTACTTTGCCAACAAAGGTCTGTCTAGTCAAAGATATGGTTTTTCCAGTAGTCATGTATGGATGTGAGAGTTGGACTAGAAAGAAGGCTGAGCAACAAAGAATTGATGCTTTTCAACTGTGATGTTGGAGAAGACTCTTGAGAGTCCCTTGGACTGCAAGGAGATCCAACCAGTCCATCCTAAAGGAAATCAATCCTGAATATTCATTGGAAGGACTGATGCTGAAACTGAAGCTCCAATACTTTGGCCACCTGATGCGAAAAGCTGACTCATTTGAAAAGACCCTGAGGTTGGGAAAGATTGAAGGCAGGAGGAGAAGGGGACGACAGAGGATGAGATGTTGGATGGCATCACTGACTCAATGGACATGAGTGTGAGTAAACTCCAGGAGTTGGTGATGGATGGAGAGGCCTGGAGTGCTGCAGTCCATGGGGTCGCAAAGAGTCAGATATGACTGAGCAACTAAACTCAACTGAACTGAACTTGCACTCTCCTCTTTCACCTTCATCAGGAGGCTCTTTAGTTCCTCTTTGCTTTCTGCCATTAGAACAGTGACATCTGCATATCTAAGGTTATTGATATTTCTCCTGGCAATCTTGATTCCAGCTTGTGATTCATCCAATCCAGCATTTTGCATGATGTACTCTGCATGGAAGTTAAATAATTAGGGTGACAATATACAGCCTTAACACACTCCTTTCCCAATTTGGAACCAATCCATTGTTCTACATCCGGTTCTAACTGTTGCTTCTTGACCTGCATACAGATGGGGAAACAGTGGAAACAGTAAAAGATTTTATTTTCTTGGGCTCCAAAATCACTGCAGAGAGCGACTGCAGCCATGAAATTAAAAGAACTTGTTTCTTGGAAGGAAAACTATGATAAACCTAGACAGCAGTGTGTTAAAAAGCAGAGACATCACTTTGTCAACAAAGGTGCACATAGTCAAAGCTTCCCTGGTGGATCAGATGGTAAAGAATCTGCCTGCAATGCGGGAGACCCGGGTTCAATCCCTGGGTTGGGAAGATCCTCTGAAGAAGGAAATGGCAACCCACTCTAGTATCCTTGCCTAACCTACTCTAGTTTCCTCGCCTGGAGAATTCCATGGACAAAAGAGCCTGGCAGGCTACAGTCTAAGGGGTCACAAAGAGTCAGACAGGACTGAGCAACTAACATTTTCACTTTCATAGTTTTTCCAGTAGTCATGTGTGGATGTAAGAGTTGGACCCTAAAGAAAGTTGAGCACTGAAGAACTGATGCTTTCAAACTGTGGTGCTGGAGAAGATTCTTGAGTCCCTTGGACAACAAGGACATCAAACCAGTCAGTCCTAAAGGAAATGAACCCTGAATATTCATTGGAAGGACTGGTATTGAAGCTGTAGCTCCAGTACTTTGGCTAACTGATGCAGAGAGCCAACTCTTTGGAAAAGACCCTGATATTGGGAAAGACTGAGGGCAGAAGAAGGGGACAACAGAGGATGAGATGGTTGGATGGTATCACCAACTCAGTGGACATGAGTTTAAGCAAACTCTGGGAGATAGTGAAGGACAGGGAAGCCTGGCATGCTGCAGTCCATGGAGTTGCCAAGAGTCAGACAAGACTTAGCAACTGAACAACAACAAAAGAATGAAGCCCAGGAATTTTATTTGATAATTGAAAAAGTGATGTACTTTCTCCTGGGAACATGAACAAGGAATCACATAACCTCAGGACTTTTGGTATCTATCGAAGGACCATGAAGGATGTCTCCCTGGGACGCAGATCACATAGTGGAAGCCAGAGAGAGGAAAAGAAATGAGACCTTGATACTGACAAGCCTCATCTACAGCCTGAACCACCTCTGGCCTCTTTAGGTGAGTTAATGAATTCCCTTCAGTGTTTAGGTCAGTGAAGCTGGGTTTTCTGTTGCATTCAACCAAAAGACTCCTAATTAATAATACGAACACAATGACCCAGCCACCTCGAGTGAAAAATACACACATTTTTTACTTCAAAATATAGTTAAACTGAATTCAAAATGTATAGAGCATAATCACCATAAAAAGAACAACCCAGCTGGCAATTGAGCAAAATCACCATCTGCAGCATCTAGAAAACATTTTCACAATTGAGAACACTCCAGATTTCCAGCTGCTGAGGAGTGTCATTCCTCAAGTGTTGACTGGTTGGCATCTGCCAGGACAAATGACCATGGGCAGCTCTCTGCACTCCAAGCTTTTCTCAAAACCATCTGCCAAGCAATCGGGTTGGACGCCACTGAAAAGAAACCTTGGTGTCTTGTGAAAACCTCATCCGAGGCCTGACCACCCCTGAATGGAGAGCAGGCAGACAGAAAAACTCGTGTGGAGTCAAGAGGCTTCTAACTTCTTGCCGTGTGGTTTGAATGGGGAAGTCCGAGTATGTGCTATGCAGCTCCAAACAGCGTGACTGAGTCAACCTAGAGGCTTCAAGGTAACATAAAAAGGGGAAATGGAGGAACATTTTTAAATCCAGGGAGTCATATTCTCCCTTTCATTCATATTTCTAATTCTCCTGTCCTCTTACCACATTTGAGCAACTGGAGAAGCCTCCAAGATAGGATGATGTAACAACATAAAATGTCAAGGGAGAACTTCCAGAGATTATGGAGTGAATGAAACACGTGGTTTGTGGTCTTCTCTATCATACAAACCCATCTTCTCTTGGGTCACCATATTTTCTTTTTTCCTCTCTACTTGGTGTTAACAAATACTAAGACATTAAAAGAAGAACTTTCTAGGCTTCTGTGGTAATGATGGGTTAAGGAGATCCATTAAATGCAAAAAAGAATTTTTAAAGACTTAGCAGTTTGCAAGATGGGCACATGATTTGATAGGTCCTTCAAATGCAGGCCTATCTTGATATACACTTTTGCTTACTGCAAATCTCAGAAGGGCCTTTATGTTAACTTTTGGGTAATGTCAGAAGCCCTAGTCTCAAGGTTAGTTTTATAAATCTCCATGAACTATCAAAGAAAGCCGTATCTGCCTTTTTTGTTGTCGTTGCTATTTTGATCTCACAGCAAGAAAAGAATGTAGATGAAGGTAAGAGCATAATCCTCACCTGTATACACAGAATGAAAGAAGGCGATTCTAGAACAGTGGAGGAAAATATACACAGAAAGTGGGCAAGATGACTCATAAGTACAGGCACTGAAATAGCTCAGCTTTTGTATGTGGTGTGACACGTCCGCCAACAACTAACTAATGTCACAGAATACTGAATCACTTGGGCCTAGATTTGTTTAGCAGCTTCTGTCCAGTGCACCTACGTATGTAGTACCTGCCTCTGACTTTCAGCAAAAATGGCTATCAGTCTGAGGGGGCGGGAGGGTGGGGGAGCGGCAGGGCGGTCACCCACTGGTCAATGCCAGGGCACCAGCTGCCCTTGCTTTAATGAGGTCCCCCTCACTTTGCCTTCCACCTACCCGTCTGGCGAGCACCAGGCGTTCAGAGGCAGAGCCCCAGGGCCCCTGCTGAGGCTGAGGGTGGCCCCCTGGGCTCTCCTTCCCTCTCCTGCATGCCCGGCCCTTTCCTCTTTCCAGCCAGCCCCGCGTGTTTCATCTCTGGCTCCATTCGGCTCCTTTGAGGCTGAGTATCCACATCCGCTTGTTTCACCCAGTCTCTGCTCCTCACTCACAGAAGCACATGCGTCCTTTCCAAGTCAAGGCTTCACGGAGGACTGGTTCAAGAGAGCAGACGGGGAAAGAACAGCAAGTGTGGGGACGCCTCAGGGCTCAGGAAAACTTCCCAGGGCCCGATCTCTGGAGTCCTGGCTCCCCCAGACATCCCTCGGCCTCTGCACACCCTGAGTCCTTGGCACTGACCAGTGCCAGGAGGACAGGGCTCACCTCTCTCTGGTGTGGGGTGGGGCATGGCTGAGAGCCCCACATTCCTGCCTCCTCTCCCCCAAGGCCGATGCATTCCTGGGCCTGCAGTTCCAGTCAGGACCGAATGACGGAATCAACTGGTATCCCCTCTGACATCATTTTCTGAAGTTGAAAATTCACTTTTCCGAGGTGTCCTCAGACCAAGGACACATCTTCCTATGTACTCCCTACTCCATAGAAAAACAACTCTCTGCAGGCCTTTCCTCACACAGCTCACAGTAGAGCACAGTCGGGCGGTCTGTCTTCAGACCTTACTCCGTCACTGGTTTGCTCCCTGCGTGCTCTCGGGCACACCATGGAGCCCCTTTAAGCCTCGGTTTCCTCGCCCATGGAACTGTGGTAAGGTCTCAAAGAGATAGTCCACATAGCACTGATTTTGGAACACGATTACAAAGAAAGCTGAGCGCTGAAGAATTGATGCTTTTGAACTATGGTGTTGGAGAAGACTCTTGAGAGTCCCTTGGACTGCAAGGAGATCCGACCAGTCCATTCTGAAGGAGATCAGTCCTGGGTGTTCATTGGAAGGATTGATGCTGAAGCTGAAACTCCAATACTGTGGCCACCTGATGTGAAGAGCTGACTCATTTGAAAAGACCCTGATGCTGGGAAGGATTGAGGCCAGGAGGAGAAAGGGACGACAGAGGATGAGATGGCTGGATGGCATCACCAACTCAATAGACATGAATCTGGGTGGACTCCAGGAGTTGGTGATGGACATGCCAGGAGGCCTGGCATGCTGTGGTTCATGGGGTTGCAAAGAGTCAGACACGACTGAGCGACTGAACTGAACTGAAGAATTAACACCAGCAAAGACTCTACTCAGTGCTCTGTGATGACCTAAATGGGAAGGACATCTTTTAAAAGAGGGGTGGGGGGAGGTATATGTGTATGAACAACTGATTCACCTTGCTGCACAGCGGAAACTAACACAGCATTGTAAAGAAACCATACTTCAGTAAAAATTAAAAAAAAAAAAAGAATTAACACCAGAACTCTTGCCAATATCTGGTAGCCACACTCCCACACGTAGAGGAATAATGCCTGGCATGGCAGGAGCCTCCTGGATTTTGCTCCATCATTGCAGCTGGTGACTGTTCTGACCAGTTGGCACCTTGGCAACCATCCACCAGTTGGCAACCATCCATGGTTGCCAAACATTTTCAGTCTTCATGCTGGTTGTACTGTAAATACTGAAAGCTTAGTCACCTAGAGAAGTATGTGCTAATGGGTCTTTAAAGTGTGGGCAAGGCGAGACAGGAATCGCAAGCAGAAGGGATGGGATGGGATGGGAGGGAGCAGATGGAGATGGTAATGTGGCTTTTGTCTGTACCATGATAGGCAAACAGGATTTAATGGCTTGCAGCCTAATACAGAAGCTCAGGAAGACTGTTGTATTCTGTGGCTACCTATAATGAATGACCATGAACTGGGCTTAAAAACAAAAGAAATTTATTCTCTTACAGTTTGGGAAGCCAGAAGTCCAAACTGCCTCTGCAAGTCTTGGCAGGGTCATGCTCCCTCTGAAGATTCTAGAAGAGCATCCTTTCTTGCCTCTTCCAACCTCCGGTGGCTGCAAGTATTCATTGGCTTGTGGCAGCATCACACCAATCTCTGCCTTCCTCTTCACATGGCTTTGCTCAGTGAGTTTCTATGTCTCAAATCTCCCTTGGCCTTTCTCTTGGAAGGACATCTGTCACTGGAGTTAAACCAGGATGATCTCATTTTGAGAGCCTTAATTATATCTGCAAAGACCTTTTATCAAGATAAGTTCAATTCACAGGTTCTGGGGGTGAAAACTTGGACGTATCTTTGGGGGGGGGGCACTATTCTCTACTATCACCCCACTGCAATTATACACAAAAGCAGAAGCCTTTGCACATAGATGGCACTTAATAAACACTGTAGCTGATACATATCTTCATTGTGGTTGATAATTTTCAGAAGACTGTAATTCTATGACATGGAAGAATGTGAGGTGGAAGCCTTGGTGCCTACCCAGAAATGCTCCCCAGAAGCATTCTGCTGCTCTGCTCTAGCAGGGAATCTGTCTCCTCATCTTTTCCAGCTTCTGGAAGCCACCCACATTCCTTGGCTCTTGGCCTCACATCACTCCCTCCTCCACTTACCATCACATCTTCTCTCTCTCACTCTGACCTTCCTGCCTCCCTTTGATAAGGATTCTCACCCAGATAGTCCAGGATAATCGTCCTACCACAAGATCCTTCATTTAATCTTATTTGCAAAGCTTCTTTTCTGTACAGTTGGGTTCCAGGGATTAGAATGTGAACATTTTGAGGGGTTATTGTTCTGTTGACCAGAGTTGGGAACTTGGGTTTCATTCTAAGAGCAACAGGACCCGATGGGTTTCAAGGAAGGGATTGAAACCAGCAGAACTAGTCTATGATACAAGCAGAAGAATCATACTAAATAGCAGAGACAAAAGGACTAGCCATGACCAGAGGGTTTTAAAGTTTAAAAGCAACTTATACAACACATTTAAACTTATAAGCTAGCTGGCCATGTGTAGAAAAACTGGTTTGGGTCCTTGGAAGTTTTTGTGAAGCCCCGAGTCCCAGGATGCCTTTGGTTATTATTACAGGTGGACCAGATGACTATTCGGGTCAAGATTCTACGCCCATGATGAGGAGGCCAGGTGTATGTGTGCCTGGGGGTAATGCTGTTTTAGTAGACACAGTTCCTGTCCAAGTGTTGTCCCGGAGAGAAAGATACGGAAACCAATTCAGGAACAAGGAAATGGTCAAACAGCCATAGCAAGGAATGCTGTGAAACTTTCAGAAATCCAGAAGTGTGGATCACGTTGATTGCCAGAAATGCTTTATTAACACTATGTACAAAGAGTACACAGAACTGTTTGTATGGATTACATGTGTGTTTAAAGAATATGTAAATCACTAACAATTTTAATAAAGGTTTAACTTCTCTCTAAAGTTTGGGAAGTTCATTCCAACACACCTGGGCTTCTGGCAACAGCTTCCTGTCTCTGATCTTGCTCAGAATTGCTCAGAATGCCTTCCAGAGACTCCTTTAGGGTAGGCTTTCCCTGCTCCTCTCTTCATTGGTTTCTGATCCCATTCCTCCCTGCTTCCACTCTCTTTACAGCCTCCCTACTACCTCGTTTAGATGATCTGTTAGAATAAAGCTCCTGAGCCCACCGTCTGGTCCAGGAATCCTGGCTCGCCCTTCACAGATACAGGTGAGCAGGCTCCCTGCCTGTGTCACTCAAAGTCAGACCAGCCAGGCCAGCCAGCAGGTTTCAACTCCAAGTAGGGATCAGAGAGACAAGATAATAATTCCTTTCCAGAAACACATTGCCTGGAAAAGTTACAAGTTATTTACCAACTAGTATAAGAAAAATTGTGCTCAGTGAGAAATTTTTCATAGCAACACAAATCTTAGAGCTGACACTGAATATTAGGATCCTGAAAGGATATTATCCGATGACACCTTGATGAGGAAAATGAAACAAACATCAAGAAGCCCAAAATGTCCTTCAGGAGACAGGACAACAATATGGTTGTGATGTACAGTTGTCCATTGCATCACACCATACAGCCTGGCACTGGGGAGCAGGGCAGAATAGGGTAAAGATTCAAAAACGCAAGCATCCTGAACTCAGATTTTCTGAGCTCCAGCTCCAGCTCTGCCACTGATGCTTTTGCACAAGTGATTTAACCACTCTTTATCTTAGTTTCTATACCTTCTCAGTCTGGATAATAATAGTACCTTACTTTATTGGCTTGTTTTGAAGATTAAATGAGTAAATATATAAAGGCACTCAGAACAGTACCTGGAATGTAGCAAGAACTCAATGTGTGTTAGCCATTATTATTTTTACTGAAATACATCCAACACTGTACATCACTGACATGGAAAACTGCTTAGATAACCTATCTGGCTTCTCAAATAAGTGGCGCCCATGAACCAAAGCTCACAGAGCACTGCAGTTTTATCTCCTGATATAAGCTCCACGAAGGCATCTTGACGGTAGCTGGACTGAAGCATGCTCTGTCTGGTGCATGGTTTGTTGGTGCAGCAAGATGCTAATGAGATCACAGGGCAGAAGAGTGAAGTCTCCAACCATCTCTCAAGCATAAGCCACTGGCCCGAAGCACATCTGGTGACCATTACTGAGTATTATTGGACTATTGATCTCCTTATTGGGGAAATTACACAGCCATAGTCAACATGTTAGGTCTTTAGGATCCCATTCCTGAACACATAAGAATGCATTTTACCACCACCCAGGGGATTGGATAAGGATAATTCAAAGAAAATAGGAAAAGAATCCATATAAGAACATGTTGATACACAACTTTGAATTGCTTGGAACTGAGACAAAATATCACATAAAAAGAGGCAGAGACAGACAAACATGCATAATCTTGGATAAGTCACTTTTCATTTTACCAGTTTCGGTTTCCTTACTAACCAAGAGATGGAGGTGTAGATGGTGACCTAGATCAGCCTACTGGAAGACCAAATGCTTTCTTATGTGAAACACCCAGAATCTCACATAGCACATTATTAGAAAGACTATCTTAGAAGATTTGTAATAAGAAGTATCCCATTTACTCTGCCCCCTGAAACTTCTAATCCAATTCTGAGAATATAAAGAAATACTATGCTGTAGAGAAAAAAAACAACCATAAGAAATTAACATGTGATACAGTATTATTAACTAAAGTACAGATTTTTTTCAAATTTCACAAAATTTTTTGCTAGTGTTCACAAGGCTATGGTTTTTCCAGTGGTCATGTATGGATGTGAGAGTTTGACTGTGAAGAAAGCTGAGCGCTGAAGAATTGATGCTTTCGAACTGTATGCAGGTAAGAAGCAACAGTAAGAACCAGACACGGAACAACGAGCTGGTTCAAAATTGGGAAAGGAATTCGTCAAGGCTGTGTATTGTCACCCTGCTTATATAACTTGTATGCAGAATATATCATGCAAAATGCCTGGCTGGATGAAGCACAAGCTGGAATCAAGATTGCCAGGAGAAATATCAATAACCTCAGATATGCAGATGACACCACCCTTATGGCAGAAAGTGAAGAGGAACTCAAAAGCCTCTTGATGAAAGTGAAAGAGGAGAGTGAAAAAGTTGGCTTAAAGCTCAACATTCAGAAAACTAAGATCATGGCATCTGGTGCCATCACTTCATGGCAAACAGATGGGGAAACAGTGTCAGACTTTATTTTCTTGGTCTCCAAAATCACTGCAGATGGTGATTGCAGCCATGAAATTAAAAGACACTTACTCCATGGGGGCCGAGTGGTAAAGAATCTGCCTGCCAATGCAGGAGACACAGGTTCCATCCTTGGGTCAGGAAGATCCCCTGGAGTAGGAAATGGCAACCCACTCCAATATTCTTGCCTGGAAAATTCCATAGACAGAGGAGCTTGGCAAGCTATGGAGTCTCAAAAAGTCAGACACGACTGAATGACTGAGCACACACACAAAACTTACTAGCAAATTCCACTTTCTAACCTTTTTGTATAAATACCCTGATGCTGGGAAAGATTGAAGGCGGGAGGAGAAGGGGACGACAGAGGGTGAGATGGTTGGATGGCATCCCCAGCTCAATGGACATGAGTTCAAGTAAACTCCGGGAGTTGGTGATGGACAGGGAGGCCTGGTAGGCTGCAATCCGTGGGGTCGCAAGGAGTTGGACACGACTGAGAGACTGAACTGAACTATGAGGACCATAGGGCTTTATTGTGTGTGCTATAATCTGATGTTCATAAACATAAAAGTGGACATTCTAAAATCTTTTTGCATGGTGATTATAATGGACCACTGCAGCAATGCTTAAATGCAAAGGTAAGACACCTATTGTCATTTTATTCTTTTGAGAGTTTTAGAAATAGACCAGTCTTTGCCTGGGCCTTTCTAGGCTGTACTTGGTAAGTATTTACCAGCTCCACCTAAAAGAGTACAGATAAGTGTGGTTGAACCAGGCTACCTGGAATGACAGGGTAGGTATCAATCAGGTACACTTCCTCATGAACAGCTTTCCCCAGCACCATGGGAATAAATTTCCAGTAAGTTGCAGGGCAAGATTTCCAGCAAGTTCCATTGAAATAGCATGACAATGACTTGTTCCTCCATCAGAGAGACACAGCTGTGCCCTTTCCAACAAGGTCTGGGTCCAGCTGTAGGTAAGGAGATGGAAATGCTTCGGTCTTTCTCAGATGCTCTGTCAGCCCTGGGGCAGGATTGCTCCATATACCCACTCTCCCTGCATTCTTTAGGACTCTACTTTTCCCTAGCCAATCTGATGTTTAACATACCCTGCTATAGTTAATAATTTTTTTTTCACTTTTTGAAAATTCTTATTGAGATGCAGTTGGTTTTAGATGGACAGCAAAGTGAAGAATTCTGTAGACTGAACTTTAACCTGTTCAAATGATCTTGTGACTTCTCTCTCCTGGTGGGACCCTGAATGACACAGTTTGGGCTGGGGGGTGCGGAGGGCGGGTTGGCGGGGATCAGGCCCTGACGACACTGGCTGGGCTAGAGCCTGCTCTTCCTCTGGACTTTTCAGTTTTGTAGGCCAATACATTTTTTTTCCTTAATGGATCCATGTTGAACTAGGTTTTCTGCCTCTGGCAAATTAAAGAATCTCAATTACATAAGCCACAAAAGGAGAAGGAACAATTAAAGGAACAAGAAATTTTTACCTGGGAAAAAAGTCACCTTCCTAGAAGGCAGTATGAGAATCATTTCCATTTCCATTGTGTGAAACAATTTGCATATTATGGTCAGTTTGAATTATATGACCATAATATAATTTGTCACCTGATGACCACACGCCGGAGCGACTAACACTAACTAACATAATTTGTCATCTGATGACCAAATTAGAACCAATGGGTAGTAGTTACAGAGAGACAAAATCTCAGTTCACCATGACAGCATAAGGGAAACTTTTCAGCAATTCAGTATTCAAAAGTGGAATGAACTGCCTTGTCCTTTGGGAGGGCTCTGTCCCTGGAGGGGTTGGGGTATAAGAGGTGGGTGAGTCACTCTCAAGTATGCTATGGAAAGGATGCTTGCATTGGGTAACATATGCAACTAAATGACCTGTAAAGTCTTTCCCAAGTCTAAGATTCTACTGTGAGATTGTGGAAATTCCTTAGCCCAAATCCTATTAGTCAGTCCCAGTTAAGAGAAAAACCAGACAAGGGCAACACTGTGCGTTATGTGAACCACTTGGGATTGGAACTTCAGTACTGCCAGATGTTATCATCAGATGCAAAGAAAAGGGACTAAGTCACCAGATAGGGGTGTTTAAATAGATTTCTTTGCCCTGCTGAGAACACAATGTCTTGCATGAAAAACAGGAAAGCAATTACTGTAAATAAAATCATTCTAAAAATAAACATATTAAAACCTTGGTTTTAATTTGGTTCAAGCATATTTACCTGATTCAGATTGCTTGAATGAGAAGGTAAATGAAAAGTACTCCAAGATCCGGCTTCACCCAAGGTAAGGAACATTAAGCTGGGAGGCAGCCAACATTGACTCTATTCCTGCTTTTTATAGTGAGCTTGGGGCAAGGGGGAAGGGAAGAGAAAGAAGGAAAAGAACTTGATTTTGCTGAGGTTTGGCTTGTCTAAGTACAAGAATCAACAAAACAGTAGTCACACCTACATCGCAGAGTATGTGAAAGTTAAACAGGAAATGCCTGCAAAAATAGAAAACAATGTATTTGTCTATGAACATAATAGATATTTTGAGTCAGAATCTTTCAATGCAGAGGTTTCTGGGAATAAATTACACTGAAAGCTGTGTTATTCAGCCAATATTTCCCAACACCTTCTGAATTAATATAACTTCTAAAGTTATCTCAATCAAAACTAGCCAGTTCTAGCATGTAGGACAAGTTGGTTTAACATATACCTAAAAAAAGAAAGAAAGAAAGTGAAACTAAAGCATATTAAAAAAAATCAGAAACACAGTGTACTCAAAGACATAATATATTCAGGAAGTCAGAGGCAATGTTGCATCTGACTATATACGGAATAGTCCCCTAGACCAAACATTTCAGCAAATCAGATCATTTCCTTTTCACTGTAGACCTTTTTTTTTTCCCTTTTCTTTAAGAGGAAAAAAAGAATTCCAACCACAGCTCCATCACAGGTTTTATGGAGCAAAACTTGCTTTCAAGTTTAATTACTTAATTTGTCCTTCGATTTACTATTGTTTCTTCTATTTATTCTTTGCATGCAGACCGCATCCTGAGCAGGAAATCATTTTAAAACCTAATTCTTACAGATATCCCCATTTCAAGGACATTTTATTTATTTACACAGACTGAGGGAAGGCAGGAATTGATTAGGAGCCAGGAAAGGTAGGGACTGCCCCTGGATTGAACCTTTACAATTGACTTCCCTGATCAATTAAAATCAATTTCTAGGTCAAGTGGACCCATCCATATTTAGTTCACTCCAAAGCCCCGTGTATGACTTAGGGATTGTTACCTGCAGCCCAGACCAACACAGCAGAGCCTCAACACCCTCTGTCCTAGAGGAAAAGGGTCTGGGACAGCACAGTTGCAGAGATTCTCCTGAAGCCTGGAGCAATGAAAGAGGTACCAGAGGAAGCATTAGAGGCCAAACTTCCACTAATAGTTTATTTAATAGGCACTTGCAGACGCTCTAGTATAGGTAATGCTTTAGAGGCGAGAAGACAGAGCAAGTGGCCAGGAATGAAGAGAACAGGTGGGGTGTGCCTCTAGCAAATCCCAGTGAGAAGGCTTGGGCTCTGTAACCTGAGGTGAAGAGACAGGAGGGGCAGAACACCTAAGAGGAGCTCTCCTCTCTGGTTAGCGCAGGAAGCACTAGGAAGCCTTCCTAGGCCACACCTTGCATAAACCATGGAAGTTTTGGCCAGGCAGTGGAAGGGAAGGCGTGCAGAGAATGTAAAGGCAATCACCGTGAGCACGGCCATCTTTGTCGGCCAACACAGAAACCCAGGAGAACTGGTCGGGCTGGCGGGGTCCCATAGGAACACGCCTTGAGAGGGAAGCCACTTTCAGGGGAAATGGGTCTCTCTGGATTAGAGAGTTGCCCTCACAATGTTGGCAGTATTGTGGCATAGACATGAAGAGAGGCCTCAAAGTTTGAGGTCACCGCGTTGGGGATGGCTCGCGCTGCAGTTTAACATCAGCACTGGCCTCTTGTCACACGCTCGGAACAAGACATTAAACATGAGCATGTGTCTTTGAAGGTTTCAAGGACAGAGACACGTTGCTCCTTTCTTAGCACACAGTCATAAGGAAGGGCTTGCTGGAAAATGAGGCCCTGGGAGGAAATAGGATTTTAGGATTCAGGGATTCTACCCCACCTTCTCAGTGGTAAAGAACCCACCCGCCAATGCAGGAGCTGCAGGTTCGATCCCTGGGTGGGGAAGATCCCCTGGAGAAGGAAATGGCAACCCACTCCAGTATTCTTGCCTGGAGAATTCCATGGACAGAGGAGCCTGGCGGGCTACGGTCCATGGGGTTACAAAAGCACTGGATGTGACTGAGCAACTGAACAACAACAACAGCCCCTCCCCGCCCCCCTTCACCACAACCAGAAGTTTGGCTCTTTCCTTCTGGTGGGTGAGGATGAGGGGTGCACTCCAGTCCCAAAGAAGGGCATGACCAGGGCCAGGTACCACGTAGCTCAGCGCCTGCTGCAGAGATCACAGCATACAGAATTCATGTTAACCCCTGAACAGATGAGCCAAGAGTTGAAGGGGATGGGAGGAGACAAAACCAGGTCTCTGCCTTGTTACCAGAGCCTCTGAAGGAAGATCGGCCTGCTTCTGTTCTCAAGTCACAAAGTGAAAAGTATTCCTCTCAGTGGGTGCTTTCAGGTTAAAAGCAACCTACACCCAGGTTTCCTTGCATTTAGTCTAAATTGGCTCAGCTGGTAAAGAATGCGCCTGCAATGCGGGAGACCTGGGTTTGACCCCTGCATTGGGAAGATCCCCTGAAGAAGGAAAAGGCTACCCACTTCAGCATTGTGGCCTGGAGAATTCCAGGGACTGTGTAGTCCACAGGGTCGCACACAGTTGGATACGACTGAACAACTTTCACTCCACTCACTCACTCAGTCTAAATTGGCCCAAACAAGAAATGGTGAAAGTGAAGCCAGAAATCTTATAACTCTCTTAGGAAAGATAGTATTTTTCATACGTGTGGGTTCTTTTGGTTTCCCTGGTAGCTCAGATGGTAAAGCATCTGCCTGCAATGCGGGAAACCCGGGTTCAATCCCTGGGTTGGGAAGATCCCCTGGAGAAGGGAAAGGCTACCCACTCCAGTATTCTTGTCTGGAGAATTCCATGAAAGGGAAGCCTGTAGGCTACAGTCCATGTGGTTGCAAAGAGTCTGAGCAACAAACATGCATTAACGGTGGTAGGTTCTTTTGTGTTTTATCACACTTGGAAAAAATGTAGACTGATGGTGCACACGTTTATCATTATTAGGTGCTCTCAGAAAATTGGCTAAACAATAGAGTAGTCAACCATTTTTCTTTTGTTTCTATTCTAACAAGTGTAGCTTCTCTACCAAAATAGAAAAGTGAGAAACCATATGATCGTATTCACCTTATTTTGTCAAACAAGTTTCAACAATTGTTAATTTTATGGGGTTATTTAAAATATTCTACAGAATGTTGCTTACTCATAAGACTTTATATGTAAGTATGTTTATGGACAATTTTAAAATTAAAAAAAAATGAAAAAACATCCATACAGAATATATTGCAAAATGATGCTGGTGAGACTATGTATTGATATGAGAGATCTAATATTAATTAAAGAGAGCGGCACACAAACCTCTATAATATGCAGTGTGATTTTAATTTTAAATAAATATTATGTGCTTAATTAAAAATCATAAGGGTGGAAAATAGAATGGTAGTTGTCAGCGGCTGGGGGGAGGGGAGAATGAGGTGTTAGTGATGAACAGGTATAGAGTTTGTTTCAGTTGCACAAAATGAAAGAGTTTTAGAGATGATTGGTGGCGAGGTCTGCACAAGGATGTGAAACTACCTAATGCCCTGAACTGGACACTTAACAGTGGGTAAAATTATAATTATATATATATATATATATATATATTTTTTTTTTTTTTTGGGCTGTGCTAGGTCTTAGGTGGGGCACACAGGATCTTTAATCTTCATGGTGAAATGTGGACCTTTAGTCGTGGCATGCAAACTTTTAGTGGGATCTAATTTTCTGACCAGGGATTGAACCCAGGCCCCTTGTACTGGGAACACAGAGTCTTAGCCACTGGACCACCAGCAAAGTCCCTAAATTTTATGTTATGTATATTTTACTATAATTTTTAAAATTATATATCCAAGTTAAAAGTCTAGACAAAAATACAATAAAACTCCAGAAGTCATTATTTCAGAGTGGTGGAATTATAGATGGTTCATTTTCTTTATGATTTTCCACAGCAAATATGTTTTAATAAAAACATAATTTAAAACACCTCTCTTCAAACTCCAGCTTTCTTAGATTTCTCAAATCATCAGTCTACTTAGCAACTTCTTCAAGATTTCCCCAAGCACAGCTACTAGGCCTTCTTCTTCTTGGGACACAATCTGTAGAATCTCCCATTCAGATTTCATAGAATTAGAAAAACCGATCTCCCAAATAGTCCAAGAGATTTCAGTTCCATCCTTATAGTCGTCATGTCAATTTTTAATTCAGAGGGTGTGGTCACTATACCCATAAAGTTTTCCAGCTTCTCCATGGCCTTTGCCCACCTAATTTTCTCTGCATTTTCTCCCATCTCCTCCCTCTGTGGTTTAAGAATCACGGCGACAGATGAGGTTTCACACCTTTCGCCATGACTGCCGTCAGTTCACTGAGTCATTATACTGTGCTCTACACATCTCTCCTCAATTCTGAGCACTCAAGCTGTAATAATAGACATTCTTTTTTTCCTTTTTTAATCTGTTAAGAAAATTTACTTTGGGAAAGCAGAACAGTCCTGATCAGCATATCACTGCTAAGGCATAAACTGCTCTCACCTGAAACTCTTTGCAAGCAAGGAGTTGTCGGAAATAAAGGACTACCATTTCAATAAATGAATCTTGGAAGGAAGTTCTTTTGTGAGCACATCAACTTCCAAAAGTTTAATTTTCATCTCAGCATCAATAATATAAACATTATTGTCGTAAAACTATTAAAAGATAAAAATATGAAACATTATTTTAACAACTGCATAGCATTCTACATCTATTGTTGAACATTTCCATTGTTCCTAACTTTTTCCTTTTATGGTAATGGTAATTATGCCATTACTAATAAGGGAAGCACTTTCAAATTCTCAAATCGAGATGTCGTGATTTAATCTTTGTTATGCGTTCTTAACTTCATTTCATATGCAGTCAAGGACTGTGGCAGAGGCAATTTTCCATTTGGAAATTTGGGAAATAATGCATCATATATTTTGGTCATTTCCCATGAATCCTTGTAAAGAAGATTCTCTCTGAGTCTATAAGGTGCTTTGAAAAGGGAAAACATATCCAGCCACATGTAAAAATGGGAAAATGAGTTTGTTCCTGGACCCAAGGGCTCTACGATCTGCAAAGTTTAGGTGACTCTTACCTCCCTGTCTGGAGAAGGAAATGGTAACCCACTCCAGTATTCTTGCCTGGAGAATCCCATGGACGGAGAAGCCTGGTAGGCTACAGTCCACGGGGTCACAAACAGTCAGACACGACTGAGCGACTCCACTCACTCACTCACTTTACCTCCCTGTCAGGCCTTTTTAGATGGGACCCCACCAGCATTGCTACTGATGAACAATGCCGCCAGAGACTACTCCATCTCCAAGTGTGCATATCTCGGCTTCCACTTTGGCAACTGCAATAACAGTAATAGCAGAACCAGCTCCGTCCTGCAGCTTTCCTCACATGAAATCCTCAGAATTAGACTTGCCTGCTTTTGGTCCGTGGAGTCTCAGATACTGACTGAGATGGAAGCTTTGGGGAAAAAAAAAAAAGATCAATGTGGACCAGGGGCTCAGAGAAGATGATAAAGGTGAAAAGGTCACAACATGATCCAGTTTGGGTTAGATAGTTCCAATACTTTGGCAAGATGTTTATACTTATAGTTATTATTAAGACATGTATCTTAAAATTTACTGGATGACTATAGTCTCCACTACTTACTAGCTCTGCAGTTTCCACATCCATAAAATGGGAAGAATAATGCTGGCCTCTTAAGGTTATAGAGAAGCCTAATGAGTAATGTCTGCTTAATAATATTAATTCTTTCTTTTATCAGCTGTTGTTCTTAGTCTATTAACCAAGGACCCCTTTTCATCCCTATTCATTTTGATTACTTAAATTGTTCACAAATTTGCAGAGAAACACACCTTGTCAGCCTGACCTCCTGCAAGGCCCAGTAATTTCTTCTAAGTCCCGGCTGTGATGTCCCTCCCCTTCGCATTCTTCACCTTCTGACCCTCTCCCACCCCAAGTTTCTGTCCCCACTGCCCACAGGTCCCAAATGTGCACACACTTCTAAATAGGAGCACTTGCCTCTTGGTTTGACCCAAATTGGCGATTAAACTATCGGTACATTGGGTGAAGTATCAAACACCTACAGTCAGCAAAAACAAGACCAGGAGCTGACTGTGGCTCAGATCATGAACTCCTTATTGCCAAATTCAGACTTAAATTGAAGAAAGTAGGGAAAACCACTAGGTCATTCAGGTATGACCTAAATCAAATCCCTTACGATTATACAGTGGAATGCCGGGAGCCAGCATATTGCATATTGAGTGCATATTGAGTGCAGCACTTTCCACAGCATCGTCTTTCAGGATCTGGAATAGCTCAACTGGAATTCTATCACTGCCGGGAGCCAGCGTGAGGAACTCCGCCCATGACAAAGGTCATGAAGAAGGAGGCTCGGCATACTCAAAGGCGGGATCAAGCCTCAGGGGTCTCCCTGGAAATTCTCAAGCATCTACCCCCAAAACCAGAGTCTGCTTACTTTCTGCTTTGTGCTTTCACCTACACCTCTGACTTTACGGGGGGCTGTCCCCCACTACCTCTCTCTGAAAAAAAGAGTTAATTACAGCTCCAGTTAATAATTCCTGGGTGTGACAGTGTTTCAACCTACAAACTCCTTTGGAAGTCCTGCCTGAATAGGTTTTTCTGGCCACATGTGATTGTTCAGAGCCTCCCAACTGTGAGAGGCAGGATATGTTCTAAACTGTTTAAACACAGATTCTTTTGAGTAGTTAAAAGATTGATTAGAAATTGTATTGGTGAAGGGATTTTCACTTTTTGGGCCAATGTTTGCTGCTAAGTTTCCATATCCCTTACCTGCTGTGTCCCTGGCAGTGTATTGATTAATATAATTGGTGTAAGTAGTAGCTTTAATGTTTGTAACCTGGGACCCTTGAGTTAATTCTTTTTCTTGTTATAGCCCACCACACCTTTGCTCTGTAGGAATGCAACTTTAACTAATGCTTTTGGAGGGTGGCTCCTGACCAATCACCTTTAGAGAAAAATAAGTTTTCTGAAGAAAGGATCTTAAAATGTTAACAGGCCTCCAGGCCAGAAGATGATGCAAATCACCTAAGCTTTTGCAGGAAGAAAGCCTGGCTTGCTGCATGACTCTACCCCTTCCCCCATTATCCTCTATGCATAACTTAAGGTATAAAAACTACTTTGGAAAATAAAGTGTGGGCCTTGTTCACTGAAACTTGGTCTCCCCATGTCGCTCTCTCTCCCAAATTCTGGCTGAGTCTCCATCTGGAGCGCGGAACCCGCCATGCTTGCTAATTATGCCTGGGCTTCTAAGATCTGACCGGGGAGGCCTCAGTGTCTCCTCTCCTTCGGGAGAACGGAAGGACGCCTGCAGCCTACGTAAGTGGTGCAAACTTCTTGTCTTGAAGTTTTATTGGTCTCCCGCGTAAACCAAGCTACTCAGCCTCTTTTCTCCACTGAATTTTCCTACTGAGCTATCCTCATCCTATTACTCTTTATATCTTTGATAAAATATTTAAATAAATAGGTCACCGACGCCGTCCCCGCTTCGAATACCCTGGATCAGCCGGGGCTGGTCCCTGGCAGTGGAAGTTACAAATAGATTCAAGAGATTAGATCTGATAGACAGAGTCCCTGAAGAACTATGGACGGAGGCAGAGATCAAGACCATCCCAAGAAAAAGAAATGCAAAAAAGGCAAAATGGTTGTCTGAGGAGGCCTTATAAATAGCTGAGAATAGAAGAGAAGCTAAAAGCAAAAGAGAAAAGGAAAGATATACCCATTTGAAAGCAGAACTCCAAAGAATAGCAAGGAGACGTAAGAAAGTCTTCCTTGGCGATCAATGCAAAGAAATAGAGGGAAACAATAGAATGGGAAAGACTAGATATCTCTTCAAGAATATTAGAGATACCAAGGGAACATTTCATACAAAAATGAGCACAATACATGACAGAAACTGTGTGGACCTAACGGAAGCAGAAGATATTAAGAAGTGGCAACAATACACAGAACTGTACGAAAAAGATCTTCATGACCCAGATAACCACGATGGTGTGATCACTCACCTAGAGCCAGACATGTGAAGTCAAGTGGGCCTTAGGAAACATCACTACGAACAAAGCTAGTGGAGGTGATGGAATTCCAGTTGAGCTATTTCAAATCCTAAAAGATGATGCTGTGAAAGTGCTGCACTCAACATGCCACAAATTTGGAAAACTCAGCAGTGGCCACAGGACTGAAAAAGGTCAGTTTTCATTCTGATCCTAAAGAAAGGCAATGTCAAAGAATGTTCAAACTACCACACAATTGCACTCATCTCACACACTAGCAAAGTAATGCTCAAAATTCTCCAAGCCACAGTTTATGACCCATGAACTTCCAGATGTTCCAGCTGAATTTAGAAAAGGCAGAGGAACCAGAGATCAAATTGCCACCATCCGTTGGATCATCAAAAAAGCAAGAGAGTTCCAGAAAAATATCTACTTCTGCTTCATTGACTATGCTAAAGCCTTTGACTGTATGGGTCACAGCAAACTGGAAAATTCTTCAGGAGATGGGAATACTAGACCACTTGACCTGTCTCCTGAGAAATCTGTATGCAGGTCAAGAAGCAACAGTTAGAACTGGACATGGAAAAACAGACTGGTTCCAAATCGGGAAAGGAGTATGTCAAGGCTGTATATTGTCACCCTGCTTATTTAACTTATATGCAGAGTATATCTTGAGAAATGCTGGGCTGGATGAAGAACAAGTTGGAATCAAGATTGCCGGGAGAAATGTCAATAACCTCAGATATACAGATGACACCACCCTTATGGCAGAAAGTGAAGAAGAACTAAAGAGCCTCTTGATGAAAGTGAAAGAGGAGAGTGAAAAAGCTGGCTTAAAACTCAACATTCAGAAAACTAAGATCATGGCATATGGTCACTGTAGCTGGTGACTGCAGCCATGAAAATAAAAGATGCTTGCTCCTTGGAAGAAAAGTTATGACCAACCTAGACAGCATATTAAAAGGCAGAGACATTACTTTGCCAACAAAGGTCTGTCTAGTCAAAGCTATGGTTTTTCCAGTGGTTGTGTATGGATGTGAGAGTTGGACTATAAAGAAAGCTGAGTGCTGAAGAATTGATGCTTTTGAACTGTGGTGTTGGAAAGGACTCCTGAGAGTCCCTTGGACTGCAAGGAGATCCAACCAGTCCATCCTAAAGGAGATCAGTCCTGGGTGTTCATTGGAAGGACTGATGTTGAAGCTGAAACTCCAATACTTTGGCTACCTGATGCAAAGAGCCGACTCATTGGAAAAGACCCTGATGCTGGGAAAGATCGAAGGCAGGAGGAGAAGGGGATGACAGAGGATGAGATGGCTGGATGGCATCACCAACACGATGGACATGAGTTTGTGTAGGCTCCAGGAGTTGATGGACAGGGAGGCCTGGCGTGCTGCAGTCCATGGGGTCGCAAAGAGTCAGACACGACTGAGTGACTGAACTGACTGGCTGATCAAACACCTCTTAAAAATAATTGTTCAAACCTGCTACATTTACAAAGATTCGTAAGCTGAACTTAAGAAACTTAAGTTGAAGCTAGGATCTAGAAGGATGGTACTGATCAAATTATTTGCAGGGCAGCAATGGAGAAACAGACATAGAGAACAAACTTATGGACACAGGGAGGCGGGAGGAGAGGGTGAGATGTATGGAGAGAGTAACACAGAAACTTACATTACCATATGTAAAATAGATAGCCGATGGGAATTTGTTGTATGACTCAGGAAACTCAAACAGGGCCTCCGTATCAACCTAGAGAGGTGGGATGGGGAGGGAGATGGAAGGGAGGTTCAGGAGGGAGGGGACATGTGTATACCTGTGACTGATTCATGTTGATGTTTGACAGAAAACATCAAAATTCTGTAAAGCAATTATCCTTCAACTAAAAAATTAATACATTTAAAAAAAATTTTTAAGAAGTTGTTTTTTATAATACAAAAATACAAAAAGTTACAAAAATACAAAAATATAATACAAAAAGTTGTTATTTATAATAAAAGTTATAAACAGAATATCCATTTTAAATTTAAAGACTAAATGGGCTTTTTACAGACACTCAAGAAGCCCTGACGTTGACTGAGCTGGGCGGAGGAGGGCACGGATCACACAGGACTTGTAAGAAAAGTGAGAGGCACTGAGGAGCAGCCAGCCACCAGGGATTACCTGCCTTGGGCTGGAGCCTAGGACAGTCTTGATGGATTGGCCTTTCCATGCCCTGCCTGCCTTGGCACCCCACCCTGGAGCTCAAAGGTCAATTGCCTTTAGATTGTCACTTTGTTAAGAGAATGGGGCCACAGGGAGTGGCTGGGGGTGACTGACCCTATGCCCCTTCTCCATTAAGATGTCCCATGTCCCAATCCCAATATCCTTCTTCCTCTGACAGCACAAAGGTAACAGTCTTCCCATGGGTCGCTGGGTTTGCCCAGATCACCTGATTCTCCTCTTTCACCCACTGAGGCATAGTTTGCAAATTAAGCCTAGATGCCTGCATGCAAGACAGACAGTATCTTCTACAATCATGGGTCAAACTTAGACATGTAAAGTCACTTTTTTTTTTTTTTTTTTTTTTTTGCCGCACTGGGAGGCTTGTCGGAGAAAGCAATGGTACCCCACTCCAGTACTCTTGCCTGGAAAATCCCATGGACGGAGGAGCCTGGTGGGCTGCAGTCCATGGGGTCGCTAAGAGTCAGACACGACTGAGCGATTTCACTTTCACTTTTCACTTTCATGACTGCAGAAGAAAATGGCAACCCACTCCAGTATTCTTGCCTGGAGAATCCCAGGGATGGGGGAGCCTGTTGGGCTGCCGTCTATGGGGTCGCACAGAGTTGGACACGACTGAAGCGACCTGGTGGTGGCGGGAGGCTTGTGGGATTTGTGGGTTCTTAGTTATGAGATGAGGGATCGAACCCTGACCCCCTGCAATGGAAGTGCCATCTTAACCACTGGAGCCCCAGGGAAGTCCCACATATTTTTTTGTTTATTCCCCACCCTCAACTCTAACTGGATGGTAGTTGTCACCTGTCCGGTACAAACAAACTTAGGAGTCATAGAAAGTTGTGGAAAAAGTAGGGACAGGGTGCTCAGAAGGAAGTGGAGGGGGAAAGGGAGAAAAGGGATATTTCTTTAAGGTCTAAAGAAGACCCTGGCTGGGGGGGCTTCCCTTGTGGCTCAGAGGTAAAGAATCCGCCTGCCAATGCAGGAGACATGGGTTCAATCCCCGGTCCAGGAAGATTCTACACGCCTTGAAGCAACTAAGCCCGTCTGCCACAGCTGTGGAACCTGGCAGCCACAACCCCTGGAGCCCACAGAAACCAGCTCGGTGAGAAGTCCGCTCACGGCAACAAAGAATGGCCCCGACTCACTGCAACTAGGGAGAGCCTGCTCAGCGAAGACCCAGCAAAAATCAATCAACCAATCATTTCTTTTTTTTTTAAAGAAAGATTTGAGAAAGGGAAAACAAAAGAGAATAGCTAATTTAGTGAGGGAAGAACCATGAGTGGACTCTGAGGGGAAGATGCTTGGCACTAAAAATTCTAGCTAACATTTACCGAACACTTCCTCTGTGTTAAGAACTCGTTTTAAGGACATTGCATCTTATCTTGTTTAAGCCTTCTGACAACCCCAAAAGGTAGGTTCTTTGGTGGGCGGTGGGGGTGGGGGGTGCAGAGTGTTGCTGATGGGGGCATAGATGAACTGAGTTGTTCACGGTCCCTGCTGCGGCGGGGCCAGGACACAAGCCTACCGTAGCTACCTAGAACCTAAGCATCAGCTGCCCTCCCTATTTCCCCCTTGCCTAGGCTTCCTCCTTGATGGTTCCAGAGAAAAGGAAAGCTACCCACTGAGCAGCACAAGGTGGACACTGTGGCCATGGATTTGGTTAGAACAAACTCAGTAAACTCAACATATGTTTTCTATAATTCAGATGCTTTAGGAGCAAATGTTCTCACGAAACTGCAGATCAGCAGAGAAAATGGATTTAATTCTGGATACTGTTTCTACATGTAAGGATGGATACAGGAGATTTTGTTATTTACTTAAAAGACTTCCTGAGGTATTAAATAACCCTAGTAAAAGATGCTGACCAGTTTGGGGTCTGGCCTGCAGATGATTAGCATGGAATCAAATTATGTCAAAGGGGAACTTGGGGTTAACCACATGCCAGACAACTCCATTTAGAGACAGTGGAACATGTACCAGTGTGATTCAACACTCTTGAGTGCAGTGTGAAGGTGGGAACAGTGGCCCAGGTACAAACAAGAAAAGTGTAACTGTGAAAGGTCAGCACTGCCACCTGTTTGCAGGTAACAACACGCAGTTAGGCAAGCTGCCCAAGAGCGTGACGTAGGAAGAAGGAGGTGGGTAGAGCTGGGCTTGTTTTAAGGGCACCCAGAAGAAAAGGGAAGAGGAACAAATGAGTTATTTTCATTTGTCTGAAGAATGCCAGGAAGAGATTTTTTTTTTTAGGGGAGTTGGGGCAGACATAAGTTAAGGGGAGGTTTTCTGGAAGAGCGTCCAGGGCAAAATAAAAAAGATAGATTTAAGCTTGTGGTGGGTGTTTGGAGAATGGAACAGATGACTTTCAATAATATTGAGCAATGAACCAGAGTGATAGCAAGAAATAGAAAGTGGCAGAAAATAGCACTTGAGAGGAAATGAAAGGACCATGACTCAACTTTGTGTCAAGCCTGCACAGGAGGAGAAGGGTGGAGGGGAGGAATCAACAGGGAAAGGTGAGGGAAAACAAGAGTCAGAGCTTCACCGCAGGAACCCCAGTCTCCACGGGAAGAAGTGTCAGAGCCCAGAGCGGGAGCCTCTAGCAGAAGCTGAGATACAAGAGGAACGTGCTTGTGCGTGCTCAGTCGCTTCAGTCGTGTCCAACTCTGTGCGACCCTGTGGACTGTAGCTCGCCGAGTTCCTCTGTCCCTGGGATTCTCCAGGCAGGAATACTGGAGTGGGTTGCCATGCCTTTCTCCAGGGGACCTTCTGGACCCAGGGATGAAACCCGAGTCTCTTATGTCCCCTGCATTGGCTGGCGGGTTATTTACCACTAGCACCGCCTGGGAAGACCAGAATAGGGTAAGTCAAATGCAGGAGAAGAGAAATCCAGAGCATGAGCTAAAGAACGGAGTAAATAGAATCAGATATTAATGTTATAATGCTTCAGTAGCTAGTGGGGCCATGCCACGAAAGTATCAGGTGTAGGAAAGGAAAATTCTAGAGAGGGAGCTTCAAGTAGGTAGAACTCCAATGCCATACAAAGAGAGACAGCTGAGAGGTTCTCCCACAGTGGGTTATTTGGAAGGGGCGCACCCTGGGTAGAACCAGGTACGACCATTTAACAAGGAGCACCTCCCACACCAGTCACACAGGAGGGCCTGGGGTCCTGTCCTCAGGCAGCGCCAGGACCAGGACCAGGAGGTGGAGGAAGGTGTTCAGGGGAAGGGCTTGGAAGGGCCCAAGCCAGAGGGACCCTCAGGGTGGCAGGTGTTTACCCAAAAGGACAGTAAAACTCACTGCAGAATAGCGCAGCCAATGAGGCCCCATATTTAAACACAAAACACAGGCCCCACCATTAGGAAGTCAATTTGAGAATAGTATTTTTCAGGACTTGCCTGGTGGTCCAGGGGTTAAGAATCCACCTTCAGTACAGAGGAAGGAGGGTTCCATCCCTGATCAGAGAACTAGACACCACATGCCTCGGGGCGACCAAGGCCCAGCACCGCAGCTGCTGAGCCCACACAGCGCAGCCGAGCATCCCACACGCCGCATGCCTCAAGGAAGCCCCCACACAGTCAAAATACAAATAAATAGCAAAGCCAAATAGGGGTGGAGTAAAGGCCCGTACTCGTTTGAATTTAAAAAAAAAAAAGAAAAGAATAATACTTTTCCAAATATTTGTGCAAAAAAATACACACAAGAGATGCTCATTCTCAGCCCAGCTGACCCCACACTGCATTGAGCATGCGCAAATGATCCCTAGGCATTGAGCTACTGCCCTCGCCCCACTCCGAGTTAGGAGATTTGGCTGGTTCCAGAGAGATACTCAGGGCCAACTGTTGTTCATTCCAGTTCATTTTATGGGAGTTTGAGGGAGTGAGCAGCTGGTGCAACCATGCAGTAGCTTCCTGCCTCCATCCACTCTAAATACACTTAAGCGCTGAGGTTTAAGAGAATAGTTGGAGATAAAAACTCTGGAGGGAAAAAAGTAAGAATATTGATAACTCCCCCCTTCCTTTTTCTCCTAAACATAATTTATACTGTAATTACATTTCTTCTATATAAGGAGATACTGTTGCAGGGAAGGGCCGACTCTGACTCCATGATGGATATATTTCTTTGGCTTTACCCTTTGTTTTTCATTGTTTTTGTTTTCATAATCATATATAATAACCTGCCTTGGGGAGCCTTACTCCTCTGCCTGAAGAGATTAACACATTCCCTCCCTGAAGTAGGCCATTCCAAGAGACATTTTCAAGACTGTTTTTGTTCAGTGGCTCAGCATGTCCAACTCTTTGTGATACCATGGACTGCAGCACGCCAGTCTTCCCTGTTCTTCACTAGCTCAGAGAATTTGCTCAAGCTCATGTCTATTGAGCCGGTGATGCCATCCAACCATCTCATCCTCTGTTGTCCCCTTCTCCTCCTGCCTTCAATCTTTCCCAGCATCAGTATCTTTTCCAATGAGTCAGCTCTTCGCATCAGGTGGTCAAAGTACTGGAGTTTCAGCTTCAACATCAGTCCTTCCAATGAATATTCAGGACTGATTTCCTTTAGGATGGACTGGTTTGATCTCCTTCCTGTCCAAGGAACTCTCTAGAGTCTTCTTCAACACCACAGTTCAAAGGCATCAATTCTTCAGCTCTCAGCCTTCTTTATGGTCCAACTCACATTTCCACACGACTGCTGGAAAAATCATACCTCTGACTAGACAGACCTTTTTTGGCAAACTGATATCTCTGCTTTTTAATACAATGTCTAGGTTTGTCACAGCTTTTCTTCCGAGAAGCATGTGTCTTTTAATTTCATGGCTGCAATCACCATCTGCAGTGATTTTGGAGCCCAGAAAAATAAAGTCTGACACTGTTTCCACTGTTACCCCATCTATTTGCCATGAAGTGATGGGACCAGATGCCATGATCTTGGTTTTCTGAATGTTGAGCTTTAAGCCAACTTTTTCACTCTCCTCTTTCACTTTCATCAAGAGGCTTTTGAGTTCCTCTTCACTTTCTGCCATAAGGGTGGTGTCATCCGCATATCTGAGGTTATTGATATTTCTCCTGGCGATCTTGATTCTAGCTTGTGCTTCATCCAGCCAGGCATTTTGCATGATATACTCTGAATATAAGTTATATAAGCAGGGTGACAATATACAGCCTTGACGAATTCCTTTCCCAATTTTGAACCAGCTTGTTGTTCCATGTCTGGTTTTTACTGTTGCTTCTTACCTGCATACAGTTTTCTCAACAGATACATAAGGTGGTCTGGTATTCCCATCTGTCTAAGATTTTCCACAGTTTGTTGTGATCCACACAGTCAAAGGCTTTAGTCAATGAAGCAGAAGTAGATGTTTTTCTGGAATTCCATTGCTTTTTCGATGATCGAATGGATGTTGGCAATTTGATCTCCAGTTCTTCTGCCTTTTCTAAATCCAGCGTGTACATCTGGAAGTTGTTGGCGCACATACTGTTGAGGCCTAGCTTGAAGGATTTTGAGCATTACCTTGTTAGCATGTGGAATGAGCACGACTGTGCAGTAGTTTGAACATTCTTTGGCATTGCCCTTCTTTGGGATTGGAATGAGAATTGACCTTTTCCAGTCCTGTGGCCACTGCTGAGTTTTCCAAATTTGCCGGCATATTGAGTGCAGTACTTTAACAGCATCATCTTTTATGGTCTTTACTTCCTCAACTCCTCCCCTTCTCTGTCTTATAAAAGAACTGGCATCCAGCTTCTGATAAGATGGTTGTTTTGGGACATTAGTCTGCCACCTTCTCCAGTCAGCCGGCATTCCAAACAAAGTCATATTCCTTGCCTCAACACTTTGTGTCTTGGTTACTTGGCATGTCCTGCAGCTAGCAGATGGAGCTTGGACTCGTGGTAACATTACTGGAAAGGTATTTCAAAGGGATCCTTAGGAAAGTGATTCAGCTGAAAATAAGCTAAAGTTGACTTCTGAAGCCAAGCCTTAGGTCATCATGTAAAAATACAGGGCCCATAGGGCACATATGGATAAGGGAAATTGACAGAAAGGAGCTGCCTCTGCAGGCCCCTCTTGGTGGGGTTACAGTATGTGGGAGACTGCCCATGGAGCAGGCAAGTTTCGGGATGGGAATAAATTGGGGTAGAAAGGATGAGTCCAGCCAAACAAAGCACAGTGGAAGAATATTCACCGTTGCCCAGTTTGGGAGTGGTAACGATGTTGATCCTGCCAGTTCCAGTTTCCAGAGGGAAGCTGAAAAGAACCTGGAGCCTTGTGTCGGGACCTTATATGATGGGTATAGCTGTCCCTCTCCAGTCCTGCCAGGGCACTCGGGGTCAGAGATGCGTGAGTGTGGGACAGAGGTGGGAGGAAAAGCAGTCACCTTTTCAATGCTGCCAACTCTGGTGGGCGTACTGGACTCGAGCATCCTTGCAGCAATTAGGGCTGCTGATGGCACTGCAGACAGCAGGGCCCCAAGTGCAAGCACCTGAGTGGAGACCCCTCGCTGGTGGATGGCCGCTGGCCTGAGGCACCTGCAAGGCTGGCTCCTGGGCACTGCCAGGCAGAGTGGATGAGTGCTGATTGTTGGCTTCCCTCCACTCCCAAAGCTGCTCTGAACACAGCAGATGCACGCTGGGGTTTTCAGTTAATTAGCGGGAGGGGCATCTTAAGAAACTAAGTTTTGTTGTCATCATCCATGTGCCACACCCCAAGCCTGAATCAAACGTGCAAGAAAGACTGGAAGTTGTGAAACGCAACTCGGAAGTCCCTGCTGACTGCAGTTCCGTGTTGAGTTCTAATGCAACTATGGTCTCAGAAGCTGGGTGACGGGCCGCTTAGCAACCGTGTGCCGTAAAGAAATGCAAAGTAAAACCAAATAAAGGGACAAGGGAAGGAACTGGGGATCACCTTTTCAAGGAGGCACAGAATGGTGAGAAATTTTCTTCAAATGTTTAAAATAAAAATGCTAAGAAAAAGAGAAAGTCAAAGCTTTTTGAAACAGCCAATAGACTCCTGGCTGCACAGACGTTTAAATGGAAGCACGTGCCCAGGAAACCAAGGTAGAGAAAGCAAAAGGCAGCTAGAAAATGCAGAGAACACTGACAGAGGCACGTGATGAGCCAAGACAAAGGTCCAGGGAACTTTAGGAGAGATGGGAAGGGAAACAAACTATCTTACTTCAAGAAAGAAAAAATTGTACAAAGAATCACAGAGATGGGGATGCAGAATCTTCACATGCTAAATTGCTTCAGTCGTCTCCGACTGTTTGCGACCCATGGACTGTAGCCCGCCAGGCTCCTCCGTCCATGGGATTCTCCAGGCAAGAATACTGGAGTGGGTTACCATGTCCTCCTCCAGGGGATCTTCCCAATCCAGGGATTGAACCCACATTTTTTCTGTCTCCTGCATTAGCAGGCAGGTTCTTTACCACTAGCACCACCTGGGAAGCTCTTTGGAAGAATCTTTGGGTAGCAGAAATGTGGACTCCTATAAAGGTATAAGCAGCTGCCAGAAGTAGGAATACGTATATGGAGGAGAAAGGTGAACGTTTAAGAACGAAGTTTCATTTGGATCCTGGTAACTCCCATAACCTGCTGCTGGCACACCCAGTGGATGGCACACCCCTGCCTCAGGAGATGACAGTCACCACCCCACAGCCACAGACTTCCTCTGGGGACTTTAGAACGCATTCCCCGATTGCAGGCTGGGAGAGCACTCCACAGGAGCCAAGAACGGAGGGAAGCACTTATGTCAGGCTTGGATTCCCAACAAAGGATTCTGGGGGGCGCCTAAGGGAAGGGGCCATTCCTGGGTTGCTTGCTATTTCTCAGGCCAGATTAGGAGAAGCAGGGATTAAGTAAGGATTGGTGCTATTTGTGGCTAAGCCATGGGCCATCCACGGTAATAAGTGAAAATAGGTAAGTGGGTCTGTGACTGGTTATCATGGCATTTTCCAACTTTGAGAACAAAAGATGATTTCTGTTCATTGCAGCTGGTCTTTTCTGTCTCTGTCCTCCCAGCCTAGTGGTTAAACGCAAGGCTGCTTTTTCCTTTCTCAGTTTCCTTTCTCACTTTATTCTTTCAGTATTGGTTAGGTTTTTTTCTTTCAGTCCCATCTTGACCAAGGGTAAACAATGTCAGCCTTTAGGACATTATTCTGTGAAATCCAGTTGTTGTTATTCAGTCGCTCAGTCGTCTCCGACTCTTTGCGACCCCATGGACTGCAGCACTCCAGGCTTCCCTGTCCTTCACCATCTCCCAGAGCTTGCTCAAACTCATGTCCATTGAGTCGGTGATGCCATCCAACCATCTCTTTCTCTGTTGTCCCCTTCTCTTTCTGCCTTCAATCTTTCCCAGCATCAGGGTCTTTTCCAATGAGTCAGCTCTTCACATCAGGTGGCCAAAATATTGGAGCTTCAGCATCAGTGCTTCCAATGAATACTCAGGATTGGTTTCCTTTAGGATTGACTGGTTGGATCTCCTTGCAGTCCAAGGGATTCTCAGGAGTCTGCTCCAACACCACCGTTCAGAAGCATCAATTCTTCAGCATTCATCCTTCTTTATGGTCCAACTCTCACATCCATACATGGCTACTGGAAAAACCATAGCTTTGACTAGACAGGCCTTTGTTGGCAAAGTAATGTCTCTGCTTTTTAATATACTGTCTAGGTTTATCATAGCTTTTCTTCCAAAGAGCAAGCATCTTTTAATTTCATGGCTGCAATCACCATCTGCAGTGAAACCCAGATCTTCTTCATAATCCAGAATTGACCCCTAAAGGCAGTTCAGAGACAGATTTTATTTTCCCGGGGTCCTAAATCACTGTGGATGGTGATTGCAGCCAGCACATTAAGAGACCCTTACTCTTTGGAAGAAAAGCTATGACAAACCTAGACTGCAGCATATTAGAAAGCAGAGATATCAGTTTGCCAACAAAGGTGCATATAGCCAAAGCTATTCTTGCCTGGAGAATCCCAGGGACAGGAGCCTGGTGGGCTGCCATCTATGCAGTCACACAGAGAAGGACACGACTGACGTGACTTAGCAGCAGCAGCATGGTTTCTCCAGTAGTCATGTATGGATGTGAGAGTTGGACCATATAGAAAGCTGAGCGCTGAAGGATTGATGCTTTCAAACTGTGGTGCTGACAAAAACTCTTGAGAGTCCCTTGGACAACAAGAAGATCAAACCAGTCAATCCTAAAGGAAACCAATCCTGAATATTCATTGGAAGGACTGATGCTGAAGCTGAAGCTCCAATATTGGCCACTTAATGCAAAGAGCCTACTCATTGGAAAAGACCCTGATGCTGGGAAAGATTTAAGGCAGGAGAAGATGAGGATAACAGAGGATGAGATGGTTGGATGGCATCACTGACTCAATGGACATGAGTTTGAGCAAGCTCCAGGAGATAGTGAAAAGGAAGGCTGGTGTACTGCAGTCCATGGGGTCGCAAAGAGTTGGACATGACTTAGCAACTGAGCAACAACAGCAGTTCAGAGGACCTCATGTACAGGCAGATAAAAGAAAGTTTCTCATTCCTTCTGCTGTCTGAGAAACTACGGATATCTGATCGGACAATAGCTGTGCGTTAGCATTTGGGTTCTGGGGGTCACACGATTGAATTCTGCAACACAGACAAATACTAATGGAATAGATTATGACCAGGGTGCATAGTCTATTTCTCAACCAAGGGACAAATTTACTCAGATTAGTATCAAGAACAGGTTCCATCCCCATTCTGCACGCCTGTAGAAACAGACACAGGAATATTAGCTACATTGAGTTGAGTATGAACTCACGATTAGATTAATATAGATACGAAGGTTTCATGTAGAAATATAAATATATATAATACATGCATGGCTAACTATACACACATTTTTCTTTGTTCTGTCAGCTGAGGGGACCTAGCGTCAACCTTCCACTAGCCATGATTGCACCTACTGCCCAGATTTGGGTTTCTAATACCATTCTCTAATCAAAGAAATCAGGGCTCTTTGGAGAAATAGCTGATTCTAGGACTGGGGCAAAAAATACAAGATAAACCTAGAGCAGCCTGCAGTCCCAGAAAGTAAATAAGTGTTCCTGAAAGATACAAGGGAGAGAGGAAGAGAGAGTGAAAGAAAACACCCATGCACACCCAATGAAGGGACACAGGTCAACTGAGAGCGTTCCCATAGCCAAAGCTGGAATAATTTGAGCAAGAAAATAAGGTACCATTGGATTATAACGCAAAGTACAAAGGAAGTATCCATGAGTCTGCTGCTGCTGCTGCTGCTAAGTCGCTTCAGTCGTGTCCGACTCCGTGAGACCCCATAAACGGCAGCCCACCAGGCTCCCCCATCGCTGGGATTCTCCAGGCAAGAACACTGGAGTGGGTTGCCATTTCCTTCTCCAATGCATGAAAGTGAAAAGTGAAAGTGAAGTCACTCAGTCATGTCTGACTCTTAGCGACCCCATGGACTGCAGCCCACCAGGCTCCTCCATCCATGGGATTTTCCAGGCAAGAGTACTGGAGTGGGGTGCCATTGCCTTCTCCATGAGTCTAGGCTGATTTAAATAAAAGATTGAATAAATTTTAAAATGGGAGAGAAGGGACAAATCTCCCAATCAGAAGGATTTCAAAACATTTATGTAGATACTTTGCCCCTAAGGAGTGGAACATAATGCCCACTCCTGGAACGTGAGTTGCACGTGGTGACTCCCTTCCAAAGAGCACGATATGAAAAGATGGGGGTGGCGGGGGCGGGGAGGAACTTAGGAGTGGTGGTGGTGACTTCAGAGTGGAGAAACTTGACAAAACGACCTCAGCCAGGTAATCGAGACCCAATCAGCGGTGCTAAGTCTTACTGATGTACCCTTGATAAGATGTGATGAGACTGGTACTTCTTTGATCTTCCTCCAGAAAACCCATAAACCTCATCCAATCCTGAGAAAAACATCAGACAAGTATCAATTGAGGGATATTCTACAAAATACTGATATCGTCAACAAAAGAAAGCACTCCTTCAAACTGTGAAGGTTGACAAAAACAAGGAAAGTCAGAAATTGTCACAGCCAAGAGGAGCCTAAGCAGACTGATAACTGCATGTAATATGGTCCCTGGATGGGATCCTGGAACAGAAAAAAGACATTAAGTAAAAACATGAGTCAACTATGACCTTTTTAGTTAATAATGTAATTAGAAGTTTATTTTTAAAACAGGGTGTATGTTTCTGCCCCTCCACTCCAAAAAAAAAAAGGCTGAAAACCCCTATATATTTCATTTCCATGGGGACTTTTTGAGGACAGCTTTCTCTTGATTAATTTCAACTTTCATTTTCTTGTAGGGCGTATATTTAAGCAGTCAAAATTTTACACTGTCATTACTGCTGCCGCTGCTGCTAAGTCGCTTCAGTCTTGTCTGACTCTGTGCGACCCCATAGACAGAAAGAAGCCCACCAGGCTCCCCTGTCCCTGGGTTTCTCCAGGCAAGAACACTGGAGTGGGTTGCCATTTCCTTCTCCAATGCATGAAAGTGAAAAGTGAAAGTGAAGTCGCTCAGTCGTGTCCGACTCTTAGCGACCCCATGGACTGCAGCCCACCAGGCTCCTCCATCCATGGGATTTTCCAGGCAAGAGCACTGGAGTGGGGTGCCATCGCCTTCTCCACACTGTCATTAGTTAAAACTTAAGTACTGCTTTTGCAACAAGTGGGCCCCTCCACCTCTGTCTGTCAGCTAGTGACTTTAATCATAATATATTCCATTCTCTTGAGAAAAGGCCCATAGTGGGGTCTGGGGGAGTTTGGGGGGAGTTTGGGGGCTGTGTGGCTGTGTGTGACGCCAAAAGTTCAGCTTCTGTGTACACCATTGGCAAATCAAATCTCAGAGCTTTGGGTAAAGAAGAAAAGGACAGCTTTATCGCTTTTCCAGGCAAATGGGGCCACAGTCGACTAATGCCTTCAAAATCAAGTGTCCTCGCTTAGGGAAGATCGTGACAAGTTTTACAGCAATTGTTCAACGAGGGCTAGATCAGCTTACGGACATTCTTCTGATGGGTTGGTGATAAGGCAAGTAGGAGTCCAGCATCCACCTTCTGGTCCAGCTGGTCTGGGGTCTCCACGCTTGTGGGCAGCCTATCATCACTGATGGTTAACTTCTCCTACCTGGAAGCGGTTTTGGTCTCTGCAAAACAGCTCAAAGACATTGTTCCACTGATGGGGAAACAGGACCTTGCCCCAAGGCTGCTCTTGACTGCTTGTTTCTCCTCGGTCTCCCATCCCCCTCCCTTCCCTAATTAGTAACTGCTTGAATCTGCCCCTTGGAACTTAGGGAAGGTCATGGATGAGGGCTGTTTCTTGTAATGAAAGAAGCTGAGGACACAGATAGGCCTTGTGCCCAGGAACCCCCAAAGGGGCTCGGTATCATGTGTTAGCCCGAATGCTGGTTAAGTAGCATTCATCTGACTTTCCCCTCGGGTCACTTGTTAGACATGTGACTTTGAGCAAACCTAACTCACTTTCCCTTATATGTATCACTGGAATCCAGTCCTTCACCAACAATCTATTGTGGACTAGGCCCTGTGCTGAGTCCTGGGAAGACAGAGGAGTGCAAAGTGGCCTCTGTCCCCCCATGGGGTTTGTGGTCCACAATAATTAACATTATGAATAATTAATCAAGTTCTCTCATGTGAAAGGTCAAAGTGCAAGTCGTTCAGTCGTGTCCGACTCTTTGTGACCCCATGGACTTTACATTCCATGGAATTCTTCAGGCCACAATACTGGAGTGGGTAGCTTTTCCCTTCTCCAGGGGATTTTCCCAACCCAAGGATTGAACCCAGGTCTCCCACATTGCAGGCGGATTATAAGCAAAAGCAAATAATCCCAACTTCAACACACACTACCAAGCGAGGGATGTGCTGTCCTGGGGGAAGTGAGGCTTTGGTGAGTTTCAAAGAATGGGAGGGGACAGGAAGGCCTACCAGGCAGAGGCGGGGGCACAGGAGGCCAGCGCCTGGTAGGGGCACGGTGGGCAAATGCCCTGGCCTTCACGTCCCTCCTCTCCAGTCATCTAGCCAATCTGGGGAGATGTGCTGAATCTGGAGAGAAAGACACAAAAAGGACAAGGGTCTCAAACATAACTGGCTGTGCTTAAAAGTCCTCTCCTGACCACTGAGGAAAAGAAAGAAAGATTTCAAACGGCAGAGCCAGCAGGCTGATCAGCAGCAGAGCCAGCCTCCCAGGCGGGCAGTGGCTCACTGGGAGCCCTCAAAGCTCCAGGTGCCTGAGCCTACACTCGCACCTCTGCGTCTCCCCACCGGCCCCTTCTGTCCCGGCTGCCTGCTTGTTCTCATCTCTTCTGTGCCACGTGGCTTTGGTTTACGAATGACCTCTGCCATCTCCTGCCATCTCTCAGTGGCTCTGAGCTGCTTCCAGCTGGCTCCATCTGCTGAGAGAGACGTGCTTGGTTCAGCACATCACTGGCCATCGGCACGCTCCCCAGATCAGGTCAATTTCTAGGAGAGGTAGGTCACTGCCCTTGTCTAGAGCTTTCCAAGGGTTGGGTTTATTCCACTGGTCCTCTGGGAGATGGCCCGAGCAGGAGGCTCTGTCTTTTATTGTCTTGATTTTGTGTAGTTACCTTGCCCTGCTCACAAAACCCCTGAGCTGTGTTTGTCCAAGATTTCCTCGTGGTGATTAACTGAAAAAGCCCTGGAGCTGGCAAAGCAGAAAGATGTCCAGGCATAAGTACCTGGTGAGATGGGGTGCAGCTGACCTCGGGCATGCCTGGAACCAGGAACTCTGCTTCTCAAACCGCTCTTGTGCTCGCTTCACTCTCTCAGGAGGGCTGTCTGTACGAGACTCACAGCCGGAGTGGTTACAGCCTTAATTTCCTTGCTTTCCTCACTAGAGGAATTTAAGACTCTGTCAACCTCAACCGTGATCTAACTTGAATCCCAGTTCAAATAAAATGTGCTTTAAAAAATGAAAATTTCCACCTGACTTGATATTTGATAATATAAGAAAACACTGTTAATGTTTAAGACAGGGTAATACTATTGTGCTTTTTTTTTTTTTTTAAGAGTCCTTATCTTTTGAAATTCACACTGAAATATTTATTGTGAAAGCTGTGATGTTGGGAACATCTGCTGGATCATAGAAAAAGCAAGAGAGTTTCAGAAAAACATCTATTTCTGGTTTATTGACTATGCCAAAGCCTTTGACTGTGTGGATCACAATAAATTGTGGAAAATTCTGAAAGAGATGGGAATACCAGACCACCTGACCTGCCCCTTGAGAAATCTGTATGCAGGTCAGGAAGCAACAATTAGAACTGGACATGGAACCACAGACTGGTTCCAAATAGGGAAAGGAGTACGTCAAGGCTGTATATTGTCACCCTGCTTATTTAACTTACATGCAGAGTATATCATGAGAAATGCTGGGCTGCAGGAAGCACAAGCTGGAATCAAGATTGCCAGAAGAAATATCAATAAACTCACATATGCAGATGATACCACCCTTATGGCAGAAAGTGAAGAAGAACTAAAAAGCCTCTTGATGAAAGTGAAAGTGGAGAGTGAAAAAGTTGGCTTAAAGCTCAACATTCAGAAAACGAAGATCATGGCATCTGGTCCTATCATTTCATGGGAAATAGATGGGGAAACAGTGGAAACAGTGTCAAACTTTATTTTTCTGGGCTCCAAAATCACGGCAGATGGTGATTGCAGCCATGAGATTAAAAGGAGCTTATTCCTTGGAAGGAAAGTTATGACCAACCTAGATAGCATATTCAAAAGTAGAGACATTACTCTGCCAACAAAGGTCCGTCTAGTCAAGGCTATGGTTTTTCCAGTGGTCATGTATGGATGTGAGAGTTGGACTGTGAAGAAGGCTGAGCGCCGAAGAATTGATGCTTTTAAACTGTGGTGTTGGAGAAGACTCTTGAGAGTCCCTTGGACTGCAAGAAGATCCAACCGGTCCATCCTAAAGGAGATCAGTCCTGGGTGTTCATTGGAAGGACTGATGTTGAAGCTGAAACTCCAATACTTTGGCCACCTGATGTGAAGGACTGACTCATTTGAAAAGACCCTGATGACTGGGAAAGATTGAGGGCAAGAGGAGAAGGGGATGACAGAGGATAAGATGGCTGGATAGCATCACCGACTTGATGGACATGGGTTTGGGTGAACTCCGGGAGCTGGTGATGGACAGGGAGGCCTGGCGTGCTGTGGTTCATGGGGTCACAAAGAGCCAGACACGACTGAGTGACTGAACTGAACTGAAGCATGATTTGTTTTTGAACACTTTTGTACAGCTTCATATGAATGAGTGACTAAATTTTAGATTCATTTGTCAAATCTTATGTCCTTGGTTTAAAAAATAAAACAAAGCCTGGCGTCTTGCTCTACTGTTGAGCACACTAGCAAAATTAGCAAGAATCTCTGACTTTCTTCTTTACTTCTGTCATTCGAGCTTTTCATTTATCTACTGACCCACTTGAACAGGATCTTCGTGACCTTAGATTCTGTTGATTGTTCAAGTCCAGGTGTTGTTGACCTACCAACAATGGATGAAAGATGTGTTTGCTTAACAATTGAGAAATAACGTTTTCCACATTAGACTCTGAGGTGTGAGGTCTTTTTTGCTATCTGCCTGATAATCATCATTCCAACCTTCTTTGCATGGGACTCTCGAGATTGGGAGGGCAGGAAATTAGGGTTTGAAAGTCCAGATTATGCTGTCCCCTCTTAGGCTGCGACTTAATACAAGGCTCTTGCCCCAGTGGTCTCTCTAACGGTTGGTGGGAGGGAGAAAAGGTTGGAAGGAGATCAGTAATGGTAGGAAATGGGCAAGGAAGTCACATACAGAGGAAACCGCAACTGGCATTGGATGAAAGCTACGGGAGTGGGAAGAGACGAGTCTGAGAAACATTGTGAAAGAACGCATAGAGCTTGGTGACTAAGTGGATTTACAGAGAGAAGAGGAAGGGAGAGTCAGAGACGGCCAGATGCCTTTAATCCGTGATAGAGGCAAAGGAAATGCTCAACCAGTAACAGAAAAGGAGAAGCTGGGGGTGAGGACCTGGTGCTGGACAGTTTCAGACACGCTGAGATCAGACAAGACAGGAAACCGCCTCCCTTCTAGTTAATATTCAGGAGGGGAAGTGCAGAGAGGTGGAAACCCCAGGCCCAGTTAGGGGTCAGAGGGCGCAAGAGTGGCGGCACAAGTCACCGACAGAAAGGCTTCCAGGTGATCTTCCCATTCCTGTATGTGGCCCAGAAAGTGCTGATACTAAGCAGCTGAAATAGATCTATTTTTTCCTTTCCTCTTTTCTTTAACTTCTTACTACAGACCATTTTAAAAATAAAAGTAGAAATAATATGACGAACCCGTCCTCCTATCACCTAACTTCAACACTGATCAGATTGTGGTTTACCTTGTTTCATCTCGGCCCTCATCCATTTCTCCCTGCATTATTTTGAAGCAAGTTCCAGACCTCATAGCTTTCCCAATACATATTTCAGAAGATAAGGACTTTCAAAATGGAAGAATTTCAAATGGACTCAAAAAAAAAAGCACAATACCATTATCATGCCTTAAAAATTAACAATATATTTTTTTAATCAAATACCAAGTCAGGTTCAAATTTTCATCTTTTACAAAAGTTTATTTGAATTAGGATTCACATTAGACCACAGATTGGGATCAATGATAGACTCTTAAGACTCTTTTACTCTATGGATTCCCTCCCTCCATGCCCTCTCTGATCCCCACGCCCTACTCCTCTTCCTGTTTATCTTTGAAGAAGTAAATCTGTTTGCCCATAGAATTTCCCACACTCTGGGTCTTGCTGGTTGCATTTCCCTGGTGTCTGTTTATGTCCTGTAACCTGGAAGCCCTGATGAGATTTAGACCCATCTTCATTTTGAAGGTTATGCAAAAAGATGTCCAGTGAAGGGTGTTGTAGGGAGTCAGGGCAGCAGATATGATCAGCAGGGAAAAAGTGTGAACTGAGAGGGGTCTGAGGCCCCTGAGGCCCCTTAGCAAGAGTGACATTTGAGGGGCAGGCAAAGAAAGAGACACCTGGGAACCAGGGGCAGAGGCGCGGCCAGGCCAAGGCTGAAGCTCAGACCAGGTGGTGGAGCACGCAGGTGTCTTCACTCCGGCTGTGGTAGAGTTACTTACCCGGAATTACCTGCAGTCGAAAGCAAAGGTTCTTCTGCAGGGGCTTCGCATGGCCCCGGGGAGAAAACAGGCACAAACACTGCCAGATGCGTGTGCCACGCAAGAACCAAGCTGAGAACCGAACAAGCACAGCTCCCAGTGGCTTTATCTAGTGTCCCCTTGGAAGAAGGGGCAGCCGGGCTTGATGCCCGATACCCCGTCACATGACAGGGCCAGACAGGGTCCTCCTGGCCCCCAGTGTGCCCACCTCTTGCAACAGTCCCTGCAGCTGCCTTTGCAATTACACCCTCACCCACTCACCCGCCCAGCGCCCTCCTACACAAGGGGCGTCCTTTCCCAGCTGGTGCCAGGCTCCTCATTCAGGTGCTGGAGAGATCCCAGGGATGCCTGCTTTCCCTCACTGCTCAGGGGCCCTTGTTGTGTTGTTCAATCACTCAGTCACGTCCGACTCTGCGAATTCATGGACTGTAGCCCGCCAGGCTCCTCTGTCCATGTAATTCTCCAGGCAAGAATACTGGAGCGGGTTGCCATTCCCTTCTCCAGGAGATCTTCCCAACCCAGAGATTGAGTCAGGTCTCCTGCACTGAAGGCAGACTCTTTATTGACCGAGCTACCAGGGAAGCCCCTGGCTCTTAGTAAATGGCCAGGACTGGGGAGGCAGGAGAGGTGGAAGGAAATGAAACTTATGATCTTATTGAACATGGAGAAAGGAGTTATGCTGGTGCTGAGGTGGAAACGGGCAATTTTTGTTATTCCTCTCCCCATAAGGTAAGGACTTCCCTGGTGGCTCAGATGGTAAAGCATCTGCCTATAGTGCGGGAGACCCGGGTTGAATCCCTGGGTCGGGAAGATCTCCTGGAGAAGGAAATGGCAACCCACTCCAGTATTCTTGCCTGGAAAATCCCATGGATGGAGGAGCCTGGTAGGCTACAGTCCATGGGGTCACAAAGAGTCGGACACAACTGAGCGACTTCACTTTCACTTTCACCATAAGGTAAAGCCAGTCTGTGTACAGTGAAAGAAGTCTTGAAAGAGTGGATGCCAACCGCAGGAAACCCTCCTCTGCCTTGCACTGAACCCCTGCCAACATAGCTCACGTCCTCACCAAAAGCCCCCTAAGAGGATCTCTGCCACAAACAAGGCCCAGGGCAGAGGCGGGGACCTGTGGAACACAGCTGGTTCAGAGGTGCCCGGGTGTTGCTGGAGCTGAGCCCTGGGTCAGGAATGACTTCAGCCCCAGGCTCTCAAGACTCCCTCAGGCCCCTCAGCCCCCGCCTCTTAAAGGAAGGACACATCTCCCCATCCAAAGGCATCTCTGGAGGAATTCTGCTGTAAATGACTTACTGGCCATTGGAGCTACCAAGCAAGGTATTTCCGGACGTGATCCCTTCTCCCTGTGCCCACTGAACAGGATGCAAGCTCCCTGAAGCCCTCACAGAGAAGCTGCAAAGGCCGTGGGGTCAGGTCTGATAAGTGGCCAATGTCTTAAACACCCTCCTGCAGGCCCAGAGCCCCCAGGACAGCCTTGGGTCATATGCACGCCTGCAAGGCAGACTGGCTAATGGGCCTCTGTGCTGCGGAAGTTCTGTTCGGCTCTCGGATAACCCACCATATGGTACTAACAGATGCAACACCCCTTGGTTTGACTGGGCAAGGAGGGTAGGTGTAACTTCTGGGTGATTTGGATTTTCACCAGTATTGTTTTCCTGTTAAAGGCATTGTTTTTTACAGCTTGTCGCTTTTCTAAAAATTATTTTCTCCCTCTGACTTGGACAAATAATAAAGGGAAGGTGACTAGAGGGGGAAGAATATGGGAAGGAATCATGGGAGATATGCTTTAAAACCACAAATCTGAGGAAAAGGAGGCGTGAGGGTTTTTCTGTTTGTAACAGTTAAATTGCACAGCACAGCGCTGCAGAAGTGAACTATGATGCCAGGAGTGCTCTGCCCAGCTGCTGGCTGTTGATACATTTTAATTCTTGTGTGTTACAGTAACGGTTGTAGTGGATATGAATTATCTGCTGTCTGCTCTATCTCTTAAATATAGCTCTGGATTAAGGGATTTTATGTGCTTTTTGTTTGGTTTATATAACAAAATTTGGGGGGTTTTGTTTATACTTCAAGGTGGAAAGAAACCAAGTATTCATTTTTAGAAGCTCATTCTCTAAAGTTGAAAGAGATTTTTTTTTTCTTCTCTTAAGGTTCCTTGATAATATGAATTCATTAAAGCGTTCAAAATGTAGAAGTCCAAGTTTCATACCTTAATGGCAGTCTAAGATTCCAACAGATAAAATCCAGTGACCTGGTTTTCTCTTAAAGAGACAGAACTATGTGTATAAATAGATTAAAATAGCAAATACTCATTAATGTAGCCCTTATAAATACCAGGCACTGTTCTAAGTACTTGCATAGTTATTATTTCATCAATATAAAAATTCTACAGAGGAGGCACTAGCATTATCCCATTTTATGGATGAAAAAATTGAGGTACGGGAGGTTAGATAACTTGCTAAGGGATAAACCCTAGGAAGCAGAGGAACCAGCACATAAAACCAAGTTGCCTGGTTCCAGAGCCACATTCTTCTCCCATTGCTGACTTTCAAAACTAAAAAAGATCTTCCCCTTAGGACACACTGGTCCTTCATGGGAACTGCTTTGAACTCGTGAGTTGAGTCCTGGTCTGGACATGAGGTTCATAAGTTGAGGGGCTCCTGGAGGCAAGAATAATGAAGGTGCAGAGAGGCTGAGTAACTTGTTCCAGACCGTGTGGCTGGTATGTGGCTGGGCAGGTTCCAGAGTCATTGTGTAACATCAAGAATACATTTAATTGCCTTGAGATATTTGCAAATAAAGTCTCCTTAGAAAAAATTAATAATCAGCAGTATTTTTAAATCAACAGACTTTTAAGGTCACAAACTATGGCAATTTCCTTGGTGGTCGTCCAGTGGCTAAGACTCCATGCTCCCAACGCCGGGGGCCAGGGTTCAAACCCTGGTCAGGGAACTAGATTCCACATGCTACAACTAAGAGCTCACACGCTGCAACCAAAGATCCAGCGTGAAGCAACGAAGACCCAACACAGCTAAATACACAAACAAAAAGGTTTAAAAATCACCAACTGTGTGAAAGCACAACTTTAAAGTAGACCTCATGCATAAAAATAAGGTGGAGGCATTAGCTTTATGAAAAAACAAAATTCTTATTTTCAATAATTTTGGAATTAATAGATAATTCAGATTATGTACATGAAAAGTTAGAAGATTGATTAATACTGTTGAAATGCTGTAAGGCTCCAAAACCAACTGATTTTGTTGCTGTTTTTGTTTGCTGTGTCTTCCACTGGAATGATGACATTGTTTATCCTGTTTCCTGCTATAGAACAATGCCTGGTACACAGCAGGTGCTAGATAAACGAACACTGAATGAATGAATGAGTGTATCTGCCAGATGTCAATAAGCTGAGAATGAGACTACGGACAAGGACAGGAAAGGAGGAATCTTGAGGAATGCACCAGTCGGAGGATGGGAGTAAAGAGTCAGAAAGTAATCAGTGGAATGGAGGCAAATCAAGAAAGTGAAGGATCCTGAAAATCAAGAGTAGGGAGAAATCTGGGAAGTGGTGAGTAGCATTAGGAAACACTGCAGATAAATGGGAAAGCACTATTGCTTTTGGGTTTTTTGGGGGGGGGGGGGGCTGAAAAAAATGCAGCTGCAAGAGAGAAATTGGAGTGGTATCCCATTTGCACAGGAATCAAGGAGTAATTAGGACACTAGGCAGGAAGCCTGGCATTGAGCAGAAGGAAGGAGCTGACAGCACTGGGCAGTTGCCTGAAGAAGGCAAGGACACTGTTAATTCAGTGGGAAAGTGTTGTGTTGTCACTTTGTCATTGTCTCAAGTGGGGGCTCCCTCTCACCCATCCTTTGTCCTAAAGGAACAAAAGGGGCCTTGACTTTCATGAGTGCCCCAGTGTGAGAGCTCAGGGTTTGGAATCAGACAGTCCAAATTCAGATCGTGCAGAGAGATGTTCCACTGTCTAACTTCTGAGTATAATAAACTTACTAAATTTCTCACCAGCATTATTTTTAATTACACTGATTCTTTAACCACACTCTTTACTCGACCCAACTGTGTTGGGTGTTTGAAGAAGAAATTACTTGAGAAGTTACCAGTTGAAGAAGAAATTACTTAAGTCCTTAAGCTTTCTCACTGAAGTAGAGATTCAGTCACTGAATATTTTTAAGTTCCTACCATATGCCAGAAACAGTTCTAGTGGGGGAGTCAACATACCCGCAATAAATAAATCTCTGTACAATTCCAAAAACATGAAGCCAACTATTTTATAAAATAAGATATTTCATTTCATGATATTTTATATCTTGACTTCTGTTAACAGGAAGATGGAGTAGATGTACTTTTCCCTGTTGTTCCATTCAGTTCAGTTCAGCTGCTCAGTCGTGTCTGACTCTTTGCAACCCCATGGACTACAGCATGCCATGCTTCCCTGTCCTTCACCAACTCCTGGAGCTTACTCAAACTTATGTCCATCGAGTCAGTGATGCCATCCAACCATCTCATCCTCTGTCGGCCCCTTCTCCTCTTGCCTTCAGTCTTTCCCAGCATCAGGGTCTTTTCTAATGAGTCAGCTCTTCACATCAGGTGGCCAGAGTATTGGAGTTTCAGCTTCAGCATCAGTCCTTCCAATGAATATTCAGGACTAATTTCTTTTAGAACTGACTGCTTTGATCTCCTTGCAATCCAAGCGACTCTCAAGAGTCTTCTCCAACACCACAGTTCAAAAGGATCAGTTCTTCAGTGCTCAGCTTTCTTTAAGTTGTATTTAATGTTGCCCCCATTAAATACAACTTAAAACCCTAGAAGTGGTCAAACAGGAGATGGCAAGAGTGAACATCAACATTTACATCAGCAAACTAAAATGGACCAGAATAGGCAAATTTAATTCAAATGACCATTATATTTACTACTGTGGGCGAGAATCCTTTAGAAGAAAGGGAGTAGCCCTCATAGTCAACGAAATGCAGTACTTGGATACAATCTCAAAAATGACAGAATGATCTCAGTTCATTTCCAAGGCAAACCATTCAACATCACAGTAATCCCAGTCTATATCCCAACGACTAATGCCGAAGAAGACGGAAGTTGAATGGTTCTATGAAGACCTACAAGACCTTCTAGAACTAACACCAAAAAAAAAAAAAAAAGTCCTTTTCATCATAGGGGACTGGAATGCAAAAGTAGGAAGTTAAGAGATACCTGGAGTAACAGGCAAGTTTGGCCTTGGAGTACAAAATGAAGCAGGGTAAAGACCAACAGAGTTTTGCCAACAAAACGCACTGGTCGTACCAAACACTCTCTTCTAACAACACAAGAGACAACTCTACACATGGACATCACCAGACAATCAATACAGGAATCAGATTGATTATATTCTTTGCAGTCAAAGATGGAGAAGCTCTATCTATACAGTGAGCAAAAAAAGGCTGGGAGTTGACTGTGGCTCAGATCATGAGCTTGTTATTGCAAAATTCAGGCTTAAATTGAAGAAAGCAGGAAAAACCACTAGGTCATTCAGATATGACCTAAATCAAATCCTTTACGATTGTATAGTAGAAGTGACAAATAGATTCAAGGGATTAGATCTAATAGACAGAGTGCTTAAAGAACTATGGATGGAGCTTTGAAACCCTGTATAGGAGGTGATGACCAAAACCATCCCCAAGAAAAAGAAATGCAAGAAGGCAAAATGGTTCTCTGAAAAGAAGAGCACAAAAGGCAAAGGAAAAAAGGAAAGATATACCCATCTGAATGCAGAGTTCCAAAGAATTGCAAGAAGAGATAAGAAAGTCTTCTTAAATGAACAGTGCAAAGAAATAGAAGAAAACAATAGAATGGCAAAGACTAGAGATCTCAAGAAAATTAGAGATGCCAAGGGAACATTTCATGCCAAGATGGGCTCAATAAAGGACAGAAGTGGTATGGACCTAACAGAAGCAGAAGAGCTTAAGAAGAGGTGGCAAGAATACACACAACTGTACAAAAAAGGCCTTGCTGACCTGAATAACCACACGGTGTGGTCACTCATCTTTAGCCAGACATCCTGGGATGTGAAGTCAAGTGGACCTTAGGAAGCATTATTACAAACAAAGCTAGTGGAAGTGATGGAATTCCAGTTGAGCTATTTCAAATCCTAAAAGATGATGCTGTGAAAGTGCTGCACTCAATATGCCAGCAAATTTGGAAAACTCGGCAATGGCCACGAGACTGGAAAAGGTCAGCTTTCATTCCAATCCCAAGGAAGGGCAATGCCAAAGAATGCTCAAACTACTGCACAACTACACGGTATGTGCACTAAGAACTTCCTGATGTACAAGCTGGATTCAGAAAAGGTCAGAGGAACCAGAGATCAAGGTCCAAAAAGCAAGGGAATTGCAGAAAAACATCTACTTCTGCTTTACTGACTACGCCAAAGCCTTTGACTGTGTGGATCACAATAAACTGGAAAATTCTTAAAGAGATGGGAATACCAGACCACCTGACCTGCCTCCTGAGAAACCTGTATGCAGGTCAAGAAGCAACAGTTAGAACCGGACATGGAACAATGAACTGGTTCAAAATTGGGAAAGGAGTAAGTCAGGGCTGTATATTGTCAGCCTGATTATTTAACTTATATGCAGAGTACATCATGCAAAATGCTGGGCTGGATGAAGCACAAGCGGTAATCAAGATTGCCGGGAGAAATGTCAATAAACTCAGATATGCAGATGACACCACCCTAACGGCAGAAAGTGAAAGGAACTAGAGAGCCTCTTGATGAAGGTGAAAGAGGAGAGTGAAAAAGCTGGCTTAAAACTAAACATTCAAAAAACTAAGATCATGGCATCCAGTCCCATCACTTCAAGGCAAATAGATGAGGAAAAAATGGAAACAGGGACAGACTATATTTGTTGTTGTTGTTGCTGTTCTATTCCTTTTTCTTTTAGCTTTTTCTTTTGTTTTCAGACTTTATTTTCTTGGGCTCCAAATTCACTGCAGATGCTGACTGCAGCCACGAAATTAAAAGACGCTTGCTCCTTGGAAGAAAAGCTATGACAAACCTAGTATAGTATAGTGAACTCGCTCAGTCGTGTCCGACTCTTTGCGACCCCATGGACTGTAGCCTACAAGGCTCCTCCCTCCATGGGATTCTCCAGGCAAGAGTACTGGAGTGGGCTGCCATTTCCTTCTCCAGGGGATCTTCCCAACCCAGGGATCGAACCTAGGTCTCCCACATTGCAGGCAGACACTTTAACCTGTGAGCCACCAGGTAAGCCGTAGTTTTTTGAATGTTTAGTTTTAAGCCAGCTTTTTCACTCTCCTCTTTCACCTTCATCAAGAGGCTCTCTAGTTCCTTTCACTTTCTGCCGTTAGGGTGGTGTCATCTGCATATCTGACAGATAACAAACCTAGACAGCTATTAAAAAGCAAAGATATCACTTTGCTAACAAAGATATCACTTTGCTAACAAAGGTCCGTCTACTCAAAGCTATGGTTTTTCCAGTAGTCATGTTTGGATGTGAGAGCTGGACCACAAAGAAGACTGAGCAATGAAGAATTGATGCTTTCGAATTGTGGTGCTGGAGAAGGCTCTTGAGGGTCCCTTGGACTGCAAGGAGATCAAACCAGTCCATCCTAAAGGAAATCAGTCCTTAATATTCATTGGAAGGACTGATACTGAAGCTGAAGCTCCAATATTTTGGCTACCTGATACAAAGAGCTGACTCATTAGAAAAGACTCTCATGTTGTGAAAAATTGAGGGCATGATGAGAAGGGGGGCGGGGGTAACAGAGGATGAGATGGTTGGATGGCATCATTGACTCAGTGGACATGAACTCGAGCAAACTCTGGAAGGTAGGGGAGGAGGGAGGCCTGGTGTGCTGCAGTCCATGGGGTCACAAAGAGTCAGACACGACTGAGCAACTGGACAACAACAACAAAAACCCTAGACATTATATATAAGACATGAGAAGAGAGAAAAATGCAGACAGGCTAGGGACTTTGAGATCTGAGGCACAATCTGGTGATGAGTTGCCTGTGCTTTCTTTTAGCTTCATGGTTCCCAGACCTGGAGCTGAAGAAGCTGGCATCCTAGAAATGCCAAAAGGAGCAAACAAACAAGCAAAAAGTCCCCAACAAAAGTCAAAATAACAGGAAAGGGGAAGTCTAACAAGACAAATAACTTTTAACCAACTTACTCCAGCCAAAAACCACAGATAAAAATGGTGACTCCATTCCCACTCATACCATCAAAGGAGTGGAACCCTAGACTTCCTGCTAGTGGGGTATATCAAAGGGCCCCGACTGCACCTCCACGCCCCACCCTGCACACACTGAGATGGTATCAGAGAAGTCTGCAGGGAGCCGGACTTTCATCCCCACGGGACAGTAATGGGCCCTGCCCCTGTGCTGTCAGTGGACCACTTGGGGCATCTGAACTCCATCTACAACAGTAACAAGGCACCCCTCTCCATCCCAGCTGGGGTGGTGTCAAAGGAGGCAGAGTCAAGAGTCAGGATTTTCACCACCACCCAGAGATAATGAGGCTGATCATTACCTTCTAAAGGTCAGTAGTGGCCCCATGGGGAGCAGTAACAAGGAATTCCTATTGGTGGAATTGATACCAATTCCTAAGGTATTGGTGGCTGCCTCATGGGAGCCAAACCTCCCGCCCCTGCCAAGCAGCTCATAGGAGCCCCTTTCCACTCCAGTGTCAGCAGAGGCCACGTGGTGAGCTGACTTCTACCCCAACCTGCAAGCAACAAGGCAGTGCCCTTCCCTTCCTCTGCCAGGAATGAGAAGACCCAGTTACAACAGAAAGTTTAAGTAAGATCCAGAGTCTCATAATGTAATACCCAAAATGTCTACGTTTCAACTGAAAATTACACATCACACCAAGAATCAGGAAAATCTAAACTTGAAAGAGAAAAGATCATCAATAGGTGCCAACTCTAAAATGACAGAGAGATTACAATTAACTGAGAAAGATTCTAAAGCAGCCATCTCAGTGCTTCAACAAGCAATCATGAATGTGCTTGAAACATGATAAAATAGAAAAGTTTGAGCAAATAAGTGGGAACTCTCAGCACAGAGGAGATATAAAAAAGAAAAAAGTGGAAATTTAAGAACTGAAAAATATAAAGCTGAAGATTCAGTGGATGAGCTCAACAGTGGAATGGAGGGGTCGGAGGGAAAAAAATCTGTGAATTGTAATATAGAGCAATTAATAATTGTCCAATCTGCACAATACAGAGAAAACAGAATGGGGTGGGGTGGGGGAATGAACAGAGCCTCAGTGATTTATGGACCCACAGCAAAAATCTAACTTTATGTTGTCTGAATCCCAATAGGAGAGGAGAAAGAGAGCAAAGCTGAAAAATTACTTGAGTAAATAATGACTGAAAACTTTCCAAATTTGGCAAAAAAAACATAAGCCTATAGATTAAGTAAATCATGACAAGTTAAATAAATCACAAACAGGATAAGCCTAAAGAAACCCCTTACCAAGTTAAACTTTACAAAAATAAACACAGTATTCTTCTTATATTTATTGAAGTGTAATTTTATGCTGCTGAATATAATAAAAAATTTGAACAACAACAAACCAACCCTAAAAACAAAGGATCTTGAAAGCTGAGAGAAGCAACGCCTTATATAAAAAAGAAAAACAGCTTGAATAATGGCAGATTTCTCATCACAAATCACAGAAGCAAGAAGGGGGTGGCATAACATTTGTGAAGTGCTGAAATGAAATAACTGTCAACCTATAATCCTATATCCAGTGAAACTATCCTTCAAGAATGAAAGAAAATCAAGACATCAGCTAAAGAAAAACTAAGAAAGTTCAGTTCATCATCAGCAGAATTATCTTAAGAAAATGGCTCAAGAAGTTCTTTAAACAGAAATGAAATGGAAAAGGAAGAAATCTAGGAATATGAAAAAGGAAGGAAGCACACACAGAGTAAAAACTATGAGTAAGAACACTTCCTTCTAAGTTTCTAAATTATTTGATGATTGAAACATAAATTATAACTGCATGCTATAGTTATAAATATGAGTAGAGGAAATATTTAAGACAACTATAACCAGGGGAAGGCAAAGAGCTGTAAAGGGAGGTAAGGTTTCTACACTTGAATTTATAAAATACTAACACCATCAGACTGTAATAAATTGTACATATGTAAAGTAATACCTGGAGCAATTACTAAAAAAGCTACCAAGAGATACACTCAGAAACCCTATAGCCATAGAAGAATCTACAGAATAAAAATTAAAATAAAACTGTAGAGATCATAAAAAATAGAATTAAAAAAAAAGTTCAAGTGATCCATAAAAAGGCAAGAAAAGACAGAAGCATAAGAAATAGAGCAGAAAACAATAAAATGGCAGGTTTAAGTTCTAACGTCAATAATTACATTAAACGTAAGTGACCTAAATACACCAAGTGAAAAAATACATACATACATACCCCAACTGAAAGAGATTGGCAAAATGGGTTAGGAAACATGACCCAACTGAATGCTCCTATAAGAAATTCATCTAAATGTGACTTTATAGGTAGGTTGCAAGTAAAAGGATAGAAAAAGACGTATCCTCCAAACATTCATTAATCAAAAGAAAGTAAAGTAATTGTAAAGGAAATGGCACCCCACTCCAGTACTCTTGCCTGGAGAACCCCATGGACAGAGGAGCCCGGCAGGCTACAGTCCACGGGGTCACAAAGAGTCGGGACATGGCTGAAGTGACTGAGCATGCAAAAAGAAATGGATATTACTTATTATTTCTTTAGAGCAAAGACATTTACCAGAGATTCAGAGGGACCTGACATAATGACAAACTCACTTAAGCAAAAGGGAAGAATTTCCTGGAAGACTCATAAACCAAACTGTTGGCTGGACAAGGAGTTAGTGGAAATCAAAGACATGGAACCATGACTAGATGTCTTCCATTCTCTTTTCTTGATTTCTACATCTCAATAGGAATTGCATTTCTCAGATTTCTATGAGACTGAAAACATGGCCACCAGTGGTTCCTGAGACTCATGACTCTTGTCATCCGTGTATCCCCAGCTCCAGCTCAAATAATTTCAGGAATGAGAGTGACGCTGGTTCATAAAACAGCATGGTAGATCTGCTACAGTCACATGGTTCCATCCACCACAAATAGCTTTTCAAATCCTCATCCTCCTGATGAATGCCTACTTTACATTACAGGTTCCATTTAAGCATCATTTCCTCTAAGAATTTTTTCCTAGTATGTTCTCACAATAGAGTTTAACACTGTTCTTCACATCCCCACATTCCTCTATATACCTGTATCATGGATCTGATAATGCTTTATTTTGCTTGTTTCCATTTCTTTCTGCATGCGTAAGTTGCTTCTGTCATGTCCGACTTTGTGACCTCATGGACAGTAGCCTGCCAGGCTCCTCTGTCCACGGGACCCTTCAGGGAAGAACACTGGAGTGGGTTGCCATGCTCTTCTCCAGATCTTCCCCACCCAGGGATCAAACTCCTGTCTCTTACGTCTCCTGCATCGGCCAGCGAGTTCTTTACCACTAGCGCCACCTGGGAAGCAGCTCTTTCTACTAGACCCTAGTTTCATCGACATTTTTGCTTCCCCAGCTCCTAGCAGGGTAGTCAGGTTGCTAAGGATTCTAACAAAACTCATTGGCAGCTCATTCCAAGTGTGGACATTGAGCAGTTGTAACCATCCATGCACTCACCAATGTGCATGAAGGAGTGACCACAGTAGCAGAAGAAATTGTAGACGTTTGCCAGGAAGAATGAAAAGGCCTGCCCCAGGATAGGGTCACACTTACCATTTAATTGTATTCTCAACTCCCTAGGGTGGCTTCCTTGGTTTGGGACAGAGAAAACTCCAAACAGGAAGTGCCATGTCAACCTACATAGTGATGTAAATCACTACTGAATAACTGAGGAGTTATATCTCAGTAATGGGAAGGAGTTACTTCCCATCTGGGGAGTTTGTATTAAACTTAAAAAATGTAAAAACCAAAAAAAAGGGCCCTTCCGCGTTCTCTCTTGAACAAAGAGGGGAAAAGATAAAGGAAGAGCTAAGGGATTTTTTAATAGTGGGAGAAAACTTCCCAAGGACAAGAAGATGCCCTCTGTCCCAGATGACAGGTCCCAAAACCGACATGCTTTGGGCAGCTGCAGACCCAAGCTCAGGCCTCCAAGCAGCCTATGGAGCGCTCCGTGGAGAAGACAGGAGAGTGGCCTGTCAGCCAAGCAGTCATCCCTCAGAGCACGCCTGCCAATTTCCTTCCCTTCTGTTTCTCCATCGTACTCAATGTCTTTTCTAGGAACTGTTCTACGACCAGGACAGCTGCGCTGGGGATTAGTCGCAGTAGTAAATCTTCTCTGGTGAGAGCAAAATACGTATCTCTGACCTCCAGTTTCTCACCAGGACCCAGCTGGATTGGTCCATCAGAACCCATACACCCTGAGGCACACACTGGTTTAATTTTTCCTCTGACATTCAGGAGACACAACGTAATTACATCTATTGCTCATCCATCGTCTCTCACTCACCAGCACAGACATGAAAAAGTCAGGGAGAATAACAACTAACTCCCCAGAGCAAGTTTACTAGGCAAGCTGAGCAGCTGTGTGCGGCATCAGTGCATACAGGACATGAAACATCACTAGAATGAACTCTAAAATACATTTCATTAACTCAGGCCCCACAAACAACTCCTCACATAACCAGTCGATATGAACTGGTCCCACATCCACAGAAGAAGTGGAGAAAATAGTCCTTACCAGCACCAGCTCCACCCAAACTAAATGAATCTTGAAATTTTATGTAAATGAGTATTAGTTTGGATTGGCTAAATTATTAGTCTACCTCATATTCCTTGGTTGAGCACAGTGCCCATTTCTCTTGTTTATTATGGTTCATACCTGAGCTAACCAATCAGAAAACAAAATGGAGATCTTAGTCAAGATGACTTAGAACTGTGTTTCAAGTTTTTGCTCAGAGACATGCTAACGCGAACTGTGGTTTACCGGCTTCTAGTTTATTCTCCTCTCTTCTCTTGCCTTTCCACTATTTGAGGGGAAAAGCAAAGGGAGAAAAAGGAAACCAAGATGGTTCAAAGAGAAAGCTGATGGGTAGACTAAAATTTGACTGATACTCCAAAATACGTCTTTTTGGACAAACAGTGATTAAAAAAAAAAGATTCGTGAAAAATGACCAAGCCGAGTGTAACCACTCACTCCTCAAGCCTTTTATTTTTAATAAAAAGGAGTTATGAGAACATCTTCAAAAAGTGACCTCCTCTAACATTTAAAATAACACTTCAGATTCAAATACAGATAGAAATTGAGTATATGCTCAAGATGGCTGATGCTATCAGTTCACTTGGATATGTTCCTCACATCCTGCTTCAAATTCGTTCCACATGGACCTAAATGTGAGGCTTCCCAGGTGGCTCAGTGTAAAGAATCCTCCTACCAATGCAGGAGACATAAGAGACATGAACATTACATGGGATGGTGGCTTAAACTTTATTAAAGGAAAGTTTAACTTCAGAGGCCTTAGATACATTTGGATTACAATTGCAAAATAAGAGAGAGAATATTTTACCACTGAATTAAAATGGTGTTCTAATGAATAAAAAGAATATTGCTATTTCAAATTGTGTTACTCCGCTAAAATGCAGACTATACTATACACAACACACCAATTTTGTATATCATATATATACCAAGGAAAAATTGGAAAGACATAAACACTGTGTTAATGGTAGTTATCTCTTACCTGGTACAATCAGAATTGATTTTATGGTTTGTTTTTGGCTGTGCTGGATCTTCACTGCCACTTGGGCTTTCTCCAGTTGCAGTGTGTGGGCTGCTCACTGTGGCAGCTTTTCTTGTTGCAAAGCACTGGCTCTAGGGTGCACAGGCTTCAGCAGTTGTGGCATATGGGCTCAGCAGTTGCAGCTCCTGGTGTCCAGAGCACAGGCTCAATACTCGTGGTATACCAGTTTAGTTCCTCTGCAGCACGTGGGATCTGCCCAGATCAGGGATCGAACCCTTGTCTCCTGCATCAGCAGGTGGACTCTACCACTGAGACAGCAGGGGAGCCCTCGAGTTGATTTTAAAAATGTTTTTCCTTTATGCTTTTGCATTATTTCCACCCCCCAAGATTTCTGTAATGAACACATGTAGGTTACTTGCATAAGAAGAAAATAAATACATTAATTTAGAAAATGATCGTTCAGTAAAGAGAGTATTATACACTCCTCCAAACTGAGATTCAAGCAGATTTAACAACTACATTGAACAGCTTTCAAGAAAGGAATAGAGCAGGTGTCTGTATGTTAAATGAAAACTTTCTCAGCTTATTAGCCCACTTACAAGATTAACACAGGATAAAAATCACTGAAACAAGCAACAAATGTAAAATAGATGAAATAGCTTCTCAAATCATTAATGCTGCGCTCCTAAAGAATCTTTGTAGCACCCATAAAAGAGATCTTGTGGTTTTAAAAAGATCTTGAACTTGCTCTCTGAGAAATTCAATCTGTAGGCCTGTGTTTAAACACAGGATATTATTATATAACTAAGCAGCTGTGAAGATTAATCGTGATTAAAAATAAAAGGGAAAAGACACAGAACACCAAGGCAGGACTGTTTAATGAGAGAAGGGTGACTCAAAGGAAAACAGTATCTATACTGGGTAATAAAGTCAATCCATAGACTTATCCAGTAAGAATAAAGATGCTGCTGCTACTGCTGCTAAGTCGCTTCAGTCGTGTCCGACTCTGTGCGACCCCAGAGACAGCAGCCCACCAGGTTCCCCCGTCCCTGGGATTCTCCAGGCAAGAACACTGGAGTGGGTTGCCATTTCCTTCTCCAGACTGTTAGTAGCTGCTACTGCTGCTGCTAAGTTGCTTCAGTCGTGTCCGACTCTGTGCTACCCCAGAGACAGCAGCCCACCAGGTTCCCCCGTCCCTGGGATTCTCCAGGCAAGAACACTGGAGTGGGTTGATATTTTATTTCAAATCTGATTCAAAAGGTATGCTTATTAAATCTAAGATTACACCAGAAATAATGAAAATAATATTCATAAGCATATATACAAAATACATGTATTATGGCCCATTTGTGAATGGCCCAGTATTTTCAAACTTCATGTCATCTTTCAAACCCAAACATCTTAATGTGTCTATAATTTATCTTTCCAGCCTTATTCTTTCCTTACACCCTGCTTTTCCATTTTACCCCACAGTCCAGACGTTTGAATGCCATATACACTGTCCATTCACCACCTTCTGACATGAACTTCCAGTTCATCCCTTACATATAAGCCCCAATCCGTTAACATTTCCTTGGAGCCCACCACCCCACCTTATACTGTGGCACGTTCATCCAGACCATAAAGATTTATGGAGCAGCAACAGGATCTATGATAGGTTCTGGGGATACAGAGATGAATGGAACATGGTCTTGCACTCAAGAACTTTGGATGAGCGAGGGACAGACAGGTAAACAATAGTTAAAATGCAGTCCGCTTGCAGGGAGAACTCATGGCTACGCTTAGTGGACCCAGCCTCCAGTTACTTGTAATCACTTGTTATTAATCCATCATTCACAAATTCTCCTAAACCACTGTTTGCAAACTCAAGTCTTACAGAGCAAGCACGTAACATAAATTTATCAGGCTGGGAGTGAGATAATAGTTCACGCTGAAAACTGTCAGATCTAAAGGCATTAAATTTCTTCTTCTTTAAATGCCATGCCTGAAAATCAAAATGTGCCTGTCTTCTATATACTAAGGTTAACATCATTTAGTGTTTACTCCATGTGGGCTCCTGTCCCTCTTCTAGGCATTTTACATGTTGAAGCCGATACTGTGATTCTACCCATTTTACAAGTGGGACAACTGAGGCACCAGAGGGTTCTCATAACTTGCTGAGGTTACACGGTTGTTAGGGTGGTGAAACTGGAGCTTGAACGCAGTCAGGCTCCTTCGGAGCAGTACTTCACAGCATTATACTGCTGTATCTAAACTTTCAAAATTTCTTTATTCAGCTTATACTACATAATGAGCTACATATTTAATAATGTGCCAAATATCACTCCTTTTTGTTGTTGAACAAACTCTTTTTAATCAGTATATACAGACTTGATGCAAAAAAAAAATCTGTCCATCTGTTCATTGTTTGATAAATTTCATCACATTCCTTGCTTACAATCATTTTTCTCATTTGACGGTTCTACCCCCCAAAATACATGTTCACTACAAGAGAAAGTGGAGAGTGAAGTGTTTAAGGTATTCATGGTATTCTCACAACCACTCCTGGTAGCTCAGCTGGTAAAGAAGCCGCCCGCAATGCAGGAGACCTGGGTTCAATTCCTGGGTTGGGAAGATCCCCTGGAGAAGGGAATGGCTACCCACTCCAGTATTCTGGCCTGGAGAATTCCATGGACTGTATAGTCCATGCGGTCACAAAGAGTCAGACACGACTGAGCGACTTTCATTCAATTCTTTAGAACGAACTTTGTAGCTATACCCAAAAAAATACATGTTCACTACAGGAGGAAGTGGAGAGAGTGAAGTGTTTAAGGTATTCGTGGTATTCTCACAACCACTCCCCACCTCCTCCCTTCCTTCCGGTCCATCTCCAATACCCTTCCCAATTCTGGATGCATGTGGTTTATTATTAGTCCTCCAAACAGCAGGATAACATTTGATTTTCAGTAACTGTCAGCATGTTTACACCTCTGTGGATCTTTATGGACAAGGCAATCCATCAGGCCAGTGTCTTCAGAAAAGTCCTATTAATACCAGCTAAAACAAATCCAAAGACACAGAGGCATCTGGTGAAACAGGCAAGATATAAACTCCTGAGTCGGTGATCTTAATTTAAAACATTTCACTAGATCAGGAGATATAGTCACTTTTTAGTCATGAACTTTCCTAAGAACTCTGAACATTATATTCATTTCACTTAAGTAAGCTGAAGCCAAAAAATTTAAGATTCTTGCTAGAGGCTGCATCAGTTCTGCCTCCTGCCTTTGTTCCTGCTGCTTCCTCAGCTGGAACCTCCCCACAACACCTGCACCCCCTTCCCAAAGCCTGCCTGCTACCCCAACTTCCTGAGATTCCTCACATGTCCCCTCCTCTGGGAAACCTTTGACCTCCAAGGTGGTTATGTGTCCCTCCTGTGTGTACCCAGAACCAGCACGTAATATCTACTTCAGTTGCCTATTTACTTCTCTGATCTGTAGTTAAGAATATACATACATATACTTTTTAGCCCAATTTGTACCTAAATTTACTCAGTAATACTTATTTCTGGGGGAAAAAAAAGTTGTGCCCTTGAGCTTTAAACTTGGCTGTTTATTTTACAATCTCAAGAATGGTAAAAAAAAAAAAAATATATGGGTTGTGAGCTTTGGCACTGAACTAATGTGGGTTTGGCATCCAACTCTAGTTCTAATGGCTGTGTGACCTTGAACCGAGGCAGTTTTATCCTTTGGAAAATAAAGACCTACTTCGCTGTCAAGATTAAAGCAAAGGGGCGCAGAGCAGATCACCTGGGCAAGTTCGTGCTAAGTGTTAACTGCTGCTTTATTTCTCAGGAGACATTTAACTTTCATCAAAAGGAGAGATTTAACCAAAAGGACAGAAACAATAATGCTAGCTGATTGGGGAACTATTCAACGTATTTTATGATAAGCAACGTTACCTACATTGAGATTAACACTTAATATTTGTTATCTGTTGCTCTCCACTTATTCAATATCAAAATGTGTCTTAAATGGTTTGAAAATGTATCTGACTCCTTTAAATGCTCTAATAAAAAACAGATCTGAAAAATAAAAAGCAATGTTGGCACCATCTAGCGGAGTATCTTTAATGCCAGGAAATTAATAGTACAGTAAACATCAATCAATAAGCTATCTCAATCTCTAGGAGACTGGAAACTTCATCCAAATCTCTAAGCATCAAATTTAAAAGGACTTAGAAAGTATTTTGAAATTATTTGCTTAACAGTAAATTGGCTTCTGAGCCAGTAAAAAATCCAGTAATCCAGTTGAGTGTTTAAACCCTTCTTAAGACAGGAACTAAGATGCTTAGTGGCCAACTGCTGCCAAGTTTAACCTGAGACCCAAAGACAATGCTTAGTAATAGACCGTCTCTAATGAACTTTTCAACTCTGGACCATTCGGAATTCCAAGAGGAAGTGTGTCCCATTTCCATGGGTTTTCCTCTTTTAGCTCTCTGAAGCCTCAGGATTAAGTAAGATCTTCTTTCACCATCAGTATAATCCATAAGTACAATAACATAAACAACTGCACTGTATCTTAATTCATTTACACATTTATTAACCTCCACTTGCTCTAAATCAGAAGCCATACTAAGAACTGGGGATCCCAAGAATAAAACAAGGTATTCCTGCTCTTGAGCAGCTCTCAGTGTTGAGTTTTATTTGCAAAAATGTAATATTTTAAGCCATCATTAATTCACAATTGAAGTAGGCACTTACTCATGCTGCTGCTACTGCTAAGTTGCTTCAGTCGTGTCCGACTCTGTGCAACCCCATAGACGGCAGCCCACCAGGCTCCCCCCGTCCCTGGGATTCTCCAGGCAAGAACACTGGAGTCGGTTGCCATTTCCTTCTCCAATGCATGCAAGTGGAAAGTCAAAGTGAAGTCACTCAGTCATGTTCGACTCTTCTCGACCCCATGGACTGCAGCCTACCAGGCTCCTCCGTCCATGGGATTTTCCAGGCAAGAGTACTGGAGTGAGGTGCCATCGCCTTCTCCAAGGCACTTATTCATAGCTGAAACCAAAGACTTGAGATGAGACAGAGAAACGGTACAAAAAGGAAACCAGGGTGGAATCCAGTGCTGAGAGCTAGAGACTCATTCACAATCCAGATCTGCCAACTATGAGTGATGCAAATAATTCTGCTTTTTGCAATTAGTATGTATTTTATAATTAAAACTTTTAATCCCCAAATGTTTCTTGTTTCATTGTTTTGAAGATCAGATGAGAACACTGGTCAAAGTACATGGCACAGAGCTTTTTAACTGGGAAGCTCAACTAGTCCACTAGTTTTTAAAAATGGAGTATCCCCTTAATCAATTTTTAACACAATTTTGTTAATTTAATTTACATTAACACACATTTTGTTAAGAAGAGTTTTGTTCATGATGATAATACTCGATGACAGAGAATGAAGCAAAAAGGTAAACATAAAAGTAAAAGCCTTCAAGTCAGACCTAAAATTACATTAGGATTGGAGCCCTTGACAGTCAGCCACCCTAAAGAAGTTATTGTATCATCACGGACAAATTTTCACAGGGTGGGAAAGACTAAATGTTAGAGATATAAAGGCCTCAAACACTGATGTTCACTTCACTCTTCGTGATCCCTAGATAAACGCATTTCCCAGCTGTACTGGATGCCTGGGGTCTGGCTGCTCAGCATACAAACCCAGTCCTACTTCAGCCCCTTCCCGGTTCTTTGCGACGGTGAGAGAGGGAGGGGAGCTGCCACTCCCCTGCCCTCTGGCGGCGGAAGCACGGCCAGCAGCCTCAGTGCAGCTGGGACGGGCTCCACTCCCCGGAAGGTCTGCACTGCTGCCGACAAGGGTCGGGCGGGGCAGAATCCTGGCCACCTGGCCCCACAGCAACTTCTCATCCATTCTGTGACCTACACACTCCCCCGATAAATTCATTTTTTCCTTAAGTAGTTCCTGTTGTGTGTAAACAAGAACCCTAAACTAAGGACACTTCCGTAAAACTAATAAATATCAGTGCCATGACATTATTTTAGTATCTTTTTCTCCATGACTGAATATACAAAGATAATGGGAGCAAAGTATTCTTCCGCTGTAAAGATGGGTGGAATAGATCAAAATCCACTTGTTGAATTTTCTTTAAATAGTCCTCCAGAGCAACCTAGAAAAAGAGAATAATGGTCACCAGATCATATAGATTAAATCTTTTAAAGAAACAAAAATAAAACCAGCAGGTATTAAGGCTACTTTAGTATTCCTGAGATGGTCTTCTGCATGCTAAGACTGTAAATGAGAATTTTTAAGAAAGAGAAAATAAAGACATCTTCTAAGAAATCTGGAAGTTATGAAGCTAACTGTATCACAGAGCTAGGACTATCAAGCTAATTTGGATCGTAATTTACAGTGTTCTGGTCAAAATGTAAAAAAGAAATGATTTGCCCTATTTTATTACTAGATTCTGTAGAATACAAAACTGCTACTGCTACTGCTAAGTCCTGTCAGTCGTGTCCAACTCTGTACAACCCCATATATGGCAGCCCACCAGGCTCCCCCGTCCCTGGGATTCTCCAGGCAAGAACACTGGAGTGGGTTGCCATTTCCTTCTCCAATGCATGAAGGTGAAAAGTGAAAGTGAAGTAGCTCAGTCCTGTCCAACTCTGAGCGACCCCATGGACTGCAGCCTACTGGGCTCCTCTGTCCATGGGATTTTCAAGGCAAAAGTACTGGAGTGGGGTGCCATCGCCTTCTCCGATACAAAAGTGGTGTTTCTATTAAGGAAAAGGAACACCCTCCCCAGCCCAACCCTCCACAGAAATGCACTGTGCCATGAGCGGGAGCCCAAGTTGCTTAAAACAGTATTTTGTGAAAAAGTTCAGAGTCTCCATATTCTTGTTAGAAGAAAATCTGCAACCAGGGAGAACAATCCCAGGTCCCTCAGAGATCACGCCATGCTCCCCCATCACACAAAACTCGGCAAAGTTTTCTCTGGGATTGGGGTGGGGCGGGGGGCAGGTTAGAAAACACTGCCGATGGGTAGTGCTCTTCATGGATTTCAATGTTACTAATCTGTAAATTTTTAACATATTGCAATAACTTCTTATTACACAGAGAGGCACCTAGTTTGGCACTGCACGACGCAAAGCGGCCCCACCGCCCTCTCACTCACGCGCACAGCACCCCCTGGAGTTCTGCGGCACGACCTGGGTGTCCACAGCCGGCTGGGGCCCGTCTACAGGACTAGGTTTCTCCCATACACTATCAACGAGTAAGTTTACGTATCAATTCAGTCTCCACTTCTGAATCTTTCAACTTATATACACACATCAGGTATGTGCATGAACGCGCACAGCTGCCAAAGACCTGGAACAGTCCAGAAGTTCTTTGACAGAAACAAATAGATAAATAAAATGTTCACATGATGAAATATTAAGCTGCAGTGAAATTAAAATGTATTTAGATAGAATAATATGGATAAATCTTAGCAATATTATATGTGTGTGTGTGTGTAACCTATAAGAAATAAACAGAAAATGATCCATTTTTATAAAGCTCAAAAACAAAACTAAGCAACATACTGGTTAGGAATATACAAAATGGGAAAAGCATTTTTAGAATAATAAATACCAAGTCCAGGACAGCTACCTGGAGGAGGAAGGCAGAAGGGGATGAGATGGGGAAAACACGTGAGCGCAATGGAACAACAACATTTTAGGTCCTGGATGGAGCAGTGGGTTCATGGGTGTTCATTATGTTATGCTTCACAATACGTGCATACGTATAGATATACTCATTTGTAGATATCAAATAAAAAACACTTTAAAAAAGAATAAAAGAAAAACCTTTGAAGGTATTTTATGGGCTCTCACATGTTCTCTTTGTTTTTTGGGGGAAAAAAGCTCATATTATTCATAATGTTCTGTAACTCATTCTTTGGCTGTGTGAAATCGTCATTGTGGCATGCAGGCTTCTCTAGCTGTGGTGACCGGCTTAGCTGCCCTGCGGCATGTTTAATCTTCCTAGACCAGGGATCAAACCTGTGTGTCCCCTGAACTGGAAGGAGGACTCTCAACCACTGGACTCTACCGTAACCTGCTTTTTTGAATCACTCAATATATTGTGATTAACTTTTCATCTCTAAGAATTTTATTATGTACATTTTAATAGTTTCATAATATCCAATTACAGGAAAAGTTACTGAAATTAAGGTGCAAGCACATAATAAAGAATTATACAGCCATTAAATATTAATAAATATTTTTAATGATGTGGTTAAATGCTTGATAAATAGGACACTACCATATAAAGCGTGATTTTTATTTATTTATTTTTTTAAAAGCGTGATTTTTAAATACACACAGAAATTCATTAAAAAAAAAAAAAGAACATTTGGCAAAACTAATACAATTATGTAAAGTTTAAAAAAAAAAAAAAAAAGAACAGAGTAAATAGCTTTTATCTCTGGGTCCAGGAACTGTGCTATTTATGGTATGATAGTTATTTTCTTCTAATATTCTTTTTATATTGTCCAAATCTCTATTATGAGAATATATTGCTTTTATAATCAGAAGATTTCACTGAAATACAAATGAAACAGACCTCAAAATTAGAGCTCAACTAAGCATTCACAAATCAGGATTTGGTTCAAAGTCTGAGTGAGTGAGTCACTCAGTCATGTTTGACTCTTTGCGACCCCATGGACTGCAGCCCACCAGGCACCTCTGTCAATGGGATTCTCCAGGCAAGAATACTGGAGTGGGCTGCCATTTCCTTCACCAAGCAAAGTCTGGCTAATGGCAAATAAATTGTTCAAGGTAACAAATTCATTGTGAAATTTTCAAAGATGTTATAATTTCTGAATACAGCTTCTGAAAACCATGGGCTTCTCTGGTAGCTCAGCTGGTAAAGAATCCGCCTGCAACGCAGGAGACCCTAGTTCGATTCCTGGGTTGGAAAGATCTGCTGGAGAAGGAATAGGCTTACCCACTCCAGTATTCTTGGGCTTCCCTTGTGGCTCAGCTGGTAAAGAATCTGCCTGCAAAGCAGGAGACCTGGGTTTGATCCCTGGGTTGGGAAGATCCCCTGGAGAAGGGAAAGGCTACCCACTCCAGTATTCTAGTCTGGAGAATTCCATGGACTGTATAGTCCATGGGGTCTCAAAGAGTTGAATACGACTGAGCGACTTTCACTAGCACTTCACTTTTCTGAAAACCTCATCTATAGAGGACAACATATGCTACCCCGGACGAGTCATTTTCAAACAGCAGAACCTTTTCTTTGAAGAAAGTAATTAACAGATGCCCCCCACACACAGCACATGGGGTGATGCATGCCCCGGCTGGGATGAGGAGTAGGACAGCAGCAGCTCCCCGGGACTGTCATGCAGTCCCGCCACTTTCTCCTCGCACAGTTTGGAAACTGAGAACTGGGCTCCAGCCCGAGGAGTCTCTGATCCATTAGGTCTGCGGCAGACCCCCAAATGTGCATTTCTACATGACCCCAGGCAGATACTGCCAGGCCAGGGACCACGCCACCAGCCCAAAAGACTGGTTCTTGGCCTAGCTGCACTTCATGATTTCCGGGGGAACTTGTAAGTGGTATCAATGCCTAGATCCCACCTCTTAAATACTGTGATTTAGTTGGTTTAGAGAGAAGCCCAACATTGTTTTGTTTTAAAAGTTCCCCCAAGTGATTCTGACGGACAACCAGAGTTGAGAACAACCTTTTTTTCCACAAAAGTGAACAAAACAGTATTTAATCTTCTTGTGGCTTGTAATTCAAAATAGGTGATGGTACATCACCAAATGATCAAATAAATAACAATTAAAAATGGTGATTTAGAATGTGTTGACACAGAAAGAGAGGCTTGACGTCTCATTTATACCAAAAACACATATATAATTATATGAATATAAAAAGTCCGAAAAGATGAACAGACATTATCTCTGGAAAGGATAGAATTGAGAAAAGATTCCAATTCTTCTTTTGCCTCTTGTTATATGAACATCTAAAATATTAATGTATTACTTTCATAATAAGTAAACTCAGTAAAGAAACAAAATGATTTCAAACACTCAGATCTGAGACCTAGGACAAAAGATGTCAAGGAACAGAAGAGCATCTTGGAACATATTTTAGGGAGAAAGGTAGAAGATATGTTTGGTACTGTAGAAAATGCTTGAGTTTTCCATTTTCAAACATCACAAATCTTTGAACCTTGGTCTACAAAATGAAGTAAACCACACTGAAGAATAATGTATGACATGATCTAGCTCAGAATCTGTTTCCCATATTAGGTGCTACTAACCGGAAGTTGTTCTCATTTTTTAATGTATTTTACAACAATGGTTCCTGAACCTGGCTATACATCAGAATCACCTGGGTAATTAAAAAAATAAAAATCATCACAAATCCTCTTAGGAATGCCCCCCACAACCCCAAGAGTCTGAGTCTTAGTAAGAAGACCCCAGGAATCAGTATTTTTGAAGAGGCTTTCCAAGATGATTCTGATGCAGCCAGCTCAGCACTGCACTTTCAGGAACCAGTGCTACAATATGGTCACTATTGAGAAAAAAATTAATAAGTACACCATTAGGTCATACTTATATGGCTAGAAGCAGCCTAACACTCCTATGAGGTAGTTTATCCTGTGAGTCCCATTTTACCTATGAGTAAACTGAGGAACATAATGATTAAGGAACTTGTTCCACAGTAAGTGACAAAGCAAATTCAAACCAACGTGGTCTGGCTGCAGTTAGCACTAACGATAATTCCACTCACCTGCCTCTGGGGAACACAGGCATGACCTTCACCAAGAGCAGAACGTTAACCAACAAAACCTACACTAAGGGACGAAAACAAAAACAAATACTACAGACTAAAGAACTGCACTGGAAACCTTATTAAAAAAAAAAGGCTATACACATCTGCTTTAATAATTAAACAACTTATTCTGTTAACCTACTTACAGTCTGAAGAAAAGCAGGAAATGCTTTCACAGGAACACTTCTGTGGAAGGACCTAGCCTAAAAAGGGAAGACAAAAGAAAACTGGTTTGAAAGACAAGTATTTCTGGAAATTAACCCTCTCCCTCTGAAAGTGAACACAAAACAACACCAGCAGTTTCAAACAGCATCACTAGGGCCTTTCTTGAAAACAAGAAAACAGTTATCTCCTGCTGGTTGAGATTAACTTGCCAAACCTAAAGAAATCAGGAAAAGGCACTATATTAAGAATTCTATTCTTCTTTAAAAAAAAATTATTTATTTTATTTGACTCCGCCAGGTTTTAACTGTGGCATGCAGCATTTTCAGCTGCAGCACGTGGGATCTAGTTCCCTGACCAGGGATCAAACCCAGGCCCCTTGCATTGGGAACGTGGGATTTCAGTCACTGGACCACCAGGCAAGTCCCAAGAATTCTACTCTCTCTGTCATTTGGTTTTCGCATTTCCAGCTGCCACAACTTTGACCACCACTGCCCCCCGCCACACAAAGAGGAACCCTGGATACAGAAGGCCACCTGTAAATGATGTGTGGATTTTCAACTGCGTGGAAGGCTGGCACCCTAAGCCCTGTGGTTGTGCAAGGGTCGACTGTATTTGCACATCAGTCCCAGCACCTCCCCAGCCTGGATGTCAGCCTCTCTTGCCTAGATGACTGTAAGACCCTCCCAGCCACGCTTCCTGCGTCTGTGTTCCCCTACCGTTAATTCATGTCACACAAGCAGCCAAATTAATGTCATAAAGTCATTGTTTAACTTAACTCCCTGATAGATCATGTCTCAACTACTCATCTTAGAATTCAAAGGCCTCCGCATCTTGAATCTAATCTTACCTATCCAACCCAGCTCCCTAATGCCCTGGACTACAAAGCCTCGACCCACCCGGAGTAATGCCCACCCTCCACCTTCCCCAAGCCCACTTCTGTCTACAGGCCTTTGTTTACATCGTCAGAAACTACTTCTACTCCCTGACTCAATTCTCAACCCACTGTACTCGGTTTTACTCCATCTACTAAAACTGCTCTCTTCGAGATCATTCACAATTTACTGATCAGCATACCCCTCTTTTCTCTTCAATCTCTCTAAGGAATGCAGGACTTTAGTATTTCCCATTCTTGGAATCTGCTCCTCCCTTAGGTTTCCAACACACTGACTCCGAGTTCTCCTTCCTACCTGAGAACTGGAGGTGGGTTCAAGGTTCAGCCTTTGGCCTTCTTGTCTAAATATACACTGTCTTTGGACAACAGCGTATCCACACCTGGAGCTTTAACCCTAAGCCTTCCACCTGAATGACTCCCCAGGCTGTATCTCCAGTTCTGACCTCCTCTTACAGTCGTCATCCTGCAATCTGCATTTTGGCCCACTTCCTTAAATGCCCTCGAATCCCCTTAAATTCAGTGATGCCCAGAAGACTACTGATCAGCAGCCAGCACACCACTGCTTTTCTACTGCAGTCTCTGACTGGCACTAGCACAATCTATATTTGAACTTCATGAAACCTTCCCCTTCCTGCTCCCTGACCCTGCTACGATCCAATCAGTTATCAAGTCTAGTCGCTTCTTCCTCTGTTATGTGTGTGCTCGGTGCTGTGCTCCGTCGCTACAGTCATGTCCAACTCTTTGCGACTCCATGGACTGTACCCGCCAGGCTCCTCTGTCCATAGGATTTTTCAGGCAAGAATACCAGAGTGGGTTGCCATGCCCTCCTCTAGGGGAATTCCCGAGCCAGGGATCGAATCCGCATCTCCTGCATCACAGATGAATTCTTTACTGCTGAGCCACTGGGGAAGCTCATTATATGTATATATGTATGTATATACATTCACATACATACATGTAAAATATCTACCCTCCCTAAATCAGACACTCTTTATTTTTTAATGACTTATTATGGCTGAATTAGTTGGTAAGTATTAAATTACTTGGTAAGTATTAAACCTAGACAGCATATTAAAAAGCAGAGACATTACTTTGCCAACAAAGATCCATATAATCAAAGTTGTGGTTTTTCCAGCAGTCAAGTACGGATGTGAGAATTGGACCAAGCCAGAGAATTGATGCTTTTGAACTGTGGTGTTGGAGAAGACTCTTGAGAGTCCCCTGGACTGCAAGGAGATCAAACGAGTCAATCCTAAAGGAAATTAACCCTGAATATTCACTGGAAGAACTGATGCTGAAGCTGAAACTCCAATACTTTGGCCATCTGACGCAAAGAACTGACTATTGGAAAAGACCCTGAAGCTGGGAAAGATTGAAGACAAGAGAAGGGGATGGCAGAGGATGAGATGGTTGGATGGCATCACCGACTCAAAGGACATGAGTCTGAGCAATCCCCAGGAGATAATGAAGGACAGGGAAGCCTGGTGTGCTGCAGTCCACAGGGTTGCAGAGTCGGACACAACTGAGCAACTGAACAACCACAAAGTATTAAATATGAGAATCATGTCTTTGTACTTTCTGGGCTTTAATAACTTAAGTGGAAATTTTAATTTCAGAAACTATTTTGACTGAGCAAACTAGATAAGTTACAAAAATACTTGCTGCAACAAATTTGCTCTTACATTGTATACTGAGAATGAGTATACCTGCAAGATTCAAAGACCACCATGGTTTCAGTGACACAATTTCCCCCTTACAAATCTCTCTTAGGAGATGTCGCAGGTACGAAATAAGACTGAGCCACAGGAGAGGCACAGCCCTTTGGACTCCCCTGCAATTCCTATGGCATTCACTCATATCCTGGAAGCAATCAGGTTGAAGCTACCAAGAGGGTTTAAGAATGCAATAAATCAGATACTCTTTCAACTGTGGCAATAGGAAATGATTTACTAGAGATGATTATTAAGAGCATGCAGGATGGAAGCCAAATTACAGCCCGGTGAACAGGGTCACAGTGGTGAGGGCCTTGAAGTAAAAATACACATAGAATGTGTATTCAAAAAAGGTTAACTGGGAGGGAAAAGTAAGAAACAGAAGGGTCCCATGGGCTGCTCACTAAACACAGTAGCAACAAACTAGAAGATAAACGGGGCAAGCTGTCAGAGAGGCCAGCTGAAAACACCAGCTGGGAACTGCTGAGGATGTAAAGTTCTGGAAGGGCGGAAGAGGAGAGGCATCAGCCTTGACCAGGCAGGAAGACACACTCTCCCCTGAGAGACAGAGAAACAGTGAGCAGACGAGTCCCAGGACAGCCTCACTGAGGAAGCTGAGGAGGAGAAAGGGGGATTTTTAAAAAGTGGAAAAAGTTTACAATAGTCCCTAAGATACATTTGCTGGGATTTCACTGAGCAATGGATACACACTGTTAAACAGAAAACGCTACAACCAAGCCTTAGGAGTAGCCACAGCTAGAAACAACGGTTTCCTAAATGATTCGGCTAAAGGAGGCTACTTACGTGCTTTAGGTGCAAGTGTGCCTGGCTGGCCACGTCATACACCACGTCTCTCACATTTCTATCTTGACTCTTCCGTAGAAAATCCTCTTGTGAAACACCGTGCTACGTAGGAAAATGCGCACTACGTTAGGAATCAAAGAGCACACTTAAAACTAACTCAGCTCAAGACAACAGGTGATAGAACAATATGTACAGTAAAATGCTCTTTTGGTTTTTAAAATACAGCTATATGTACGTGTCACACACAAACACACTGTCCCTCCTAGAAGAACATGCAACAAGATGCTAAGGAACGACAGTAGTACCTGGAACAAAATAAACAAACGGATAAGAAATTTAAAAGAACAGACAATAATGAACCTCATCCAGAAAACAAAGGTTCTCATACACAGTAATTTTTCTGAAGGATTACTTCCTCCTTTAAAATAAAAGAACAGGCTAAGGTGAACACTAGGAATAATTATGAAATTGCTTGGAAGGGAATGAGGCTACACCAAGTGAGGTTCTCTGGACCTTCTTACACACAGCTCTACCACGACCTAAAATGCCTGACTGAAAAAACTCTGACTTGGTAACTCTGGAGCAAAAATGCAATACACATGTGTTTCAAAGAAATTACTGCTGCTAAGTTGCTTCAGTCGTGTCCGACTCTGTGCAACCCCAGAGACGGCAGCCCACCAGGCTCCCCCGTCCCTGGGATTTTCCAGGCAAGAACACTGGAGTGGGTTGCCATTTCCTTCTCCAATGCACGAAAGTGAAAAGGGAAAGTGAAGTCGCTCAGTCGTGTCCGACTCTTTGCGACCCCATGGACTGCCGCCTACCAGGCTCCTCTGCCCGTGGGATTTTCCAGGCAAGAGTACTGGAGTGGGTTGCCACTGCCTTCTCTAGAACAGACTAAAGAACAAGAAGAGAAATGTCCCTCCCCATATTCTTAAGGTAAATAATTAGGAGTCCAAGTAACAGCCTTACCAGCATACAGATATCCATGGGAAGGAACACCCTTCTTCTGCTCCCGTGATAGGGGGTGGCTCTCAAGCAAGTGACGATGCCTTGTGCTTTTCCGATGTGACTGGCGGCATGGTCTGCATGAAGATCCTTTATGCCTGTGATTTCAGAAATCTAACAATTAGGCCGCTCTTTTCTCTTCAAATGCGTAACAAGTGAATACAAGCAGCATAGGGAAATCACCTTAACACGTAAAAGGTGTTTATCCTGTGTTTCATATCTGAAAAACAGGATTTATGTGAGCAAAACTGGGCACAAAGACAAGCTGATCATTTACCAGTAACAGGCTTCTGAACGTCAACTTTTAAATAGAAGGTTTCCTCAGACGACAGCATACCAAGAGCACATTTGGAATTTTAATCAGCTCTTGTGAAAAACACTGCAAGTCTTGCATTTCTTCTCCTCAGTGCAATTTCCATATGACCTCATTTTAAGTATATGCCTAACAGACTTTCTGCTCTTTGCGCCCTCCTTTCACTGCGTTGGCAAACATGTCACTGAATGGGCAGGCAGAACAGGCCTGGGAAACTGGGCAAGGACTTGTATTATTCTTTTAGGCTGACATAAAGACATATTGTTTTCTTCAAATGGATGGTATTGTCCTTGCCCCAAATAATTCCATTACAATCCTCATGACAATAAGCCTCACCAACTTAGAATAGAGTCAAAGGAGCAAAAATATCTAAACTCCATAGTTTGGGGTTTTGTTTTTTTTTTTAAGAAAAATCTCATAAAAACTTACAGAGTTTTATTTCTTCAACCTTTGTCTTAAACATGGGAAAGTATTATTGACAAAGAAGAAAGGAGTTGGGGGGGCGGGTGCGGGGGTGGAGGGAGAGGGGGCTCCGCCGCCCTCTCCCTCCCCCTCCTCGGCCCTCCGCCCCCCCTCCCTTTAACAAAAAAAAAAAAAAAAAAAGAAAGGAGTCAGGTCATAGGGCTTCCAAACAGTAAGGGTTGCATAAAAAAGTAAAATCATCTGCAATTACCAGATTATTAATTATAGCATGAGGCAGCTAAAGTACTTTTATGAGAATCTGGGTATTTTCATTAGTCTGCATTCCATTCCAAAGAAAGGTATATATTTATTATATTTCCATTCTACCTTGAAAGAAACAGAAAAGCTAGTCCTTTATAGTTGGTGCAAAGAAAAATTTTAACGTTAAACTGGTTAGACTGTCAAATTGTATGTTAACAGTATGGAGGGTCCTTAAAAAACTAATAACAGAGTTACCATATGATCCAGCAAGTTTATGCCTGGGCATATATCCAGAAAAGATGAAAAGTCTCATTTGAAAAGATATATGCACCGCAATATTCACAGCAACACTATTTACAATAGTCAAGACATAGAAACAGCCAAACTGTCCATCAGCAGATGAACAGAGTAAGATGTGGTGCACACACACAAGGGAACACAACTCAGCCATAGAAGCAGAAGGAAACGCTGCCACTTGCAGCAACACGGGTGGACTAGGGATTACCGTACTGAGTGGTAAATCAGACAAAGACAGATACTATATGATCCACTTATATGTGGGATCTGAAAAATCATACAAATGAACCTACTTACAAAACAGAAACAGACTTACAGACTTAGAAAACAGACTGGCAGTTACCAAAGGGGAAGCAGTGGGAGGGGCGAAGTAGGAGCCTGGGGCTGCCAGATGCTCATCATCATATAGAATAAACAACAAGGGTTTAGCACAGGAACTATATTCAGCTCTTATAACTACAACGAAAAAGAATCTGAAAAAAAAAGTATATATGTAACTGAATCACTTTCCTACATACCTGAAATTAACATAATGTAGATCGACTATACTTCAAGTAAAAAAAAGTATTTTCTTTAAGAAAGAGAAGTATAAAATAGGAAAAAAAAAAAAAACTTACCCAATATTTCTAGTGTTAGATAAAGAAGAGAACTCTGTGTATTTTCAGCATAATTTTCTAGTTCCTGGATATTACGATATGCTTTGTCATCCAAATTTTTTTCCTACAAACAAAATGTTTTATTTGTTTGATGGTTAATAACTTATTTTAAAAATGCACAATTTTTCCCCTAAAGAAATGACTATTAAATAATTAAAACTATTGGTATGAACTGTTTATTACACAATAAAATAAGATCCTACATGTTCACTACTTACAAATCACCCCTCAGAATAATACCTCAGGAATAATCTCAATGCACAAATCACCACAGACGTGGGGTTGGCTTAATTTTTACTTGCTTCTAAAGTCTAAGGTCTTTTTATACAGTTCATGAGGTTCTCACAGCAAGTATGCTGTGGTGGTTTGCCATTTCCTCCTCCAGCTGACTCACTGGAAAAGTCCCTGATGCTGGGAAAGACTGAGGACAGAAGGGGGCCTTCGGGGATGAGATGGTTGGATGGCATCACTGATGCAATGGACATGAACTTGGGCAAACTTTGGGAGATGACAAGGGACAGGGAGGCCTTCAGGGAATCTTCCCAACCCAGGGATCAAACCTGTGACTTTTTCATCGGCACGCAGGTTCTTCACCACTGAGCCATCAGGGAAGCCCCCACCTTAGACTGTGTTGTTGTTCAGTCACCCAGTCATTACGGAACTGGGCTTCCCGTGCTATACAATAGGTCCTTGTTGATTATCTGTTTTATACACGTTTTATTTACAGATCAAATGATAACATGTCTGGGGTTTACTTTAAAATAATCAAATACGGTTTAGTGAGGGAAGTTGGTAGAAAAAAAAATGAAAAAACACTGGACATGGGTTTATAACTATTAAAGCTAGGTGACACTATTTTCTCTACTTTTATATAAGTCTGAACATTTTCTATTTTTAAAAAAACACCAAAATAGTAGAGTATGATATGCACATGCATGCCTCTGCCTGGACGCCCGTTCACCTGTCTGTCTCCAGGTACCGGGGTAGGAGCTGAGGTAGGTGGCATGCAGTGATGGAGAACAGATAAAATGGCATAGTTCTCTAAAAGTCTGCTTCCTCCAAAATATTAATATACATATTAAAACATTTCTTCCCTGAAGAATTAGCATAAGGATTAAAAGAGGAGAAAAAACAAGACTTGAGCAACTGCAACTTACTCTTTCATCAATGATTTTCATAAGCCATCTTTTAGTCAGATTATGTCTTCTGACAGCCTAAAAAAAAAAAAGTTTTAAGTTTTTGGAAAGTACTACAAATGACTTCTGTAGACCTGAATAACATAAACAAACCAAATACAAAACCAGGCCAGGGAACATCTGTAATAACTCATCACCAGACAGCTATGTTAAAAACCTAGGGAAAAAGAAAATGTCCCTAGAAAACATTTTAAAACATTTTCAAGTAAAGATAATATATCCAAAACTTTTTCACTACTCTTTTCCTTATACTATTAGTAATTAGTGAATCCACTTTCAAAACAAACAAAAACACAAGAATTAAGCAGAGCAAGCTTCTCTATGCGGTATGCCTCGACTTCCATGCTTATTACAAACTTCTTTCCATAAAATGAAGACCCTATTTAATGAAAATAACCACTTTATAAAAAAGAAAAGGCTAATACAGCTCCAAAGAAAACAATCTGCAGGGTACAGTGTTATCTTACAAGTAAAGACACTCCATTAAGAAAGAGCACACTTAGTGCTTAGATCTTGGTCTCTAATACCATTTCCATCAAAGGAAACAGACTCTAAAAAAGGGGATTCCAGAGCTGGAAAAAGGGAGATTCGAGAGGATCCTGAACCATTTTATTGTGCCAGAAAATAGAAAGTGCAAAAAAAAAAAAAAAAGATAGGAGGCATGTTAGGACACAGGAGCCAGTCTGAAGGGACTCTCATTGTCCAAATATGGGACTATATGAATACCAAATAATTAAGTACAGTAATGAGGTATAATCTGCCTGCCAGTGTAGGAGACATAAGAGACAAGGGTTCATTCCCTGGGTTGGGAAGATCCCTTGGAAGAGGAAATGGCAACCCACTCCAGTATTCTTGCTTGGGAAATACTATAGACAGAGGAACTTGGTGGGCCACAGTCCATAGGGTCTGAAAGAGTTGGACACAACTAAGCGAATAAGCATGCATGCAAGCAATGATTTATAAAATACTGGACAAAAATGCAGTTTATACCAATAATTAATAAACAAATAAATAATATAGGAGAGTGAGAGCAATTGCTTACAGTAGCATGCCAAGTGGTAAATGTGAACAGAGCATTAGAGTTGGGACATTATCATTCTGTAATCATAACAGTAAAGACTGGATAAGAACCATCAGTGAATGTTACGTTTCACAGGAAACTGATGAGGAGTAGGATATTTGCATTGTCTTAAAGTTGATTAGTTGCAAGGGAAATTCTAATTATACAGTAGACTACACATTGGGAGAACCGGACAACATCTTGAATGTTAATGAAAATGAACAATGCAATAAAGGACGGATGGACAGAATGTGTCTCCAGATGTGACACTCCAAGAATACATCACTGATGCAGTATTCTGGCCAAGAGCGCATAACCTGAACCATCTAAGCAGGATAAAATATTAGACAAATCCAAAATGAGGAATGTTCTACTACAAAAAAAAAGATGTTATACACTTCAAACATGTCAATGTCATAGAAGACAAAGAAAAACTATGGAAATGTTCCAGATTAAAGTAGGCTAAACAGATATGACTGAAAAATACCTGACTGGATCCTACACTGGAGGGGAAAAATACATTAATGTATATCATTAGGTCAACTGACAAAATTGGAATATGACTGGAAAATCAGATGAAAGTTATTTCAAAGTTAAATTTACTAAAGTCAGTAACTATTCTGGTTAAATAAGAGAATATCTGTATTCTTAGGAAATACTAAAGTATTGAGAAATAAAGGGACATGACGTATGCAACTTATACTCAAATGATTTAAAAAAATTAAAAAAATTATGTGTGAAAATATACAGAGATCATGCCAGCACACACACACACGAGTGAGCACACACAAATGATTAACAAATAGGATAAAATGTTAACAACAGGTAAATGTGAGTGAACGACACAGAAGTGTTCTTACAAGATTTTTAATTTTGTAACCTTCCTAAAATTTTGAAGCTATTTCCAAATAAGGTAAACACTGCTTTTGTGCCAAGTCAACACTAAGTATAATATATTTTCACAAGAAATACAGTAGTGAAACATAAAGTCTCCAGGATATCCCACACTTCAACTGAGACTCTAAGATGTCACTGATACTAATGTAAAGGCTGGCAGGCTCATCCACACACATGCAAGTGGCAAAGGATGGAAGTGTGCAGAATGGAGCCCACCTTGCCCGACAGGAAAGCAGCAGAAGCTATGAGGGCTGCAAAGAGCTGGTCTGGAAGTGCTCTCAGCATTGCTACAATTACACAGCAGCACTCCCACAGGCCTCTCCCCCCAGTTCCAAGAATCAGCCTGGGATACCTCAGTCACTTCAGTCTTGCTCTCATTTTGTTTTGTACATGTCTGAGAAGGGCAGGGCTTGTTTGATCTTTGTAACCACACCATCAAGCACCATTCCTGGCACATAAAAGTACTCAGCAGATACTAAACCACTGAAAAGTCAGACTCCTATTTACTCAAGTCTGACGCTGTAACAGCTGCAGTTCCTTGACCACAAAACAGAGTTCTGTCTGATTCTGAAGGACATCAGAGATCAAGATAAAAAAACACATAAGAAGCTGAAAACCTGTTAAATAAAGGTATCAAAACTTTGCAAATAGAAGCCAAATGGAATAAAAATCATGGCTATAATTATTAGAAATTATAGGAATTCATCTATTCTGTGCTCTAAAAGCACCAATGAAACAGCGCAGCAGGAATGTACTCTCTGTTCCCCTATTTAATCTTCTGAAGAACCTGAAGCTCTTTAAGCAATCAGTGGAAAGTCTGACTGGACAGTGGCGCAATAAGTATGTGCTCCAGAAGAATGGGAAGAAGTAAAAAACACACAATCAGGACAACCGCTCTGAACACTACCTGCTTCTTTCAAATGTTCATGTTAATCTGCAATACCTGTCATATCAGAGAGCTGGCCAACATTAATCATCAAAATTTAAGCAGCTTTTAAAACTGGACAAATTGTCATACATGTAAACATTCTGTAAATCAGATATGTCTTCTGGCATTTAAATGAAGCTAAGACAAGATAAATTTATGTTAAATAAATCTCTGATCTTTCAAGTTATTTCCTGACAAAGGCCAGAATCTTCAATACAAGTCTTAGCATAAACTTCTAACGCAGTCAGGTTTGTATATAAAATAAGTAGTTTCTGGATTTTGGAGAAACTTTCCTTTAAACTGAGTCAGCCAGGATGAAGTTCTTGAAGTGGGATGACTAAAGGGAAACAGCTAATCCGATACTCAAGAGCTTCCCATCCACTTTTCCTTCCCAGTCCCTGATGGAGGGGCCTGGTTCTCCAATTACTGAGGTTCTGTGAAGTCAATCTGGGGCCAAGAAAAGGGGCCTGCCTCTGCTGGGGCACAGACCTGAGAAGGAGTGTACCACTCAGGTCTGTCAGAGGCTCCTGGGACAGACGCTGTCTTCTGGCACTTACGATGTGACAACAGGGACACAGATCAATGACAAAAGGAGCCTAAACCCTGTTCTCTGCTGCTAGTTCAATGTATTTTTAAACTGTGTAAGGCTAGTTGTGAATGAGGAATCCATAGAGCTTTAATGTAAAACTACCCAATACATCTTAGTGTACAAATAACAACCTCGCCCATAGGCTTCCATTCTCAGATACCTAAACTTCATCAACAAAGAGGCAATTCTATGAAACTAGACAAGGCAGCTTTAGGAATGATAAGAGCACAAAAGATCAATGCATCATTTTCTACAGTCCAGCGTATGAACTAAAGCACTGGAATAAGGAGCTACTTGGCAGATAGAATAGAAAATTTAAAATGTCATTGTTTCAAAATTTGTAGGGCTTAAATTCTGCAACCAAACATGTGGAAAATAATTTATAACATAAACAGACCAAATTCCTCTTTCTTCTTTTAATAAACACACTAAAGATGTGAGTAAATTACTTGTTAATGATTTTAAATTCTGTCAAAACTAATATATATCTGACTTTCTTCTTTTAATAAACACACTAAAGATGTGTGTAAATTACTTGTTAATGATTTTAAATTCTGTCAAAACTAATATATATCTGAACGTTACGTGAGCCCAAGAATATTTTCAGGATAGATTCCCCATTGCCACTATCCAACTTGTATGTAACAAAAAGTATGCTTAAACAACATTCTTACAAGTGAAAAGTAGCTGTTTCTGTTTTACCTTCCACAGTTCAATGGCCACAGGCTGATGTGGTGGATTGTCACTGTATATATCATCCACAGTTTTCTTCCAAAACTGCATTCGCATCAGTCCAATTGTTTTCTCAGAGACAGAGTCCTTAATCTATAAACAGGGTTTAAAAACATTAACAACTGCACTACTCAGAGTCTCAGAAATCACTATTTATAACCATAAAATCACGTAATTCAGTCTTCTCTGCATTTAATTTTTCCTTGAAGTTATATATCGGTTAAATTGTCACCATTATGAGTTACCTAAGTAAAAGCCAAAGATTACTTGGTGCTTATTCAAAAATATCCTCAAGGTCTGCATTCAAAAATACCAGCAATTCTTCTAAAAAAGTTATAAGGAAAAACAAAGGAGGGGGGACATTTTGTTTTAAAAAAATTTAAGAAAGATCAACCAGTCACATATAGACCTATTTGAATCCGGATTTAAAGAGAGAGACAACTAGGAAAATTTGAACACCAGATGTTTAATGATATTAAGGAATTATTTTAAATTTTTAATATATAATAATAGTAGTGTTATTTTTTTTAAGTGAATTCTTTTAGAGATGCAAATTGAAATATCTGCAGGTGGAAAAATTCATCTGAAACTTAACTTCAAAATAACCTGATGTGGCTGAGGAGTAAAGATGAAAAACAAGATTGGCCTTGAGCAGGTAACAGCTGGAGGTGGGTGACGGGGTACATGAGGGTTCATTATATTTCTCTCTCTGTATATGGACATACTGCATTCTATATATGATTGAAACTTTCCAGTGGAGTTTTAAAAAAATAAGTGGAAGGGAAGAAAAACAATCCTCACTTGGTTAGTGATAGCAAAAATATTTTTTAACTCTGACGATAAACCTAGTAAATAGAACCAGAGGCTTTTCAGAGGAAGCAGAGAAGGAAATATTGTTTATCAAATGTCTACAAGTTCCAGGCCCTGTGTAGGTACCATGATGTTACCTGATCACAATCATCAGAACAAACTCACAGGGTCCTTATCAACACATTCATTCTACAAATACAGAAATTATGGCTCAAAAAGGTAGAAGCTTATCTCACGCACATGGAGAAGACTGTGGAGAGGGCAGGGGCTGACTGCAAAGGGACACATACGGGAATCTTTCAGGCTGATGGAACTGTTCTGTATCACGACTCTGATGGTACCTACAGGACTTGAAGCAGTTTTCAAAACCTATAGGTCTATATACCACAAAAAGTGAATTTTACTGTGGTACATTTAAATAAACTCACTCGTTCATTCACTAACTTTTTAAAAGACTGCTAGACTCTCTCCCTAACTTACTATTGATTAAGAATGGCCTTGTTAAGTTCTGGCAAGAATCATCAATGAACGCTAAATCTAGGAGGAAAATTTTTTCTAACTGAGCTATAATTGACACATAACAGTTTCATTGCTTTAAGTATACAACATGATTTGATATGAGCGTGGTGGGCTACAGTCCATGGGGTCGCAAAGAGTCGGACATGACTGAGCAACTAAACCTACCTACCTACCTACCTACCTACCTATATATTGTGAAAGATCACCATAGAATATCTATTATCACCACAAAATTAGAAATCTGCGTATGTCACGAGCTTTTAAGGTCTGCTCTATTAGCAACTTTCAAATGCATAGTAACAGTATTAGCTGTGCATTCATGCCCACGCCTTATTTACTTACAGTGGCAAGTTTCTACTTTTTAACCACAATCACTCCTCTCACCCATCTCCTAACCCTGTCTCTGCGACCACCAATCTGTTCCCTGTATCTACGGGCTTGCGAATTTTTTGTTTGTTTTGCTTTAGATTCCACTGTAAGTGAGAGCGTATGGTATTTGTCTGTCAAACTCATTTCACGTACATGAAGCCCTCAAGGTCCATCTGTGTTGTCACAAATGGCAAGGTTTCCTTCTTCTTTATGGTAAGTAATAACTCATTGTGTAGATATACCTCATCTTTTCTAAGAATATATTTACATATTTATATTTTTGGCTGCACTGGGTCTTCGTTGCTGCCCACGGGCGTTCCCGAGTTGCAGTGTGCTGGGGTGACTCTCTGGGGCAGTGCACAGGCTTCTCACTGCGGTGGCTTCCGTGGTGGAGCACACGCTCCAAGGTGGCCCGGTTTCAGCAGATGCAGCAGGTGGACTCAGGGGTTGCCGTGGGCAGGCTCTAGGGCGCTCAGGCTTCAGGAGCTACAGCTCATGGGCTCAACAGCTGTGGCACATAGGCTTCAGTTGCCCACGGCATGGAGAATCTGCCTGGACCAGGGATCGAACCCGTGTCCCCTGTACTGCAGATTCTTATCCACTGTACCACGAGAGAAGTCCCGATAAACCACATCTTTATCCAGTCATCCACCAACGGACACTTGGGTGGCTTCCATACCTCGGCTATTGTAATAATGCCGTGATGAACAAGGAGGTGCAACTATTTTTTTCAAATTAGTGTTTTCATTTCCTTTGGCTAAATACCCAGAAATGGAATCACTAGATTTTGTAGTAGTTCTAATCTTTTAGGAATCTCATACCATTTTCCATAGCAGCTGCACCAATTTGCACTCCCACCAACAGTGCAAAGGGTTCCCTTTACTCCACAGCCTCAGCGTTTGTTGTTTCTTGTCTTTTTGATGACAGCTATTCTAATAGGTGTGCGGTGACGCCTCACTGTGGGTCTGATTTGCACTTCTCTCAAAGTGACGCTGAACACATTTTCATGTACCTATTGGCTGTATATGAGGTAAATTTTGATGAGGACCATGGTCTTAGAATGTCTCCTCACATTCAACAGGAAAAAAATATTAACATCTTGACCAGTGGCCAAAATTGCTATCACAAATAAGAGGCACACAGCCATGTCATGCCTCATTGTGATTCCCTGAGAAGGACATACACCATTAAGACATTAAGTATTAGATTAGAAATGTATAATATAATTGTGACAAAAACTCCAAATGAGAAATATTCAAGATTTTTAAAGGAACAATATGGTTTTTTTTAATGTCAGTGTTTAATAGAAGACAAAGAAAAGCTGTGGAAATGCTCCAGATAAAAGGAGGCAAAAGAGACATGAAAGCTTAAATGTAATATGTGATCTTAGTTTGGATTCTGTACAGAAGGGTTTAAAGATGCCATAAAAAACATCACTCAATCGTTCAACAAAACTGGAAACCAGAAGGTAGATTAAATAAAACTAGTGTATCTGTCTCAAATTTACTCAAACTGGTAAGTGTTATGAAAGAGAATATTCTTGTGCTAATGAAATATCGCTCAAGTTTATGAGTAAAGGGGCATGGTGTAGTCAAGTTACAGTAAAATGATTCATAAAAAGAAACACAGTGCATTAATGTGTGTACATATACATGTGTGTGTATACAGAGAGAGAAAAAGAGAGGGAGAGAAAGGAAGGAAGACAGAGAGAAGGAGAACAACTTGATAGAGCAAATGGGGCCAAATATTAACAAAAGGGCATATCGGTATTCTTCGTACTATTCTTACTCCTGTGCGCATGAAAGTATTTCCAAATAAAAAAAAATTTTTTTAATGGTCTTGGTGCTGGGTGGGTCTCTCTCAATGTTTAGTGTTCAGATCCCATGGCATATGGTCTATTCTAAATACAGCATCAAGAGTAATCCTTTAAAGATGTGGGCACATACATACAATGGAATGTTCAGTTCATTTCAGTCGCTCAGTCGTGTCCAAATCTCTGCGACCCCATGAATCGCAGCACTCCAGGCCTCCCTGTCCATCACCAACTCCCGGAGTTCACTCAGACTCACGTCCATCAAGTCAGATGCCATCCAGCCATCTCATCCTCTGTTGTCCCCTTCTCCTCCTGCCCCCAATCCCTCCCAGCATCAGGGTCTTTTCCAATGAGTCAACTCTTCGCATGAGGTGGCCAAAGTACTGGAGTTTCAGCTTTAGCATCAGTCCTTCCAAAGAAATCCCAGGGCTGATCTCCTTCAGAATGGACTGGTTGGATCTACTTGCAGTCCAAGGGACTCTCAAGAGTCTTCTCCAACACCACAGTTCAAAAGCATCAATTCTTTGGCGCTCAGCCTTCTTCACAGTCCAACTCTCACATCCATACATGACCATAGGAAAAACCATAGCCTTGACTAGACAGACCTTTGTTGGCAAAGTACTGTCTCTGCTTTTCAATATGCTATCTAGGTTGGTCATAACTTTTCTTCCAAGGAGTAAGCGTCTTTTAATTTCATGGCTGCAGTCACCATCTGCACTGATTTTGGAGCTCAAAAAAATAAAGTCTGACACTGTTTCCACTGTTTCCCCATCTATTTCCCATGAAATGATGGGACCAGATGCCATGATCTTCGTTTTCTGAATGTTGAGTTTTAAGCCAACTTTTTCACTCTCCTCTTTCATCAAGAGGCTTTTTAGTTCCTCTTCACTTTCTGCCATAAGGGTGGTGTCATCTGCATATGTGAGGTTATTGATATTTCTCCCATCAATCTTGATTCCAGCTTGTGCTTCTTCCAGCCCAGCATTTCTCATGATGTACTCTGCATATAAGTTAAACAAGCAGGGTGACAATATACAGCTTTGATGTACTCAGACATAAAAAAGAATGAAATAATGTCACATGCAGCAATATGGATGAACCTAGAGATTATCAGATTAAGTGAAATCAGAAAAACAAAGAAAATACCATGTGACACCACTTATTTGTGGAATCTAAAATACAACACAAATAAACTTATCTACAAAACTGAAACAGGCACACACAGAAAACAGACCTGCAGTTGCCAAGGGGGAAGGATGGATTGGGAATCTGGGACTAGCAGATGCAAGCGTATCGGATGGACAGACAACAAGGTCCTGTCGTATAGCACAGGGAACTATATTCAATACCCTATAAAAAACATAATGGAGAAGAAAAAATAAGTTAAAAAAACTTTTTTAAAAGACTAATCATTTCAGGAGGACACTGAGCTCACTTCTCCCCCAGTGAACACATCAAAAATACATCTACATCGCTGAAAACCACCTGGAAACTGGCAAAGAGAGGCTCTTCTACAACCAATGGAGTGGGCAGAATGGGAGGGACACATATGAGGTTGGGACCTAGGCCCTTAGCAGGGGACACAGGAGGAGCGGAATATCACACACAGGCTCAGGGATCCACCCTGGGAAGACAATTACCCTTCGCTAGTGTGAAAACCAGTGGGACTTACTGGAGTGCTGTGAGAAGCAGAGACTGTGCACAAGCTTACTTACTCCCAGGATTTGCATCAAGGCTGCAGACGGAAAAGTGCCTGCAGCTCTGACCAGATGCCTGCTCCAGCCCCTCTTGTCCAGCACTGCTCTCCACTAAGACAAAGGCTATCACTGCCAAGGAGTGTGCACACACTCAGAGAAAAGGAAGCCAGCCTGGACCCGAGCTAGCACGCACGACACGCTGCAGGCTGAAAACTGCCCGGGGCTCTGCGTGGCTTCCGGGACTGTTCCCGCATGCATCCCAGCCCACCCAGCTGCCTGCTGGAGCCCCTCTGGCTTTCCAGTAGGGCTGAGGTGCCCTGCCAGAGGAGTGCACACACTGAGAGCTCAGGCCAACCCTTAGAGCTTGTGTCTAAGACCCTGAGCTCTGATCGCACCCAGACAAGGGGATGACCGCCACTGGAGGAGCCCAGGAAAAGCCCCAGCTCACACCTAGCTTAGCTATAGCCCCTTCATCTTTAGCCCTACCTCCCACCACAGTGGTAGCTGCCAGCACACCCCAAGAGAAGACGTGACCTACGCTCACTTCAGATCCAGCTCTCCCACCAAAATAACTGGGCACAAACAGACTGCATAGGGACAGCCCCACAAAAGGACGCCCCTTCAAGATTGGGACAGGTAACCATTCTACCTAATTTCATACAAAGTTATACAAAATGAAAAGACAAAGGAATATATTTCAAGTGAAAGAATAAGGGGAAAAAACTGAGAAAAACCCCTGGTGATACAGAGATAAATAATTTACCCCATAGAGTTTCACAGTAACAGTAAAAGGAATGCTAACTAAATTTGCAAAAAGAATCCATGAACACACTAAGAATTTAAACAAGGAAACAGAAAATATTAAAAAGAACCAGTCAGAGCTGAAGAATACAATTAAAGAAATGAAAAGTGCACAGGAAGGAATGCACAGCAGACTAGCGTGACGGGCGGGGGCGGGAAATGGAAATTACCCATCAGAAGAGCAAAAAGAAAACAAAATTTTAAAAACGAGCATAGTTTAAGGGACCTCTAAGACAACATCAAGTGTACTAGCACTCACTTTATATGGATCCCAGGAGAAGAGGGTGAGAAAAGAGTAGAAAATGTATTTGATAAAATTACGACTGAAAACTTTTTGAAGTTGAAGAAGGAGACAGATTTCTATAGGAAGCACAAAGAGCCCCAAACAAGATGAACCCAATGAGACCCACACCAAAACACATTATAATTAAAATGGCAAAAGTTAAAGAGAATTTAAAGGCAGCAAGAGAAAAACAGAGAGTCAAACACAGGGGAATTCCTGTAAGGCTATCTATCAGCTGATATTTTCTGCAGAAGCTATGAAAGCCAGAAGGGAGTGGCATGATATATTTAAACAGCTAAAAGGAAAAAACCTACAGCCTAGGATACTCTACCCAGAAACGTTATCTTTCAGAACTAAAGGAGATAAAGAACTTCTCAGACGAGCAAAAATTGAGTTTACCAGTACTAAAGCAACCTTATAAGAAGTATCAAGGGTCTTTTTCAAGTGGAAAACAAAAGATTATAAGAAGCAAGAATTCATAGAGGAAAAAAAAAAATCCCAGTAGTAAAGACAAATCTTACAGTAAAGAAGGTGTATCGACCACTTTAAATAAGCTGGTATGAAGATTTTTTAAAAAATTGTAAAAGCAACCATAACGACAATAAATGGTAAAGAGACAGCCATGCAGATGAAAAGTTTAATAACAAAAACATAAAAATATGAGGGGTGGAAGTAAAAATTGTCTAGAATGTATTTGAACTTAAAAGACTAGTTTAAGTCCAGTAGATATAATTACCATATAAAACATACACAAATCTCGTGGCAACCACAAAATAAAAACCTACGATACACAAAAACCAGTAAGAAAGCAACCCAAACATAGTGTAAAAAGACAATTGCACAACCACAATGGAAGAAACAAAATGAAGAAATGAACAGAGAAAAACTACAAAAACAACTGGAAAACAAGTAATAAAGTCAGGAAGTCCAGTAGTACACACCTATCAATAATTACATTTGCACCACCTACTGAACGGGAGAAAATATTTGCAAATGAAAATCCTTTGAGGGGTTAATAGCCAAAATTCAAAAGCAGTTCATACAACTTGATATCAAAAGAACAAACAAAAGACCCAAATAGACACTTTACCAAAAAGATATACAGATGGCCAAGAGGTCCACAAAAAGGTGCTGAAACATCACTAAGCACCAGGGAGGTATCACTTCACATCTGCAGAATGGTTATCATCAAAAAGACCACAAATACTGTTGGTGCAACCACTGAGCTGGTCATAGCCAGCTGTCGTATAAAATCCACTTTTCATTGCGTGTCACAATCCAGTTGAGAAATGGTTTCTTGTACAGAATAAGAGGACACTTTAAAAAAACAATTTTGGATTTGAAGGCAGCTCATGTGGAGAAGGCAATGCCACCCCACTCCAGTACTTTTGCCTAGAAAACCCCATGGATGGAGGAGCCTGGTAGGCTGCAGTCCATGGGGTCTCTAGAGCGGACTCAACTGAGCGACTTCACTTTCATTCCCTTTCATGCATTGGAGAAGGAAATGGCAACCCACTCCAGTGTTCTTGCCTGGAGAATCCCAGGGACAGGGGAGCCTGGTGGGCTGCCGTCTATGGGGTCACACAGAGTTGGACACGACTGAAGCGACTTAGCAGCAGCAGCAGCATGTGGCATACACTTATTGAACTTTTTCACCTTTCCAGTTTGCTTCAAATGCCAACATCCACAGAACGGTTGATGTTGAGTTCTTCAGCAATTTCTCGTATAGCTATAAAAAGATCAGCTTCAGTGATCCTCTCAGTTGGTAGTTGTCAACTTCTGCTGGCTGGCCACTGTGCTCCTCATCTTCAAGGTTCCTGTCTCCTTTGCAAAACTTTTTGAACCATCACTACACTGTATATTATCAGTTCAGGGCAAATGCATTGTTGATGTTGCAAATTGTCTCTGCTGCTTTACAACCCATTTTGAACTCAAATAAGAAAATTGCTCAAATTTGCTTTTTGTCTAACATCATTTCCCTAGTTTGAAATCAATATAAAATAAATAGCAAGTAATAATTAGCAAAAAAAAAAAAATAAAGTGATAAACGTGCATTAAAATGATGTATAACATAACCACACTTAAGAGTGTATTCCAGTATCAAAGAACAAAGTTCAACAATGCAAAATTACAATTACTTCTGCACCAATATAATAAATCCAAATAAATCAAAACCACTAATTTGAAAAGATATATGTACCCAGTGTTCATAGCAGCATTATTTACAATAATCAAGATATGGAAGCAACCTAAGTGACCATCAACAGATAAATGGACAGAGAAAATATGGTACACACACACACACACACACACACACACACACACACACACGATGAAATATTACTCAGCCATAAAAAAGAATAAAATTTTGCCATTTGCAACAAGAAAGGCCCATAGGATATGATGCTTAGTGAAATAAATTAGAGAAAGGCAAATACTGTATGTTATCACTTACATGTAGAGTCTAAAAGTTAACACAAATGAATAAACATAACAACAAGAAAAGAAGAGAAACAGACTCACATATATAGAGAATAAAGCAGAGGTTACTAGTGGGGAGAGGGATGAGGGGAGGAGCAACATAGCGATAGGGGAGTAAGAACTACAAACTACCATGTCTAAAGTAAGTAAGATACAAGGATATACTATACAACACAGGGAATATAACCAATACTTTATGATAATGTTAAATGGAGTATGACCTATAAAAATATCAAATCACTATGTTGAACACTTGAAACTAATATAATATTATAAACCAACTGTATTTTACTAAAAAAAATTTTTAAAGGGTAATCCTTTTAAAACATGACCAAGAGATAGTCTCTTTCTTTGCTCAGAATCCTCCAGCGGTTTCCCGTCTCACTCAGAGTAAATGCCAAAGTGGCTGCAGTGGTCTCCAACACCTTACCTTTCTGGCCCAGATGCCTCTAACCTAATCTTCCAAACTATCCCTCCCTCTCTGCTGTGTCACCCTGGCCTTCTTTCCTTTGAATGTGTTCGGCACACATACCTCAGGACTTTTATATTTGCTGCTCCTTTTGTCTAGAATATTATTCAGCCACATATTTCACACTCCTTTGCCTCCTTCAAATCTTTGCTCAAATGCTACATTAGTGAGGTTTTGTCTTATGGAAACCCCTGCTACACCAAACCTTCCCTAACCTCCTTAACTTTTCTATACAGAATTTATTTGCTCCTTGAGTGCAAGGACTTTGCATGTTTTACTCAGTGCTATATAACCCAGTACCTAAAATAGTACCTAGCATATTTTGGGCAATATCTGTTGAATGAATGAATGAACAAGTCTGTGTGTGCAAAAACAAACAGTAAGACAGACAGCTGCTGGGAGATGGAAGTCTTGTGAAGGGACCACAGGACCAAGGGGCAACCAGGGGCACACTGCCTGGAGTGCAGGAGCAAAAATGCCTGCATAGTTGAATTCATTCAATTAAAAAACAAATGCAGCAAGACACTCTTATAAGATGACAGACAATTAGGGAAAATATGGAGGATTTATCTATTAAAAATGGAATTTTTTATTATTTTAAAGTTATAATGGAAGATCACAATGGAGATTATTTATTTTTAAACTGTGACTGACTTAAGATGCTGAAGTATAGTTTATACCTGAAAAAGGAAAAAGTGAAAAAATACAGAACCATGACTTCTAGAAATACACCAAGGACAAACAGCTGGACTCAATTACTCTGCAGATTCATCAAGTCGAAGCTTCGTCAGGCCTCAGTGCTACAATCATAGCCTCCCGTTCGCTCCTAGCTCACCTCCTATCGTATTCACCAGAGGCTGCATCAAAACTGGCCACACTCTTCAAGACCCCCAACCCTCCCACGCTCCCTCACTCTCAATATCTGATCTCTCCATTTAATTTACTGAGAAAATTAAGGCCATTCTATCTCAACTCCCTCAATGACACTCTCCATTTCAATTTATCTTATACCTCAGCACACATTCTTTCCATTCTAATAAAAGGAAGACTCTCTCCTTCCTTTGTTATTCTTCAGACAAGAGTTAGTATGATATAAGATTTGGGTTTGCTATAATTACTTCAATTTCCATTTCCCTTTAAAGTTAAAAACTCATTTCAAAAAGTGCTCTGAAGAACTGCTATATTCATGCAAATTATGCAAATATTGTAGAGAATAAGCAGTAATACTCTGATTAACCTATTCAATTAATAGACAAAAGTGCAATGTTACTTGCATAGTTTAAAATATCCTTAGAAAAAGAAATTCCAGGATGGTCTTTCCAGAAACATTAAATTAAGTTCATTAGCTACCTTTATTTTTGGAATTGAATTGTTAAGCAGGAGAAAGAAGTCCCCAGCAGAGACCTTAAGCATGTCCAACATATAAGTTACAACTATCGTTCTTTATTATTCAGCATTAAACACATTATATCATAATTTTTTGCAAATAATTTATAAGGTATTTTAATACCAGCCTGAGCCAGTTCCACATTGAAGGCTCTCAGTGCAAAAGCAGAGCTTCTGGATTCGGCAGGGAGTAAAAGGGAACATAAATAGCCTTCATAATCTCGTTTCCTGTAACAAAAAGCAGAAAAAGGTAATTATTTTGCACTTTCCAAGTTGCACACAAAAAATACTGACCAAAATGAACTAGAAACATGGCTTCAATTCAAAATGGGCCTTAAGTTTCCTATATTTTATATCTGTTTCTCTACAATTACAAAAAAAAATGTATCTGTCTCCAATTTCAGAGCAGTTAAAATAATCAATCTCTATTAATTTATTTTGACATGTAATATATATAATTTTAACTATTTCAGAATCACTTTGGTTTTAGTAATAAGAATTCAAATGAGCTACAGATATAGAAATCTAGAAAACAGTTCCAATAAGTCCTGGTATGAATACACACACATTTATATACAGGTAAGACATAAAGACAGAGAACAGCACGAGGCGCCGTCGGGGAGAGTGCGCCCACGTGTATGCACACACACTCACTCGCAGTCCCTACGGCATCTGTTGAGAAAGCCTAGAAACAATGACATCCGCCCCTCCACCCCAAAACTGACACCTAGACCTTGATCTCTCCACTGCAAGAAACGTAGGCTCCTTGAAGCAATGAGTGACTCCAGGACTGGTGCACGGAAAATACAAGATAAGCCTGGAGCATCTTCTTGAGTAGAAAGTGAACAACCATTCAAAGAATGGAGGGCCCTGTCAGAGGCCAAAGAAAGTGGCTTGATGAAGTTCTCACTGGCCGAGTGGGGCACCATTCAGACACCAAAAAAACACTGAGAGTAAAGACTGCAACAGGACTCCATGAGCCCAGACCAACACACATGAATGAGTAAACAAACACAAAGAGAAGGAAGAACGTGACAACCAGTACATGGAAACTGAGAAATCTAGAAGACACGACTGAATTTTTTAACATCACCATTTGAGAGCTCTTAACTACCAAGGTAACCACTGATTCAGGCAAATATCAGTGTCTGAAAATGTTAAACAAGTGAAAGTTTGACAGGAAAAGGATATTTACATAGTATTAAAGTATGACTGTGAAGAGAAGAGAAGCTAAAAGCAAAGGAGAAAAGGAAAGATATAAGCATCTGAATGCAGAGTTCCAAAGAATAGCAAGAAGAGATAAGAAAGCCTTCCTCAGTGATCAATGCAAAGAAATAGAGGAAAACAACAGAATGGGAAAGACTAGGGATCTCTTCAAGAAAATTAGAGATACCAAGGGAACATTTCATGCAAAGATGGGCTCGATAAAGGACAGAAATGGTATGGACCTAACAGAAGCAGAAGATATTAAGAAGAGGTGGCAAGAATACACAGAACTGTACGAAAAAGATCTTCATGACCAAGATAACCACGATGGTGTGATCACTCACCTAGAGCCAACATCCTGGAATGTGAAGTTAAGTGGGCCTTAGAAAGCATCACTACGAACAAAGCTAGTGGAGGTGATGGAATTCCAGTTGAGCACTTTCAAATCCTAAAAGATGATGCTGTGAAAGTGCTGCACTCAATACGCCAGCAAATTTGGAAAACTCAGCAGTGGCCACAGGACTGGAAAAGGTCAGTTTTCATTCCAATCCCAAAGAAAGGCAATGCCAAAGAATGCTCAAACTACCACACAATTGCACTCATCTCACACGCTAGTAAAGTAATGCTCAAAATTCTCCAAGCCAGGCTTCAAAAATACGTGAACCATGAACTTCCAGATGTTCAAGCTGGTTTTAGAAAAGCAAAGGAACTAGAGATCAAATTGCCAACATCCGCTGGATCATGGAAAAAGCAAGAGAGTTCCAGAAAAACATCTATTTCTGCTTTACTGACTATGCCAAAGCCTTTGACTGTGTGGATCACAATAAACTGTGGAAAATTCTGAAAGAGATGGGCATACCAGACCACCTGACCTACCTCTTTGAGAAACCTATATGCAGGTCAGGAAGCAACAGTTAGAACTGGACATGGAATAACAGACTGGTTCCAAATAGGAAAAGGATTACTTCAAGGCTGTATATTGTCACCCTGCTTATTTAACTTATATGCAGAGTATATCATGAGAAACGCTAGGCTGGAAGAAGCACAAGCTGGAATCAATATTGCTAGGAGAAATATCAATAACCTCAGATATGCAGATGACACCACCCTTATGACAGAAAGTGAAGAACTGAGAAGCCTCTTGATGAAAGTGAAAAAGGAGAGTGAAAAAGTTGGCTTAAAGCTCAACATTCAGAAAACGAAGATCATGGCATCTGGTCCCATCACTTCATGGCAAATAGATGGGGAAACAGTGTCAGACTTTAATTTTGGGGGCTCCAAAATCACTGCAGATGGTGACTGCAGCCATGAAATTAAAAGATGCTTACTCCTTGGAAGGAAAGTTATGACCAACCTAGATAGCACATTCAAAAGCAGAGACATTACTTTGCCAACAAAGGTCCATCTTGTCAAGGCTATGGTTTTTCCAGTAGTCATGTATGGATGTGAGAGTTGGACTGTGAAGAAAGCTGAGCGCCAAAGAATTGATGCTTTTGAACTGTGGTGTTGGAGAAGACTCTTGAGAGTCCCTTGGACTGTAAGGAGATCCAACCAGTCCCTTCTAAAGGAGATCAGTTCTGGGTGTTCTTTGGAAGGAATGATGCTAAAGCTGAAGCTCCAATACTTTGGCCACCTCATGCAAAGAGCTGACTCACTGGAAAAGACTCTGATGCTGGGAGGGATTGGGGGCAGGAGGAGAAGGGGACGACAGAGGATAAGATGGCTGGATGGTATTACCGACTCGATGCACATGAGTTTGGGTGAACTCCGGGAGTTGGTGATGGACAGGGAGGCCTGGCGTGCTGCAATTCATGGGGTCGCGGGGAGTCAGACATGACTGAGCAACTGAACTGAACTGAAAGTAGCTACTCACCAAATAAGTATTATTTACTAACTTTTTTATTAATTAAATTTAAAAGGCAGAAACCTTGAAAGACACCCTCTCAACCAAGTAATTAAATTTAAAAGGCAGAAACCTTGAAAGACACCCTCTCAACCAAGTAACAGAAAGTTCACCCCACAGTAATAGGATAAATCAACATGCTGTGCTTCCTGATAAGATACGGAGAAAACCACAGAGTGAGTTCTGCAATATTCTTGCAAAAACTGTATAAACCCAAATTGAGAGAACCCAGCCGATTCTCCTTAAAAAAAAAAAAAAAAAAATTAAGTTCATGGAAGATGAAAAACTGTTCCAGATTAGAGAAGACTAAAGACTTTTGACAACTAAATGTAGCACATAATCCTGGATGCATGAAAGTCATAACAGAATAACTAGCAAAAGTTGAACAGAGTCTGAATTAGACGGTAATATTGAATCAATTTTAATATCTTGATTTTGATGGCTGTACAATGACAATAAGGGAAAGAATCCTTGTGTATTAAGAAATACACACCAATAACTAATAAAGGAGATAATAGGTCATCTACATCTTATTCTCAAGTGGTTCAGAATGTCAACAATGAGAGAACTGCAGTGAAGAGTGTATTGGAGCTCTGTGTGCTGTTTCTGTAATTTTTATGTGAATTTGAAATTACTTTAAACTGAAAAGTTAAAAAAAATATAGTCCTTACTATACTCATTCTAGGATGATGTAAGTCTAAAGTACTAGACTGCCTACTGACAAAGCTGCTTTCATTGTAATTACCTGGAACCTGACTGTAACAGTACTTCCTATAAAAACAATACTCAACATTAAATGGGTCCAACCTCATTCCACGGAGTTTAGGTTCTGAAACTCGGACTACTCCCACTTTTCAACTGGTTCACATTTTGCTGTGTGGCTAACAGAGAACTTAAACTTCACAATCCCCGCTCAACTTCCACATAGACTAAAGGGAGAGGGCATGAATTGTAGCAACCTAGCGATCACAAGACAGGTCTACTGAAAAACCCCACCAGTTGCAGTTTCAGCTATAATATGGAGGGTCTGGGCAAAACAGCTTTATAGCTCACACTTTTAAATATAGATAGATGTAAATATTTTCAAATTTTATTACAAAAAGTCTGTAAACATCAAAAGTGTTTAAAACACCTGAAAGCTAATATGGAACAGTGAGAAAATACTGAATAGGAATCAAAACTACAATCTTAATTTCCATCATTCAACTAGTTATTGACAGAAATGATATCAGTCATGTCTATTTCCTAACTTATAAAATGAAGCTTGATAACCTACCTGTTTCATATCTCCTAAAAAATAACCAATATGTGAAGGATTTTCAAGCTTCTTACAGGAAAATGAAAAATAAAAGGATGACAGAACTATAACAGTCCTTGGGAAATAAAGATATTCTACACAGCTAAGGATTTGCCCTGTTAATAACTTTTTTTTAATATTTTGGTTGGAAATTTTTCTAAACAATATTACCCACTTCTTCACATTAGATAGAATACACTGACTACTGACCCATTTCTTCACCAATCAGGATCATTGTTATAAACATAGATTACTAGTATACAAGGATATCCTTTAAGTGGCAAACCAAGGTCCAGTTACCTCAGAACTGTAACAGATAGTGAGAAATCCTGTACTGTGATAGCTTTATACAGCAACACAGTCAATAACTTTTCATTTATTCATTCAAACATTCATTCAGTGCCTACAACATGCCAAGCACTGTGCTAGACACTGAAGATGGTACAGACTTCATCTAGCAGGGAGAGACAGACATATGAGAAATAAGCATATCTAGTGCTAAGACTGCTATGCTAATTCCAATGACCTGTGCGGCTGAAGCACAAAGGAAGAAGTGGTTCCTCAGTGAGGCTGGAGCACTTCCAGATACCACCAGTAGCAACCTCATCTCCTTATTAGAGCATTAATTCCCAGGTCTAGAGGCTTCCCAGGTGGCGCTAGTGGTAAAGAACACGCCTGCCAATGCAGAAGACAAAAGATGCAGGTTCCATCCCTGGGTCAGGAAGATCCCCTGGAGGAGGGCATGGCAACCCACATGAGTATTCTTGCCTGGAGAATCCCACCATCAGAGAAGCCTGGCAGGCTACAGTCCAAAGGGTCACAAAAGAGTCAGACAGGACTGAATTGACTTAACACACAGGCAAGGCCTAAAGAACTGTTTCTCAAAACCAGACCCCAAGAGGCCTACATATAATAAATTAGGTTTGAAACTTTCCCAAGAATCTTGATTCCTAGAAGAACCCCAGTGGGCTAACCTGAAGTTATACGGTATCTCTTCTGATATTTGGAAGCTTTGCATAAGACACATGTCCAAAACAATCCTGCACACACAATTTCAGAGTCCAAATCTTGCAAAGATTAATGGACAATAAGAAGCTAAAAGTTATCTTCTAAGTTTCAGTTTGTTTTAAACTTCTAGTTCTCTGTTCAAGTGTCATTATGTGCCTGAATTTTTACACCCATCATGCAATTTAATCCTCACAACCACCTTATAAAGTGGAAGTATAAATCTGCTGCTAAGTCACTTCAGTCGTGTCCGACTCTGTGTGACCCCATAGACAGCAGCCCACTAGGCTCCCCCGTCCCTAGGATTCTCCAGGCAAGAACACTGGAGTGGGTTGCCATTTCCTTCTCCAATGCATGAAAGTGAAAAGTGAAAGTGAAGTCGCTCAGTCGTGTCTGACTCTTAGCGACCTCATGGACTGCAGCCTACCAGGCCCCTCTCTCCATGGGATTTCCCAGGCAAGAGTACTGGAGTGGGTTGCCATTGCCTTCTCCAAAAGTATAAATCTACAAATGAGGAAATAGGTGAATCTTAGTTAACTCTCCCAAATGACACAACTAGCATTAACAAACTCAGATAAGGTTTGCCTGCTTTAAATCACTAGAGTCAACAGCCTCCATTCCACTTAATTACCAATATGGACAGATTAAGTGTCTCCCCATTTGTAAATATATATTTGAGAAAAGCTGTTATGTGATATCTACAGACTATTACTAGAAGAACATAAAAGAAATCTGTAAGAGCGACTCAACCCTGGATAGGAAAGTCAGAGGACACTACTGGTGTCAAAGAAAAACCGCACTGAACAAGTGACTGTGGATGGTATACATTTTGGTAACCTAAACTGTTTATTATCAAAAAGTGGTAATTTTAAACTATATAAAAATGAATATAACTTTTTTGGCTTTTACAATTTTTAATGCCCTGATTTCCACTAATGCTACCTTGTTTCTCCAAAAGTAATCAACAAGCAAACAAGGGGGGATAGGTACACTATTTTTAAAAGCATTAAAAACAAAACACTGAAATGCATGGGAATTCTGTCATTATACTACATTTTGCTATAACGGAATTCCAAAAAATTGGGATTTACTAGCCCAATCAAATCCAGGGTGGTTAACTACTCTAGCACTTCTCAGAAGCCCTTGAGACCAGATATTTTGAGACCTTCTGCCGCTTTTATTAATCAAAGGCAGCAGAGTCGGGGAGGGGAGCGGTGTATTTTAAACCATTCATCCCTGAAGTCAGACCTGGAATCCAAGACAGGCCCCTGCCGAGATGTATCAGGTAACCTGAAACATCCAATTCACTCCTCTGTGCTTTTCACGTGTTACCTGAACAAAATCGTCATTAAGCCTCTGACTTTATGAGGCTTAGATTCCACTGAACTCGGGTAAATCCCCTGAATTCTCTCTAAATCTGTTTCCATATCTGCTAGATAAGATAATACCGTTTATACTGTACTCACTGTGCCCCTGCTTTGAGCCAGACATTGTTCTAAATGTTTTAATTCATAAAACTCGGAGTGTACAACTGTCCGTCATACTTTGTGGCGAAGATTACATAAATTACTTGTAAACTAATATCTTGCATAATGCCTGACTGACACACAAGAAGAACTCAAAGTTAGCCACTGCTTACTTAAAATTAATTACTAGTCATCTTTCACATTAAATAAAAAACACTCATGTAAAAAGCTTAACGTTAAGACTCAAGCAACATGACAGACGAAGGAATTTTGCCACAATTTTGGGACCGATGTGAAAGCTCCTGTGGCTTCACTCCCACCACACACCCAGGGATGACCCCAGGGCACACGCATTGGAATGCCAAGAGGCAGGTCGGCCTCGAGGCCCGCCGCGCCCACGAGGGTCCCTTCCGGCCTTGCTCCCCGACCTCGGGGCAGGCCGGGCTCTCTCACCGCAGCAGCTCCAAGCAGTAGCGGTCAGTGCCCGAGGCGCCAAGTCCACTACCCGCGGCCACGCTCCTCCCGGACGCCACGGGCTCCGAAAGCCGCCGTGCGCGCGCCCACAGGCCCCGGGGTGGTCGGCGGCGACACAGGCCGGGGACGCCGAGCCGCAGAGGTCCCCATGCCGAGCCCAACGTGGAGGCCGCCATGACACCGACGCCGCCTGCCCTTCGACCCCGCGTTCTCGGCGCGCGGCTACGCTCGGCCACGCCCCCGGCAGGTCAAGCAGCACGGCGAGGCGGCGGGAAGGCGATCTCTGGACGCTGCTCGGAGAGGAGCCAGGTGTCGCTGTGGTCTGCCGCCGTGCACCTCAGGGAGAGCCCCGCCTGAGTCCCAGGGATTCCGCCCAGGCTCTCCCCTTCCCTTCCAGGCCCTCCTGAAGATGTGTTTATCGAGATAGGAGAATGGAGAATAATTTAACAGTTTACTAGCTTGATTTATAACTTTTAAACAATTATTCACATGGCATGTGAGCCTCCTTAGGCCCTCTTAACCTCAGGCCGGTGAAATGTTACAGTTGAGTCTAGTTGCCAGGACCCGAGACCTGGTCCAAGCTGCTTACATCTGGATCCAAGTAACACCTCCTGCGTCCAGATTTGACCAGACGTTTCCTGCTGCCGCCACACTCTTCAGTTCAGTTCAGTCGCTCAGTTAGTGTCCGACTCTTTGCGACCCCATGGACTGCAGCACGCCAGGCCTCCCTGTCCATCACCATCTCCCCGGAGCCTGTTCAGGCTCATGTCCATTGAGACTGTGATGCCATCCAACCATCTCATCCTCTGTCGTCCCCTTCTCCTCCTGCCCTAATTCTTCCCCAGCATCGAGGTCTTTTCCAATGAGTCCTCTCTTCACATCAGGTGGCCAAAGTACTGGAGTTTCAGTTTCAGCATCAGTCCTTCCAATGAATATTCAGGTCTGATTTCCTTTAGGATTGACTGGTTGGATCTCCTTTCAGTCCAAGGGACTCTCAGGAGTCTTCTTCAGCGCCGCAGTTCAAAAGCATCAATTCTTGAGCGCTTAGCTTTCTTTAGGGTCCAACTCTTGCATCCATACATGACTACTAGAAAAACCAGAGCTTTGATTAGACAAACCTTTGTCAGCAAAGTAATGTCTCTGCTTTTTAACATGCTGTCTAGGTTGGTCATAGCTTTTCTTCCAAGGAGCCACACTAGTTCTTTCTAAAATGTACTTCTGATCATGATCCTTTCCTGACTGACAAACTTTGCTGAGTGTTGGATAAAGCTCCTCCATGACAATAGCCTCTGTTTACCTTTCAGCCTCAACCCAAGCATTTGTAACTCCAGCTTAATGATTCTCCTTAAACCCAAGGGAGAGAGTTCTGCTTTTGTGGACCCAAGATCAGATCAGATCAGATCAGTCGCTCAGTCGTGTCCGACTCTTTGTGACCCCATGAATCGCAGCACACCAGGCCTCCCTGTCCATCACCATCTCCCGGAGTTCACTCAGACTCACGTCCATCCAGTCAGTGATGCCATCCAGCCATCTCATCCTCTGGCGTCCCCTTCTCCTCCTGCCCCCAATCCCTCCCAGCATCAGAGTCTTTTCCAATGAGTCAACTCTTCGCATGAGGTGGCCAAAGTACTGGAGTTTCAGCTTTAGCATCATTCCTTCCAAAGAAATCCTAGGACTGATCTCCTTCAGAATGGACTGGTTGGATCTCTTTGCAGTCCAGGGGACTCTCAAGAGTCTTCTCCAACACCACAGTTCAAAAGCATCAATTCTTCGGCACTCAGCCTTCTTCACAGTCCAACTCTCACATCCATACATGACCACTGGAAAAACCATAGCCTTGACTAGACGAACCTTTGTTGGCAAAGTAATGTCTCTGCTCTTGAATATGCTATCTAGGTTGGTCATAACTTTCCTTTCAAGGAGTAAGCGTCTTTTAATTTCATGGCTGCAATCACCATCTGCAGTGATTTTGGAGCCCAGAAAAATAAAGTCTGACACTGTTTCCACTGTTTCCCCATCTATTTCCCATGAAGTGGTGGGACCGGATGCCATGATCTTCGTTTTCTGAATGTTGAGCTTTAAGCCAACTTTTTCACTCTCCACTTTCACTTTCATCAAGAGGCTTTTGAGTTCCTCTTCACTTTCTGCCATAAGGGTGGTGTCATCTGCATATCTGAGATTATTGATATTTCTCCCGGCAATCTTGATTCCAGCTTGTGTGGACCCAAGAACTCCAGCCAATTCACTCTGCTTTGGTTTTCTTCCCTGACACAGTCTCTCTTCAGCCTATACAGGATCTCAGTCCCTCCTGCATAATGTTCTCTTTTTTCTTTGGGCTTCTGTGCTTTAGCACTAAGTTTAAACCTGCTCAATTAAAAAAAAAAAAATCACTTATCTCCACCTGCAATTCTGGTCTCCTGCCTAGCTGGACTTTTCAATCTCAACTGGTAGTCTTTTTGTTTGGAGAGTGTGCACCTTCTCACAACCAGGGGAAACACTTTGGAATCATCGTTACCTAGTCTTTCTTGTATAACTAATGTAATCTAACTGGTCAGGTCTTATCAATTCTTTTTTCTTCATATATTCACGTCCATGACACCAAAACTACCTGGAATCAGATCCTGGCTCTACTTCCTGTTATCTCTGTGACTTTGAATGACCTTTTCTTGTGCTTCAGATTCCTCCACTGTGAAATGGTAATAGTAATAGAAGCCAAAGTTCTTGTGAGAATTAAATAAGTTAATACCTTTAAGGCATCCAGGGCAATGCCTAGCCCATAAATAGCACTGAAAACAAGTCATCTATGTAGGGAAAACATTAAGAAAGACTTTAAAAGGACCAAAACGATTTCTGAGTGTCTTAATGGAAAGTTAGACACTGTCCAGGTTGCCTGATTTTATGGGTTCTTTGTGCTTTTCACTGTCTTTGAACTGTTTCATAATTCTGTAAGTGGCAGAATATTGAGAATGCAAATAATCCTTGTCTGTGACTTATGCAGATTATATCCGTAGGAGATTGAGTCGATTAGTGTTCTGTGGTTATTGTCTGATTTTACCCGTTTCTCATCTATTAAACAGATTGACTTAAGCTTCCTGACTGCCTATATATGTCTGGTAGTTTGAATACTTCTTCGAATTGGTTGTAAGATCTTACTGGTTCTCCCACAAATTAATGAAGTTAATTTTTTAATTTTTAATTTTTTAAAAAAATTGTTGGCTTATGCGGGGTCACGGTTGCTGCATGCAGGCTTTCTCTAGTTGCAGGGAGTTGGGACTATTGTCTAGTTGATACGCCTGAGCGTCTCATTGTGGTGGCTTATCTTGTCGCAGAGTGTGGGCCCTATGGTGTGCTGGGCTTCAGTAGTTGCGGTGTATGGGCTTCGTTACCCCAGGGCATGGGGAATCTTCCCCAACCAGGATTCAAACCAGTGTCCCCTACATTGGCAGGCAGATTCTTAACCACTGGACAACCAGAGAAGTCCTGAAATTTTTAACGTGTTGATTTTATATCTGTGTGAGAATCAAGACTATAAAGTTTTGTTAAAAATTATTTTTTAACAGTTATCATTTGTTATCATTAACTTCTCTTTTGTTTTGTTTCCAGTACCCAGTTTCACATCTTTATGATGGACCCGTTTCTTTTCCTATCTCCAGGCAGATCAATCTATATCAAAAAATATAACCATTTCTCATAAATGTTATGAGCCTGTAGACTTTTTTTTTTTTTTGAGCCTGTAGATATTCAAACCTGAAAGCACAATTTCAGTTAACGGGATAGAGGAAAATTAAGACGTTTTAAAATTATTCTGTGGATAACACATTGTCACTAACAGTTATTGAACATCTATTACTAATAACAAAGTTAATTTTTTTAGAATTGTGAGTACATGAAAATATTTCCATAGTGTAATTTCTTGATATTAAAGTCAATATATTTGAAATATGCATGCATTTTTCTTCATTTAAGGTTATATCAAGGCAGAAGCTCAGTGCTTAACCGAAAAATTAACATTAAAAATTAAATGACCACAGAAACACAATTTGTTAACTTGGCCTTTAGCAGTGACAGTTGCTTACTTTGTCATCTTTGAGTTTATGACTTTCTCCCTGGTGGTTATAACTGATCCATCTGTGTAGCTGTGAATGAAATATAGTAGCATTTATTTCCAAGCCTCAGCTCAATAAAGATTGTCCTGTGGTTATTGCTACATTGTAAAGAGCTGTGCATCATTGTTCCAGAATATTACATCATTTCTAATTTTTTACATGAGCTCTGTTAAGAAGTGAGTTTCACTTTTTATAATAAGAGTCAGGCTGACTTATTGGCTTTTATTTTTTTAATGAAGTCTTTCTTTTATTTATTTATGGTTGCGCTAGGGTCTCTGTTGCTGCCCTAGAGCTTTCTCTGGTTGTGGTGAGCGGGGATCCTCATTGCAGTGGCTTCTCTTGTTGCAAAGCATGAGCTCTAGAGCGAGGGCTCCAGTAGTTCAGGAGCATGGGCTTAGCTGCTCCGCAGCATGTGGAATCTTCCTGGACCAGGGATCGAACCTGTGGTGCAGGGGTGCATTGGAGACAGATTCCTATCCACTGTACCACCAGGGAAGCCCACTTATTGGCTTTTATATGACACCTTGAGTGTATAGTAAATGGTCGGCACCAGACCACACTTGGTTAAATCTCCCCAGACGACAATACGGCACCCATCTCCTCCAGCTTCTCCATGGCTCTCAGGGATCAACTAACTTCTCCTCAGTCCACTTTGTTCTGTTACATATTTTTGATTATATGTATTTTTCTTTTTAAAAAAATCTCATTAAAGGAGATTTGGAAAGCATAGGCAAATGTAGGAGAAAAAAATCATGCTAAAACCTATGATTCAAACAGTTACTATCCACATTTTGTATTTTCTTCCAATCTCTTTCTTTCTGCATAGGCTTTTTACTTGTTTTTACATACTGCCTGTGCAGTGTTATTTGAGTAGCCTCACATGCGGATGCGCATTTTCTTATGCTATTGTTTCATTCATTTTGAAACATTTATTGAGAATCTACTCTGTGTCTACAGTGTACTAGTGGCTAGGATTCCAGAATGAATAAATGTGCTCCATGTCCTCCAAGAACTTATTGTTAGTGGTAAAAACATTTAAACAAACAAAAATCATCACAACTAAATATGCAATTAGAAAATGTGGTAACTGTTGTACTAATAATATAGATTCCGCTGCTCAGATGAAGATACAAAATAACACTGCTGTAAACAAAGTAGACGTTTATTCTTCTTTCAAGTACCAGTTCCGGTATAAGCAATCTAGGGTTGCATGGAGATTCCAGGATCCCAGACACCTTGGCTTTTTCAGTCTGGTTGTTCCATCATCCGAAGGGTACAGTTCTTACCTCCATGTCCAAGATGGCCTCTTGCTAGTCTACGTGCCAGTCAGCAGTAAGAGTCAAAGGGGAAGGGGCACAACGCCCTTCTCTTCCGGGAGTTCCTTAGTCATTTTTGTGCCATGGCATGTAACAATAGATGTGCTTCCTCAACGTTAAATGATATTTAGCAGTGAGTCTGATTTCAAGTGTCATAGTCATGATGAACATAAACAATATGAAAGACTATTTGCCATTTCATTTGGTGACAAGATCATGATTACTTCCAATACTTTTGCACTTTGTTGCCTATATTCGTAATTGAAGCCAATGATAAATTTTAGTTAGCAGTTAGTAAAAATACAGATGTAGATTTTTTGGGTTTTGTCCTACTCAAGGTTACAGACCACTGTGAATTCTATCCACAGCTTCCTTGGGTTAAGAACCCTCTGCTTTAACGGCACAACCTAACATTTGCACATATCCCATCTACTCATATCCCAGTGATTAGAATGTAATTTTCTACAACAAAAGCTGGAAATAGTCTTTATTCCTGCAGACATGTGCCGTTAGAAATCAGGGGTCCCATTATTATTGTAAATGAAGAAAATGGATATTCAGAACCCCTAATTAAAAAGAACCATATACTATGGAAGAATTTAACTAGGAGCCTAACCTAGATTATGTGGTCAAGAAAAGTATCTCTGAGAAAGTGATAGTTAAACTGAGATCTGAAATATAGTTAATGATAATAACAATACCTGTTACTTATTGAGTGCTTACCATATATTAGACATTCTCCTAGATATTCATTCAATCTCACAACAGCCGTATTTAGTTTAGGGTGATCATTCAGGTTTTAGGGAATGGCACCCCACTCTAGTATCCTTGCCTGGAGAATTACGTGGACAGAGGAACCTGGTGGGCTACAGTTCCTGGGGTTGCAAAGAGTTGGATACAACTGAGCTTGCATACACTTGATTCAGGTTTAATCACTGAGAGTCCTGCATCCCAGGAAACCCCTTGCTCTGGAGCATACTAGACGGTTGTCACTCCATTGGTACTCTTGTTATCATCCCCATTTTACAGAAAAAGAAACTAAGGCAAGAAAAGTTTGAACCATTTGCTAGAAATTGGCAGAGGCAGGATTTACACTTGGGAAGGTTACTCTAGAACTCACCTGCTTAACTACTATGTTGATTTCCTAGGACTGCCTAACAATATACCCCAGACAGGGTGAGCTTAAACAACAGAAATTTATTTTCTCACCTTTATGGAGGCTAGCTATCCTAATCAAGGTACTAGCAGAGCTGATGTCTTTTGAGGCCTTTCTCCTTGGCTTCCGGATGGTCGCCTCCTGCCTGTATCTTCACAGGGTCTTCCCTCTGGGTGTGTCTGTGTCCTAATCTCATCTTTTATGAGTGCACCAGTTATATTAGATTAGGGTTCACCCTGATGATCTCGTTTTACCTGGAATCACGTTGTTCAAGACCCGCTCTCTAAAAGTCGGATTCTGAAGTACTGGAGGTTTGGACTTCAACATATGAATGAGAGGGCAGGAGGGCATAACTGAGCTGTAACAACTGCTGTATTCTACTGCCAAAGGAAGGAGGGGTGGGGTAGCATCCCATAAGGTGTAACTTCATGTACAGAAGTCCTGAATCAGTAAAGCACACGTGAAGAACAGAGCGAATGCCTGTGTAGCTGGCACTGAGTGTGCAGGAGGGTGGACCGTTTGAGACTGGAGAGGTGAGCAGGAGCCAAATGATGTGATGTTTTGTAGGCTAGGTTGAGAGTGGAGGATTTTATCATAAGTGTGCTGGGAAGCCATTTAAGGAATGACATAATGGAGCCATTTAAGGAATGACAGGGAGTTGACATAATGGGACTTAGGTTTTAAAACTAAACTCTGATAACTGTTTGGTGAATAGATTTGAAACAGTGGGATGGGTTAGGAGTTCATGGCTGCAAACCAGGCCAGAGCTGTTGGCGACTTGGACAGGTGCAGTAGTGGAAGTCGAGAGAAGTCGTGGATGTCAGACATGAGGTGAAGATGGTACCATGGAACACAGAAGGGGGCAGGAGAAAGCACTGTCTGCTTCCTCCACCAGACAAACCTCTTTGTACAGGTGTCAAAGGAGCCAGGTACCCTCCTCAGTCCACACAGGTACATCCCCAGTGACTGGCCCAGGACCATGCGTGTCTACCTCCTCTGGACAAGGACACTTATAGGAAAGTCCACTATGGCGTCTCTGAGAATAAAAAAAGAAGCCTCCCTAATAAAAGGACACTGGGTCAAAGCTTATGTGGATATGTCTGGTGATGAAAGTAAAGTCTAGTGCTGTAAAGAACAATATTACATAGGAACCTGGAATGTTAGGTCTGCGAATCAAGGTAAATTGGAAGTGGTCAAACAGGAGATGGCAAGAGTGAACATCAACATTTTAGGAATCAGTGAACTAAAATGGACAGGAATGGGCAAATTTAATTCAGATGACCATTGTAGCTACTACTGTGGGCAAGAATCCCTTAGAAGAAATGGAGTAGCCATCATAGTCAATGAAAGAGTCCGAAATGCAGTACTTGGGTTCAGTCTTGAAAATGACAGAATGATCTCAGTTTGTTTCCAGGGCAAACCATTCATCATCACAGTTACCCAAGTGTATGCCCCAACCACTAATGCCAAAGAAGCTGAAGTTGACCGGATCTATGGAGACCTACAAGATCTTCTAGAACTAACACCAAAAAAAGATATCCCTTTCATTAGGGGACTGGAATCCAAAAGCAGGAAGTTAAGAGATTCCTGGAGTAACAGACAAGTTTTGCCTTGGAGTACAAAATGAAGCAGGGCAAAGGCTAACAGAGTTTTGCCAACAGAACACACTGGTCATGGCAAACACCCTCTTCCAACAACACAAGAGAAGGCTACACATAGACATCATCAGATGGTCAATATTGAAGTCAGATTGATTATATTCTTTGCAACTGAAGATGGCAAAGCTCTATACAGTCAGCAAAAACAAGACCAGGAGATGACTGTGGCTCAGATCATTAGCTCCTTGTTGCCAAATTCAGGCATAAATTGAAGAAAGTAGGGAAAACCACTAGACCATTCAGGTATACCTAAATCAAATTCCTTATGATTATATGGTGGAAGTGACAAATGGATTCAAGGGATTAGATCTGGTAGCAAGAGTGCCTGAAGAACTATTCATGGAGGTTTGAAACATTGTACAGGAGGTGGTGATCAAAACCATCCCAAAGGAAAAGAATTGCAGGAAGGCAAAACAGTTGTCTGAGGAGGCTGTACAAATAGCTGAGAAAAGATAAGCAAAAGCAGAAGATATACCTAACTGAATGCAGAGTTTCAGAGAATAGCAAGGAGAGATAAGAAAGCCTTACATGAAGAATGCAAAGAAAGAAGAAAACAACAGAATGGGAAAGACCAGACATCTCTTCAATAAAACTGGAGCTATCAAAGGAACATTTCATGCAAAGATGGGCACAATAAAGGACAGAAACAGTATGGACAAAACAGAAGCAGAAGAGATTAAGAAGAGGCAGCAGGAATACACAAAAGAACTATTCAAAAAAGGTCTTAATGACCCAGATAACCATGATGGTGTGGTCACTCACCTAGAGCCAGACATCCTGGAGTGGGAAGTCAAGTGGGCCATAGGAAGCATTACTATGAACAAGGCTAGTGGAGGTGATGGAATTCCAGCTGAGCTATTTCAAATCCTAAAAGATGATGTTGTTAAAGTGCTGCACTCAATATGCCAGCAAATCTGGAAAACTCAGCAATGGCCACAGAACTGGAAAAGGTCAGATTTCATTCCAAATCCAAAGAACGACAATTCCAAAGAATGTTCAAATTACCATACAATTATGCTCATTTCACATGCTAGCAAGGTAATGCTCCAAATCCTTCAAGCTAGGCTTCAATAGTACATGAACGGAGCACTTCCAGATGTTCAAGCTGGGTTTAGAAAAGGCAGAGGAACCAGAGATCAAATTGTCAACATCCGTTGGATCATAGAAAAAGCAAGAGAATTCCATAAAAACATCTACTTCTGCTTCATTGACTATTCTAAAGCCTGTGACTGTATAGATCACAACAAACCATGGAAAATTCTTAAAGAGATGGGAAAACCAAACCACCTTACCAGCCTCCTGAGAAACCTGTATGCAGGTCAAGAAGCAGCTGTTAGAACTGGACATGGAACAATGGAATGGTTCCAAACTGGGAAAGGAGTGCATCAAGGCTGTATATTGTCTCTCCGTTTATTTAACTTATATGCAGAGTACATCATGTGAAATGCTGGGCTGGATGAAGCACAAGCTGAAATCAAGATTGCCAGGAGAAATATCAACAACCTCAGATATGCTGATTAAATCTCTCTAATCCCTCAGCCTCTTGATGAAGGTGAAAGGAGAGTGGAAAAGCTGTCTTGAAACTCAACATTCAAATAACTAAGGTCATGGCATATGGTTCCAATCACTTCATGGCAAATAGATGGGGAAAAAGTGGAAACAATGACAGATTTTATTTTCTTGGGGTCCCAAATCACTGTAGATGGTGACTGCAGCCATGGAATTAAAAGACAGATGCTTCTTTGAAGAAAAGCTATGACAAATCTAGACAGTGTATAAAAAGCAGAGATACTACTTTGCCAACAAAGATCCATTTAGTCAAGGCTATGGTTTTTCCAGTAGTCATGTATGGATGTGAGAGTTGGACTGTAAAGAAGGTCGAGCACCAAAGAATTGATGATTTTGAACTGTGGTGTTGGAGAAGACTCTTGATATTCCCTTGGACTGCAAGGAGATCCAACCAGTCAATCCCAAAGGAGATCAGTCCTGAATATTCATTGGAAGGACTGATTTTGAAGCTGAAACTCTAATACTTTGGCCACCTAATGTGAAGAGCTGATTCATTGTAAAAGACCCTGATGCTGGGAAAGATTGAAGGCAAGAGAAGAAGGGGATGACAGAGGATGAGATGGTTGAATGGCATCATGGACTCGATGGACATGAGTTTGATCATTCTCTGGGAGATACTTAAGGACAGGGAGGCCTGGCGTGCTGCAGTCCATGGGGTCACAGATAGTTGGACACGACTTAGCAACTGGACAGCAATGATAAAAGGAGACATAAGGTATAATATACTACTTATGAAACATTCTTGCCAACAAGATTTAACATGAATCTCTTTAAACTTCTAAATCCAATTTTGAAGTTTATAAGAAATGCAGAGATAAGAGGAGCAATATAAATGACATAATGAGGAAGCATATCAGAATAATTCAAAAGAAAAACTCAGTGAAAAAACAAATTGGGAGGACGCTGACACCACAAACAGCGTAGGGGAGGCTTGCTGCTGCTGCTGCTGCTAAGTCGCTTCAGTCGTGTCCGACTCTGTGGGACCCCATAGACGGCTGCCCACCAGGCTTCCCCATCCCTGGGATTCTCCAGGCAAGAACACCAGAGTGGGTTGCCATTGCCTTCTCCAATGCATGAAAAGTGAAAGTGAAGTCGCTCAGTCGTGTCCGACTGGTAGCGACCCCATGGACTGCAGCCTACCAGGCTCCTCTGCCGTGGGATTTTCCAGGCAAGAGTACTGGAGTGGGTGCCATGGCCTTCTCCGAGGAGAGGCTTGCACCTACACAGAGCTCATGTACACCCAGTGCTTCAATCACTGGGTTTGCCCAACCTCTTCATGCACTACCAGCAGTGTGTTCAGAAAGCAATAAAGGAGAAGAAGATTCCTATTGAAGGACTGGAGTTCATGGGCCATGGCAAAGAAAAGCCTGAAAGCTCTTCTTGACCTTGACAGTCACCTTGAGAGTGGACTCCTCAAATCAAGAAATTGAGGTCTCTGGATCGTGTCAATTAAAACTGAAGATAGCATTGATTTGATGAATTTAGGAGGGAGGAGTTTCCTTTCCTTCTTGCTATTTTTCTCTCATTTTTAAAAGATGATGAACCATCACTTTGCTTTCAGATTTCTGGCTTTGACATCTCAGCAGGAACTCCATGTTCTAAATAATGGGATTATTTGGGATTAGGGTTGCAATACTTGGTCTGGGATCAGTTTTAAATATATCTTGTAGGAAAACACACATAAGCTTGTCAGGATGACTAAGGTTGCCTGACCTTGAGTCATTCTTTGAAGGACATTACATACACTCTAGGGGTTATTTGTTCATGGAAGCAACTGGTTAAGATCTCTTTTCTCTGAGGAAGCTAATTCTCCAGAAAGGGTCCCCAGCACAACAGTTCCAGTCAATGCTTGGGAACACAGTTTTATTTTTATATAGTCATTTTACTATGATTGCTGGTGGACTGGGTTAGCCAAGAGGAAGATGGCTTTCAACGGTTCCCTACCTTAACAAGTGGTGTCAGGTTTCCTATTAAGACATGAAAGCTTCATGAATGCTGCTGCTGCTGCTGCTAAGTCACTTCAGTCGGGTCCGACTGTGTGCGACCCCATAGACGGCAGCCCACCAGGCTCCCCCGTCCCTGGTGTTGTCCAGGCAAGAACACCGGAGTGGGTTGCCATTTCCTTCTCCTATGCATGAAAGTGAAAAGTGAAAGTGAAGTCGCTTGGTCATGTCCAACTCTTAGCCACCCCATGGACTGCAGCCTATCAGACTCCTCCATCCATGGGATTTTCCAGGCAAGAGTACTGGAGTGGGGTGCCATTGCCTTCTCCCATGAATGCTGCAGTGAACACCATTTCACAATGCATGGTGTACTTCAGGAATTAAAATCCTTGGAGTGGCTCTGGAGGAAGATCCTAAATTACAAAGATTTACTGCTGCCAGCTTTCAACTTAAGTCAGTGAATTAAGTCCACCTGTTTATCATAAAAATGCCAAAATGCTGCATATGATTAAATGGGGAGTGGGGAGAGAAAAGAGGTCACTTGACTCGCCGTGTTTACTCACCCTGCCCTGTAATGCCTGTAATCATGAAAACAGAATAAATTGTAACATTTAGTTTCTGTCATTAAAAAAAAAGAAAAACAAATTGGGAGAATGTCCTAAATTTAAAAGGACCAAAGAAACATAAAACCAAGTGCCATATATGCAACTCGATTGGATTCTGGCTTGAATTACATAAGGTACAAAACACATTTTAGGGATAACTGAGGAAAGTTGAACTTGGGACTGAACATTAAGTGACGTTAAAGGATTACTGTTAATTTTTCTTTGGTGGGAGACTGTCGTTCTACAGAAGATATCTTTATTCTTAGGAAATACAGGCTGAATTATGTAGGGGTGGAGTTGTGATATTTGCACCTGATTTTCAAATGACATAGGAAACAAAACTTAAACATGTCGACATGTAGACATGTATCAGTCACAGAGTGAAAGAGAGAGGTTAAGCAATTATGGTACGTGGCAAAATGTTTAGTCACTAAGTCACGCCCAACTCTTTTGCCATCCCATGGACTGTATAGCCCACCAGGCTCCTCCATCCATGGGATTTCCCAGGTGAGAATACTGGAGTGGGTTGCCATTTCTTTCTCCAAGGCATCTTCCCGACCCAGGGATCCAACCCGCATCTCCTGCATTGGCAGACAGATTCTTTACCACTGAGCCACCTGGAAAGCCTGTGGCAAAGTGTTATCAATAGTTAAAGCTAAGTTGTACCACTCTCAACTTTTCAATATGTTTACAGTTTTTCAGTATAATACCTCTTCTTCCTTTGGGTGGGTGGATGGGACACCTGTTACTGAAGCAACCAACTTTCGGCCATGAGGGAGACTTGTCTGAGGATCAAGCTGAAATGCCGACACGGGTCCCTGCTGACATTAGGAAGCAGATGCATTTTCAACCACTGGAGCTACCCTTCTTCAGAAGTGTTGTTATGTGAAATAATCCATATTCCTTACTATATAAGCCATTTTGAATTGAGCCATGATCTCTAGTAGAAACAAAACAGATTGAAAATAGAGTATTTAAGGAGGCAGCAGGGAAGCCAGGAGACAGTGGTGTTACCAATATAAATTATTAATTCACATACAAGTTTTCCCTCTGCATTTTAAAATATTATAACACGAATTTCCCATATCATTATGATATATTTATAAACATTTTTATTTAATATGTTTGAATAGGTAATCTAGTCCTGAGGTAGGTTAAATATGACCACAGATTCTTTGCAGCTATTCTCATTAAAAGATAGAGTCTGTTTCCCACTCCTTGAATCTGAGCTGTCTTTGATATTTGCTTTGACCAGCGGAAGGTAGCAGAAGTGACATTGTGCAAGTTCCAGAGCCTGTACTTCAGAAACCTTGCAGTTTCTGCTTTCCCCTCTTGAACAGTTCTCTTGAGTCTGCCATTAAGGAAAGTGGTTTAACCTATTAGAGGATACGAAGTTATATGGAAGAAAACCAGACAGGAGAAGCTGAGACCAACTGCAAAACATGCGAAAGAAGTCCGTTTGGACCTTTGTGCCCACCAGATCTCCCATCGGCATTTCACTGTGTGACTGAGGCCAAGTAAACAAATTGAAAACCCAGCCAACCCACAGAGCCAGGAGAAATAATAAATCATTGTTGTTAAATCATCCAGTTTTGGGATGGTTTGTTATACAGCAGTTGATTACTAATGCAATTTCCAAGGTGCAAAAAAAATTTGAAGTACAAAAATATACAAGTGAGGACTTGAGGTATGTGTAGACCCAAGTTCAGAGCAGTGTTTTTCAAAATTGCCAAGCAACTCACATGTTCATCGACTGATGAATGGATTGAAAATGTGAGAAATACATACAAGGTAATGTTATTCAGCCTTAAAAAGGGAGGGGGCATATTCTGACACATGCTGCAACACGGATGAACCATGAAGACATGGTGTTAAGTGAAATAAGCCAGTTCACGAAAGGACACTTAAGACATGATTCCTCTTACACCAGGTACCTGGAGTCATCAGATTCACTGAGAGAGAAAGTAGACTGCACAGGGAGGGGTGGCGCCCTACTGTTTCATGAGAACAGAGTTTGTTTTGCAAAATGAAAAGAAATCTGGGAATGGATGGTGGTGAAGGTCTCACAGCAGCGTGCATGGACTTAATGCTACAGACCTGTACGCTTGAAATGGTCAAGACGGATCACAACTTTTTCCTAGTCTGTTTTTGGTTTTGACTTCTCTTGTGGAATCTTGCCATGTAGAAATTTTGTAATACATTTTTGTATACTCAGACATCAGTATTTGCTCTTGTGGCTCCTTTTGTGTCATTATTAGAAAGGCCTTTCTGATTTTAAAATGTCTTGACTAATTTTTTCCCCCTGTTTTCTTCTAGTACTTTGGTTCCTTCTAAACTGTGGAGAATTCTGAAAGAGATGAGAATACTGGACCACCTGACCTGCCTCTTGAGAAACCTGTATGCAGGTCAGGAAGAAACAGTTAGAACTGGATATGGAACAACAGACTGGTTCCAAATAGGAAAAGGAGTCTGTCAAGGCTGTATATTCTCACCCTGCTTATTTAACTTCTATGCAGAGTACATCATGAGAAACGCTGGGCTGGAGGAAGCACAAGCTGGAATCAAGATTGCCAGGAGAAACATCAATAACCTCACATATGCAGATGACACCACCCTTATGGCAGAAAGTGAAGAAGAACTAAAGAGCCTCTTGAGGAAAGTGAAAGAGGAGAGTGAAAAAGTTGGCTTAAAGCTCAACATTCAGAAAGCTAAGATCATGGCATCCGGTCCCATCATTTCATGGAAAATAGACGGGGAAACAGTGGAAACAATGGCTGACTTTATTTTTCTGGGCTCCAAAATGACTGCAGGTGGTGATTGCAGCCATGAAATTAAAAGACGCTTACTCCTTGGAAGGAAAGCTATGACCAACCTAGACAGCATATTAAAAAGCGAAGACATTACTTTGTCAGCAAGGGTCCATCTAGTCAAGGCTATGGTTTTTCCAGTAGTCATGTATGGATGTGAGAGTTGGACTATAAAGAAAGCTGAGCACTGAAGTATTGATGCTTTTGAACTGTGGTGCTGGAGAAGACTCTTAAGAGTCCCCTGGACTGCAAGGAGATCCAAGCAGTCCATCCTAAAGGAGATCAGTCCTGGGTGTTCATTGGAAGGACTGATTTTGACGATGAAGCTCCAATACTTTGGCCACCTGATGTGAAGAGCTGACTCATTTGAAAAGACCCTGATGCTGGGAAAGATTGAGGGCAGGACGAGAAGGGGACAACAGAGGATGAGAGGGTTGGATGGCATCACCAATTCAATGGACATGGGTTTGGGTGGGCTCCGGGAGTTGGTGATGGACAGGGAGGCCTGGTGTGCTGCGGTTCATTGGGTCACAAAGAGTCGGACACGACTGAGTGACTGAACTGAACTGAGCAGCACTTCTACAGGTCCTATATATATATACATATATATATGTTTATATTTCTATTTGTGTGTATATATATATATGTTTGTTTGGAGGGAGTAAGTGTTACAAAGGCATGGATCCAACTTTTTTCCTTATACCTGTCTAGTTGTCTTACCATCATTTATTCAGTAGCCCACCTTTTCCTCCTTTGATTTGAAATGCTTTTTCACAGAATGAATTCATGTATGTGTTTTGTGTCTATACTGTTCCGTTTGTCTCTATTAGCATTCTAGTGCTACATTCTTTTAATCATTGAGGATTTAAAATATTTTTCATATGTGTCTGGTACTGTTAGTCCTTGTTGCTCTTATCTCTTCTCAGAGTTTTCCTGGCCATTCCTGTTTATTTTTCATTCGACTTTTTGGATCAGTTTTTTCCTACTAAAAAGATTCTGAGGGTGTTTTTATTGGAATTATGTTAAATTTATAGCTGACATATATTTTCTCCAATTTTTGATTTTATAAATAATTCTTCAGTTCAGTTCAGTTCAGTTCAGTCACTCAGTCATGTCCGACTCTTTGCGACCCCATGAATCGCAGCACACCAGGCCTCCCTATCCATCACCAACTCCTGGAGTTCAGTCAAACTCATGTGCATCGAGTTGGTGATGCCATCCAGCCATCTCATCCTCTGTCGTCCCCTTCTCCTCCTGCCCCCAATCCCTCCCAGCATCAGAGTCTTTTCCAGTGAGTCAACTCTTCACATGAGGTGGCCAAAATACTGAGTTTCAGCTTTAGCATCAGTCCTTCCAATGAACACCCAGGACTGATCTGCTTTAGAATGGACTGGTTGGATCTCCTTGCAGTCCAAGGGACTCTTAAGAGTCTTCTCCAGCACCACAGTTCAAAAGCATCAATTCTTTGGCACTCAGCTTTCTTCACAGTCCAACTCTTGCATCCATACATGACCACAGGAAAAACCATAGCCTTGACTAGATGAACCTTTGCTGGCAAAGTAATGTCTCTGCTTTTTAATATGCTATCTAGTTTGGTCATAACTTTCCTTCCAAGGAGTAAGCATCTTTTTAATTTCATGGCTACAATTACATTATAATTGAATCTTTTCCCGTAGCTATGATTATTGCCTTATGATAAATTCCTAGAAATAAAATGTGAGCTTTTGAGATAGCGGTCATTGCCAGAATTCTTACCAAAGAAATTTATACTCCTACAAACTGGATGAAAATAATAGATTTATTAAATTTTTTAAAAAGTCTTGCTACTCTAATAGGCAAAACGTAATATCTCAACTTTTATTTTCACTTATCTGATTATTAGTGAGACAGAATTTTTTGTTTGCTTATTTGTATTTAATTTTCAGTGATTCACTATTAGCATCATTACCCATTTTTGGTTAAAAAATCTGGTAGCTTATTTCAAAATACTTTTTTTTCGTTATTTTATTTATTTTTTTAAAGAATCATTTATTGAGCACTTTAAAATTTTTATTTATTTAATTTTGGCTGATCTGGATCTTCATTGCTGTGCATGGGCTTTCTCTAGTTGCAGCGAGGGGGGCTACTCTTCGTTCCAGTGCGTGGGCTTCTCATTGTGCTGAGTCCTCCTGTTGCAGGGCGTCTACTCTAGGCTTCTGTGGGCTTGGTAGTTGCAGCTCGCAGACTCTAGAGCACAGGCTCAGTTGTGGCGCACAGGCTTAGTTGCTCCACGGCATGTGGGATCTTCCTGGACCAGGGGTCAAACTCGTGTCCCCTGCACTGGCAGGCAGATTCTTATCCATTGCGCCCCCAGGGAAGTCCTCCTTATCCATTTTAATGCTAATGGTCCTAATGGTTTTTTGAGCTATATGTTGTTGTTGTTGTTCGGTCACGCAGTCGTGTCCGACTCTTTGTGACCCCATGGACTGCAGCACGCCAGGCCTCCCTGTCCATCACCAACTCCCGGAGCCTACTCAAACTCATGTCCATTGAGTCAGTGATGCCATCCAACCATCTCATCTTCTGTCATCCCCTTCTCCTCCTGCCCTCAAACTTTCCCAGCATCAGGGTCTTTCCTAAGTCAAAATGAGTTATATGAGCTTGTATATATTGTCTATCAAATCTATTTTAAGTGTTTATCATCTTTTTGTCAAATAATTTTCCAATTTGTTACTTTAGTTGTGTGTAACATGTATTATTGTATGTAATTTTTTATTTATTATTGCATGTAATTTTTTATTTTAAAAGTTACATATTCACTGAATAAATTAATACAGAACCGTATATACATATAAGTATATTTAAACATATATACTAAATATATATATGAGCCTTCTCATACTGCTAAAGGTGTGTGTGGTCATTTTTTGACATTTAAAATTTTAAGCTTTTTATCAAATCTACAGAACTTTTCATTTGTTAATTTCTTCCATTTGTTTATACCTAGAAAGACCTTCCCACACAAAAATCAGAGATGGAGGCGGGCAGAGTAAGTACGGAGAAACCTCTTGAGATCGTCTGGGCATCAGATTATTGTGGCATGGACTGGGATCATGCTTAGAGATAAACAGAGGTGGACAGATCAACATGTAATTTGGAAGTTGACTTACAGACAGGTTCATGGGTGGGGGGAGGTAATGGAGAAAAGAGAGAAATAAATAATGACCTAGATTTTTTACATAAGCAGCTGATGGAATGGAGGTATCTTCACATTCCTGAACTAAAAAATATAAATTCTTTACAGGGTGATTGAGGAATTTTGATATATGATACTTTCCCAATGGTATTCATCACCACGGGATCCCCCTTCAACAGGATCCTTGAATATGGGCTGGCACAGCCCTTTGTCTTCATTCTTTGACCTGCCATGTTTTAATGTGCCTGCCTACTTTGAAGGAATGTTCTCTTTGTGTTTATAAAGTACGCTTGACTACATGTTTTCTTTGATGACTTCTTCCTAGATGCGAATGTGGGCTAGTTTTCCATTTCTCAGTCACTGGGAGCTTCAGAAGCAGAGTTTTGGGCACCAGGGGCTCACACACAGGCGGGGAAGCACTCCTCGGTGCTTTCTGTGGCTATCAGATTGTTGCAAAGAGGGCCCTCGGGCACTTCCTGAGGGCTGGTGCTGTATAACTCACCACCACCTTTTATCTCAACATTAGGGTCATGAAAGGAGAACTTGGTTTATGTGGCCTGGAATAGCTAGTTTGGAACTAATCAGTAGAAAGAGGGTCAGCAAGTTTATTATTATGTTGCAATTGCACAGACCAGTGCCCAGTGAAGCTTCCTGTCCGCCTTGAACTGCACAAACAGGTTCAGAGGACAAGGTTGTTTCAGAGCATCACAGCAAAGTCACAGTGTCTAACTCCAGGGGAAGAAATAAAGCTCCCTGCCTCTGACCCTTGTACCCCAATACTATCTGATGCCTGCATATGACTCTCCCCCTTAACCACCCAGAAAAGACGCCTCTGACTTCCTGCCAAAAGAACACACACACACACACACACACACACACACACACACACACTTGCTTCTCTGACAGTGATGATGGCTTGTGAGGAGCCATGTCTTCTAGCAACCAGCAGCAATGTGCCAACAAGGGGAAAAGTTCACTAGAGTTAGAAATGTCATCTGTGGTCTTGGAACAGCTTTTCTGGGCCAAACAAACTGATCCTTCTAGGGAAATAAGCAGTCTAGGTCTTTCAAACATGATATTCTAGCTAATTCACAACTCTGTTGTGTAACCAAAGGTCACATCTACAGGCAAATTAAATGTTTGTCACTAAGGAGATTTCCATCTGGCAAACAAAATACTGTGGGATCACGGTGCTCCCTCTTCCTGGAATGTCCTTGTGTGCTACGTCTACAAGGAGGCCATTTGGCCATGCTCCCAAATCCAGCCTTTGACCAGTCACCTCCTGCCTCCTCAGATGCCCGACAGAGCTATGCTGGCAAAAACACTGTCTATTGCTCTGTTTATATAAGCCCCACTGCTGAGCTGTCTGGATCACCTCAGAGGCCAAAAAAAGACATGGACAAACCCAACAGAAGTAGTGAGACCCAAGTCCTAGGTCAAGAGATAAAGCTGCAACTGAGGCTTCCCTGAGTTTGGGGTAGCAGAAGAAACTCAAGCTTATCCTTGTCACCAAACGTCTCAATCCCCTTTTCCCACCTCACAGACTTCCACTCATCACCCACTGAACCCTCATTCAAATGCCTCTTCCTTTCTGAACTTTCCTTGACCACAGCCGCATCCAAGAGAAATGAGTGGTTCCTTACTTTGTGATTCAGTAGCGATGTGTGTGTGTTTCTCTTTGATCACATTATTCGGTCTTATTGTGGTAATCTGTTTACATGGCCCTCTTCCCAGGCTCCAAGAGTAGACTCTGTTTTATTCCTTTTTTTATTTCCAGTGCCTGGCTGAGTGCCCAGCATTGGGAGGTGTTCAGGGCATTGTTCTGAAGCGATGTTTTTTGGCACTGAAATCAAGGCACCTGGTTGTACAGTCTGCGCACTGCACAAACGTGCCTGGGCATGGGGGTAAGTGGTGGTCTCAGGCTGCCAAGTGTGACGGGCGCCTTCGCTCATCCAGAGGCACAAGTTGGCAGGGCTGCATGAGCCTCAAGGGGGGCCTCCTCTGAATTTGCACCAAGATGCTGTATAGACTTGCACTTTTTGCTATTGGAAGACCTGCTGCTGCTGCTAAGTCGCTTCAGTCGTGTCTGACTCTGCGTGACCCCATAGACGGCAGGCACCAGGCTCCTCCGTCCCTGGGATTCTCCAGGCAAGAACACTGAAGTGGGTTGCCATTTTCTTCTCCAATGCATGAAAGTGAAAAAATAAAGTGAAGTCACTCAGTCGTGTCCGACTCCTAGCGACCCCATGGACTGCAACCCACCAGGCCCCTCCATCCATGGGATTTTCCAGGCAAGAGTACTGGAGTGGGTTGCCATTGCCTTCTCTGTTGGAAGACCTAACCAACCACTTTAAGAATGGCAGAATGTGAAGAAATTTGAGCTTGAAAAGAATAGCTCCCCTTGTGAAAAATTTCCACAACTCATTTCATTAAGCCTTCCAGTTACCTGATTTTGGAGAAAGTGTTGAAAGTGTCAGTTTCTCAGTCATGTCTGACTCTTTGCGACCCCATAGACTCTAGCCCACCAGGCTCTTCTGTCCATGGAATTCTCTAGGCAAGCTGGAGTGGGTAGGTATTCCCTTCTCTAGGGGATCTTCCCAACCCAAGTTTTGAAGCTGGGTCTCTTGCATTGCAGGTGTATCCTTTACCATCTGAACCACCAGAGAAGCCCAAAATGCATCATGCTTTTCAGTGTAGTGTACTTATCTTCAATTACTGTTTTTCTAAATACACAAGTATACAGGTTTAGTCCTGAAAGAATGTTGTCTATTGATGTTCTTGTCCTGAGCTTTTAATTCTGGCTATAGCTTACTATGGACTAGACACTAGAAATTTTAATAAAATTGGCCAGCGTCAAACACCTCATTGGTGGCAAGTTTCTCATTTGGTAAAAAGGTGTCTATTATACATTTCAATTAGAAACAATAAGAGGAGAGATTTCCTGGGGGCCTTAAGACACTGTAGGGGTCTATTCCACTGCAGGGGGTGCAGTTTGACCTGTGGTCAGGTAACTAGGGGGCTTCCCAGGTGGCGCTGGTGGTGAAGAACCCACCTGCCAAGGCCGGAGACATAAGAGATGTGGCAGGGAGCCTGGCAGGCTACCATCCATAGGGTCGCAAAGAGAAGGACACAACTGAGTGACTTAGCACAGCGCAGCACAGGGAACTAGGGTCTCACATGTTGAGAGGTGCAACCAAAACAAAAAAGTAGAAAACAAACAAAAAAGAAACACTTAGAGGCAAAGTTGTCAGCTATGGTTTTTCCAGAAGTCATGTATGGACGTGAGGATTGGACTATAAAGAAAGCTGAGTGCCAAAGAATTGATGCTTTTGAACTGTGATGTTGGAGAAGACTCTTGAGAGTCCCTTGGACTGCAAGGAGATCCAAGCAGTCCATCCTAAAGGAGATCAGTCCTGGGTGTTCATTGGAAGGACTGATTTTGAAGATGAAGCTCCAATACTTTGATCACCTGATGTGAAGAGCTGACTCATTTGAAAAGCCCCTGATGCTGGGAAAGATTTAGGGCAGGAGGAGTAGGGGACGACAGAGGGACGACAACCATCTCATGATGGTTGGATGGCATCACCGATTCAATGGACATGGGTTTGGCTGGACTCCGGAGTTGGTGATGGACAGGGAGGCCTGGCGTGCTGCGGTTCATGGGGCCGCAAAGAGTCGTACACAACTGAGCGACTGAACTGAGCTGTCACTGTGTTAGTGCAATTGTGGCTTTATCCATTACGCTCTTCAGTTTCCACTGCGGCTGTGTATTGCCAAGTTTTCAATGCAGAAGCTACTGGTTTGTTTGCTTCTCTCTCTGTTCTCACCAACCTACCACAAATAGACCATCAACCATTTTAGGGATAATAACTGCTGAATGCTCCACAAAGTCATGTCTGCAAAGAAAGAAAATAGACGATGGCCTCTCCACAAGTCACAGACAAGACCTGTCATAGTTGCCATGTGGTTAAGGTGGATTGTCTCTGCACAAAGTATTTTGAATCAGAATTAAAGAACCAAACTTTGAAAATATCTTGCTTTTCAATATATTTAGGGATGATGCCAGGTTATCCCTAAGATAAAGGCATTCCAACGTGGGAGAGAAAAGAATGGAGTTTCAGTTTTGTACCAAAGACTGCCAATTCCTTCCTGAGCCACAGCCCCTAAATCAAGCGCCCTTGAAGGGTGAGGGGTGGGGGAAGATGTCTCTGTGAACAATGCCCACGGAGTGTGCCGTAGAGGTAAATAGTTAGGAGCCCAAGAGCTTATGATGCCCCTTCTTTCTCTTCTGGCCTTCATTCTCCATCTCCTCCTGTTTCTTCTTCTCTTCTCTTTTGACACTTGCATTAGGTTTTGCAACCACAACTTCCAAGATCAGTTCAATACAATTTATATTTAATGAGCATCTTTACCTGTGTGTGGGATCTGGGTAGTTCTTAGTTGCTCAGTCGAGGGATCTAAATTCTTTTTCACTCCCACACATCTTCTTCCCAGGTGTCTCCTTGTCTGCTCCCACTCTACTAGATCGGGAGCACCTTGAGTAAAGGAAACAAGTCTCAGTCTTACTTGTTTTTACTGCCTAGATTTGTAGTAGAGTAAGTAGTTGCTCCAGAGAAGGCAATGGCACACCACTCCAGTACTCTTACCTGGAAACTCCCATGGACGGAGGGACCTGGTGGGCCGCAGTCCATGGGGTCGCTAAGAGTCGGACACGACTGAGCGACTTCACTTTCACTTTTCACTTTCATGCATTGGAGAAGGAAATGGTAACCCACTCCAGTGTTCTTGCCTGGAGAATCCCATGGACGGGGGAGCCTGGTGGGCTGCCGTTTATGGGGTCGCACAGAGTCAGACACGACTGAAGCGACTTAGCGGCAGCAGCAGCAAGTGGTTGCTCAGGCTTCCCTGGCGGCTCAGCGGTAAAGAATATGCCTGCAATGTGGGAGACCCAGGTTGGATCCCTGGGTTGGGAAGATCCCCTGGAGGAGGGCATGGCAACCCACTCTAAGTACTCTTGCCTGGAGTATCCCATGGACAGAGGAAACTGGCAGGCTATAGTCCATAGGGTCGCAGAGATTCGGACACAACAGAAGCGACTAAGCAGCAGCAGCAAGTCGTTGCTCAATATGTGTTTTTAAAATGAAAGTTATTGAATGAGTAGAGATAATAAGTGACAAGAAGCCTTCCACTCTGTGATACTTTATTTAAAATTTCTGAAACATCAAAATATTAACATTTTCTAAATTAGGGTAGCAGATATGAGTATACATTATCTTTATACTATTTTTCATATTTGAAAATTTCTGTGATATTTAAAAACCAAGATGAGTAATGAAAATGATAGCAGTATGATAGAAATGTCTTTCTTCAAGGATCTCATCACTTAATTAGGGAATTGTTCCAAAGGCACCTGATTGCAGAAGTCTGTGGGCTGTATATTTTTAGGGGTTGACTGGCTTGCAGTTAAAAAAAAAAAAAGCAAATAGGTCTAAATCTTTAAAAGCAGGAGTTGATACTACTTGTCCAGTTTGCAAGGTATCCTAGGAATCAGCAGATAAGCACTTTTGGTATTTTTTAATACACATCCTTGCACATTCATGACGATGAAGCATGGTCAACAAGAACTGGATGGATTCCAAGCAGCATGGTGCTGACTAGCTGTGTACCTGGGGGTTGGTGGAAAGCCTCTTGAGAACTGTGGCAAAATACCTGTTTCCTCCTTAGGGTCAGATCTCCTCATTCTCTTCTTCATCCTGCACTCTTCCTGGAATATTGATCTGTATGGACCACATCAGTGGATGCTCATGACTCTGCCTTCTGGCTGGGTTCAACTAGAAGTCAGAGGAAGGGAAGAAGAAGAAGGTCAGGTTGCTTCACCCTTCTGTTTCCTTCCTATAAAGTTGCCTCCAGCTGGCAGTGTCCCTCAACTAAAGGTCATTGCTTCTCTCATATAGAGTGGCAGTGATACACGACTCTGTGTGTCTGTCCCTCTCTATCTCTTGGGTCCAGGAAACATCTCTACTCCTCATCTCTGTGGGCCTGGGTATTATAGACTCATTAAGAAGTGCCATAAGCCTGCACACATACAGCTTTGAAAACAGTCCCTTTGTATATAAAACATCCCAATTTAGCCTCTTCTGAGTGGGCCATCTATTTTCTTTTGGGATTCTGATTAATCAAGTCTTGAACCATGACATCTAAGCTTTACCTCCTCACCAGCCGCTAGCACCCAGGTTTCTCTCCTTTACTTAGCAGATGCCAGGAGAGAACTTCAGATAATTCCCTTTAAATATTAAACTCCTGTCTGTGCTTGTTTTCTAAATCTTTTCATCATCTTCTTTTCTGCCACAAAGTCATAGAAACTGAAATGCTAAATTACTAAGAAACACTGGAAAACATATTGTCAGCATGAAATAATTACAGTCCTCCTTTAATAAATTCTACCTTCTGATGACTTTTGATCAGCTTGTGATCCTCCTTCTGATGACTTTTGATCAGCTTGTGATCCTCATACATTAGTACACTAGTATATACAAATATTTATACATCAGAGGGGGAAATCTAAACTTTCATTCTACCATGTAATGATGAAAAGGGAATGTGTGTAATTTAGTGTAATTTGAAATATTATGGAAAGCAACAATCAGTGGAAATGGAAATGTCTGGGATAATGTCCCTGGGCCTGGCCAGGGATGTCTGGTGAAACCCACAGTTCCTCAAGGCCCTCACACATACTGGTCCCTCAGCCTGAATACTCTGCCTGCCTCTCCCACTCTTCATCTGGCTAATTCCTATTTATCCTTCAGCAAACTGCTTTAATGTCACAACCTCAGATAAATCTCTGATCCGAGTCTAAATTAACCCCCACCTCCTGTCAATTCTCTCTGATAGAACCCAGTTCTTTTCCTTTATAATAATTCTGTGTGTGTTAGTTTCTCAGTTATGTCCGACTCTTTGGGACCCCCTGCCAGGCTCCTCTGTCCATGGGATTCTCCAGGCAAGAATACTGGAGTGAGTTGCCATTTCCTTCTCCAGGGGATCTTCCTGACCTAGGAATCAAACCCAGGTCTCCTGCATTGCAGGCAGACTCTCTACAGTCTGAGCTACCAGGGAAGCCCCAGAGTTATCACAACATAAAGTATATATTTATATCCAAGTTCATTGTCCAATGTCGATCTCACCCATAAGGACAGAAATCAGTTTTATTTTGTTCCCCCACTATGTTTGAATTCCTTATCAGTATCAGGGGCCCAACCAATAGTCCCGAAATAAATGAATGTGTGAAGTTCTTAGAAAGGAAGAGCCATTGCACTTATGAATTATAATTCCATTTATAGTACTGTTATCAAAGGTGGATTATTGGTGTTCCTTAAATTTAAGAGGACGTCCCTAGGCAAATTAAAATAAATCTATTTATTTATCTACTGTAGATTTGCATTTTATGAGTCATGTTTTGTTCCAAGAAGGCAAAAGCCCAGCCAAAAACTTGTCATGTTGCTGCTGCTGCTGTTGTTAAGTTGCTTCAGTTGTGTCCGACTCTGTGCGACCCCATAGACGGCAGACCACCAGGCTCCCCCGTCCCTGGGATTCTCCAGGCAAGAACACTGGAGTGGGTTGCCATTTCCTTCTCCTATGCATGAAAGTGAAAAGTGAAAGTGAAGTCGCTCAGTCGTGTCCGACTTTCAGCGACCCCATGGACTGCACCCTTCCAGGATCCTCCATCCATGGGATTCTCCAGGCAAGAGTACTGGAGTGGGGTGCCATTGCCTTCTCTGAAGAACTTGTCATAAACAGTCCTAAAAAAAAAGTCCTTTCTTAAAGTTATAATGAGATGTACTAGGGGATACCTGCTGGTTTTGCCTGCCCAACTTCCTTTGCCATTCTTTAGGTTACAGAACCAAAGGCCACCATGTGTGACCTCTCTGGGGTTGTGCACTCCCGGACTCCAGGAGGTCCCGTTCACATACACTACATCACGAATTAGAGTTCTGAAGCTGGGCAGTATGGTGGCTCTGACATCGCTCTTCCTGCTGGTGAATGCTTCTCATACACTGTATCATTCAGTCCGTGCGTGGGCTCCCTTGCCAAAGAGGTAGACACATGATCCAAGCCAGTTGATCAAAAAACTGTCTTCAGAAATCACCACTACTTATTGTAGGACTATATATATATTGGGATTTCCAGTACCAAAAAGTATGAACGTCTCGAGCTGCGAAAGGTCCTTTTGCCACATAATGACAAAAAACCTGTCTGCGAGGGACGTCAACATACAGGAAGCAGAGCTGAAGGAGGGAAAGCATGAAACAGATCTTTGATGATCAGAGCTGATCCCCCTCCCTGCCTAAACTACTCCTGGGCTTTTCAGTTATGTGATCTAGTTAAGTTCCCTCCCTTGTTTAGTCAAGTTTGAGTTGAACCTCTGTTACTTACAATTCCAAGAGCACTGGCTAATACAGATACCAAACTCAACCTTGTTTTCTGCTTAACAGGAAACTAAATTTGCTTCTTGTGACACCAATGACATCATGTATCTGCCTACAGTCCTCCAATTGCTTCTTATGGTGCCCAGAAAAAAGCCAACTGTCCACACGTCATGGCCAGTAGATCTCTACACGGTCTGACCTTACCTCCTCCCACTCTCCCTGCCTTTCGCTCACTGTGCATCAGGAATCCTGACCCTGGTGATCCTTACAAGAGCCAAGCATGCTGCCACCAGAGGTTATTTGCACTTGACATTCCGTTGTCTGGTACATGCTTCTCCCAGTTTATCTGCTTGACTACATTCTGTTCTCTGTTCACATGTGAACTTCCCTCATCATCCCATCTTAAAATCTTACTTTTCCTCTTTGTATTAGTTTCCTAAGGGTTCCATAACAAAGTACCACAAAGTGGATGTCTCAATTCAACGGCAATGTATCGTTTCACAATTCTGGAAGCTAGAAGTCTGAGATCAAGATGTTGGCAGAGTTGGTTTGTTCTGAAAGCTGTGAGGGACTACCTGTTCCATACCTTGCTCCTAGCTTCCAGTGGCTTGCTGGCACTCATTGGCATCCTTTGGCTTATAGAAGCACCATCCAAATCTCAGCCTTCATCTTCACATGACATTCACCCTGTGTGTGTGTCTGTCACTGTGTCCTAACTTCCCCTTTTTGTAAGGACTCCAGTCATATTGGATTAGGGCTTCCTCCAATGACCTCATCTTGACTTGATCATCTGCAAAGATCCTATTTTCAAATAAGGTCACATCCACAGGTACTGAGAATTAACATCTTTTTGAGGGGACACAATTCATCCCATAACACTCCTCTTAAGCTATCTTATTTTTTTTTATACTATGTACCTGACATTATAAACTATGTTTATACTGATTTAATGCCTTTCTCTGCTTCAACTAACACATAAGTCCCATGAGCATGCAGATGTAATATTATATCCACAGTTGGATTTTTTCCTCAGTTTTTAAAACAGTGCCTGGTATATAGAGGGTGAGTGAAGTCGCTCAGTTGTGCCCGACCCTCAGCGACCTCATGGACTGCAGCCTTCCAGGCTCCTCCGTCCATGGGATTTTCCAGGCAAGAGTACTGGAGTGGGGTGCCATTGCCTTCTCCGATATAGGGGGTAAGCAATCAAAATATGTTAAATGAGTTAATACTACATAGGAAAATGGGCCCTCCTATTTTAAAATATAAAGTCTAAAACTTCTTTGTGCATAGTCAACTATTTCAAGAAACTAAATCTTCTCTGATGGTTTTAACATGTGTATTAAAGAGTCTAAGACTTATTGGAGATCTACAAAAAAAAATCTCTGTCACAAACTAACATACCATTCCTTTGAAAATAGAAGGGTGGGTAGAAACACTCTAAGGAAGAATGGAATTTGGGAGTGGTAGGTTGAGAGGGGACATATGAGAAGTGGTAGAAGTTAAATAAGTTTATGAGTGGTCAAGCTCTGGCAAAATCCTGCAGTGGTCATCGTTTTGTCTGACTTCATGATAAAAGTATGCTGTGGCCTTCAATGAAGTTACATTGTTTTCATCATTAAAAAGTAATACTAATGCAAAAGCAAATTTTGCCTGCTACAGATATTAGACGTGCCCCTCGGGTACAGCTCTGTCAAGTTCTATGATCATTCTCTGTCTTTCAGCTGATGCCCCTATTGGAATATGAGCTGAGAGTAGGGTCTGTGTCTTTTTAACCCACAACCAGTAAAAAAACAAGTGATTAGTTAACTATCAATGTATCTGCAGCACACACACACACACAGAGTTAAGAGCCCTTACTTACATAAGGCTTTTTAGAAATCAATAAGACAGGTGACCCAGTAGATCAAAGGAAGTGCAGATGCCATATAAACATAACAAGTTGCTCAATCTTGCCAGTAGCCAGGGAAATGCAAATTAAAATCATAACAAAATTGAATTTTTGCCCATCTGCTTGGCAAAAGTTGAAAAGATTGATAACTTCCAGGCTGGTGAGGGTGTAGATAACCAGGTGCTCTCAAACTTCTGAGTGTGGGATCCTATGTGGAACTGTATGTCCAATTGCAGAATACACTGACCTTTTGACCTAAAAATCCTACCTCTAAGCTCCTCTCCTACAAAATAGGCCATCTTTAAAATAATACATATCAATAAGTCTCCAGAATTTCAATATAGGAAAAACCTAGGGGTCTCATTTGGTTTTAAACAAATCAAGAATATGATATTTTTGCACTTTTGAGTTTGTGGAGTAAAATTCCTGCTCTCAACAGAATTAATTATCAATTAAGTAGCAGAAGCAACATTTATCAAATGTCAACTGGAAGCAAAGAATGTTGTTTGATTCCCTAATTCTGTTTAGTCACGAATATTTAAGAAAGTCACTCTTAGCTTCTAACAGTCTAAACCACCCTAAACCAGTCTCTGAGGGAAGTAAACCCTTAGCCCCAAAGGTGAGCTTAGAAAGTGAGAAGTCAAGTGGGCAGGCGCCCTGCGCAGTAAACTCAGCTTTTGCTCTCAGATTTCACCCCGTGCTCTCCCCATCCCCAGTTATTTCTGTTTACAATTAAAAAGGGGAAAGTGCTGCTTAGAGCAAGAATTGCCACAACCATTTTCTCATACTCAGGGAGTGGCTTAATATGTGTATATATAACATATCCAGCGAAAATGCCAGGCAGCCCTCTTTGAATAGAAGAGATGACTCCTCCCACTGAGAAACAAAAGGTATTTTTATCACACTGAAGTGCTCTGCATAAGGAAGTGAGAAGAACCTCGACTTTTCCTAGGGATAGGGAGGAGGTGAAGATCACGGAAGATTTGAGGGGTTTGGGAGGGAAAGCAAAGGCTCCCCTAGAAGGGGGATGGAATTGGGTCTAGCAGGATGCTGGAGGCCGGGCCGGTGCTCCCATAATGGGATAATGTGCTCTCCCCAGACCTGCCCCGGCCACTCCGGGCTTTGGAGTGAGGTCTGGCTCTTCCCAGGGCAGCCACAGCAGTGACTGAGGCAGGTGGTGGCCAGGGCCCAGCTACTTCCACCAGACAGAGGGCCCCTGTACTGACCAGGCAGAGTGCCCCTCATTTTGACAAAGCCTTTGTCAAAATGAAGCCTGGGTCAGACGGCTTCCCTCCCTTTTGTTTCTCAGCCCTTACTCCCCAGAAACCCCGCCCCACTTCCCTCTGTCAGCACCTGCTCCCCAGAGAGCTGACTGGCACAACCAGAGACCCCTCGTTTACCCCTGCCCAAGTTTATACACCAGTGGGATTTTTCTTTAGACTCTGAAAGAGACCATTTCTCATTTTAATTTCAAGTTCAGGAATTAAAACCAAATAATTGCCGGTCTGCTCTGTGCCGCACAGTCTCTGCTTAACTTCAGAGAACGACTGGCTTTGTCTCGGTGAACAATCGCACTTTTCCTCAAGATTGTATTCCTTTCCTTTTTTGTTGTTAAAGAGAAATGAGAGAAATTCTAGGGGGAGAAGACCTGCAAATGGTGATACAAAATCTTGTAACTTTTATGAGCAATGGAATCCTAATTTCAGCATTAAAAAAAAAGACCTCCTAGTTTATTCTAAATAAAGCCCCTAACTTTGCATCAAAAGGTTGGTCCATAGAGCACTTGAAAGTTGTAATCTAGATTTCCAGTTACAAAAGCAAATAAGTAAACAACAAAAAACAGTTTTGCAACCATCTTAGTAAAAGCAGTTAACATTTCAAGTAATTATAACTTGTGTTTGTATTATTCAGAATGACTATAATACTGGGTGGTAACTCCCATCTAGATAAACTACCGCTTATGTTACTGAAGTAGATGATAAAGTTCAGTGTTTGGGATCTCATGGTTTTTTTCAACTGGATGTATTTTTCTTTTCATTGTTTTCAACTCACCAATTGTATCTGTTGAAAAGACAGTTCCATTTTCAGAAAAAAACAACACAGGAGGCCACTTGACCTTTTGGGTCTATGTGATGAGGAAATTGTGAGGCAATCATGAATTCAGTGCAGTGTATTTATTGCGGGGGTGGGGGGGCATTCTGGGTTTTGTTAAGAAGATCAAACAAGCTCAAAAATGTGTAACTTAAAAGAAACAATAAATAGTTGCTACTTGTTTAATAACCTTTTAAATCTATCAGCAAGGAGGCTGACATTTGAAATGGCTTCTCTGAGTATTTATTAAGGGAATATATTTGTCAATTCCCTTTATTCTCTAAATGCTCTTTTCTCCACACTGTTTTGCCATCTCTGCTGAAATTACATCTCCACTTGTCTCCTTCTCACTTTGAAAAAGCAGGAGCTCACCTTCAGCCCCAGTCTGCTTCACCTTCATTAATCCACTTTGTACCTGGGCTGGCCTGGAGCAAATGGGGTTACGATGAGATTTCTCAGCCTCTTAGGAAGACCGCGGTCCCTAGACCTTTCAGCTGCTGCTTTTAGGGTCTGCTGCACCCTCCACCGTCTCCCTTCCAGTGTCCCACTGACCCAGTAGTTCCCGGGCGAGGTGGCTGCTGACCTAAGTCCACCTGCATCTGATTTCTGTTGACACCATAGAATAGCCCGCTTGTCTAACAAAAGGGTGGTTCCAGCTACAAATTACATGAAGACGGTCGGGTTATCTTTTCTGGGCTGCTAAAATTGAGACAGCACTTTTTAAGTCAAAGGCAATCACCTGAATGTTTACTTATGTACATATATGTGTATATTATACGTTCAATCACAGTGATGGTGTCTATTCAGGATCATGGAGTACAGGATATTCCCACAGCTAGAAACATATGTGCATAAATGTTAGTGCTGCCCATATCATGAATGGAAAATTGTTTTCCTGTTTAAGTCTTAAATAGTTTAAATAGGAATTACTCAATAATATTCATTGCTATTTTTAGTAATAGCTCAAAATAAGTAGTTTCTTTGTAAAGAGTTTGTGATCTAAACAAGACATGTCAAGCCAACACCTAAAAAAATCAGCTCAGAAAAACCTAGGCTTCTACATTTTGGGGGGGAAACTAGTCTTAGAAGTTGCCCTTTGTTGCATTTCCCCAAGCTAGGATTGTTCAAAGTTTTTCTTTACACCACTGAATAAGTGGATAAGGCTTGCTGATCGTCATCTTTAATTCATGGTGTATTACTAAATAATAATGTGAGTGCGAGAAGGAGGAGGAGGAAAGGACACAGAGCTGGAAGGCTATCTGGCTCAGGCTCCATGTTTACGAAAGGCCTGGAATTTGGGCTTTTGACTCACATCCAAAGGAGGTTACACAAAAATATTCTGATAGAGTGGTTGAAAGAAGACACCCCTGATACAAATTCAAAATTGAGATCCCTGACTAAACTACATCACCTTTTGTGTTAAAAGTTAAATCTTTTAACTATCTTCTGACTAGCACAACTGTCTTGCGTCATAATTTTTTGTGTGTGAAAGGCATCAATTGTTAAAATGTGGACATTTAAAACATCACCAATTTTTATTAGGGAAAAACAGTTTGGGAATTCCCTGGCAGTCCAGTGGTTAGGACTCCATGCTTTTACTGCAGAGGGCATGGGTTTGATGCCTGGTCAGGAAACTAAAATCTCACAAGCCATGCAGTGTAGCCAGAAAAAATAAGTTTAATATTCTGGGGACCTCAAAAAATAATGGAAGCAGCCAGGATCTCCCTCAGCTTTTGAGAAGCTCTGAAATTATTTGGTTAGAATGCAAATATTTCCATGATGTAGCAGGAACATTTTTAGGTAACCCTAAGATACTATGACTAAGAAATCTGGAAATAAGGAAATTGTAGGAAAGAATGAGTTGTATGTGTCAAATGAAGACTGAATACATACCTTTTTGTTTTTCCTCCATGCTAAATTTCATGGGCTTCCATGAGTCTTACTATTACAACCTATTTAATGCATATTTAAAATATTCAATATTTGCATCTTTAAAGCATGCATTCTCAATTTGAAGTCACTAACTTTGCCTTGGTAATCTTAGAGAAGCAACATGTGTGAGAAGTTGTGAATGTTCAACCAGAGTAAACTGCGTGATGAAAAATGTTCTTGAATCCTGAGGCCTGGAGCACTAAAATAAAACCGGATATGTAAGATTCTTTCAAAGACTAGTCTTACAGGAATGCCTTAAAGGAGAAAGGGGTGACAAAACAATAGGAAATCAACTCATCTGGGTTAGAAGGGAAGGTTAATTCTGGGTAGCAGGTCAACAGAGGTCATTTGAATTATAAATATCTTGAAAGGGAACTTCTTCGTCTTGTCTGCCCAGTTCCCACAACTTCTGGGGAAACATTCATGGTTATTTCAGCAAATCCAGTACAGTGTTGGGAACAACCATTTTGGGACTGAAATACGATGCCAACTGTCTAGTTGGATGGGGGAAATTATATCTTTGAGACCAATAGGAGTTGGTCTAGAGACATTTTGAGAAGATACAAAGGGCACCAGGGGTGAAAGGAATGTCTGAGTCTGAATTCCATCTCTGCTACAGGGTCAGTGTATTCCTGATGGTCTCAAGTGCTCAAAGTGAATACACAATACAAGGAGGAAGGCTCATGTCCACCCCGGGGAGTCCAGAGTCCTAAAGGCTAAAGTAGAATCTACTGAGTAATGAGAGCACAAGTTGTAACCTGCTAGAATTACACAAAACGCAGATGGAAGTAAGATTTTAAAAATCCACAGTGAGAGTCCAGGAAAAAGTACAACACACACAGGTAACTAAGGGCTTGGTTCATGGTGACAAGGAACAGCTTCAAAGGCAAACCCTGGGAATGGTCCCTAATGTTTTTAGATCTCTGTGTCACATCTCAGTATATGATGTGAAGGTGAAGGGCCCTCTCAGGGTGGATATATGCTCTATACATATGATCTCAAGTATTCCTCTTAGCAGCACTGTCAGTTGGGGATTTTTATTCCCATTTTACAAATAATGAAACAATCTCAAAGAAGAATCTCAAGTCGTTTACCCAAGATCAAGTGGGAAGGATGGACTTCGGGTCCACACTCTTTCTTCAGTATCATTCTGTGTCTTTCTTGCTGGTACTTTAACTGCTGCTTGCAAATGAACCAGACTTTTCCTCTCTTTAAGAGGAATCACCCAAGATTGAAATATGGAATTGTCTTCGACCCTTCCAGTCAATTATTTCACCAATATTTATTGAGTACTTACTACAAGCTAGGCATTGACATAAAGAACAAGTGAAATATCATGCCTTCTGTCAGAAAGTATAGTTCATATGTGGACTCGGTTACTAAAGTTTGTTGAGCTTATTTATCATAATCTATTCCCATCTTTCTTTTCTGAGTGTCTCCCCTGTTCAGGCCCTTACTCCCTGCTGCTTGGACAATAGACTTAAAACTGATCTCTATCTGTTACAGCTAGGGTCAAAGGAGAACTACTCACGGAGTTGTGGGCACAGTAAAAAAAATTTTTAAGTAATGCAGAGACATTCAGAAACTAGCAACAGTGGGAAGCAATGAGCACTCCTAGGGCCAGCTTGTTCCAGAGCTGCCATTCCTTAGGAGCTAAAGTCAGCTCCTAAGTCAGGAGGCAGGCAGCCTGATGCCTCTCTTCTCTTTCTCTCTGATCTGCTGGTACAGCCCTCTGCTCAGACTCAGAAGCCAGCCAGCCCCAAGTCTGAAATCTGCAGAGGTCAGCTTCCTTTCTCAGAGTGAATCAAATAGCAGCAAATGGAGACTAACCAGTTCTCTATTCGTCCACTCAACGAATATGTACTGGATGTGTGGCCTATGACAGGCACCGTGGCTGCCATAGTGAGCAGAATGGATGTTTCCTCCATGGAGCTTATACTTTGGTGGGGGCCACTGAGAAGAAAATCAAACACAAATGAGCCTAATCCAAATGGAGGAAGAGCTGCAAAGAAAAGGAACCCAGTTCAATAAGAGAATATAGTGGAGGAAACTCAGTCAACTTTGAGAGCCAAGAAGGCTTCCTCAAGAAAGGGACAGTATCTGAAAGACAAAGGAGGAGATTAGAGAGGAGAGTAAGAACTGGAGAGCACATTTAAGCAGAAGACACTGTGGGCAAAGTGCCCTCCCTGCTCATGCTGGGAGGGAGCAAGGCTCATCCAGGGAGCCAAGAGACACGCAGCGGAGGACAGGACTGGTGGAAGGACAGGAGCCAGGAGCGGGCCCAGGGTCAACGGGGAAGGCTTTATGGGTCAGGGTAAGGATTTTGGTTTGTATCTTAACAGCAAGTGGGAAACCAACAGAGTTTTCATGCAGGGAGGGAATGAGGATAGGGGTGGACCCAAGTCAGATGTCAGAACTATTTGGGAAGTTTACTGTGGGCACAGTATGGAGGCTGAATGGAAGGGGTGGAGACCAGCTCGAGGCTGTTATGGAAGTCCAGGTGAGAGAGTGAGCTCACAACTTGCGATGGTGGCAGTAGAGATGAAGGGCAGGGAAGATCTTAAGAGTGATTCACGCACCATAACAGGACTCGGCGGGGCCCTGGGCATGGGGGTGACGGAAGTGAAGTGCCAGGATGACTCCTAGGACTTGGACAAATGATTGAGGTATTCACTGAGCTAGGGAACCATGGTAGGCCAGGTTTGGAAATTGTTATCCGTTGAATTGTGTGCCCTCAAAACAGATAGGCTAAAGTCCTAACCCCAGTACCTCTGAAAGTAGGTCTCAGGGTGAGGACTTTAGCCTTTCTGTTAGGTTAAAGAATGTGACCTTATTTGCTTACAGAGTTAAAATGAGATCATTAGGGCGGGCCTTAATCCAAAGTGACTCGATGTTCTTTTAAAAAGGGGAAAGAATTCCCTGGCAGTCCAGTGGTTAGGACTTCCCACTCTCACTGCCGAGGGCCCAGATGCAACCCCTGGTCAGGGGACTGAGATCCTACAAGCCACAAAGCGCAGCTTAAAAAAAAAGGCAGAGAATCTGGACACACATATGTGCAGAGGGAAGATCATGTGAAAGCACAGGAAGAACACCACTGATAAGCCAAGGAATGCCTGAGGTTACCAGAAGCTGGGCCAGAGGCATGAAACAGATTATTTCTCAACACCCTCGGAAGGGACGAAGCCCGCCAACACCTTGATTTTGGACTTCTAGCCTCCACAACTGCGAAGCAATACTTTTATGTTATTTAAACTACTCAATTTGTGGGACTTTGTTACAGTAGCCATAGCAAACTAATATAGGCCTGAAAATCAGAAATTTGACCCTGAACGAATGGAGCTGAAGGGGCTATTTGAGAAGCAGTATAGCAAAACGACCGAGAGCGTGGACTACGGGACAGAACCATCTGCTCTGGAGTGACCTAGCTTTGCTATTTACCAGCTGTGGGAGTGCACACAAGTTAATGTAAATCATTCAGCCTCAGTCTCCTCACCTGTAACTAGGAATATTACCTTTCTCATAGAGTCCTTACGAGGAGCGAATGAGCTAATTTAAAGAACTTAAAACAGTGCCTGTCACATAGTGGGCACTATAGAAGAGTTTATTTAAATGTGTACAAATACATAAAGCATCTAAATATTGAATAGAGTTGGTTATAGGAGTCTGGAATTCAAAGAGAGTCCTGAGTTCTAAAATTGGGAGTCGCAGACATGTATCTGAAATTGCAGAGGAGAACACGATGGCCTAGAAAGTGTGGGATGAAAGAGGATAGGGCTTCTGGCCAAGTCTTGACATCTCCAGCATTTAATGGCTGGATAGAGGAGGTTGAAGGCTTCCCTGGTGGCTCAGTAGTAAAGAATCCACCTACCAATGCAGAAGATGTGGGTTTGATCCTTCACTCGGGAAGATCCCCTGAAGAAGGAAATGGCTACCCACTGCAGTATTCTTGCCTGGGAAATCCCATGGACAGAGGTCCCTGGGGCGAAATAGTCAGACACAACTTAGAGACTGACCAAGAAGAGTGGAGGAGGTTGAATCTTCAAAGGAGATAGAAAAATGACTAAAAAAAAAACATAGTGAGAGGCCATCTCACACCTGCTAGGAGGGCTGTTAAGCTGACTTGTGTCCCCCAGAATTCCTAGGTTGAAGCCCTAACCCCCAGTGTAACTATATTTGGAGATAAGGCCTTTTGTTGTTCAGTCGCTAAGTTGTGTCTGACTCTTGGCAACCCCACGGACTGCAGCTCACCAGGCTCCCCTGTCCTTCACTGTCCCCCAGAGTTTGCTCAGGTTCATGTCCACTGAGTCAGTGATGCTTTCTAACCATCTCACTTCTGCTGCTCCTTTTCTTTTTGCCTTCAATCTTTCCCGGCATCAGGGTCTTTTCCAGTGAGTCAGCTTTTCACATCAGGTGGCCAAAGTATTAGAGCTTCAGCATCAGTTGTTCTAATGAATATTCAGGACTGATTTCCTTTAGGATTGATTGGTTTGATCCCCTTGCAGTCCAAGGGAGTCTCAAGAGTCTTCTCCAGCATCACAATTCAAAAGCATCAATTCTTTGGCTGTCAACCTTCTTTATGGTCCAACTCTCACATCCATACATGACTACTGGAGAAACCATAGCTTTGACTATACAGACCTTTGTTGGCAAAATGATGTCTCTGCTTTTTAATATGCTGTCTAGGTTTGTCATAGCTTTTCTTCCAAGAAGCAAGTGTCTTTTATTTTCATGGCTGTAGTCACAGTCCATGGTGATTTTGGAGCCCAAGAAAATAAAATCTGTCACTGCTTCCACTTTTTCCCCTTCTGTTCTCCATGAAGTGATGGGACCAGATACCAGGATCTTAGTTTTTTGAATGTTGAGTTTTAAGCCAGCTTTTCACTCTTCTTTTTCACCCTCATCAAGAAGCTCTTTGGTTCCTCTTCACCTTCTGCTATTAGAGTGGTATCATCTGCTTATCTGAGGTAATTAAAGAGGTAATTGAAGTTAAATGAAGTAATAAGGATGAAGTCCTAATTCAGTAGCCCTGAGGATGAGATGGTTGGATGGCATCACCAACTCAATGGACATGGGTTTGGGTAAACTCTGGGAATTGATGATGAACAGGGAGGCCTGGTATGCTGTGATTCATGGGGTCGCAAAGAGTTGGACACAACTGAGTGACTGAACTGAACTGAACTGATATTCTTATAAAGAAGAAGAGACACTAGACATGAGGTCTTTTAAGCCATGTGAGGACAGGGCAAGAAGGTACTCTCTGCAAACCAGGAAGAGAGGCCTAGTCAGAAACTAACCCTGCTGACATCTTGATCTTGGACTTCCAGCTTCCACAACTGTAAGAAAACAAATTTCTGTTCTTTAAGCCAACCAGTCTGTGGCATTCTGTTATGGCAGCTCAAGCAAACTAATATAAGGACTATAATTTAAAGAATGGAAAATAATATGTGTTGGTGAGGTTGTGGAGAAATTGGAACCCTCATACATTTCAGGTGAGATTGTAAAATGGTACATCTACTGTGGAGCTTTCTCAAAAAGCTAAAATAAAATTATCACATGACTCGGCAATTTCACTCCTAGGTGTATATCCAGAAGAAATGCAAAGAAGGACTCAAACAGCTACTTGCTTGCCCCTGTTCCCTGGTGGACACAACACTAGAGGTCATAAACAGATGTGATATATCCATACAATGGAATATTATTCATAATTTCATAAAAAGAAATAAATTTCTACTACATGCTACAACATGGATGAGCCTTGAAAATGTCGTGATAAGTGAAATAAGCCAGACAGAATGGACAAATACTGTACAATTACACTTACATAAAGTATCTGGAATAGGCCAGTTCATAGAGACAGAAAGTAGATTAGAAGTTACCAGGGACTAGGGAAGGGAGATATGGGAGTTATTGCTTAATTGGTACAGAATTTCTATTTTAAAAGGTTATGAAAAGAGTTGGTTGTGATAGTTGTGCAGCATCATAGATGTATTTATTACCACTGGATTGTACACTTAAAATAGCTAAAAACACAAATTTTACATACATTTTACTATAATAAAAAGATAACAGAGAAGTTTGAAGAAAGAAAGAGTGTGGCATTGTGGAGGCAAAGAAAATAAAGTCTGCAGTAGGAGGAAGCAGTGAAGAATATTAAAGGTGAATAACTGAACTGATTTCACTTGGCAAGAACTACTCAGTGAAAGATGGCAGGAGAAGTCAGATGCCATGGGTTGAGGAGTAAGTGAAAGAGGAGAAAATAAATGAAAGAGTGTGGCTGCAGATAAGTCTTTCAAAAAGCTTGGTGTAGGGCTTGTAAGGGCTTCCCTGGTGGCTCAGACGGTTAAGCATCTGCCTGCAATGCAGGAGACCTGGATTCGATTCCTGGGTCAGGAAGATCCCCTGGAGAAGGAAATGGCGACCCACTCTAGCACTCTTGCCTGGAAAATCCCAGAGGAGCCTGATAGGCTACAGTCCATGGGGTTGCTAAGAGTCGGACACAACTGAGCGATTTCACTTTCACTTTCACTTTCAAAGAGGAATAAGATAAGGTAGTGGCTGGAGGGGGCTAAAGACCTGGGACTTTTCCTTTGTAAGAGGAAAGAGTTGAATATGTTTGATGTTCATGGGAAAGAGTTTAAAAAGAGTAGTTGCATAAGAATGAATGGATCAGTGGTAAGGTGCTTGAGGTGGGTAAGGTGCTTGAGATGGGTAGATCTGATAGATAGAGTGCCTGGAGAACTAAGGACATAGGTTCATAACACTGAGGTGGGGCAGCAGAGATCAAAGCCTGGGTGCAGGGATTAGCTTGGGACAGCAAGAGAAATGCAGGTCAGGAAGCAACAGTTAGAACTGGACATGGAACAACAGACTGGTTCCAAATAGGAAAAGGATTACTTCAAGGCTGTATATTGTCACCCTGCTTGTTTAACTTCTATGAAGAGTACATAATGAGAAACGCTGGGCTGGAAAAAGCACAAGCTGGAATCAAGATTGCCGGGAGAAATATCAATAACCTCAGATACGCAGATGGTACCTCCCTTATGGCAAAAAGTGAAGAGGAACTAAATAGCCTGCATGAAAGTGAAAGTGGAGAGTGAAACAGTTGGCTTAAAGCTCAACATTCAGAAAACGAAGATCATGGCCTCTGGTCCCATCACTTCATGGGAAATAGATGGGGAAACAGGGGAAACAGTGTCAGACTTTATTTTGGGGGGCTCCAAAATCACTGCAGATGGTGACTGCAGCCATGAAATTAAAAGACACTTACTCCTTGGAAGAAAAGTTATGATCAACCTAGATAGCATATTGAAAAGCAGAGACATTACTTTGCCAACAAAGGTCCGCCTAGTCAAGGCTATGGTTTTTCCTGTGGTCATGTATGGATGTGAGAGTTGGACTATGAAGAAAGCTGAGCGCCGAAGAATTGATGCTTTTGAACTGTGGTGTTGGAGAAGACTCTTTAGAGTCCCTTGGACTGCAAGGAGATCCAACCAGTCCATTCTAAAGGAGATCAGCCCTGGGATTTCTTTGGAAGGACTGATGCTAAAGCTGAAACTCCAATACTTTGGCCACCTCATGTGAAGAGTTGACTTATTGGAAAGGCTCTGATGCTGGGAGGGATTGGAGGCAGGAGGAGAAGGGGACGGCAGAGGATGAGATGGCTGGATGGCATCACCGACTCGATGGATGTGAATTTGAGTGAACTCCAGGAGATGGTGATGGACAGGGAGGCCTGGCGTGCTGCGATTCATGGGGTCGTGGGGAATCGGACATGACTGAGCAACTGAACTGAATTGAACTGAAAGCCTGATGAAGAGAATGAGAGATGAGGGAGGTGGGAAGCTGAGAAGATTCAGTTCTCTGGAGTGAAAGGTAAGATCCACTAGCTGGAGGTAGCAGAGGATTAGAAAGGAGGATAAAGGTTTAAGATAATAGAAGAGAGTTGAGATCAACATGTAAGAAAATAAACAGAAAAGCAAAGGTGAGTTGTCTGGCCATGCAGAGGGCTCTTTGAAAGTTGGCCATCTTGAATGTATCTTGCACCAGTTTGCCCTGAAGCACTGCTCAGCTCCTGGAGTCAGATATGGGGAAAGCACAGGAGGAAGGGCTTGTCCTGGGTTAGAATTTTCCCAGGTGGTATGGAATTGGAGCTGCAGGAGAGTTTAAAGCTGAAGAGGCAGAGGCCAAGGGAAGTTCCTGGGGGGCCCAGGGCTCTGGGGGTGGAGGAGACATGGCAGGCAGGGGTCAGTGAGTGGGATGCAGAGAGCAGTGTTGTGTGCCCCCCATGCTTGGCAGGGGAACATTTTCAAATTATGATTCCTACCCCATTACTCCCTTTGAACCCACCAACTTAAGTATAGACTGACTTTGCATTAAAACCCTTCCCCAAAGGGTGTAAAGTCACCACTTTAGACATATCTCTAAAACCTTCTCCATTATCTTCAACCCCCTCTGTACTTCTGGGTATACCTACCCAGTTGAGTGAGTTTTTGAGTGAAAGTTGCTCAGTCATATCCAACTGTTTGCAACCCCATGGACTATAAAGTAAGTCCATGGAATTCTCCAGGCCAGAATACTGGAGCAGGTAGCCTTTCCCTTCTCCAGGGGATCTTCCCAACCCAGGGATCGAACCCAGGTCTCCCGCATTGCAGGAGGATTCTTTACCAGCTGAGCCACCAGGGGTACCTGCCCAGTGCTGAGCCAAATTGGACCATAAGTATCTCCAGTGCTTTCTCACCTCTGTGGCTTTATATACTTATTTTGCTCCCTCAGGAATGCCCTCTCCATGACATAAATCCTTCATTTATAAGTGATCTTATGGTGTTAAACACTCTTATTACAGCACATTTGGTTGTAGTTTTTTGTTAACATTTGTAGAGGTTATCTGTTGTGTTCATCTTCTCAACATCTCTTCCTCCCTGGCCTCTCCCTCCCTTTGATAGCAAGTTTACCCTGCAGTTAAAAAACTGACCCGCCTTCGTTCCTTGTGGATCTAGTATAGCTCTCAAATGTGGCCCCAGGCCTCTCTGGGTATAGTTATAGGCACATGAGCCAAACCAGGTCAGTCAGCGTCTCTTTGCAGGATGGTGTCTGTGGAAGGTGAAGAGATCTCTCTTTCTTTAGGTCTACTAGCTGAGATGATGCAAGCCAGAAGTCACCTGTGGCCAGTTTGCACACCATGGTTTCTAACCATTACCGCATAGAGGAAGCCCAGTTGTAATGGGGAAAAAACAGGAGGCCCGAACAGAGATTACGTTCTTTGATTTCTGAGACCCACTTATGCCTGGTGCCCTTCTGGGCCTCACAGCTGTACATGCCATTCAAGTGCCTCTTCTGTTTAAGGTGGCATAAGCTGGTTTTGTTTACTTGCCCCTAACCAGGTCTCGAGGAATACACATCATCTCCTGTGTTAGACACTAGGTCGTCAACTAGATACAGAAACTGTATTCCAGCTCCTGGCATAAAGAATACTCAGGAACATGAAATAAATGTTAAAACCCTAAGAATCATTCCAGGTCCAATTTAAATTTCATTTACTTCCATAAAATTTTACTGAGCCCCCAAATCAATTGTGATCACTCTCATGACACCCAGTGGCACTTTATAGATTCTGCTGCATATTTTTGTTGTGTTCTTGGTCATCTGTCCCTATCAGAGAACAAGTGAGTTGGAGGCAGGATTTAAGTCTGTGTAGTAACTCAGTAAAAGTTAACTGTTCAAAATTGAACTCCTGTGTGCCAGCTGTTGCGCAGAGAGAAAAAAGAAAGATAGATGAGGCTCACTTTCTGCTCTGAGATGCTCGAGGCACATGTTCAACTAATGTTGTGAATTGCCTTGGCCTGAATAGAAAATGAATAAAGAAAAAAAGTAACATATATCCCTTATGGAGAAACAAAGCTCTAGACTGAGAGCAAAAGATATTTTTATCAGGAAGTGTCAAAACAATGAGGAACAAGCTCGGAAACATTTTATAAATAGATCAGGAACCAAATACCCTGGAAATATAAAACTGCTTCATAAATAAAGGCCAACACAACATTTCCCTGAACATAATTTGGCAACTGCAGGAGGCACTAAATCCTCTTTTCATCATGTTCAAATTTCTTTCCAACTAAATACGGGCAGGTTAAGCTGATCCTCTGTGTGTGTCTCACCCTGGGTAGACACAATGGCTGTAAAATGCTCTGCTTCTCCAGAGAACAGTGGAGAACCCTGGTGGAAGTTGACATTGTTCCAATTATTCCAGCTCTTTAAGTTAAATATGGTAGCAGAACTTCGTTCAACCCTGAGGTACCCTTAGTCCCCCAAACAGAGACTTGCAGTCTGCAGCTGTTCTAGGAATGAGTGTTGAATGGTGAACAACTCAAACCAAATCTTCCCTCTCAAGGTGTGATCACATCCAACTTCCTCACATTATTTCCTCTTCTGCCCTCTTTAGAGGTTTAAGAGTATAGCCCTGGACAGTCAAATGGAAGCAGAAATTTATGCAAGAATCCAGGACTCTTACTTAGTCTAATCCCTAGACAGCCTTGGGGGAATCAGGCAAAAGGCATCTGGGCAAAGACACACAAAGTGATTGTGTCATGTCGGTAGTCACAGCATTGTTTGGTGTCCTCAGTTGCCCAAAAGCTTTCCTGTTGCATTAAGATGTGGAGGAACCAGCTGGCTGGTTGCCTAATAGGATGTCATCACAAAGTGGCATTTCTGCCCCCACCCCAGGAGTTGCTGATGGACAGGGAAGCCTAGCATGCTGCAGTCCATGTAGTCACAAGGAGTCGGACACGACTGAACGGCTGAACTGAACTGAACAGTGGCATTACCAAAGCAAAGCACCGAAGGCTCAGGGCCTCAACTTTTCTGGAGCAAAAACCTGATTAGACCTACTATCTCAAGAGAGGTATGTTAGGGTTCTCCAGAGAAACAGAACCAATAGGATATATAGAAATACGTAAGAGGAGATTTATTACAAGAATTGGCTCACGTGGCCTTGGAAGATGAGAAGTCATACAGTCCACAAGCCAGAGGCCAAGGAAGGCTGACAGCACAATTGTGTCTGAGTCCTTTGGCTTTTGAGGATGGGGGGAGGGGCTGATGGTAAGTCCCCGTCTCTGTTGGAAAGCTCAAGAACCAATAGCCTCAGTATCCAAGGGCAGGGAAAGATCAATATCTCAGCAGAGAAAGCAGATTCACCCTTCCTTTGTCTTTTGATCTGTTCAGGCCCATCACATCGGTGAAGGAGATCTTCCTTACACGGTCTGCTAATTCAAATGCTAATCTCTTTCAGAGACACCCTCACAGATATACTCAGAAATAATTATTTACCAGCTACCTGGGCATCCTTTAGCCCAGTGAAGCTGATGCATAAAACTAGCCATCATAGCAGGGGTAGTCAAACTCTGAGAAACTGAGCTGCACTCCCCAAAACGTTTCCCAAAGGGCCAGAGATTGAACCAGCCTGAAATTTAGTCTTTCTTTCCGAAATAAACACAGTAATTTATGCACGAAAAAGTAAATGGATTTTTTTTCTTTTTCTATTTGGCTTATGAGAATAGGGGATTTGTATGTTACATGCTTTTCCATAGTTTGAATTTTTTAAATAGCCATGTTTTAATTTAATAATATAACATGCATTTTTAAGTTGCTGCAGCAAATAATGCATCTGTGAGGCCAATTTTGAGTTCTGTGAGGGTAGGGACTATGTTTTGTTTTCCCTTGTCCCTGTACCTCCAGCAGACAGGCCAATACCTAAGACATGGTATGTGCTGAATAAATAACCTTCTTGACTCCTGTCAATCTGTTCTTATTTAACAAGTGCTCACACTCACGTAGGACTTCCCTGGTGGCTCAGCGGGTGGAGAATCTGCCTACAATGCAGGAGACCCGGATTGGATCCTTGGGTCTGGAAGATCCCCTGGAGGAAGGCATGGCAATCTACTCCAGTATTCTTGCCTGGAGAATCCCGCAACCAGAGGAGCCTGGTGGGCTACAGTCCATGGGATTGCAAAGAGTCCAACACAACAGAAGCACCTGAGCACGCACACACAGTCACGTAGATCAGGGAGAGCTGACTACTTTACAGACTATCAGGGTCTTTAGACAGTAAATACTCCATAATTTCCCAGCTTACAGATAGTGCCCATTAGTGGCTTGTGAAATCTATGTAGTGAATCATGACTGGCATTATAAAAAATAGAATAGAATCCAGTAGAAAAAAAACCAGAGTACATATAATAGGGGTATTGTTTCATGAAACTTTGCTTCCTTTTTGCACACACTGTGATGAAGTAAAACATGTTTCTTAACTTGGGGTTGTGGTCAAAAGGTTTGAGAGTCACTGATCTAGTTTAACTTAGACACACACACCCTGCTGTCCCAGCCAAAACAAAGCACTGTCAGTTCCCCAAAAACATCAGGCTGTTTTCTACGCTGGAGGACTTGACCCTTACTGTGCCCTCTACCTGAAATGGCCTTGCCCTCGTCTGCTTGGGGCTCCTGGCTTACTTAAAAAAAAAAAAATGTTTCATTTTCTATTGGGATATAGCTGGTTAACAGTGTTGTGATAGTTTCAGGTGAATCCTGAAGGGGCTCAGCCATACATATCCATGCGTCCATTCTCCCCAGACTCCCCTCCCATCCAAGCTGCCACACAACTTTGAGCAGAGTTCCATGTCGGATACAGTAGGTCCTTGTTGGTTATCTGTTTTAAATATAGCAAGGTGTACCTGTCCATCACAAAGTCTGCAAGTCTCTTTCTCTTTTATAAGTTCATCCCCTGGCTTACTTTTCAAGATGCTGCTCAAGCCTCTTTCCTATGAACCCCTCCGTCCCTCTTCCAAGCCAAGCCAGACTCCCTCCCTCCTGCCTGCTTCCACCTGACATCGCAGAGCTGTGCGCTGGGCAGTGATCCCATCACAGGCGGCCACCTCTTCTACTAGTGTGTGCCCCAGAAAGTGTGGACTTCGTGGTCTTCACCTTCACATTGCCGGGGCCTCACATGATGACTATAACAGTCAGTATGTGACTATCAAATAATTACAGGGAAAGGCCTTTGTGAGGGACAAGGCAGCTCCTTATTCAGGCTCCTCCATCCATGGATTTTCCAGGCAGGAGTACTGGAGTGGGGTGCCATTGCCTTCTCCGAATGAAACAGAACCACACCCAAATTTGAGCATCCAGATTTTCAGTAATAAGTGAAAAAAAGCCAGATACAGCACAATATGCATAATAATGTATACTGCCCGTGTGTGTGTGTGTGTGTGTGTGTGTGTGTGTGTGTGTGACCACAGAAATAGCTTTGGAAGAATACAAAGGAAAGTGGTAACAATGGTTGCCGCCTGGGGACAGGCAGAGAAAGGAGACTTATATTTCACTATCTGCCTCTTGATTTTTGTGCTATGTGCATGGACTAGAGAGCACTATAATTAATGAACAAATATTACTCCAAAATATTTTTATAAGCAATGAATGTGAGAAAACCAAGATTCATGGCTTCTAAATATTCCATAACTCATAAAGGTATAATTACTTTTTATTGACTGATATTTTTTATTTTGACTGATATTTTTTTAAAAGCCTTTATTCTTCTGTGAAGCTGAAGATAAACCTAGACATTTTCTGATTTATAGCAAAAAGGAGAATTGGCATCTCCCCTAAGCAGGAGAGCTGTCTGGGTGTAAGAGGGAGACTGGGGTGGGTGGAATTACAGTTTTTATGAAATAAGCAAACCTCCAATCTTTATGGAAAATGCAGATCCTACAAAGGCCTGACTAATGAACACTCAGCAGTTGTTGAAGAAGGCAATTGTAACAAAGGATAATCTAAATCAATTTTGTAACCTTTTGGAGAACAAGGTTCTTCCTCCAGTCCTCCGGCTGGGCCCTCCAAATTCTTCATCTCATTAAAATATTCTTTTATATAAGCCTAATTGTCAGAATTAAAAGAGCTGCTTATTACAGACTTGGGTTTCTATGGCAACAGTAAAATAAACGCCAAAGTGTCTGAAGCATTGAGAAAAATAATATACGCTAATAATAGGTAGCCCAGTGAATCCTTTTAAAAAGACAAGTAATTAAAACCCAGCTACTCTACTTGTTGTAACAAGAATGGCTGTGGAGATCTGCAAACTTTTTAAAACCCAGCAAAATGTCCTCTGCTAAAGTCACTGAAATGATTCTGTGTCAAAATATATGTTCCAAGTTTTGGTGATAAATCTGTTAGTGAAAGAAAATAGTACTTTCCCTTTTACAGTGTATGCTCAAAATCTGTCCCTTGCATTTTCTCTCTCTCTCTTTTTCTGTTCCTCTCTTTCTTTTTCTTCTTCTTTTTTTTTTTGCTGAAATCCTGGCAGGGGTGATCGTGGCCCCAGGTTGGGGCCTGCCCTGTATCTGTGTGTGAAACACAGGGAAGCTGACTCCCTTCCGCTGTATCAGCCACGCTTGTCTCCCCAGAGGATGAACCTTAAACGCTGTTCCATCTCAGACAGGGACCCTGAGATGGGCCTTCTTGGTTCATGTTTTTGAACTTAGGTTATTTTCTGCAGTAAGTTCTTTTCTTGATTTATGGTATAGCAAATGGCATAATTCTCTGTATTAGTTAGCTAGGGCTGCCATAACCAAGTAGATGGCTTAAACAAGAAACACTAATTTTCTCACAATTCTGGAGGCAGGAAGTCCAAGATTGAGGTGTGGGCACAGTCAATTCCTTCTGAGGGCTCTCTCCTTGGCTGGTAGATGGCCAGCTTCTCTGTGTCTTCACGTGCTCTTCTCTCTGTGTCTGCCTGTGTGCAGCGCTCTTCTTATAGGACACCAGTCATCCTGGGTCACAGCCCACCCTAAAGCCCAGCCTAAACACCTCCTTTTAACTTAAGTATCTCTTTAAAGACTCTCTCCAAATACAGTTACATTTCTAGGTACTGGGGATCAGGACTTCAATACATGAATTGTGTGGGCGCACAGTTTGATCCCTAACAAGCGTGCTCATTGACAGCGTGACTTTGCTGCCTTCCCATCAGGTAGGTAGCCTTGCTCCCAGTTACAGGAAGAAGGGATTAGGACACAGAAGAAGAGATTAGGACATAGAGGGAGAATGCCGCGTGAACAAGAAGACAGCCGTCTGTAAGCCAAGGACAAGATCATACCTTGATCTCGGACTTCTAGCTTCCAGAATTGTGAGAGAGTAAATTCCTGCTGATTAAGCCACCCAGTCTGTGGTATTGTGGCAGCTTTAGCAGACGCTCACGCTGGAAGAGGCAGGAGGAACTGGGGGCCACTGCCTTTTCTGAAAACCTGCCACACCCTTGAGGCCTTAAGCTCCCTGCGGCTTGGGATTCTGTTGTTCCTGTGCACCATCAGCATTCAATAAATATTGTCTGTGTTTAAGCCGTCTTTCAAGGCAAGAGAAGAAAGAGAAGCCAGACAAGGTGGTGAAAAATCAGGGAAGTATGAGAAAACCAGAAGAACATTTATGTTGCAGAAGCCAGAGGACAAGAGCATCTTGGGAGGAGATCTTTGGAGATCTCAAGGAGGAGGGGGCTGAGAAGGAGCCACTGGCTGCAAGGATGAAAACAGTGTTGGCCAAGGAGAACTTTACATTCTTACCATGTGTTTCTACTTCTTAAAATATTTCACCATAAGAATATATAATATTATATGCAAAAAAGTTTAATATATAGTAATCTTTAAAGAAAGAAAGTTAAAATCCTCTCTGGGCCTTCTACCCCTACCTTCTGCAAGTACTCCCTGCTAGGAGTTTAGTGCACGTTCTCAAACATTGCAAGGATTGCAAAATGGCATGGACCCTGGGAGGGCAATTTGGCAAAGTAATAATAATAATAACCTAAGTTATATACCAATAAAGTTCTTTTAAAAAGTTACAAAGGTCTAAACCCTCCAGATGTACTCACACATGCAAAATGACACTGTGTACAAGGATATTCGCTGTAGCTTTATTTGTTATGGGAAAAGTCTGGAAATAATCCAAGAGTCTTCCAATAAGGGATGGTTAGATAAACTGTGCTAGAGTCACACAATGGAATCTCCAAGCTGCTGTTAAAAAAAAAAAAACAAAAAAAACAGAATGAGGAAGCTCTCCTTGTAGTGATTTGGAAAGATTTCCAAGATAGATTAAGCAAAAAGAAAGGTATAGAGCAGCTGTGTGCTCCTTTTATGTAAGCAAGGAGGCAAAAGAAGACTACACTTATACATATATTTTTAATTTGCATATGCTTGCATGAAAACCCCCTGGAGGGATAAGAAAACAAATAGAATTGGTTATCTGGGGAGAAGAGTGTAGATTGGAACTTAGGTGGGACTATTGATTATTTTCTCATTTCTATGCACAGTATCTTTATAGCAAACATGAGGCCAGTGTTATTATAATAGTATCCCAATTTTACAGATGAATGTTAGAATTGGACTAAGTGACTTACTTGCCCAATTATCAACTAATACAACGGACAAACATGGAGCCTCATTAAAGCGCAACTCTGCCCAACTCCAAAACCCACAGTGTAACGTATTTTAGACTGTGCCCATGGAGAAGGAAATGGCACCCCACTCCAGTACTCTTGCCTGGAGAATCCTATGGACGGAGGAGCCTGGCGGGTTACAGTCCACAGGGTCGCAAAGAGTCAGACACGACTGAGCGACCTCACTTTCACTTTCACTTTCTGAATAAACATGGACCCTCAGATTTATCATCTGAGGTCTTCAGATTTACATAACATGGGTCTTCAGATTTATTATCTAAAATGAATGGTCTCGAGGCAGGATAATCAAGTTATAGCCAAACATATTTTAAGGTGCTTATACACAAACAAGGGGCCAGAAATGGGGAGAGATTCTTTATTAAGTAGACCGGTTTTAAAGGCAGTTTGTGTTTATTTGTTCCTTTGTCGGCTTCTTAGCCTCTCCAATGTCTATTTTGGAATAAGCAAGTGGAGGAGGAGATGGAAAATGGTCTACTTTTGTGGTACGTACAGTTGTAAGCAAGTAATTTTTTGTTGAGGCTTTTGACATTGAGGGTTTATGCTATTTAGTTCCTGAACACTTTGTCCAAGAAAGTGACTAGGGGTATAGGAAGGGAAATAAAAGATGAAGAAAGGTCCCTTCCTGGAGAAGGCTTCTGCTATCACTGCTGCCAAGTCTCCTGGATTATCTGAGTATAAAGGGAAAAATCTGTAGTTCCTCCGTCTGTGAGAAGGCTCTGGCACTCAGTTAAGTTACACTGTGTGTTCGAAATCTTTCCTTAACTAATTGTATCTTTTTTGCCCTGCTAGGAGGAAATTTTCTTAAGCTAGATTTATTTTGTAAATGGAAATATCCAGGCCTTCAATGTAGCAGCTCTTGCTCTGAGCAGTACAGATCCTAAAGTCCTTCAGTTACATGGCCTTGGTTGTTTCCGATAGGTAAGATCCGAGTGGTCCTTCACAGAGGTTCAAATCAGAGCTTTGGGAGTTCTAACAAGAAAAAGAGAAGGGAGTCTCAAGAAAACAAAGCAGGAAGTGGAAAATTCTCTCCTTGGATTCCTTTCCCCCCTGATTTCAGCTCCAAGTGACACTAGTTTGCCAGGAGGTCAACTTGGGCCAAACTCATGGGTCTTTTCCCAACTGGCAAAAGTGGAAAAATAGAATAGTTGCTTTTCCCCAAAGCTCGTGACTCTTGTCTCCATCACAATGACTCACAATGCCGAGACCGCCCAAAATTGCTGCCCTAACTCCAAACCACCTTGCGAATGCCTTGCTCTCATCTTGCAGCGAACCTCCCAACTAGCCCCACAAGCCCTCAGTGCTCCGAGCATAACAGACCAGACCTTATGATGCTTTTGTTCTGAGGTCCAACCCTCTCCTTGGCTCATCACAACTAATAGAAGATAAAGTGAATCTTAGCCATGACGCTGATAAAGTCTTTATAGAGTAAAACTTTCCTTCTCCAAAGTCTTGAGAAGAAACAAGAACTATTGCAATCTGTAACACTTGAAGGAGAATTAGCCCTCCTTTGGCAATGGAATAAGTACAGTTCCCAAACCCCTAGTCACTGTCAGTATCAAAGCAAGAAACTGAATGTGTTGGCTGGGAAAATGGTTTACTGACTGAGTGAAGGTGCCTCAGTGTTTTCATTCAGTGACCCTCGGTTCATTAGTGTCGTCATTCATTCTTCATTATTTATTCATTTATTCACATTTACTGAGCCAGATATTCTGTTTGGCATGACGATTACAGAGAGAGAAAGAAATAATGCCTGACCTCAAGGAGCATGCAATCGAGCTGTTGTTCTCGCTTCTCATCACTTTCAAGAACTTTAAACTGCTCCCTTCTATCTGACCTTCACACACAGAGCTGTAAGCAGCTCTGCCTCTCTGGTCTCTGTAAATGCCAATTATCTTTAGAGAACTCTTTTATTAAAAGTATGCATGCATGCATGCTAAATCGGCTTCAGTTGTGTCCAACTCTGTGCAACCTCATGGACTGTAGCCCGCCAGGCTCCTCTATCCAAGGGATTCTCCAGGCAAGAATACTGGAGTGGGTTGCCATGCCCTCCTCCAGGGGATCTTCCCTACCCAGGAATCGAACCCAGGTCTCCTGAGTCTTCTGCATTACAGGCGATTCTTTACCACCTGGGAAGCCCCTATTAATAGTATATCAGCTACTAACTTAAGGAAATAATGAAGTCTAAAAATAATTATCATTGTATAGTTTGAAACACTTTTCTTATTTATAAAATAACTCATTTGAGCCTCGCAACATATTTGGGTAGAAATTGTTTCTTTCTTCTTCTTTTTTTAATAATAGCTTTATTGAAATATAATTTACATATGATATAATTTATTATTTGAAGTGCACAATTCAGTGGATTTTATATTCAGAGTTGTGAAAACAAGCATCACTGCAATCAATTTTGAATATTTTCATCACCCTAGAAAGAAACCCCATACCCATTAGCTAATACACTAACCTGCTTTCTGTCCTTGTAGATTTAGCTACTCCATACATTTCACATAAATGGAATCATATAATACATGATCTTTTGTGTCTGGTTTCTTTCACCTAACAGTTTTTTAATGGCTCATCCATATTGTGGAATGTATCAGTACCTTGTTCCTTCTATTACATGGATATTTCACATTTTATTTATCTATTCATCTTTAGATGGTATATTTTACTTTATAAGTGAAGAAACTAAAGCAAATAAATGGCTGGGTTGAGACCATTCAAAGCCAGGTCTCCTGGCTCCTGACCCAGTGCTCATTTTATTAAATCTATTGCTTTTCATAACTAAAAGGTACATGTTCATTTCTACTTTCAAAATACCTTTATGTAAGAAATTCTAAAACAGGGAATGAAGCTAAGAAGTACAATAAAGCTTCTAGGACTGCCTCCTAGGAAATCTAGGAAGACTCCTTGTTATTCGCTATTACAAATATTTAAGGGTTTTTCCCACTCTGCATGGAAAAAAAGAATTTTGAGAGTGAAAAAGAAATCAGTAAAAAATGGTTCTTCTGCTCAATTTTATGTGGCAGCCTGGATGGGAGGGAATTTGGGGAAGAATGGATACTTATGAGCCGTGTGTGCGTACTAAGTCGCTTCACTTGAGCCTGACTCTTTTAAGACCCTAGGGACCATAGTCCGCCAGGCTCCTCTGTCCATGGGATTCTCCAGGCAAGAATGCTGGAGTGGGTTGCCATGTCCTCCTCCAGGGGACCTTCCCCACCCAGGGATCGAACCCTTGTCTCTTACATCTCCAGCTTTGGCAGCAGCTTCTTAACCACAAGTGCCACCTGGGAAGCCCGGATACTTGCATATGCGTGGCTAAATCCCTTTGCTGTTCACCTGAAACTATCATGACATTGTTAATCAGCTATACTCTGATACAAAATAAAAAGTTTAAAACAAACAAAGAAAAAGCATGGTTCTTTGTAGAGCCTAGCCATCACCGACACCCCTGTCCCTTCCTCTGAGCCTATGTCTCTGTTCTCTGTTGTTGTCAGTGTACAAGTCATAGGTCATTAGAATGGGCCTGCGGGAGTTGAGAGAGGAAGAGTAGGTCCTCATTAAAAAGGAGGACATCAGGGACTTCCCTGGTGGTCCAGTGGCTAAGAGTCTGTGCTCCCAGTGATGGGGGCCAGCGTTCGGGCCCTGGTTGGGGAACTAGATCCCATGTACAGCAACTAAAGATCATGCATATCGCCATGAAGATCAAGGATCCCACATGCTGCAACTAAGACTCAGCACAGCCAAATAAATAATAAATATTAAAAAAAAAAAAAGAGAACATCAGAATCGACTATTCAGCTTCAGTTGCTAACACACCGGCTCCCGAATCCACAGGCCATATGCAAATATTATGAACGTCATCCTGATTATTCTCTAATAGTTTTATACACTTAGATGAGGCCCTTAGCAGCAGGATATTCTAATGGAAGCTATTGTAATGAAACAAAATTTTTTAATGTACAGAGATTTTTTTTTCAATTTTAAAAGAAAATCACTTTAGACAAAACTTTGAGCCTATAACAGAGCAAATCTGTCCAGCTGTAAACCAAATTCCAAGATTGGCCAATTCTTATTTTCAGCAGCTGGCAAGAGTACCCTTAACGAGCTCTATGGACATCTCTTTTTCTTCACCCCACATGATATAAAATAAAACCAACCTAGACTCCTTCATAAGCTTTATGTAGTCACTTGAGTCTCAGAAATGGTTTCTCTAACATGCAGCAATGTTTTGCCTGGTGATGAGTCCTCTGTAAATAGTTAACCAATGTTGTACATTATAGAAACCAACGTATGTATGAACGAAACAATACTGGAAATTCTAGGAAAACAATCTGAATGCATTAATCACAGCACTATGAAGATACGTTCAGGCTGCTGTAACAGAATACCATAGACTGAGTGGTTTATAAATGACAGAAACTTATTTCTGACAGTTCTGGAGTCTAGGAAATCCCAAATCAAGATGCTGGCCAATCAAGTGTCTGACGAGGATCCACCCTCACCAGGGTTTACAGATGGCCATCTTCCCACTGTGCCCTCAGATGGCAGAAGAGGGCAAGGGAGTTCTCTGAGGTCTCTTTCATAAGGGCATTGATTCCATTCATGAGGGCTCCACTTTCATGACCTAATCACCTCCCAAAGGCCTCACCTCCAAATATCATCACATGGGAGGATTAGAATTCAGCATATGAATTTAAGGAGACAGGAACTTTCAATCTATATCATATACTGAGGATAATAAAGGTGAATAAATTAACTCAGAAGATTCAAAACTCAATACCAGCCTAGAAAGTCGGGCTAAGCAAAGGAGGCTGATAAACAGGAAAAGCATTGTCCGACCTTATCACACAGAATACCAGTTTGAGGTTTCAACCTCAGTGAGCTTTTTGCAGTTCGTCTCTCACTTCCTCTTTTGTCCCCAGCTTTCCTCTTTTCATCGGAGAGATTAGGGCTTCCTCTTCCAGAACCCCAGTTAGCTAACCAGCCTAAAACTGGGCAGATCTACCAGCCAGGACTGTTCCAATCGATAGTGGCCAAGGCTCCTCCTGTGAAAATGTGTGTGCTGAGATCTAATTGTAAACATTTTCTGATTCTAGTGAGTCTCCTAATGGAATGCTCTGTCTTGGCATGGCTAGGGACATACTGCATCCTACAGATCAGCACCTGTGGACAATGGACGTCCTTCGAGGGGGAGCTCCAAGGGAAAGAACAGAAGGGTATGTGTGGGTGGGGTTTGCGGGGAGGCCCGTGTGTCTAAAATGAAAACTCTAGTCTTTTCCTCCTATTTAAAGGGAAAATCTCAGTTCAGTCTATTTCCTGTGTATTTTTTTCGCTACTCACAGAGAACAACTTCTGACACTTCTGGGTACCAAATGCATGTGGGGTTTTCCCACAACAATGAGTAAGTCTCCAATACAAGCTGAGTGGCCTACAGTTTAACTCAGCTCTCATACCATCTACCCAGAGACAGCATCAGCTCCCACAGGTTCGGTGCTCAGTCTCACAAGACTGCCCTCCCTTCCTCACCACACACACACAGACACACACACATAACACCACACTCCAGTTGAAAGTCATCTGAAAGCCCAGGTGCTTTCTGAGCTTCTGACCAACTGGCTGTAGATTGGAAGTTTCAATGACCCTCTCCCTTGGATTCAGTTAATTTGCTATAGCAACACAACAGAACTCAGCAACAGTTAAAGACATGATAAAAGATACAAATGAATAGTCAAATGAGGAGATACCTAGGGCGAGGTCTGGGAGGGTTCTGAGCAGAGGAGCTTTTGTTCCTGTGGAGTTGGACTGTGTCACCCGCTCTGAAAGCTGTACTATTGAAATTTTATGGAGGTTTCATCGTGTACACGTGATGGATCATTAACTACATTTTCAGCCCTTCCTCCTTAATAGGAGAATGGGGGGCCAGGCTGAACATTCCAAGCTTCTAATCATGGCTTGTTCTCTCCGGTGACCAGCTCTCAATGAGGAACCACCCAGGAGCCCACCTAGAGTTGCTACATTAGAACAAAAGATGGTCCTGTCACTCAGGAAATTACAACTATTTCAGGAGCTCTGTGTCAGGAGCCAGGAGCAAAGACCATTGTATATTTTCTATTATCTCACAGTGTTCCACCATAATTTCTGAAAGGAACTGGAAGCAAGGCATCAAGGCATGCTAATTAAGTACCGGTAAGAACACATCTCCGATCTGGGAAGAATGAGTGACCAAGGGCACCTGTGAGGGTGAATGAACCAAGCGTGTGTGCTCAGTCACTTGCTCAGTCCGACTCTGCGACCCTGCAGCCTGTAGCCACCAACCTCCCCTGCCCATGGAATTTTCCAGGCAAGAATACTGGAGTGGGTTGCCATTTCCTCCTCCAGGGGTTCTTCCTGACCCAGGGATAGAACCTGTGTCTCTTGCATCTCCTGCATCTGCAGGTGGATTCTTTACCACTGCGCCACCTGAGAAGCCCTTTTGAATCAAGAACAATCAATAAAAGTTATCACAGCAGCTTAAAATTTTTAACTATATGGTCACAAATAAATAAATGTATATCTTATATACATGTGTATAAATGTTATATACATATTATATATGTATTTATTTTAAAGGCTTCCCCAGTGGCTCAGTGGTAAAGAATCTGTCTGCAGTGCAAGACATGAAAGAGACGTGGATTCCATCACTGAGCTGGGAAGATCCCCTGGAGGAGGGCATGGCAAGCCACTCCAATATTCTTACCTGGGAAATCCCCCAGACAGAGGAGCCTGGTGGGCTACAGTTCATAGGGTCATAAAGAGTCGGACATAACTGAAGCCACTGACCATGAGCACGTATATTTTAGGAAACCGGAAAGAATGATAAGCATTCAATCCTGAATAGTTATTATTTCTGGGTGACAGAGAAGCAATGCATTCGGGGAGAGACACACAAGGGGATTCAACTCCCTTTGGGAGTTTTATTTCTGAAACTGAGTTGTGGTCACATGGGTGTTATTGGCACCATCTGTTCACAGCGATGTCTATTTCTTTTAATTTCTTGGTTTTAATGACTACTAAACACTGATAGATATAACGCACATCAACAAAAGCTCTGTTTAGTCCCCAGTTTGTTTCTTCTGCCTGGTTAGTCTTTTTTTAAATTGTGGTAGAATATACGTGACATAAAATTAACCATTTTAACCACATTGAAGTTGTTTTAACAGTACTGGCTCACATGTGATAGATGCATGAGGAGTGGTGATAATATAACACAGAAACCAAGCTGGTTTATGTGCGATTGTTCCAGTGTGTTGATATTTTGAAGTCACTAGAGCAGGCTTTTTCACAAAGAGAAAGCCCTCATCATATTTGAGCATCACAGGGGGAAACTGGAAACCCCACAGAAGCACCTTCCTTTAGTGGCTGATTTACTGGCTTAAGATCCTCCACATTTTTTGCTCTTTTAATCTGTCTAGGGAAGTTAGGCGTACAGATGAGAAAGTGGTAAAGATATTTTTCCTTAATTTTAAATAAAGTAAATTAAGAAAGCTACCTCTAGATTATATTTTTCGCTTGGGAGAAAAGAGTCTCTTTGGAAGCAAATTTAGGACTCTGGTCTCTAAGGAGGAATCAGGCTATAAGGCTGCAAAGAAAGGCCTGGCATGTGGTTGACTGCGAATGTGAACAGAGAGTGAACTGGGCTAGGATATTTTTCTGAATTGTTATCATTTTTATCAGGGCTCTACTTGCTAACTTCTGAAGATGTTCCTAGTTTTTCTGTTTTTCCCATAAGTAGTTGTACTTTTCATGCATGATTTGGCTAGACATGAAATTTTTCAAAAATACGAAAGAATTGTTATTACGCTTTACACATACTTGTAAGTTCTAAATATTCAGTTAAAAAAATTAAGGTTGCAAAGAAGAAATAATCTGAGTTGGGGAATTATTTACAGTCAGCTTTCCATATCCATAGTTCTGAATCCACAGATTTAACCAGTCATGCAGCAAAAATATTTGAAAAAAAAATTCCAGAAAATTTCAAATAGCAACACTTGAGTTTACCGTGTCCTAGCATTTACATTGCATTGGTAATATAAGGAATCCAGAGGTATTTAAAGTGTGCAGGATGATGTGTGTAGGTTCTATACAATCTGAGCATCCACAGATTTAGGTATCCATAATGGAGTTTGTGTTTGTGTGTGTGTGCTTGGGAGTAGCAGGGTTCTGAACCAATCCCACACAGATACAAAGGACAACTGTATTTTCTCTCCTGTTTTCTGGGCTGACGTTAACCCAGGGGTTAAGAAAATCAAAATGACTTAATAAGGAAAACGTGTCAATATCATACAACATAAGCTTCCAAATACAGTGTATCATAAGCAGAGTGGCATAATGATGTCTTCAAGGACTAAACCACTTTTCATCTTCCTCATCTGCCATCCTCAACACCTTGGTTTTCATCCACAGCTTGTGCCCTAATGGTCACAGGATGGCTGCCACAGCTCCAAACCTCACACTGTCATACAACTTTGTTCAAAGGTAAAAAGAAGTTTTTGCTTTAGAGTCTTTTTCATTAAGGAGGAAACTCTTTCCTTAAGTCAGCCTGCAGATTTCCCTTTAGTTTCTTTTGGCCAGAGTTGAATCACATGGCTATACCTTAGCTACAGGAGAGTCTAGTAATGAATATCCGGCAATTTCAGCCTTTAGAGAGGGAGGCAGTTCTACCAGCAAGGAAAACACATTGGGAATGACTTGGGTAGGCAACCAGCAGTGTCAGGCAAGGCAGAAGGTAACCAGACAGGTCTGTCTGCAGACCTCTGCCCCATAATGTCAACTTAAGATTCTTTCAGCTCTTAAATTGCCTTCCATCACAAACATTGTAATATAACCACACCCTCAAACTCACCCTGTACCTTCCTGCTTCCCATCTTTGTACACAGTTCCCTCAGCCTGGGATTCTGTCTTTTTCCACATCTGTGTTTGGTCGTAGAGTCCACTCTTTAAAATGCCATTCAAACACTACTGTGTCAGTAGTGACAATAAGTGGTCAAACTTCATGACTCTTCCTTCAGTCTGCTGTAGCTAGGGAACTCCTCATGGGGTCTAGTACAGGATCTGCGAAGCCTCAAGTCTGCTGAGTGAACCCTCTTTGTCCTCTGGGCTGCAGAAGGAAGTGTGACAGAAAACATTTCTCTTCACTTGGTGGTGGCAGGGGGCAGATTTGAAAGAAGTGATACTACACAAAAGAGCTACCCCAAAGGTTAATGTTATCTTTATTCTGTTTCTTACCCAAGTCATATAAGAAATTTATCTAAAAGTCATTATGTTCCTCTCCCCAGTTGTTAGAAAGACTGCTTTAACCCTTTCAAATTCTTTAACTTCTAAATTAACTTAGAAGTTAACTTCTTTAACTTCTAAGCACTGATCTTTATGGATTTTTAAACAGCTTCTCAAAATTACTGAAAGTTAATAATTGTTGAAATTGGGTGAAAGGTACATGGGAGAATTCATTACACTATTCTATTTTTGTCTGTGTTTAGAATTTCCTTAAATAAAATATGAATTGTTCTCCATGTTCAGAATCTTTGAAGCCAAAGGCTATGAATTTAAGAAAAAGTATAGTAAACATTCAAGTGGGATGTTACCCATGGGAAATTAACTTCCACTCAGTCTAGACACAAAATCTGCAGGCCCCGTGGCAGGGTTTTCTTCTTTGCTTCTCCAGACTCATCGAAGCTTCAGTCTTCTATTTACTTTGGACAAAAGAGTGCCAGTGCAGTGTGTGAACTTATCCTAGCTCATCGTAAAGTTCTTTCTTTTTTTAACTGACCAGGGATCAAACCTGCCCCCACCCCCACCCCATCCGTGGAAGTGCCGAGTCCCAGTCACTGGACCTCCAGGGAAGTCCTGAAGTTCATTTTTGATAAGCACTTGTTTTCTTTCGATTAGATAATTCCTTGGCCATTTGGGCCTTTGTCAGGCGGGATCCACATTCGCTCAAATAAGCCAGAAAACATTCATTTTAAAAAATTAATAATAACTTTGATTCAACTGACACCCAAATTTGGCAACAACAGTTAACACAATTTTTTTAGCTGAGATAACAACTGCTCAAGTGATCTGAGTGGACATCTTTTCAGTTAATAAACAGGGAACTGCAGAGGCTGCATCTTATCACATTCTTTTGTACCAGATATACACAGTAGAGCTTCCTTCCTTGTTTCCTCTCTGAAAAGTTCTGTCTGTTCCCTGTGGCTTAGGTTAAATTCTGCCTCCACTCTAAAACCTTCAAGTTTGAGGCTGCTGTTTTTTAAAAAAAAAAAAAAAAAAGTTTTTATTACTAACTTTTTAGTTCAATCTAACTAGTATTGAACCCTTAATATATGAGGCAATAGATTGAAAAGCAGTTATCTGTCCACTCACTAAATTCATTTGGGAGGCATGTTAAAAATAAATTCCCTAGTCCCTTCCCTAGAGACCAATCCTATTTTGCTAGCTCCGTGGTGAGCCCTGAATCTGCACTTTAATAGGGTCTTCCCTGGTGGCTCAAAAGGTAAAGAATCTGCCTGCAATGCAGGAGAGACACAAGTTCAATCCCTGAGTCGGAAAGATCCCCAGGAGAAGGTAATAGCTACCCACTCGAGTATTCTTGCCTGGAGAATCCCATGGATGGAGCACCCTGACGGGCTACAGTCCATGAGGTCGAGAAGAGCTGTACAGGACTGAGCGACTGACGCTTTCACTTTCACTCCCCTGGTGATTCTTTAGCCCAGGCAAGGCTGGGAAATTAGATAGGGTGCTTAAGCCACCGGCCCTGGACACCCTTGAATGCAGACTGCCTGGGTTTGAATTCTGGTTCCACCACTCACAGTGTGGCCTTAGAAAAGTTACTTAGTATCTATAAACCTCAGTTTTTCTCATTTGTAAAATGATAGTAACAATAATATCTATCTCACAGCTCTGTGCTACTACTACTGCTGCTGCTGCTAAGTCCCTTCAGTCGTGTCCGACTCTGTGCGACCCCATAGACGGCAGCCCACCAGGCTCCCCCGTCCCTGGGATTCTCCAGGCAAGAACACTGGAGTGGGTTGCCATTTCCTTCTCCAATGCATGAAAGTGAAGAGTGAAAGTGAAGTCGCTCAGTTGTGTCCGACTCTTAAGTGACCCCATGGACTGCAGCCTACCAGGCTCCTCCGTCCATGGGATTTTCCAGGCAAGAGTACTGGAGTGGGGTGCCATTGCCTTCTCCGCACTGTGGTGAGGTTTAAATGGGGTAATAGTAGTACAAGATTTGGGGGACCTGATTTAAGATAAATAATTGCAAACACATTTTAAATTTGCAAATTTTACAAAAACATATGATCATATGAACACATTACTAGGATCCCTCCCCAGGGCCCTGAAGTTTTATTAACTTCCTAGAAAACCCTCTGCTAAGTAGCTATTATTTTCTTGTGTTCAGGCTTTGTGTATATTGTTCTATTTTGTTTCTGTGATGACGCCATGAGGAAAGTATTATGTCCACTTTATAGTAAGTCAATAGGAATCAAAACAAGTTTAGGGGACTTCCCTGGCACTCCAGTGGTTAAGACTCTGTGCTCCCACTGCAGGGGGCATGGGTTTGATCCCTGGTTGGGGAAATAAGATCCATAGTGTTGCATGGCTGGCCCAAAAAGCCCAAACAAACAAAAAAGCCCCATAGGTTTAGGGGGGATGGGGTCCTGCCCAGGACTATACCAAAAACAGGAGAATCAAACCCACATCTACCATGTGCCAGAACCCACTTGTGTTGTCAGGGCCACATACTAGACATTCACACTCTGGCCACTTTTTATGTGAATGATCTTGTCAAAGTTAAAAAGAGATGATACAGTAAAGAGACTTTTTAAATTTATTTTTTATTATCACTATAGTTGATTTGCATTGTGGTGTTGATTTCTGCCATACAGCAAAGTGAGTCCGGTTTATACATTCTTTTCCATTATGGTTTATCCTAAGATGTCGAACATAGTTCCCTGAGCTATACAGTGGATATAGGGAGACTTCAGTTGATTGGCTTCTCTGTGTCATGGTGGAACACCACGAAGCTGGGACTGTTCTCACCTTTGGAGTCAGAACATCAAGGTTAAGCAACCAATTGCTTCATCAAATCCACTGGAGGCTGACCAGACACGTCATGCCAGTGTGTTTGTGGGCAATGGGAGAGTGCCTACCTAGTCGTCAGCCCAATCAATGGGGCCAAAGGGCAGGTCAGAGGACAGTTTAGTAAATCTGGGGTCAGAAATCAGAGTTGGGTGCCATGGTGAGATGTTTTCATCAAGGTAGGCTAAGCGAATGAATAACTGTTTCTCCACGGGGGAGACACACCTGCCCAAGGAATAGTGGTGGAGGTCAGGAATCAGAGCATCAGCCCTCTTAAGAAAGCAGTGGCTACAGAGGTAAATCCACACACATATGGACACCTTATCTTTGACAAAGGAGGAAAGAATACACAATGGATTAAAGACAATCTGTTTAACAAGTGGTGCTAGGAAAACTGGTCAACCACTTGTAAAAGAATGAAACTAGAGCACTTTCTAACACCATACACAAAAACAAATTCAAAATGGATTAAAGATCTAAACGTAAGACCAGAAACCATAAAACTCCTAGAGGAGAACATAGGCAAAACACTCTCCGACATACATCACAGCAGGATCCTCTATGACCCATCTCCCAGAATATTGGAAATAAAAGCAAAAATAAACAAATGAGACCTAATTAAACTTAAAAGCTTCTGCACAACAAAGGAAACTATAAGCAAGGTGAAAAGACAGTCTTCAGAATGGGAGAAAATAATAGCAAATGAAGCAACTGACAAACAACTAATCTCAAAAATATACAAGCAATTCCTACAGCTCAACTCCAGAAAAATAAATGACCCAATCAAAGAATGGGCCAAAGAACTAAATAGACATTTCTCCAAAGAAAACATACAGATGGCTAACAAACACATGAAAAGATGCTCAACATCACTCATTATCAGAGAAATGCAAATCAAAACCACTATGAGGTACCATTTCACACCAGTCAGAATGGCTGCGATCCAAAAGTCTACAAGCAATAAATGCTGGAGAGGGTGTGGAGAAAAGGGAACCCTCTTACCCTGTTGGTGGGAATGCAAACTAGTACAGCCACTATGGAGAACAGTGTGGAGATTCCTTTAAAAAACTGGAAATAGAACTGCCTTATGATCCAGCAATCCCACTGCTGGGCATACACACTGAGGAAACCAGAAGGGAAAGAGACACGTGTACCCCAATGTTCATCGAAGCACTGTTTATAATAGCCAGGACATGGAAGCAATCTAGATGTCCATCAGCAGATGAATGGATAAGAAAGCTGTGGTACATATACACAATGGAGTATTACTCAGCCATTAAAAAGAATACATTTGAATGAGTTCTAATGAGGTGGATGAAACTGGAGCCTATTATACAGAGTGAAGTAAGCCAGAAAGAAAAACACCAATACAGTATACTAACGCATATATACAGAATTTAGAAAGATGGTAACAATAACCCTGTATACGAGACAGCAAAAGAGACACTGATGTATAGAACAGTCTTTTGGACTCTGTGGGAGAGGGAGAGGGTGGGATGATTTGGAAGAATGGCATTGAAATATGTATAATATCATATACGAAACAGGTCACCAGTCCAGGTTCGATGCACGATACGGGATGCTTGGGGCTGGTGCACTGGGACGACCCAGAGGGATGGTATGGAGAGGGAGAAGGGTTCAGGATGGGGAACAGAAGTATACCTGTCGCGGATTCATTTTGATATATGGCAAAACCAATACAATATTGTAAAGTTAAAAAAGAAAAGAAAAGAAAACAGTGGCTAGACAGCAACACATTCTTATTCTGTGAAAGTGAAAGTCGCTCAGCTGTGTCTGACTCTTTGCAACCCCTCGGACTATACAGTCCATGGAATTCTCCAGGCCAGAATACTGGAGTGGGTAGGTATTCCCTTCTCCAGTGGATCTTCCCGACCCAGGGATCGAACCAGGGTCTCCTGCATTGCAGTCGGATTCTTTACTAACTGAGCTACTTATTCTGTAGTCCTCCTTTTAAAGTGCACGTCCACAAGTACAGTTTGTAGAACTATTTTGGTTATAAGTGTCTAAAAGCCCAACTCAGCCTGACTTAGGAAATGTGTCAACTCGAGTAAATGAAAAATCAAAGGCAGAAGAGCTGGCCTCATCAAGCCTAAGTTGGAGTTCAGATCATCTCCTCCACTCTGTATGCTGCTGAGTTCTCAGGCTCCACTGGGAAGCAAGATGGCTATAGCAACTGCAACCAACAAAGTTCAAGTTCAAGTTCCACCTGGGAAAAAAGAGCCTCTTAGTAGTTAGTGCCTTCAGTTTAACTGGCTTAATCACTTGCTCACTTTTGGCCAATCATGAGGCAAAAGGAATGTGACACGCTGACTGCTGTGGGCCTTGATCGTGTGCCGTGACACTTGAGGCAAAGGTGAAACTCAGACACTTTGTAGTTTGATGACGGGCTGGATGCCCAAACAGATAAAAGGCACTCTTGCTGGAAAAACGGGGAAGAGAGGCAAACAAATATCCACTAAAGCAGGGCTTCATGCCCGAGACATTACAGTACAGCTGAGGGTGTTTGTTTTCTTCTGAGACACACCGCCTTCAGGATACGCCCCAGTCAGCTTCTTTGAGCCTGGGTGCCTCCCACAGACCATTTCTTAAAGCAGGCAATTTCTACAGTTGACTAATCTCCTTTAAAATGAGTGGTTCAATTTTCCCACCCATCAAGAAAGAAGTATGCTCTTTAAAAATATACATATATAACACATAAATATATGAAGAATCAGATCAGATCAGATCAGTCGCTCAGTCGCGTCCGACTCTTTTCGACCCCATGAATCGCAGCACGCCAGGCCTCCCTGTCCATCACCAACTCCCGGAGTTCACTCAGACTCACGTCCATCCAGTCAGTGATGCCATCCAGTCATCTCATCCTCTGGCGTCCCCTTCTCCTCCTGCCCCCAATCCCTCCCAGCATCAGAGTCTTTTCCAACGAGTCAACTCTTCGCATGAGGTGGCCAAAGTACTGGAGTTTCAGCTTTAGCATCAGTCCTTCCAAAGAAATCCCAGGGCTGATCTCCTTCAGAATGGACTGGTTGGATCTCCTTGCAGTCCAAGGGACTCTCAAGAGTCTTCTCCAACACCACAGTCCAAAAGCATCAATTCTTCAGCACTCAGCCTTCTTCACAGTCCAACTCTCACATCCATACATGACCACAGGAATATGAAGAATATGAAGAATAAAAAGGTAATTATACAATCTCACCCTGTAAACAAAACCACTATTTTTTATGTACTTCATCCTAGTCTGTCTTCCATGGATAGTTTATGTCTTATTTTCACTGCTGTCATTGTCCTGCACATATTTCTTCTTTTCTCCTTCACATTGTATCATAAACATTTTTCCAGATTATTACCTAGACTTTATGCATATAACTTTTCATAAAAATATTTTAAAAGATATTACAAAAGCAATACATTTGTGGGGAAACAACGCAAATAACACAGAAGTGCATGTGGTTAAAAAGTAAAATCATCAGATTTTAAGAATGTGGACTAAACTCATGCTGAAATCTCCACTTCCTCATAAGACCCCAGGAAGAAATTTTTAAAGGTGTGGAAAGGAAAGAAAGAAGGAAGTCAGGGGGAGGGAAGGAATAGATGGAAGAAAGAGAAGGGGAAAAGGGAAAGATAATAGAGCCGCTCTTGAAGGAAAGCAAGGGCCCACTCCAGAATGGCTGAGCGGTAATCCTTAAGGAGGTGGAGAAGGGAAACTGCATGGTAAGCAGAGACACACCATGTCATAATGTCTACACGGGAACTGATGCAGTCAGACCACAGACGTGTAGGCAGAGGTGGAACCCAAGGGGTAGAAGGTGAGCTCACCCAGCCTCTGAAAACGGCTAACACCATCCAAAACCTCAACACGAGGAGGAACTTGGACCTGATACAACAATCAGCAGCTCAATGAGAACTCGAAAATTAGGGATTTCAGATTCCCATAGACAACGGCCCCAGCTGCATGCTGGAATCACCAGAGAGCTGACACGTCCTCTGCTCCCCAGACCTGACTTACCTCCTCCCCAGACCTCGCTAGGTGGGCTTCCCTGGTGGCTCAGAGGGTAAAGCGTCTGCCCGCATTGCGGGAGACCTGGGTTCGATCCCCAGGTCGGGAAGATCCTCCAGAGAAGGAAATGGCCACCCAATCCAGAACTCTTGCCTGGAAAATGCCATGGACGGAGGAGCCTGGTAGGTTACAGTCAATGGGATGGCAAAGAGTCATACACGACTGAGCAGCTTCCCTTCTCAGACCTCGCAACCCCCTAGTTAAGTCAGAATTCCTTGGGATTAGACCCAAGCATCAGTATTTTTAGTGTTCCCAGTGATTGCAATGTGCAGCCAAGGTTGATTTCAACTGTTCTGTCGGGAATTATTTCCATGGAATGAAAACACGAGGCTGTGAGACAATAGATGATCATTAGCAAGAATCAGTTAAAGATGATGAAAATAAATGATTGTTGACAGAAAAAAATTAATAATGGTCTGAATATCAGACTGGACACAACCTTGAAGGCTGTCTCTTCAGATGATTAAGTTCCCAGAATTCATTCAGCCTTTCTTCCCTCCCGCCTTCTCTCCTTCACTTTCCTATTCCTGGCCCTACACTGTGTACGTGTAGCCACAGAGCAACACACAAAAGTCTCCAGACAAGGTCAACAAAGACAGTTTCCCGGTGACCAGCAGCTGCAGGTCACGGGAGATCTGTGAATTCTACCTTACTGCCCTGGCTCATCTCTGCCTGAGTCTTGGCAGGATTTGAAGTCGGGGCCTAGGAGGCACCTCTGGAACTTTCTGTGAGGTACGCCTGGAGACTCTGGGAGAAGGAATAGTTCAGTAGACATCTCACCGTGCCTTCATCTTTGCTCTTCTCCTTCCTCACCGCACCCTAGGAAGGTAAAATCTGGCTAAAATGATTAATTAGGACAGCTTTATGACTCAAGAAAGCCACGTGCAGGGTGTGAATGAAAGGGGGACCTCCATCTCACCCACTCCCTGTCTCTGCCTGACCCCAGCAGCTGTAGGAGGGCAGAGAGATGCATGCCCTCTCCTTGGAGTAACTCAGCATTTGGATGACACAGCTAGGACTGGCACACACACACACAGGTGACGATCTTGGTAGGCGGGGCGGGCAGCAGCAAGGAGCTGGCTTTCTGGAGACCGAGGTTTGACTTCCAGGCTGGCACTTACTCCTTTTTATCCTATAATGCCTTGCGTTTGAAGCTCAGGTCAATGCTAGAGGCAAATGTCTTCACTGAAGCACTCAGAGACTCAGAGTCTGCTCTGGGAGTAATATTACCCACCTCCTAGTACAGGGCTGAAGATTAAACTGGATAATGTAAAGCCCCTAGTGCAGGGAAGGTGCTCAACAGATGGCCACTCAGTCTGCCTTCCAAAGGAGCCAGCCACCACTGCAACCGTGTCTCAGTCACTAACCGGAAGCTGCTCTCCCTCTGGGAACTGAGAGCTGAAACACACAGGTGACGCATTCTCTGAACTGTTTTATAGCCATGAACTCTTGCTATACACATATATTTTGCATATTTTCAATACCCTGTTGATTCCCACTTTTAGGGTTATAAAATCATCTCAGTGTATGCAGCTTTCTCCAGATATCTTATATACACTGGGTTTCACTTTGCCAATGATAAAGGGAGTAAATTTAGTTTTGGAAGGCCACTAGCACTGTGAGTCTAACAAGACCTTCTGGAAAATTCCATCCACCAGTAAACTTGGATCTGAGGGATCCTGGGCTGGGCCCTCACTGATAACCCATTAATCTGCATGAGATTTCTATCTGGAAGTATAGCAGACATTCCAGCAATAAGTTTTTTGGTTCAACTTTTAAATTTTGAGATCACAGGCAGTTTTAAGGGATAACACAGAGATAGCAGATGTGCTTTGTCAGTTTCCCCCAATGGTAACACCTTATAAAACCGTAGCACAAGATCAGAACTGGGACAGTGACGCTGCGACAGTCAAAATACAGAACTTCCCCATCATCATAAGGATCCCTCTTGTTGTCCTTTTAAATCCATACCCACCTCCATCCCCGCCTTAACCCCTGGCAACCGCTTTTCTGGTCTCCATATCTATAACTGCATTCTTGTCATTTCAGGAATGTTATATAAATATTTTAAAATTCTACAAATTATAAATGCTGGAGAGGGTATGGAGAAAAGAGAACCCTCCAACGGTGTTGGTGGGAATGTAAATTGGTGCAGCCTTCGTGGAAAACAGCATGGAGATTCCTTAAAAAGCTAAGAGTGAACATGTAGTTCAGTGATCCCATTCCTGAGCATATACCCAGAAAAGATGAAAACCCTAATTGGAAAAGATACATGTATCACAATATTCATAGCAGCATTATTTACAATAGCCAAGCCATGGAAGCAACGCAAGTGCCCATCAACAGATGATTGACATAGAACATGTATCAATAGTGCATATATTAATATATATTACATATATTAGCCATTGAAAAGAATGAAATATTGCCATTTGCGGGAGCATGGGTGGACCTAGAGAATATTATACTTAGTGAATTAAGTCAGACAGAAATATTAATAGTATATGATATCACTTATATGTGGAATCTAAAAAATAGTATGAATGAGTCTATATACAAAACAGCAACAGACTTACAGATATGACAACAAATTTTACAGTTATTAAATTGGGGAGGGAGTATAGGATTATTAGATTACTCAATCATTCTGCAAACTACTATGGAGAATAAGCAACAAGGATTTACTGTATAACACAGGGAATTATGGGCTTTGCTGGTGGCTCAGCAGTAAAGAATCCACCTGCCAATGCAAGAGACACAGGTTTGATCCCTAGGTTGGGAAGATCCCCTAGAGGACGACATGGCAACCCACTCCAGACAGAGGAGCCTCACAAGCTACAGTCCCTAGGGTCACAAAGTCGGACACCACTGAAGTGACGGAGCACGCACGCACACCTACACAGGGGCTTATATTCAACGTCCTGTAGTAACATGTAATGGAATATAACCTCAAAAAATATGTATATAACTCAATCTCTTTGCTGTACACCTGAAACTAACACAATATTGTAAATCAACTATACTTTGATATTTAAAAAAGAATATTGCACAAATGGAATGTTGCCACACGTAATCTTTCACCACTGACTTTTTTTACTCAACATAGTTCTCTGGAGATTCATCCAGGTCATTGCCTGTTTCAATGGCCTCTTCCGTTTCACTGCTGTGTCGTGTCCAGAGTATGAACGTACCAGCTTGTTTACTGTTCACTCATCGAAAGACATATCCATTGCTTCTAGTTCTGGGCTATTAAGAATTGAAGCTTCCACAAAGACTCGTGTCCAGGTTTTTGTGTGACCATAAGCTTCCATTTCTCTGGATAAATGCTCGGGAGTACAATGCTGCATCACATAGTAATTGTATGTTTAATTTTAAAAGAAACAGCCAAAATGTTTTCCAGAGTGGTTGTACCATTTTACGTTCCTACCAGCAATGTATGAGTGATCCAGCTTCTGTGCTTTCGTTCGCATCAGAATTTGGGATTGTCACTATGTTTCATTGAAGCTACTCTGATAAATGTGTAGCACCGTCTCACTGCGGGACTTGCATTTCCCTAACAACTAATGAGGCTGAACATCTTTTCATGTGTTTATTTGCCATCTATATATCACCCTTGGTGAAATGCCTCTTCATGCGCTTTGACCATTTTTTAATTAAATTTTTCATTGTTGAGTTTTGAGTTATTTATATGTTCTAGAAACCAGTCCTTTGTAGGATATGCAGTTTGCAGTATGCTCTGATTTTGTAGCTTCTCTTTTTATTCTTTTATCAGGGCCTTTCTCAGAGCAGGTTTGTCATTTTGATGAAGTCTGATTTATTCATTTTTCCCTTTATGGATCTTACATTTGGTGTTAAGTTTAAGAACTTTTTGCTTAACTCTAGATTCTGAGATTTATCGCCTACCTTCTTTTCTAAAAGTTCTATCATTTACATTTAAGTCCATGATCGATTTTGAGTTTATTTTTGTATAAGGCATGAGGCATAAGCGCAAGTATTTTTGTTTGTTGTTTGTTTGTTTGGGGAAGGTTTTTCCTTCAAGATGTCTAATTGCTCCAACACCATTTGTTGAAAAGATTATCTTTCATCAATCAAATTGCTTTCTCATCATCATCAAACATCAGCCAGCTCAAATTGTGTGGATCTATTTTGGGGTCCTCTGTTCTGTTTCAGTGATCTCTGTGGCTATACCTCCACCCATACCATACAATTTTGATTACTGTACCTATTAAATAAATGTTGAAGCTGCTTAGACTGAGTCCTCCTACATGACTCTTTCAAAATAGTTCTAGTTCAGTTCATTTCAGTCACTCAGCCATGTCCAACTCTTTGCAACCCCATGGACTGCAGCACGCCAGGCCTCCCTGTCTGTCACCAACTCCCGGAGTTCACTCAAACTCATGTCCATTGAGTCGGTGATGCCATCCAGCCGTCTCATCCTCTGTCATCCCCTTCTCCTCCTGCCTTCAATCTTTCCCAGCATCAGGGTCTTTTCAAATGAGTCAGTTCTTCGCATCAGGTGGCCAAAGTATTGGAGTTTCAGCTTCAGCATCAGTCCTGACAAAGAATATTCAGGACTGATTTCCTTTAGGATGGACTGGTTGGATCTCCTTGCAGTCCAAGGAACTCTCAAGAGTCTTCTCCAACACCACAGTTCAAAAGCATCAATTCTTCGGTGCTCAGCTTTCTTTATAGTCCAACTCTCACATCCATACATGACTACTGGAAAAACCATAGCCTTAACTAGACAGACCTTTGTTGGCAAAGTAATGTCTCTGCTTTTTAATATGCTGTCTAGGTTGGTCATAACTTTTCTTCCAAAGAGTAAAGTGAAAATGAAGTCACTCAGTTGTGTCCAACTCTTTGCGATCCCATGGACTGTAACCCACCAGGCTCCTCCATCCATGGGATTCTCCAGGCAAGAGTACTGGAGTGTGTTGCCATTTCCTTCTCTAGGGAATCTTCAATTTCATGGCTGCAATCACCATGTGCAGTGATTTTGGAGCCCAAAAGAAATAAAATCTGCCACTGTTTCCCCATCTATTTGCCATGAAGTGATGGGACTGGAAGCCATGATCTTAGTTTTCTGAATGTTGAGTTTTAAGCCAACTTTTTCACTCTCCTCTTTCACTTTCTTTAAGAGGCTCTTCAGTTCTTCTCCACTTTCTGCCATAAGGGTGGTGTCATCTGCATATCTGAGGTTATTGATATTTCTCCTAACAATGTTGATTCCAGCTTGTGCTTCATCCAGCCCAGTGTTTTTCATGATGTACTCTGCATATAAGTTAAATAAGGTGAAGTTGCTCAGTCGTGTGCAACTCTGCAACCCCACAGACTGTAACCTATCAGGCTCCTCCATCCATGAAATTTTCCAGGCAAGAGTTCTGGAGTGGGTTGCCATTTCCTTCTCCAGGGGATCTTCCCCACCCAGGGATCAAATCTGGGTCTCCCACATCGCAGGCAGACACTTTACCATCTGAGCCACCAGGGAAGCTCAAGTTAAATAAGCAGGGTAACAATACACAGCTTTGATGTACACCTTTCCGGATTTGGAACCAGTCTGTTGTTCCATGTCCAGTTCTAACTTTTGCTTTCTGACCTGCATACAGATTTCTCAAGAGGCAGGTCAGGAAGTCTGGTATTTCCATCTCTTTCAGAAATTTTCACCGTTGTGATCCACACAGTCAAAGGCTTTGGCATAGTCAGCAAAGCAGAAATAGATGTTTTTCTGGAACTCTGTTGCATTTTCGATGATCCAAGGGATGTTGGCAATTTTTGGCAGAGGAACCAGAGATCAGATCAAGGTAACGGAATTAGGACCAACAATAGAAAGATCTTACCAGACCCACTCCCATAATATACATTTTAAGATGACAGGATTAGTCAGAAGGTTCTCAAGAAGGAGAAAGGTGTCCTCAAGCAGTATACATTGTTGTTATATAATCATTGGTACAGAGCTTAAGGCAGAACATATCCTCGAGCAAGATGAGTTGTTTTGTTGCACAATGATCAGGTCTGGGCCTAAAGAAAAAGAGGTTTGTCCTTTTCTCCTCCTTGCAAACTCCAGACCCTTTACTCCTCCTCAGGAACCCCAGACTTCTCATCAATCTGCCTAGGAATTGACTCTCTCAGGAACAGAATCAAAAGACACCCAGAAAAGAAACAGATTTGGTTCTGGTTGGACACCAACTCACTCTTGGTGCAAAGGGGTGAGGAGGTGACCCATCAAGAGAGCCGAGCCACGCCCCAGGTGACCTCCGGTTCCTGACCAGTGACCAGTCTCCACAGGAGCAGAGACGCCAGTGTCCTGTTCTAGCCCTGAGGCTTAACAGAAGGACTTTCCAGACTTCCCGTGAAGATATCTTCTTTCCTCACTTCCATGAGCACCCCTTAAAATAAATCTTCTCTTAAAATAACAGCTCATAGCCCAGCACAGGTATATAATAAATTAATGTCTACAAAGTCTGGCATGTAGGAAATATCACCTTCTATTAATAAATTCCCTTTTAATCAACCTAACTCTGATTCCCAAGCCCTTTTCATTGCCACCCTCCTTTCCTGTTTCACACTGATTTCCCTATAGAACTTGAGCATTTTATCACAGCAGCTGCTAAGAATTGAGCTTTGCAAAGATGGATGGCATCTGAGAGGAACATAATTTGGCCTAATATAGAAACGGAAATTCCTTGAATTAGTAGTGCCTGGTGTTCAACAGGCTTCCCTCAAAAATGTAGAACACTCCTTGAAGCCTCCTTGAGTTCACTGCAGCTTGCAAGGACTTCCTTGACTCACATTTGGGGAATGACGGGCCTAGCACATGGTAGGGATTCCATAAATACCTCTTGGGTAAACAATTCAGAATCCTTTTCCCTGTCAGAGTCGTACTAGATCCAGGAAGCTTGTTGCAACCAGGAAAGCAAAAGCCTCTAGCATGGCCTGGCCAATATGGTAGCCACCAACTACATGTGCCTACTGAGCACTTGGAAATAGGGCCAGTCTGGATGAAGATACGCTGTAAGTGTGAACTCCATACCAGCTTTCATAGGCCCACAGAAAAATAAAAAGTAAAATATCTCAGTAACGTTTGATTACATGTCAAAAGGATAATGTTTTAGACATAAAATATATTATTAAAATTAATTTCACCTGTGTCCTTTAATGTGTGTGTGTTTTTTTTTAAGGTGTCTAGCTGAAGAATTGATGCTTTTGAACTGTGGTGTTGGAGAAGACTCTTGAGAGTCCCTTGGACTGCAAGGAGATCCAACCAGTCCATTCTGAAGGAGATCAGCCCTGGGATTTCTTTGGAAGGAATGATGCTAAAGCTGAAACTCCAGTACTTTGGCCACCTCATGCGAAGAGTCGACTCATTGGAAAAGACTCTGATGCTGGGAGGGATTGGGGGCAGGAGGAGAAGGGGACGCCAGAGGATGAGATGGCTGGATGGCATCACTGACTGGATGGACGTGAGTCTGAGTGAACTCCTGGAGTTGGTGATGGACAGGGAGGCCTGGCGTGCTGCAATTCATGGGGTTGCAAAGAGTCGGACACGCCTGAGCAACTGAACTGAACTGAACTGAACTAGATTCTAGTAGCTCGAAACTTTGAAATTACAAAAGTGGCTCAAATTGTGTGTCTATTGGTCAGCACTAACCATTGCACTCTCACAGTCAAGGCCAACATTGTCTTAGTCCAAGATCCCAGGAGTCTGGAGTGCCTAACTTCTGGGCCATGAGGCACGGGAAGACAGTGCTACCTTCCCCAGCACACAGCACAGCCATCCCCCTGAGGGACAGCCACCGCCTGAGGCTCTGCACTGGCTCCCAGCTGCTAGGACCGTCTCCAGAAACTCTCCCCCATCTCCTCTTTTCTTACATTCACAGGCCTCGGCCACCTCCACCGCTCCGGGACACTCAGTATCACCCATCAACAGGCTTGCTGCTGCTGCTGTCACTTCAGTCGTGTCCAACTCTGTGTGACCCCATAGACGGCAGCCACCAGGCTCCCCCATCCCTGGGATTCTCCAGGCAAGAACACTGGAGTGGGTTGCCATTTCCTTCTCCAATGCATGAAAGTGGAAAGTGAAAGTGAAGTCTCTCAGTCGTGTCCGACTCTTCGAGACCCCATGGACTGCAGCCTACCAGGTTCCTCCGTCCATGGGATTTTCCAGGCAAAGTACTGGAGTGGGGTGCCATTGCCTTCTCTGATCAACAGGCTTAGGCTTTCCTTAAAGGCTGGAAGAGCCCCTGGATTCAGTCACCTTCTCATCCCTTGGGCTTCTTGCTCCAAATGAATCCCTCTGGCCAAAGACACAAGAGAGCAAGGCTACCTGCTTGAAAGGTGGAGAACAGGACAGCTAGAGGAAGAAGAAACCAAGATGAATAAGACTTCAATACACTGTCACTATGGAAGTGTTTCATGTGCTTGTTTTGGGGGTGATTACTAAACAAGTGATAGCAAGGAAAAGTAGCGTTTACTTTTAATTTATTCATGATTTTATTTAACAAGCATGAGAGCTCAGTTGATAAAGAATCTGCCTGCAATGCAGGAGACCCCGGTTTGATTCCTGGGTTGGGAATATCCCCTGAGGAAGGGATAGGCTACCCACTCTAGTATTTTTGGACTTCCCTTGTGGCTCAGCTGGTAAAGAATCTGCCTGCAATGTGTGAGACCTGGGTTCGATCCCTGGGTTGGGAAGATCCCCTGGAGAAGGGAAAGGCTACCCACTCCAGTATCCTGGCCTGGAGAATTCCATGGACTGTATAGTCTGAGGGGTCGCAAAGAGTTGGACACGACTGAGCGACTTTCACTTTCACTATGCAGCAAGTGTCATATCAGGTACTGCTGACAGCTATTTGCTAAGTCACTTCAGTCGTGTCCGACTCCTAGCAACCCCATGGACTTCAGCCCACCAGGCTCCTCTGTCCATGGGATTTTCCAGGCAAGAGTACTGGAGTGGGGTGCCATTGCCTTCTCCGGAGAGCTATTTACAAAATACTAACTCATTTAGTTCTCATTACAACCTTATGAGGTAGGTTCTATCATTGTCCCCATTTTACAGGAAAACACTAAGACACAGAGAAATTAAGTAACTTGCTCAAGGTCACACAGCTATCAATATAATGTAAGAGGCAGAGCCAGGATTTGAACCCAGGCAGTTTGTCTTTAGACATTTGAGTCCTCATTACATGGTAATTACTGACAGTTCGTCTTGAGAACTGAATGTTTTAAATGTAACTTACTTTTACAAACAAACTCATTTTCCTTTAGGTTGACCTTTAGGATCTCTTTTAAAGATCTTGCCTTTGCTCTCTAAATCGATCTTGCTAGGACTAAAACACTTAATCACTTTGAAAATACTCTCTTTCACCTTTTTGGAACACAGCTTTCCAGGAGAGCTTTCTCCCCGGTATTATCAGAGCCATTATTTTTCTTATTTAGTATTTGTCAAATGGCTGCATTTTGATAGGTGAAGGACTCAAGGTTGAGATGGCCCTATCAGAAAATAAATAACATGATTGGTTTCACGACCACCGACACCATTCTTCAATTTGCTGGTGAGCCAGATTTTTTTTTTTTAATATATGTAAAGGACTGTAGAAATAGAAGGTATGATTCTCTGTCTTTTCCACCCATGAGAAATCTGAAAACAGTAACATTCCCAGCAGAAATGACCCCGACAGAACAGTAAGAACTCCAAGCCAGTCTTGGTCAAACAGGTGGGATGGAGAAGCAACCCCAGAGGGAAGAATAATAACTCGTCTTTGGTTTCAGGTACTCCTGGGCACCAGACCTCTTAGAGCAGGAAGTTAAATAACACGTCCTGCTAAGAAGCATCAGCTTCATTTTCCAGTTTCATTAGCTGTTCCTCGATTCTTCTCCTGGGGTCAAGGTGATATCAACTCCAGCACTTGGTTCTCTGTTAACTGACAGCTAAGTCTGCATTCCCAACGCCCTATTACCTTTAACCCTGGAACCGCAGGTCTGGACAGGGCCACCAAAGGCCCATCTGTGTGGCTGAGGTCCAATTTGTGGCTGGACTCATTCTTGCTGTGATATTTTGAGATACCAATATTTCATTTTCTTTTTTCTTCTTGGCCTTGCCGTGCACAGCTTGTCGGATCCTAGTTCCCGGATCAGGGATGGATACCAGGCCCTCGGCAGTGAAAGCATGGAGTCCCAGCCACTGCACCACCCGAGAATGCCCCCAATTCTTTTCATATCTTTTGAGACTTTATTGTTAACTCCCATAAAACAGTTTTTTTTTAAATTTTGATTAGATGCAAATTCCTCGAGGGCAGAATTTTCGGAATTATCTTTGTAATCCCAGGACTTGGCCAAGAGAGATCAGCACAGAGCTCAACAAAGGTCTGCAGCAGGAAAGAAGGCAGCCAGGCTGCCTCTGTGACAACACTGTGATGGGTTTCCTTTTTTCTATAAGTATTTTTCCCTTAGGTGAGAATATAAGATAGGCAGCATTTCAAGTCCTGCTTTTTTTTTCAGTTAACATGATACAGGCTTTTCCAGTATGCTATGGTCTGAATGTTTGTGTCCCCTCCCCACCAAATCAATATGTTGAAAACCTATGCCCCGAATGATGACATCAGGGGGTGGGTCCTTCGGGAGATGATTAGGCCCCAAAGGTAAAGCCTTCATGAATGGGCTCCAGGCTCTTCCATATGAGGCCAAAAGAGCTGGCTTGCCCTCTCTGCCACTCATGCTGGCACCCTGATCTCAGGCTTCCAGCCTCCAGAACTGTGAGAATTCAATTTCCCTTGTCTGTAAACTATTTAGTCTCTGGTATTTTGTTCTAACAGCCCACATGGACTAAGACATGGTTGCCATAAACTCATCTCATTTTGGATATATATGGTATATATGGTTGATTAATATTCCACTTATGAACGTACCAAAATTTTCCAAGTCATTCTTTTGATATCAGCATTTGGATTATTTCCTCTTATTAACTATTGTAAATAAAGCTATGGCCAGCTCTTTCGTCTGCGTTTTGGCTTAGTTTGTTAGGATTCCCTGAAGCTGGAATAACTAGGTTAAAGGTTATAAACAGTTTTTTGTTAATTTGATAGTTTAAAACACGTCATCCTGTGGTTTTACGCTGTATTTCTTTCCTGGCTAATGGTGCCAAACATTTTTCTTTATCTTTGTTTACTTATTTCGTTTGTGAACAGCCTGTTCAAGTCCTTTGTCCATTTATCTGTTAGGGTCTTAGTATATTTTTTATCAGTTTGCATGAGTTTCTTTCCATTATAAAGATTCTAATACTTGTTATATTTACTAAGAGGTTTCCTTCTTTCTGTGGGCTGTTTTAATTTACAGTGTTTTTGTTGATAGAGACATTTACCAATTTTTTATAATTTAATGAGTGCTTTCCCTCATGCTGTTATTGTTTCTAACATTGAAATTCTTAAAAGAGAGGGTCACACCCAGTGGGACCCAATGGGTCCCAATGGGTCTCTTACTAAACTTCACTGTTTCCAAAATTCACCATCATCCAGCTGTTGACTCCAGGATGCTTTGCAAACTGACTTTGCTAATGTCATCAATGACCTTTACCACCTTTCAAGTTCTGTGCACCCCCCCCAACCCCCTGGAGGCATCTGGAAGGTGGAGAGCACCACTTCCTGTGGCCGCCAGCGTGGAGCCTGCTGCCCACCTCCCCAGCACCATCCACTGTTTCTCGTTGGATTCTCCTTCTCAATCCCCTTTACCAGATCCTCCTCATTGTCCCATGTCCAAAAGTTCCGAGGGATGTCTTATCCGTTGAGACATATTTGCCAGGTGAGTAATCTCATCTAGTCCCGTGGCTTTAAATGCCAACCTGATGCTGATAACTCTCAAATTTCTCTTGCCAACCTAGACCTCACCTCTGAACTCCAGACTCCAACTTCCTCTGCAACCATCTCCACTTAGATATTTAAAGGGTACCTCAAACTTCACATGACCGCAAGCAGATCCATGGCTTACTCTCCCAGACTTGTCCTCCGTTCACATCCCAGCAAATGGCAAGCCCAACCTCACAGAGGCTCGCGCTGGAAGCCCGAGTTGTCTTTGACTCCTCTCTGCCATACCCTAAATCCGGTCCATCCACAAGCTTTATTAAACATGTCTGGCATCCAATCACTCCTGCCCACTTCCACCCAACCCGAGATGCCATCATCTCCCACCTGAGCTACTGCTGAAGAATCCCAGCTTTCACTCTCAGCCCTTGTATCATCTGTTTTACACACCACACAGCCTTTAAAAAGTAAGGAGGATCATGTTACACCACCACTCAGGATCTTCCAGTAAAGATTTTCCTGTGTCCTGTATGTCCGTCCATAATCCGTCTCCCACCCTGCCTCTCTCTCCTTCCTTGCTCACTCAGCTCCAGCCATTTTGGTTTTGTGATTCTTAAAGACGCCAAGCACCCTCCTGCTTCAGGGAGTTTGCTCCTGCCCTGGGCTCCTCCTGAAATGCTCCTCCACAGACATCCATGGCTCACTTCCTTGGCCGCTTTAGACGCTACTGAGAGTCATCTTGTGAGGGACGCCCTCCCTCATTCTGCTTTATTTTTCTCCTTTATTACACTTGTTGTCACTTACATAGGATATAGTGTCTGCTCTCCATTTCCACTGACTAGAATACAGCCCTGGGGTAGACAGCCTCAAAGTGGTTCTCCATGACCCCCACCTTCCGGTACTCATGCCCTGAGGTAATGCCCTTCCCTTGAGTGTAAGCTTAACCTAGTGACTTATTTCAAAACAGATGAAACCTGGAAAAGATGATGGGAGGTCACTTCAAAGATTAGGTTACAGAAACCACTAATTATCCTACCTCCCTTTGCCTCAACCCTCAGCCTAGAGGACAGGCCCACATTGCCAGGAACTGATGTCTCCGGCCAACAGTCAGTGATGACCCGAGGCTAATAGCACACAAATGAGCAGGAAACAGGTCCCCCCAGCAGCCCCAGCTGATATCTTAATTACAGCCTTAGGAGAGTCCCCCAGTCAGGCCATGGCCAAATTTCTGACCCACAGAAACTGGGAAATAACAAATGTTAGTTGTCTTACGACACTCAGTTTTGGAAAAACATGTCGCACAGCAATAGATGACTCAAACAGTCCAGTGGGGCCAGAATCCTTCTGCTTGATTGACATTATCCCCAACATCTAGAAAAGTGCATACCGCATTACCCAGCAATATTTTTGAGTGAATGAATGAATTTCAGGACTTGTGCTAAAAAGATGGCCTGTCTTTCTCTGGACAATGTGGTGTGCATGTGTGAGTCTGGAACTATTTCAGCCATTTTACTACCCTTTGTGAAGCCAACTAGGAGGCAAGGCCAATGAAGAGGGGGCAGAGCCAGGAAAATACACAAAACCAGAGCCCCAACCAGCATACGTGCTCTACTCTACATTTTTTTGGTTATCTGAGCAAAGTTTAAGCTAGCCTGAGCTGAGTTTTCAATAACTTGAAACTAAAAGCATCCTAACTATTACATTTGTTATGGCGTCATTCTCCGCCCTACCCCCAAATGTTCTTTATCTTCTTCTTTCCTCTGCCTACCTCATTACGGCAGAGATCACAGTTATCTACCCAGTTTCCATTCTCCCTTCTTCTCAACCAAAAGAACCACAATTTAGGACTTCCCTGGTGGTCCACTGGTTGAGAATCCACCTGCCAGTGCAGGGTTTGATTCCTGGCCCAGGAACTAAGATACCACATACCATGGAGCAACTAAGCCCATGCGCCACGGCTCTCGAGCCTGTGCTCTAGAGCCCGAGAGCCACAACTAGGAAAGCCTGCACGCCACAGAGCCCATGCTCTGCAACAAAAGAAGCTGCAGAAATAAGACACCTGAGCACAGCAACAGAGAGTAGCCCCCACTCACGGCTCACCGCAACTAGAGAAAACCTGCTTGCAACAATGAAGACCCAGCATGGCCAAAAAGAAAAAGAAAAAAAAATTTTTTAAAAAAGAACCACAATTTAGTTGGAGCAATAAGAGGCCTATCTAAAGAACCGCATCGCCTCGCCTCCCTTGAAGCTAGGTCAAGTGACTAAATTCTGGCCAATGTAAGCAGAAATTATGGAGTAGATCTCCTAGAAAGACTTTCTTAAAAGCAGTCTCACTTAGCGGGAAGATACACTTTTCTCTCGGCCTCTTCTGTTTTCCCTCTGCCTGAAATGGGATCAGATCAGATCAGATCAGTCGCTCAGTCGTGTCCGACTCTTTGCAACCCCATGAATTGCAGCACGCCAGGCCTCCCTGTCCATCACCAACTCCAGGAGTTCACTCAGACTCACGTCCATCCAGTCAGTGATGCCATCCAGCCATCTCATCCTCTGGCGTCCCCTTCTCCTCCTGCCCCCAATCCCTCCCAGCATCAGAGTCTTTTCCAATGAGTCAACTCTTCGCATGAGGTGGCCAAAGTACTGGAGTTTCAGCTTTAGCATCATTCCTTCCAAAGAAATCCCAGGGCTGATCTCCTTCAGAATGGACTGGTTGGATCTCTTTGCAGTCCAAGGGACTCTCAAGAGTCTTCTCGAACACCCACAGTTCAAAAGCATCAATTCTTTGGCGCTCAGCCTTCTTCACAGTCCAACTCTCACATCCATACATGACTACAGGAAAAACCATAGCCTTGACTAGACGAACCTTTGTTGGCAAAGTAATGTCTCTGCTTTTGAATATGCTATCTAGGTTGGTCATAACTTTCCTTCCAAGGAGTAAGCATCTTTTAATTTCATGGCTGCAGTCACCATCTGCAGGGATTTTGGAGCCCAGAAAAATAAAGTCTGACACTGTTTCCACTGTTTCCCCATCGGGACCTAAAGCAGTCGTTTTGTGATTGAGGTAAATTCGCGGGGGAAATGCACACATTAAATATGGCAAAAGGAAAAAATGAGCGCCTGGCTCTCTAATGAAGCCACCATACTGGGAGCCCCATCAGGACTTCTGTTACGAGAAAATGAAAATCTGTTGTCAGCAGTGGAGCTGATGCAGCCCTTAACTGTGAACTTCCCCAGGGTCTGTCCTCGTCTTCTCTTTTTGTGCCACGCGCTTCTCCCAGCTGGTCTCATCTGCTCCCACTGTTTCAGGAACCATCTACATAATAAAGACTCCCAAACTGATGCCTGCACCTTCTGCCTATCTCCCAAGCTCCCAAGGGACTCAGATATCCCCACTGCAGGGCACTTAGAAGCAGGTGGGATGGCATGGATTCTGGGGTCAGGCAGGTATCATTGCCAACCCTGACTCTGTTACTCTACAAGCAACCTTTGGTGAACAGCAGTACCTCTAAGCCTTAGCCTTCTCACCTGTGAAATGAACATAATACCACTACTTTCATAAGTAGGTTTTTATGACAAAAATATACAGAAACAATGCCTGGCATAAAACCAGTGCTAAATACGTTTAGTTCTCTCCTCCCCGTCACCCTTCCCATCCTCTCCTCTGCCTTCTGTCCTCTTACCTCCAGGTAAATGGCTTTACTCTGCCCTCACAGCTAGAAACCTTGGACTCTCCTTCAACTTGTCTCTTTGTTATTCCACCTTATTCCATCAAAGGCCATCAGTGACCAGATTCTCTGTTGCTTTTATCCCAGAACCGTGGCGGCACTTCTCTGTCTCCCTGATTTAAATTCTCACTTGCCTTTGTCTGGCTTATTCCTGTGGCCAAGCACAGGCTCTCCACAACTTATCTTCCATCAGAGCTGCCCCTTTAAAACAAATAAGAAAAAAAGATCTTGGTGGTGCAGGGGGCACAGGTTTGATCCCTGATTGGGGAAATTTCACATGCTGTGCAGCACTGCCAAAAAAAAAAAAAAGTTTTGTGTCAACACAGCATATTGACCTTCCCTGAATTCTGTTGCCAACAAAATAAAATCCAAATTCTACAAATGGTCCTCCAAGGTGTCCCCTCCTCCTCCCCAGGTACTCACCATTCTCCAGACATCTCCGGCTTTCCCTGACTCTGTCACCACACCTCCTGGGATGTGTGTGTGGGGCCCCTTAAACCACACCACCACCATTAATATGTGGCCCAATAATTGAAAGTTTAAACTTTTCTCCCTGCATTTCCCCTTTTGCCTTCCCCCATTCTAAAAGGGTCTGCTCCAGTCTCAGGGGAACAGGGTTGGCTTGCAGACACTTCCCTTCCTGGCTCGTCTTTCCCCAGCCCTAAGTCAGCTGAGCTGCATAGGGATGTGGGTGGGGAGGATACATCCCTAGTGGAAACTGACCAGAGGGAGATATTTCCTCCAAACCAAGAAGAGATGCCTCGGCCTGGGGAGAGGAAAGAGGGGCTTCTGGGGCCCGCCAGCAGCAGGGACCTGAGTCCTGCTTTCTAGAAGCACCGGAGGATGTATCAGGCAGTTGGTGGAAATAGTCATGATATCTCAGGGCGATGGGGTCCTGCAGCCAGGGTTCGTGTGTCACAGAGACAGCAGCAAAGGGGAATGCAGGGCGCTGCTGTCTGAGTAACAGACCAGGATTTCATCAGAGCCTGGGTGCAGGGGGAAGCCACAGGAAAGACTAAGATTGAATTTCCTGCAAGCCTAACAGGATGGGGGCTGAGAGTGAAAATGAAGTTGAATGATAAGAAATCATGAAATGGGGTGTTTGGTGCCCTAAGTTTCTTACCTGCTTGAGAAGCGAGTCTCTGCCCACCTTATCGGGTTCCTGCCCTGCCCTTGCCCATGTGCCCTCTGATCTCCTGCTCTGGTCTTTCAGCCCCAGATTTCTGGCTCCCTGAACTGCGACAAGGAGTTCCTGCCAATCCTGACAATTTCACTCCTGGTTCATTGAACTTTGAGTTTCCTGCATAGCTGTGGACTCTGCTGGCAGTTTGTCCCAATATATCCCCAGCTGGGCCAGCCTCTGTCCCCTAAAGGTAAGGGTGAGAAGGAACACAGTACATAGAGCTTTTTTTACCTCCCTCTTCTCTGGCAATTTTATGTATCTTCAGGACTTTGCTAAAATGTTACCTCCTGGGCGCCTTCGCTGACCTCCCTAGGAAACATTCTTTGTCTGGGTTTCCAAAACATTTCGCTTCTACCTTTGTGCTTGTCGTATGTTTTTTGTTGTTTAAACTTTTCGGGGTATAGTTGCTTTACAATGTTGTGTTAGTTTCTGCTGTACAATGAAATGAAAGGACATGCATACATATATGTTTACACACACACATATATATGCATATATATATCCCCTCCCTCTTGGACCTCTCTCCCACTTCCACCTCCCGTCCCACCCCTTTGGCACCAAACTGAGCTCCCCATGGTATACAGCAGGTTCCTACTAGTTAGCTATTTCACACGTGGTGGTGTATGTATGCCAGTCACAATCTCCCAATTCATCCCCCCTTCCCCTTCCCCTCTGCCTGTCTACATGCGTGTTGTCTACACCTTCATCTTTACTCCTTGCATATAGGTTCATCTGTACCATTTTTCTAGATCCCACACATATGTGTTAACATATACTATTTGTTTTTCTCTTTCTGACTTGTTTCACTCTGTATAACAGACTCTAGGTTCATCTACATCTCTACAAATGACCCAACATGGTTCCTTTTTATGGTTGAGTAATATTCACATGTGTTATTATTTGTGCATTTACATGGTGGCCTTTTCAACAGGAGCCATGTCTCATTCACCTGGCACAATGTCAGCCACAGAAGAGGGCCTCACAAATGCTCATTAAAGTACCATTTCTCATGCAGTGCCCCAGATTCTCATTCACCCTTCTAGCCTTCTTTCTCTGTATTGAGTAGGTATGCTTTTGACTACAAGTAACAGAGAACCTGACTACAGTGGCTTAAACAGAGATTTATTTTTCTCACTTGAAGAGAAATCTGGAGATAAGCAACCGAGGGCTGTCAGAGACCCAGCCTCTTCCTATCTTCCTGTCCTGCCAGTTTCAGCATGTTGGTCATAAATGCTGCTGTACCTCCAAGCACTACATATAAGTTCTAAACAAGAAGAAGTAGGAAGGGTGAAGGGCCAAGTATGTCCCTTTGCATTAGGAAAGCACAGGTTTTCCCAGACTTCTTCTCACATCTCATTGGCCAGAATATGTCACATGACCACCCCTAGCTGCAAGGGAAGCTAGAAGGGGAAGGCAGGGGAGAAAGTGGAGGAGCTTGGATGTGAATAACATTCTTGGCTCTCAGCCCAGACCTACTGAATCAGACATGCTGGGGATGGAGCTCACAATCTTTGTTGTATCAAGCCCCCTCAACAATTCTGATTCAGCTAAACTTGGAGAACCATAGTCATATATGATGGCCAGTGTTCTGGAAGGGGAAAATCCTAGACTAGAATTCAAATCACCCATTTTTTACTATAACTTTTGTTGCTCACCAGCCAGGAAACCTTGGTTTTATGACCATTGAGTTGTTGTGAGGATCAACTTAAATATTGTAGATGGAAACATCTTGAGAGCTGTAAGTCATGGACAGTTATACTGATTTTGAAATTATAAATTTCTTAGTTCACAGTTTATGTAGCTGACACATTCAGCAGATTGCAAATGCTTGGGAAAAGCAAAACTACCCATAAAAGGCATAAAAAGATCAAAAAGTTATGACAGTAAGGGACAAAAATAGAAATTGAAACCACAGACGTTCAAAATACACTGGTATCAAAAACAAATGTTTGCAGCAGTCCCAGTGGTTGCTGCTACAGGTGGTTTCCATGAGAGGAAGGAGGACATATGTAGTTTCAAAACAAATACTTTGGAGGATAATGAAATGGAGCATTTAGGGGAAAGGGTTGGTAAGAAGATGTGGAACAATTGTAAGGGATTTGGTGTTCTGCTGTTGGGATTAAACATACTGAGACCTCATTGTCTGAGTTCCAAGTAGAGTGTCCATGCCTCCCTGTAGTAAAACCTGGTCACTCAATCTATTTATTCCACAACAGTCTCCCATGTAACAGACACTGAGTGGTCTTTACCAGTGAACTTGGCCAGTTCATCAGCTGCTCACTAGGCACCAGGGAAGTCACAGTCAGACCTACATTTTTTTTTTTTTTGAAGCTGAAACATATGGTAAATGTTTATTTTCATATTTTACATTAAACATAAAACACAAACATTAAAACATAGGACATGAATAGAGATCCCACTGTCTGGTTTTCAAAGCAGGTACAAGGATATATATAACAAGAAAATATTTTTGAGTCTGCTTAACTCCAAACGCTCAAATGGGAAAACAATCTCAGAGACTGGGGTGAGGGAAGATGGTGGGGCAGAGCCTGCATCTACAGATGTCATCTCTCCTCCCAGGCGGACGGGAGCAGGGGTGGAGGGGAAGTTCTTCCATTGGAGAAATCAGTCACAATCGCAAGAATTTTTGTTTCTCTAACATCTAAACTTACTAGGGGAATGCAAGGACTGGTAAGGCATGAGATTCTTTCAACTTCTCTAATAACCTCCTCAGGGTAGGAACTGGCCCATGATTAAAATAGCAGAGGTGTACCAACACTGGGAGTGTGACCTGTCTGCTCAGGTGAAAACCACAGTGTCAGGAAGGAAGTGCTGACAACTCTGTGAATACAGTAAAAATCAGTGAATGTACAATTTAAATGAGGGGAATTTATGACAGTTGAACTATATCTCAATAAAGCAGTTAAAAAAAAAAAAGAATGAAGTGTTTTCACTCAGAGACCCCATGACATAGAGGCTGTGAGCAGCTTAGACTGTGTGTCCATGTGTCAGTTAACTTTGTACAAAATGTGAAGCCAAGGTTTATTTACTGATTGATTTGTTTAACATCTGGGCTCTAACACACACATGCTGTGATGAGAGCTTGTAAAAGCCAAATCACAAAGCCACGCGTTCCCTGGGTTTGTGAAAGAGGGTAGCAATCTGCATGTGAAAAGCTGATGATGTAACTGGCTGAAACTGGTGGTGACCTGAAGCCCAGTTCAATTCAAATAAATAGGCCAGTTCTGGGTCACAGATTCCAAATATTCAACAGCGGTGGAATTGGACTTTCTGGGGGTGTTTCAGCTCATTGATCAGTCGGACAGAGCCTCACCTACTTCTCCCCCTTCCCCTTCTGTGGACCCGGCCAACCCCTGAGGGCAGGGCTAGGAGGTAGCTGGGGCAGCTGTAAGTCCAGGCATGATCGTGTTTACTCCATTGTGATCCTCTGCTCCTTTCCTGGGGAATTCCTACAGTTATTGCTGGTATTAAAAAGTAGCTGGTGAGACCATGAGTCTCTGGGTCGAGTGCAAGCCCCACCACTCACAAGTTAGTGATCTGGGTAAGTCATTTCACACCTCTTGATCCCATCCCCTCTCAGAGCTTTGAGGACTTTGTACTGACCCCCTCTCTCCCTCACAGTGGTCTCAGCTTCTCTGTCATGCCTTTCTCACCAGCAGTACCAGTGGCTGGAACTTCTCCCAGAGTAAAAATCCAAAATAAAGACAAAACCTCCCTGTCTCCCCTGTCACCTCCAGTGCAGCCCTTTGCTCCCTTCACAGCAAAATTCCTGAAAAGGAATTGCTCAGTGATAAGTGCCCTCTTGCCCTGAAATCCATGTTAAAGCCATAAACCCTAGCACTTCAGAATGTGACTACTTTCCTAAAACGGCCTTTCCAGAGGTGATTAAGTTAAACGGAGGCAGTCTGAGTGGGCCTCCGTCCAATATGACTGGTGTCCTCACCAGAAGAGAATATTAGGACACACACAGAGGGAAGGCCAGCACCTGCAAGTCAGGGTGAGAGGTTCCAGGAAAAAAATCAACCCTGCCTGCCTACACCTTGATCTTGGACTTCCAAGTCTCAAGAACTGCGAGGAAATAAATGTCTAGTGTTTAAGCCACCCAGTGTGTGGTGCTTTGTCATGAGCTCTAGCAAATTAATACACTTAGACCTTCTGCCTCTGCTTCCTCCTCTCCTAGTCTCTCTCGGGATTTTCCCTTCTCTTGTTAACCTTTTCCAGTCAGCATTCCGTAGCCACCAACCAATCTGCCAGACCTGCTCACCCAACGTTACCGCTGGCTGCCATCTTGCTGGATCCAGACGACACATTGCCATCCTCATCAGACTAGGCTTCTCTGCAGTTTCTTTCTTTCCGAAGGCATTTTCAGCCCTCGGATTCCAGGTTATTTCACTCTTAAGTTTTCATTCACCCCATTGGCTGCTCCTTCTCAGTCTTCTGGGCTGAATATTCCTTCTTTCTGTCTTCTAAAAGTCAGAGCCCCTGGCCAGGCCTCAGCCCTCTTCTTTGTCTATAATCTTTCCTTCGGTCATTCCATTCAGTTCTTTGGCTTGAAGTGTTAATAAAAAGCTGATAAGTCATACATTTGCAGTACAACCCCTACCTACCTGTTTCTTGAGCTCCAGGTTCAATATTCAATTGCCTAGAACATTTTCCCTGAACAGCCAAAGAGCATTTTGGACTCAAGATGTCTGAAACTCCAGACTTTAACTTCTCATCATATTTAGAATGAAATCCAGATTTCTTATTCCTGCTTGCAAGTTTCCTCGTTACCCTTCGGACAGCATCTTCTTCCAAAGCCCCTTCCCTCACCAAACTCCCAGCACTCTGCTGGCCCTCTATGCACACTGGGGTGGCCTTTACGCTTAGTGTTTCTTTCGCCTCTACTCCGAGTACTGCTCAGAGCCTCACAAGGCCTATTTGGTCCTTTGCATCACTCAGGGCTTGACTCAAAATTCACCTTCTCGAGAGGCTTTTTTCGACCTGTTGTCTCAGTATCACTCTCCTGAAGGTTGCAGGACTCAGTACACTTAGGTTACACTATAACATTTTAATAAGCTCCTACTATAGTGCTGAGCATTACATTAAATGCTTTATATTCATGATCTCATTTACTTTTCAGAACCACCTAATGAGACATTCTTATCATCCTTACTTTGCAGGTGAGGAAACCGAGGCTAAGAGAAGTGAAACCCAAGGTCATATAGTTTGCACTAAGGTCTGATTCCAGAACTGGCGCTCTTAACCGTGAAGCTCAGCTGCTTCTCACTTTAAACACTATTCCTGATTATGGACAATATGGCTTCCAGGAGTTTACTTTCCAGGATTAATTAGTTTCCACTGCACTTGTGTTTGAGCCGGTAAAGTAACTCTGCTGTATCAGTGTTTGCTAGGGAGGCACTTATTTTCCAAACTCTGGTTTTAAACAATCAGATAATACAAAATGCAGGTTTCATGGGGACAAATTCAAACATGGGTCCAGACCACGTCTGTGGTTCTTGCTATAAGCAAGACTTATTAAAGAAGATAAGGGTATTTTCCTCATCTTTGTTGTTTGGAGGTAGGCTCAAGTTCTCAGAAGCTATTAACACTTTTAAACTTGAGGTTTTTTTCTCTTAAAAACATCCTATTTCCACAATGTGATTAGAAATAAAACCTTTAAAATAAAATTCTTAGATAATGGTCAGTGTGCTGGTGAGAACAAACATTTGTCAAATATCTACATGTCCCAAGCACTTTTTTGCTTTCACTGTCTATCTAAGTAGGTATTATTTCACATCTTTTACAATTAAGGAAACTGAGGCAGCAGAAGATAAATAATCCACTATAGCACAGGAACTCTGCAATTTCCTGTCCCTTCCTTCTTTACCAGATACTACATGCTGCAAAGTGGTTTTGCCTTCCCAACATGATACTGAATTGACTCCCTGAAGCCATTGTTCTTAGGGCTCTGAAATTTAGTCCCAGGACATAATGATAATCACAAAAGCCACTTCTCAGGGACCTATATGCCCTTGTGGCCAAAACCCAAAGACTAACAGAGGAATTTCAAGATCTGGGCCAGTCCTCTTGAACTCGTGGACTTAGGGGTCTGCTCAGGTAACTGTCAGATACCAGGTCCTGCCAAATTCTCAGGGACACTGTTCGGTACGAGAGCAGCGCTATTCCATGAGCATGAGGACTCTTGCGCTTCTGACCTTTGCATTGGCTCTCCTGGCTGCCTGGGCTGCCTCTTCATCTCGTGTCCTTCTGTCCTCAGAGAATTCCATCTGATCATCCTACCTCCCCACCAGTTCAGTTCAGTCTCTCAGTCGTGTCTGACTCTGCGACCCCATGGACTGCAGCACCCCAAGCCTCCCAGTCCATCACCAACTCCTGGAGTTTACTCAGACTCATGTACATTGAGTCAATGATGTCATCCAACCATCTCATCCTCTGTCGTTCCCTTCTCCTCCCACCTTCAATCTTTCCCAGCATCAGTGTCTTTTCCAATGAGTTAGTTCTTCGCATCAGGTGGCCAAAGGATTGGAGTTTCAGCTTCAGCATCAGTCCCTCCAATGAATATTCAGGACTGATTTCCTTTAGGATTGACTGGTTGGATCTCCTTGCAGTCCAAAGGACTCTGAAGAGTCTTCTCCAACACCACAGTTCAAAAGCATCAAGTCTTTGGTGCTCAGCTTTCTTTATGGTCCAACTTTTACAACCATACATGACTACTGGAAAAACCATAGCTTTGATTATACCAACCTTTGTTGGAAAGTAATGTCTCCGCTTTTTAATAAGCTGTCTAGATTGGTCATAACTTTTCTTCCAAGGAGTAAGCATGTTTTAATTTCATGGCTGCAGCCACCATCTGCCCCCAAAAATAAAGTCTGCCACTGTTTCCACTGTTTCCCCATCTATTTCCCATGAAGTGATTGGACCAGATGCCATGATCTTAGTTTTCTGAATGTTATTCTTTAAGCCAACTTTTTCACTCTCCTCTTTCACCTTCATCAAGAGGGTCTTTAGTTCTTCTTTGGTTTCTGCCAAAAGGGTGGTGTCATCTGCATATCTGAGGTTATTGATATTTCTCCTAGCAATATTGATTCCAGCTTGTGCTTCATCCAGCCCAGCATTTCACATGATGTACTCTGCATATAAGTGAAATAAGCAGGGTGACAATATACAGCCTTGACTTACTCCTTTCTCGAGTTGGAATCAGTCAACCAGACATTTGTTCCATGTCCAGTTCTAACTGTGGCTTCTTGACCTGCATACAGATTTCTCAGGAGACAGGTAAGGTGGTCTGCTAGTCCCATCTCTTGAAGAATTTTCCACAGTTTTTTGTGATCCACAGAGTCAAAGGCTTTGGCATAGTCAATAAAGCAAAAGAGGATGTTTTCCTGGAACTCTCTTGCTTTTTCAATGATCCATTGGATATTAGCAATTTGATCTCTGGTTCCTCTGCCTTTTCTAAAACCAACTTGAACATCTGGAAGTTCATGGTTCACGTACTGTTGAAGCCTGGCTTGGGAATTTTGAGCATTACTTTGCTAGTGTGTGAGATGAGTGCAATTGTGCAGTAGTCTGAGCATTCTTTGGCATTGCCTTTCTTTGGGATTGGAATGAAAACTGACCTTTTCCAGCCCTGCGGCCACTGCTGAGTTTTCCAAATTTGCTGGCATATTGAGTACAGCACTTTCACAGCATCATCTTTTAGGATTTGAAAAAGCTCCACTGGAATTCCATCACCTCTACTAGCTTTGTTCATAGTGATGCTTCCTAAGGCCCACCTGACTTCACATTCCAGGATGTCTGGCTCTAGGTGAGTGATCACACCATCGTGATTAACTGGGTCATGAAGATCTTTTTTGTATAGTTCTTCTGTGTATTCTTGCCGCCTCTTCTTAATATCTTCTGCTTCTGTTAGGTCCATACCATTTCTGCCCTTTACTGTGCCCATCTTTGCATGAGAAGTTCCCTTGGTATCTCTAATCTTCTTGAAGAGATCTCTAGTCTTTCCCATTCTGTTGTTTTCCTCTATTTCTTTGCATTGATCACTGAGGAAGGCTTTCTTCTCTCTCCTTGCTCTTCTTTGGAACTCTGCATTCAAATGGATATATCTTTCCTTTTCTCCTTTGCCTTTTGCTTCTCTTCTTTTCATGGCTGTTTGTAAGGCCTTACAAACACCTCCCCACCAACCTCTGTCTAATCCTGTATCCATGTTTGTCTTTCTTCACAGCACCCATTACATTCCACACTTATCTCCTCCACTAGAGGGTAGCTTCCTGAGGGCTGAGACTGTTTTGTTCACTGCGGTTATCTCCAGTGCTCAGCATAGAGTAGGTGCTCATTAAATAATTACTTAATGAATGAATGGATGCTGTAAACACAGCAGGCCTGAAGGAATGAGTGGGTGACGTTCAGTCTTTACAGGCTATTCTATTCATATCCTCCTTCTGTCTGAGCTTCAAAGGGAGAGACAGGACGACTCCTACCAGAGGAGTAAACAGGGAAAGAGGTCCCCAAAGAATAGAAATCAAAACCCTCCTGCCTCCAATTTCATGACCAAAGCCTTGAAAAACCTGAACACAAATTAACCTTGCAGAATGTAATGGATATTTAAGGTAGTTGATTCCAGCAAAAAGAATAACCCAGTAAACAAGTTTTCCTTAAATAGGCAGACTGCCAGGCAGCATGCAGCTTACATAAGAAGAAATCACACTGTCTACGTCACCCCCTTGGAGAAAGGCGGCAAGACACGTTCTGCTCAAGCTGTCCCCATAACCGAGTGATTCATGGTTACACATCCCACCTGGAGCTGCCTCTGGCACATGCAGGCTGTTGGGCAATGACCCAGAAGAAGCCGTGAGAGTGAAGAGGCAGCTTCCGCAGCAAGAGCAACAAAAGACCTTTGCTCACACTCCTCAGATAACAGCTGCCGTAGTACTGGGACAGGTCATGTCTGCCCCTCCAGGGTGGGGGTGGGTGTTGTCTTCAGCTTCATGGTGCGTGTGCTGTGGATAGAGGGCTACTCTAGATCATGGATCTCGGTCACATCCTAGGAGGGACGACTCTCTGCTCTGCTGTAAGGATACATTTTAACATAATTTTAAATAACTGGACACTTTTCGTGCATTCACCTAGAAACCAAAAAGTCTTTAAAGTCGGGACTTTACAGAAACTGGATAAAGCACACTAGGTTGGGGGACCATCATCTGTCACTCACAATCCACCCCATGCCACCACGGCTCTTGGGGGCTCTGTTCCTCAAACACTGGCTGTCGAACAAGATGGCCCTACCTTCCTTCTCCCTCCTAGAGCCTCAGCCAGAACACAGACCCTTTTAAGGATTTTATTTCTAATCATCATTCATTTAAAAAAACGAATCTGCTGGAGTAACAGAGGTTCCAGACTCCCGAAAAGCTAGGACACAATGGCTCTAGTATCATTCCTGACTTCTTCCTGAGATAACTGGCAGTGCAGTTGCCTGACTTTTTTTTCTTTTCCAGAAAGTGGAGTTCACCAAACCTCTTGCTTCCTTCTGTTCCAGGCTTTCTGGAGAGCAAGACAGACCCTTTCTTTCTCTTATGACAACAGATTTCACCATGATTGTTTTCCCAAAATGCACAAACAACAAACAAATCTTCTGTCTTTCCGAGATACTTGACATCAAGCTGGATGGATAGTAGAAGCCTAGCAGACGCTGTGTTGATGGACAGATTGAAAATTACCTGGGCAGATTTTACTTTGGGAGTCTTCTCAGTAAAGACCAAATGACTTGTTGCTTTGTTGTTCGAGGTTGCCCTGAGGAGCCACCCTACGGGGTTCCCCATCTGCAGCTTGGTAGGAAACAACATTCTTTAGCAGCCTTGACGCAACTGGCAGGGTAATGGCCATAGCCTGCCTTTGTTAACAGGAGGCAGGGGCATTAGCTGTATTGTTTCTGAAGTTGGCAGAAATGTGGCCCTGCCCTGTGGTCCTTCAAAACAAAACTTGAGGTTGAATCTCTTTTGTTGGGGTAGATAAGGCAGTGCATTGAGCTCCATGGAAAACAGACAGGAGGGCTCTGACAGATGGGGAAAGGGTCACCCCCACAGCAGGGGGTCAGCTTGGAAGTGGGTACTATGGCAACCCACTGAGAATCATCCTGTGAATTAAAGGAAGGTTGGATTCACTGGGTCTGCCCAGGCAGGGAACCTGGCTGAGTCTTTGTCAGCCAACAGACAACAGGCTGGTTTGCAGCTGTGTGATTTGACAGTTTGGTTGTGTTCAGACAGCTCTGTGCTGTGGAGACGACATTACTCTGAGTCTCACTGCGAGTGTGTATGTAAACCAGTGGCTCACCAAGGAGGGAGGCAATGGGAGCCATCCGTTCAGGCAACAAGCAGTGGATCTGTGTGTGTGTGTGAATGGAGAGAACTTAAAAACAATAATAAAACTGATGAAAATTCTGTTTGCTTTTTATTATTTTCATGCTCTAACAGTTCCAAACAAGGTACAGTGATAAAATACTGCTCCCTCATTGGGGCAGACTTCTCCTATGTTTCCTTCTCCCACCCTTGGTATAACACTGGGATAAACAAGCACCAGGTGGGACAATTATAAATCAGCAAGAGAGTAAACAGAAAGCAAATGACTCCTGAGATAAGATTAAAAAAAAAAAAAAAAGAATTATCCCCCAAACTCTGCCTTGTGGAGTCTACAGAAGGTTGATCTGTATGCTAGGGGACTTTCTCTTGTTTAGCTTTGTCTTGGTTATCTATTGCTGCTTTTAAAACTACCCCAACATTTAGTGCCTTAGAACAACAATCATTTATTTGCTCATGATTCTATAGTTTCGGCAGGGCTCAGTGAGGATGGCTCATCTTCATTCCATGTGGTGTCTGCTGGCCTTGGACCTTCCTACAGCAGTTTTTCACTCACAAGTCTGGTACCTCAGCCGAGACAGGTTGAACAACTAGGGGCCAGTCAGTCATCTCTGTCTTTCCAGGTGGCCCCTCCACATAGCTTAGACTTCCTCACAGCATGGTGGGTTCTCCTTAAGTGGTGGCTGGTGTTCCCCAGAATGCAAAGCAGAAGCCATCAGGCTTGCTTAACGTCTGGTCTTGGAAGACCTCCAACACTATTTTTGCCACATTCTATAGGTCAAAGCAGTCACAGGGCCAGCCCCAATTCAAACAGAAGAAAAAATAGACTTCATGGTGGAGACACCGTTGTGACCATCTTTGGAATCAGCATCTACCTCAGGTCATTTTCTCTGTCGTAACAAGGTATTGTATGCTTCCACATTTTGCCTTTAATGATGATAAATCTTATCACACTGGAAAAAGGTAGGTCTCGCTATGACCTTTTAAGAAATCAGACTCTTAGAATTATCATCACGCCTGGGTTCTGAATGACAAGACAGTCTCTTGGTAAATTCCTAAGAAGAAACAAGATTTGGGGGCATGTAATATTAGCAATGATAATCAAGAGAAAATATGAGGATGAACTTGATTTGCCAAAATCCAAGTTAATGCCTTGCTCTATCTTCTGAGAAAAAAGTCAAGTGGCCCCTGAATTTTGGTTATTACTCTGGGTGTCAGACCATCCCCCGTCTTTTACACCCTTTAAAACTAGTACTGATGGAAACAGACTGGCCACAGGATACCCCTGAGGGTCAGGAGGCCAGAGCCTTTCAGATCCTTAATGTATGACACACCTGCTCAGGGTCTCTATACAAATTTCACCCTGGATCAGAGAACTGCATCTCAGTCCAAACAAAATGCACGTGAGGGTGGAGATACGTCAAAATGACTACTTTGCCTTTGCCAGACAGTGTGAATCCGTCTATACCCGTACAGAGCTTTGGTTTGGAAAATATTTTCAAGCCCCCTGTTTTACATTCCTCTCACTATAAATAACTGGGTGAGCAGGTAGGCCTCTGGTAAACGCCCACGGTTTTGTGCTGTGTAAACAGCAGAACAGAGGCCATCGGCTCCCTGGGTCAGAGCAGAGCCTGGACGGGGCCCTGTCTTCTTCCTGCGGGTTCTCCTGTCTTCTGGAGCAGAGAGCCTAAAGGCTCCTGGCGTCTCTGCCTTCAACGTCTGGTCTCACGGCCTCTTCTGCCTCGCCGGCTTGCATCCCGAGCCAGTAGACCAGGTCAGTCAGCTCCCAGGGTCAGTGACCACAGCAAGGTGGGCGCCTGGCTCCTGGTCTTAAGCAGGTTGGGTGGGCGGCACGCCTGTACTCACGGGGACCAGCCCTTCCTTCCCACGCCGGCCAAGACGTGAAGTGGGCCTGCCTCACCGTCTTGGGCTTCCATCACTCGCGAGGTCCTTAGCTTTCCTCTCACATCAACTCTGTGTCCCTGTGTGCCCCCAGACGCTCGGCCAAAGGGACAGCTGGGGTCAAGGTTCTTCCTTTCGGGGTCCAGGTCCGCTTGGTCCTCACCCTCCGGGGCGGGTTTTCGCGTTGGTTGGCCCCCGGCCCAGCCCCCAGCACCCCCGCCTTCCGCGGGCCCCTCTCTCCCCCCTGGGCGCCCGGGCGTTGTTGCCCGGGCTTGTTTCTAGCTCCGGAGCGTCGCCCGGCCCGGCGCCAGGTCACGTGCGTTAGTGACAGCCTCTCGCAGGGTGGCCCCGGGGCCCGCGCGCCGCTGATTGGTGGGGCTGAGCCTGGCCCCGCCCCAGGGCGGGGCGTGCGGGCGGGCGGGCCCGACGGGCGGGCGCAGCGGCGGATCAGCTGTTCCGAGGCTGCACAACAACAAAAGGAGCGGGACGCGCCGGCAGCGGCCAGCGGCGCGGCCTCAGGAGGGCTGGAGCGGCCCCGCGCCCCGCCGTCCGGGAGCCGCAGCTACCTCAGCCGCCCGCGAGCGGGTCCCCGCCGGCTGCCTTCGCCGCCCGTCCGGCCGCGGGTCGGGCCCACGTAAGTGCGGGCGGGGCCGGCGTCCAGGGCCGTTCGCTCCGGGTCGCCCCTCTGGCCGCGGTCGGTGCGCCGCCCACCCCGGTCTCCACTCGCACCCGCGGGCCGGCTGCCCACCGCCTCGGCGGCCCCGGGGGTGCGCGCGGGCGCGGGGCGGCGGTTGGGTGTTTGTTTTCTGCCTCCCCCCACCCCGAGCGCGGCCTGTTTTCCCGGGGCCGCCGCGGGACCGACCTTCTTTTCTCTCTCCTCCTCACTCCGCCTCCTGCCCTCCGCCGTTGGGCTGGGGCTGCCCGCCCGGGACTGGGCGTCGGGGTCCCCGGGCCCCGGAGGGGCGAGCGCGGCGGCCGCCGCCGCTCCGGGGCGCAGCTTCCAGGGCTCGCGGCTGCTCGGCCAGCCCTCCCCGCGCGCGGCGGCTCCGCTACCCCGCGACCGGCGCTCGCCCGCCCGTCGGTGGCAGGTTCCTTGACTCTTGCTTTGATCTTACCTATCAATGGTGGAGGTTGCACCTGTGGTAGGCACTTTATCTCCCATCGTAGTTAAAATCCTCATCATTTTGATCACGCACGCTCATTGGGTGCTTAGCGTGGGCCACAGACTCGGTGAGGATTTTACGTGCATTAACTCGATTCCCACAATAATCCTGTGAAGTTAGGCTGTATTACAGATAGGAAACCTGAGGGCCCAGAGATATGGACTTAAGACCACACAGCCAGGTAGAAGGAAATGGTGTTTTAAGTTGAAGATGAGTTTTCTGTAGGGATAGGGAGTGTGTGTGTGTGTGTGTGTGTGTGTGTGTGTGTGTTAAATTGCATTTCCTAATTACATCTAATCGTTGTCTCCTGGTTAATTCCAATTTCAAGGAGATAAAGGAGGAGGGCCTCTCCCCCTTTCTGTCATTGAGACAAGAACCCTTTCTGAGGACAAGGTAGTTTTGAGAAAGGGTGGAAAGTGTCCCCTGGGGTTGTTGAACAGAGGTAATAATGAGGAGCCCCAAGATCTGGAAATCACTTGCTTGGTAACTGAAATATCTTTTTCACTGCAGATGCAAAAAGCACTAGGAAGCTTTTGCTTTTAACTGGCAGCATAATTTTCGAAGGTTCCAGCCTGGAACCAGGACCTTGCTAATTTCTATGACTAAGGTCTGGTTTGTTTTTGTATCTTTATCTTTTGTTCTTTTCTGTGAATGCTTCATCGATTGCTCATAGTTCTCTTGGGAATGGTCCCACTTTCAAACTTCAGAGTTAACAGGCTGTGAATTACCATTTATTGCTGTCTTTGTTCACTGTCATTCAAGGCTTCAGAGCCAACCTGGTGGATCCTGGGGAGAATAACCTCCTTGTAGCTGGTTGAGTAGGCTGGATAGAGTGGAACAAGCGAAGACAACTTTCTTGGCTTGGTTTTTCTACAGTTTAAAATTGATGTAAAATTACTTGAATCAGCACGTTTATTCTTCTGAACTAGTGAGAGAGGGTGGGATAAAGAGATCATTTTGAGCTGCTTTTTGATGATGATGTGTTAGTTTGGCCACCTGATATTTCGAAACTATCAAGAAGCCACAACTGTACACATAGTTAGGAGTTAAATCATCAAAGTTGTGGTGTTTTTTTTTTTTTTTTTTTAATTTAAAATGTTTTTGGAGCCGCCTACTGGCAGCCAAAACCAACTGAAAAGTGCAGTTCTCCAAAATTCATAGAGCCAGAGTTGAGGCTGGAAGGAGCCTGAGACATTCCGCACTGGGGGTGGGGGGCAAGGGCGCAAGGTCCTGGAACCAGAGAGACTTCGTTCCAACGTGGGCCCCACCCCTGAACAGCTCCGTCACTTTTGAGCAAGTTACTTAATTTCTGAGCCTCAGTTTTCCTATTAATCAAATGGGACAAATAAGTGCCTCAAATCTGTCACATACAATAAACATTGAGTAAATCACAGCTCTGATGACTATAGGAACATTTTGCCAATAAAGACACTCAGACCCAAAGATGCTAAGTGACTTGCTCACAGTCATACACCTGGTTTGAAGTGCATTTGGGGTTTATATTTACTGGGTGCCTGCTGTGTGCCTGCTTCCAAGTGATACACACTTATTCCTCATCCCATTTTAGGGATGAGAAAACCGAGGCACTGAGAAGTTACTGTATATCCTAAATACACACAAGTTCTGAGGAGCAAAGTCAAGATTTCAAACCGAGCAGGCTAACTCCAGAGCCGCATGGCCTCAAGGTTGGTTGCCTGTCTCAAAAATGAGAAAATAAATCATACCGACAAACTCTTCCCAGCCCAGTAACTCCTTTTCTAAGTTCTCAAACTAGAATGCTTTACCCCTTGAGTATTAAACTCAGCCACCTTTCTCTGCTCACAGAGCATTTCTACTCATGTCATATGAAAAATATTGATAATAAAATGTTAAGTAACAAAGCAGGATACAAAATTGTGCGTGCATTGGCCTACAATTTTGATAAAGAAACTGTCGGTAGAAGAAAATGCACAATGTACTAACAATGATTGCAGTAAAGTGCGGAATAACAGTTTCCTTATTTATTTTCTAAACTTTCTGTAATGTGGTTTAATTCATTTTATAATGAAGGGAGGGAATGGAGGTATTTAGAGCCAAGTGGAAGAGGCTGCAGCTGCCTCTGTGAAGTGCTGGGGCGCAGACACTTCGTTTCTTTTCTCCAGCAGGTGAGACAGCCAGGCTGGCAGGTGCGGGGACAACAGCAGCGCCTCCCGCCTTGCCGTCATCCCTCTGCCTCTTGGCTAAATTCCAGAGCTGTATTTGTAAATTTGTCCTCTTAGGACACTTGTTTTCTCTGGAATTTTCACCTTAGTTTTTTATCTTTGTCCTAGAGTTGTGAATATCAAAAAGTCTGTTACCTGCTGAGGAGTACAGTCTGAAGTTCTGCTTTGCCTTTAGCTGCACAGGATCAGCCCCAAGGAGAGCCTCCATCCTTGGGCCGAAGCCAAGATGAAGAGCAGCAGTGACCTTGTAGGGACAGTCTGGTCAGTGGGAAGATAGGCCATCAAGACATTAGAGCAGCAGTGTCCAATATGCAGTGTGGGCTCTGTATGGAGGTTTGGATTTTTAAGTAGCCACCTTAAAGAAGGAAAAAGAAACAGGTGAAATTAATTTTGTTAATATATCTTATTTAACCTACTATATCCCAAATTAAATAAGATTTAAAATTTTCCCAGGGAATTCCCTGACAGTCCAGTGGTTAAGACTCTGAGCTTCCACTGCAGAGAGCGTGGGTTTGATTCCTGGTTGGGGATCTAAGATCCCTCAGATCCCACATGCTGTGTGATGCAGCCAAATAATTTTTTGTTTAGTTTTTCAGTCTAATTGCATTTCAAATAATCGTTCACCTGATGTTCCCAGAGGCCACCTCCCTGAACAGTGTCAGCGTACTGGGGTCTCTCCAGCAGCTTTCCTCTGCGACAGCTACAGAAAGCAGGGCCGAAGGAACTTGGCAAAGTCAGACCAGCCTCACTTTAGGAAACCCAAAGAGGCTTGACTCGTGTGGTCCTGGGGGACGCTCCTCCAGAGACGCCCTTCCCGTGGCAGAGCCGAGTGTGCTCCAAGCCTAGGCTGGCTTCCACGTTACGGAAGAGGGGGCAGTTTGGAACTTGCAGCTGCCCAAGCACAGTGGCCCTGGCATGACTGCTGCCTTGCAGCTGCCACTTCACTGGCCTGGTCCTCAGTGACTGACCACATGTGGCACCACAGTTGGGGGATAGGGGCATATTCATGATGAGCTAGGGTTCCCGTGGGGTGTTCCCTCCCCACCTAGCAGCTCTCGCTGGTGCAGGGCCTGAGTCCAGCCGGGCACTCTGGAGAATCCATCCAACTAGGTCAGCAGACCCAGAACTGTACTTGGGGCCAATAATTTAAGAGAGATGGGGGAAAGATTAAAAGTATCCTTTCTCCCGCCTAGTTCATATGCTCAAAACTTTTACGTGCACAGCAGCCCTGGGATAGCTCATCTTTTGGGATAATCAAGTCTAGCCAACTACACAGTCCACTGCTCTTGTAAATTCTCTTACACGCAACATAAAGCTCACTTTGCATTCTCATCCTCGAGCTCCAGACTACGTGATTGGCCATACTGCTTTCCAGAGGGTTTTAGGAAGACTGGTTATGCAAATGACACTTCCTGTTTACCCGTTTTTCATAATTAATGGCTGAGGATGACAGATTGTGACCACAGAACTATTCACATGTCATTTATTTAAACACATATTTGTAGTACTACACGAGTAGTAGCCTGCCGAACAGTTGTAGCAGTCCAGGAGTCTCATCACCAACAGATGTGAACCACATCATTTATAGCTAAGGATGAGTGTTTTGAAAATGAAATATCCAGAGTGTGAAGTTAGGGATTCAGGGCTGACGCTCTCTGGGTGATCTCCTCCACTCTTACGGTTCTTATGGTTCCTGTCACCCCCTTTGTGTTGGTAACTCCCAGATCTGTGCCCTCAGCAGACACCATGCTCTTGGACTGCAGAGCCCTAGATTCAGCTCCTGCAGACATCCCAGGACTCACCAGCTTCCCCAGTTCCTCGTGTCCAGAGCACATGGCCTACACCTCTGCTGTGTTCCTCTTCCACTGAACCTACCAATCCTCCCCACCCCCCCCCCACCCCGCCCCATCCCGCCGTTGGCCAGGCCGAAAACCTAGGGCATCCTTGACTTTTTCCCTTCCCTTCACTTTTGGCGCACGATGCCCTGCAGGATCCAGTCCCCACATACCCCCTAAGCATGCTGTCAAGACTGTCCACCTAGATCTTGAGCCATATGGAAGCCACATTCTCACTCATCTGCACGTTTCCACAGCATTGTTTCTACTTCGTCCATTCTTGAGCTTCTCAACCATTCACGATGAAGGTCATGATTGCATGTGTCCTTCTGTGACCCCTGTACTTCTCCTCACGTGATACTCATCACACTGGGTTGGTGGGCTTGCTGTGGGAGGGCCTTGTCTGCTGCTGTCTCTCCTGCCCTGAGCACTAGGCCTGATGCATAATAGGTGCTCAGCAAATACTTGCAGAATAGTTGACACTGACTGAGAACTCTGTCCCAAGTGCCTTGCTAAGTAGGTTGCCTGCACTATCTCATTGGACAAGAGTAGGATCAGGGAAGCCATCTAGGAGGTGGTGATTGGCAAAGTCAGACCAGTTGGCTTCAAGTAGAGTGAGAGTGGTGGAGAGAAGTAGGTGGATTCCAGCCATGTGTGCGGCTAGAGTCCACAGGATGTGCTGCCAGTTTGGGTGAGGGGTGCGGGGGTGTGGATGAAAGGGAGTTTAGGATGAGGGCTAAGCGTTTGGCCTGAGTAACTGCTGCCTCTCCTTCCTGAGAAGGGGGGTGACGGGCAGCGAGCCTGAGTATGTTTGTGGGGAAAATGAAAGATCTTGCAATTTGTTAGGTTTGGTCTGCCCATCAGGTAACCAGGCAGAAATGCGTATATAAATCTGGACCTCTGGAATAAGACCAGGCGAGGCTGGAGTTCCTCATTAGAACTCACCCGAACTCCATGGGGTAGAACCCCTGGAGTAGTGTGACTTCCTCACGCTGGTAGGAGACAAGCCACCTTTGAACCCAGCCACAGTGGTGCTTTTCGATTCTGGTTGCTGGGCCACCTGAGTTCTCTGCAGTGTGACTTTTTCCATGCCAGCTGTAGGAATGGTTTTGAAGGTCAAAGTGTGCTGTAGTTAGAGATTTTAATGGAATTAGGTGTGCTTACAATCATACACAAGAATAGAGCAGGAGAGAAAGGGGGCCAGGGAAAGGGGAGGGCTTGGCGTGGTAGTGGACACGCACCCAGGAGGAGTGCTAGGATCAGTTGGCAGCTTCTGACCAGCTGACCATGAAAACCTAGCTTTCACTCTACTTATGGAAAAGTGGTGTTTCAGTTGAAATATGTTACCCAGGGATATACTTTTATATCCCTTATTATAAAAGCACAGAAGTGAAAAAAGAACCAACCCCTTCCATTGCGCATTTTGAGAGATTTACAGGTTGCGTTTGAGTACTCTATTAATATTTGTAAAAAAAGAGGTTCTGCATTCTTGTGTTTGAAAGAAGGGGAGAGCCAGGCTGCAGGCAAGGCCTGTGCCTTTCTGTAGGTGTGAGGAGATGTACATGTTGCATAAACACGTGCTGATTTGAAATAACCTTTTTTTCTGTTTTATTTTAGGGATGATGGCTCTTCCTGCTTCTCACCTAAGTTGAATAAGCACCTTGTGCACTTTAATCCCCTGTCAGCGGCATCAGGCTGACCGAAGACAGGTTTTGGAAATCTCAGCTACAAAGACATCCAGCCAAAGTCTCAATCTTGCCTTAACAATGTTCCAGAGATTGAATAAAATGTTTGTGGGTGAAGTCAATACTTCTTCAAACCAAGAACCAGAATTTAGTGAGAAAGAAGATGATGAGTGGATTCTTGTTGACTTCATAGGTAAGGATATTCTTAGCCGTTAATCATCACAGCAAAAGTGGAAACTCTTTTATTGAGTTTTTGCATAAGTAAACCAATAACTCTGAAGGTTTTTAAGCCTTAAAAGTTAATAAACAAGAATTTGTCTAAAAAAATTGCAGGAAGCATTCTGTGCCAGATGATCAGGTCAGTGACACTGAGGTCAGCCTCTCCAGTATGGCAGCTCTTACACCCTGATCCAGCCAGAGGCACTTTTATAGGAAACCCCCATCCTCTACCAGCAGTAACCCATTTGGTGCATTATGTGTTTACTCAGCAAAATAGAGACCAACCTTAAAAACTGTTCTGCCAAACCAACATAATCCATCACATACAATGATACACACCGCCCCCTAACACACACACACATGCACACACGCGCACACTAGGTGCTCAGAAATTATTTTATGATCATTGTGAGTGAATATGAATGGTTTTGTGTCTGATCTAAATAAAGGGAGGACTGTGAGCATCAGCTAACAGCATCATCTCTTCTTTTTCTGTGCTCTGATGTGATCTCAATGTGTTACTCATACCCCGCGGGACTTCAACAACGTGTGTGGACTGCCATCTAGACACTTGCACGGGTTTCTCAGCAGCAGAGGATGAAGAGGAAGAAGACATCAGTGAAGAGTCACCTCCCGAGCGCCCTTCAGTCTTTTCCTGTCTCCCTGCATCTCTCGAGTGCTTGGCTGACACGAGTGACTCCTGCTTCCTCCAGTTTGAGTCCTGTCCAATGGAGGAGAGCTGGTTTATCACCCCTCCCCCATGTTTTACTGCAGGTGGATTAACCACTATCAAGGTGGAGACCAGTCCTATGGAAAACCTTCTCATTGAACACCCCAGCATGTCCGTCTATGCTGTGCACGAGCCCTGCCCCCGCCTCAGCGAGGCCCACTGTGGGACTGAGGAGTTTCATAACCCAGGCAGTCCCAGGTACGTCACTGTCTCCACAGACATTCGTGAAAGTATGTGCCTAGTGTATAAGGCGGGTGATGGTATGAAAAGATGAACTCATTTGAGATTTTCAAAAAAATTAGTTCTAGCATGGCCCCAGTTATGTAATGGAGAGCTGTCTCATTTGTGATATTCTGCTACTGAATGGAAAGAAAAGACTGGCATTTCTGCTAAGTATCTTAGAATATAACTCTGGCACTTTATAGGCTGGATTATTTGGGGTATCAAATTTGACAGGAATGGTATATCTTAAAGTCTCACGATCTTCGAAGTAGTCCTAACTAAGTCACATCAGATGGTGCTTAGCCTTGAAAACCCGAGGAATCTGAAGCATGAGGTAAATAAAACGGCAGATTTAGCAAAGCATTTTTCTCAGAGAGTTCTTTTCTGCCTTGCAGAGGGAAGCTTTCATATCCAAATACTGTTTTGTGGTTATATGGGTGTCCCAAGTGGTCTGAAAGGCTCTGCTTGGATGGCAGATGGGTTGAGCTTCTGAAACAGTTCAGGGAGGGTGTCTAGTCAGTAATCCGTTCCAGAACAAACTCACAAGTCTGTGGCCTTTATCCAGGGACTATATTCAAAATTGTTCCCACCCACTAAAACAAAGCCCGTGGCTGCGTTCAGTGGCTCAAAGTCCAGCTGGTCTGTGATGCACGTTGGTGGGAGGTCCCTTCGTGTATTAAGGTATTTGTAGGATACTGGCACTGACTTAATTCCCTTTATACCTGTCAAGGGGACAGGTGACCTGGATTTTGGAGCCGCCCACAGTGTTCCTATGGTTCAGTGAGGCCACCCAGAGGGCCGCTTTTTCAGTGTCCAGGCTCTGACTTTACTAACCAGGCCACTGTATGCGTATGTCCTTCCATTTCCTGTTTGCCAAATATAAACAAAGCCCAGGCAGCTCATTAATCTGATAACTTTACCAGAGTTTGCTGCACTTTAAACTCTCAATATTGTAGATGTTCTTGAATGAAGATAAACATACACTTGTACCAGACTGAAAAACATTTGCTTATATAGTTACCCACGCTTTGTATTAAGTTGGGTCTTTGATGGGAAATGTTACTTTGGCACTTTATTCCATATTATAAATTTATCAAGAGGTTAATGTTTCAGGCATTCCAACAGAAATTTTTTTTTTTTCCAACATAAATTTAAAATACAATTTTTTGAGATGGTTTAATTAATTTCTTTAATTGTTTAACAGTTGATTCAAGTTAATTTCTTCAGTTCTTAGAAATTCTTCTAACTTTATTTTGATCTCATCTCTGAGGAGTTCCACTCGAGAATTTAGTGTGATTAATAGCCACTTTAAATTACTAGCATTTGTATATTTATGTTTTCAATATTTAAAGTATGTGTATTTACATATGTATATTTAGCAGCTTCATAGACAACAGAAGCAGTCCGTATGCACTGCAGAAAATTAGAAAGGGCAAAAAGTTTAAAATTTTAAATGACGTTTTTCTCACTACTGAGAGATGAATACCGTCAAGACTCCAGGGCATATCCTTCCAGGTGGTACTTTCTGGATGTGCCCATGCATGGATCTATAACACCATTTTAAACCCAAATGGGATCAAGCTATAGGTACTGTTTATAATCTGCTTCCTTCGGCAGTGTGCGCTACCTTTTTTTTTCTCCCCAGTAAAATTTTACTTTGTGAACTATACAGACCACACTGAGATTTGCCCAGGAAAGCCCAGAACACTTCATCTAGTTTGTCCAAACCAGGATCCAGTTCAGGACCTTGCACTGAACCTGGTTAAGTGTTTGTAGTTTTGATGCAGTGAGAATGTTCATTTTTTATATCTTGTGTGTCACTGTATATTGTTATATGTTTTGATATAACACTTAGGTAGCTAATTATAAATAAAGGATCAAATGGACATACCTAAATTTATATGAATTCTTTCTGAACATAAGAAAGTACTGTAAATTATTACAGTTTTATAATAACTAAAAAATTTTAATATCTTTATATTTGGATTTTAAATTTTTATAAGAAAGGCCCAGTAAATCAAGATAGAAATCAGATGTCACCAAAATTGGGAAGATGGCTATGTAGTAAATATCTGTATTTTCTGAGCAAGAAATATATTGTATGCTTTTTGAAAGTTAAGATTGTTCCCATCCTGTATATCCTTGAAGAGATTACCATAAAGCACATAAAAGTAAGGTGCTTAACAATTAAAGAAGGCTTCAGAGTATGTACTTCATTGCATTTTAGCCTTTATAAAATATTGTATGTGAAGGTTTATATGCTATCATAATCTTAAGTAATACATGTTCCTTTAATGACCCATAGTAACCCAGTTTTAATAAAGAAAAGTTGACCACATCCTAATAGTAAAATTAAATAGCATTTTCAACTTTACTAGTGATTTAATAGTTCACCATTTAACATTTGTAGGGCCAGGAAAAGCTGCTTATAAGACTCATTGGCACAGAGTAAGTATATTTCATTTGAGACTGTGTGATATGTGTTATCAGTCTGAGCAGGAAGGCAAAGGACTCAAGGCATCCAGCTTTTAAAAACCACTGTCTTTGTTTTATTTTAACTGCTTTCTGTTAGTTTCTTAATGTGACCAGCTTTAACTCTACTATTTAATAAAAATAACATATTAAAAATGTAACTGTGTTTTCCTCTAGCAGTTGTAGGCAGAATATATAACTGCCTTCCTGTGTAAAATAACCCTTAAAAATCTTAAAGTTCTTCATTACGTGTTAATGTAGTTTAGAACTATCTGATTAGCTTTTAATATAGAAAACAGTAATTACATGGTTTGTAGCCATATATTAAGATTATGTGTTCTCCAAGGGTCTTTATAATATTGCTCTGCAAATGCCATTCCAAAGTGTACCTGTTGTGATATAAATTTAAAACTTAAGAGTTATGTTTTGTAATAAGCAGATATCTTACCAAGACAAATTTATTTTTAGATGAGTAGAATTTCCTTATGCATATTTCTATTAAATTCAGACTTAAAGCTTGTTTTCCTAGAACATTTTGCTTATAGACACACAGAGTCTGTGAAGCTGCTGTTGGCACAGTGCCTCATAACCAAACCTTGGAGTGGGACTTTTGTTACATTCTTGGTTGAGTCAGTTAATATTTGTGACCTTAACCTTAACCTCTCTGAGCCTGAGTTTTCTGATCAGTAAAATTTAGGAATTAAAATAGTTTTCTTTTAAGGTTATAGTGAGAATCAAACTACATGTATAAATGTGTTTGGTGTGTAACTGAAATTCACTCAAAGTGTAAAGCATTTTTTTAAAACCTACAGTTCACTTAATTTACCACCTCTGGGTGGATTCTATCACATATTTCAATTGAAAGTTGGCTGCTTCTTTCTACCATTATCAGTCAGTGTGGTCACAAAATAAAAACTTGTCTGACAGCCATGAGATACTGAGCTCTCATTCAACCATAAACAAATGAGTGTGGCAAACTGAATTGCCAAGTAGCTTTTTCAGTTTCATCGATAACATACTATGTTATGTAATACATGCCCAATTTTTTCTGTTTCAGAGTGGAAGCCGAGAATGAAATGGGGCAGCACATTCATTGCTATGTTGCAGCTCTCGCTGCTCATACAGCTTTTCTGGAACAACCCAAGAGCTTTCGCCCTTCCCAGTGGATTAAAGAACACAGTGAAAGACAGTCTCTGAACAGAAATAGCCTTCGTCGCCAAAATCTTACCAGAGATTGCCACTCTCGGCAAGTCAAGCACAGCGGCTGGGCTGTCCATCAGCCCTGCCCACGTCAGTACAATTACTAAGAATCTGAAGTGTGTTCGGTTGGTTTCTCATAGTTTGTGCATATGTGTGGGCATGTGCATGTATGGACGGTGAAGATGCTGTCTCTTTACAGCCAACAGATGACCAATCACATAGTTTTATTGGTGTGTTTAGACACTATCTTGAAAACCAGAGTTATATGCTGGGTATCACGTAATGCCTTGCTCTTAACATTTGCTTTTTTTGTAAAAATTTTTTCAGAATATTTTTGGAAACATATCAATACAGTTAGTGTTTGGGAAGGTCTTTAAAGCTATTAAGATGTACATGAATTAGCAATTTAAAGATGTTTCTTCCCAAGTACGAGAATAGGCATCTTTCTATTTCATTTTATTTGGTATTAATCAGTCTTTTGAGTAAGCAGAAATTTATTCTCAGGGTCAGCCATACACTTTATTGACCAGTACTTGATAATCTTTTCTGTATATAATGAATACATTTTTACACACTAACATGAGCATTAACAGGTGATGTGGTTGCCACAGATAAAATGGAATTATGGCTGAACTTTCTTTTGGAAGAAAACTTGATATATTTCTGTGTGTATGGGGTTTTTAATTCCCAGATTAGCCATGCAGTTCATTTTGGAATTCAGGTACATTAAGTGTTAGTGAACAGTGCATTCAATAATTCCGATGTGACCGTGTAACGTGGTACAGACATTACGGCGTCGTGGGACAACAGTGCCCGTCTCATGTGCAGAGGGATTCAATTCGACCTGTGAAATTGTATTTGGGGAAATGTGTATCTGTAAGTAATCCATTGGTCCACTGTTTGGATTCTTTCCTGCCAGCTCTGCCTACTTGCCACCTCACATCAGCTGTAAATTCAAAAGTACGTGTCCTGTACTCTAGTGGCTTCCTATTCATATCTGCCCAGGGGAAAAGAGAGAGGCTTTGTATTTCTGATACAGTGATAGATCTTCTGCTATGGAGTCTGTTCCGCCAGCTGGCAAGCAGCGGTAAAGGGGATTCCTGGTGACGTCTATTCGTAGCATCTAAATGAAGAGTGACAGGTTGAGTTTTTCCTTGAGTTTATATATATATTTTTAATTTGGGCTTCAGGCAAATTCCTTAACCACTTTGGCCTTTGGTACCTCCACCCAGGAGGGAGTAGTAACACATACCTCCCTCCCAGTCGTGAGGACCGGGTACTGATTTGAAGTGGGGCTGTCCTGAACTGATCCTCGTGTGAAATTCCAAGGGCCTCTCTGCCGAGTCTAGTGAAGGGGCAGGGCCAGGGTAGCTCTTCGGCCACAACTCCTCTTCAGAGTGTTGGTGCTCATGAGGCCAGGGTGCAGGGTTCAAGTCACACCGAGGCCAGTTAGCTCAACGAACGCAGAGAAAACCTATTTCTTTAGCTCTAGCCAGTCACTTTATTTTTTCGCAGTTGTGATGGGTTTTGCTGAGCCATCTGCACTCTCACCAGTTTCCTCTGAAATTAAGTTAAACACATTTACAATCCAAAGCACATTCTACTGACAGAGCAATAATACTATCACCTTCATAATCAAATAGCTTATTTTTCCATTCTCCTCTGCAATCCTAATTGAGTACATGACTAGACAGTGTTGTCAAGGAAAAAGCAGCATATAGTGTGAAGTACTGTTTTATTCAGTAACCCTGTAGCAGTTGGGTGCAGGGAACCATGGGAGACTTTGCAGTGAAGAGCTGCCTCTTTTCTGACCAGATTGGGATGTGTGGAGTCGGAAGAGGTCACATAGCTTAGTTAGACGGGGGTGGTAGGTTGTTCCTCCACTACTGGCTGTGCTGAAGGGCCAGGAATGTCTCTCCAGAACAAGGGTCTAGATCCCCCTTCTCACCTTAGTCCCCTTCCATTTCGACTACCCCTTTATTTATTTGTTTTCCTCATTAGGGGCCAAGTCTGTTAAGTTTTGTCAGACTGAGCTAGAAGTTGTTTTGTTACTATTTGTGTTTACCAGCCTTGGGAGATAGCGTGTTCATGAAGGTGTGTGTGTTTTATACCATGACTGTTAAAGGGCCGCATGTTGCTAACCTGAGCATAGGTGTAAGCCTCTGAATACATGGGGGTCTCTTTTTTTCACATACTAAATGTAAGCTGTTAGTACCTCATGAGCTTCAGAAGTTCAGCCATGAGAATTTGTTTGGCAGCATGAACAGATTTGTATATAAAACTGCAATGGTCTTTAACTACTATTTTTTCAGATTTCCTGATACCTTAAATACATTTACATCTCTATCAGTTACTGACTTTTCGTTTGCCTTATTCGAGCCAGGTTTTTTATGCTTTGTACCTGGAAAACAATTGACTTCGTCTTTTCAGTGTTTTTTCAGGGTAAGGCCTACCACGTATCTGTGATACCATACGGTGGTTTCTGCATCAGTGTCCAAGGCTTCTGTCTAAACTGGCCCATGTAAGAACTGAAGAAAGTGGTCACCTAATGCAGTTCTTGGCCATCACGTGTGTGAGGGATCGACTGTGTGCAAGTTCACAAGACCAATAATAACAGAGAGTGCTATTGACCTGTTAAGTATTCTTTGAAACAGGGCTGAAATGCAGCTTATTATAAGTTAATTATTATTTCTGCTGTTGTAAATATAAATGGTTTACAGTGTGCTTTAGTGCATATTTCTTAAAAATTCCAGCAGTGAGAAATAAAACCCCTTTGAATTTAGCACTCTGGTTCTAAACTGAAAAGTCTGGAATATGTGGTGCACACAGCAGCTTCATGAATGAGTTTCTTAGTTTTTATAATGCACCATGTTTCTCAAAGTTTGTGTTTTTCATTTTTAAAACATTTTATGATGTATATCTTATGTTTATTACTTTTCTTCCTCAAATAATTTGATTATGTACTGCACCATAAGTTGAAAATTAACCACCCATTATTTATCTTCTGTGGGAATTTATATGGTTGGGTTGGGGGGAGGGGAGGGAATTTTTTGCAGAAGGTGCAGAGTGATTGGATTTACTACTTATGGTTCCAGGGAGCCTTTTTACATTGCTGTCCTGTGCATTCCCCAGTTCTGATGCAAACTGTTCTGTTTACATACCTTCTCTGTTGTGTCAGCACTCTGATTCTAGTGAGGTGACAGTTACTTAAGACTTCAGAGGGCCGTTCAGCATTGCCTAATGTTTTTGCTTCTCAAATCTGTGTAGTACACTGGTTTGTAATCTTTGTGTCTTCATTGAACCTGAGTGTCTTTGCTATTTCTCTTCTTCCTCAAAGAAATATATTGTCTTATATACTCTTTTAAGAAAAAAGAGTAAAGAAGGGTATCTTTCTTTTTCTCATCTTCTTTGAGTTGGAAACAAAACAAAAAAAGGACTCTAGAAGATAGACATTTAAATTTAAATAGCTTAGTGGAAAAAGTTTAAGAGTTTCCAATTATTAATCTTTGTTTTTAGAATCAGTTAAGAGACTGCTCCTTGTACTGGAGATACTAGCATATGTTCGTAATGTTACCTTAAAATTATCTTTATTCTATAAGTCCCATACATACTGGTTAAATTCTTTAAAGAGTTGGGCCACTATCATGGATGGTTTCACTGCCATCGGCCCTGTTGATGTATTATAAATGGCATTATCTACTTATTTTAATGCTTAAAGTTTTATATAAAACGCTTTATTTAGAAAACTTACATAATATAGTGGTGTCTGCCTTGCCATGTACCAATTTCACTTGAAATTTGACACCAATTGCAGTGGTCTGGGGTGGAGGAGGCAGTCCTGGAAAGCACACAGATAAGGATATCTTTTTCTGTCTGCAACAGTATCCTTTATGTGGGAGGAGAAGTTACTATTCCAAGAAAGGCAGCTTAAGTGGATAATGTTTTGTGCGTCACTGACAGTTTTTCTTAAAATATTTTTTTAAATTGTGTAATTGCTAAATGCCCAATTTTTCTTTGTATTTGCCTGAAGTTTTAGTATTTGTTTTCTAGGTTGACTTCTAAAAACCAAACCAGTGCTTGGGGAGGTTAGATGTGTCTGTTTCCAAGCTTGGTGTGTATGAGTGGTTTTGCTTGTGTTTTCCTCCAGAGGTTTGGAAATCTTAATCAGTAATGTGTGTATTATAATATTTTAAGTGGCTTTGGTGTTTTTTTTTCTCCATCAAGTAAAATTGTGAACACATTTGCTTTTCAAGGGCAGGGCATCTGTTCTAGAGACTGAAGAGTATTGTAGGTTGTACTCTGCCTTCTTGATGTGTTTCTGGACAGTTTTTTTTTTTTTTCCAACAACTTGAAAACTTAAAAGGGACATTTGGTTAGGTTATATACTGTACATCAATCTATGCATAAATGGCAGCTTGTTTTCTTGAGCCACTGTCTAAATTTTTTTTCTGTTTTTATAGAAAATTTTTGTACTGATTGGTTCATAGATGGTCAGTTTTATACACAGACTAAACAATACAGCACTTTGCCAAAAAATAATTGTAGCGTTGCTTAAACATTGCGCACCAACACCAGCTCTTTGGAATTGGGTTCAGTGGTGTATTTTGCACTACCTGGAGTTACGGTTTTTAATCTGTCAATAAATAAAATGTCCTTTACCTTCACATTTGTCAGATTCTTTTATCTTTATGGTCATTAGTCTTAAAAACTAGGTACAACTTACTTAATCAATCAATTCGGTCACTCAGTCATGTCTGACTCTTTGTGACCCCATGGACTGCAGGACACCAGGCCTCCCTGTCCATCACCAACTCCCGGAGTCCACCTAAACCCATGTCCATTGAGTCAGTGATGCCGTCCAACCATCTCATCCTCTGTCGTCCCCTTCTCCTCCTGCCTTCAGTCTTTCTCAGCATCAGGGTCTTTTCCAATGAGTCAGCTCTTCGAATCAAGTGGCCAAAGTATTGGAGTTTCAGCTTCAACATCAGTCCTTCCAGTGAACACCCAGGACTGATCTCCTTTAGGATGGACTGCTTGGATCTCCTTGCAGTCCAAGGGACTCTCAAGAGTCTTCTCCAACACCACACTTCAAAACCATCAATTCTTCGGGGCTCAGCTTTCTTTACAGTCCAAGTCTCACATCCATACATGACTACTAGAAAAACCACAGCCTTGACTAGACGGACCTTTGTTGACAAAGTAATGTCTCTGCTTTTTAATATGCTGTCTTAAAATGAATGCTTTTTAGTTTTACTTGTCGAAAAGATATATTTAATATATACTTTACTTTTTTTTTTAAATTTTATTTTATTTTTAAACTTTACATAATTGTATTAGTTTTGCCAAATATCAAAATGAATCCGCCACAGGTATACATGTGTTCCCCATCCTGAACCCTCCTCCCTCCTCCCTCCCCATACCATGCCTCTGGGTCGTCCCAGTGCACTAGCCCCAAGCATCCAGTATCGTGCATCGAACCTGGACTGGCAACTCGTTTCTTACATATTTTACATGTTTCAATGCCATTCTCCCAAATCTTCCCACCCTCTCCCTCTCCCACAGAGTCCATAAGACTGTTCTATACATCAGTGTCTCTTTTGCTGTCTCGTACACCGGGTTATTGTTACCATCTTTCTAAATTCCATATATATGCGTTAGTATACTGTATTTATGTTTTTCCTTCTGGCTTACTTCACTCTGTATAATAGGCTCCAGTTTCATCCACCTCATTAGAACTGATTCAAATGTATTCTTTTTAATGGCTGAGTAATACTCCATTGTGTATATGTACCACAGCTTTCTTATCCATTCGTATACTTTACTTTTTTAAAAAACTTGTATAAATTAAAAATTTTCAGCTAAAATGAATACTCATTTACCTGAACATGAATTTAAGAATGATCCCAGCCAGAACGTTTTCCCTCCAGCCAATCTGTGTTAAAAAAACAAATACAGAATTTAACATACTGGTTCTTAGCCTTTTTTAAGCAAGGTTGGTTGAATTCTTAATAGCTCCTCTCCCAGATAAATGCAGACACAGTCTTATATAAACGTTGCAGGACAGTGTCCCTGAGGTCCACCGATGTCCCACTGTGGCACTCCAGTTGTTTTGCTTTGGTTTCTGTTGCTCTCCCATGCTGCACAGCTTACAGGACCTTAGTTTCTCAACCAGGGATTGAACTTGGGCCACAGCAGTGACAGCACCGAGTCCTAACCACTGGAGCGTCAGTCATGTGCGACTCAGCCACCTCATGGACTGCAGCCCATCAGGCTCCTCTGTCCATGGAATTCTCCAGGCAAAGAATACTGGAGTGAGTAGCTATTTCCCTTCTCCAGGGGATCTTCCCAACCCAGGCATCAAACCCAGGTCTCCTGCATTGCATGCTGATTCTTTACCATCTGAGCCACCAGGGAAGTCCCCTAACCACTGGACCACAAGGGAATTCCTCTGGAACTCTAGTTTAAAAAGGCCAGTAACATTCAGAATACTTGAATAGGAAGCACAAAGAATAACTCCTGTGTGAAGGGTCTTTGAGGAAGATCGGCATTGTAGAACGGTAGCTTACTGCAGGATACATTTTTGTTATCTTTTGAAACTCAGCTGAGATGAAAAGATTGGGGGCAGGGGTGAAGAAAAGGGGCGACCCCAAAGATGAAAATAAGGTCATGAAAGTCGATTTGGGATGGAGCAGCATGAAATGAAAGCGCCTACCCAAGAGGGGCAGGTGGAGGGTCATTGTTGAGTCTTCAGTAGGCCCACTTCAGGGGGACTGGAACGTCAGGGGAATCCAGCAGCTCCATCACATCTCAAGGGCAGTGACTGCACGGAGTCTAACGTAGGCAACTCAGAAGCAACACGGGCTTGTGAGGGATGGGGATGTCAGGGTTCCACAGTTTGACATCTGCTAAGATTATCGAGCTCCATTTGAATTTATACTGACCAAAGACTAGTCACTGTGGCATTGTCTGTAAAATCCAAAATGCTAGGAACAACCTAAATGTTTACACATAGGAGAATAGTTGAAAATCTTGTGGTACATTGCATAATGGAAGTCAATGCTCATTGGTTTTAAAAAATGAGATCAAATCTATGAACTGATTTGGAATGATTTCTGAGGCTCTGAAGTGGAAAAAAAGCAAAGTGCAAAAGAGTATTTAAGATACCCTGTATGCAAGAAAGAAGGGAATGTAAGAAAACACACCTGTATCTGGTCATTTGTACAAAATATAGGAAGAATAAACCAGCAGCTAAACCTTCAGAAAGAAGGTGAAGTTGCTCAGTCATGTCTGACCCTTTGTGACCCCATGGACTGCAGCTGCCAGGCTCCTCTGCCCATGGGATTCTCCAGGCAAGAATACGGGAGTAGGTTGCCATTTCCTTCTCCAGGGGCTCTTCCCAACCCAGGGATCAGCCTGGGTCTCCTGCATTGCAGGCAGACTCCTTACTGTCTGAACCATCAGGGAAGTTATTAAACCTTCAGAGGGCAGAGAAAAAAGCCGGAGAGAGGAACTGGGACAGGTTCCTTGGGATGAGGAAAGAGCAGTGTTTCTCTTGAGTGTCCCTTTTGTACAGTTTTGGCTTTCAGAAACCACAGTAGTGCTCCCAGCAGCCCCACAAAATAAAAGACGAAAATCAACCGGGGTGTGTGAAGGAGGAACCTCAAATTTGGAACCAGTTACAATTGCACCTATTACAAATGACAATATAACCACACTGAAGGTGTGGTTAAGTAACTGGAAATTAGCATTTTGAATGGGTACTATTAATATAAGGCTAAGATGAAAAGAACCGTAGACAAATAAGCCAAGTGGTCATCTGGGCTCACAAAGGTATGAGTTAGCAATTCTATCATTCTGTGTGTATTTAGGACTGGACATGTGAACGGAATATATGGTGGATAATGAGAGCCAGTTTCACACCCCCCGACACAGACACATACTAAGGTGACCCTGAGCAAGGTCAGAGCTTCTGTAATCCCTCCCCCTTCAGTGAAGGCTGAACCACTGGTTGCTTCTAACCAACAGAATATGGCAAAGGTGAAGGGACTTTGTAGTTGTAATAAAGTCCCTAATAGGCTGATTTTAAGGTCAAAAGAGTCTCCTGGATGGACTGAACAATCAGGCAAGCCCTCTGAGAGAGTCTAGATGCTAAACTTCATTAATTATGATGGGAATGCAAATTAAAACCATAATGAAATACAATTATATATTCACTTGATTGGCAAAAATTCAATGCTGACAATGACAAGTGGAGGTGGGTCTACTCTTGACACAACCACCCCGTGTCCTGGTAGCTCCGTTCCAGGCACAGACCATACGGAAACATGTGCTTCTGTGCATTAGAACTCGCGTCCCAGAATTTTCCTTTCAGCATTTTTTCCCAACAGCCAGAAACTAGAAACAGCCCAAAGGCTCGCCGACGGTAGGCTGGATAAACCGGTGCACGCGTGTGATGCACTGCTATGTAACCTCGACAGTGGACCACCTGTAGCCACACCCGTCAGATAGGAGCCATTTTTGAAATGTGAGAAAAGGAAATCACGCAAGAGTGGGGGAGAACTGGGCTCTAGGAGCCAGGGTTGGAGAAAGATACACTGTTCACTGTGTACATCCTTTTGTATTTAACACAACTTCAATGAAACTAAGTAACTGTTTTTCAGCTTCTTGGTTCTATTCCAGACCTACTAAATCGGAATCTCCAGAGGATGCCTAGGAATCTGGATTCTTCCAGCTCCCTGTGATGTTTAGGCAACTGAAGTTGAGAATCCCTGGTGGCAGAAGAAGGAGTCAGAGCAGACTGTGCTGTCAGGAATTCCAGGGACCACATCCCAGTCCTCCTTGTCTCTCCCCAGAAGCTGGGAGCCCTGGCCCTTTCCTTGGGAGCAGACATCCCAGGCACAGCTCTTGAAGGCTGGTTCCCGTTGCTGCCCTGGAAATAAGAGGCACTGGCCCACCCGCCACAAAGTGCCTTCTTGGTCTCAGGTGACCAGCCAGAGAAGAGTGTGACTGCTCCCTGCTCCCTGTCGCATCCTTCTATCTTGATCTCCTTCCTTCCTTTAGTGGCTCTGCCTCTGTTTCATATCGACCATGGATGATACGCAGTTGAGAATTATATTAAGACTTGAGTTCTGTGTCTTTGGGTTAATTTTAGGTCTAAAATACTTTAGCATGCAAATTTATATTTTGAATAAAAACTTCTGCCGGAATGTACAATTTTGGATCCCATAAGACTGCAGACTCTAGACCTGGCCTTTCCAGATGGTAGCCCCTAGCCACAAGTGGTTATTTTAATTGGAATCAAATAAAATTAAGAGTTCAGCCCCTCAGTCACAGCAGTCATATTCAAGTGTTCAATAGCCACATGTGGCCAGGGGATACCATAATAGACAGCTTCAGATACAGAACATTTCCTTCACCCATAACAATCTCTATGCCTCGCAACAGTTCGACAGCTCCTGTGTAGCAGTCTCGGACCACTGCTCTGCCAGGCAGCTTTCCCCCACTTTATCAGATAATCTGCTTTAAGTCATCAGAACTATGCAGGCTGTCATCCTCTTTCTTCACGGCCACTCTCCTTCCCCCCCAGCCTCAGCGCCATTCTGCACCATCCTCATGATCGCACGCTTAACTCTGTGCCTTCTCTCTTTCAGACATGCCTCCTCTGCTGATCTCCAACCTCATGTTAATCCAAATGCAGGCCTTTGTTTCTACACTCAAGCTGCCTACGAGCTACTGGAGGAAATCACACAACAGTGGGGACTGGGGCCATGAGCCGCTCGGGGGTACAAGCTCGAGCTTGACTGTTGGCCCATCCTATTGTGCACCCCTGGTCAACTTGACACAATTCCCCTTCTCTGCTCACCTCAAGACTCCTATCCCAGGGCCATCAAGCTTTAATGTGCAGACGAATCATTTGGGAGATCTTATGAAGAATGCAGGTTCTGATCCACTAGGTCCAGGGTGGGGCCAGAGACTCTGCATTTCTTAACGGGCTCACCCTAGAAAAGTTTGTGAAGCTGAAAAGTGGACTAGCAGTTACAGAGCTGACCAGGCTTTGTTGATGATAAATGAAGCCTCTAAAATAACAGTAACAGTCTGATGTGGTGGCCTCCCTGGACAGCTTCTTTCTCAACCAGCCTTCCCAGGACCTGCTTGTCCATATTATCTCTGAAACCCCGGGAGGCCCTGGCCAAGGTTTCCTGCTTCACATCAAGCCTGGACCCCAGGGGACATGAACGGCACCTGGCTTTGTCTCCCTGATGAGCCTAGGCTGTGTCGATGGCACCCATCAGTAAGGGAGTCAAACGGATCAGTATGTTGCACTTAGAAGTTTCTGAGTTTCACAGGTCAGGCAGTAGTTTTTGGGGGAAGAAAAATGACAAACATCTACCCAGAAATCCAGAACAAGTTAGAAAGTCTTGGAACTAGGGAACATCTTACAAAAAGTTTTGCTGATCCAAAAACATGTTGTGTTTAGCAAACATGTGCTGCAGAATGCATTTGCAGCCCCAGAGTTCTGCAGAAGTACCTGAGGGATTATTAACACAAGAAACTTCTGTTAATATTCTTGCTCTTAAGCAAAATGATGAAGAAACTGACGTATAGCAATGTAAATAAACTAAAGAATTCCTTCTTGTATACTTTGTCATATAATTGGATTGGTAGAACTTGCATGAGGTCACAACATTCAGGGGAGGACTTGACAAATTAAAAGGACATCAGTTTCAGGTTCCAACTAAAAGGTTGCGCCTCCCTTTTAATAGAATCTGTACATTTGACATTTTCTAAAATCTCTGTAGCGCTGACACACTAAATTTCGTCTAGGTGGAGATTCTTTCTGGCTATATTTTCTATTTTAAAACCATAAAGTGGGGGTGCCATTGCTAAGACACTTCTTGGTAATTCAAATACCTGGTTATTATACAAAAAAAATCCACTTCAGACCCAAAGACTTATTATGTTTACTGTCAGTTTTGGCAGAACTGACTTTTACATCTATTTTCCAGTTGAAATACCCTCGTCAGAGACTGGGAAATGTTGAGTTCTAGTCATATCCCATAGCTACACCTGTGCTGTGACTGAAATTTCAGTAAGTGTGTGAAACGATCCCGAGGAAGTACAGCTGACTTGAAGATGTGACTAAGTGCCTCTGTGCCTCTCACACAGGGCCCTGGGGAACAGGCAGAAACCAGGGGACTGCGCTCCTTGGAGTGTTATTGTAGTATTTTTATTATAGGAGCTTAAATATTGACACTACCCTTTTCAGTGGCTTGTCTTCTAAATTCATTCTTCTGGCTGTTTTTCTATTTGTTTGTTTTTTAATAGGTAAGGTAAGCTAAAATTGGGCCTACTCTGTAGTAATTTCTTTAAATGTAAATGCTAAATACACAGAAGTGTCTGACAGGATGACAGCTGGGCTGTAGGAGCCGGGTCATGAATGGGGTGTGAAAGCCAGGGCGCTGGCCTCTCTCCCTCAGACGGAAGGGCCGGGGACAGCAGCTCTCCTAAGGAAGTTTCTTGCTGTTGGGTGGTATTGATCCCATGGACAAGCACCTGGCTGGCCTCTGTGTGATTCGTCGTGTTGATTCGGTGTTGAGTTGCTACTGAGAAACAACCTTATGCCATCTTGCTACTTCCCTCAGCTCCTTAAAGACTTACAAACTCACTGCACATTCCTGCCCCACTGCCTGAGCCGTATACACCGTTTCTGCTTACCTGCTGTTGGCGGGAATTTCAGTCAGTGGTCTCTACTAGTCGCAAGGGAGAAGGGGAAGCGTATTTGGCCCTTCTTTCAGCCAAATAAGGGGATCTGCTACTGACGAAGAGCGAGGGCACGGACGCCAGGGTGGGGTGCCTCCCCACCTGCCCACTGGAAGCCGCTCATCCTACAAGGCCTAGGACAGGCATGATATACTCTGCATATAGGTTAAATAAACAGGGTGACAATATACAGCCTTGATGTACTCCTTTCTCAATTTTGAACCAGTCTGTTGTTTCAAGTCTGGTTCTACCTGTTGCTTCTTGACCTGCATACAGATTTCTCAAGAGGCAGGTCAGGTGGTCTGCTATTCCCATCTTTTTAAGAATTTTCCAGTTTGTTGTGATCCACACAGTCAAAGGCTTTAGCACAGTCAATGAAGCAGAAGTAGATGTTTTTCTGGAAATCCCTTGCTTTTTCGACGAGCCAGCGGATGCTGGCAATTTGACCTCTGGTTCCTCTCCTTTTTCTATATCCAGCTTGAACATCTGGAAGTTCTTGGTTCACAAAGTGTTGAAGCCTAGCTTGGAGAATTTTGAGTATTACTTTGTATTATTTTGTACAAGTCAAAATATTTGTTGTTTCTATAAATGAAATTTCAGTGCCAACCAGAACCTTTGTTTGGCAGCTAGAGCTCCAAGGCTAAAGGGGTCTCTGGTTAAAAACAAACAAAAATGTATTCTCACTGTCCTAGGTGCTCAAGAAACATTTTCGCATGAAGGGAACTATTATTTCTTTCATTACATGAAACATATCTTCCAAAAAGAGTAGGCCCATGGGATGTCCCTGATATGGACAGGGACATAACGATGGACATTGAGGATGTCCCTTAATGCAGTGGTTAAGACTCTGCACCGCCAATGCAGGGACACAGGTTCAATCCCTAGTCAGGAACTAAGACCGCACATGATATGAGTCGTGGCCAAAAGATTTTTTAAATGGGCCCATAGTTGCTTATTGGCAATTCTGAAGTCTGAGAGCTCTTGAAACCAAGTTATTTCATAGCTTTGGCACAAAACTTATTTTGCAGCAAAACTGCTTGAACTGATGTAAGACTCAGTTGTGTCATAACATTCCTCCCAAAATATCTGCTGAATACTGGTGTTTTGTTGCTTTTTTTTTTTGGTTCTTTTATAACCGTAAAAACGTCAAACAGAGTCAAAGATACCCTGTGGTAATAGTGAGAAGATAAAAAGAAGAAAAGAAGTGTCTTTCATTAACAACAGCACAGCACAGTGACGTTATTACAGAAGCTTGATCCTGCGGTCTGTGAGGCATCTTACTGGAGATTATGAAGTAGAATAATTATGAAATATGACTTAAAGAAACAGATGTTGTTTAAGGTATACAGTGATGATGGACAAAAATTAGTAAAAATAAAAAACCAGAAAATGTTGCATAGAACAAAAAAAGTTAAGACCTTGACCAAGTTTTGGCTCAGTGGATTCCACAAGAAGGGAATGTGTATCTGGAATATATGCCACGAAGAACGGAACCTGAAGGTCTGTGTGAACATTTATTAGAATTGGCTACAGATACTGAAGAAGCGGGGTAGAGCCCCTGGAGGAAGGCAAGGCAACCCGCTCCAGGAGTCTTACCTGGAGAATCCCGTGGACAGTGGGGCTTGGCAGGCCACAGTCCATGGGGTTGCAAAGAGTTGGACCCGACTGAAGTGCCTTAGAGGGCATGTTGAAGAAGCATCACTGTGTGAAATGATCTGGAAATCAAGTGGGAAAAGCTTCTAATGATCAGAAAATTATATGGGTAAATTTGATAAACTCATGCCTGATGAAAACCTTATCCTTAAACAAACTGACAGTGTAGACGAAACAACTCTTTCCTGGAGATACACTCTCAGAAAGACGTGCAGAGCACTGAAGAGTGACCACAGGTCGTGGGGGTGCTGTGACCGCTGCCCCGTAGCCAAACTAGCAGCGTCTGGAGGGGGCAGCCCCTCAGATGTCAGAAAGGCGCACGTGATTCACCTGCGCTGCACGACGCAAACAGGACATAGGTAAGCAGAGAAATACGGTGATTTACCTCGGCTGCACACAGAACACAGGTAGCCAGAGAAACACTGTGATTTACCGGGGCTGCACACGGGACACAGGTAACCAGAGAAACACTGTGATTTACCGGGGCTGCACACAGAACACAGGTAACCAGAGAGACACTGTGATTTACCAGGACTTCACACGGGACACAGGTAACCAGAGAAACACTGTGATTTACCGGGGCTGCACACGGGACACAGGTAACCAGAGAAACACTGTGATTTACCGGGGCTGCACACGGGACACAGGTAACCAGAGAGACACTGTGATTTACCGGGGCTGCACACGGGACACAGGTAACCAGAGAAACACTGTGATTTACCGGGACTTCACATGGGACACAGGTAACCAGAGAAACACGGTGATTTACCGGGACTTCACACGGGACACAGGTAACCAGAGAAACACGGTGATTTACCGGGACTGCACACAGAGAAACACTGTGATTTACCAGGACTGCACATGGACACAGGTAACCAGAGAAACACTGTGATTTACCGGGACTGCACATGGGACACAGGTAACCAGAGAAACACTGTGATTTACTGGGACTGCACACGGACACAGGTAACCAGAGAGACACGGTGATTTACCGGGGCTGCACACAGGACACAGGTAACCAGAGAAACACTGTGATTTACTGGGGCTGCACACGGACACAGGTAACCAGAGAGACACGGTGATTTACCGGGGCTGCACACAGGACACAGGTAACCAGAGAAACACTGTGATTTACCGGGACTGCACACGGGACACAGGTAACCAGAGAAACACTGTGATTTACCAGGACTGCACACAGAACACGGGTAGCCAGAGAAACACTGTGATTTACCGGGACTACACACGGGACACGGGTAACCAGAGAGACACGGTGATGTACCGGGGCTGCACACGGGACACAGGTAACCAGAGAGACACGGTGATGTACCGGGGCTGGACACAGGAACAGGTAACCAGACAGACACGGTGATTTACCGGGACTACACACGGGACACAGGTAACCAGAGAGACACTGTGATTTACCGGGACTGCATACGGGACACGGGTAACCAGAGAGACACTGTGATTTACCGGGGCTGCACACGGACACAGGTAACCAGAGAGACACGGTGATTTACCAGGACTGCACACAGGATACAGGTAACCAGAGAAACACTGTGATTTACCGGGGCTGCACACAGGACACAGGTAACCAGAGAAACACTGTGATTTACCGGGGCTGCACACGGACACAGGTAACCAGAGAGACATGGTGATTTACCGGGACTGCACACGGGACACAGGTAACCAGAGAAACACTGTGATTTACCAGGACTGCACACAGGACACAGGTAACCAGAGAAACACTGATTTACCGGGACTGCACACAGACACAGGTAACCAGAGAAACACGGTGATTTACCGGGGCTGCACACAGGACACAGGTAACCAGAGAAACACTGTGATTTACCGGGACTGCACACGGGACACAGGTAACCAGAGAAACACTGTGATTTACCGGGACTGCACACGGGACACAGGTAATCAGAAAAACACTGTGATTTACCAGGGCTGCACACGGGACACAGGTAACCAGAGAAGTACGGTGATGGGTCAGTGAGGATTTACAGCGGGTACTCCCTGCAGGCAGGCTGCCTCGGAAGGACTGCAAGATGTTACTTTTCCTAGAGAAGTGCTCCACAAGAGCACCCTGAATTTCCTGTGATGCCAATGTGGAATTATCCTCAGTGAAGAACAAGTAAAATCATTTAACAAGTAAGACAAATATTGTCCTAGGTGCTTGCTTGCTGAAATTAACAAGGGTCTCAGAATCAAAGACTTTCTGGAAAAGTTCAATCTTCAGGATGCCATTAGGTGCTCAGGCTTGGAATTACAGTGATACATCAATATTAAAAGTGCTTTTCACTGATATGATGCATAAACAGTCACTAATCATGAGAAAATTCAGACAAACTCAATTCAAGGGACATTTTTCAAAATACTTCACCAACACTTCTCTAGAGTTTTAAGGTTGTGAAAAAAAAGGAAAGATGGAAACTGCCATAGGTTCAAGGAGAAACCAGGGAGACATGATGATGAAATGCAGCAGGGTAAACTGAATTGGATCCTAGACCAGGGGGAAAAAAGGCCATTAATGAGAAAACTGGTGAAATCTGCTAAAGTGTGGGCTTTAAGGAATAGTACAATACCATTGTTAATTTCTTAGTTTTGGCAAATATGCCATGGTTATTTAACATTAGTGGAAGATGGGCTCAGGGTATATGGGAACTCTGTACTATCTTTTCAATTTTTCTGAAAATCTAAGATTATTTCAAAATTAAAAGTCTATTTTTAATAATGCTTGAATTTTTTTGTTTACAGTGATGTTTGAGGCTAAATCCACAGATGAATACTTTAAACGATTTCCTATCACTAATGAGAAGACTTATTGCTAAAAGTTTATGAGCTAAAAGTATAAACTGACATCAAAGAAGCATTCCGCATTGATGATGATACTTCCATTGGGCGTGTCTTGAGTGAGAAAATGCTGAAATGGCTTTGTGTGTGTGAGTGAATGAATTTTTTTTTTATTGTGGTAAAATACACATCATAAAATTAATCATCTTAACCCTTTTTTTGTAAGTGAATATTTGCTAAATCTTTTTTTTTTTTTTTTAAGGACTGGTGTTTGTTTATTTGGCTGCACCACAGAGTATGCAGGATCTTAATTCCCTGACCAGGGACTGAACCTGTGTCCCCTGTGGTGGAAGCACAGAGTCCTAACCACTGGACCGCCAGGGAATTTCCATCTCAACCATTTTTAAGTGTGCAATTCAGTGGTATTAAAATACAGTTACGCTGTTGCACAACCATCACCATATCATCCATCCCCAAAACTCTTTTCATCTTGTGAAACTTAAACTTTTTACCTATAATCACTAACTCCCCAGACTTCCCTCCTCTCAGCCCCTGACAACCACCATTATAATTTCTGTGTTTATGATTTGGACTACTCTAAGTATCTCAAGGAATTAAAGAGCCTCTTGATGAAGTTGGAAGAGGAGAGTGAAAAAGCTGGCCTAAAACTCAACATTCAAAAAACGAAGATCATGGTATCCAGTCCCATAACTTCATGGCAGATAGATGGGGAAACAATGGAAACAGTGACAGACTTTGTTTTCTTGGGCTCCAAAATCACTGTGGACGGTGACTGCAGCCATGAAATTAAAAGACGCTTGCTCCATGGAAGAAAAGCAATGACAAACCTAGACAGCGTATTAAAAAGCAGAGACATCACTTTGCCAACAAAGGTGTGTATAGTCAAAGCTGTGGTTTTTCCAGTAGTCATGTATGGATGTGAGAGCTGGACAATAAAAAAGGCTGAGCGCTGAAGAAATCGATGCCTTCAAACTATGGGGTTGGAGAAGACATTGAGAATCCCACGAACTGCAAGGAGGTGAAACCAGTCAATCCTAAAGGAAGTCAATCCTGAATATTCATTAGAAGGACTGATCCTGAAGCTGAAGCTCCAATACTTTAGCCACCTGATGTGAAGATCTGACTCATTAGAAAAGACCCTGATGCTGGGAAAGATTGAAGGCAGGAGAAGAGGGTTACAGAGGATGAGATGGTTGGATGGCATCACTGACTTGATGGACATGAGTTTGAGTGAGCTCTGGGAGATAGTGAAGGACAGGGAAGCCTGACGTGCTGCAGTCTATGGGGTTGCAAGAGTGGGACACAACTGAGTGACTGAACAACAAGTACCTCAAGTAAGTGGAATCATATAGTATTTGTCTTTTTTGTGGCTGGCTTATTTCACTTAGCCTAATGTCCTCCAAGTTCATGCATGCTGTAGCATATTGCAGAATTTCCTTCTTTTTCTAAGGCTGACTTGTATGTATATACTACAATTTGCTTATCCATTCATCAGTGATGGATATTTGAGTTGCTTCCATGTCTTAGCTAATGAAAATAGTGCTGCCATGAAAATGGGGGTACAAATATCTCTGAGACCCAGTTTTAAATTATTCTGAGTATACAGCCAGAAATGGGATTGCTGGATTATATAGTAATTCTATTTTTAATTTTTTGAGCAACTGTCACACTGCTTTTGCACAGTGACTACACCATTTTGCATTCCTACCAGCAGCGCACAGGTGCTCCAGTCTCTCCACATCCTTTCCAATACCTGTCATTTGGTTTTCTGATAGTAGCTATCCTAATGACTGTGTGAAACGGTTTTAAATACAGATCATCAAGAGGATAACAGTGATGATGGATATGACTTTGTAAACACGGGTGGAAAAAAACAGCCCTACATGGGATGGTGAAATTGTGTTATTAGCCAGGGGCTAGCCTTGAACCATGCCGCATTTATCAGTGAGCGTGAGCTTATGGTGATTTTCATAATTTAAGAGGGACTGCTTAGATGGAAACCTAAATTAGCGAAGCATTTGACCTGCTGCTGCTACTGCTAAGTCACTTCAGTCGTGTCCGACTCTGTGCGACCCCATAGACAGCAGCCCACCAGGCTCCCCCGTCCCTGGGATTCTCCAGGCAAGAACACTGGAGTGGGTTGCCATTTCCTTCTCCAATGCATGAAAGGGAAAAGTGAAAGTGAAGTCGCTCAGTCGTGTCCAACTCTTAGCGACCCCCTGGACTGCAGCCTGCCAGGCTCCTCCGTCCATGGGATTTTCCAGGCAAGAGTACTGGAGTGGGGTGCCATTGCCTTCTCCCATTTGACCTGAGAAGTACTTAAAATGGCCCTTAGTCCTGCTCCTGCCAGCAGGGGGCGCTCCGGCTGCTGCTGGCGACACGCACTGAGGTTCCTCCCCTAAGACGCTCAAGCAACCAGGGGCCACGGATGTTCACCTTTGTCTTTGCACAGGCATATTTAGCTGAATTCAAACCTGTGTATCTTGAAAGATTTACAAAATGTTTTCTTAGAAATAAGACTACTAGAGTATTTACACTCTGTATTTATCCCACTATTTCATTTTGGTGATTTTGTTATTTAAATAAGCTACCCACTCTTTGTCCTAATAAATCCTTCACTACAGAAACATTAACATATTTGACCATTGTATGCTACGTCAGACTCTGCTGCGGTTACTAAATTACATACTACTGCTTAAGAAACCTGAAAAATTCTGAATTCCAAAACTGACCAGGCCCCAAGGATTTTTGATTATAGACTGTGGATATTCTTTTAGTCAAAAAGCAAATAATGTACTTGCGAGAGATCATTCTGTTGTTCCAAGTTAAAAATCCTGTTTGAACAATTTCTAACACCTGCCACACTTGGCTGTCCAGACTTCTAACTATAGGCAGCTATACTATCTTCCCTCATAGGATAAAGACCTCTGTTATATTCTGGCACTAATACCAAAACAAAACTTACTTTTTTACACAATGGAACTGAAAAGTTTAATCATCTTTGGAGCTAATACTTCCAGATTGTATCACCCTCTAATTAGGGGCCTTTACAAGATTATATGAAGCATGAATTAATTTCTCCCTAATAATTCAGCATCGTCATTATGAAGACGTTATTCATTGTGAAAACAGGGCCTAGCCCCCAGACCATCTGGCTTCCTGAGTACGTGTGCTCGCACTTTAGTCCTCCATGCACGCCTGGGCTAAGACCCTCCTGTCTGCTCTCAGCGTAACTGCCATAGCATCGTTACTGGAAAAGCTTGTTCAGGTTATCTAAAGTAAGAATAAATGATCCCACAGAAGCCAGAACATCAGACATCTGTTTTGGCTATTCAGCGGCCCTCTTCCTTCCTCTCTACTTTGCAGCTGGGTTACTTGTAACTGAGGCACCAGGTAAATAACACCAGAGAGCCCTGGTGCCATTGCACATTATTCTTCATCTCCATAAGGATTAAGGGGAGCAGAGACACGTATCACCCCTTTTGTAGGCCAATGCCACACTGAGCACATCAGGATAACACACTCTGGTACCACAGCCAACATATTTTGCTTGTGTTTTAATATTCTACTACAAATTGCTTGTATAGAGGGGAAAAGAAACTAATGTTTACAGAGGGACTACAGTGTGCTTTGCATATGCTACTGCCTTGCATCACACATGGGGATGTAGGTATTACTCCCCTTTTCAGATGAGTGAAAGGAAAAGTCACTCAGTCGTGTCCAACTCTTTGAGAATGCCATGGACTGTGTAGCTCACCAAGCTTCTCTGTCCATGGAATTCTCCAGGCCAGAACACAGGAGTGGGTATCCTTTCCCTTCTCCAGAGGATCTTCCCGACCCAGGGATTGAACCCAGGTCTCTCACATTGCAGGCGGATTCTTTATTGTCTGAGCCACCAGGGAAGTCCTTTACAGATGAGGACTGAGGTTAAATACTTTACCAAATCTCTCACAACTATTAAGTGACAGAAACTAGATTATAACCCATCTGTCTAACCTATTCTCTCAAAATTTTTTTCACTTTATTAAAAAAAAATCATAAACTCATTGCGTGCTTGTTATAGCAAGGCAAACAACACAGATATGCTGCTGTCTCCTTCCACATTCTGTCTGCCCTCGAAGCATAAATTTCATCAGCTGAGTTGGTATCCTGCCAACCCCTCTGAATACTGACATACTGATGATGCCTGACTTACTATGGTTCCATTGACAACTTTAGACTTTACAGTACAGCTCAAAAGTGATAGGCATTCAGTAGAGTCTGTACTCACATTCTGAATGTTGATCTTTTCTCAGGTTCGCAACATGCCATCCGATACTCTCAAACCACAGACCACAGCTACCAGTTAGTCACACCATCAGGAGGGTAAACAGCCAATGCCCTTACAATCATCCTGTACCCAGAAAACTATCCCAATGGTCACTTTCAGTATTTAGTAAATTACATGAGACATTCAACACTTTATTATAAAATAGGGTTTGTATCAACTTTGCCCAACTGTAGGCTAATGGCAGTGTTCTGAGCATGTTTAAGGTAGATGACTCAAAGCTATGAAGTTAAGACTTAGTTCAGTGGCTCAGTCGTGTCTGACTCTGTGACCCCATGGACTGCAGCACGCCAGGCTTCCCTGTCCATCATCAACTCCCGGAGCTTGCTCAAAGTCATGTCCATTGAGTCGGTGTTGCCATCCAACCATCTCATCCTCTTTCGGCCCCTTCTCCTCCTGCCTTCAATCTTTCCCAGCATCAGGGTCTTTTCCAATGAGTCAGTTCTTTGCATCAGGTGGCCAAACTATTGGAGTTTCAGCATCATCATCAGTCCTTCCAGTGAATATTCAGGACTAATTTCCTTTAGGACTGACTGGTTTGATCTCCTTGCAGTGCAAGGGACTATCAAGAGTCTTTTCCAACACATTTCAAAAGCATCCATTCTTTGGTGCTCAGCTTTCTATATAGTCCATCTCTCACATCCATACATGACTACTGGAAAAAGCCATGGCTTTGACTAGACAGAACTTTGTTGGCAAAGTAATGTTTCTGCTTTTTAATATGCTATCTAAGTATGTCATTGCTTTTCTTTCAAGGAGCAAGCGTCTTTTAATTTCATGGCTGCAGTCACCATGTGCAGTGATTTTGGAATCCCCAAAAATAAAGTAACTATGTCCTTGTTTCCCCATGTATTTGCCATGAAGTGATGGAACCAGATGCCATGATCTTAGTTTTCTGAATGTTACGCTTTAAGCCAACTTTTTCACTCTCCTTTTTCACCTTCATCAAGAGGCTCTTTAGTTCTTCTTCGCTTTGCCATAAGGGTGGTGTCATCTGCATATCTAAGGTTATTGATATTTCTCCCAGCAATCTTGATTCCAGCTTGTGCTTCATCCAGCCTGGCATTTCGCATGATGTACTCTCTGGGAGTTAGTGATGGAGAGGGATGACTGGCATGCTACGGTTCATGGGGTCGCAAAGAGTTGGACACAACTGAGCGACTGAACTGAACTGACTCTGCATGTAAGTTAAATAAGCAGGGTGACAATATACAGCCTTGATGTACTCCTTTCCCAATTTTCAAACAGTCTGTTGTTCCATGTCCGATTCTAACTGTTGCTTCTTGACCTGCTTACAGATTTCTCAGGAGGCAGGTCAGGTGGTCTGGTATTCCCATCTCTTGAAGAATTTTCCAGTTTGTTGTGATCCACACAGTCAAAGGCTTTGGCGTAGTCAATAAAGCATAAGTAGATGTCTTTCTGGAACTCTCTTGCTTTTTTCAGTGATCCAACAGATGTTGGCAATTTGACCTCTGGTTCCTCTCTGTCTTTTCTAAATCCAGCTTGAACATCTGAAAGTTCACAGTTCACGTACTGTTGAAGCCTGGCTTGGAGAATTTTGAGCATTACTTTACTAGTGTGTGACATGAGTGCAATTGTGTGGTAGTTTGAGCATTCTTTGGCATTGCCTTTCTTTGGGATTGGAAGAAAACTGACCTTTTCCAGCCCTGTGGCCACTGCTGACTTTTCCAAATTTGTTGGCATACTGAGTGCAGCACTTTCACAGCATCATCTTTTAGGATTTGAAATAGCTCAACTGGAATTCCATCACCTCTGCTAGCTTTGTTCATAGTGATGCTCCCTAAGGCCCACTTGACTTCACATTCCAGGACGTCTGGGTCTAGGTGAATGATCACACCATTGTGGTTATCTGGGTCATGAAGATCTTTTTTGTATAGTTCTTCTGTGTATTCTCGCCACCTCTTCGTAATATCTTCTGCTTCTGTTAGATCTATACCATTTCTGTCCTTTATTTCTGTCCTGAAGCTATGAAGTACAGAAGATTAGGTGTCTTAAATGTATTTTTAATTTTTTACCATGGGTTTATTGGGATGCATCATTAATCTGTCCATTTCATCATAGGTGATTAGAATGCAAAACTAGGAAGTCAAGAGATACCTGGAATAACAGGTAAGTTTGGCCTTAGAACACAAAATGAACCAGGAGAAAGGCTAACAGAGTTTTGTCAAGAGAACACAATGGTCATAGCAAACCTTTTCCAACAACACAACAGACTCCACACATGAACATCACCAGATAGTCAATACCGAAATCAGATTGATTATGTCTTTTGCAGCTAAAGATGGAGAAGCTCTGTATAGTGAGTAAAGACAAGAACTGGAGCTGACTGTGGCTCAGATTATCAGCTCCTTATTGCAAAAGTCAGGGTTAAATTGAAGAAAGTAGGGAAAATCACTAGGTCACTCAGGTATGATGTAAATCAAATTCCTTATGATTATACAGTGGAGGTGATGAATAGATGTAAGGGGTTAGATTCTGGTAGACAGAGTGCCTGAAGAACTATGGATGGGAGTTTGTAACACTGTACAGGAGGCAGTGACCAAAACCATCCCAAAGAAAAAGAAATGCAAGAAGGCAACGTGGTTGTTTGAAGAGGCTTTACAAATAACTGAGAAAGGAAGAGAAACAGAAGGCAAGAGAGAAAGGGAAAGATATACCCAACTGAATAGCAAGGAGAGAAAAGAAGGCCTTCTTAAATAAACAATGAAAAGAAATAGAGGAAAACAATAGAATGGGAAAGACAAGAGGTCTCTTCAAGAAAACTGGAGATATCAAGGGAACATTTCATGCAAGGATGGGCATGATAAAGGACAGAAGGACCTAACAGAAGCAGAAGAGATTAGAAAGAGGTGGCAAGAATACACAGAAAAACTAAAAAAGAAAGGTCTTAATAACTTGAATAATCACAATGGTGTAGTCACTCACCTAGAGCCAGACATCCTGGAGTGTGAAGTCAAGTGGGCTTTAGGAAGCATTACTAAGAACAAAGCTAGTGGAGGTGATAGAATTCCAGCTGAGCTATTTAAAATCTTGAAAGATGGTGCTATTAAAGTGTTACACTCAACATGTCAGCAAATTTGGAAAACTCAGCAGTGACCACAAAACTGGAAAAGGTCAGCTCTCATTCCAATTCCAAAGAAGGACAATGCCAAAGAATGTCCAAAGGGTAAAAGTGGTAGTCGTTCAGTCGTGTCCGACTCTTTGTGACCCCATGTACTGTCGCCTGCCAGACTCCTGTGCATGGGATTCTCCAGGCAAGAATACTGGATTGGGTTGCCATTTCCTTTTCCAGGGGGCCTTCCTGACCCAGAGATAGAAACCAAGTCTCCTGCAGTGCCGGCAGAATCTTTACCAACTACCATACAACTGTGCTCATTTCCCATGCTAGCAAGGTGATGCTCAAAATCCTTCAAGCTGAGATTCAACAATACATGGACCGAGAACTTCCAAGTGTACAAGCTGGGTGTCTAAGAGGCAGATGAACTAGAGATCAAATTGCCAACATTCATTGGATTATGGAGAAAGAAAGGGGGTTCCAGAAAAATATCTACTTCTGCTTCACTGACTATACTAAAGCCTTTGTCTGTGTGGATCACAAAAACTACGGAAAATTCTTAAAGAGATGGGAATATCAAATCAACTTACCTGTCTCCTGAGAAACCTGTGTGCAGGTCAATAAGCAGGAGTTGGAACCAGATGTGGAACAATGGGCTGGTTTAAAATCGGGAAAGGAATGAATCAAGGCTGTATACTGTCACCCTGCTTATATAACTTATTTGCAGAGTACATCATGTGAAATGCTGGGCTGGAGGAAGCACAAGCTGGATTCAAGATTGCCGGGAGAAATATCAACAACCTCAGATATGCAGATGATAACACTAATGGAGTAAAATGAAGAGGAACTAAAGAGCCTCTTGATGAAGGTGAAAGAGAAGAGTGAAAAAGCTGGCTTGAAACCCAACATTAAAAAAACTAAGATCACGGCATCTGGTCCCATCACTTCTTGGCAAATAGGAGGAGAAAAAGTAGAAACAGTGACAGACTTTATTTTCTCCGGCTCCAAAATCACTGCAGATGATGACTGCAACCGTCAAGTTAAAAGGTACTTGCTCCTTGGAAGGAAAGCTATGACAAACCAAACCTAGATAGCACATTAAAAAGCAGACATGATGACTTGGCTGACAGAAGTCCGTATAAACAAAGCTATGGTTTTTCCAGTAGTCATCTACAGATGTGAGCGTTGGAACATAAAGAGGCTGAGTGCTGAAGAACTGAAGTTTTCACATTGTGGTGCTGGAGAAGACTCTTGAGAGTCCCTTACTCTGCAAGAAGATCAAACCAATTAATCCTAAAGGAAATCAACCATGAATGTTCATTGGAAGGACTGATGTTGAAGCTAAAGCTCCAATACTTTGGCCACCTGATTCAAAAAGCCAACTTACTAGAAAAGACTCTGATGCTGGGAAAGATTGAAAGCAAAAGAAGGGGGCTGCAGATGATGAGATGGTTAGATAGGATCACTAACTCAATGGACGTGAATTTGAGCAAAGTTCGAGCAAAGTCAGAAAAACAGTGGAGGACAGAGGAGCCTGATGTGCTGCAGTGCACAGGGTCACAGAGCCGGACACGACTCAGTGACTGACGACAACAACAATACACACAGAGATTTGGGTTTTTCCAAAGGTAAGATCACCCTACTAATGTTACTCTGTTACTCTATGTCTACATTTATATCATATAGACAGTTTTCCAAGTGTATACATATAACCCTCACTTATTAAAAAGTAACTGCATGCTATATTCTGAATTACAGATAAACCATAATTTATTCAACATTTCCTGACAGAAATTCAAATTGTCTTTAGTTTTTTTGCAGTCACAGACTGAGCTTTAGTAAACTTCCTCGGACATAGAACCTTACAAACTGGACCCTTGATTTCACAGGATAAATGAACAAAAACGGCATTACTGAATTTAATCTCTGTATTTTTTAATAGGTAGCTGGCTGTATGCCCAAAAGGAATAGCAATTCATATTTACAGCAGCAATGGATAAGTGCTCATTGTCTCACCCTCTTGCCAGATACACTACCAAGGTCTCTGAGATAATATTTTGCCTATTTGATAGTCAAAACTGGTATTTCATTGCATTTGTTTGATTACCAGTAAAATTTGGATCTGCACTCTTCTGTTATCAGGGTTAGACTCATAAAAAAGAGCCATGTGCAAGGCCAAACAATGCAATCTGCCTCCGAGGCTGGTAGTTATCCCTACAAGACAGGGGCAAGGTCTGTTGGATTCTGGGCAAAGCCCACCCTCAGTCAGACAGTAGGGTCTATACCCGGGGCATCAGAGAAAGAAAGGAAGACACAACTGGGCTCGGAGGTGTGAATGGTTCAATAACAACAGTAAATAAATGGAGAGGTAAGTGGGGTCATTCTTATTAACTCTCAAAGGCTGTATCAAAACCAGGTCTTACAGGTGAGGGGGTAAGGAACACTGAAGACCAGATGCTTCTTTTACAGCCTTCGCCCCTCACCTGCAGGGTAAATAAGAAAGAAGAAAAAGAAATGACAAAAAGAGAAAGAAAGGAAAAAAAAAAACCCAGTTTCCTTGAGCGAGGCCCAGGCTCCTGTAAGAGGGCGGGGTGTCTGGAGCCTCTGATACAGGAAAGCAGACAGAGCGGCCTCCCACAGCTCAGCCCACTGCCTCCAACTGCGAATGAAATCTGAGGACCAGCTGGAGGCCAGCGTGGAGGGGCCGCCATCAGCCGCACCACGGCTCAAACCAGAGGCCTGCCTCTGGACAGGCCGTAGTTCTCCAAAACTTCTTTTTCCATTTTGAAAAATGAGAGAGGGGTTTGGAATTTCTGATGTGGAAGGCCACTTCCGATTCTAAGATTCTATAATTCCAAAGATAACATGTTGATAGTTTTCTGATAATTTCAGCTCATCTCTAAGTGGTATCCATGAAAAAGTTGAAAGGTCGTACAATTTGCAGTCTAGGGTTCAGGTCCCAACCTGCCAGCTACGTGATCTTAGACAAGCGCTGTGATTCCTCTGAGACTTTCCTCATCTATAAAATGGACAAAATAAACCTCATAGTGTTGCTATAAGATTTAAGCATTTGAGAGGGTACTTATAAACTGCAAAGGTTAAAACAAACTCAGCAGAATGTTCTTACTAAGTCTGAGATGCTCGTTCCCATTTCTTCCCTTAGTTTAAACTTCACTAATCAGATACTTAGATCATTCATTCTGAAAATATTGAAAGAATGTCTTCTGTTCTAGGCACTGGAGATACTTTAGTGAATAAGACGCTGGAGGTCACTGACTTCACAGGACTTGGACCTGAAGATGTTCTTTTAACATCTGCATCAGACAAGGAAATCCGGACACGTAAACATTTTAGCAAGCTACATAAAAGGTAAACAAGTTGTGTCCAGTATTGCAGATATGAATTCAATACATATGTGCAGAGCTCCTACTATAGCCCCAGACCTAAGGACCAGGCACTGTTCTAGGTGTGGGGAGGCTGAGCTCTGCACAAGACATACCAGGTCTCTGGCCTTCTGAAGCTTACAATCCACCAAGAGTTGACTCAACCAGACTATCACTGATTATATGAGTACATATGACTTCCCTGGTGGTTCAGATGGTAAAGAATCTGCCTGCAATTCAGGAGACCCAGGTTCGATCCCTGGGTTGGGACGATCCCCTGGAGAAGGAAATGGCAACCCACTCCAGCATTCTTGCCTGGAGAATTCCATGGACAGAGGAGCCTGGCGGGCTACAGTCCATGGGGTTGCAGAGTTGGACACAACTGAGCGACTAACATATATATACATATATATTTTTTTTATTACATATGTAAGGCACAGCCAAAGAGAAGTATGAAGCTGCTATGAGAAGTGTGAACATGGCTCTGGACCCAGGGCTGCAGGCCTCTTCTCGGGCTACACTCAGGATGGGAGACATCATAAACTCTGACTTGTCCCCCTCATGTCTCATTTCTCCTTCCAACTATTGAGCCTGGACAAGTTAACCGCCTTTACCAAGGAATGAGATGTCTGGGTGGAGAAAGTAACCACAAGTATTTTTCAGCTGTGGTCAGTTGTTACGGCTTAATTAGATTTTCAAACAGCATTCACCCATTCTGCTGAAGTGTGACTCAGCTTCATCCTTCTTTCAGGTTCCTCTGAATTTACCCGGTGACTCACTTAACGTAACGACTCCACAGCCAGTAACAGACCACCAGCTGCCCTCTGACCTCTGAAGTATGGATCACTGTGCTGCATACTCAGCTGTTCATTCAGCAACTGTGGATTCTTTTACATGCAACATGGTACTAGGCCCTTGCTTCTGGCATCTACAATCACATTTGAAAACTTATATCAGCCTCAGGCCATTTGCATCTCTCTTTGAAGACAGTATGAGTGGATACCATTTGATTAAAGGAGATACAGGAGCTCGCACGAAGGAGACATCACTTCTGGCTAGAGTTAACTAGGGAAGCAGAGGCTGCAGCTCTGATGAGAACCTGCTTCATCCGGGACATTTTACGTAGATTCTTGGATTTGATGTGGAATGCTGCACAAAGACCTTGGAGGTGGAGACCTTGAGTAATGGGAAGAATTAGGAAACGCAGAAATGAAGTTTCAACTGAGAATTTATCCACGGCCCAGTGCTGGTCAGGCACCCAGGTGAGCAGTGTGGACCTTGGAGCAAAGGACTTTCAGCAGGAGACACACACAAATAAACAGGCAATTACAACTACGATATGGTGTAAGGTGTGCTACAATAGATAAAAACACCGGGGTAATGGGAGAACACAATAAGGCGTATTTGTCAGGATTTGTTCAGTTGCACTTAAGCTAAACTGTGACGGACTGGCTTATGTCACCAGGAACCTCGGTGGATCCAGGACTTAAGGAAGCTCTCTCTGTGTGTCACCACGTCCTGCAATTTTGCAGATGGTGTGTTCTTCCAGATGAACGTTCTTTGACACAGTGACCCCAGACGCAAGAGGCAGGCTTCCAGCTAGCTCCAGTGGAAGGAAGTTAGGGAGGGACTTTGGCCCTGCTTGGGCCATTCAGCTTTCCCTTAAACTGTTGCCCAGGGAAAGGGAACTATGATTAACACACTGGGTTTATGCGTCTATCCCTGTTGGTGGACGGGTAGAGACGGGGAGGGAGGCGGCGGGGTGTTGGGGGGGCGGCGGGGGGTGGTGGAAGAAATACATGCTGGGTCACCGAAAACAACGGCTACCATGAAGAGGCCCTAAAGGGAACACGGGCTGGAACAGAGAGCAAGGCGTGTGCACGGTGAGTTCCTGGGCTGCTGGGAGATTAGTCTGGCCAGAGCTGGGGTCACACCCAAGAGCAGGGAGGGAAACTGAGGCCAGACTGTGCAGGGCTTTGAATGCCTGGCCAAGGACACTAGGTCAGCCTGATGGGTACGTGGTGACGGTTCTGTGCAGAATCTTTCCCATTTTCCTGAAAATCATTCAGAGCAACAAGAATAGAGGTGTGAAACACCAACAAGCTTACATCTTTAGTAAATAAAACAAGGAAAGGAGAAGTTTCACAGACTTCGCATGGTGCGCAGTGTCACCCCCACCGCCAACAAACACGGGAAACTATAATGGGAGATTCAGCAGGTGCCCCAGGGAAGGGCAGAAATGGCACAAGGGTCCTGAGGGGGCAGGTCTCAGCAATGCCCAGTGAAAATTCAGCCCAGGAGACGACTCAGCCTGGGTGGGAACAGCTGGGTGAGCGGGACTAAGGAGGAAGAGGGCAGGGACACTGGGGAGGAAGAAATAAATCTGTGAGTGACTGCGGCAGCCACAGTTGCAGCTCAGGAAAGCGAGGAGAGCAGGCGGGCAGGAAGGGGCAGGATGCCTGGGAAGCAGGGGCTGGGGGAGGAACCAGGATGAATGATAGGAGCTCAGCTGAGCCAGGTTACAGCTCTAAACGGAGAGGACACCCTGATGCACGAAGGTGCCATGAAGTCAGGTATACGCTGCACGACAGAGGCAGGAAGCCTGGAGCTGAGAATTGCGGACAGCTCCCTCGTTCCCATCATGGGATTCTCTTGCTAACAGTCGTTTTAGAAAACTCCGACTCATTCCAAAATGATAAAAAGTTAGAGGTCAACATTCAGTCAAAGGCACTGTCAGGAACACATCTCTACAAAAGTACCGTCAGAAGAAAACTCTGAAGAGGAGCAACGAAACTTCCCTGCAGGCTAAGAAAACTCAACAGAAAACTGTGGCCACAAAGCAGAAGCAAGTTTTATTCCAAAGTCCCATGATGAATTTTTACAAATGTAACGAGGCAGCGGCAGCTAAGCAGGGAGCTGACAAAGCAGAAATGGTTCAAGGAGGGGATGGTGAGGTCAAGGACCAGAAGGGGACAGAGAGCGGGAGGGCAGGGGACAGAAACGGGTAGATTTAGGGAGTGAGCGTAAGAAAAATAAATGCCAGACGTTTCAGAACAAAAACCAATTACAAGGAACACAAGAGAGACCAGACACCACTCTGAGGGATACCGTGGAAGATACAGAGAAATAAAAGTGAAGATAAAGTGGAAATTAATAAAAATCATTAGAGACAGAGTGATGGGGAAGAAGACAGGCTAAGGGAAACTGCACAAACATCAGGTCAGGGTAACTGAGGGAAAAACCCAAAACAAGCCAACAGAACGGATACTTTAAAATGAGCCCAATTTTAAGTAGGGATTGGAGGGAGAGCTAGGCCCAGGTCACAGACCTGAATTTAGTAGCAAGGCGGAGAGGGCAGGCCTGGCAGTCTTCTGCAAGGCTGCGTATCTGGGGGCAGGTCAGAGGCATCTTCCCTGGGGGCTCTAGGGCACTTCCCCTGAACTGCAGTATCGCAGGAGGGACACAGAGGGAATGGACCGAGCATCTCTGCTCCCTGGTCCTGGCTCAGCCCCTTGGAGCAGGGGCAGGGGGGCGGGGGGGCGGGTAGCGCCTTAGATACAAGTTAGCAATTAGAGAACCAAAACTACAGAGATTAATGTAATAAACATGTATCCAGCACCCAACTTTATAAAATCTTAACATTTTACCATATTTGCTTCAGATGTTTTTAAGGAGAAAAACAAGTTTACTGATATAGCTGAAGCCAATTGTGAACCCCTTGGATCCCATTCATCTCCACAACCCCCGTGAGATACCAGTAGCCTGAAATTGATCTCTGCTTGCTGGCTTTTATGCTATTACTGTATAAGTAAGTATCCATAACGATATGTAATATTTCTTTCACAAGCTTTCAAATTTGATATAAAGGTATCATACTGAATGTTTTGATCTAAAATTTGCTTCCCCTCCACCAAACATTATGTTTTTGAAATTTATCTTTGTTGACACATGTGGCTTTACTTCATTTTAACCATAGCACAATATATCACAATGTATCCATGCGGTCTTTTGTCGATGAACCTCTGAAAAAAGGTCTGATGGTTATTTTATAAAACTAAAGCATATACCCACCAATTCACCTCTTAGGTACCACTCAAAAGAAATGAATATGCTTGTCCACAAAAAAGAAAGAAACCAGACACAAAATAGTGTGTATGCAAGATTCCATTTCTGCATACAATATATACAAACACATATACATTCATATATATTCATAGTATGACCAATCTATGGTGGGAAAAAGAATGGTGGCTGCCTCTACGAAGGCGAAAATGGGAATTAACAAGAAAAGGAAACTGCGGAAGTGACAGTAATAGTCTATAATTTGTCAGGAGTTTGGGTTACACAAGTGTATCTGTTAAGAATGTATACTTGATATTTGTATTTTTCATTGAAATTTTATCAAAGAAAAAACTAAACAAATATTGAACAATGGAGAAAAGATAATCTCTTCAATAAGTATTACTGGGAAAACTGGACAACTGTATGTAAAAGAATAAATTTTTTAAAATGTATTAAAACCTAAATATAAGATCTAAATACCTACAACTCCTAGAACAGAACACAGGCAGAATGCTCTTTGACATAAATCACAGTGATATTTTTTTGGATCTCTCACCTGAGGCAAAAGAAACAAAAGCAAAAATAAATAAGAGGGACCTAATTAAGTTTACTAGGTTTTGCACAGAAAAAGAAAATAATCAACAAAATGAAAAGACAACCTACTGAATGGGAGAAAATATTTGCAAAAGATATGACCAATAATGGGTTAATAACCAAAATATATAAACAGCTCATACAACTCAATTAAAAAAAAAATGAGCAGAAGGCTGAAAAGACTTTTCCAAAGCAGACAGACAGACGGCCACAGGCCCGTGAAAAGATGTTCCAGTTGCTAATCGTCAGAGAAATGCAAATCAAAAATCACAGTGAGATGGCAATTCACACCTGTCAGAATGCCTGTCATTAAAATGTCTGCAAGTAACAAACGCTGGTGAGGAAGTAGAGAAAAGGGAAACCTAGAGCACGGTTGGCGGGGATGCGAACGGGTGCAGTCACTACAGAGAACAGCATGCAGTTTCCTTCGTAAACTGAAAACAGAACTACCGCACGATCCAGCAATCCCACTGCTGGGTCCAGATCCAAAGAAAACAAATTCATTCAAAAAAGGTACAGGGAACCCCCGGTTCATAGCGGCGTTATTTACAATAGCCAACATATGGAAGCATCCTAAGTGCCCATCAACAGATGAAGATGGATATCTATATATAATGCTGCTGCTGCTGCTGCTGCTAAGTCGATTCAGTCGTGTCCGACTCTGTGTGACCCCGCAGACAGCAGCCCATTAGGCTCCTCTGTCCCTGGGATTCTCCAGGCAAGAACACTGGAGTGGGTCGCCATTTCCTTCTCCAATGCATGAAAGTGAAAAGTGAAAGTAAAGTCGCTCAGTCATGCCCGACTCTTCGAGACCCCATGGACTGCAGCCTACCAGGCTCCTCCGTCCATGGGATTTTCCAGGGAAGAGTACTGGAGTGGGGTGCCATTGCCTTCTCCGATATATATATATAATGCTACCCAGACATAAAAAAAGAATGAAATGCTGCCATTTGCAACAATGTGGATGGACTAGAGGGTATTATGCTTAGTGAAATAAGCCAGAGAAAGACAGGTACTATATCTTATCACTTAATGTGGAGGAATCTTAAAAAACAAAACTGAATATGAGTATATTCTCTACTAAAAGAGAATATAACAGTCTGTTATATTCTCTCAGATACAGAGAACTAGTGGATACCAGTGGGGAGGGGGAAGGAAAGAGGGGCAAGATAGGGGTAGGGAATTAGTAGATACAAACTACCATTATAAAATAAATAAAAATACAATGTTATATTCCCTGTGCCGTACTATACAGCACAGGGGATTTAACAAAGGTTGCATAATAAATTTAAATGCAGTATAAATTATAAAGAGTTGGACATGACTGAGGGACTGAACAAAAACAACAGGTTATAAAAATATTGAGTCGCTATGTTGTACACCAGAAACTAATACTAGAAATCAACTATGTTTCAATTAAAACAAAAAACAAATACTGACATCTGTTAATGCTATGCATGCTGAAGTATTTAGAGGGAAGTAAGTAAGCGTGAGTCACTCAGTTGTGTCAGACTCTTCGTCACCCCATGGACTATAGCCCGCTAGGCTCCTGTGGGTTGTACCCAGGCAAGTATCCAGTCAAGAATACTGGAGTGGGTTGCCATTTCCTTCTCCAGGGGACTGTCCTTACTCAGGGATGGAACCCAGGTCTCCTGCATTGCAGGCAGATTCTTTACCATCTGAGCCACCAGGGAAAATATATCCTAAATTCTAAAACTATCCCAAATTGATATCCCCCATTTTTTTTTTTTTTTTGGAAATGCATCAAAAAACAAGATGGAATGACAGATAGAAGAGGCCTGGAAAGATCAAGCATAGCACAATGTTGATGAAATTTAGACAGTGAGTATATGGGTGTTTATTATAAAATCCTTTCAACTTTGCTGAACATTTTAAATTGTCCTATGAAAATTTCCTCCCACATTTTAACATTTAGCTAATCTAAAGCCAACTCTTGAGTTCATCCTTCCCTGAAGCCACTTTTCCCTTCACCTTCCCCATTCTGGTAAGTGACAAACGTTCACCTAGGTGCTCCTCTTTGGGTTGTCCCCGTCCCACACGTCTAATCCATCAGCACATCCTTTCAGCTCTACCTTCAGCATGTGTCCTGAATGCAACCACCTGGCCATGAGCCTGCCACAACATCCCTGTTCCAGTCCACACCATCATCTTTTACCTGGACCTACTAGTCCACCAACTGGTCTCCCTGCTTCCACTCGCCCCCTTAGAATCTATGCTCCACACAGCAGTCACGCTGATCACTTTAAAATGCATCCTCCTGCTTCCTCTTCTCCCACTCACTCTATTCCAGCCATCCTGATCTCCTCCTCAATGTCTATTAACTATGCCAAGGTTCCTCTGCTTGGAGTTTTCTCCCTCCTCATCCACAGGGCTTGTTCTCTCACTTCATGGTTCTCCGGTCATGTCACACCAGAAAGGTTCCCGAACATCTATCTAATATAGTATTTCCCACCACATCCCCCATGCTGCCTGTATTTTTCCTCTGAGATTTTACTACTATCTGACATGTTTGTTTCCTATGCACCCCCACTAGAATTAATGTTCAAAGGACGGGAATTTTTGTTTATGTTATTATATATAATGTCTGCAGTTCATTCACTCATTGCAACCCCATGAACTGCAGCACGCCAGGCCTCCCTGTCCATCACCAACTCCCAGAGCTTGCTCAAACTCATGTCCATGGAGTCGTGATGCCATCCAACCATCTCATTCTCTGTCCTCCCCATCTCCTCCCTCCTTCAATCTTTCCCAGCATCAGGGTCTTTGCTAACGAGTCAGTTCTTTGAATCAGGTGGCCTAGTGTTTGTTGAATATATTAAATAGATAAAATAGCACCTTCTCTGAGTCTATCCCATGTCCCTCCCCATCTTCTACTGCTAAAGTAGTCCCCTCTCTCATATTAGAATATTTTACCTTTTCCACAGTGCTAATTCTTTTCACAATATTTTTTAAAATTTTTATTTTAAAAAATTTTATTTTTAATTGGAGGACAATTGATCACAATATTGTGCTGATTTCTGTCATACATCAACAGGAATCAGCCATAGGCATACATCTGTCCTCTCCCTCCTGAGTCTCCCTCCCCCATGGCACCCCTCTAAGTTGTCAGAGAGCACGGGGTTTGAGCTCCCTGCATCATATAGCAAGTTTCCACTGGCTATGTTTTACACATGGTAATATATGTATTTCCATGCTACTCTCTCAATTTGTCCCACCCTCTCCTTCCCCCACTGTGTCCACAAGTCTTTTTCTATGTCTGCATCCCCGCTGCTGCCCTGCAAATAGGTTCATCTGAACCATCTTTCTAGATTTCAAATATATGCATTTATACGTGATATTCATTTTTCTCTGACTTATTTCACTCTGTATAATAGGCTCTAGGTTCATGTACCTCAACCTAAAAATAATTATTTTTATTTATTTGGCTACATCCAGTATTTAGTTCCCACAAAAGTACATGGGGACTACAGGGAAGTCCCCATAGTGCTTATTAACAGTTATCTGTTACACATCTATTCTCTGTCAGTCAGTCAGTTCAGTTGCTCAGTCATGTCCAACCCCATGGACTGCAGCATGCCAGGCCTCCCTGTCCATCACCGACTCCCAGAGCTTGCTCAAACTCATATCCCTTGAGTCGGGGATGCCATCCAACCATCTCATTCTCTGTCGTCCCCTTCTCCTGCCTTCAAACTTTCCCAGCATCAGGGTCTTTTCAAATGAGTCCATTCTTCGCATCAAGTGGCCAAAGTACTGGAGTTTCAGCTTAGCATCAGTCCTTCCGATGAATACTCAGGACTGATTTCCTTTAGGATGGACTGGTTGGATCTCCGTGCAGTGCAAGGGACTCTCAAAAGTCTTCTCCAGCACCACAGTTCAAGCTCTCTGTCCCCGACCCCCCAAAAATGTAAGCTCTTGTGGACAGTTCACATCCTGCAGTTAACAGCGCCTGGCCCAGAGGGGGCTGATCCAACCCTCACCCTCCTGTCTGCTTCAATCTCCACGCAGAGCTTCTGGATTTCCAAGGCTGCTGTTTACCCCTGTTCTTTCCCTGCACTGGGAGCGGGGCCGGCCGCACGGGCTTCAGGGCCAGCTCGCGCTCCCACCCCACTAGAGGCCGTCCTCCTCACGGGCCCGCCTCCCAGATGACAGCCGCGGACAGTGCGGCTGAGCGGGCGCCCTGGGCCCTGACCCCGCGGGGCTGCAGGGCCCCCGAGCCCGGGAGCAGCTCCGCCTCTAGAAGGCGGCGCTCGGCCGCGACCCGGCCGGCCCTCCGAGCTGCCCGCAACGAAGCGCTTCCCCCGGGGCATCCGTCCCCGGCAGGAGAGCCGCCCCCGGCGAGCACGGAGGCCGCCGTCGGCCAGCCCCCAGGCCCAGCGTGAGGGGGCCCCCAGAGGCAGCCTCCGTCCCCCCAGCCTCCTGCAGCCTGGGAAGGGCCGTGGGAGAGGCCGGAGGCCAGGGGTGAAGGGGCGCCCAGCCTCCGGCCGCTGGGACACCTTCTAGAGGAGGCGTCTCTGCGTCTGGACGGATTCCCAGGAGGTAGCTGGGTAAGGCAGTAGAAGTGGGGGGAGAGGTGCAGGCGCAAAGGTCGGAAGTGAAAAAGGCAGGGTTGAGCAGGACGGCACCCCGTTGAATTTCCTGGGTTCGAGAGGCTGTGTGTGTTAAGTAGGGGCCTTGGCCTTTAACCGAAAGTGATCCACAACAGGCCCTTGGCTGGGTGGTTAGATCTGTGCTTTAGAGAGCTTGGGAGATACACTGGAACACAAAATAGAAGGGGCAACACATGTCAGGAAAACCAGTTAGGAGATTACTGCAGTATTTAAGGAAAGAATGGAGTCCTGAACTAAGGGGGTAGGGGGAGAGAATTTGGAAATGATGCGATGGTCAGGTCAGTTTAGTTGCTCAGTCGTGTCCGACTCTTTGCGACTCCATGGACTGCAGCATGCCAGACCTCCCTGTCCATCACCAACTCCTGGAGCTTGCTCAAACTCATGTCCATTGAGTCGGTGATGCCATCCAACCACCTCATCCTCTGTCGTCCCCTGCTCCTCCCCGCCTTCAATCTTTCCCAGCATCAGGGTCTTTTCAAATGTCAGTTCTTCCCATCAGGTGGCGAAAGTACTGGAGTTTCAGCTTCAACATCAGTCCTTCCAGTAACACCCAGGACTGATTTCCTTTAGAGATGCAATGATAATTGGAAGACAATACAGCACAGGGGGCTGGAATCAGATTCCACTAGGGGACTAAGATGACTCCCAGCATTCTGATTTGGAAACTAGGTCTGCTGTTCTCAAAGTGTGTTCCAGAGATGTCTTGGGGGGCGGGGATCCCAAAGGCCCTTTCAGAAGGACCAAAAGGTCACCACAACTATTTTCACAAAAAAATTAAGATGTTTGTCTTTTTCAACACGTTACTGTTGGCTCTGATGATGCAAATGCAATGTCAGTTAAAACCACTGGTGCCCTAGAACAAATCAAGGCAGCAAACTATACTAGCAGTCCTTGTACCACCACTCCCCAGGTCAAAAATAAAGCCGGGATACTGAAAAATATCCATAATGAAGCAATATAAAGAACAGTAGGATGGGTAATCCAGTATTGCAATCTGGAAGGATTGTTTTTTATATAGTTTCGTTTTGGCTAATACAGATAATAAGGAAGTCTAATGAAATGGTGGGGGGGGGGGAGTTTTATTCCTCTCCTATATGTTAGAAATGCTGATTATCATTTAGCCACATTCATTGTTGTTTAACTTCAAATCAGCCCTATAACAATAAAAAGGTATTACCCTGACCAAAGTTAGAACTTGAGCAACAAGATATACAGAAATCATTGGATGACTTAATAAATGAAGAGGAGACAAATTTCCCACATGGAAGAATTCCAAATGAACCATGTAGATACTTTACCCTGAAGGAGGGGGGCATAAGGACCCACTCCTTAGGTGTGGGCTGCATACGGCGACTTCCTTCCCAAGAGTAGGTATATAGTGGGATGTGGGGGGCAACTTTACAATGGAAAAGCCTGACAAACATGACCAGGTGATCAAGGTCAACATCAGCAGTTCATAAACCATGATGGAGCTTTGATATGATGTGATGAAAATGACACTTTACCTCTGTGATCTTCTTCCTCCAAACCCATAAACATCTAACCATGAGAAAAACATCAGATAAATCCCCATAGAGACATCCTCCAAAATACTTGATCAGCATTCCTAAAAACTGTCGAGGTCATCAAGAACAAGAGCCTGAGAAACAGTCACAGCCAAGAGGAACCATAAGAAGACGTGACTTCTAAATGTGATGTGTGTATCCTGCCACAGTGAGAAGATGTTAGGGTAAACTAAGGAAATCTGAATGAAATATAGACTTTAATTGTTCTCAACTTTGCATTATAATAATAATATAATGCAATGATATTGGTTCATATGGTAACAAACGCACCACAGTAAAGTGAGATGTCAATAATAGGGGAAACTGCCATGGTGGGGCCTGGAGAAGGCAATGGTACCCCACTCCAGTACTCTTGCCTGGAAAATCCCATGGATGGAGGAGCCTGGTGGGCTGCAGTCCATGGGGTCGCACAGAGTCGGACATGACTGAGCAACTTCACTTTCACTTTTCACTTTCATGCATTGGAGAAGGAAATGGCAACCCACTCCAGTACTCTTGCCTGGAAAATCCCATGGACGGAGGAGCCTGGAAGGCTGCAGTCCATGGGGTCACTAACAGTCAGGCATGACTGAGTGACTTCCCTTTCACTTTTCACTTGCATGCATTGGAGAAGGAAATGGCAACCCACTCCAGTGTTCTTGCCTGGAGAATCCCAGGGACAGGGGAGCCTGGTGGGCTGCCATCTATGGGGTCGCACAGAGTTGGACACGACTGAAGCGACTTAGCAGCAGCAGCAGCCATGATGGGGGACGGTGAAAGAGATGAGAGGAGTTTATGGAAGCTCTGTTCTACCTGCTTGATTTTTCTGTAGAACTTTTCTAAAAGATAGTTTATTAATTTTAAAAATCCTAATATTAATTGGGAATAATTCTACCATCCATCACTCTAACCTTACAGAATTTAAGTTTTATAATGAGATATCCTATCCATAATTCAATTCAGTATTTATCAAGCTCCTATCAAGCATGCCTCTGAACAGGTGGGTACCGGCTGTAAAAAAAAAAAAAAAGAACAAAACAAGGCCCACCGCCTAGTTGAAGACAAAAGACATTTTAATTGGTAATTAATGTCCTGAGAGGTGAGCATAACTGAAGAGCACAGAGGAATGGCAGAGAAAAGGGGCAGAAGCAAGAAATAATTGGGACTGGGCCTAATTTTTTTCTTTTTTAAAATCCGTCCTTCTAAGAATCTTCCCTTTTTTTTTTTTTCCTTTTTGCTGAAAATGAAAGCACTGTAGAGGCAACAGTTTATTTACCATGGTGTTTTAACGTTGCATGTACAAGGGACAAAATATACTTTAGAAAATGCCAAAGTTTCTAAAACTGTTACAAGTATAAAGGAATTTCATACATTTCAAAGTAAGTGAATATTAAAACTGGGATGAGTAGAAAAAAGAGGGAGCTAAAAATGAACATATACAAATACAAAACAAAGATAACACTGAAAGATGATACCTAAAATAGGTACCCAAAAGGACGACTACAGGGACAAAACTTGGGGAAACAGCAGTTTTATAACCTGCATGTCTATGAGTATAAACTAGTAAGGGGGGTGGATAGGAGAGTGAAGATAGCACTTAGCATCTGCTCTCTGACAGGCACACATCCAAGTGTGCTCGGTGGCTAAGTCGTGTCCGACTCTGCAGTCCCATGGACCGAACCACACCAGGTTCTTCTGTTCTCCACTAACTCCAGGAGTTTACTCAAATTAATGTCCATTGTGTATACAGAGGGTGTTGATACACATGATAAAATTTAATCTGAAAAGGCCTTGAAACAAGGGTCTGTTATCTTTTCTCCATAAAACTCAGGTTTACAGGGATTAAGACGACTTACAGCGTGGCAAGATTCCACGCTCTGTCCACCTGAAAGGTAAGGCCTGTTCATTTTGGTCCCACCTGAGCAGAGACCAGGTCCTGGTAATATGGCAGAATCCACCCTGTCCCTTTCCACACAAAGCAGTCTTAGGATTTTAACGTCTCCTCTACCAGGATTCCACCCTGTTCACTTCATAGTCAACCGCATGGTCCACAGAACACTTCTAGTTATGGTGTCTCATTTACTAGTTGGCCCGGCGCTGGGCTTCCAAACTTCCGAGAGTGGTTTTCAGTGTCACTACCAAATTCACTCACGGAGACCACCAGTTTTGCTTACGTTCCAGTCATAAGCTTGTTGGAACCTCCCATTTCTTATCATCACGCAATTAGCTCCCTAAGCTTTACGCTGGAACAGCACAGCGCTGTGAGGTGACTACAAAAAGGAGCCAACTCCCCCCTCCTCGAGAAAGCCATCATAAACCATCCTAAGAGGTATAAAGTTTCCTGGGCCTCTTCTGATTCCATGACACCTTTTTGTGCGCTAAGTCACTTCAGTCGTGTGCGACCCCATGGATTGTAGCCCAAGAGGCTCCTCTGTCCACGAGGACTCTCCAGGCAAGAAACCTGGAGCACGGGTTGCCATTTCCTACTCCAGGGCATCTTCCCGACCCAGGGATCGAACTTGCATCTCTCATGTCTCTCGCACTGACAGGCGGGTTCTTTACCAGTTAGCGCCACCTGGGAAGCCTGTGTCACCTTAGACAAGACCCTTATTTCCTCACGGGTAAACCTGGGAGGGAAACAAATTATCTGCCGGCGTCCGGAGACTGTGGTGAGAAAACAGTGGAGGGCTTTGCCTGAAGCGCACGCGTGATTTCGAGGCTCCGCGGGCCGCGCGGCACAAAAGGCGCGGAGCCGAGAGCCTGGGGCCGCCGCCTCCCGGTGCATCTCGGGAAGGCCCCGGGCCGCGCCGCCGCGCCGGGGCTCCCGGCCTCCCCCGGCGGCTCCACCCGGGCCCAGGCAGAGAGGCGAGCACGGCCTGCCGGCGTCCGGCGCGAGCCACCGCGGGGCCCAGGAAGCTTCCGCAAGGCTCCTCCCGCCCCGGGGGTCTTTGTTCCCGCCGGGCGTCCCCCACCCCACTTTCTCGCCCCGCAAATCAGGGCTGCGGGAGGGTCCACGGCTGGTCCTACTTGGAGATACCCCGATCTTGGGGGCGCGCCGAGGCGGACGTTAGCAGAGGCAGCGAAGAGAACCCCAAACTTGGATGCTAGGGGAAAAGGAGGGAAACACGCGCCGGACCGCCTCCTCGCCTGACCGCTCGGAGGCGGGCGGCGAGCTCCCGCGCTGGCGGCTGGCGCGGGCTCTGAAGGGCGCGCTGGCGGCTGCAGCGGCGGGGCGGGGCGCGGCGGGCAGGCCCTGGGCCTGCACGTGGTGGAACCGCTGTCCCCGTCGGGCATGGCCCCCGGAAAGCCACCGTTCTCTTGGGGAAAGGGGCAATGCCACCCGCCCACCCACACCCGGCCCCGTTCCCGAGAGATGTCTACGCTTCCTCTTGAAGACCTCTAGAATTGGAGGTTGGGAGGAGAGAGGGACCGCGCGGCTCGGCGCGAGCGTTTTGTTTCCTGCGCTGGGACCACTGAATGGGAAGCTGCCGGCAGGGGCTGGGTGACACGGGATGGAGGGACCCACCCCCTCGAAGAGCCGTGACCGAGTCCGCAGAGCAGAGGGCGGGGAAAATGAGGGTTGATGCATACCTCGGCGGGGGCGCTGGAGCAAACCGCAAGACAGGCATCCCTGAGCGTGGCGTCGTGGGGCTCCAGGGGTCCCAGCAGGCCTGGGTGGGGCGCGCGGCGACACACGCGGTCCGCGGCGCGCCGCGCTGTGTTTACATTCTGCAGCAGCTCCACGTTGTGCCGCCATCCCCGCCTCCCATTGGCCAGCTCGCCAGGCGGTTCCACGCTGTGCCGCCGTCCCCGCCTCCCATTGGCCAGCTCGCCAGTCCCCCTGGTGCCGCGCTCCGCCCGCAGGGGGCGGGCCCTTCGTGTCCTCGCGTCTCCTTAGAAAACCCGGGTTCCTGGAGGCCTAGGCGGGACAGCCAGCCTGCGCCACAGGATGGCCACTTCCTAGCCGCTCTGTGCCTCCCGCCCCCCCCATCCCCACCCCCGAGCCACCTCCACAGTGCCGTACGCCGGGGCCGGGGGCTGCGGCCTGACACCCGCGGTCTTCGAGAGTTGAGAGAGGAGGGAGGGAACAGAAACGTACTGGCGGGAGATGACGAAATCGAGCGGCGGGGAGCAGGGCTGAGGCGGCGGCGGAGGAGCGGAGCCCTCTTGAGAGGGTCTCTCCTGCCGCCGCGCCGCGCGGGCAGGGGAAGGGCAGGGGGCCGCGGTGAGCCAGCCCTGTGGGCCCTCGAGCCGGGCGGGCGCGGACGGAGGCCAGGGTGCGGCGCGGCGCGCGCCGGCGGGTGGCGGGCGCGCGGGGGAGGGGAGCGCGCTGTACGGAGGTGTCAGTCTGCGACGCATGCGCGCGGGGCGGGCCCGGCCTGGCCTATATATTGGGTTGGCGCCGGCGCCAGCTGAGAGCCGAGCGGTAGCGGGTCTGGCGGTGAGGAGGTGCCGGGCGCAGGGCGGGATGCGGGAGGAAAGAAACCCCCCCACCCCTACCCAACTCCTCACCCCCGGGTCGATCCATCTCGCGGGCGGGAGCCTGGGGGGCAGGGAAAGCGGGCAGGGCTGAGAAGCAGGCGTCTGGGGACGCCGGGTTCCCGCGTTCCGCGTCCCTGTCAGGACCCTTGGCAGGGGACCTGGGAGGTGGCAGGGGATGGAGGGCTGCCCCTAAGCGGGAGGCCCGCGGAGCAGCCCCTCCATCTCGGGGCTTCTCTGTGCCGCCCCCATTGGGGGACCTATCCCCTCAGAAGAGAGGGTCAGGATCTCCTTCACGGGGAGAAAAGTTCCCAGAGCCGACCGGTTTCCCCACACCACCCCGCTTTCTACCCCACCCCCACCCCCACTTTTTAAATGGAACTGCCTTTTCTTCGTCCTCATCTCCCATCTGGAGTCGGGGTCGCAGTGCCCCTCCAGGCGGTGGGCAGGGGCCGGCGGGGCCGGGAAGGAGGGAAAGGAGACTGAAGGACGTGACACAAGTTCCCTCCGCCCCCTGCTCCCCCGCCACCGCCGCTCTCCAAATTGGCGCGGAACCGGCTTCTCCTCAGAGTCTCGCCTCCAACAACCCCCCTCTCCCCGCGGCTTGTGCAGGGTGGGAGGTGGGGGAAAGTGGGGACGCTGCCCAGGCCCCGCTCGGAGTGGGGGGTGGGGGTCCGAGGGAGAGGGGTGCAGGACGCAGAAAAGATCCCATCTGCTTCCCTGCGCGTTCTGAGTGGCTCTGAGGGAGCTTTGCAAAATGTGTTTTGAAGACACTCCCGTCCGGGCTGTACCTTGAGTTGAGGGAATACAGGCATGTGTCTAATAAATCATGCGCTAATACAGTGCAGAAGTCATCGGGGTAAAATGGCTCGGGTCATCTCCTGAGGAACCTAGGTGTACGCCTCTCACTGGCACTTGGAGTATGTATGACCACGTATTTGACTCTGGTTTTTCCTCCCCACCCCCGCCCCCCCCAGAGGTTTCCTTCACCTGAAAGAAGAGAATGTCAAGACGCAGGTAACATTACTTATCTTGAAAATATGTTTCAAAGTTAGTTGCTGCCTTTGAGACGAATCACTTTCTAATTAAACTTCCTTCTTAAAAACTCTATAGTAGCCGTTTACAAGCTAAACAGCAGCCCCAGGCCAGTCAGACGGATTCCCCGCAAGAAGCCCAGATAATTCAGGCCAAGAAGAGGAAAACGGCCCAGGTGAGTTAAGGAGGGGAAGAGAGGAGAGAGAAAATTCCTTGCTGGGACCTTAGTGTAACCATGACTTTTTTATTTTCCAGGATGTCAAAAAAAGAAAAGAGGAGGTCACCAAGAAACATCAGTATGAAATAAGGGTAATGCAGAACTGGGCAGGGTTTGGGGGACACAAATGCGGGACAAAAGTAAAATTGTGTTATTGCTTTGACGTAGGAAGATTCCTCTGACACTTTTAATGCCCCTAGGGGTCAGCAGGAAGGCGCTTGTCTTTGGGTGGTTTTTATGTCCCTGAATCCTACTACAGCTGCAGAGTTAAGTTTGCCTTGACGCAGCTGGTTCCTCTTTGTAAATCCCTCCCTCTAGGAGCTGCCTGGTGCACCAGGGCCCGCCTAATCTGTCCAATGTAGTGCTCTTTGTTCCCTCTCTGACTATAGTGGAGGGTCCTAATAGTGCTCCTAGGGCATAAATAGGATGTAAAGTCGGTGGCAGACTGGCACCCAGCCCTTTGCTATCTACTCTGCCTATGTGTTGTACAGAAAACACTGTAGAAATAGTGGTTCTCTTTGAAGCCAGCAGTGACAGGAGAAAGGGCCCTTTAGATATTTAGTAATTGTTTCTACTTTCAAGGTTCTGCCTTCCTGTATTCTAAAGTTTAAGGCCTGGAACAGGCCTTAAAGGAGTGGAGAGAGTGGGGAAGTGCCCTGGACACTATTGTTAAATATAGAGGGAGAATTTTATAATATTGAAAGTGGTATTTGACTACAGATGCGTTTTGTTGTTCTCCTCTCCCTCAATACTTAATGTCTTGTATTTCCAGAATTGTAATTTGTTGTCTAAAACATCCTGTTACTATTTATGAACACTGATATGAGTTATAGGGCTATTAAATATGAATGTCAGCTTAAATTAACTAGACTGTCAGCACTGTTAGCTAATGATGGTGTTTGGGGGAAACTATAGACTGTTTAGAAGTATTAGCTTTCATTTAGAAAAGATCTCAGACAAATGCTGGTTTCTTACTGTACAAATATATTCTTGTTTTTTTTTTAAATAACAGAATTGTTGGCCGCCTGTATTATCAGGGGGGATCAGTCCTTGCATTATCATTGAAACACCCCACAAAGAAATAGGAACAAGTGACTTCTCCAGATTTACAAATTACAGATTTAAAAATCTTTTTATTAATCCTTCACCTTTACCTGATTTAAGGTAAGAAAAATTTCAATAATTTAATGTCAAAGATTAAGATTTACTGATGTGATATATGGTGCTATTTTGAGGGTTTTTTTGCCTTCATTATAAGATATAAAAACTTGTAAAAACTGCTTATTTTAAAACTAGTCTTTAAGCATATGTTTTCTGGCAGTAGTCCTATTGCAGATGACATAGGTATTTAAAACATTGATTGTGTAACATTATTTTCATTGCTTGCTGAAGACTGTAAGCCTTATCAGAACTGAATCACCTTTTTAATAGAGTTTAAGTAATTTATGTACATTGTTAAGTTGAAGTATTTTAACATGTACAGCATTTTTGATAGATTAGCTCCTCTTATTTCTTACCAAGATTAGTTATTAAGGTCTGTACTTTTTTATAGTTAATGAGTAAGAGGTACAGCTTATATAAAATATGTAGTAATTTATACTTGGCTTTAATAAGCAAATTAATGGACTCAGATGTTTAAACTCACCCATCTTCGTTTTGTCCTGTCCCACCTAATTCCCACTGCAGGGTACTGACAATCTGTTTGGAGGTGATTGAGACTATCTCTACTGGGATCATATGTTCTAAATATTTACTTTTTTAGTATTATTCTCGATAAGACACAGTTATCTTAAATCGGTGCCTTGGTAAAATATAAGTAAATGGGGACTAGAAGGCCTTCTTGCTGCTGCTGCTAAGTCATTCTTGAAATCTGTCAATTTAGATTACCATAGTCCAAGTTCTTTGTATAATTTCATGTTAAATAAATGGTTTCTTAAAGTAGCAATTTTTCCTAATTTAAGAGCTGTTCCTTCCAAATTCTAATTCAGTGTTTGGAAGTTCAGTTTACTCAATGTGAAACAGGTAGCTGTATATTATGTAGATCACACAATATTTTTCGCCTTTCCATAGCTGGGGATGTTCACAAGATGTTTGGCTAAACATGTTAAAAAAAGAGACCAGATATGTTCACGACAAACATTTTGAAGTTCTGCATTCTGAGTTGGAACCACAGATGAGGTCAATACTTCTAGACTGGCTTTTAGAGGTATGTTCTAGCAGTACAAATTTCCTTTTTCTCTGTATGATGGGAAAGTATTTAAACATAATATGCTTTCCATGTGCCCTAATGGTATATTACCTATTGTCAGGAGCCCTTTTGTTGTTGTTGTTTAGTGCTTATTTGGCTGTACATGGTCTTAGTTGTGGCATGTAGATCTTCAGTTGCAGTACATGAACTCTTAGTTGCAGCATGTGGGACCTAGTTCCCTCAAATCCCTGCATTGGGAGCACAGAGTCTTAACCATTGGACCACCAGGAAAGACCCCAGGAAGCATTTTTTGGGTGCTGTTCACCAGCAGATGATACCAAATGATAAGAGTAAAATCTTGACACAGCCACTATATCCCATACAACCCAAACACAATTTAGAAATCCTGGTATCTGAGTATTGCTGTGTACTAGGCACTGTTCTAGGTGCCAAGGATACTCGAGATGAACAGAATTTGACAAGGTTTTGAATTCTTTCGTGCAAAGTGAAAAGCCAGGACTAGGCTTCAGACCTCAGAAGTCCTTCATCACCAAAATCAAATTATGATTTGGAATCCTAATTTCTATATCCTAAATGATAAGGAGGCTTTTAATATCCAGTAGCCCTAAGCCCTCAAGACTCCGTGTAACTTCCTTTTATTATATTCCTCTGTTCATTTCAGAAATAAACTGTACCATTAAAGAAATAATTAGTGATCCAGAAGTCCCTAAAAATCTGTGCCAGAATGTTTATGCTCTCTTAGGCCCCATATCCTTTCTGGATAATAATTCTGAAAGAATCTCAAATTATTATTGAGGAAATGATTACCTGTATTGATAACAAACTGATTTTCCCACAATCCTTGGATATTTGCTCTGTAATTTCCCCGTTTTGTATAGAGACGGTGATCTTTAAGGGGGAAGTACCACATGGCAGAATAGATCTCAGAAGCTATCAGAAAAGTTCTTACGAGTACAAAATGTTGTCCTTCTGAATCTGGTCATCTTATTCCTTATTCTGACTAGAAGGGAAGATTATATTTCAATCATATGTGTACAAGACTGTAGTTGATTTCTGACTTTTTCTGAATATCTATTGATCATGAATGCAACTTTTCAGCATAATTTGTTGATTTTATTTTTCCTTTTTATATTAAATTGATTTTTATTCAGTGGTTGTCTTATAATTTATCCCTATTTTCCCTTAAATATATGATTACATATACAAAACCAAATAGAAGATAGTAAGTCAAATCCAGCAGAGCACTAATCTCTACTCTGTCTTAGTATATTCTTTCAGTCTAGGAATGCAAACATGGTTCAACATTTGAAACTCTATTTATAGTTTAAGGAAGAAAAATCATAAGGTTATATATCATGGATGTAAAAGGTATTTTTTGAAATTCAATATACATTCCTGATTTTAAAATGTGTAATTAACTAGGAATACATTTCCTTACCACGTTAAATGTTTATTAGAAACACGTTGATGTCTATCCCTGTTTCCTCCCTACTTCATGAAATTATTTTGAGAATTAAAAGCTTTCCCTATATTGTGGAAATGACAGATACTACTTATTAGTGATAGTAATAGTGTAACACTAGGGGAACTCCCATTACAGTCAGAAACAAGGAATACAATAAAAATTTTGACTATCACCAATGTTATCCATTTCAGTTTTCTTCTTTACTTCTTAAATGAGGTAAGAACATTGAAGAAACACCGCTGTCATTTTGTAGTTAAATGTATATCTAGAATGATGAAAGGAATCACTTGGAACTATCAGAAGACAAACTAAGCATCATGAAAACACCCACTCATTTATCATCAATAAAAATTAAATAGGAAAAAAGTTCTTATCAATAGTTAGCAAAATGTACCTGGAATAAACACATTAAATCCATGTGGGAAAAAAGCCTATGAAACTAATTAAGAGTCAGTGAGGATGGTAATAGATTTATTTATCCTGTTAGCACATGTTAATTTTTTCCTGCATTTGTGATTTGGTATCCTAAAAAAGTTGGGTTTCAGAAAACTCTTTAGTATGCTAAGAGGAACTTTGTAATTTGGAGAAATTAATGGAATAATATTTAAATGTTTGGATTCTTGTCTAGGTATGTGAAGTATACACACTTCATAGGGAAACATTTTATCTTGCACAAGACTTTTTTGATAGATTTATGTTGACACAAAAGGATATAAATAAAAATATGCTTCAACTGATTGGAATTACCTCATTATTCATTGCTTCCAAACTTGAGGTAAGCTCTCAGAGTTTATCCCTAGATATATTTACCCCAAACTCTTAAATTATAAGTCTCTGGTTTGATTCTGGAACTAGAATCTAGGTGAAATGTTCCATGACTCACTGTGCCAAACAAAACCACCAATGCTGTCTCTATATACCTAGTTATGGTGCTTGGATTCAACAGAATGGTCTCTGAAACCTACTTAACCAATCAAATGCAATAAATGCTATGTTCAGTTAGAATAATGATCTAAATTCAGCCTAATATTTCTGTATCTGATAATAGTGCCAGGGTAGAAGGAAATAACTTTTCTGCCTGAAATCTTTTTTCACATAGTTTCAATCTACTTTTCTTAAGTTCAACACAGATCATTAGTAACTTCATCTTATGTTTTCAAAGCCTGTACAGTTTTGAGAATACGGGAGGGACTGAATCATGCATTAATTTCCTTAAGTGTATTTTTCTTCCACATTTTGTCTTTTGAGGTTTACGGGCTATCCCCAAATTTTACAATTTTATATTTTCAGTATCTCCTTACCTGGAATAATACTCTATGTTTCAAATATTTTTCTAGACTTAATCTTGATCTTTAGCCTGTTCTCACCTGTGGCAGGCATCTCTTCTACTCCTCTGATCATTCTGGTTCTTGTTCTCTGAACTGTTAAGACAGATCTGTCATCAACAAACTGCACAAATTATTGTTTGACTAACCATACTTTTGTACTAGAGTAAGGTTAACATTTTAAGTTTCTAGACTTTGTTGAGTATCCTGTTTTAGTCTAGTATGCTAGGCAGTCCTAAAACAAGTTTGGCTTTCTGTTTTAACCAGTCACTGAAATCACTGGTTAAAATACTCTAATTGTTTATTAACTAAGATTTTAAATCAGTTCTATAAAAATCTTTCAATCAATACAAGTTGGCTAATTTAGATACCTAGATATGAAAAATATCATTAAATGTAAGGTTGCTTTGGCCATCATAGAATTATTTTATAAAGATTTATAATCACTTTGTGAAGCTTTTAAAAACGAAGCCTAGATGTGGTTTGTATATGTGTATATATGTGGTTTGTTTTAGTCTGTCTCAACTGTGCTTGATATTAATTAAATCCATTTTAAAGGAAATCTACGCTCCTAAGCTCCAAGAGTTTGCTTATGTCACTGATGGTGCTTGCAGTGAAGAGGATATCTTAAGGATGGAACTTGCTATATTAAAGGTAATAATATCTTTATAATTTCTACTTGCAATTTAGTAACTGTAGTTTACTAAATCTCAAAGACTACAATGTAAGTAGTGAAAACTGAGGTTTTAGTATTAGGATCCAGTTCTAAGATGGGAGAGGAATTTGCTTAACCTGTAAACTATTTTTCTGCATCTTTTAAATTTCCCTATATTGAGAATATTATTTGTTAATTTAAAAGTGTTTAACAACATTTTTAAAACTTATAGGTAGCACAATATGTGTACTAAATGAATCTCAACAATGATTCTCAAATCTTAGTTGTTTTTCCACTTCCAGGTTACTGCCTTTATTTCTTCTCTATATGTATGGCAAGGGCTATTACTAGAAGGGTAGGGGAGAGAAGCATAAAGGTGTTTAATTGGGCCTTGAATTAGAAATTAAAGGGTGAATGTTAGCTACTAGAAAGTATGTTATGAAATTTGAGCATCATGGCTTTATAAATAGGACACAGAGGAGAACACAGTATAACTTTCATTTGTAAGTTATCTATAAACTATATGCATTAAAATATAAATTACAAATTTGTTGTAAAATATTTATAAACATTCAGATTGATAGCTCTATGTTAGAATGTGATCTTGTTGGCATGCTGATACTGTTCTTTTTAAAAAAATATTATTGAAGTGTAGTTGATTTTCAAATGTTGCTAGTTTTAGCTGTATAGCAAAGGTGATTCAGCTTTATATATATACAGACACACACGTTCATATTATTTTTCAGATTTTCTCCCATTGTAGGTTATTGTATTAGTATAGTTCTGATATGTTCTAATAATAAAGTTATCTAGATTCAGACTTCAAGTATAGTGTATGCATACATGTATGCTAAGTCACTTTAGTAATGTCCAACTCTTTGCAACCCTATGGACTGTAGCCTGCCAGGCTCCTCTGTCCATGAGATTCTCCAGGCAAGAATACTAGAGTGGGTCGCCACGCCCTCCTCCAGGGGATCTTCCCAACCCAGGTCTCTTGCATCTCCTGCATTGGCAGGTGGGTTTTTTACCACTAGCACCACCTAGGAAGCCCGAAGCACACTGTAAGAAGGATATATAAAGAGACGATGGAATTCTCTGGGTGGTCCTACAGGCATTAAGACTCTCTGTTCTATCCTAACTATTGTAGACTTATAGGTAAAGTCCCAGGGCTTCGTGGAGGGAAAGATATCATAAATTAGGATTTGTCTTTTTTTTTTTTTAACTTTTACACTTTGAATAGAAGCCACTGGAGATCACAGAAAGAAAGAAAAAGTATAGAATCAATTCTTTGAAGATTTGAATGGAATTAGCTGTGGAGTCATTGAATGCAATTAAAAGGGCAGTTTCAATAAAATAGAGAACACTTTTGGAAGACAAGGGGCTGCAGGAAATGAGAAAAATAGGAATGAAAAATAGGCCCAATGAACTTTGTAAATAAAGATAACTGGAGTATAATAAAGGAGTCTATATCAGTAATAGACTAAAACACAAGCCACTTTAGATGGTAAGATACCTATAAATATTTCCATTAAAATAAGAAGAAATAAGCCCAAAGAAAGTTTCTTAAAACAGCTATTTAAGGAACTATCCATATAATGTGGTGTATATATAACTACACTTATTAACAGGCATTTTAATTTCATTAACAGGCTTTAAAATGGGAACTTTGTCCTGTAACGGTCATCTCCTGGCTAAATCTTTTCCTCCAAGTTGATGCTCTTAAAGATGCTCCTAAAGTTCTTCTACCTCAGTATTCTCAGGAAAAGTTCATTCAAATTGCTCAGGTATTGATATTTTTATTGTTTATATGCTAATGTTATTAATTACAGGTTTTGTTTAGTGTATTTCTTTAGTGTTAAATAGGCTATACAACAAAATGACAGCATACTGAATTAAATTCACTCCTTAACTGACTAGAACAAAGCTCCTGATGCATAAAATTCTGTCCCAGTATTTACATTGCTAACTGAAAATTGTAGAAAAGTTTTTAAACTTGAGTTTAAATACATCATGAGCACTTTTCACCAGGAGTATGAATGAGGTAAGACAGTTAAATACCTTTTTGATTTAACAGAGAAATATTTTTTGGCCAGTTGTTTCAGGTTTTAAATGGTATAAAATTATTGCAATATAATTATCGTACCATCTTGTATTTGAATATACATGGAATCTACTTTACATATTGGAATTAAAATCACCTAATTTAGTTATACCATTGTTTAAAAATTTAAGTTTAAACTTTCCTAGGCCAGTGTGTAATAAATATTCTAAGAAAGTACAGGAGGAGGGTACTATTCTTTCCTGCCTGCTTCTCATAAGTAGAATAATCAGAACTATAAAGGTCTGACTTCTTAAAGACCTTTTCTAGGCCTTAACTCTCTAGCAGCTCCCTTTTTAAAAACATGAGGGAAAGACAGTCCTCATTTCATATTTTTTGTGTTCTGAAATACTGGAGTTCCACAGAAAATACTTTCTCACTTATCTTTGTAAATTCTGTTTCCTATATCTAGAACATTCTCTCTCTGGCTACCTCCTCTGTTAAGACTGATTTAAGCAGAGTCTTCCCTGCTCTGGATCAGGGCACTATAGAATATGCATGCTACATTGTAACAGTCCTTTACTTGTCTGTTAACAAGACTGGAACTTCCTTTGGATGGCGGTTTATTTCTCTTTGGATGCCTGCAGTTTTAGCAATTCTTGGCTTATGCTCCACATCATAAGCACTCTAACATGCTAGCTGTCTGATGACATGTGGTACTCCTTCTTACACTTTTTCCTCTGTTAGCTTTTAGATCTGTGTATTTTAGCCATCGATTCATTAGAGTTCCAGTACAGAATACTGGCTGCTGCTGCCTTATGCCACTTTACCTCTATTGAAGTGGTTAAGAAAGCCTCAGGTAAGACCGTGCTTTTTGTTCTTTTCTTACCAATTTACAACTCTTGAAGGGACTATTTATGAACTTAGCATCCTGCTAAACAAGACTTTAAAATTTTAATGGAAAAAAGCAGTTTAGCAATTATCTTCCCTTCTATTATAAGTAGTTTCTAATCCAGTGTATATCCACAAGTAAAAATTAAGGTTGGGACGTCCCTCGTGGTTCAATGGCTAAGATTCCACGTTCCTGATGCAGGGGCCCAGATGCCTCCCTGGTCAGGGATCTAGATCCCACATGCTGCAACTAAGACCCGGGGCAGCCAAATAAGTAAATATTTTATTTAAAAATGAAGTCAAATGGAATTTAAATCCATTTGAAGTTAGTCAGTGTGATTACAGCTCTGCCTTAAGTTTTTGGGTTTTGACAGTTTCAATTCCCTATGTAGCATGTACTGGAAAAAGCTCAAAGTCTTTTTCTCCCTCAAAATAGTCACATTATAAACAGTTTAAGAGGAATAATCTGTTTTGACTTGCTAAACTTGTTGATTTTGGTTTATTTTATGTGCTTGTTTTGGTTTCCTTTTTACATGAGTTTTTAATTAACTTGAAATTTTGAAGCACAAGCAAATACAGTAATCATGTTTCTGATATAACAGAAACATATGTATGTATTTTTCTAATGATACATGTATTTTTCTAACTTTTCTTTATCTAGGTTTGGAATGGGACAACATTTCTGAATGTGTAGACTGGATGGTACCTTTTGTCAGTGTAGTAAAAAGTACTAGCCCAGCGAAGCTTAAGATTTTTAAGAAGATTTCTATGGAAGACAGACACAACATACAGACACATACAAATTATCTGGCTATGCTGGTATGTTTCTTGTATTTTTTGGTCTATTTGATAAGGCATTGAAACTGACAGTAAGGATACTAATGGAATATTTCAGGCAGTTATATAAGATAGTAAGGGGATAGAAAGTTCCAGTGAGGACATTGATTTCAAATGTAGAAAACCTAATAAAAATTAGCTTTGAAGTCCAATCAAGATTTGTTAAGTGTCTCAAGATAATACCAGTACTCCAGCTATTTTAAAAATACCTGGTCGCAGGCAGTTAATATTGTTGAACCTCTAGAATATAACTAGTCACAGTTGTAAAGACATAAAGAGACCATTACATTAAGCCTAAGAGTCTGGTTTGACTTTGTTTTATCATATCAATGCTTTATCTTAGCTGTTAATCTCTACATGATTTCTTCACATGTATAGGATGAAGTAAATTATGTAAACACCTTCAGAAAGGAGGGACAGTTGTCACCAGTGTGCAATGGAGGCATTATGACACCACCGAAGAGCACTGAAAAACCACCAGGAAAACACTAAGGAAGTTAACTGAGCAAACAACTTGGAACTGATGAAGTGCTGCACAGCACCTCATGGAACTTAACTACTTACGTTTTACAGGAAAATAGTGCTGTGACTGTCCTGCCAATTCCCAAGTTTCACTGCCATTCTTTGATTTAAAAACCACTTAAAATTGGCACTATGGAGGAAATATATTTAATTCCCATGTTAGCTGTTTAAAGAAACAGCAGTACTTGTTTACAAAGATGACTTCATTCCCAATACTGGCTGGATAAAAGCCAGCCACGATTTATGCCATAACAAGTCTTTTGACCCAGTGTTGCTATGTTTATCTTGATAAACTAGGAATTTCATCATTGGAATTTTCAACTAGATAACTGTTACCTTAAAGGGTGTATTAAATGATACAGTACTTTGAATCTAGTTTTTAGATTCTCAAAATTTATAAACTCTTAACTAGTGCAATTTGGTTCTTGAAAATAAAATTTAAACTTGTTTACAAAGGTTTAGTTTTGTAATAAGGTGACTAATTTATCTATAGCTGCTTTAGCAAGCAAGCTATTATAAAACTTGAATTTTTAAAAAATGGTGAACTTTAATCTGTTTGACTATTTTTATTTGCCTTGCTATATGTAACATTTTTAACCAGTAAAGCTTAGATGAACATGGTGTTTAAACTGTACTCTGAACAGTGGGAATACCAAAGAAGTTATAAACAAGATAAATGCTGTGGCTCCTACTTGGGGCTTTGACATAAAGTTTGCTTTATAATAACTCTTTGTACATCACAATTGGGGCGAAAAACTTAAGTACCCTTTCAAACTATTTATATGAAAAGTCACTTTATTACTCTAAAAAAAATCTTTAGGGTTATCTTAATTTAGTGTGACTAAGGCTTTATTTATATTTGCAAAACTGCTAAGGTCCTTTTCAAATTCTTACATTATGAGTTAAGGACAGTGTCAAAGTGATAAAGCTTAACACTTGACCTAAACTTCTATTTTCTTAAGGCAGAAAAGCAGTAAATGTATACTGACTCCTAGAAATCTATTTATTTAAAAAAGCAACAAAACCTTGACATAGAACTTACTGTATATAGCTACTCTTAAATATTCTAGTTTTTTTAAAAATGAAATGTCAGCCTCAAAAGTAGATTAGAAAATTATCCTAGATTTACTAGTTTATTGTTATTGAACATGTGACTCTTTTTCCTTGGAAGAAATTATAAATTTAAGCTATTGTTATGGTATGAAGTCTTCTGTATAGTTTTCATTTTTAAACTAATATGTTTCAGTATTCTGTCTGAAAAGAAAACGCCACTAAATATGTACATATGTATTATATAAACTTAATCTTTTAATACTGTTTATTTTTAGCCCATCATTTAAAAAATAAAAGTTAAAAATTGTAACTAACTGCTTAAAAGTAAAGTTTCGCCATTGCTTGGAGAAACTTTTTTTTCCTTCTCTGCGCTGCCAGCTGTAACACTTCTTCTGGGTTGCTCGCATTCAGTTCTGTCTGGCCGATGGCTTTGATCTTCCAAAACAGAAAAGTGATGTTGTTAGAGGTCTGGTCAAAAACAAAGCTTTGCTAGTATACATAATATAAAACTACCTATTTGCTAACAACAATAACTGAACCTCTAATTGTAGATGCTAAGAGGTGTAGAAGAAATTAAGACTGGAAGCACTCAAGGAAAAGACCAATTACTATAGTTTGTGGAATTATATTCAGAATATTAAGTAAATTCATTTAAGTTTATCTGACTAAAAATATCACTAAATAAAGTCTGCATGTAATCTGACATATTTTTAAAAGATTCTAAAAAATAATTCAAAAAAATAAAAATTCATGTTTGGGGGCTTCACTTTCTATATATATGTAAAAATAGCTAGTTGCTCAGCACTAAATATAGTGACCCATCTCTTTCATGATTAGAAAGAAATACTTCAGCCTGATAAAAATCTATAGTAGCATTCTGCCATGGAATGTTTTGTGAGAGCATGTTTTAAGATCTTAAAATTACTTTTAAAGAAGTTCTAAGTTTTTTTTTAAAAAAAACCAACAGACTATTTGAAAGGTAGCCTGAAGGAAGCCAAGACTATTCAGAAATGATCATCAGGTTAGTGGGTAGGAGGACTTGCTAATAATGCTATTTCAATATGAAAGAATGCATGTGAAAAAACCTAGTAGTGGGGAATAACTAGAGTTATTTCGAACAAAATATCCTGAAGACAACTGGCTAAATAAGTCCAAAGTATAAGACAGAAATCGGACAGAGAACAAACTTACGGATAACAGTGTGGGGGGGATGAATTTGGAGATTGGGACTCACATATATACACTACTGCGTATAAAAAAAAATAAGAACCTACTGAATAGCAAGGAAACTACTCAGTGCTCTGTGATGACCTAAATGGAAAAGAAATCTAAAAAAGAGGGAATACACATATAACCGACTGACTCTGCTGTACAGCAGAAACTAACAGAACACTGTAAAGCAATTATATCCCAATAAAAATTTTAAAAAGACAGAAATTGGAATAGGAGGCAGATATCTGAGAGAAATAACACATCTTAAGTGGGTAGTGGTCAAAACCATAAGTGGATGAGGTTACCTAGGGCAATCATGAAATACCCAAGGACTAACTTCTTGACAAAAACCCAAGTTTCGGGGTAGATGGGAAAATATCCACAAAGAAAAGGCTGAAGAGTCAGGGAAAAGAACTGAGTTAAAAATGGTGTCAAGGAAGCCAAAGGAATAAAGAATTTCAAGGAAGGAAGGAGGTGTAAACAATAGAATAAAGACTGAAAAGTATTCACTACCTTTGGCATTTGGTGTCCCTTGAAAACAGTGGGGGATAGGAGAAATCAAACTGTACTGGGTAAAAGAGCTTCGAAAAACTAGGCAGAGGGGACAGAAAGAGAGGCACAGTCAGGAGACGTTTTTATTAAGGATGAAATAGTTTATAGGTTTAATAGGAGTGCTTGACAATATAAGAGGGGAGATAACCAACTGAAAGGGATAGAATGACTGAAGGGATAGAATCAAATGCATAAAAATGTATCTTCATAAAGGAGTAGCATAAACATACTGAGTACAGTTGGCGATTATTTCAAAGGTGGAAAGTAGGGATCTGAAATAGGAATTTGAAGCTGGCACTCACAGGGCCATAACTCCCAAGACTATAACTTTCACAAGGACAGGAACTGATCAGTCTTTTTTTCTTGTCTACTTCAAACACAAGGAAGTTACTGAAGATGGGAAAAGCAGAGAGAGGACAGAGCTTAATAGGGCAAAAATCTAAAATATTCCCTAAAAAGAAGGCAGACCGCTGACTACTGGCAGGTGGACAAAAGAAATCAGGGGCCAACTAAGGCTGCAGGCCATGGAGTACACAAGCCAGTGTCTGCGGTACTCCAGGCCAGTAGGAAAGAAGGCAGGTTGGGAAAGGGTTGACAGACTGGGGACTTGGTCATGAAACTTGAACATCTCATGATCATGAGAAATATGAAAGTCAACAGGTAAGAAAGGGACGGATTACTGGCAGATCTTAATAGAGTAACTCTGTCAAAAGGCCTGACTATGGATACTGGAGGTTGATGAAGAATAAGGGGACAATGAAACTTGGAATGTTGGGGAGCTGGATAAGTCGATTATACATCTTTTGATGCATGCAGAGGAACAACTAGGTTAGCGTTTAGGTGAGCTAATGAGGTAGGTTTAAGCTTCCAAGAAGGGGCTTAAAAAATGATACAAGTAGAGGTAATCTGGAAATCTCATCAGGGTACTGAGAAATTTTCAGCATTACCTTCCAATGCTGGTTAAGTTGTAAACGAAACAATGAGTAGCTTCCAATAAAGTGGAACTGGCACTACATTCCTTGCCTTTCTCTTTTTTTTTTAAAGATGCTGTTGTCACTCTGTGGCCTCTAAATAATGGCCATACAGTTTAGTCCAAATAGAAAGCTTTAAAATATCAACAACCTCAGATACACAGATGATACCGTTCTAATGGCAGAAAGTGAAGAGGAACTAGATGGCCTCTTGAGGGTGAAAGAGGAGAGTGAAAAAGCCAGCTTAAAACTCAACATTCAAAAAACTAACATCATATCTGATCCCAACACTTCAGGGCAAACAGAAGGGGAAAACACGGAAGCAGTGAAATTTCATTTTCTTGGGCTCCAAAATTACTGTGGATGGTGACTGCAGCCACGAAATTAAAAGACCCTTCCTTCTTGTAAAGAAAGCTATGACAAACCTGGGCAATGTATTAAAAAGCGGAGACATCACTTTGCCAACAAAGGTCCTCATAGCCAAAGCTGTGGTTTTTCCAATAGTCACATATGGATGTGAGAGTTGGACCATAAAGAAGGCTGAGTGCTGAAGAACTGATGCTTTCAAATTGTGATGTTGGAGAAGACTCTTGAGAGTCCCTTGGACTGCAAAGAGATCCAACCAGTCCATCCTAAAGGAAATCAACCCTGAATATTCATTGGAATGATGCTGAAGCTCTAGTACTTTGGCCACCTGATGGGAAGAGCTAACTCATTAGAAAAGACCCTGATGCTGGGAAAGACTGAAGACAAAAGGAGAAGGGGGCAGAGGATAAGATGATTGGATGGCATCACCGACTCAATGGACATGAACTTGAGCAAATTCCAGGAGACAGTGAAGGAGAGAGGAGCCTGGCACGCTGCAGTCCATGGGGTCGCAAAGAGTGGGACACAACTCAGCGACTGAACAACAACAGGAAAATAATGATTTCTAGGAAGGTGACAACTGAGGAGAAACCTGAGCGAAGTTAAAAAAGAATGTTCCTGAAAGAGAAAATTTTACAGACACTTCGGTGGTGAATGTTCTTGGCATGCTCAAAGAATGGTAGGGGTACTGGGGTAGCAGAACTTAGCAAAGGGGAGTCGAGTGACTAGCTAGAGGTCAGGTCCCTCTCAACCTTGCAGACCACGGTAAGGACACCAACACTGTATAAGACAAGAAATAGTTTAGTATTAGGGAAATTAAGTATATCATTGAAGAACCAAAGCACAAAATAACTTACTGCAATTTGTCTTTTATCTGTTTCTCCTCTTTTATGATGAAGATCTAAATGAATCAGTTAAGAATAATAAATTTAATACTATTACATATCATGATATAGAGTCTCTGTTCTGTTCTTCATTTTTTATTTAGAAAATACACAATATTAAATACGTCTTTAATTTACAGAAAATGAACTGTTCTAGTAACACACACATATGTTAATGAAAGGATACAAGTCAAATATTCCAAAATGGTAACATCCCATATGTAGTCATAGTAGGAGTCCATTGCATCATGACTGAAAAACAGAATTCAGTTATTTAATCTTCCTTAAGCAGAAAATTTCAACTCTATTTTAAAAACCGTTCATACCTGTTTTGTTCCTGCAGTGATTTAAAGGCTGTTTTGTAGTCAATCTCTCTGAGGAACTGACATAAAATTGCCACCTACATAAACAAAGAATTAAAAATGGTTTCACATACTGAACGTATGGTTGCTGTGGGGAAGGGATAGTTAGGGATTTAGGGAAGGTCATGTACACACTGCTGTATTTAAAATGGATAACGAACTACCAAGGACCTAGTATACAGCACGTAGAACTCTGCTCGATGTTACGTGCCAGTCTGGACGGGTGGGGGCCTTAGGGGAGAATATATGTACAGCTGAGTCCCTTCACTGTTCACCTGAAGCACCACACCACTGTTAATCAGCTATACCCCAATACAAACTAAAAAGGTTAAAGTTTGGGGGAAAAATAATGACTCCTGGTTTTGCAGGGGTAGTTTTTAATGATTCTCATGTCCAGAATGTATGCTTTGTCGCTCAGTCGTGTCCAGCTCTTGGTGACCCCACAGTCTGTAGCCTGCCAGGCTCCTTCCATGGGATTCTCTAGGCAAGAATACTGGAGTGGGTTGCCATGCCCTCCTCCAGGGGATATTCCCAACGCAGGGATTGAATCCTACTCTCTGGCAGCAGGCGAATTCTTTACCATCTGAGCCACCAGGGAAGCCCTATGTTAAGAATATATTCTCTAACTTAAGAGGCCTTGCAGATCAGGCTGAATAAATCAGCTCGTATGTATGGAATCCATCCAATTTTAATGGTAAAAATCCTTACATGTGTCTGTCTGCCCAATATTTTCTTCACCAGTAACTTAAATCATAACATTTTTAGAGCTTTACCTGAATGAGAGGCTGGCAAAAAGCCGGTTTAGAAAATCAAAGGGAATAGAAAACTGACCAAAGTGTTAAATGTTCAAGGACATACATCCAATGGATGTTCCTCCAATTAGGCCTTTCACAGCTGGCAAGTACAGAAGCTCATTTGGGCAACATGTAAGCTGCCAGTCTGCTTAAGATTAAAGACAGATCCATTTCAACCAGGTATGTAGGTCATAATGCTGATCTCTTTCTTAAATATTTATAGAAATTTTAAAATTATTATTCACATACCAAAATATGAACCCTTTCAGAGTATAAAATTCAGTGCTTTTTACTATATTCACAAAATTGTACAACCATCACCACTATCTAATTCCAAAACATTTCATTCCCCTACCCCAGGGGAAAAACTCCATATCCATTAGCAGTCCCTCTCCAGTTCCCTCCCACCTCCTCTCCCGGTCTCTGACAACCAATAACCTACACTGACTCTACCCATTTGCTTATTTTGGACATTTCATATAAAGGGGATCATACAAAACAAAGCTTTTCGTAATCTGGCTGTTTTTTCACTCAACATAAAACATATAGGATTCATCTCTGTTGCAGCAAATATCAGTACTTCATCCCTGTTCGTGGCTGAATAATATTCCACGATATAAATCTACCAGATTTTGTTTATCCATTCATCAGCAGATGAGCATTTGGGTTGTTTCCACTTTTGTCTATTATGAATAATGAATGTGCTGTGCTACAAACATTTCACATATAAATCCTTTTGTGGATAAATGTTTTCAGCTTTGTTGGTTATATACTTATGAGTGAAACTGTTGGGTCATACAGTAGGGAATTTGATGTTTACTTTCTTGAGCAGGCAGCAAACTGTTTTCCAAAAAGGCTGCCCCACTGTATATTCCTACCAGCCACATGAGGGTTCTAATTTCTCCACAGCTTCACCAATACTTGTTTCTGTCTTTCAATTACTGCCTCCTCATATGTGTGAAGTGATATCTCATTGTGGTATTGATTTACGTTTCCCTAATGATTAATATGGAACTTCCCTGGTGGCTCAGATGGTAAAGAATCTGCCTGCAATGCAAGAGACCCAGGTTCAATCCTTGGGTCAGGAAGACCACTGGAGAAAGCAATGGTTATCCACTCCAATACTCTTGCCCAGAGAATCCCATGGAGAGAGGAGCCTGGCAAGCTATAGTCCATGGGGTCACAAAGAGTCAGACATGACTGAGAGACTAACACACACACAGTGATTAACGCACATATCTACTCTTAAATATTAGATATACTTGAGAATGGCTTTTCTATTTATAAGGTTCAAAGGCCAATGTTTTATAACCCACACTTTCATTTCGGTTAAAATTCTGTAAACTCTTAAAAAAAATTTAAAGATCATGCCAAATTCTTAAATGCCGTAAATTTAAGGAATTATGACATGGAAAATACTTCCTAGTGCAATGCCTTGTATTTACTATAAACTCTAACTTACAAGACAAGAGACCAACATCATAATTTTATAAACTAACCTGTGTGTGGCAATTCAGCAAAGAACAGCACTTTATCATTCGTTTTATTACCTATAAAAACAAAATTCTCATTATTTTAAAAAACTAATTGATAAGAATTGTAACAAATGTTCCACTCTGACGTGGGATGTCAATCACCAGGTAGGTTGTACATGTGCAGGGATAGGAAGAATAGAAGAACTCTATTATTTTTCACTCAATTTTGTTGTGAATCTAAAACTGCTCTAAAAAACAGAACTTCTAATTTTAAAAACCTAATTATTAAAAGATTTTATATCCTATTTAAGTCATTATTGTAAGTATTAAAAAAATACCATTTATTATATTATGATATTGGCAGCCTAAGCAGTAGAGCATATTGGGAGAAAATGAGTAAAATTTGAGATTGAAGAGACAGAATCAACATTAAAGGTTGAGTGGATATTGGTGGAAGGATTAGAAAAGAAAAAAGGATGACAGTCAGGGTTTATGCTTGGTCAACTCAAAGGGCAAAACAAAGCTGACTAAAATTTCAGTGGGGGTTTATGTTTTTGTTCTGGTGTGGGAAGGTCATCAGGACAGACTGGTAGAGTAAGATGCTGAACCAGCCCTGGAGAGGTTGAGTTTGAGGTGTTTGGGAAATCAAATCAGCAATGGCTTTGGGCACGGGAACCATGAAGGTGGTCTGACCTGGAGCAATCAATCCATTTGGGAGTTACCACCACATTTATGGAAAAGAAGAAACTCAGGCAAAATGAGGCCCAGGAAAAATAATGTTTTCAGACACTTCAGAAGAAAGCAAGCGCACAACAACTTTTACCTGGTCTGTATAAACATCTGGAGGCACAGCCTTGTTAAAGAAATCAGAGCACACAGCTCCCGCCTGAAGGTAATAGTGAAGAGCCGCTGAATACTGATTTGTTGCTTGAAGCAGAAAACAGAGATAAAGATTATCTGTCATTAAATATGCAGCTAAAAAGACAGGGCCTCTTTTGTGAAGGGTCAGGTATTATTACTTCATGTGCGACAAAGCAGATTCAAACCACAGACCTAGGGGTGACGCTTAGCCAGGGCAAGAATGAGAAAAATTGGCTTTATTATTTCAACCACTTTAAAGAAGCCCTATATATAGATTGTTTTCGATTAGCCAAAATTTTACCTCAGATTTCTTGTCAAACTTACTAGTGCAGAACTTAGTACTTGGAGGCATATATTTCCCAAATGCCTATACTAGAAACAGATCTTATTTTTCTGAGACAGTTTAGAATCAGAAAATTTACTCTGAATAAAGATATTAAGATCCTGAAAATAAATTCTTTGCAGGGCTATGGTAACCATAAGCATTAAAGTTGGCAATTATTGGGCTTCCCTGGTGGTCCAGTAGTTAAGATTGCGCCTTGCAATAATGCAGGGGACACCAGCTCCATCCTGGATCCACGAAGATCCCACATGCCTGCGAGCGACTACGCCCAGGCACCACACACCCACTGAGCCTGAGCTCTGGAACCTGTGGGTCACAGCGACTGAGCCCACGTGCAGCAACCACTGAAGCCCCCAGGCTCTGGAGCCTGTGCTGTTACAAAAGAAGCCCGAGCACTGCAACTGGAGAGCAGCCTCTGCTCTTTGCAAACAGAAAAGCCCTCAAACAGCAACGAGGCCCAGCACAGCCAAAAACAAAGACATATTTGTTAACTGGCCATTGTTTGTTTCAAAAATAATCCAGAAGAAAGCAAGGATGATGCAGGTGAGGGTACAGATGAAATAAGACTGGCCCTGAGTTAATTACTGCTAAAACTGGGTGGCAACAAATCTCTTCCCATGAACACAAATAATTATCGAGTGCCTGGACACATTTTAGAACCTTTAAAATAGCAATTGTGCAAACTAAATTTTAACCTCCTAAGAATGTTTTACCAACTTTTCAGATGATCACTTACTATGGGGGGAAAAAAAAAAAACAGAAAAAAGGTGGTCAACATAAAATTAAAAACATCTGAATCAAAGATTCAGAAAAATGCATACATATAACAGTTACTCTCAATTTCATCTTGGAAGAAGATTTAGAGAATGTCAAAAACAAGACTCAAGTTTAATAAAGTACTGTAATAGTAACATATTTATTTTCACTTCTAGAAGAGCTACAAACACAAAGCAGTGATACATGTCACTTACCAAAATAAATGTCCGCCTGAATAATTAACCAGGAGTGGTTGTTTGGGTTTATACTGAGGGCATACCGAACTAGCTCTTTCACTGTGATCGCTACAGCTTCAAAATCCACTGACTGGAGGCTACAGGAAAAACAATACACATAATTTAGGAGTCAACTTCACAAATCTATACACACATTTATTAAAACAAACAAACAAGAGAGTCAAAATTTAAGTGAACATAAATACAATGCTAAATATTACTAGCAGTAAATATTTTAAAACTATCAAAACAACTAAATCGGAGGACGTGTGATCAGCTAACTTTTTATATGGGGCTGAAAACAATCTGATTTTTGTTTCCTTTCCCCAAAATGCCAAAGAAGGTAAACCAGGCCACTCGAAGAGTATCTTTAAACATTTTACAACGTAAAGCACAAAAAGGTGGTAGGATATGACCCTATCTCCACTGTTTATGCATAACTTACAGGCAACAAAATTTTAAAGAGATACACTGAGAAAAATTTTCCAAATGATTTTTAAGTTCTATTATCTAGAGAAAGCTACAAAAACCAAGGGTTCAAACAACAATACTGCTATATGTGGCCTTAAATCCATCCTGTGGCTTCTTACGCCTCTGGATTAGATGTTTCACTGGGTTAGGGGCAAGATATGGCAAGTGTCATCTCGGCAATGCATTTGGAAGCAATGAAGAATCCAAAAAACGAGAGGGGAATGGGGCCAGCTGCTCTGAGCCTGGTTAAACCTGGAAATTCTGAGACACAGAATAAGACGACAGAAGTGTGAGGAGAAAAGCCAGGCCAGCACCCAGGAAACACAACCACAGCTCCTACCTCCCGGAAGCAGTGAGACCCAACGGTAGGGAAAACAGGCTTTTGATTCAGAAGCATACCACAGTTCAAGTCCCGGCTCTATCGTTTACGAGATGAACTTGGACAAGGACAATCTCTGTTGCCCTGAGGAGCTAAATTTTACCACACTTCACCACTGTTCCCAGTGCAGTGGGAAAGTACTGTGGTGCTACTAGCAAACACCCAACTGTCTGCTTACAACTGATCTGTTTCTGGCTGCTCTAGGTCTTCATTTTTGCAAGTGGCTTTATTTAGCTGCAGTGAGCAGGAACTGCTCTGGAGTCAAGGTGCATGGGCTTCTCCTTGTGCTGGCTTCTCTTGCTGCTCTTGCAGGCCCCAGAGCACACAGGCTTTCAGCAGTTGCAGCTCGCAGGCTCAGTAGTTTTGGCACACCGGCTTAGTTGCCCTTGGCATGCGGGATCTTCCGGGACCAAGGAACCTTCCTGAACCTTGTCCCCGTGCACTGGCTGGCAGATTCTTAACCACTGGATCACCAGGGAACTCCCTGTGCTAAGTCACTTCAGTCATGTCCGACTCTTTGTGACCATACGGACTGAGCCTGCCAAGCTCCTCAGTCCATGGGATTCTCCAGGCAAGATTACTGGAGTGGATTGCCATGCCCTCCTCCAGAGGATCTTCCCAACCCAGGAGTCGAACCTGTGTCTCCTGTAGCTCCTGCATTGCAGGTACATTCCTTACTGCTGAGCCACCAGGGAAGCCTACAACTAATTTATTTATGATTATTTAAATAAGTTAAGGGCTTCCTTGGTGGCTCAGATGGTAAAGAATCTGCCTGCAATGCAGGAGATCTGGGTTGCAGGAGACCTGGTAAGTGGACAGGCTGGGCCTCAAGCTCTCTGAGTCTGGCTTGGAACCTCTATGACAAACCACTGCCTCATTTATAAACACACACTGAAAAAAATCAATCAGTACTTTATAATCTAAACTTAGGCTGAAGAAGTAACACCTAAGACTTATTATAACCAAAGGCAAACGGGGATTTCCCCAGCGCCCCAAAGCAGGGGACACGGGTTCGATCCCTGGTTGGGGAACTAAGATCCCACATACCACAGCATAACTAAGCCTCCACGCCACAATTGGTGAGCCCGGGGCTCTGGAGCACACACTCTGCAACCAGAGCCCCCTCACCACTGGAGAAAGCCTGTGCACCGCAATGAAGACTCAGCATAGTCAAAAAAAAAAAGCAGAATGATCTCTACCTGATTAATGGACTGCTATTTTACAAATTTTACATAAAAATATCTGCAGTTATTCGCTTCAGGAAGCACGGTGCTGCTTTGGGAACCAAGCCTTGTAAGTGGAGGCAAGGGTCACTCACCACTTGGGGTCCTCCAAAATCCCTGTCCGAGAGAGCTTCCCATCTCTGAGACTGTTTACCCACTTACTACAATCTTTTCTTCTTCAGAGATGCCTTTATTAAGAGCAATAAAATATGCCTAGATTTCTGTGCCTGCCCTTCAGGCACAAAGATGACTAGGGGCTAGGGGAGAAAAGAAGAGTCATTTATGTGAGGAAACAAATGGACTCTCCTAAGTAAGAAGCTGGCATCTGTGGGAAGAGAAAAATGTAAACGGTTTCTTCTTCCACAAAAGGAAGAACACTGTCTTCTCCCCTTAGTTGTCCGCCTCTTACTGTGGTTCCCAGGTGATAAAAGGAAGAGAGAAGAGTTCTTAAAGTAATTAAAGAATTTCTTAAGGTAACGAAAAAGAATTGGGGACCTCTGACAATCAGTATTAGAAAAGCCAGGTAGAACGTCATCCTTTTATTAGCCTCCATTTTCTAATTCCACCACTGACAAGAAATCAGGATTACTGAGACTGTCTGCTGCGTCGCTTCAGCGCCTAACTCTGTGGGACCACATAGACGGCAGCCCACCAGGCTCCCCCGTCCATGGGATTCTCCAGGCAAGAACACTGGAGTGGGTTGCCATTTCCTTCTCCAATGCATGAAAGTGAAGAGTGAAAGTGAAGTCGCTCAGTTGTGTCCGACTCTTAAGTGACCCCATGGACTGCAGCCTACCAGGCTCCTCCGTCCATGGGATTTTCCAGGCAAGAGTACTGGAGTGGGTGCCACTGATTCAATCTAAGGCTAGTACACTTCAGCTCTTAGTTATGCCTGATGCATAATTTCTAGGAAGATCATTACTGTAATAGAGAAATATGAAGTTGGCTACAGAGTCGCAACAAATTGCAGTCTTTTAATCAAATTATTCAGGTTTATCTATATCAGTCAGGATAGTTTATATATATATATATATATAAAACAATTTAATAAAATGTAAGCTATAATACTTCTTACTTGGGGATAGAGGATGGCCAGATAGAAATATGTTCAGCTGTAATATCATTCACAATGTCCTCCTTATTTAAAAAAAAAGAAAAAAAAGAGTGTGATTTAAAAAGAACTTTCTTTCAAAAATTTTTTTAGATGAAATTATGAAAATACTGACCCGGACGTTGTGAAGTTTCACAAAGAGTGACAAAATAATAGTCAAAACCAATGGTTCCTATGAGAAAGAAAACAAAGAATCCTTAAATATTATATATATCTTAATATTTCTCTATCAGCCTCAAGGATACCAAGTACTTTCCTTCAAAAGATTCTTACCCCTTTGAAAGTTATCACCTGCTTTAGTTAGGAGTACCCTAGAGATTAACATTATTTTTAATCTCATGAAAGAAATCACAACACACAATTAACACAAAAATGACCAAATTTAGGTGTCTGTCCTCCCACGTCTTTTGAAATTGAATTAAAAGAACTCCTTCCCACTAGTACTTCCAGCTACCTCTAAAAACAACTGCCTTTTTATTCCTCAAACTAATATTCAGGGACTTTCCTGGTGTTCAGTGGTTAAGACTCCATGCTTCCACTGCAGGGAACACGGGTTTGATCCCTGGTGGGAGAACTAAGATCCCACAAGCTGTGTGGCATAGCTGTTTACAGAATAGAATTTAAAGAGTGGAATCTATGTCCAATAAACAAATACGATATTAATCCTATCAAAAGAATTAAAGTTAGGATTCAGATACCTAGCCCTATTATGAAGACTTCTTTATAATTTAAAAACACCTACTGTACTCACTAAAACAGAGTATGGTAAGTGCAAAATAAACTTCTCCATTCAGACTATCCCATCCTCAAAAAAAATGATCACCAAAGATAAAAAGCACATTAACAGATTACTTAAATAATCAGCACTTTAACACTCAATAATTTTTTTTATCATATCCTCAGAAATCAGCAATAGTAGTTAGACCCACTTTTACGAAACTTACCCTTAATCTTTTGAGGAAAGAAAGCAGTTCACTCCTACAAAGACACAAATTTTTGTATATACATTTAATACCAGAAATTCAAAATAAAAACAAGAAAGTAAATTCTAGGTGAAGTTCCAGTCCTAACTTTTCAGTTCTATATGTATAAAAGAGTATAATATTCTATTGTTATACTAACCTAATAAAATGTCTTTCCTGTTTTAATTACATGTGACATCTTCAGTACTATCCAACCAGACACTGTTGATAGGAAATACACAGGTATTTCCTAAGTTGGTGCTATTAGACAAGTCCATCCCAGATCAGCACCAGAGAATTCTTACATTGTCCATTTTTATGATACACAAGGATAATGACAGACGTTCTTAGAACAGTACAAAATAGTATAAATAACTTAAAAAATAAACTGATAGAAACATACCGATACATTATACCTAATGTAGATTCCCTCTGCTTTATTAAACTAACTCTGCCATCATTTCCTCGTTTGTGTTGACTGGACACACTACAGATCTGAACCACAACTTCCCAAAGGTCTTTAGCAGTCCGTCTACTTTCTTTAGGGCCTGGAAGTTCTTTGCATGTAGCTGCTAAAAGCTGTCCAAGCTATAACATGAAAAACAGAAAACACACAGAAGATAATCTGTAATGTCATACATGCCATTTCTATTCCTGAGAACATCTGAACAAAGATCGAAGCTGGCCGCACAGAGGAAGCACAGTATTTGATGCTGGCCTCTATCTGACCACTGGGGGATTCAGAGCTCGCTGTCCACTGACAGATCTGAATCAGATCTGGGAAGAGGATCCTCTGGTTCCACCACATTACAAATCTTGTTTCTAAACAACCAGTCTAAGGAGAACAAAAACAGCATAGTCTAATGAGGATAAAAGTGAAACAAGGCAAAGAGACATGCTATTAAGTGGGGGGAAAAAGTTGCTAAATACACTTACTATGATCCCACTTGAAAAAAAAAAAAAAAGCCTGTAATGGAATATATACATGACAGTGTTAACTATAAAAGCCCAGAGATGAGATTAAAATGGTGGTTAAATTTCACTCACACCCACACATTTTTTTAATGAAAAAAATGAGGAAAAAATATAGACACTGAAGTTGGCAGAACAGAGGAACAAGATTTAGAGCAACTTTTCTCTAAGGAAAATGGGAGCCACTGGGGATGTAACTACTGCTGATGTGAGGAGGCAGAATTAAGGAAGCACAGATTACTGAAAGGGACCGGTCTGAACAAAGGCAGCCTTCAGGACCTGAGGTGGAGAAGGATCCAGAACGAACACACACAGCACACACCCCGGCAGAAGTGCAGGAGCGTGAGAAAGCGCCGTGAGGACGGGCTGGGAGCGCGCTGGCACCGCGGACAGGCTGGAGGGCAGGCCAGGAAGGAGAGGCTCCCGCACCTGAAGAGGCTGGCGGGCTCGGCCCAAGCCAGGCCTTTGTCCTGCACCACTGCGACCTAAGTGAGCACCAACCTCTCCTCCTCCTCCCACCAGCCAGCCTCCGATAATCCAAGTGCCCATCAACGCTGTCCATTTTCCTAGACTACACTACCCCCACCCTGATCTGCGAGGGAGGCTGGACAGTTTTTACTATTTCGAAAGGTCTTTAGTCACATGCTTAAGAGCTTCTTTCCTTTTTGTGATAAGCAGGTATTTAAAGAAATAAAATACATAACAGAATGGAAAATAAAATCGATTTAAACCACTTACTGTTTCATTACCCAGGGATAATGACTATTAATAGCCTTCCAGACTCTTCCCTATGCATGTGTATTAATATTCCACATGAAATTCAAAGTCTGAAAGGTGCTCTACACTGTATAATTTTTAATACACATCCCACACTCTAGACTTCTTTCTCTACTTTCTCCTCTATGCTAACAAGGGAACAAGGGGACAGCTAAGGAAGAAGGCACGCAAAACCCTAACCCAGATGAGACAATGGGACGCCTGAGTGGCCCTGCAGCAAGGTCACCCCTTACCCTTCCTCCTCTGCAGACAGATGGGGGGAAGTGCAGGAAGCAGGGGCTAACCGAGCCCAGGGTTAGGTAACCGACAGCACAGCCTTCTGCACTGCGGGCCCTCAAACACGCAGCCAACCTCTCTGGTGCACGGCTCCACCGAATTCACTGCTAAGATGAATAAAAAGAGAAGCTACAGCACCATCTTAATACCAAGCCACCATTCTCAGTGGACATGACCATCATGAAACAAAATGGTCTCACATGAGGGCTTACTAAAGCCTAAGGGACTGCTGGGCATAATCAGAAAAATTCCCTAAATATGAGGAACTCCCATCTCACAAAACTGACTGAAAACACAGGTATAATCCAAAGTCTGAAATTACAAAGAGAAGGATAATTCACGGACAACAATATATTTTTATGAACAATCAGAAAGAAAACAAAAAAGGAGGGAAAACCAAAAAAATCAGTAACCCTCCAAAGAGCTGAAATAAAATGAACTGTTTTTCAAAAGACATACATGAAATAAGAAGGAAGAAACAAATAACCGAAGACAAATGTAAAAATCTTGCAAGGTTCCCAGACAGCCATCAATTTAAGGGACTATGTACCAAAGATGAGATGAGGGCAGATAAGAACAACAAAAGGTAATACAAGCATTAAGAAAAGAATAAGGGCGTCCCTGGTGGTCCAGAAGTTAAGAATCTGCCTTGCAATGTAGGGGATACAGGTACGATCCCCGGTCAGGGAAGATCCCACGTGCCGCAGGGCACCTAAGCCCACAAGCTGCAATTACGGAAGCTGTGCGCCCTAGAACCTGTGCTCTGCAGCAAGAGAAGCCACCACGATGAGAAGCCCCCAATCATCATAACCAGAGAAATCCCAAGGGCAGCAACAAAGATAAATAAATAAGCATTTTTACAAAAGAATAAAGAAACTTGGGATGAAATGCATACATAAAGTCTTAAATCATGAAACTTCTTCTTTTTAAACTCTAAGACCAGAAAGGGAGAAAAGCTCACTGCTTCTTCAGGGCAAACACAGTATTAACAAATGAAAGATTTGTTTTCTTAGGGAAAACATCTCCGTATTTTTTTTTTTTTTTTCGTATTTTTCAAGTTCTCTGCACAGAGAAGTATTTTCAGTGGTACAGGAGAGATGCAATTAAGAAAAAAAATAAATAAACAACATACCATCAATTCACTGAATGAATTCTTTCACATGGAAATAATTACTAATACCAAACATGCGCACTAATAAGGGGGCTTCCAGTGGTAAAGAATCCACCTGCCAATGCAGGAGACATAAGAGACTCAGGTTCTATCCCTGGATCGGGAAGATCCCTTGGAGGAGGGCAAGGCAACCCACTCCAGTATTCTTGCCTGGAGGATCCCCATGGACAGAGGAGCCTGGCAGGCTACAGTCCATGGGGTCACAAAGAGTCAGATACAACTAAAGTGACCTTGCAAGCACACTAATAAGAATCAGGCATCAACTTAAGAGAGTTTAACAGGCTTTGAGGAAGGGTAAGGAGTACGTTAAGGCTGTATATTGTCACCCTGCTTATTTAACTTCTATGCAGAGTACATCATGAGAAACGCTGGGCTGGAAGAAGCACAAGCTGGAATCAAGACTGCAGGGAGAAATATCAATAACCTCAGATATCCAGATGACACCACCCTTATGGCAGAAAGTGAAGAGGAACTAAAAAGCCTCTTGATGAAAGTGAAAGAGGAGAGTGAAAAAGTTGGCTTAAAGCTCAACATTCAGAAAACGAAGATCATGGCATATGGTCCCATCACATCATGGGAAATAGATGGGGAATCAGTGGAAACAGTGTCAGACTATTTTGGGGGCTCCAAAATCACTGCAGGTGGTGACTGCAGCCATGAAATTAAAAGACGCTTACTCCTTGGAAGGAAAGTTATGACCAATCTAGATAGCATATCCAAAAACAGAGACGTTACTTTGCCAACAAAGGTCCATCTAGTCAAGGCTATGGTTTTTCCTGTGGTCACGTATGGATGTGAGAGTTGGACTGTGAAGAAAGCTGAGAGCCGAAGAATTGATGCTTATGAACTGTGGTGTTGGAGAAGACTCTTGAGAGTCCCTTGGACTGCAAGGAGATCCAACCAGTCCATCCTAAAGGAGATCAGTCCTGGGTGTTCATTGGAAGGAGTGATGCTAAAGCTGAAACTCCAGTACTTTGGCCACCTCATGCGAAGAGTTAACTCATTGGAAAAGACCCTGATGCTGGGAGGGATTGGGGGCAGGAGGAGAAGGGGATGACAGAGGATGAGATGGCTGGATGGCATCACCGACTCGATGGACATGAGGTCTGAGTGAACTCCGGGAGTTGGTGATGGACAGGGAGGCCTGGCGTGCTGCGATTCATGGGGTCGCAAAGAGTCGGACACGACTGAGCGACTGAACTGCACTGAAGGTGCTCACGTGGAAATGGGCACAGTTCATCCCTGGCGGCTCCCTCAGTTCTACCCCAGGTACTCCAGAGCTAAAGGCAGGGTCTGACTACATCAATCAAGAAAAACTAATTAACTTCTCACTAGTTTAGGATTATACCAAAATGTTGTCTGTTAACGAAATAATTTTTGCTTACATTTTCATAACTATATGTTACTAGAAAAAAAATATTAAGAGAGGGCAAACTCAAGTGCCTTAATTATCAAAAACTATACTCTTACCTGCAAACCAATATATTTGTCCACACTTATATTCAAACTTAGAAACTAGGTAAGTTCCCTAAGGAGTACAAATCTAAAGAAACTGGTCCAATAATCCCACCCTAATAATTCTTTTATTTAGATTAAACATGAATTACCTTCACAAACGGATTACTCTGGAGTAGAAATGCAGGAACTTGCAGAGTAAGGTATTCATTTTCCCTCCAGTTTAACATAAAAGCCACACACTCCTCAGAAATAACTTGGCGAAAAGGAATATCTAAAAAGCAAAGAAGAAAGTAGTTAAAATTACTACCATAACATTAAAAGAAAAAAGCAAATAGGTGCTCAGATTCCAGTTGAGTAAATGAAAAACAACAGTTACAGATGAAAAAAAATAGAAAAACACTAACATTTTATACTTTTCTTCTAGAAAGTCTAATATTTTCCAATAATAGACTGCCACAGTTTCCACTGTCAACTAATCAACAAAATTCTCCACTAACACCTTAAGATGCCTAATACTCTACTGTAGAAGTGTAGGTGTTGGTATCTAGCCTCTACAAATTTATAATTTAAATGTGTGGAGAATAACCATACAAACAAAACAAATATATGATGGTACAGTATAACCTGCTAGCATATTTAGAGTGCAGAAACAGGTAAACTATGTGTAAAACCTGCAGTAAGTCTAAACTAATATTTTTCATTTTTAATAGTTTTTCTGAGTAAAGCATGATAAATATTCATGACACAAATCATTTACTCAAAAAATATTATACCAGCAACAATTTTAAATAAATATATGAGGAAAAAAGTCAGTCAGGATTGTTTGACAATTATTTCCTTTGAAATATATAATATTAAATACAACTGAATTTTTATAGCTCAAAGTATATAATAGTCAGGTTTTAATGTATTTCAAGAAAGAGGAAAAGAAACCCACTGAATACTAAATAACAACGTTGACACTTAAAATGGGGACAGCTAGATTTTTCAGTCTTTCTAAAAAGTCTGTACCTGTGGCTATTAGTTTAATACCTCACTTTATTCCAAAAAAGCAACTGGAAACGACAAAAAAGAGGCATAGGAACACAGAAAAATTAAATAAGAATACACTCTTTGCATTATCTTCTTAAAGAAGGAATGACGACACAAGTAAATTTAATATCCCGTGCACAGCGTCCCACTGTGCATTGCGCACTACACACTGTGCCAAAGGAAAGCCAGACAGCATCTGGCTCCAAGGCTTCCTGTCTTCACTGGGCACTTCTCATTAGAGGGTCCACAATCGTTCTTAGAGAAGAATTAGCATCTAGAGTGGGGATCAATTCTTCCTAACAGTACACCCTTTCCCTTCTCATTTCCAACACTGTTTACAACACAAAGTATGGGAAAAACAGATGAACATTCAATAAATCAAGGGAGGGAAGGAAGGAAGGATGAAGGGAAGGAAAAGTATGTGACCCCAAACTATTCAAATGACAACAAGGTAGTACCAAGAGACTGTAATTATATGAAGGCATTGCCAATGATTCCAAGAGTAAAAGCATAGGGTGAAGTTGGACTGATGAGTTCAAAACACAGTTTTGTCTCTTACTTCATGGCCAAACTCTTTAACCTTCGTTTCTTGATTTACAAAACAGGGATAATTAAAGAAGCAGCTACATCATAGAGATGCCGTGAGGACTAAATCAGTTATCTACTAAGTTCTTAGAACAATGTCAGACATATAGTTAGCAGCACTCAATAGATGTTAGGATTTTAAAAACTGTTTTTGCTTTTCATTTCAGAGAAATTACATATGACAAAACCAATCTTCAACCTTTAAAAAGAAAACACTCTGTTGACAGTACATATTAATTAAATCAATTCTTATTAAGATACTGAAGGGCACTGACATATTAAAACTCAAAGGAATTCTACCTCTAGAGTGCTAAAAGTCGTAATGTCTTTAAGAAAACACAATGTTACTAACAATTAATTCAAAAGGCTCCAGAAAACCAGCAGCCATTGGTTTGGACACATTATTAGCACCTTCCCTGATACTTACTTCTACAACATAAATTTTACTGTGTATAGTATTAAATGTGTACAGTATGATTGAAATGCTCTGCTAAGCTGCTAAGTCACTTCAGTTGTGTCCGACTCGGTGCGACCCCATAGACGGCAGCCCACCAGGCTCCCCCGTCCCTGGGATTCTCCAGGCAATAACACTGGAGTGGGTTGCCATTTCCTTCTCCAATGCATGAAAGTAAAGAGTGAAAGTGAAGTCGCTCAGTTGTGTCCAGCCCTCAGCGACCCCATGGACTGCAGCCTTCCAGGCTCCTCCATCCATGGGATTTTCCAGGCAAGAGTACTGGAGTAGGGTGCCACTGCCTTCTCTGTGAAATGCTCTAATTATTATTAAAATATGCAAAATTAAGAAACTTAATTTTACTTAACTAAGCAAGATTATATGTAACACAGATGATAATTCTTATTTAAGCCCCTTTTCCTAAGACATTTTTGGACCGGCCAAACCTGTTCCCAAAGTGAGCACAAGTGAGTTTCTGACCCACTGGCAATCATTTTGAGGGCTGTCTATGGCAGCAATGAGGAAATAAACCTTCAACATGCAGCTTCAAGGACATTTTGATTCTTCTAACAGAATATCTTAAAACTGCAATATAATTTCTATAGTGCGCTGAAAGGTGTCCCCTCAGAATTTATGTCCATATGAAACCTCAGATGGTGATCGTACTCAGAAACTAGGTCTTTGAAGATGTGTTAGTTAAAATGTGCAAGTCACATTGTATCGGGGCAGACCCTAAATCCAGTGACTGGTGCCATTACGAGAAGACAGGTAGGGACAGGGATGAGGACACGGACGGACATATACACGAGAAGGCCACAAAATGCCACACACACACACACACACACACACACACACGAGAAGGCCACGTGAAAGAGACAAAGACGAATGATGCAGCCGCAAGCCCAGGAATGCCAAAGGCTGCTGGGAGCCACTTGAGACTACAGAGGAGCAACAGCCTTCAAAGGAAGCATGGCCCTGTAGACCCCCTGATTTCAAACATCTCATCGGCAGAACTGTAACAAATATGTTTTCGGTACTAATATATAGCACTCCTAGAACAGTTTTCTATACCTCCCCCAATGTTCTCGAGTGAACTCCACATCTGAATTGTTCTAAAAGAAAATTAATTTTTTCATTGATGGTTAAAAAGTCCTGTAAATGTTCTTTTAGAATCTTCCCCATAGTTACTTGAGTACTAAAGTCCTGAAATTTGGCTTTGTGAAAGTGTCTTACCAGGAAGCCTCATTTCCAGATATCCTCGCACCCTACTAATAAGATCAGAAGGAGGTCTCTCTCCTGACTGCCCTGTTCCAGCTTCATGCGTATAAATATCCAAAAGCAGCATCTCATTCAGCATGACCTGACGAAGTTTTGGTGAGAATTCTGTCACCAACTCCAAACAAGCAGCAAATAGCTGTTTAGCATGGGAAAAGTCCTATAAAAAGAATAGCAGAATGGTCTGAATCACCTTTCCTCTGAAGTGAGAAAAATGTCTTTATAAGTACAGAACAAAGCGAAGAATTAATTTAAACAGTGAACACTGGTTATCTCGAGGAGTGAGGCTAGATTATCACCTTTTTACTTATCATCTCTGCATTACTTATTCCAATAAATATTTAATACTTTTATATACATATATTTTTTGGCTTCACCACGTGGCATGTGGGATCTTAGTTCTCCGTGGTGGTGGTACGGATATATACGGTGGTTTAGTTACTAAGTCATATCCAACTCTTTCGACCCTGTGGACTATAGCCCACCAGGCTCCTCTGTCCATGGGATTTGCCAGTCAAGAATTCTGGAGTGGGTTGCCATTTCCTTCTCCAGGGGATCTTCCTGACCAGGCATCAAACGCATGCCTCCTACAATGGAAGCATAAGTCCAAACCACTGGACCTCCAGGGAATTCCCTGTAATTTTTAAAAAACATTCAATAAACAATCAGTATAATATGCATGCTGTATTACTAGAGAAGTTTTACATAAACTATAACAAAACTAAAAGGTTTATATAAATGTTACATACAATAAACGTATTATACAGGTATAAAATTCCATGATTAAATACCCTTCACCTAAGACAGTCAGAATTAGATCTTACCCCCTTCCACAAGGTTCCACATTCTAAAATTCTGCACACAACCCTATTAGCCTATATAACTGACTAATAAATAAAACAAATAGGATATGATCTAAGCCCTTTCCTACACATCTCCTTCTAATTTTTCCAAAACACAGCCATCGCTTATTCTCTCTCTTTCCACATGCTCTTATCATCTGGCTTCTATCCCTCATGTCATGAAGAAGAAATGGCTCTTACTAAATAAAGAACTTCTAATGGCACACTCTACTGAGTACCTTCCAGTTACCTAACTGGACTTCGGGGCTACAGCCTAGTACTGTCCATTCCCTCTACCTGACATCCTCTATCCCCTTTAGCTATCATGACTCCACGAGTCTGGTTCGCATACTATACTCTTCCATGCCACTGTTTCTTGGACGCAATGCTAGACATCCTAGTGTATCCTCCTAGCGTGATCTATGATGATTCCCAAATCTGTATTTCCAGCCCAGACTACTTCCCAATAGATTACAAATTCCTTATGTAAAATCTACAGAAGTGATATTAAGGATCTTTGTTTTTAGCTTGAAATACAATCTTTTACTAACGTAATGCTACTGCTGCTTCAGCTAAGTCACTTCAGTTGTGTCCGACTCTGTGCAACCCCAGAGACGGCAGCCCACCAGGCTCCCCTGTCCCTGGGATTCTCCAGGCAAGAACACTGGAGTGGGTTGCCATTTCCTTCTCCAATGCATGAAACTGAAAAGTGAGAGTGAAGTCGCTCAGTCGTGTCCGACTCTTAGCGACCCCATGGACTGCAGCCTACCAGGCTCCTCTGTCTATGGTATTTTCCAGGCAAGAGTACTGGATTGGGGTGCCATTGCCTTCTCCACTAACGTAATACTAAATACAAATAAGAACTATTCATGTTGTCTAATTTTTTAAAAGAAATAGAGAAGAAGCCATATGTCCAAGACCATTTTTGTACAGTTATGAGGATAAAGGGAAAAGAATAAACCAAAATGCCTTTTCAGATATCCTTTCACACCTACAATGACGATTTTAAGATCAGAAAAATAAAACTGATCCTGATTCCTGGTTTCATCCTAAATTAATAAAGCATATTCTTAACCAGAGGTCAATGTATACATTTACTCACCTTAACAGTACTGCAGTGTAGACCTTTGGCCATTAGAATGTAAACCAAATCTCTTGTTAAATTGTCTTTAATTCCCAGGATGACACTACTATAGACAAGAGGTAATTCCCACTAGAAGAAATAAAAATACATAAACACACACACACAAAGCCAAATCTAGATAACAATCCTTCAGTAACAGTCAACCCCATTTAATAAAAGTATTCAAAGGTCATTTTTAAAGAGAAAGGACAATGATAGCCGCAACGAACTGCTAATCAAGATGAACATATTCACTATAATAACCTAGTAATAAATAGTTAAATGGATTGGAACTTTCTGAAGGATAGCCTACAGAAATAAAGAAAAAAATCTAGGAGTTTAATATCTATTAATCCATACAATCCTCACAATAACTCACAAGTTATTATTAAATAGGTATTATATCTCCATTTCACAGATGAGAAAATGGAGGCACACAGAAGTTAATAACTTGCTGAAGACTATACAGCTACTTAAGTATAGCACTGGGATTCACACTCGGGTACTTAGTACCAGAACTCTGGCTCATAACTTTTATGCTGTACACTTCCTTATCCATACAAATGAACACAAATAATGATTTCAATGCTACAGAAGCCCAACTAAGATTGAGACCAATTTTTCATTTCACGTCACTTGTAAGTTCAAATCCCACAGAATATACATCAATTTCTAGCTGCTTTTTATCACATTCAGTAGTGAGGGAGTGTGCAGCTAGCTATATTAGAAACACATTCATATTATTATAGGGGCTTCCCTAGTGGCTCAGCAAGTAAAGAATCCTCCTGCAATGGTGGAGACCTGGGTTCAATCCCTGGGTCAGGAAGATCCCCTGGAGAAGGAAATGGCAACCCACTCCAATATTCTTGCCCGGAAAATCCCATGGACATAAGAGCCTGGCGGGCTGTAGTCCATGGGGTTGCAAAGAGCTGGGACACAACAGCATGGATGCACTACGACCACACCTAACAAATAAGATGCACGTGCTAAAGGCAAATTCCCCGTATTATTATACTTTACCTGCATCTGTGAACTAGTTCCCTTGTATCTCTAGTTACATTCCACTGAATGTTTAAAAAGCTATTTCATTTGCAGTTTCCATGCAGGAAAACTTAGACAACTTCAGAAACATTATCTTGGCATTTTTTGGGGGGTGAGGGGGGAATTTTTAAAAATATCTAAAGCTAAAAATGTTCTATAAAGAAGTTTTAATGAGGTGATTCTAACCTGCAGGCTTCAGACTTAGAGAGGACATGAAAAAACTAAACCAAAAATACTCTGTAGGGCAAGTGTTAGCTACAGACTGCACAAATATCATACCTAATACACATATTTACAGCTATACTGAAAATGCATGTAGATGCCATAACAAATGAAATATAAACTCATTTTTATTTTTTTAACTCATTTTTAGTTGTTATTGATTTAATATCTTTTTTAACCTATTTCACATTTTCTCTGTCAACAGATGTTCAAAATACAATGTCGTGTGAAGGTCTTTCACGTTACTGATGAATTATTAACAAATAAAAGGGCTTCTTATTCCCAAAAAGCTCAAGGAACAGCTCTTCTATTACATTACATCAGAAAACAAGGGTAATTTTCTTATCTGTTCTCAACAGAAGTTTCTTACCTTATTAGACACTGTCCAGAATTCACGCTCTGAAGTCATACCATGTAATTCAATTAAAATCTGTCGAATCCTCCATGGATCCACTGACAGTATCAGCTGATGTTCCAACTGGCCAATGTTGACACTTGCTGAGGCTAAGAAAGGAAGAAGAGATTTTCATTTAATAACTATTTGATACGTTATTCATTCGTTACTCATTCATAATCATAAAAACATGAGAATGGTAATTTACTGACAGAAACTGTGCCTGTTTATAAATATTAGAAGTTAAAAGTCTCTCTCATCTTGAAAACTGATTTATCCAACTTAATGCAAACTATATTTTAACTTTACTCTCATATAAAAAGCCTAACACAACTTGTATTATGTTTTCATTTATCAAATAAAGGTAATGAAAATATAAACCAATAAAAATCAGTAACTTTACATGGAAAGAATTATGTGGGATATATGTAAAAATCTGATTTATTTTTGAACATCCTGTGTTAAAAGCACTTCTAAAATGTTCTGAGTAGTAAACATTAAGAATGTTTTTCGAAGGGAGAGAATAAGAAGGTTGGAGGCATTGCCTTCCCAGAGAGCCAAGAATTGATCACTAAAATTCCTCATTACAATTCAACTTTCAGATACAGTCTTCAATAATGCATTGCCAGCATTTTATCTGTGGTAATATTACTCTTTTCCTTTACGACTGAGTCAAAGCAGCTTAAATCTAGTGAGGTCCAAAGTAGCTACAAGTTCAGTCAACTGAATTCTGTCTCCCCTGCATATTGAAGTGTTGAAGCTTGTATTTATTAATAAGCAGCACTATATTTTATTACATTTATAAAATAAGAGAAAACAATGGAAGAAATAATCAAATAAATAAGGCAAAAATGGCATGTTGCCAAAGCTGAATGTTTAGCCAGCAGACAGTGATATAAAGGCTGAAATGCATGCAAGCCTGCCCCGTTTTTTGCTTGTAACCCCTCCTCTTCCCTCTTGGTTTATACCTTCAAGAACACAGCAGCAGATCTATTTCCACAGCTAAACTCTTTTATGTATCCAGGCCTACATCTCCATTAACCATACTCAGCAGACTCCCAAAACTTAACTGCTTACAGAAATATATGACCTCAAAAGACAGGTTTGCTATTAGTTACCAGCTCTAGTGTAAATAGAAAAAAAATTAAGAAGATAGCCTCAAATATCCTGAGGAACAAAATATGCCAAAATTTGAGCTCGGAAATCTAACCTGGGATATCATAAAATGAAGTTACGGGTTTAATGCACAGATTGATTCTAGGGGACCTCTTCCTCATCTGATCAACAAGTAGCTTTCGTTCTTCATCTTTCAGTAATGTGATGAAAAGCTCGTGTGAAGAAATCATGAAAACATACTGCAGGTCTTCCAAACCCAGACACACATTCCTAGATCAGTAAGAAATATTATAAAACAAAGAAGTGTATAATTTTAGTTTGGGGAAAAAAATCATATAACCAATTTTTATTAATAAGCTGTTTAAAAGCCACTATTCAGTAACTGCACAACAATAATTTGAACAGTTTTTAAAATTTCTCTTTGGTCCTCATCTAAGTTATAATTTCACTGCTACAACATACAAAGAGGGTAAGAGCAAGAATCCTAAGTTTTACGTGGCTACACAAATTTAAACTGTAAGTGTTCTCAACTACCAATTACTACCTGGTTATACAAAGACAGGCAAGGTAAATGTAAAATGATACGGAATAAAAGATATTCTTCTCACAGACCTAAGCTCAAAATTAAGAAAAAGAAGAAAAGAAAGGTACTTACTTCAAAAAAGCAGCCATGTTTCCTTTCAAAGTATCTGAAGCTTTTTCTAAATTTATTGATCTTGAACAAACCTAGGAATTTGAACAATTTTTATTTGAATATGGGTACTTCAAAATAATTATACTACAGTTTTAAAGTTTAGATTTAAAAACAATCAAATTGTCCTTTCAGACATGGATCAGTCACAGATTTGGTTAAGAAATTTAAGAAATGAGACCAAAGAATAAGAATGCATTATGGGAAGAGGGAGTGGAATGTGACCATTTCAAGAACTGCAGGTAAAGAATAACCTTATGAATTATGCAGTAAAGAATAATCTATTTAGCATATGAACAAGTCCTGCTGAAATTTACAAAGTATGGACCCAAATTAAATGGAGTGATAAAGTTAAGAATCAGTAGTTCCTGTCAGAAAAGTGAGAAGACTCATCTTGGATAGCTGAAAAGAAGGATCGATAATAGCTAAAGAACACAGAACCAATGGTTAAGGAGGTAACCAAAGTTTAAAAAATAATGAAAACAAAGAGCAACTTAGCTATGAAAATATTAGTCATCTAAAAATATTATTATTTAAATATCATTGTGAATTTATTAGGTTAGGCGACCCACATATTATTTACAAGAAGTCAAAAAATTATTAGTATAAAAGATCCTAACCTCAACAAATTGTCAATATTCTCTAATATGCTGACACAAAAGCTAAATTATATAATGTGTACAGCAGTACTATTCACAAGAGCCAAAAAGTAGAAACAACACTAACGTCCATCAAGTGATGAATGGACACTCAAAACAGACACTGAAGAGTAAGTGTATCCATTCAGTAGGACACTATTCACCTATAAAAAGGAATGAAGTGCTGACGGACACTCCAACATGGATGAAATGTCTTCAATACCAAGTGAAAGAAGTCAGTTACAGAAGACCGTGTGTGTTATGAGTTCATTTATATGACATGTCCAGAATAGGCAAATCTACAGGGACAAAAAATAGATCAATAGTTGCCTGGGGTTGCAGGGATTGAGAGGAAAATGAGAAATGATTGCTAATGGTTAAGAAGTTTTCTTACAGGGGCAGAGGAATGAAATGTTGGCAAACTGGCTGAGGTGATGGCTGCACAACTCTACGAACATACTAAAAATCACTGAATTGTACACTTTAAATGAGTGAATTGTATATTACTAGCTGGAAACAAAGTCAATTATACAAATTCAATTATAGTTCATAAAAAAAAAGACTTCTATGGAAAAATTATAAAGCTTTAAAAGGACATTAAAGGGCGCCAAAATAAATCAAGAGCTATAGAAGCTCATGGATTAGGATACTCAATATGGTAATGCTACTAATTTTTCACAAACTGGCTTTTAAGTGTAATGTAATTTCAAACAAAAATACAACAGGCTTACTTCTGAAACTTGACAATCTGAGTCTACTGTCTACAAGAAAATGTAAAAAGATAAGCAGAACCAATACAACTTTGGAAAACAAGGTTTGTGCTTCAGATGATACCAAGCCAGGGTATGGGTGTGATGGATGGGTAAACAAACAGAAAAGCTGTTACAGAATAGCCCAGAGACAGGCCCACACACGCATGTATATATGACACTCGGAACTCAACGGAGGCAGCACTACACACCAGTAGGAAAAAGAGGAAACTTTCAACAACTGGTACTGAAACAAGTGAGGGAAAAAATGACACCAGATCCCCTGCTTCCCATGATACACAAAATTCAATCATAGGTGGATTAAATACCGAAATGTGAAAAGGCTAAGTTCTAGAGGTTTTAGAAGATAAAATACAGGACAATTTCACAACTACAGGATATGAAAAGCTTTCCTAAGCAAGACACAGAAATTCACTAATCTGTTCTTTTATGAGAAAGACTGATAAATTTTATTATATTAAAATTAAGAAATTTTAAAATAATAAAAGTTAAAAGTGAACCTCAGAAAACATACTTGCAATACTTAAAACTAGTAAAGGACAGGATATATTAAAAACTCCTGCCAAAAAAAAAAATAAAAGACAATTCTACAGAAAACTGAGGCATATCACTTGGAACAGGCACCTCAAAAGATGAAATCTGTATATGCAAAAAAAAATAAATGAAAAGCTGTTAAACTCATCAGTAAAAAAGGAAAAGGAAGGAAAATAAAATAAAGAAACAAAAAATAAAGGGAAAGGAAAAGGACATTAAAACCTCAATGGGGGCCTTCCTGGTGATCCAGCGGTTCAATCCCTGGTTCAGGAAGATCCCACATGTTGCAGAGCAGCTAAGTTCCCACCCCACAACTACTGAGCCTGTGCATCTAGAGCCTGCGCTCTGCAAAAAGAGAAGCCACCGTGAGAAGCCCCGCAATGCAGGGCTAGAACTGCACTGCAGCTGAACTGCAATGAACACACTGCAATCAAGAGTAGACCCCACTGGCCACAACCAGAGAAAGCCCACGCAGCAACAAAGACCCGATGCAGCCAACAAGTAAGTAAATAAAATCACCTCAACGAGATACCGTTATACAATGACCCAGACAGGAAATCTGACAGCAAGATCCCGACCAACAAAAACTCTCATACATGCAGTGGCAGAAACACTTTGAAACTTTATGGTAAAATTGCAGATATACTTTCTCCAGGAATGTTACATAAATGGTATGTGGGTGTACCAGGATATAAGCACAAGAATGTTCAAGCAGCAGAATAACCCCAACCTGTAAATAACACAAATGTCCATAACCATAAGAATAAATAAATTGTGGCATGGTTATATAATGTTGTAACATCTTACAGCAACGGGGAAAAAAAAACAACTATATCTGTATACAACTTGATAAAACATCTCACAAATATGTTCCCTGAAAGACAACTTATTTTGTATGATTTCATTTATATGGAGGTGAAAACAGGCAAATTTAAGAATATTCTTTAAGGGTACATACAGAGGGGATACAACTGTAATGAGAAATGCGGAAATACTGTCACAAAAAAAGCAGGGTAGTGATGTCCTCAAGGAGGAGCAGAGAGGCTGTGGGAAGACACCTTAAGGACTTTAAGAGCATTGGCAATATCGTATTTTTGGAACAAAATGGTATTATCTCTATTCTATGTACTTCTCTCAAGGTCTATTACATTAAGACTATTACAGAGAGAGAGAGGTCCGGTAGAAACACAAATTATGGAGCTCACATGAGAGGCAAGAGGTATGATCTGAGCGTTTTTAGTGAGCAGGTGACTGAAGTTTTGGAAGAGAATAAAAGTGGTGAAGAATAAAAGAAGCTGAGTGAGCCAAGGACAAAACTTTAGTAAAGAAAAATATTAAAGGGGGATCAAAGGAGAAGTCAATGGAGGACTAAGGAAAACCCGGTGATGGCGGAGAAGCAGAAGCGAGCTCCAGCAGCAGACACGGCGGGCAAGCATGCTCTGTCGGCCGCACTGCCTGAGCCGGAGAGGCAGTGGGACGAAGACAGTGAAGAGGGCTCCAGACGTGGCAGCTAGGAGGCCACTGGAAAACCCAAAGCGAAATTATAAACCAAAGGGGGGAAAATGTCTTACCTCAAGAAGAAAGTCTATTTTCTCTTTATTAGGTCTAAGAAATAGCTGGTTAAATTGAACACTAATCGTTCTACCTTCTAATACATCACGGACTGTGTTACAGGCACAGACTTTAAAACAGATTTCATCCAGGGCTTCATTTCTGTCAAATACAAAAGTAGATACACTCATTTATTTTTTAACAGAAAAGCATATATTATAAAACTAAATCACAAGAATGGGCCATTTATTCTTGAGAGGTAAGATTTTTACAATATTCCGGCACATTAATAATTACTTAAGTCAATGGGGAAAAAAAATAAACAGGAAAGTTTTAAATTTACCAAGGGATAATTTAGGTACGCAGATTAATCTGAATCAAACTAACAGAATCAAACTCTGCTGTGTACATTTTTTTACCCAAGCACTTTTAAAAAAAAGAATTAGATGAAAATTAAAGTGGCTCCTCTAACCATGTTAATTCTCCATACAGTAAAAATAAAGTGAAAGCATCGTGACAGACATACAAGTAATCTGGAGGGACATTTTTGATAAGTCGGAAATGCACACTTACTCTTACATAAAAATCAAAAAGTAATTCACTTACTTACCCCTGTTGAGCTTTCTGAAAGAGTTCCCTTAGGACCGACTGCCGGAACTGGATAGGTAAACTGAAGGTTAAGTTGTCTTCAACAAAGATCTTTATTACCTCCTGAAACACAGACAAAAAATTGCAACTATTTCAAAAATCTTGAAAGTCTCTTAAAAAAAAAAGTTTTTTAAATAAAATTTTAAGTCTTTCTGTAATAGAAATTACACAGTGAAGAAAATCATTAAAATATCTTGCTAGGAAAATCGCTTCCTAAAATTTTAAAATTACATTAAGGGTAAAAATAGCACCACCCCAGTTCAATTCAGTGGCTCAAGTCATGTCCTACTCTTTGCAACCCCATGGACTGCAGCATGCCAGGCCTCCCTGTCCATCACCAACTCCCGGAGCTTGCTCAAATTCATGTCCATTGAGTTGGTGATGCCATCCAACCTGTAATTCCATCCAACCAATCTGCTGACCCCTTCTCCTCCAGCCCTCAATCTTTCCCAGCATCAGGGTCTCTTCCAATGAGTCAGTTCTTCGCATCAGGTGGCCAAAGGAAGAGTTTCAGCTTCATCATCAATCCTTCCAATGAATATTCAGGGTTGATTTCCTTTAGGATTGACAGGTTTAATCTCCTTGCAGTCCAAGGGACTCTCAAGAGTCTTCTCCAACACCATAGTTCAAAAGCATCAAATCTTCGGCACTCAGCTTTCTTTATGGTCCAACTCTCACACATATACATGCCTATGTGAGGAGCAGTGTCCCCACAAGAGACTGATCTAGACTTGCCTGTGAGTGTACAGGAGTCTCTGGTGGAGGCGTGGGTCAACAGTCTGGCCTCAGGCCAAACAACAGGGAGGGAACACAGCCCCGCCCATCAACAGAAAATCGGATTAAAGATTTACTGAGCATGGCCCTGCCCATCAGAATAAGACCCAGGTTCCCCCTCAGTCAGTCTCTCCCATCAGGAAGCTTCCATACGCCTCTTATCCTTATTCATCAGAGGGCAGACAGAATGAAAATCACAATCACAGAAAACTAACCAAACTGATCACATGGACCACAGCCTCGTCTAACTCAGTGAAACTATGGACCACGCCGTGTAGGGCCACCTAAGATAGATGGGTCATGGTGGAGAGTTCTGACAAAACGTGGTCCACTGGGGAAGGGAATGGCAAACCACTTCAGTATTTTTGCCTTGAGAACCCCATGAACAGTATGAAATGGCAAAAGCACCCCACTACCCTTCTTTAAAATTGGAGATCATGGGCCAAAAGTGAGAGGCGAGAAAAGAATCATTAAGTAGTAATTCAGCTATGTTATTAGAGACTTTTAAAATTCCTCTCCTCCACTTTAAACGTGATTTCATACAACAAACTTTTAAAACGCTAAAACAGAGAAATATTTCAGCTAAAAAAAGCGTGCTAAGAAACTAGTCCAATCAAGTTAAATGGTTTAAAATGTATTAGTGAACTGTACAAAATTTATCATTCTAATACACGATATTATCATAGTCTTTTTACAGTCTTTTTTCTCAGTTGTTTATCAGCTCTTTATCAAGCAATGGAAGAAAGTAGGGGTGACAGTGAGGGGATTTCTGGAAACAGCTGAACCAGCTCTACAACAAGAGCACTGACAAAAATGGTTTCAAAACCACAGAGTGACCACTATTTCACTTTCATAGCAAAACATGAGCTCATGGGAGCAAGCAAGTCACTTCCCAAATGTTAGAACACTGATTTGTTACAGCTATTCAATAACTCATCAGCTACAGAGAGAATCCTATCCCCCCACCCCCAAAAAAGCTAAATATGATTTCTAAGACACTCCCGCATATATAGCTAAAATTATAAAATTGGAGTGTTGCAACAAAATCGCTCTTTCCCCTCTCCTAGCTGTCCATTACACTACTTCCTGAGTTATACATCTGGCCCTTCATTATATCTACGGAACATGCAGGCTTCCCTGTGGCTCAGGTGGTAAAGAATCCACCTGCAAGGCAGGAGACCTGGGTTCAATCCCTGGGTTAGGAAGATCCCCTGGATAAGGGCATGGCAACCTACTCCAGTATCCTTGCCTGGAGAATCCCCATGGACAGAAGAGCCTGGAGGGCTACAGTCCATGGGGTCGCAAAGAGTCAGACACGACTGAGTGACTAAGCATGGCACACATGGTAACAGGTGCCAATCTGTGACTAACATTCTCGCCTGCATGGGTCTTACTATGCCAGGAACCGTCTTAAAGATTCTACATCTTATCATAATTGATTACCACTCCCCATAAGCCTGTACTAGGGATATGTAACTGAAAGATCTCTTGTGTTTGATAACTTCATCTATATCTGAAATCCACCTTCAAGAAAGTTTACTTTTCTTCCCTAGGGCAAATCAGAATTGACAAAAAAGGGGCCAGAGGGCAGGGGAGGGAGCACTGTCCCCTCTCTTCTATTTTCTCTGAAGAAAAAAAAAACCCCAAAACTCTAGTTGAGAAAAGTGAACTAAAAACCTAGGCTAAAAGTCCACTGTGGAGACACAAAACTAAAGGTATGTTATAGCACTGTCATTCCATAATTTGTTTTGAATTTAATAAGATGAAGGCACTGTTCACTTTCTAGAATGAAGGCTTTTTTAAAAAGTACAAATTCTAACTCCCAGTGATTTTCATTACAAAGCTACAGATATATACTCAGAGGGGGCAACAAAAAAATGTCAACAGACTAATTTAAGCTCTTTTCATGAGTAAAACTGAGATGACGCCCAGCCTCCCTGGAAAAGTGGGCTATGTAACAAACCATCCAAACCGACCAGAACTGCTCTGCTCACCCTCTCCTTCAGTCTTACTTTCGCAGAGGCTAATAAGGTCAGGCTGAAGACCGTACTTTCAGATCTTTAGCCTCCATAAAACCAAGAGTTCTCTACCTGTAATTTTAAAAGTTAAAAGTTCTGCCTACAGAGTTTCTTATAGAATGTACTTAAAATGGGCAAATTTTATACCTTCAAGAAAGGATAATTATCAGTCATATGAGTCCACATCTATCCAGTGCTCTGCCTTAAGAGTTTATAAACTATAACTTTTCATTTGATTCTCATAAAAAGCTTAATTATTACAACTATTTATAGGCCAATCTGTCTGACGTGCCCCAAATGGCACAACTGTAAATGGTGATGTCAGGATTTGAACTCTGCTGTCTGGCTTCCAGGGCTTTCCAATGACACTACTGTATCCCCGTCATACATCTTACCTGATAGTTGCCAGATCTCAGACAAATATGGACCTGACTATATGGAGTCAATTGCTGAGATGTACTATCAGAGGACGGTACGAGAACATCACATGCTTGACAATAGCCAGCTAAGCGCTTCTCATCTATGGTACAATGAAGAGATAATGAACCTATCTGTAAAGTAAGAGGTATATATCATTATCCATCAGTGTAATAGAAACAAGAGTCTAGCACCCGTTTATTGCACTTTAACAGCATAAGAAAATGCCAATGGAAAATAGGAACCATAAAAAATGAAAAAGTTAAAGGTTTAGAGCAGGGGTCAGCAAACTATTGCTCACAGGCCAAAACCAGCCCATGTCCTGTTTTTATAGATTCCATGACCAAAGAATAATCCTTAATGTTGTAAAGGGCAGAAAAAAAAAACAAACAAAAAACCAACAAATTAGACTATGCCACAGAAACTGTATATGGCCACAAAGCCTAAAATATTTATGATATAGCTTTTTACAAAAAAGTTTGCTGACCGCTGGTTTAGAGTTCTCAGGCCAACATAAAAATGTAGACATTATTATCACTCTCTGTGGGTATAACAACAATTAAGATACTAACAAAGAATGAAAACTGTTAAAAAAAAAAAAGATTAAAATACTTTAAAATATTGATACATATACTTGGCAGAGATTTAAAGGGGGACAACAAAGAAAACTCAATCTTCACTCAACCAGAAAAAATAGAAATGCTTCTACCAAAACAGAAAAAAAAATTTTTAAGACATACTTTTTAAAAAAATTAAAGTTTTAAATTACTATATCCAAAATGCCATAAAATTAGAAATCTGATGAGTTCCCCAGGCAAATTAAAATGAGAATTCCCAATAAAAGATATCTCTAGTGTATTTATTCAGTGTTTCTGGTGAAGAAAGGCAAGATTGAAGTGGGAATTTTTCTGGCCACCAGGCATATAAAAACCTAGTTATATACTTTAAAATTCAGTTTTGTGAATCATAAAAAGAAAAATGCAAACAATAAACACATGAAAATGTTTACCCTCCTAGGAATTAAGGGAACACAACTTTTTTTGGGGGCGGGAACACAACTTTTTAAAAGATATTCTAGATAAATATCAAATTAGCAACTAAAAAAACTTCACTAATAGCAGAGCCCTCAGAAATCAATTTGTACCTAGAAATGTACCTAGAAATCAATTTGTATATTACAGCCTTTAAAAAAATTAATGACCACTGACATTGTAATTCTACTTGCAGGAATTTAACTCTATCTAAAGTCTAAACAAAAATTTATGCTTGGAGATATACATTTTGCAACTTTATAATAAATAAGAACAGCAAACTATCTAAATGCTCAACCACTAGAAAAATAAAATCATAGCACATCTATACATAACAGAATAGGATAGATATATTTAAAATATCTATTCTAACATTTTAGCAAGATACAAAATAGCATGAGCTTAACTGTATAAAAACATAAAGAACAAAAACTGAAAAAAAAAAAAGCTAAAACTGCAAAAGGGATTATTTCTAGGCAGTAGTATTACAGATTTTTAAAAATATTTCCATTAGTTTTTTGAACTATCAAATTTACTACGATTAATAGTTTTTTAATCATCAGGAAAATGAAAGCCAAAAAATATATATATGTTTTAAAGGACTGAAAATCATGTTACTGTTATGACTGTATTTACCTCTGCAATTAGTTCTTTGGTTCTAAAAAATTTTTCTCTGGCATTTTCATAGACAGCTGGATTTGTAGAGCCTTGCTGGAAGTATGCTGCACCCAAATCGTAACACACCTAAAATGGTAATGAATACCAATTTGCTCAGTGATTTTTCATGAACTTAAGAGCTAACAAAACTCAAAATCACCTTTATCTCAGCAACATAGTTACACATGTAGCAAAAAGAAAAACATTTTAATGAGCAGTGAAACAGTCAAATTTCTTAGTCACAAGCAACAGAAATCAACTCTGACTGACTTAAGGGGACTTACTGGTAAGACGTCAGGCGGCCTACAGAATTATTGGGAAAGCCAAAGAATCAGGCCTGGAAAACAAAGGGGGATAGGAGGCAAGCAGCCAGAACAAGAGCCGCAACTGATGCAGTGAAACACCGCACAGCCATCTCAACAGCCAACGCCACAGATCCTGGCAACTGCAGCCAACAGAACCAGACGCTGAAAGCAGCAGCTCCGCTCCTGCCAGGGCTGCCGGGGAACTAGACTTTCCTGTCATTGCTGGAGTTACTCACCATCACAATGGATGCTCCATCATCCCACTTCGCTGACTCACTAGCAAGCTCCTGCGTGTGTGCTACGTCGCTTCAGTCGTGTCTGACTCTTTGCGACCCCATGGACTGTAGCCCGCCAGGCTCCTCTGTCCCTGGGATTCTCCAGGCAAGAGTACTGGAGTGGGTAGCCATGCCCTTCTCCAGGGGAGCTTCCCAACCCAGGGATCAAATTCACATCTCCTGTGGCTTCTGCATTTGCAGGCAGATTCTTTGCTGCTGAGCCACCAGGCAAGCCCAGCCAGCTCCTAATTCAGTCTAAATGTCTCTGTCACACCGATGTGACGTGCCTGTCCTCCAGCAGGATAAGGCTAGAGAACACAAATATTTTGAGTTGTCAGTTTTATTATAGGAAACAGGGTCTCCCTCCCATCAAGTCTTAGAAGGTAGGGGATTCTTCTAACAACGAAAAAGGGGACAGCCACGGGGGTGTCTCCAAAAGGGTATGAGGGGCTAATGAATAAAGAACTGGCCAGAATAAAATATTGAGAAATCTGAACGAATGAGTATAAAATGACAGCTCATTTCCACTTGTCTTTTTCTAACAGAATCTGCATATTTTTCCAGGAGCATTCTTAAACAGACACCTAGATTTACCTAATGCAGAATTCAAAGACTGAGTTGAACTTGGCCATTTTATGAACAAGAATACTAAGGCCCAGAAAGCGACATTTCTACTTGAAAGCATATAACCAAGCACTGGCAGAGACCAGACTTGAAGCCAGACCCTTAGGTTCCTAATATTCTATCTCAAATTTACTCCTCACAAGGCTGACTGCTCTGTCTTCTCGATCTGACTTTTTAAAAAAGCCTTCAACTTATTCCCCCAAGGAGGAGAAAGTTCAAACCCCACGGGCTGATTTTCAAGATCTCAGAATCTGGACTACCTTCTCTCTCCAAACCTCTCTATTCTTCTCTATTTCAAACCCACCAATCTTCTCAACTCCCCATTCACATCAGATGTAGAAATAAATTTCATTTCACACTGTTTATTTCCATTTGCACCAAACCAACCTGAGCCAACAGATACTCATTCCTCTTCCAAATTCCTAAGTCTCTGATATTCCTGACCAAACTACTCTTCACTGATACCAGACTACAGATACTATTCTGTTCTGTTCAACAATAAAGATTAATTCTTCCTCAGCCTCTAGAACACTGCTTTACACTATTTAATCCATATTTAATGTTGGGCAGATTTTCATTCTAAAGTGCTTCCTTCCATCTAGGATAAAGGAGTGCTAAAGTTTAAAGTACGTGTATGTATATAATAAAGATTTATATACACACAAGCACACCTATATATGCACACATATTATAGATACATATAATTCCCTTTTCCAGGCAAAGACAGAGTTGTTGTTGTTGTATAGTCGCTAAGTTGTGTCCAACTCTTTCGCAACCCCATGGACTGTAGCCCACCAAGCTCCTTTGTCCATGGGATTCTCCAGGTAAGAATACTGGAGTGGGTTGCCATTTCCTTCTCCAGCGGATCTTCCTGACCCAGAGACCGAATCTGCATCTTCTGCATTGGCAGATAGATTCTTTACTGCTGAGCCACTGGGGGAGCCCTTGAAGTGGTTACCAACTGCCAATGCCTCATGACTCCTACTCCTAGTCTATGAGACTCCATCTCAGCAAGTCTTGAAAAGGGATTATCTTTAACTCCAGAACCAGCTAATCTGAAAAGGTACCTCTCAACCCTTTTTAAAGTCAGAGGTATTTCTGCTCTTTCAAGATTGGGAAACAGTGATGAAAGAAGTCATGCCAGACATCCCTGGTGGCCCAGTGGTTAAGAACCCATCTGCCAATGCAGGGGATGTGGGTTGGATCCCCGGTTCAGGAAGATTCCACATGCCTTGGGGCAACTAAGCCCATGCACCACAACTACTGAGCCTGTGCTCTAGAGGCTATGAGCCACAACCACCAAAGCCCAAGAACCCACGCTCCGAAAGAAGAGAAGCCACCGTAAGTAGAGAGTAGCCTCCACTCAGCATAACTAGAGAAGGCCCGCAAGCAGCTACAATGAACCAGCACAGCCAAAAAGATTAATTTTTTTAAAATGTTATGCCAATTCACACAATGGAGAAAATATAGAACATAAAAGGCTCTATCGTAGTGGCCCTCCATAGGCAATCATTAATTCTTTTAAAATTTCTATTATACTCAAGATTCTGTGCTAATATGTACAGAAAATGCAAAATACAAATATATTTTAAAAAAGAGACCTCAAAGAGTTTACAATCAAGCAGGGAAAAAGAAGCTATCAACACATAAAGTGCCTAACAACAAAAAACAACTGAAAGCAACAAAGGAACTAGGGTACAGAGTTACGGAGAGCAGGCAGCTTAAGATCCTTGAAAAACTAGGTATTTCTCTAGGAGCCTACATTTTTCAAAATCTAGCACAATATCAGTTTTGTTTTGTTTTCTTGGTCTGATTAGATTTCTTATAATGTGAATGAACTGCTAGTCAGTTCATTCATATTATTACTCCCTGCATTGTCAGTCTGTTAACTAGTTTGGAAACAAAAGAGCATATGAAATTTTCCTTCCATTTCTTTCAGAAAAATTTCAACGGGGTCTTATAAAATTCACAATTAACTATAATGCAAAGTTTTAATAAACATAGGAAGTAAAATCAAAGTAAACATAGGAAGTAAAATCATTAGAAATAAGCTCTAATTAAAAATACAAGGATGATTTTATGTAAGATTTTCCAAAAATGTGCCATGCATTGATTAAACACTGAAATAAATACCTGGCACTGCATCTCCTCGGTTTTGATCTTCAATCCAGCAGTGGAACTCTCAGTTTCTCCGTTGACCATGCCTGGCTCCACGGCCAGTAAGTCCAGTGTTCTCATCGTGTGGACATAAAGATCCTTGTTTAACTTAAGGGCTGCCTCTAGTACCAGGATAGAATCAGAAGCTTGTTCTTTTAGCTACAAAAGTTCAATAAGCAAATTTTTAAAATACAAAAATGGCAATAGTGGACTGTATCAACCAAAAAATATCTGCAGGGTACTCAGCAGCTTAACGTACTAGTCTACTTTAGAAATGCGCCTAACACAGCAAGAGTGAAATTATATTTGCCAAAGTTACTTTAAGATTTTAAAATTCACAAGGTTCCTATTGTGAAACTGAAAACACAAATTGGAAAAGACTGACACCTTTCTTTTATATAAAAGTTACTGATGAAAAATGTTTAAGATCTGCACCGTCCCACTGATGTACTCAAGAAACTTTTTGCATGCTTTGATGTGCCAGTCATTTTTCTAGGCATTCAGATCAGATCAGTTGCTCAGATAATAATAATAAAATGACACATTTTTTGCTTCCACATTCAAAATACACTATCTGTTGTATATAGATACAGATGGTTACCTTCCTTCTCCTTTCCTAGCCTCTGCACTTTGGGTGGTATCTCTGATACATTGCATATTAAATAAAGAACTAAAGAGATCATTTTAAATTATGGTTTCTACTTTTATGTTGACTAAAGAATTTAAATCTAATTTAAATTTTAAAGTAACTGTATATAAATGTATGTATGTATAACTGAATACAAAGTAGTTTTAGGGAATTTCTGGCAGTCCAGTAGTTAGCACTTGGCACTTTCACTGCAGCGGCCTGGATTCAATCTGATTGGGAAACTGAGATCCCAAACCCCGCACAGCATGGCCAAAGAAAAAGTAAAAATAAACTGAAATTTGTAAAAATCATTTTTAAAATAAAAATAATTTTAAAATACATGTTTACTATAGAATTTAGGGAGGATACAAAATAATATAAAGAAAACACCTATAAGAGTGACTTCTCACATCTGCTAAAGCACTATGAAATATCTGACAACAAACCTAGTGGCAAAGTACTCTCATTAACATTAAAAAGTGTCAATTTAGAATATTATCAAATTATGTTCTGCTGCTGCTGCTGCTAAGTCGCTTCAGTCGTGTCCAACTCTGTGCAACCCCAGAGACGGCAGCCCACCAGGCTCCCCCGTCCCTGGGATCCTCCAGGCAAGAACACTGGAGTGGGTTGCCATTTCCTTCTCCAATGCATGAAAGTGAAAAGTGAAAGTGAAGTCACTCAGTCGTGTCCGACTCTTAGAGACCCCATGGACTTCAGCCCACCAGGCTCCTCCGTCCATGGGATTTTTCAGGCAAGAGTACTGGAGTGGGGTGCCATTGCCTTCTCCAAAGTCTAAATGTCATCACATCTAAACCAAGCCAACTAACTCTTAATATATATAAGATTAGAAGAAGCACCTATACATGCTCTAAATATAATACATCCCAGAAAGGTTACAGTGTAATCGATACCAATACTCACCACTTTCAAAATATTTTCCGTTAGCTCTTTCTCCTGTTGCATCTGATTCATACTAAAAGAGAAATGACAGAAGAGTACCAAATATTACTTGAAAGACTGAAAATTCAAAACTTAAAGATCATTCTTGACAGTGAGGCTGAATTTAAATAAATAAAAATGCTTTTAATGCTATTTCTGTTCATGCTTAAAAAATAAACTCAATTATGATGATGCTCCTTTATCTACCATTATTTTTTCATTTGCTTTGCATTAAAAAAAAAACAACCCTCAATTTAAAAATAAAACTTTCTGGCAGCAAAAACTTATTTACATCAAGTTAGAAACTACACTCTAGCTCCAAAGTTGGGTAAGTTGCTACTACTTGGAATTTAAGAACAAGGTTTAAAACTCCAGACCTGATCAAACTATTGTACTTAACTTTTGCACTCTAAATTAAAATTTCCCACATACAGAACAAACATCTATTTCAAGTAAATTTAATTAAATGAAAACAATCTTAATTCCTGGAACCAGGGCAGTTAACATTAAGACGAAAGGCACACTTTACAAAGTGCTTCCTCCTTTTTCGGAGCTCTCTACTCTAGTTATCCAAAAGCCTGTCTGAGTCTCTCACCCTTCCACCCCCTCCAAACCTACCTGCATGCAGGCCTTCTGCCCTCTGATTTCTGCTTTATTCCTTCTGTACCAAGAGTTCTTAAAAACTTGCAAAATTTAAAAAAAAAACACAAACTGACAAAAAAGTGCCAAGTAAAGGTCTTTATTGGCCAACTTACACACTTAACTGAGGAGGTCCAGGTTTTGCCTGTTTAACAGGAAAACTACTTTGAACAATTGTCCTAATTGCCCTTAAAAAAAAAAGACAAATAAAAACAAAATTTAATACATTATAAATGTCACTTCAAGTATTTTTTTAGTACTTCCTAGAAGACTTATAAACTATCCAAAATTCTGACATATAATAAAAACTGTATAAGTCATCCACTTCTCTATCAGAATGCTTTTCGTCCATGCAGTCATAATTTTCTCCACCATCAGATTCACTATTCCCAAGATCCTCTGAGAGATCCCCGATGACTTAAAAGCACATCCCTGAAGTCATAATGCAATTAAAGAAAGGCTGCCCAACATATTTTAGGTTTATGAAAAATTTACCATCTATTGTAGAGAAGTATGGCCATGGCAGTGGTTGGAGGTAAAGTGGCCAGATCCATATCTATGTGCTTTGTCCCGGGAGGAACTTTACTGATGCACAACAGTTCATTCAACAACATATTCAATACTGGAACAGACAAACTTAAAAAGGAAGAATCAAACGACACATAAGTTGTGCAAGTACACAATGCACGATTCAGTACTTTGCTAAAAATAATTATTTTAGTAGTAAATCCACAGAGCCATTCTATTAACCTGTCTCAACAACGTAAATGAAAATTTATCAAAAGATCTTTTAAGCTTTTCTAACAAAAACAATTTAAATCTATACAAAAGTAGACAGAATAATATAATACACACCAATGTGCCCATCATCCAGCTTCAACAGTTATCATCTGATAGCCAATCTTGTTTCATCTCTACTCTCACCCACTTCCCTCCTTTCCATATTACTGTAAAGCAAATTCCCAATAGTAAATCATTTCTTCCCAAGTATTTCAGAACATATCTCCAAAAAATTACCTCCTAACATAAGGAGAGTATAAATTTCACATCTAAAAATTATTGTTTATCATCAAATATCCAGTCAAGTGTTCAATTTTCCAACTCTATCATATACATCATACTGTTTTGCACACATTGCTATCTGGTGATAAGCCTTGAGTCTATTAACAGATAAGCTCCCCCTTAAAGAACAAACCTTTTTTTTAATCCTAATATTTAATGCTGGAAAATATATGGTGAAAAAAGTGTTCAAGTACTAGTAGTGTAAGTATAAACGAATGTAACTCTCTGGAAACGCAATCCAGTATATGCATAATGAGCTTTAACAACGTTTACACCACTTGACCTGGCAATTTAACAATCTATACCAAGGACACAACTCGCAATTCATATAAAGCTTATGGACAAAGACATTTTAAAGCTCTATGATCTATAAAAGTGAAAAACTAGAGAAAAACTAAAAACCTGTCAATAGAGGAACAATTAATAAATTATCTATACAATGGATAATCTCCAAAAACCAAACTGGGGAAATGCTCATGATATCCTGCTATATGAAACAAAACAAAAATCAAAAGAGTATACAAGGTATGTTCACAACTTTGTTTAAAAATATAGGGAGGAAAACAACAAAAATTACGCAAAAATGTTAAAAACACTTCTTTCCCCTCCCTATTATTTCTTATTTTCTGAATTTCTCCAAATATTCTATAAGGTATTTCTCTTTAAATTGTGAGAAGGGGGTGAAAACAAATCATTATATAACGATGCATTTGAAACACTTATTTATAAACAAATAACCACTGATTCTAATAAGATTGTTTAAAAGTTTAAGAGACAGTGACTGATTTATGACCAGTAAAATTAAATGAATTATTCAACAAAGATAATATGTACCATAATATTATGTACGATTCATCATTAATTTTTATTTTCTTCAGATATGTAAAAGTAAAATGAAGATTTAAAACTGTTCAGTCATGGATTTTCTCTACTTATCATGTCAAAAAAATGAGAATAATAATAAACTGGTTCATTATTGATAACACCAAGTTTATACTTTAAAAGGTGATTTAAATTCATTCAACAGTAAAATATTTTCTCACACTTGTTGGAAAATACTTGCATATTTTACCAAGAATACACAGAAAAATAGTTTTCACTTTAAAGACCCATATTATAAGAACACATACTGAAATAAACCAAAATATCTAACAGTTCTCAAAATAAATTCACTTAAATCTTTTTTTTTTAATTCATTTAAATCTTGTATACCTTTTCTCTAATATGTCTAAGTCCCATTTCAAATGTGCAGCAACTTTAAGAGCAAGGAGCTTTAAAACACGATTTCTCTTGTTATCAGGTGGAGGTTGAACTTGGTTTTGCTCATTAACTGAAGGTTTGGAAGCCTGTTCCAAAAACTGGACTATAAGCTGAACTGGTGCAGGATCTAGGATTTAAAAGAAAGCAATTCCTGAACTTAAGGTCTAATTACAAAGATGCAAAAAGATTCACCGTATTGGTTTCTGGCCACAAAAGGAACCCAAATAGGCCAACAGGCACATGAAAAGATGCTCCGTATCACTATTTGAGAAATGCAAATCAAACTACACAGAGTAATCAATCATCTCACAATGGTGAGAATGGCCATCGTCTAAAAGTCTACAAATATGAAAAAAATACAGAGGTTAGTTTAAAAATTAATTTGTATTAATTAATTTTATTATTGGAATGGAAATTATAACCTATAATGGCAAATAATTTTAATTGATATTATCCAGCAATCTCACTCCTGGGCATATGTCAAGAAAAGATGGAAACTCTAACTCAAAAAGATCCATGCACACCAGTGTTCACAGTGGCACTGCTTACAATAGCCAATACGTTGAAGAAACCTAAATGTCCACTGACAGATGAATGGATAAAGAATGTGCAGTACATATACACAGTCAAACACTACCTGGCCATAAAAAAGAATGAGATTATACCATCTGCAGCAATGTGGATGGATCTAGAGATTATCAGACTAAGTCAAGTCAAGTCAGAGAAACACAAATGTCGTATGACATCACTTTCACGTGGAACCAAAAAAAATACAAATGAACTTACTTACAAAATAGAGTCAGAAAGAAAACAAATTTATGGTTACCAAAGGGGCTGGGGGGCAGGGATAAATCAGGAACTTGGGACTAACAGATACACACGAATATACATAAGGTAGACAACAAGGACCTACTCTATAGCACAGGGAACTATATCCAGTATCAATATATTGAACTACATTCAATGTCAATATATCACGACTACATAGCACAGGGAACTCTACTGGATATTGAACTATACTCCAATAGGTTATTTTAATAACCTATAACAACCCACTCCAGTATTCTTGCCTGGAGAATCTCATGGACTGAGCAAATAAGCACATAAACAATGGAAAAGCACATAAAAAAGCACATAAACAATCTGAAAAGGAACAGGTGTATACATATAACTGAATCACCTCACTGTATACCTAAAACATTATAAATCAACTATTCAATTTTTTTGGAAATCCACACAAAAAAGCACATAAACAATCTGAAAAGGAACAGGTGTATACATATAACTGAATCACCTCATTGTATACCTAAAACATTATAAATCAACTATTCAATTTTTTTTGAAAGTTAAGGGATAAAAAGGGGGATCCAAACAGTTGTGTAGTTACAATGAATAAGGATTATGATTCACAAGAAGTGAGCCTGGCTATTATAAACGAAAGATCAGGAAGGATGTAAGAAGGGACGATAACAGATCCTTGCAGACAAAAGCACTTTAGACGACAGAACATAATGGTTACAGATTTCAGTTCGGCAAACAACTGTCAAATTAGGGGAAAGAAATGCCATGTTTAAAATTATTGCTTTAAGGCTTAATTAGTGGGACTTGCATCAAGTTACCTCTGCACCTGTTTCTGTCAATGCAAAATAGAGGACCACCTACCTCACAGGATTATCATGAAGACGGAATTAAACGAGAATGCAGCTGTGAAGCATGAAGCACAGAGCTTGGCACCCAGAAACACTCAACAAACTGAATTAAAAGCACATTAATACAATATAGTGGTAAAACCGCCCACGTGAAGTACACCAACTTCTCGCACAGGAGTCTCCACCAGCTCATTAGTGGTGGATTAGTCTAATTACCAGTGGATTAGACTGAACAAGCACATCTGGATTCGAACTCTCGTCAGCAATTTATCATCCAAGGAACTTACCTTTTCATGCCAGCACCTCTTTCCAGAAATACCTGTTATTTCCCACCCTCCCTGAACAGCACTCCTGAACCGCAGTATCAATCATAAACATCATTATACAATAACCATCGTGCAACTGTGATAGCATTTTCTGCTTTCAGAAGTTTTCGCTTTGATTTACAACCCAACTTTGGAATAATTGAGTCAGCAGAATCCGTTTGTTGAGGAATCAAACAGTTAAAATACGGACCTAAGATATTCAGCGTCAGGACCAGCCTCTGAACAGCTGATGTCTCCACAGACCGCACCCCCCGCCCAAACTGTCCGGGGTTCAGCCCCAGGGGAGGGCTGAGGCCCCCCCCCCCCCGAACCCGAGTACGGTCACAAGGCCACCTGAGAGGCGACAAGACGGCAAACACTAATAGGGGGCGGGAGCGGGAGGGGCTCTGTTTCCCGCTTTTCTTAGGCCTCCTGGAGCGGCGCCCCGCGCCGGCAGGTTTGATGCCCAGTCAGAGACGGGGCGGCGCCAGGGCTCAGCCCCGAGGCCCGCCTCCCCGGGCCGCGGGGTAGCGACAGAAGGCGCGGGGCGGCGGGAGCCCCGAGGGCAATCCTTGGGCCGCGGGCGCCGCGCTTACCCGGGCAGGGCTTGCGCAGGTGTTTCTCCAACAGCGACTCCTGCAGCAGGAACTCGAACCAGGAGGTCTGCGGCGGGGTGCAGGGGCGGCTGGAGGTGGCCGCCTCCCGGTCCGCCGCCTCCGCGCTCATCCTGCCCCCGCCGCCGCTACCCCCAGGGACGCTTCCCGGCTCCAACCTGACGCTCGGACGCGGGCCCCGGGGGCCTCTGACGTGCGGAACTGCCCGGAAGCGAGGAGGCACGCGGAACGTCCCGGAAACCCACACAACCCAAAATGGCGGCCTGACCCCCCGCCGGGGCGGGGCGTCCTGGTTCCGCCCCCACCCCACCCCCGCCGCGCCTCCAGACCAATCGTTATTCGAGTTGGAGGAGGGTGGGGCCGATGTCCTGGCCACGCCTCCTCCCAGTTACCTTGGGAGACGGCTTGCTGGGGAACTACGTCGCTCAGTTTGCTTTCCCTGTTCCCTTGGCCAGCGGACAGAACAGCCTCATCGGCAGGCCTGAGAGTCTTCGGAAAATTTAGTGAACCCTACAGGTTCAGACTGTGATCTAGGCAAATCTGTCTTTGTTGATTTCAGTTTTCCGACTTCCATTTCTGAGATTTCAGTTCAGTTCAGTCGCGTCCAACTCTTTGCCACCCCATGGACTGCAGCACACCAGACCTCCCTGTCCATCACCAACTCCTGGAGTTTATTCAAACTCATGTGCATGGAGTCAGTGAGGCCATCCAACCATCTTATTCTCTGTCATCCCCTTCTCCTCCTGCCTTCGATCCTTCCCAGCATCAGGGTCTTTTCAAATGAGTCAGTTCTTTGCATCAGGTGGCCAAAGTTTTTGGAGTTTCAGCTTCAACATCAGTCCTTCCAATGAATATTCAGTACTGATTTCCTTTAGGATGGACTGGTTGGATCTCCTTGCAGTCCAAGGAACTTTCAAGAGTCTTTTCCAATACCACAGTTCAAAAGCATCAAGTCTTCAGCGATCAGTTTTCTTTATACTCCAACTCACATCCATACATGACTACTGGAAAAACCATAGCCTTGACTAGATAGACCTTTGTCAGCAAAGTAATGTCTCTGCTTTTTAATATGCTATCTAGATTGATCATAACTTTTCTTCCAAGGAACAAGCGTCCTTTAATTTCTTGGCTGCAATCACCATCTGCAGTGATTTTGGAGCCCCCCCCCAAAATAAAGTCTGACACTGTTTCTACTGTTTCCCTATCTATTTCCCATGAAGTGATGGAACCAGATGCCATGATCTTTGTTTTCTGAATGTTGAGCTTTAAACCAACTTTTGCACTCTCCTCTTTCACTTTCATCAAGAGGCTCTTTAGTTCTTCACTTTCTGCTGTAAGGGTGGTGTCATCTGCATATCTGAGGTTATTGATATTTCTCCTGGCAATCTTGATTCCAGCTTGTGCTTCTTCCAGTCCAGCGTTTCTCATGATGTACTCTGCATATAAGTTAAATAAGCAGGGTGACAATATACAGCCTTGACGTATTCTTTTTCCTATTTGGAACCAGTCTGTTGTTCCATGTCCAGCTCTAACTGTTGCTTCCTGACCTGCATACAGATTTCTCAGGAGGCAGGTCAGGTGGTCTGGTATTCCTATCTCTTTCAGAATTTTCCACAGTTTATTGTGAAGGCTTTGAAAGGCTTTGACATAGTCAAAACAGCAGAAATAGATGTTTTTCTGCAACTCTCTTGCTTTTTCCATAATCCAACGGATGTTGGCAATCACACATCTAGTTAGTATTAAAATAGGGACTTGAGTTTCCATTTTATCTTATCCCAGAGGCCATACTTAGCATTCTGCTTCATAAAGAAGACACCTGGCGTGCTGCGGTTCATTGGGTGGCAGTACACGACTGAGCGACTGAATTGAACTGCAGGAATTACCTGGCAGCTCAGTGGTTAGGCTCAGCACTTTCATCGCTGCATGTCATGAGCCCAGAGTTCGACCCCTGGTCGAAGAACTAAGATCCCACAAGCCACACAGCATGGCCAAAAAGAAGATACCTTGCTGATGGTTTTTTTGTTTTTTAAATAGTTATAAACCTACAGGGTAGTTGCAAGAACAGTGTACAGACCTCTCACACCCCTTTTGCCCAGATGCCTCGATTGTTAATATTTTGCCACACTTCCTCCATTATTCTCTCTCCACAACACCTTCTTGGATTACCCTGTTTCCTTTGGACACCAGTAGAAGGACCAACTTCTCCTGGTTTGGCTGGGACTGTCCCAGTTTTAAAGTGAAGTCCTGCAACCTAACAAGGCCCGCCCCCTTCCCGGCAAACCGTAACAGTAGGTAAGTCAATGTGGATGCAACAGCCCCTCGCTGTGCCCGGATGCTGGATGCTACATCTCCCCTTCGAGAAGGAATACGGGAAGGGAAAGGAAGATGGGACGGGAAGCTTGTAGTAATTGTTAATAAAAGGGCCTAAAGGCTGTCACAGGGCCTGAAAGGCACTGGAGTGCTTAACTTTATGTCAAGAAAAAAATTCAGGAAAGAGATGGTACCAGATGTAGCAATATCAGGAGAGTAAGTGGAATCCTAGCAAACATTGTTACAATGATGGTTACCTGTTACAGAGTATCTTGCAAGGGTAGCATTCTGTAGGTGCTCAACAGTGACTCAAGTAGGAGTTTCTGTTTTATGCTGATGGTAAACAGCAGTAGCTGGTCATAGTCTCCCCACGAAAGCTTCATGATACTTATATCATGAAGGCTTCACGAGAGCTTAAAATATTTTCTCTTATATCCTCCCAGCATTCTTGGTTTTCCAGTAAATTATTAACATTTCCCTTCTGAAATCAGTTCTCCCCACTAGGAAAATAGAGTTATAATGGGAAAAAAAATGCATAGAGATATTATTACTACTTTGTACCCAGGCGGCACTAGTGGTAAACAATCGGCCTGCCAATCTAGGAAATGCAAGAGACGTGGATTCGATCCCTGGTTTGGGAAGATCCCCTGGAGGAGGAAATGGCAACCCACTCCAGTATTCTTGCCTGGAGAATACCATGGACAGAGTAGCCTGGTGGGCTACAGACCCTGGGGTCCCAAAGAGTCAGACACGACTGAGCACACATGCAGTGTACCCTAAAGATTTTTTCATAAAGGGTCTCTAAAAAATCATATAAATTTAAATACATTTAAATTCAGTTCATATTTATCTGAAAATTTTTAAAAAGCCAACACTGCTAAGTCGCTTCAGTCGTGTCCAACTCTGTGAGACCCCATTGACAGCAGCCCACCAGGCTCCGCCATCCCTGGGATTCTCCAGGCAAGACTGGAGTGGGTTGCCATTGCCTTCTCCAATGCATGAGAGTGAAAGGTGAAAGTGAAGTTGCTCAGTCGTGTCCGACTCTTAGCGACCCCATGGACTGCAGCCTACCAGGCTCCTCCGTCCATGGGATTTTCCAAGCAAGAGTTCTGGAGTGGGGTGCCATTGCCTTCTCCAACACAATATGGTTCAATTATGAATGCATATTTAAGTATTCAGTTAAGTATTTTGCTGATGGATGCACTGCCATCTTGTGGCCGTTTGTGGGTAGTACGTCTACCAGTGGCGTAGATCCCCCGGCTTCTGATGCTTTGCTGTGAGGAAGAAGGCATGTAACACGAGGCTGGTGATTGGAGGTCATCTGTTCTTTACATAAGCTATCCTGCTACAATTAACTGAATCACATCTTCATAGAGGCTTCCAAAAACAGAACTCTGGAGAGATACGAAGTGAGTCCTATAGCTACCTAACAAATTCCTGATGCTTACATTGACTTTCTCCGAGGCCTTCCCTGAGCCCTGTTCCCTGCTGCCATAGCACTGTGCATCCCCATCGAGGCACTCACTTCATCTCCTTGCAATTCCTGAACAGGCTAACTTTGCTGCTAAGACTACGCTCGTGAAGGTAGGTGGGAAGGAGCAGGACAGTGGTTGCACTGTTTACCTAGTACAGTCCCTGGCACACGACAGGCACCCAATAAATATTTGCTAACTAATATAAGCAAATAACCTCAGATATGCAGATGACACCACCATTATGGCAGAAAGTGAAGAAGAACTAAAGAGTCTCTTGATGAAAATGAACGAGGAGAGTGAAAAAGTTGGCTTAAATCTCAACATTCAGAAAACGAAGATCATGGCATCCAGTCCCATGACTTCATGGGAAATAGATGGGGAATCAGTGGAAACAGTGGCTGACTTTATTTTTGGGGGCTCCAAAATCACTGCAGATGGTGATTGCAGCCATGAAATTAAAAGACACTTACTCCTTGGAAGACAAGTTATGACCAACTTAGATAGCATATTGAAAAGCAGAGACATTACTTTGCCAACAAAGGTCCGTCTAGTCAAGGCTATGGTTTTTCCAGTGGTCGTGTATGGATGTGAGAGTTGGACTGTGAAGAAAGCTGAGTGCCGAAGAACTGATGCTTTTGAACTGTGGTGTTGGAGAAGACTCTTGAGAGTCCCTTGAACTGACTGCAAGGAGATCCAACCAGTTCATTCTGAAGGAGATCAGTCCTGGGTGTTCATTAGAAGGACTGATGTTGAAGCTGAAACTCCAATACTTTGGCCACCTGATGTGACTCATTTGAAAAGACCCTGATACTGGGAAAGATTGAGGGCAGGAGGAGAAGGGGATGACAGAGGATGAGATGGTTGGATGGCATCACCGACTCAATGGACACGAGTTTGGGTGAACTCCAGGAGTTGGTGATGGACAGGGAGGCCTGGCGTGCTGCAGTCCATGGGGCTGCAAAGAGTCGGACACGACTGAATGACTGAACTGAGCTGAACTGATAGAATTATACACAATGCAAACATGTCTAAAAATGGGAGAGAGAAAACAACAAGGGCAAAAAAATTTTGAATCAAGTTTTAGAAAAAAAGACTGAAATGGGGCACCAGAGATGAACACAACTTACCTGCCTCTCACTGGCTCCAGGACTGCCTGTGCTACAGCTATGCCCCCATCACCACCTCCACCACCACGATACCACCTTGAGGATCCCTTGTGTTCAAGGGGACTGACCACCGGGGTCTGAGAGATAATCAGCAATATTGAGCTCATTGCTGCCATTTCCCAAGTCCATATCCCTCTTGCAAGTAGTGCTTTCAGTTCAGTTCAGTTCAGTTCAGTCGCTCAGTCGTGTCTGACTCTTTGCGACCCCATGAATCGCAGCACGCCAGGCCTCCCTGTTCATCACCAACTCCCGGAGTTCACTCAAACTCACGTCCATTGAGTCGGTGATGCCATCCAACCATCTCATCCTCTGTCGTCCCCTTCTCCTCCTGCCCCCAATCCCTCCCAGCATCAGGGTCTTTTCCAATGAGTTAACTCTTCGCATGAGGTGCCCAAAGTATTGGAGTTTCAGCTTCAGCATCAGTCCTTCCAATGAACACCCAGAAGAACCCCATGAACAGTATGAAAAGGCAAAATGATAAGATACTGAAAGGGGAACTCCCCAGGTCGGTAGGAGCCCAATATGCTACTGGAGATCAGTGGAGAAATAACTCCAGAAGGGATGGAGCCAAAGCAAAAACAGTACCCAGTTGTGGATGTGACTGGTGATAGAAGCAAGGTCTGATGCTGTAAAGAGCAATATTGCATAGGAACCTGGAATGTCAGGTCCATGAATCAAGGCAAATTGGAAGTGGTTAAACAGGAGATGGCAAGAGTGAACATCGACAATCTAGGAATCAGCGAACTAAGATGGGCTGGAATGGGTGAATTTAACTCAGACGACCATTATATCTACTACTGTGGGCAAGTGGTGCTTTACATTTCATTAAATTATAGGAGCTGGCTTTTCTTACGCAGGGTAACAGGTTGCCTAGCAACAGCATACTGTCAGGAACTCACACTGCCTGAGAAAAGATGGCATTTCATCATCCACATTGGCCTAAAAGAACTGGGAGGAGGTGGTACCTATCTGTGCGGAGGTCGGGGGAGGCCCACTGCTCCATCACTAAGAAAACAAACTAAGTGCTAAGGGGTGGTTTCGACCTGGATGCCCTTGCCCTTGGCTTCCAGTTAGATTCACTCAGTGGGAAGCTGGGCAGGAGAGGAGAGCGCGAATGGGGAGAGGTCAAGAACCCCCTTCCTGCCCATACCGACGGAACCTCGCTTTGGGCAGTGGCTCCTGTCCAGTGACCCCTCTTCAAGGGTATAGCTCGCCCCTGATTCCAATAAGTCCCCTGCCCCTTTGGCCTCTTCAGGACTAAGAGCAGCAGCCCCGGGTGATTCCCCATCCTTCGTGGACCCCTCGTGGCCGCCCACATCTCTCGGAATGTGCTGCTCATCTGTTATCTATTTTCTGCTTACGGCTCCTTTGCTGGAGTGCTTTCTGGAGGAAGAACTCTGTGAACCACACTCTTAAATGGGGAAGCCTGGGTGGAGAGGGGTGCAATCGGGCCTCTGCTGCCGATCTTGTCAGTGGCCTGGCTGCTAGCCACACACTCCAGGTTCCAGGAAATAGCAGCCAGTCAGTTATGACAATGGCACTGGAGCAGCCAGCCACTTTAAATCACACCTTGCCCCCTCAAGAGGAAAGTCAGATCCCAGAATAAACTACCCCCACAGACTTAAAAAGGATGGGTTTAGATGTGGAATCATAGCTGTTAATTATAACTTGCCTATTTTTCAACAGTTCTCAGAGGTGTTTTTTTTTTTTTTTAAGACAAAAACATTTAACACTTAATGTTTAGAGAGAGTGCAATGGAAGAGTCTCAGGAATGCAAAATACATATATGTTTATTTTCTGTGGGTTCTTCTCAGTTATATCACGCTGGCTTTTTTCCCTCCAGCTTTGAGATATAATTGACAAAACTGTATAAATTTAAAATGTATAATATGATGATCTGATCCATATATATTTGTGAAATGATTACCACAGTGAAGTTAGTTGACACATCCATTAGCTCACATAGTTACCTTTTCTGTTTATGGGGTTTTAAGACTTAGCCTTTCAACAAATTTCAACAACATATATAATTTCAAGGAAATATTGTTAGTTGCAGTCACCATGCTGTAGTAAGATCCTTAGAGCTTATTTATCTTCTGATGAAAGTTTGGTCAACATTTCCTCATATGTCTCACCCACCCCATCCCTGGCAACCACATTTCTATTGTTTTTATGAGTATGACTTTTGAAGATTCCACATATAAGTCAGATCTTGCAGTATTTGTCCATGTCTGACTTGTTTCACTCAGCATAATGCCCTCAAGGTCGATCCATGTTGTCAAAAATGACAGGATTTCCTTCTTTTTTATGGCTGAATAATATTCAATTGTATATATACACCACATGATGGACAGTTAGACTGTTTCCATGTCTTGCCTATTGTGAATAAGGCTGCAATGGACACAGGGGTGCAGATATCTCTTCCAGATAGGGATTTCTTTCACATTAACTACACTGACCATATGCTGGTCAAAAATTAAAAATTAAGAGACTTAATAAAAGAGAGATGAAGTCCATATAGCTCTTGCAGGAAAGAGACCCAGAGGTAATATGTCAGAAACCCAGGCTCCTTTTGTCTTTGTAGCTCTGCTTATCCTCAGCGTCCGGTATTCACCTCCTGGTACAGAATGCCTGCTCCATCTCCAACCATCCTGTTCACATTCCAGCTACCAGAAGCGGGAAGGGGGGCGGTAAGTGGGACACAGCAGGATGCATTCCACTTCATTTGAGGACATACTAAGAAGTTGCACACACCACTTCTACTCACATCCCATTGGCCAGCACTTAGTTATTTGGCTGCTGTGCCAGGCTGCAAGGGAGGCTGGAAAATGTAGACATGTTTGTGGGTAACCATGTGCCCGGCTAAAGTACTTGCATCTGATATCTCTGCTTTTTAATACGCAGTCTACCTTTGTCACTGCAATAAGTAATTGCACCCTAGAGCCAGAGTCCCTGACGCCTCCCGCGGCATGTTTTACTCCATTTGTCTTTGCAGCTCTGCCCCGAATTGCTGGCTACTTGCACCTGCCTCATACAATAAAAAACAAGGCGAGCGAACATTAGTGCCTCTGGACTGACTCGAGAAAGGGGACGAGCATCACCCACAGGACCCCAGAACCCTCATCCCGAGGCCCCAGGCTCTCTCCCTCTCGGCATCCCCGGCGCCCCAACATCGAGCTACACGGTCAACCACCTCCACTCCCCGGGCGGCGGCGGCGCAGGCTGCAGCCTGGGGGACGGATCGGAGTCGCGGAGCTGGGACGCCGGGGCCCGCGCGGGGAACGGTGCGCCATCTGCTCCTCCCGCCGGCGGGATTACAGTGTCCACCTGGCGGGGGCACCTCCTCGCGCACTTTGGCGCCCCCGGGGCCGCCGCGGAGCCGCTGCCGACCGAGCAATTCAAACCCGGCGCGCCCCGAACAGCGCGGACCCGGGGGCACCGCGAGCAGCTGGTCGCCAGGCTGAGCTCCCGAGGCCATCTGCACGCCCTCCAAGGGTTCCGTGGAGGCGACGAGGAGGCGTGGGGCCGCGGCCCTGCGAAGCCTTCTAGTGGGGTGCGGGGGTCTCTGAAGCCCAGGTGGGAAGGAAGCAGCAGCGCCCGGGGCAGGGGCCGGGGGGCGGCAGGCTGGGGAGCCGTGGCTCCGGGGTGCCAGGAGAGGACTCCGTCCCTGACCCTCAGCAGCCAGTCCGCCCCCCTCGGTGGGCGGCGGCCCCCACTCTCTCTCTGTTAGTTCACTTCAGTTCAGTCGCTCAGTCGCGTCCGACTCTTTGCGACCCCATGGACTGCAGCACGCCAGGCTTCCCTGTCCTTCACCATCTCACAGAGCTTGCTCAAACTCATGTCCTTTGAGTCGGTGATGCCACCCAACCATCTTGTCCTCTGTCGTCCCCTTCTCCCCCTGCCTTCAATCTTTCCCAGCATCAGGGTCTTTTCCAATGAGGTCAGTTCTTCGCATCAGGTAGCCAAAGTATTGGAGTTCCAGCTTCAGCATCAGTCCCTCCAATGAATATTTAGGACTGATTTCCTTTAGGATTGACTGGTTGGATCTCCTTGCAGTCCAAGGGGCTCTCAAGAGTCTTCTCCAACATCATAGTTCAAAAGCATCAATTCTTCAGTGCTCAGCTTTCTTTATAGTCCAACTCTCATATCCATGCATGACTACTGGAAAAACCATCATTTGGCTATGGACCTTTGTCAGCAAAGAAATGTCTCCGCTTTTTAATATGCTGTCTAGGTTGGTCACAGCTTTTCTTCCAAGGAGCAAGCATCTTTTAACTTCATGGTTGCAGTCACCATCTGCAATGATTTTGGAGCCCCCAAAAATAAAGTCTGTCACTGTTTCCATTGCTTCTCCATCTATTTGCCATTAAATGATGGGATCGGATGCCATGATCTTAGTTTGCTGAATGTTGAGTTTTAAGCCAACTTTTTCACTCTCCTCTTTCACTTTCATCGAGAGCCAAAACAAGAGTTTGTAAGACAAGAGTTTCAAATTGGGAAACGCATGTCAAGAAGCCTCGACTACTGAACCCATGCTCTAGAGCTGATAAGCCTCAACTACTGATACCCTTGTGGCTCAGCTGGGAGAGAATCCGCCAGCAATGCGGTAGACCTGGATTTGATCCCTGGCTTGGGAAGATCCCCTGGAGAAAGGAAAGGCTAGCCACTCCAGTGTCCTGGCCTGGAGAATTCCATGTACAGTCCATGGGGTCGCAAAGAGTCAGATATGAGTAAACAACTTTAACTCACTGAAGCTCACACATCCTAAAGCCTGTGCTCTGCAACAAGAGAAGCCACCGCAGAGAGAAGCCCATGCACGGCAGCTAGACAGTAGCTTCTTCTTGCCACAACTAGAGAAAGCCTGTGTAGAGCATCGAAGACTCCGTGCAGCCAAAAATAAAAATAAATAAGTAAAAGAATAAACCCACCTTGTCCTCTAACAGTTCAGTTCAGTTCAGTTCAGTTGCTCAGTCCTGTCCAGCTCTTTGCGACACCATGAACCACAGCACACCAGGCCTCCCTGTCCATCACCAACTCCCGGAGTTCACTCAGACTCAGGCCATCAAGTCAGTGATGCCATCCAGCCATCTCGTCCTCTGTTGTCCCCTTCTCCTCCTGCCCCCAATCCCTCCCAGCATCAGGGTCTTTTCCAATGAGTCAACTCTTCGCATGAGGTGGCCAAAAAAGTACTGGAGTTTCAGCTTTAGCATCATTCCTTCCAAAGAAATCCCAGGGCTGATCTCCTTCAGAATGGACTGGTTGGATCCCCTTGCAGTCCAAGGGACTCTCAAGAGTCTTCTCCAACACCACAGTTCAAAAGCATCAATTCTTCGGTGCTCGGCCTTCTTTACAGTCCAACTCTCACATCCATACATGACCACAGGAAAAACCATAGCCTTGACTCGACGGACCTTTGTTGGCAAAGTAATGTCTCTGCTTTTGAATATGCTATCTAGGTTGGTCATAACTTTCCTTCCAAGGAGTAAGCGTCTTTTAATTTCATGGCTGCAGTCACCATCTGCAGGGATTTTGGAGCCCCCCAAAATAAAGTCTGACACTGTTTCCACTGTTTCCCCATCTATTTCCCATGAAGTGATGGGACCGGATGCCATGATCTTTGTTTTCTGAATATTGAGCTTTAAGCCAACTTTTTCACTCTCCACTTTCACTTTCATCAAGAGGCTTTTTAGTTCCTCTTCACTTTCTGCCATAAGGGTGGTATCATCTGCATATCTGAGGTTATTGATAATTCTCCTAGCAGTCTTGATTCCAACTTGTGTTTCTTCCAGTCCAGCGTTTCTCATGATGTACTCTGCATAGAAGTTAAATAAGCAGGGTGACAATATACAGCCTTGATGTACTCCTTTTCCTATTTGGAACCAGTCTGTTGTTCCATGTCCAGTTCTAACTGTTGCTTCCTGTCCTGCATACAGATTTCTCAAGAGGCAGGTCAGGTGGTCTGGTAGTCCCATCTCTTTCAGAATTTTCCACAGTTTATTGTGATCCACACAGTCAAAGGCTTTGGCATAGTCAATAAAGCAGAAATAGATGTTTTTCTGGAACTCTCTTGCTTTTTCCATGATCCAGCGGATGTTGGCAATTTGATCTCTGGTTCCTCTGCCTTTTCTAAAACCAGCTTGAACATCAGGAAGTTCACGGTTCACGTATTGCTGAAGCCTGGCTTGGAGAATTTTGAGCATTACTTTACCAGCATGTGAGATGAGGGCAATTGTGTGGTTGTTTGAGCGTTCTTTGGCATTGCCTTTCTTTGGGATTGGAATGAAAACTGACCTTTTCCAGTCCTGTGGCCACTGCTGAGTGCCAGGAGCCGGTGAGGCATTCCACTCGTGACAAAGGTCATGAGGAAGGAGGCTCGGCATACGCAAAGGCGGGATCGAGCCTTAGGAGTCCCCCCGGATATTCTCGAGCATCTACCCCCCAAAAAACCAGAGTCTGCCTACTTTATTGCTTTGTGCGCTCACCTCTGACTTTACTGGGGGCTGTCCCCCACCACCATCTCGCTCTGTCAAAGAGTTAACTTACAGCTCCAATTAATAAAGATCCTGGACAATTAGGAGTGTTTAAATCCAAACCCCTCAGATGGCTCTCTAACTCGCCTGACAAGTTTACCCAGACTCCTACAGCTATGCATACGATTGTTTAGTCTCCCAGCCTCGAGAGGCTTAAGATATTCAAATAGCTTAGAGCCTCTCAGAGAGTTAGAAACTGTCAGAATAAAACCAGTAAAAGATTTCATTGATGAACCAATGTTTGTTGCCAAGTTTTCACATCCCCTGAGTTGTATCCTTGAATGTGTATTAATTAATATAGTTGGTATGTAGAAAAAATAAGTAGTGGCCTTGGTGTTAGTAACTTTAGACCCTTAAGGTAATAAATTCTTTCCTTTGTTGTAAACCCATTACACATCCGCCCTATAGGAATGCAATTTTATCTTCAGAAGATGGCTCCAAACCTTAAAATAATTACTCTTAGAGAAAATAAGTCTTTGTTGGTAAGTCTTTGTCAAGAGTCATAAAATGTTAATAGGCCTTCTGGCCAGAAGATGATGTAAATCACCTAAACCATTTGTATATGATAAATTTGCAGGAAAGAAAACCTGGTTTTTGATAAGGATCAAAAACTGCTGACTTTGCATCCCCTATTATCCTCTATGTGTAACTTAGGGTATAAAAGCCCCTGTTGAAAATAAAGCTATGGGCCTTGCTCACCAGAGCTTGGTCTCCCCATGTCATTCTTTCTTTTCACATTCTGGCTGAAGTCTCCATCTGGAGCACGGAGGTCCTCTGCGACCATTTATTTGCCTGGGCTTCTAAGACTCACTTGAGGTGTCTTAAGGTGGGGCACCTTCCGCTATTCGAGAGGGCGCCTGCGGCCTCCGTGGTCAGAGCTAACCTGGTGTCACAGATTATATTGATTTTCTGCGTAAACCAAGCCACTCAGCCTCTTTTCTCCACCAAATTTTCCTACTGAGCTATCCTCATTCTATTACTCTTCATATCTCTAATTAACATTTGAATAGGTCACCGACGCCGTCTCCCCTTTGAATACCCTGGATCAGCTGGGGCTGGACCTAGGCAGCTGAGTTTTCCAAATTTGCTGGTATATTGAGTGCAGCACTTTCACAGCATCATCTTTCAGGACTGAAATAGCTCAACTGGAATTCCATCACCTCCACTAACTTTGTTCATAGTGATGCTTTCTAAGGCCTACTTGACTTCACATTCCAGGATGTCTGACTCTAGGTCAGTGATCACACCATCGTGAATATCTGGGTCATGAAGATCTTTTTTGTACAGTTCTTCTGTGTATTCTTGCCACCTCTTCTTAATATCTTCTGCTTCTGTTAGGTCCATACCATTTCTGTCCTTTATCGAGCCCATCTTTGCATGAAATGTTCCCTTGGTATCTCTAATTTTCTTTAAGAGATCTCTAGTCTTTCACATTCTGTTGTTTTCCTCTATTTCTTTTCATTGATGGCTGAGGAAGGCTTTCTTTTCTTGCTATTCTTTGGAACTCTGCATTCAGACGCTTATATCTTTCCTTTTCTCCTTTGCTTTGTTTTTGGTCCTCTAACATTATCCTTCAAAGAGCCAGGATTTAATTGGTTGTGGAGATTTATACCCCAGGAATTGTTGAAAACTAAATACAGTAATCAGCTCTATTTAGATGACGAGGGGAACTTAACAGCTGGATACGGTCAAGGAAAGACATCTCTTTGTAAGGAGCCCTACAAAAATCAATGTTATACAAGACTATCTGTGTACATGCTCAAGGCAGTGACACGTGAGACCAGTAACAGACTCCACTATGTGGAGGAAACAGACATCATTAAAACAGTCCAGCTAACAATAAAGAAATAAACAAGCCATTTATAATCAACAAGCTCCAAGGGACAGTGAGTGAAGTGAAAGTCACTCAGTCGTGTCCGACTCTTTGCAACCCCATGGACTATATATTCCATGGGATTCTCCAGGCCAGAATACTGGAGTGGGTAGCCTTTCCCTTCTCCAGGGGATCTTCCCAACCCAGGGATTGAACCCAGTCCTCCCGCATTGCAGGCGGATTCTTTACCAGCTGAGCCCTTACCAGGAGACAGGGGGATGTCAATTTCCAGAGTTGCTATAAACAAAGCTTATCAAAGAGAAAGAAGTTACCTTTAGAAAGAACCAAATGAAAATTCTGAAGTTGAAAAATACAATAACTGAAATGAAAAACACAGCAGAGGGGCTCACAGTAGATTTGAACTGACAGAAGAAATAAAAAACAATAGAGATTATGCATCCAAAGAACAGAGAGAAAAACAAATTGAAGAAAATTGAACAGAACCTCAGAGAAACATAGGTCACCATTAAACACACCAACATATGTATAATGGGAGTATAAGAAGTTCCAACTTTTTTTTTTCTTCCAGCTTTATTAAGATGTAATTGACAACACTGTGTGAGTTTAAAGTGCATAATGTAGTGATGTTATATAAGTACATGTTGCAAAAATGATTACCACAATAAGGTTAGTTAACATCACCACCACCTCAGAGTTTCAATTTTTTTTAGCTTCATCTTAACAACTTTGATTAAAAAAAAAAAAAAAAACTCTTAATGTATATAACCAAGAAGCTCGACAAATTCCAAATAAGATACATGCAAGGAGATCTACTTCAAACACATCAAAGTAAAAATGCTATGATCAGTAACAAGTGTGAAAATAATGCAATCAAAATGAAAAGTATTTGTGCACTATCAGTGTAGAGAAATGAACCCACTGATCGGAAGGAAATACAACTGGCCCTCCATATCTACAGGCTCCTCATCCCTGGATTCAACCAAGCCGTGATTGACTGAGTATGCAGATGCTAGATCCCCAGATACACAAGGCTGACTGTTTTATGCTATTTTATATAAGGGACTTACTTGAGCATCTGTGGATTTGGGTATCTGCACGGTTCCTGGAACCAATTCCCCAGTGGATATCAAGGAACAACTATACACTCGACCGTTGAAAACATGAGTCTGAATTATGCAGGTCCATTTATATGCAGATTTTATTTTCAATAACTATAGTACTATGTTTATGTTCTGCAGTTAGCTGAATCCATAGATGCAGAACCTGAGGATAAGGAAACCTACAGGTCTCCTGGATCTGTCCACAGATTCAGATACACATGGGTAATGAGGGGAGAGGGTGAGGTCCTGGCACAAAACCCTCATGGATACCAAGGGACAACTGTATTCCCAAATTTCGTATCTGTTAAGTGATTTATAATCTAGAATTATAAACACCTTTACAATTCAATAATAAAAAGACAACCCAATTTTAAAAAGGGCAATTTCTAAATAAACATTACTCCAAAGAAGATATTCAGATGACCAGTAAACACAAGAAAAGATGTTCAAAATCATTAGATATGATGAAAATGCAGATTAAAAATAGAATGATATGCCCCACTTCACACCTTACTAGAATGCCTATAATCAAGAAGAAAGATAATAGCAAGTGATGGCGAGGATGCAGAGAAATTGGAAACCTTATACATTGTCAGAATTGTAAAATGATACAGCCACTTTGATAATAAGTCTGGCAGTTCCTCAGTTACCACAGTTATCACGACTAAGAAATTCTAGACATATATCCAAAAAAAAGAAAACATATGTCCATCTAAAAACTTGTATATGAATATTCACAGAGCACAATTCATAACAGCCAAAAAAAGTGGAAACCACCCAAATGTCCATCAATGGATGGATGCACAAAATGGATAGATGTATACCCATACAGTGGAATATTGTTTGGCAATGAAAAAGGATACACGCAACAACATGAATGAATTTTGAAAACACTATGTTAAAAGACCACGTTATATGATTCCATTTATGTGAAATGTTAAAAGTAGAACATTCTGTCCAGAGATGGAAAGTAAATTAGTAGAAGTTATCTGATGACAAAGTGGTTGGGGGTGGCAGACAGAAGGTGTGAGGTTTCATTTTGGAGTGATGAAAATATTCTAAAATTGACTGTGATGACAGTTGCACAACTCTGATTATACTAAAAACTGTTCAATGGTACACTTTAAATGGTGAGCTGTATGGTATATAATATGTCTCAAAGCTGTAACTAAAAAAGATTAATATATAAATAAAAGACAATTTAAAATTCTAAGAATTTTATTATAGAAACAAAATAAGGAGTATAATTAAGCATGAAATAATTTCATTCTTGATGAAAGTATTTAATATTATAAACTAGTTTATAACCCAACTTTCTTAAAGGATTTATGTTTACTGAAATTAACTTTTATTCTTTTGTGAAGATGTATCCTTAGTTACAGGAAGAATACAATCTAAATATACATTGTTGTAGACACCATTCAAAAGTCAACATACACAAAATCAATTGTATTAGATGGCTAATAAACACATGAAAAACATGCTCAACAATGGTAATTATTAGAGAAATGCAAATCAAAACGACAATGAGGTATCACCTCAGACTGGTCAGAATGGCCATCATCAAAAAATCCACAAACAATAAATGCTGAGGAGGATGTGGAGAAAAGGGAACTCTTGCACTGCTGGCAGGAATGTAAATTGATACAGCCACTCTGGAGAACAGTGGCTACACAGAATGGTACGGAGATTTCTTTAAAAACTAGGAATGACCAGAAATGACTCAGAAATCCCACTACTGGGCATCTACCCTGAGAAAACCACAATTCTAAAAGACACATGTACCCTAAGGTTCACTGCAGCACTAGACAGATTACCTGGGACATGGAAGCAACCTAGATGTTCACTGAGAGATGAATGGATAAAGAAGTTGTGAGATATATATATATAATGGAATATATAAATAAAAAGGAACACATTTGGGTTCGTTCTAGAGAGGTGGATGAACCCAGAGCCCGTTATACAGAGTGAAGTATAAGTGAGAAAAACAAATACAGCACATGAATGATATACAGGGAATCTAGCAAGACGGCACTGATGAACCTGTTTGTAGTACAGCAATAGAGGTGCAGACACAGGGGACAGATGTATGCACACAGCAGGGGAAGGAGAGGGTGGAAAATTAAGAGAAGCATTGAAACATACCCATTACCACATGTAAAACAGATGAAAAGTGAAAGTTGCTCAGTAATGTCTGACTTTTGGCCACACCATGGACTATACAGTCCGTGGAATTCTCCAGGCCAGAATACTGGAGTGGGTAGCCGTTCCCTTCTCCAGGGGATTTACCCAGCCCAGGTCTCCCGCATTGCAAGTAGATTCTTTACCATCTGAGCCACCAAAACAGACAGCCAGTGGGAATTTGCTGTATGATGCAGGGAACTCAACCCAATGCTCTGTGACAACCTAGAGGGGTGGGATGGGGTGGAAGGTGGGAGGGCAGTTTAAGAAGGAGGGATATATGTGTACCTATGATTGATTCATGATGCTGTACAGCAGAAACCAACACAGCATTCTAAAGCAATTATCCTCCAATTAAAAGTAAATTTAAAAAAAAGAAAAAAAATTCAGTTGTATTCATCTTTGTTAAATAGCTGTACAAAGCTATTAATTTAAAATACGAAAGGGTTATTTATGAGATATCGTACATTAGAAGTATGGAATGCATGTTTCTTTTTGATACTATTATTCCACTAAATATAGTGGTCAGATGTTCAATGTATCTCTTATAAAACTGCACATAAGATTATATTTGCCAAAATTAGAATGTGCAAATTCTAAGAGACTTACAAAACAGAAATTACTCAGAAAGTCCTTTATGCTAAATTCAGCAAATCTGGTTCTAAAGTGTCCTTTTTTAAAATTATGGTAAACAAATATATTGTTTAGAAATCTTAACGGATGGAAAATAGTTGAATCAAATATATTTCTTTGCAATTTTCACATTTAATTTTATTTAAATTATTAATTTTATACATTCAAAAACTAAATAATGAGCTATTATTTCAATAAGAAATTGTTCAATTTTAATTGCAACTTTTCAGGGCTCTAATTTTAATATATATTGGGATCTAAAACTATCAGCAAACAGTAATAATCGAGAAAGTATATTTTAAAAACTGGGACAAATGAGAAAATAGATTGAGATGCAGTAGTCATTTTGCTTTACAATAGGTTCTTAAATGCACAGAATAGTTCATTTAAATGCCCTTTAAACATTCATACACTTAAGTAAATTTACAAATAAAACTGATTAACCTACAACTTTTAAAAACCCAGTAATTTTACAGAGACACTACTTTTACCCCCAAAAGGCATCAAAATGTTTTAACAGCTCAAAAATAGAAAAAGGCAAAAAGCAATTGATTTCCCCAAAATGACAAAGTTTAATAAGATGGCTATTTGCTGTTCAATAAATTAATAGCCTATCTTTTAAAGCATATTTTTCAGCCCCAACTTGTAACAGACTTTGACCTCCATTTCTACTTTTCCTTTAGTCAATCTAGACTGTATGGAAGAGTGTCATATTAGGCTTTTTAGCAATTTGAGTTAATGTCCCCAAAAACATGCTGTTTATATCCTCAGAAAGTAATGAAGAAAAAAATTTATAAGTGCAATGCATACTCCCTAGGTTGTAAAACTCTACCAGTCTAACACAGTTGCCAAAGTCGGAAAACATATAAACCAGCACAGTCAATGTCATACATCTTATCAAGTAAGTTTTATCTGTTGGATTGTTTGGCATTTGGGAAGCTTATTTAGCTTAATTTATTTATTTAATTAATTTAGTAGGCTAGAAATCCCATCACTACCTTTAACAAAGATTTGGTTACTAATGAATTAAAGTTAACAGTGAAAATAGCATACTGAGGATTCTTTCTCTGTGCTTAATGATGAGGGAAAAGGTACCAAAATTTTTTTATGAAAATGAAAGAAATGGGTAATTTTTTAATAGTAAAAAGTAAACTTTGAAATAAGGTTCAGGCACTTATTTCCATGGTGTTGCAACATCAAGGGCAAAGTATGTTTTGTATTTCTTTGAGAAATTCTTTCGACCCCAAGCCCATAAACTTTGCCCCTTTCACAGTAGATCTCTACTGTCAAACCAAATAGAATTACTTGCAGAATTCTAATCATTTGTTACTCTACAAATAAGTAAGGAAATTAGTTAAATGCTCAAGTTTTCTAGCACTACTGTTCTAAGTAGAGCTAAAATAGAAGCAAATAAGCTTATCTTCCATACCCAGTATTATTATTTCTATAATAAAGCTCACATTTTTCTTTTCAACTGATGCTAAATGAAAAATTCATTATTTAAAAAATTCAATTAAAAGCTGCTCCAAACCTATTTTATTTAAGAATAAGTTGATAGAAGCAAAAGCAACTTACTAATGTCAAAAATAAAAAACACACAACAATCAAAATTCAGCATATTTGATCATAAATCAGTAAAAATTAAATTAAGTATTTCATGCTACATAGAAAGTAGGTTGTTCTATTTCCCTTTCAAAATATGCAAGCCATCTTTTCAATTGCATTGTTTTACATGCTGCATCTAATCATAAGTACTACCATGTACTTTTGTACACTGTGTACTTAGGTAACTATGGTAATATTTTTATAAGGCTTGAAGCTAAATACTAGTGACTATTAAGATGTTCAGAGAAGCTGAAATAGCCTGCCTGTAGCTATCTTAATATAGTTGCTAAACATTACATAAAAGCATGACATGAGAACCAATAAAACTAATGCACCAGACATATGATACTGCCATCAAACAATTCTTAAGCTCCAAAAGAACAAAACATCTGAGTTAGTCTAAGAATGCATGAGCTCTTGTGGTTTTAAAAGACATATTACAGAACATAAAGATAATGGAAAGATGTTCCTTTCTAATATAGTAATTTAGAGTGATGAAACTGCAATTTTTGCAGCACTCTAACCAGTGAAAATATTTTAAATTTGTTCACTTAACAGGTGTATAAGGTAAAACTAAACCTGCATCCTATCTTATTAAAGTGATACACCCATCCTGAAACTCTTTATAAAGCCAAATGAATCATTTTAGAACTTCTTTTAAATATAATTAAAAATACGAAAAGGAACACAGACTGTGGAACTGTGCTGTGCATTTTATGATAATCGTCATTTTGTTCGTAACGCTGAAAACCGTGTCAGCACTTCACAAGGAACAGCACCTGTGTTTTACCACAAACGCTTCTACGCAGAGGCATATGCTGAACAGCATCTACACACATCTCCAGAAACTGCTGCTCACTTTAGTGGACATACTCTCATTCCGATAAAGATTTAAGTTTTTACTTCATACTTCAATAGAAAACACATGAGTAGATTATATACTCCATATCCATATTTTTAAAAACCTTGAACCTTCTTTTGTTTTTTTCCTTATTTTTTAACTTAAAGCAACATTCTTTTAAATGTCTGTTTTAAAAAAATACATAGGTAACAAGAGTTAACTGTTTTATCATGATTAAGTTGGTATCAAATTTATGGGCATAAGTGAAAAAACTAACCACTTAATAGTCATAATGTAGTGAAATGCAATATCAAGCACTATATATTATTAAGAAAGTGCTCATATATAAGCAGCAGATGATGAGAGCTATACCATGGAAACTCTGGATATATCTTAATGTATATCCTTAAAAATCACTTTCCTTTATATAATTTCCATTTTAATTTAAATGCCACAAATTCTCAGTGAACATTTAAATTAGTTTTTCACTTCAGCTCTATTATACATCATGAAATACCTTCAGAAACTGCCTTGAGGAGGTAATTCTTTCCTTCTATTTTGTAATTATATCACATTAAGTATTTGTTAAATGTTATGTTTGAGACATACTCTGACCCTGAACATATTCAAATTCAAGACTAATGTTATGATGGAAAGATTTATGAGGAAAATTTTATAACAGTTTGGAAGGTAAAATTATAGCAATAAGGAAGACACCTGGCTGGAATACTGCAGAGTGGCAGATTTGACATTTTACCAAAGGACAGTAATGTTTGATCTTCTTTCCTCCACAGAACTCTAGATCCAGTTAACAGCAGGAGGGAAAATCAGCAGCAACATTTCAATGTCCACACTCTGATTTCCAAAAGATACCACGTAGGTAGGAGCAAATTGTATTTTACTTCAGGTTGTATATGTCTTTGACATGAAGGCTCTGCTATTTTTCAAGACTGAAAGGATATCACAGTGTTGATTTTATATACAAAGTAGGATCTGTTCCAGTATACTCTGGTGAAATAATTCACATAGGGAGAATAGTTAATTTTGACCTCATGACAAAATCGTCCATGTTTTGAGTAGGTTAACTTGTCACCTTCTTCACAAACCACCTAGCAAATGATATGAACATAATGTTAAAAAAGTTTTAAGAGAAATGCAATCAAGGTACAAGTGACTATATTTATATAAAATATATATTTTTTTGTTAAATATGGAGTATTTCACATTGGTTAGCAAACATCTCATATTGTTCAGCAAATAAAAGCCTCTTCATAAGAGTTACCATGTTCACTAAATTCTTGAGCTTCCCACTGAGATTAAGAAACCAGCATAAAGCATTTTCCAATTTTTTAAAGATTTAATCCTAAAATTTAGAAGGCTATATCTCCATAGTCTATTATCATTCATCTGAAGAATCTTATGGAGCCTACTGAAGCTAAGAAATGGACATATATTCTTAATGTATGTTCATATTCTTTTCCTTGTGCAGGACTGACTCACAACAGTAAGTTTCTGTGACTAATCAGTAAATCCTTTACATTTTCACTTTAACGAGGTTCACTAAGATAGCTTAGCTAGCTCAAAGAGTTTTCTACAATAAAAACACTAAATATTATGCTAATGCTTTGGAGAGATGTCAGAGAATCAACTTTAAGAATCAAAGAAGAGATTAGCTTTAAGCCTGTGCCTGGAATTACATGAAAGTAGTAACCTGACCTTCAAAATGGACCAAGAGGGTGTCCAAGAGCAGAATAAAACTCTAGACAGTAGACAGCAGACAGCAATACAGCTGCTGCTGCTGCTGCTGCTAAGTCGCTCCAGTCGTGTCCGACTCTGTGCGACCCCATAGACGGCAGCCCACCAGGCTCCCCCGTCCCTGGGATTCTCCAGGCAAGAACACTGGAGTGGGTTGCCATTTCCTTCTACAATGCATGAAAGTGAAAAGTGAAAGTGAAGTTGCTCAGTCATGTCCGACTCTGTGCGACCCCATGGACTGTAGCCCACCAGGCTCCTCCACCCATGGGATTTTCCAGGCAAGAGTACTGGAGTGGGGTGTCATTTAATTACTAAATGCGTGCGTGCTCAGTCGTGTCTGACTCTTTGCAACCCCACGGACTGTTGCCTGCCAGGCTCCTCTGTCCATGGGATTTTTCAGGCAAGGATACTGGAGTGGGTTGCCATCTCCTACTCTTATTACCAAATATCTGATGTTTAATAAAATTCCATTTTGTCACCAATTAAGCCAAAGATCACAGATGTCAAGTACCAAGAGAGAAAATTCAAAATACATGTAGCAGAAAACAGAATAAGTTTATAAGATTAAGAGGTCATTTCTCTAGACTCTCCTGGCAAGGGCGCAGGTTTGGTATGTGGGGAACTAAGATCCCACATGCCTCGCAGCATGGCCAAAAAACCCCCAGAGCAACAAACTACTTTCTCACCTCCAAACTGGTCTGGGATGATTATGACAAAGCTATTTAATTAGGAAGAGACAAAGAAGTCTTGGCTGCAGTCTGAATAGAATATGCAATCTAAATAAGAATGACCTACTAAACTTTAAGATCCTCCACCCCCAACCTTCCCAGGAGTACAGGTACCCTTTCTAGTGCCTCATTACCAGATATACAAACACTAATTACTAAATATTAACAAATTCCCCTGTCAGTCTTAGTTGCCACGTATATAGTATATACACTGCAGGCTGAGAATTAACACAGCTTGGTAAAATAGAAAATCAAATAAAACTGAAAATACAGTTAAATCCTAACAACTAAAGTAGTTCTGAATACACTAATTTTGTGGATAACAGAGGCTCAATGTACAAGACTATGTTAATTCAATAAACAATTTTTCTAGATATGAATCAAATTATAAGAAATTTCTCAACATAAGAATATAACAATCAGCTGCTCTTTATATTACAATGTTAAAATCATAATTCAAAACAAATTATCTTTTGTTCATGAATGTAGAACATGTACAAGCACAGGCAACTAATGGTCCAGGTATTGATAAAATTGGTTGTTTTTTTTTGTAAAATTGTCCAACTTTTCTTTTGTACATTGCAAAAACACTTCAAACTACTTTTAATAAGTTCCCCCACTGTTACATCTCTAGAGAAGGAAATGGCAGTATTCTTGCCTGGAAATCCCATGGACAGAGGAGCCTGGTGGGCTACAGTCCACAGGGTTGCAAAGTCGGGCATGACTGAGCACACGCACACACTGTTACTATTACAAGTTTAAATAAAGTCATTTTTCTCAAAACAATAATTAAAACTTTACAAATGGTTACTTACATGGCCATTCGCAATGTCTAATAAATCTTTAACCCGACAGCCTCTCATGGTTCCCACTTCATTGCAGATAGCATCTTCTACTATTAGGTAACTAGCCTTGTATGATGTCAGTATTTTATAAATATCCTCAGCAGATCGCTTTGAATAGATTTGATAGATCTGAAAGAAAATAATTAAAACAACAACTTTAAAAGACATTTAAAACTTCTATTTATCAAACACTGAGCATCTACTATGTTCTTAGTACTATCTGTGCAAAATAAAGCTATTCACTAAGGCTTGATTCCTGTCCTCAGCAAGCTTATGTTCATCTGCTCTTGGCTACTTGCGTATCTTCTTTACAGAAATATACATTCAAGTCCTTTGTCCATTTTCCTCCAATGCTACTGAGATATAATTGACATATAGTATTGTGTATGAGTTTAAGGTATACAACATGTTTATTTGATAAGCTCATATGCTGCAAAATAATTTAGCACCATAGCTTTAGCTAATATTTGTATGTTACATAATCACCATTTTTTGTGTGTGTGGGGGGAAAACATCTAAGATCTATTCCCAACAACTTTCAAATCTACAATACAGTATTATTAACTCCATTCACCATGCTGTACATTAGATCCCTAAAATTTATTCATATTTCAACTAGAAGTTTGTACTCTTTGACCAATATCTCCTTCTTTCTTGAGGTCTCTCAACCCCTGGCAACCACAACTCTCCTCTATTTCTATGAGGTCAGCATTTTTAGATTCCATAAATAAGTGATATCATACTGTATTTACCTTTTTCTATCTGACTTACTTCACTTAGCATAATGCCCTCAATGTTTATCCATGTTGTTGCAAATGGCCTTTGTCCACTTTTTAATTGGGTGGTCTTTTTATTAGTGAGTTGTAGTACTTCCTTTAATATTTTTATTACCATGTATCAAAGTATTTAATACTCATTTTATACATGAGATAAAGTCAGTGAGGTTAAAAATAACTTGACCCTTGTCACAATACTGAAACAATCAGTTCAGTTCAGTCACTCAGTCGTGTCTGACTCTTTGCGACCCCATGAATGGCAGCACGCCAGGCCTCCCTGTCCATCAACAACTCCTGGAGTTTACGCAAACTCATGTCCATCGAGTTGGTGATGCCACCCAGCCATCTCATCCTCTGTTATCCCCTTCTCCTCCAGCCCCCAATTCCTCCCAGCATCAGGGTCTATTCCAATGAGTCAACTCTTCGCATGAGGTGCCAAAGTATTGGAGTTTCAGCTTCAGCATCAGTCCTTCCAATGAACACCCAGGACTGATCTCCTTTAGGATGGACTGGTTGGATCTCCTTGCAGTCCAAGGGACTCTCAAGAGTCTTCTCCAACACCACAGTTCAAAAGCATCAATTCTTCGGTGCTCAGCTTTCTTCACAGTCCAACTCTCACATCCATACATGACCACAGGAAAAACCATAGCCTTGACTAGATGGACCTTTGTTGACAAAGTAATGTCTCTGCTTTTTAATATGCTATCTAGGTTGGTCATAACTTTCCTTCCAAGGAGTAAGCGTCTTTTAATTTCATGGCTGCAGTCAGCATCTGCAGTGATTTTGGAAACCAAAAAAATAAAGTCAGCCACTGTTTCCATTGTTTTTCCATCTATTTCCCATGAAGTGATGGGACCAAATGCCATGATCTTAGTTTTCTGAATGTTGAGCTTTAAGCCAACTTTTTCACTCTCTTTTACTTTCATCAAGAGGCTTTTTAGTTCCTCTTCACTTTCTGCCATAAGGGTGGTATCATCTGCATATCTGAGGTTATTGATAATTCTCCCGGCAATCTTGATTCCAGCTTGTGCTTCCTCCAGCCCAGCGTTTCTCATGATGTACTCTGCATAGAAGTTAAATAAGCAGGGTGACAGTATACAGCCTTGATGTACTCCTTTTCCTATTTGGAACCAGTCTGTTGTTCCATGTCCAGTTCTAACTGTTGCTTCCTGACCTGCATATAGGTTTCTCAACAGGCAGGTCAGGTGGTCTGGTATTCCCATCTCTTGAAGAATTTTCCACAGTTTATCGTGATCCACAGAGTCAAAGGCTTTGGCATAGTCAACAAAGCAAAAATAGATGTTTTTCTGGAACTCTGTTGCTTTTTCGATGATCCAGCAGATGTTGGCAATTTGATCTCTGGTTCCTCTGCCTTTTCTAAAACCAGCTTGAACATCTGGAAGTTCATGGTTCACGTATTGCTGAAGCCTGGCTTGGAGAATTTTGAGCGTTACTTTACTAGCGTGTGAGATGACTGAAAGAATAGGCATGCTTAAAACCCATGCCTTGATCACATGGTGTTTTTCATTATAATTTTGCTGACCTTATTAGATAATAAGCTCTTATTACAACAGATATTACATTTTTTTCAGTTTTTCTGAAATGCGAAACTTGGAAAAGCCATAAAAGTTAGGCCAAAAGTATCACGGACTGTCCTGAAAATCCTGAGGCTTGTAATCTAGACTGGACAAGATTCCAGTCTGACTGCAGCTGCTGACGACATGTTTTGGTTGTTGTCTATCCAGCAATTTCAGGTCCAATGTCCACTGACATGCTAGATACTCATTCTGTGGGATACAGAATGTGACTACAACAAGAAGTTTCTCACTCACTTCACCTGCTAAGTAAGTTCATGTGAATGGTTCTATCCTATTCAGTTTAATACTACACTGCCAAATGTCCTCTGGGGGCGCCGTCATTCCAGGTTTGAGAATCAGTGGTCTAGGAGATTATACAAAGATTAGTCACATGTTATGAATTATAGATTGTGGTGTCTAATTCAAATGATATGATCTCATTTATGGACTTCAATTTGAATTTTAATTTAAAAACAAATTTATTCAGTACTTTGCTCTGTACTAGACACCACAGAGGAGAAGGCAATGGCACCCCACTCCAGTACTTTTGCCTAGAAAATCCCATGGACAGAGGAGCCTGGTAGGCTACAGTCCATGGGGTTGCTAGAGTCGGACACGACTGAGTGACTTCACTTTCACTTTTCACTTTCATGCATTGGAGAAGGAAATGGCAACCCATTCCAATGTTCTTGCCTGGAGAATCCCAGGGGTGGGCTGCCGTCTATGGGGTCGCACAGAGTCGGACACGACTCAAGTGACGCAGCAGCAGCAGACACCACAGAGAAAGATGAAGTTTTGGGAAAAAACTGGTTCCTACTCATATAAAAATGAAAACTCTAAAATGTTTAAATTTAATTCGAACTAGAATGTAATTTGAACTCTGACCTAATTACATGTGATTCTGAAATTCTATATTAGAATTCAAAAAATAATCAAAATTGTTAAAAAACAATAAAAAAACAACAAAGAAAACAAAGACATGTTAGAGTCTGTTGGTTTACATCCACAAAAAATAAAGTTTAGGAAGGAGCTTCCCAGGTGGCACTAGTGGTAAAGAATCTGCCTGCCAATACAGGAGACCTAAGAGACACAGGTTTGATCCCTGGAGTACGAAATGGCAATCCACTCCAGTATTCTTGCCTGGAAAAATTCCATGGACAGAGGAGCCTGGCAGGCCCCAGTCCATGGGGCTGCAGAGTCAGACACGACTGAGCAACTGAACATACACTAAATTTAGGAATATGCTGTGATACATCTTCTAAGCAGCACTACCTTTTCAAGTGCAACAAATATTAATCAGAGGTGGCTGTTGTCCCTTAGATAAATCACTCCCAGGTAGACCTCCCCATCTCTGACCTCTCCCTTGCTTCAACTGTTCTATGACCTTAATAACTCCTAAGCATTCCATTCCTAGGTTTATAAAAGGTCTTTGATAACTCCCAAATGCCTTGAGGGTAAGTCTAAATTTTAAGTATGACCTTCCAGGTCCCTCAGAATTTGGCCTCTTATTTTCTAGTTTCATGGCCAAACAAATTTCATGGCTTCTGTGACTTTTTCAATCTGGAATTGTGTTCTTTTTCCAAACAAGTTTCTAAGTCATCCTTCAAATCTGTGATCAAAGGAATGCCCTTTATGAAGACTTGGATTTTTGTAGGCAGAACTGACTTGTTTCTGCTTTTGAACTCCTCTCTGTACTTTCTGTGATTATATGTGAATGTGTGTGTACACAAAGAATTATAATAGTAATAGTACATAATTATAATAATAGCTAACATTTAAATTTTACTGTTTCAGACAGAGTGTATTATCTTATTTAATTCTCCTAAGTAGAGGGTCAGAACTATTATTTCCAGATTCAAAAACTTGTTCAAGGTCACAAAGCTAGTACATGGCAGAGGTATCATTTGAGTCCAGATACTCTAATTCTAGAGACTGGATTCTTAGAGTCTAACCTCTGTATTGAAGTCTAACTTCTATACTGCTATACTTCCCACTTAGCATAGAGTATACTTAAAAACTATGTGAAATTCTCTCCAATTGAAAAACAGAATATTTACAATTCAGGTTCAACTGGTTATTACCTTCAGATATGAAGTTACATTTACATCCAAACAAAACATTCAAAATTATAAATTCTCTGAAAGAGAAGCAATTAGATACCATACAAATGTTATATATTCTAAGTTATTAACAACAGCCCATACTGAAAACTAAATCAGTGCTTTATAAGCAATAACAGAATTTTGGTTTAGAAATACAAAGTGTATAAAGATAGTAACTGAAAGCCTTCCTTCAATAATTTGATTGAGAATAATGATATTCTAAAAGAGAATGTTTCCCTTTGTAAATGATTACATATTAGTCCCTTGGAGCCTTGTGGGAAATAAAATGTTTCTCCTAGAAATATATCAATACTTTTCATAAAGAATTTCATATTCTAATGTTGGTCCCTTGTGGTTAAATGTACTATACAGCTTTTTAAAAACTTAAAACTAATTGACTCTTCTAAAATTGTCTGGATTTTCCTAGCTAACCCAAGGAACATATACATCATTATAATACTATACTAAAAAGTCATAAAAAAGATCCTAATGTAGAACATAAAATGCCTTACGTTTTCATTTCTCTTGAGAAGATCATCATCATTGTAAAGAGGCAAGCTTGTCACCATCCATCCGGTGCATAATTTAATCACACCCATTAATTGTGGACTTCCTGCAAACACAGCTGCAACTGGAGCTTGCCTTCTGCAAAGAACCACAAAGATTCACACACTGAAAAGGTAAGTATACTATTTAGTTCACCGATTTATATCAATTCTGAAATACCAAGGAACTTAAAATGGGTTGTACACTTAAGTTTTAATGTCAGTTCTAATTTCATTTCATTTTTGGATCCATTAAAAAAAATGAGCAATTACTATGTGCCAGAAATTGTTTAGAGTGCTAAAGATAAATATTTTAAAAAGAGAGGTGGGAGGAGAAGGTCACTGCTTTCAAGACAGAGAAGGGGAGAGGATAAACACATCTCCTATTGCCATCTAGGTCAGGTGGCGATAATGCAGGGTAATGGGACAGTGACAGTTCAATGGTGATGCTGTGAATTCTCAAATTCATCTTTGGCAAATACTAACCACCATAACCCAGCTCCTCCCAGATCCACCTATCCTCCTGCTCCTTCCCTGCCTTTACCCGTGTGTCTGTCTCCAGTTAACACATGAAGAACTTCTCTTCTCTAAATCATAATTCCAAAGTCCCAGATAGATTCCCCTCACAAGACAGATCCCAAAGGGCTGCTCTAATGTCCTGACTTATTTATTCCCTCCCTGTATTCAATATTCAGCATCCACCTACTGTGTCAAACTCTGAAAGTAAAGAGGACACAGCCACTGTCCTCAAGGAGCACCCAGTAATGGGGAAACAAAAATGAAACAGAAAAATCACATCACAGTAATATAAATGCCCAATCATTTGATGTAAAAGGTCCAATGGTTAGGCCTTTGCTGTTTTTGAAAATATTGTGGTAAATCATACATGTAAACGTGACTTCCTCTTTTATTAACAACAGAAGGCTATACTGGTCAGTGTTCCACAAAGGTAAATATAATTCACAAAAAAATATTAATAGGCAGTAGTTAAGGATGATCTAAAATAATAATCTTTATACATACAAGAGGTGTCATCATAATAATGAGACCTTCAGTTCAGTTCACTTAAGTCGCTCAGTTGTGTCCGACTCTTTGCAACCCCATGAATCGCAGCACGCCAGGCCTCCCTGTCCATCACCAACTCCCGGAGTTCACTCAAAACTCACATCCATTGAGTTGGTGATGCCATCCAGCCATCTCATCCTCTGTTGTCCCCTTCTCCTCCCGCTCCCAATCCCTCCCAGCATCAGTCTTTTCCAATGAGTCAACTCTTCGCATGAGGTGGCCAAAGTATTGGAGTTTCAGCTTTAGCATCATTCCTTCCAAAGAAATCCCAGGGCTGATCTCCTTCCGAATGGACTGGTTGGATCTCCTTGCAGTCCAAGGGACTCTCAAGAGTCTTCTCCAACACCACAGTTCAAAAGCATCAATTCTTTGGCACTCAGCTTTCTTCACAGTCCAACTCTCACATCCATACATGACCACAGGAAAAACCATAGCCTTGACTAGACAGACCTTTGTTGGCAAAGTAATCTCTCTGCTTTTTAATATGCTATCTAGGTTGGACATAATTTTCCTTTCAAGGAGTAAGCATCTTTTAATTTCATGGCTGCAGTCACCATCTGCAGTGATTTTGGGGCCCCAAAAATAAAGTCTGACACTGTTTCCACTGTTTCCCCATCTATTTGCCATGAAGTGATGGGACCGGATGCCATGATCTTTGACCTTACATAAGACCTATTCTCACTTTCAAATTGTGGTGTTGGAGAAGACTCTTGAGAGTCCCTTGGGCTGCAAGGAGATCAAACTGTTAATCCTAAAGGAAATCAACCCTGAATATTCACTAGAAAGACTGATGCTGAAGCTCCAACACTTTGGCCACAAGCTAAGAGCCTGAAAAGACCCTGATGCTGGGAAAATTGAGGGCAAGAGAAGAGTGTGACAGAGGTTGAGATGGTTGGATGGCATGACTGACTCAATGGTCATGAGTTTGAGGAAATTCAGGGAGATAGTGATGGACAGAGAAGCCTGGCATGCTGCAGTTCATGGGGTCGCAAAGAGTTGGACACGACTTAGCAGCTGAACAATAATAACAATTCTCACTTCTATTCACCTATTCTATGAAATTAATTCTTCATTTCTAGAAATAGTTTAAATCTTTTTCTCCCTTTTCTCCTGGTCTTTTCTGATAGTATTTTATTCCCTTTTCAAGTATTAGTTTCTTTATCTATGTGTTTAAATTTTTTCATATTATTTATCAGTCTCTATTCATGGGGTAGACTGGCTGAAAAAAATGGTTGCAATGATTCTTTTCTCATAGTCATTCTCTTGGAGGAAACTCTAGTTCCCATCATGTGACTTGCTTTGGCCAATAGGACATTAGCAAACACAACGTGAACAGACTTAAAACATGCTTACACTGAGACTTGTCCTCTCATGCAGCTCTAGGGAGCTCTACAACCACCACCTTGTGAATGAGCCCAGTCTCACCTGGGCTGGATGACAAGAAGCAAGTGGCTAAGTCAATTCCATGCCCTCAGCTGACACTACCCAGCCACAGACATGTGGGAGAGGCTAGGCCAGACTACCCAGTTTCACATGAGCTGGCCCAGACCAGAAGGATCCTACCCATTGCTTCCACTCAGCTGATCATGGAAGTGGTGCAAAATAACAAATGTTTATTGCTTGTAAGTCACTAAGTTTTCTGAGAGTCCACTGTGCAGCAAAACCTGACACAAATTTTATTACCAGAAATTGCTAGAGGTCTAGTTCTATTGTTTATCATAAATGACAGCAATATGTCTTGCTGTGTCAAACTGTTTCTTCATGTGTTTTGTAACTTTAGAACTTATCTCCATGAAGCTTTATTTGTGAAATCCTGGGTAGCCTGGGTTGAAGATTATATTAGGCACTCCAGACCATCCCAGAAATACTTTTTATGCTAATTTCTTGATACAGGATTCCCTGGATTAAACAAGTGTAATTTCAAGCTACAGCCATGTGATTTCAGATGGACTGCTACAAATTCAGAGGAAACACCTTATTTTTGACCAAGAACTGAGGCCAAGGAAGACATGCTTTCTCATCATCTTTTTCTACCACTTGCTGGATATTTTGAGTTCATCCTTTCACTGACAGTATGGCCCTTTGAGGGTCCCTTAGTTCTGTATGTATTAATATGTTACAGGAGGAAATAGGGTGTTTCAATTACAAGTCCCCATTTGCATAGGTCGAAGAGCACATCTCCTGTCATATTAAAATGTGTGTGAGTATCAAAATTAAAAATCATGTTAACCTTGGTTATCCATACTAGAAACCCACTGTTCATTCACCTCCAACTCTGGTTAAAAGAGGCATCTCTTGACAATCTAAATAAAAGGACACTGGTTCCTTTTTATTCCACATTTCTAGATGCTTAATAACTAGAGTTTCATATTTCAACTTATCAATACTGTACTTTTGATGGAAATGAGTTCAATTAGAAAATTAGAATTATATGTCTAATTAAAAAACTGTCCCTAAAAATACAGGGTAAAATTCCTGAGTTTCATGGGAAAAGGATTACCTTATTATTCCCCCTGAATCCATTAAATAGCATGCAATGATTAATTAATAGCTTAACAATAGTCTCAGGCAATTCAGTTCTTACTTTATCCAGGTCATAAGTTCCACCGTATCTGGGTCATAAAATTCTTGTAGTTCCATTAGTTCTGTCATTAATCTTGGAAAAAACTAAAATATAAAACAAAATCCCCGAAACCTGTGTGTAAGTATTTACAAAGTTTAAAGCTCTTTCAAAGTATTTCCAAAGACTAACAGACCTACTTGTGACAAACAATATTACAACACTGTTCTCACAGAAAAAATGGCACGGATCACTTTACTTTCTTTTAGTTTCTTGTTCATTCTTCTCAGTCCAAATAAACTACTGTTTGGTTAATTTACTACCTATACTCAATACATAATTTTAGCATCACCAATTAATCATTAGTTGTATCTTTCATGCACATACACACTGAAAAAATACGTAAACAAATTTCAGGTTAAGTCAAATAATTCACAGGTTTACTGGCAATTAATTTCATGTTACATTATGATAAGGTAAAGAATTTATATTACTTTGTAAATATTTAAATTTTGGGATTGCCAAAATGCTTTTTACTCTTTACTAGTAAATACTATTTATTCAGCTATTTCCTTTGTCAATTGTAATAGTCTAACAATATTAGACTATAGAAAATTGCACTAGACTATAGAAAATGGCACTCTAAAAATGTTTTATCATGGTCCTATTGGTAGAAAATTAAGTATTATTTAGTATATCACATTTTGTTAAAATACTGTCCCAATGTAAGTATCCTACACACACATAATTTATCACTACCTTATAAACAACATATATTTTAACCTTATGAAAAATCTAACTTTCTTACCTCTTTCCATAAGCTGAGACCTATTATAGTGGGCACAGCCATGCTCAAAATAAGAGCCTAAAATGTTAAAGCAAAAAGGGTTATGGATAAATATACCTTAGAGATACTAGACAATGACTCAATGACCAATCAAATATTCTCACAGTTGTAACAATTTCAGAGAAATTGGAGTCAGCATGGAACCTAGTTCACAGAGTAAGATGGTGATGACTAATGGTGGCATAGACGGTAAAGCCTCTGCCTTCAGTGCAGGAGACCTGGGTTTGATCCCTGGGTAGGGAAGATCCCCCGGAAAAAGGAATGGTAACCTACTCCAGCAATCTTGCCTGAAGAGTTCCATGGACAGAGAGCCTGGTGGGCTATAGTCCATGGGTTGCAAAGAGTCAGACACAATTGAGGGACTACCAGAAAAACAACAGATTTAAAACATAACAAGCTGGCAGCAAAGTGAGACATACATATCTACTATACAAATTTAAGGCAGAACATAATGCTCATCACAACATTTCAAACAGCAAGGTAGTATCTGATAATTTCCCCAGGAATCTAACTTAGGAAGAGCTTATAAAAAACACTGAACTGTAAATAAATAAATAGCTATGTGAATAGCTAACAACAGCAAAAAGACAATGAATGAACACAGGAAAGATAGTCAATACATACCAGTATGTGTGTGTGCTCAGTTGTGTTCAACTCTTTGCGACTCCATGGACTGTAGCCCGCCAGGCTCCTCTGTCCATGGAATTTTCCAGGCAAGAATACTGGAGTGGGTTGCCATTTCCTTCTCCAGGGGATCTTCCTGACCCAGGGACTGAACTTGCATCTTCTGTGTCTCTAGCCTGCACTGGCAGGCAGGTTCTTTAATACCAGTATACTACTATGCTAAGAATATATAAATTCCTCTGGAAAAAGGTTGGCAACATACAAGACTACTAGTAGAGATAATAATTTATCAGCTTTCTGCCAAAACCTGTTCTTTGTACCATCCCATGGCGATTGGTGACCCCACAATCTAGTCATGCAAACTCCAAACCTAGGAAACATCTATGATTTCTCCCTATTCTTCATTTACCCATACTTTATGAGGCACCAAATTTTCTATTTTTTTTACTTCAGTACAGAACAGTATTAATTAAATGGGCTTTGGAGCTAAAAGAACCCCAAAGTGGGTGTGAATCATGATTTTATTGCACTTATAAAGTTATACAATATTAGGCAAGTTATTCAATCATTTTTTAAGCCTTCGTTTCCTTGTCTATAAAATACAGATAATGAAACTTAGCTAACAAGGTCTTTGTAAACTTTGAATAGCATATGAAGTGCTTCAAATAGTACCTGACACATAGCAAGCTCTCATGGCTTCCTCCTCCGTGGCCTGTACCTGGTTCAAGGAGGTTCAATCCTCCTTCCTGGTTCAAGTCTATCACCCTTAAGCCTATCCTTCATAGAACTTTAAGGGTGGGCTGAGAGAAAAGGTAAGGCTGACTTTCTCCCACCTCTGCACAAACATGTCAATGTGTTCCGACTGCCTGTGGGATAACACCAAGTTCAGCAGAACACTCAAAGGCCTCAATGAGCTTACCCTCCTTGATTTCTCCAGTCTCATTTCTTAACCACCCCTACCTCACATTTTATGTGCCAACAAAATTAAATATTTCATGCTTTTTCTTTGCCTCTGATTTTACTCCCTTTGACTGTCATGTGCTTTGCAACCTGTGTTTCTTCCCTCTACTCTCCCTTTTTTACCCTTTATTTGACTAATACCTCATCTTTCAAATCTCAGAACCGAAGTTCTCTTTGAATCCCTAAAAAACTGAATTAAAGCAGGCCTTCTCTGTTCCAGCAGTACCCTATTAATGCTTCTTATTATCTCTTTTTATGACCAGAAAATGGTAATCCACTTAAGGAAATTAATCTTTTTTTTTTTTTAACTATACTGCACAATATGCAAAATCTTAGTTCCCCAACCAGCAATCGAACCCATGCCCCCTGCAGTGAAAGCTTGGGGTCCTAACCACTGAACCATCAGGGAAGGCCCCGAATCATGTTTTATTTATCTTTTTATTTCAAGCACGTTATTCATAGCAGGTACAATGTAAATGTTCCATTCACACTGAAAACATCCCATAGTTCTAGTCAAACCAAGAAAAATGTTATAAAAATTAATTTTTGATAGCCTCTCAAATTATTGATTCACTTAATATTTTTACCTTCTATTTTTTAAGGATTTTGCATTGAAACACACTGCTTTTATAATCAGAAAGTACAAAAAAAATTTTTCCACAGAATCTTTTTCTCTACCTATAAATCATACATAATATGATCTACTCACGCTATTTCAATTGTATTCAACACGATTTCCATTCATATACTTGAAAGAGAAACAAGAACTTATCACAAAACAATGACTCACCAACAATACTGGGTGTACAGTTCGTAATCGAAGCCACTTGAAAAGTGTCATCCAAAGTTCAGGAGAACACACACCAAACGCTGCTAACATGCACACGTAAGGAGTCCACAGGTATTTCAAGCTGGAAAAGACAAAAAAGAGTCATACATTAGCTATTCTATGAACATCATTATTATATGATTTCTCTATTCTGAGTTGTTTCCTAACACTCATGAAAACATCACAATGTTAAGGCAGAATGAAAAAGCTTACCCTCTAATTTTCAGCAACAGATAGTTACTTCTTAAATAATCAAGAGACATGTGGGTTACTAAAATGAAGATTAGACATTAATATAGATGAGGTGTAGTAAAACTGTACTCTTGGAGAGAATATAAACTGTTTCACTTTCTCAGAAGGCAATGTGGCAGAACCTATAAAAATTTTACACAGCCCAAGACAAAGCCATTTCTAGTAATCTAGTTTATAGATACATTAGCATAAATGTTAAAAATATGTTGTTTTAATTACAAAAATAATAGAAACCTAACTATCCTTTAATATGTACTGATTAAACAAATCTTTATGAAAAACAAAAAAGTGAACTACAAAATTTTATGTATACTGTTACCCTAGTTTTTTGGTGACTTTTTTCCCCTAATGTACCTATATATAGTATAGTCAAAAGATAACATCTGGAAAGATACTGCTGACAGTTGTGGCCTTTGAGGAGTGAGATGGAAGGATTTTAATTTTTTAATTTATACATTTCTATACTTGTGTTTGTTACATGGTCTGCAGTGTATTACTTTTGAGATTAACTTTTTAAAAACAGGATTGAAAACCTGGGGCTTTTAACTTAAAAGTATTAAAATTCCAGGTGTACAGAAAAATCAACTTGCATAAATAAAAGACAGAACATTACTGTAAGTTGTAACTTGTAGTTGTAAGAGGTAATGGTAAAAGCTGAAGACAGAAGAGGAAGAGTTGAGAAAAATTTGTGGACATCATTGCTTCAAACAGATTATCAAAGAAAAACAACATCTCAAAGGATAACTTTTGTAGTTAATACTAGGAAATCAAAAATACCTTTCCAAGCAATATTCTTTGATGACAAACTCTAAAGAGACTAGAAGAGTATGAGGCCAGAGTATAAATGTGAACTATTTTGGTTTTACAAAATAGCAAAGCTATGAAATGGGGAAAACAAAATAACATTCATTCATCTGATGAGTTATTGATCATGCACTTCAGGGTGACCAAAGTACTAGAGAGGAAAAAGACAAGACATGGCTACAGCTCTCAAGGAAGTCTTTATCAAGATGGAATAAAAGTGAACATATGCATTTCTTGCATGGATGCTCAGTTGTGTCTGACTCTGTTACCCCATGGATTGTAGCCTGCCAGGCTCCTCTGTCCATGGAATTTTACAGGCAAGAATACTGGAGTAGGTTGCCATTTCCTACTCCAGGAGGCCTTCCTGACCCAGGGATCGAACCCACATCTCTTGCATCTCCTGCATTGGCAGGTGGGTTCTTTACCACTGAGCCACCTGGGAAGCAGCTAATGTGGCACTTGAACACATGGGAAACCATTAGAAAATAAGTAATAAAAAAATTTTTTATATGGTCTAGGGTTATGTGCAGAGAAGGCAATGGCATCCCACTCCAGTACTCTTGCCTGGAAAATCCCATGGACGGAGGAGCCTGGAGGGCTGCAGTCCATGGGGTCGCTGAGGGTCGGACACGCCTGAGCGACTTCACTTTCACTTTTTACTTTCATGCATTGTAGAAGGAAATGGCAACCCACTCCAGTGTTCTTGCCTAAAGAATCCCAGGGACAGGGGAGCCTGGTGGGCTGCCGTCTATGGGGTCGCACAGAGTCGGACACGACTGAAGTGACTTGCAGCAGCAAGGTTATGTGAAAGCAAAATGATCGATTTGAGACTGTATTGTATTTAAGGTTTAAAAAAATGAATACTGAATCAGGCTCTGAGAGAAGTAGTGGATGCATACAGAGTACATTTTGTTAGGACAGAGGAATCGTATTAGTTTCCCCAGTTAACTAATATTTCCTCCTAACAACCCCATTTCAGAATACCAAACCAGTTGTTCCAGTCAGCCGGAATCAACACTGAAGTCTAATTTGTAACTTGAAGAAACATTGATTCACGCTGAATAACATGTATATGACATCCCTTGGAACACAAACTCTACTGGAGACACTGTACCATTATGCCAATCCACTGACTTCTTAGTATCCAACCCTTCCTTACCATTTATTTCACCTAGCCAGCTAATTAACATTTCAACCTTTAAATTTTCTTCCAATTCAAAGAGATGCCAGATGAATCCTTTTCAAACATAACCATGAGAAGACATGTTCTGTTTAAAAATCTTTAGTTTCCCAGTACCTACAGAGGTAAATGGAAACTCATCTAAATGGTTTTCAAGGCCAAGATATGGCCCTGACACACCTTTTCAGTTTTTCTCCTACTACTTCTTGAAGTGACTAGTGTTCCAGCCAGAGTTTGGAACACTCTGGTCAGTTCATCAGAAACAGGTAATAACCTGGACTTCTAATTGGTGTCTGAAGAGGTAACAAGGGAGTCTTGTAGGACTGAACCCTACACCTGTGGATTCTAATGGTCCTGGCAGAGAAGTGTCAAAACTGAGCTGAACTGGAGGATACCCAGCTGGTGTCCAGAGAATTGTCTGCTGGTATAAAGAAACCTCCTACCTACATTGAAACCGAGTGCTCAGAACCCTTTTACACTCTTATGTCTTATTTTTCACCTAAGTCAAACTTCAAAGAAAAGGGTATCATTTATTGAACCCTCACTCTCAAAACACCATTTACCTCTCCTTCACTTAGCAAAGTTGTGATTTTATTTTTGTGTGGTTAGTGTCTGTCACCTTTACTAGGCCATAAATCACAGAAGGTTAGAGACTTTTGCTGTCTACTTTTGTTCACCAGTGTACCCCTAGCAGTGAGCACAATGCTGGATCCTTTGAAGACATTGAATAGTTTTTGAACAAATTAATGCATAAGTAAATACTGGTTCATTATAAATAGCTCTCTAAACCCCAGTTATATTAAGGTTTTTTGAGTTTTTGTAGTGTTTTATAAATGTATTCTGGAAAGTATACACTAACTACCATTGTAAAGGACAATTCTTTGTTAAAACAAATGGATCAAATACACACTTACCCTTCTATAATCATTGCAAGAGAACCCAGTAAAATAGTGTGAATCACATGATAAATTATTTCTGGCCTTTCTCCAATTCGTCCATCTTCAAGCGTGACAGTCTCTTTCAGGGACTTATCACTACCGAAAGAAATGTGTTTTTCACTACTTTGAAAAATCAAATATCTTTAGTATCCTCATAAAAAACACATAGGTAGTTTTTAAAATTTGAAAGTACTTTCTGCTGGTCAAACACCTAACTTATATATCTCCAAGTCTTTGAAAGAGGCTTTTTCAAATTTGGAAGACAACTGACTCAAAGAAGATGAAACATGAAAGTTCAAGACTGTAATAAAAAAGAGACTTAGATACTTAGGTTCCTTGTCCATTATCACTGAACTAGTGGTTGATAAATCAATATAGTTAAATCATAATTAGAGTAAGTTCTCAAAATTAAGATACTATATACAACCTCCTTTCAAACAGTATAACAATACTTTTAAATAGTCAAACTTTATAATTTAAAATCACTTTTACTACTAGTTTCATTTATTTAGAAGAGATTATTCTTACAATAACTAAAAATCTTGAGTAGTGAATGAGTCTTTAAAAGTTTAACTGATTATTTAATATTATTCCTGCATTAAAAATGGACATTACATATTTAGATATATATGCTTAAATCTGAATTTTATCTGGTCAACTTATAACGATATTTTACATAGTGACAAAAAGAATTAAATTAGAAGCTATAAAACAAATACATAAATATTGGAAAGATATTAAATGTTTTATGTATTTCATAATTTATTAATTAGTAATATGATTGGTTTTCTTAGGTACTTACTTAATTCTCCTAAAAATAACTTGAATCATAGAAAGAAAACAAATAATTAACACTAAAATATAGAAAGGTAGTAAAGAAGACTGTGTCAATCGCAAAAAAAAATCTTGAGATGGTGCCTGAAGGGATTCTTGACATAGGAGCCAATTCATTGTAAAATTCCTACAGAAAACAAAAAGCATATTAAAATTACAGATGTTTTAAAATACTGAATATAAAAGTTATTTTTTATCTCAGTAAAAACTAAGACAAAACACATTTCTTTAGTCTACTAACTTACAACAAGGTCATCCCCTTTACAAATGAAAATAACAGCAGTAGTAACCCTCCTCAACAAACTGCCCTAAAAAATTTAAACTTGCTACTTTTTTATGATACAGCAATGTGACAATATATATATACAGTCCAATATATATAGGACTCAATATAGCTTTAAGGTAGTTTTATTTTCTATTTTTACCTGGAAGAAAACAAAAAATTCAGCTGTCTAGCCTCAACCAGCACAGTCCAATATGATAGTCACTAGCTACATGTAGCTATCAGCACATGCAACGTGGCAAGTGAAAATACTCTTCAGGCACAAAATATACACTGCACTTCAAAGATAAAAACAGCTGAAAAAAGGAATTTAAAAAATACAAAATATATCTCAGTAATTTTATACTGTTTACACATTAATTAAATTCACTTGTTTCTTTTTACTTTTTTTTAATGTGACTACTAGAAAATTATGTATGCAACTAATGTTACATTGTTATTGGACACTCTTGTTTTATATTAGATAGCTCTATCAGATAAACTGCTTTTTTTAATCCACACTAAATATAACCAAGACTCCTAGTTATGGGTAGATTTATCAGCATTCTCACTCCCAAATCATCTCTAACTTCCATTTAATCCTTAAATTCCCAGCTCGAGGGAAGGAGGTAAGTGATAAAGTGATGTTCAGGAATGCACATAGATGGACCAAGAATGCTTCACAAATCACTGGGTTTAAACTAAAAGATTCAAGTTTCTCAATGCGCCAAATAGCAATAAAACTGTATCAAAGAGGCTGTCATCGAAATCTTTTGTACCCAGGACAAATGCATCTTGTTTTTAAATACGCCTATTAAACCTACTAATTCTTTAAGATCTAATTCAAATTCCCTATTTAATGATCTTCTTTCCATAATCCTAATCTCAATCTTTCCTTCCCCATATTCCCATGGCAGTTTAATTATTGCTTTATTATAGTGCTTAATGCAATCTGCTATGTGTCAGATTGGCTTCCCAGGTGGCACTAGATAAAGAACCCGCCTGCCAATGCAGGAGACATAAGAGACACTGTTCGATCCCTGGGTCAGGAAGATCCCCTAGAGAAGAAAATGGCAACCCACTCCAGTATTCTTGCCTGGGAAATCCCATGGACAGAGGGGCCTGGAGCGCTACAGTTCATAGGGTCACAAGGAGTCAGACACAACTGAAGCAACTGAGAACGCATGTGTCAGACTGTAGACATTTTTGTATCCCAAAGAGTACCTGGCCCAGTATCTTGCACATTAAATAAATATTTATTAACACTTCTTTAGTGATTCTTAAAAGTTTCTCTCAACAGAAATGCTTCCTGAAATTCTGATCAACATTACAAACCCTGATATCCAACTGGTATATCTGAATATAAGGCACTTAACAATTTGTACCACCTATATGCCATTAATTGTATAAAAACTACCTAATGAGCTGGCAATATCCTTAAGGACAAGGACTAAGTTTTAATATTAAAATACCAAGTGCATTACCTTGTGAAGCAAATCTAGTACTTGACATGCAGAACAAAGGAGCACTATACAAGATAAACTAAGAAACACTGAACAAAGCAGCCCTTAATGCCAGGTTCATTCTATTGTCTTCCAAGTGACAGAGGAAGTCAATGAAAATGCCAGTCGATTACGGATGTCTACAACCAATTTTTACTAGTTGCCTGCTGAGTTTCAGGCCTACAAATATACCTTAAAAAGACATGGTCCCTAGCTTTATCAAGCACAGTTCAGTTCAGTTCAGTTGCTCAGTCGTGTCCGACTCTTCGTGACCACTTGAATCGCAGCACGCCAGGCCTCCCTGTTCATCATCAACTCCCAGAGTTCACTCAGACTCACGTCCATCGGGTCAGTGATGCCATCCAGCCATCTCATCCTCTGTCGTCCCCTTTTCCTCCCACCCCCAATCCCTCCCAGCATCAGAGTCTTTTCCAATGAGTCAACTCTTCGCATGAGGTGGCCAAAGTACGGGAGTTTCAGCGTTAGCATCATTCCTTCCAAAGAAATCCCAGGGCTGATCTCCTTCAGAATGGACTGGTTGGACCTCCTTGCAGTCCAATGGACTCTCAAGAGTCTTCTCCAACACCACAGTTCAAAAGCATCAGTTCTTCAGCGCTCAGCCTTCTTCACAGTCCAACTCTCACATCCATACATGACCACAGGAAAAACCAGAGCCTTGACTCGACAGACCTTTGTTGGCAAAGTAATGTCTCTGCTTTTGAATATGCTATCTAGGTTGGTCATAACTTTCCTTCCAAGGACTAAGCGTCTTGTAATTTCATGGCTGCAGTCACCATCTGCAGTGATTTTGGAGCCCCCAAAAATAAAGTCTGACACTGTTTCCACTGTTTCCCCATCTATTTCCCATGAAGTGATGGGACCGGATGCCATGATCTTAGTTTTCTGAATGTTGAGCTTTAAGCCAACGTTTTAACTCTCCACTTTCATCAAGAGGCTTTTTAGTTCCTCTTCACTTTCTGCCACAAGGGTGGTGTCATCTGCATATCTGAGATTGTTGATACTTCTCCCAGCAATCTTGATTCCAGCTTGTGCTTCTTCCAGCCCAGCATTTCTCATGATGTACTCTGCATAGAAGTTAAATAAGCAGGGTGACAGTATACAGCCTTAACGTACTCCTTTTCCTATTTGGAACCAGTCTGTTGTTCCATGTCCAGTTCTAACTGTTGCTTTCTGACCTGCATATAGGTTTCTCAACAGGCAGGTCAGGTGGTCTGGTATTCCCATCTCTTCCAGAATTTTCCATAGTTTATTGTGATCCACACAGTCAAAGGCTTTGGCATAGTCAATAAAGCAGAAATAGATGTTTTTCTGGAACTCTGTTGCTTTTTCGATGATCCAGCAGATGTTGGCAATTTGATCTCTGGTTCCTCTGCCTTTTCTAAAACCAGCTTGAACATCAGGAAGTTCATGGTTCATGTATTGCTGAAGCCTGGATTGGAGAATCTTGAGCATTACTTTACCAGCATGTGAGATGAGGGCAATTGTGTGGTAGTTTGAGCATTCTTGGCATTGCCTTTCTTTGGGATTGGAATGAAAACTGACCTTTTCTAGTCCTGTAGCCACTGCTGAGTTTTCCAAATTTGCTGGCATATTGAGTGCAGCACTTTCACAGCATCATCTTTCAGGATTTGAAATAGCTCCACTGGAATTCCATCACCTCCACTAGCTTTGTTCGTAGTCATGCTTTCTAAGGCCCACTTGACTTCACATTCCAGGATGTCTGGCTCTACGTCAGTGATCACACCATCGTGATTATCTGGGTCGTGAAGATCTTTTTTGTACAGTTCTTCTGTGTATTCTTGCCACCTCTTCTTAATATCTTCTGCTTCTGTTAGGTCCATACCATTTCTGTCCTTTATCGAGCCCATCTTTGCATGAAATGTCCCCTTGGTATCTCTAATTTTCTTGAAGAGATCTCTAGTCTTTCCCATTCTGTTGTTTTCCTCTATTTCTTTGCATTGATCGCTGAAGAAGGCTTTCTTATCTCTTCTTGCTATTCTTTGGAACTCTGCATTCAGATGCTTATATCTTTCCATTTCTCCTTTGCTTTTCACTTCTCTTCTTTTCACAGCGATTTGTAAGGCCTCCCCAGACAGCCATTTTGCTTTTTTGCATTTCTTTTCCATGGGGATGGTCTTGATCCCTGTCTCCTGTACAGTGTCACGAACCTCATTCCATAGTTCATCAGGCACTCTATCAGATCTAGGCCCTTAAATCTATTTCTCACTTCCACTGTATAATGATAAGGGATTTGATTTAGGTCATACCTGAATGGTCTAGTGGTTTTCCCTACTTTCTTCAATTTAAGTCTGAACTTGGCAATAAGGAGTTCATGATCTGAGCCACAGTCAGCCCAAGTAAGATGGTAGGTGTTGCAAGAGGGCATCAGAGGGCAGACACACTGAAACCATACTCACAGAAAACTAGTCAATTTAATCACACTAGGACCACAGCCTTGTCTAACTCAATGAAAGTAAGCCATGCCCGTGGGGCAACCCAAGACGGGCGGGTCATGGTGGAGATATCTGACAGAATGTCATCCACTGAAGAAGGGAATGGCAAACCACTTCACTATTCTTGCCTTGAGAACTCCATGAACAGTATGAAAAGGCAAAATGATAGGATACTGAAAGAGGAACTCCCCAGGTCAGTAGGTGCCCAATATGCTACTGGAGATCAGTGGAGAAATAACTCCAGAAAGAATGAAGGGATGGAGCCAAAGCAAAAAGAATACCCAGTTGTGGATGTGACTGGTGATAGAAGCAAGGTCCAATGCTGTAAACAGCAATAATGCATACGAACCTAGAATGTCAGATCCATGAATCAAGGTACATTGGAAGTGGTCAAACAATAGATGGCAAGAGTGAATGTCGACATTCTAGCAATCAGCGAACTCAAATGGACTGGAATGGGTGAATTTAATAACTCAGATGACCATTATATCTACTACTGCGGGCAGGAATCCCTCAGAAGAAATGGAGTAGCTATCATGGTCAACAAAAGAGTCAGAAATGCAGTACTTGGATGCAATCTCAAAAACGACTGAATGATCTCTGTTCATTTCCAAGGCAAACCATTCAATATCACAGTAATCCAAGTCTATGCCCCTACCAGTAACACTGAAGAAGCTGAATGGTTCTATGAAGACCTACAAGACCTTTTAGAACTAACAGCCAAAAAAGATGTCATTTTCATTATAGGGGACTGGAATGCAAAAGTAGGAAGTCAAGAAACACTTGGAATAACAGGCAAATTTGGCCTTGGAATACGGAATGAAGCAGGGCAAAGACTAATAGAGTTTTGCCAAGAAAATGCACTGGTCCTATCAAACACCCTCTTCCAACAACACAAGAGAAGACTCTACACATGGACATCACCAGATGGTCAACACCGAAATCAGATTATATTCTTTGCAGCCAAAGATGGAGAAGCTCTATACAGTCAGCAAAAACAAGACCAGGAGCTGACTGTGGCTCAGATCATGAACTCCTTATTGCCAAATTCAGACTTAAATTATCAAGCACACAGCCTCTTAAAGGATTCTTTTATCTTAGTAGATATGTATGATTCATGCTCCAGAAGACTTCTCTAGTGGTTAAGCCACGTAAAACGCTTGGTTAACTGACACATCACAACATTAAATTTTATGCATAGTATCTAAAATCCCATGTAATCACAGCAAATGATGATAAGGTTCTAGGGTCTACTTATGAACTAGAGAAGTCTTCCTGACTGAGGGATCAAACAGATCCCCTGGAGAATATTTACCTATACATTTCGCTAGATTACATAGAATTTTAGATACTGTGCATGAAATTTCATGCTGTGATGTATTAGTTAACCAAGTGTTTGACATGGATTAAACACTACAGAAGTCTTCTGAATCATATCTATTTACTAAGATAAAAGAATCCTTTAGGAGGCTGTGTGCTTCATAAAGCTAGGGACCATATCTTTATAAGGTATATTCATAGGCCTGAAACTCAGGAGGCAACTAGTAAAAGTTGGTTGTAGACCTCCATAATCGACTGGCCTTTTCACTGACTTTCTCTGTAACCTTGGAAGACTCTAGAATGAACCTGGCATTAAGGGCTTCCCTGGTAGCTCAGTTGGTAAAGAACCTGCCTGCAGTGCAGGAGACCCAGGTTTGATCCCTGGGTCAGGAAGATCCCCTGGAGAAGGAAATGGCAAACCATTCCTGTATCCTTGCCTGGAAAATCCCATGGACAGAAGAGCCTGGTGGGCTGCAGTCCATGGGTTGCAAAGAGTTAGGCACGACTGAGCGACTAACACTTTCATAGGTAAATATATGTTTTCTGTTATGCAAATGGATTCTATCAGTATATAAAATCATTTATTTCATTTTAGATTTTAAAAATGCACTTAACCAACAAACAAAAGTATACTATTTTTGAATTTAAAAAGTCAGCTTCTGGCGCAATCCACTATTATGACCAAAGGTGAGATTCTTTGCTAAGAAATAAATATCTTACTGACTACCTCATTTTTATGCCCAGACCCCATTTTTATTAACGCACAGATTTGTAATACACCATGAACCTTTTTTTAATTGAATTACAGTGACTTCATACTCTTTTTTTGGCTGCACTGGGTCTTTGTTGCTTTGTGTGGGCTTTCTCTAGTTGCATGAGCAGGGGCTACTCTGCTGCAGTGTGCAGTCTTCTCATCGCGGCAGCTTCTCTTACTGCGGAGCACAGGCTCTAGGTGTGAGGGCTTCGTAGCTGCAGCACTCAGGCTCAGTAGTTGTAGCTCGGGTTCTAGAGTGCAGGCTCAGTAGCTGTGGCAGGTGGGCTTAGTTGTTCTGCAACATGTGGGATCTTCCTGGACCAAGGATCAAACCCGTGTCCCCTACATTGGCAGGCAAATTCCCATCCACTGTGCCACCAAGGAAATTCCCATGTTCTTTTAAATATGAGCATTTTGCTGGTTAGAGGTTAAGATTTCCTTGGTTCTTTATTCATTTTAAATCTTTAATTTATCCTGACCTTAGATTGTATCATCATTTCTCATTAAGGGAGAAAGTAATTACTGTGATGCTACTGAGGTTTAAGTATATCTAATTTTAAAAGACCTAAATGAGATATTTTTTAGAATAAGAAAAGTATTAATGTCATATTTCTTCTAGATATTATAATATCCCAGATTATTTTCTGAGTGGTATGTAATTAGGTGCCTACTACCTCCTTTGATTATTTTTGCTCTTTATCTTCTAAGTGGTATAGCGTTAGGTAAACTTACATAATCTAAAACTTACTTAGTCATATTTAGTCCAAATTTTACTTCAAGGAACTTCAGCATATGTCCATTTTCTTTGTGTGGGACAAACATCTGGAGGATAAAAACACTAGTTAGAACTATTAGTTGTAGAACTATTAGTTATGCTTATAACAATATGCTTTTGTCCAATACTAGAACTAGAAAACATAGCAAGATTATGAAACAAAAAATGTGAATTAAAAATGCATGGTATAACTATGAAGCAAGGAGACTTATTGGCATAAGTCAATCACATTACCTTATAGTTAAGCATAAAAGTATAATGGGGTGGTAAGAAAATTTTAACCTTTTTCCACCTAGCATAAACAACTTACCCACTCTTGTGAATGTCTTTTACTCATCTGAATTTATTCTACATATTACTTAATGCTAATTTGGGTAATGATGACATTTTAAATTAAATGAAAAATAAAGTAGAATTTTTAAAAGTATATATAGAAAAAATTCAGAATCCTATTTTCCCACCTAATATACTAGGTATGATTACTGTTCAACTAAAAATATTACTGTATAAACTCTATTGTTATCCCATTATTCTCATTAAAATTAAATTATTCAAATTGCTTTACTACATGAATCTCCAACACAGAGTTACTTACCTTCATTATAATATTCAATGTCACTGTCAGAGTACACACCAAGTAAAAATTAATCACTTTCATTATTTTAGCCACAAAAGTTCCTTTCTTCACATTCAGCTACAGGGAGGAGGAACCATATGAACAAATAAGTGAGATTTTTTTAAAAAATTAACAATTTAAAAATTCACCCCAAGAATGATAGTCAATTCTACTTACCTGAAGGCACTTAGCAAGCATTAAGGCTACTACTAAACTTAATAAAGGAGACACCAATAAAGCTGAATTCTCAAACTGCAGTAAATATCCCAGAAAGAGAGAAAATATATAGATTTTATAAACTTCATGAACCTGTTGGGACAAAAATGAGAATAAAATGAATTTTACTGTACATTTTTTTCATTAGATAAAATTTGACTACAATTATAAAGTAAATGCTCTACTATAATTTTGGACAGTGTTGTACAACCATTCAATTTGTACTTTTATTGTCATGGAATATAGTTCTTTCTTTTTAGAAAGAACTCTCCAGAAACAAAGTAAAAAGCTTTGAAATCATGGATGTCTAAATCAAACTAAAAGAACCTTCTTTAATCCCAGGCTCTGACTTCATTTCACTCGGTTTGTCTTGTCCACCTGAGCAACATCAAGCTATGTAAGTAAAAAATCGTAATCTTTAGCAGTAGTCCCCAAAACCTACCCAAGGAAAATACATTGCCATGAAATACGGCACCAGCGAAAAGTATTTTTGTACTTGGTCCATTTAACAGTGACAATAAGAAAGCTAAATTTAATTTCCTAATAGAAGACCTCCTAGTTCTTCTAGAAAGTTATGTCTTACTAGGTTTCTTTTCTAAACTTCAATAGTATAACTTAATCTACCATAAAATAGATTCCTTTTACTGAATAGAAAGGGGAGAACTAAGACAAAATATAGACATTAGTTGGGGTGAGGGGGAGGAATCAAAAGGTAGAGTGATCTTAAAAAAAAACACAGAAAGAAAAAACATCCCTAAAAGGCCAGAGCCATTTTTTAAAAAAAATACCTCACTGTTGGGAGACTGACACAGTCACAAGGAGAGGGCTCTACTGATTTTCTGGGTGCTAGTAATATCCTATTTTTTCATTTTGGCTGCTGGTTCTCTTAGTCCAAACCTATGCCTCTATCCCAGATTCATAATGCTGGGGCTAACCTTATCATCTATATTTCTGCTTTTCCATTTGGCTCCCTATTAAGTTCTGCCAATCTGTGTTCCTGAGAGGTAAGGTTGGAGGACAGAGCAGGGATGTATTCCTTCCTGTGGCCTGCAGTTCCTGGGTGGATCACCTTAGCAAGGCTTCTTCACACCAACGGAGTAATTCCTTCCTGTAACAGCAGTTCCATGCAGCTGCAGTTTTCTTAAGCTTCAAGAAGCAGCTTTATCATGTCTTCTTACCCCAGAGACCATGGGATCAGCTGGCCACAGTACCATTCTCAGAAGTCTGGGTCCCTTTTCCAGAGAGCCCTTCTTTCCAGTACAGAGATATCAGCAAAGTGGAGCAGTGGCTCTTTATCAGAGGTCTATTTCAGCTCCATGGGGGTCCCTCCTCTAAACTTCTAAGTTTTAATAATTTCCAGTTCTTCCACAGCTTCTAGGGTGGTAGCTGCTTCCTGAAGCTTTACCTCTGTAATACTTTTAGGTACTTATTACCCTTTCACTTAACAAGTTAACAACTTTATACTTGGTTAATGATTATTTAAATAACCTAATCACCAGGATTCTGGACCAAGTGGAAGAAAAAGGATGAGCATGAAGATTCCCAAATTTCTAGATAAGACAATATATTAAAAACTCAATAAATGTTTATAAATAAGGAAAAGAAAGATAACAAAGCAAAAAAATAAAAAGATAAACAAAGGAACTGAATGTCTATGGGAAACTACTGCTGACAGGAGTATAATCAATATAACTCTTCTGGGGAAAGGCTTGGTATCTCTAGTTAGATTGAATATGCACTATCCTTTGACTTCTAATTCCACTATGAGGTATATCTTCTAGAAAAATCTTCTGAGCAGGGTGATATGTATATGAATGCTTATAGCAGCACTGGTCATATGAACAATAAACTGGAAAAAAGCTGAAATGTTATTTAGCGGCAGAATATATTAATAAATAAAAATGAATGAAATATAGCTCTATATATCACCATGGATGAATCTCAAAAGCAAATCAGGCAAAAGTAAACAATACATTATAATTTAACAACGTATTTTTAGGAATACATAGATAGGTGGTAAAAAAAAAATAAAAAGAAGGAAAGGATTAACAAAATTCAGGACAGTTAGCCTCTGTTGGAGAGGGAGCAGGATATGACTGGGAAAAAGGGGCTTTCAGGGGTTTGAAATGCTCCAATTCTTGGCCTGGGTGTTCAATTACTCATATTTTTTCTATACACTATATGTGTGCTCAGTTGCTCAGTCATGTCCAACTCTTTGTGACCCCTTGGCCTGGATACTCAGCCCATGGGATATATATAGCATACATAGACTCTTTTGAACATGTCCTATATTTTACTTTTTTTTTTTTTTAAGAAACAGGGAAGATGGAGAAATGGCTAGAAATAGAGAGGAAGCACAGGGGTGACTTTGGTTAAACAGCCCAGGCTTAAGGGACTCTCAAAGTGCTTCTAAAAGGACTAGGGAAGAATGAGTTTTAACAATCTTTTAAGTAGAAGTATAAATCAGAGCCTATTAAAGCATTTCAAAATAAGTTTAAAAGCTAAATGGTTTTTATACAACCTTATAAACACTAGATTTAAAATTCTGCAGATTTAAAGTCATAATTTTGAAATGCCATTAATACCTTGTCACTCTGCTCCAGTGAAAAACTATCTAGCAAGAAGAGAGATATTGCTTGAAGAAACAAGAGATAGTGGCTGTACTCCCACACCATCATAAAGGTGTAAGTTGAAGCACTCATCAACAAGTAGCAAAACCTCTAGGGAAAAGAAAAGCAAGAAATTAGTGTTAACAGCTTTGTTACTATACAAACCCATAAGGTTGTTACCTGAACTTCTGCAGCCCTTACTGGTTCTATTTTAAAGCAACTCTTAAAACTTTTTTTAAAAATCACATAATTATGATTAAATCTTTACATAAACAATAAGATCTTAAATCAAACGTTTTACAAAGAAATCAACCACTTGCCCTTCATGTTCAACATCATATTGAGAACCTCAGGAAGATAAAAAAAAGAAGAAAATTCAGTAAAATTTTCTTTCATTCTAAGAGATAAGGTAGTAAGTATTTTTAAATGGTGGCTTTTACTAGACTTGACTGCTGGGTGGTCACTACTACTGATTCAGGTTGATTCAGGCGCAAATCTTCTTTCAAACACACACACACACACACAATGTGTATGTATAGGGTGAATTCAAGGGGAAGCAAACATAATGGAATGACAGTTTATATATATATATATATATGTATGTATGTATGTATGTACTTGGTTTCTAAATTTTAGTGAAGAACTCATACAAAATTGGGCTTTCCAGGTGGCTCGGTGGTAAAGAATCCACCTGCCAATGCAGAAGATACAGTTTCAACCCCTGGGTCAGGAAGTTCCCCTGGAGAAGGAAATGGCAACCCACTCCAGTATTCTTGCCTGCAGAATCCCACAGATAGAGGAGCCCGGTGGGCCGGGCTACAGTCAATGGGGTCACAAAGAATCAGACACAACAAAAGAGCAACAACATACAAAATACTCCAGATAACTGAATTTTAATCTTTATCTTCCTTGTCCTGATTAATTACTTAGCAGCAACACAATTTGTAACTTTTTTTTTTTGCTCTTAGCAACTACACAGGTTATTCTTCAAATATTTTTTGGTGAGGTATTTCAAATACATTTTGGAAAAAGGTACCTCAGACGTTACAGTAATCTTGCTTTTGCTTCTTTCAACTATTACAACACCTCCAAGATTTCCAGCTTTTCTATTCACTTTAATTCTCTCCTGAAGAAACTGCTCAAAATCGGCAGCACCCAAGATTCCATCTTCTGCAGGGTGGGTATAGTGAAGTGAAAGTCGCTCAGTTGTTTCTGACTCTTTGCGACCCCACGGACTATACAGTCCACGGAATTCTCCAGGCCAGAATAATGGAGTGGGTAGCCATTCCCTTCTCCAGGGGATATTCCCAACCAACCCAGGGATTGAACCCAGGTTTCCTGCATTGCAGGCGGCTTCTTTACCAACTGAACTACGAGGGAAGCCCTACAGGGTGTGTCTAGTCACGAGTAAACTTCAGGACCTTCTTCTTTCTTTGCTCCCCCATGCTATAAGCTTTTTCACAGGCATCATGGCGGCAGAAAGTGCAGTTTTGTTTTCTTAAAAAATTGAGTTTTAAGCTGAAGGGTTAAGAATACACCACAGTAAAAACTTGCTCTTTTTTAACCGCCATGTTTTTATACAATCCTTAATATTGCTACTGCTTTAATATTTGAATAGATATTTTGCTCTTGTTGTGTACTCTGGAGTACCAGATGTGTGTGTCAGTTGCTTAATTGTGTCCGACTCTTTGTGACGTTATAGACTGTAGCCCACCAGGTTCCTCTTTCCATGGGATTCTCCAGGCAAGAATACTGGAGTAGTTTGCCATTGCCTTCTCCAGCAGATCTTCCCAACCCAGAGATCAAACTCGGATCTCCTGCACTGCAGGGTGGACTATCTATTATCTGAGCCACCAGTGAAGCCCAGTACCACATGAGTGGTTACACATAATCAAATAACTGCTAAACATAATTTACTTCCTTTACGTTAATATTGAGAGGAAAAAAATGAAAGAGGATGGGAGAGGAGGAGGGAGAAACTCATGGAATACTTTCAAAATACAGAAAAATAATTGCGCTTAAATAAAAAAGGAGAAAAATATGTAAACAAAAATAGGAGTATAAGCTATTCTTATATCCCTACAAAAAGCACCAGGTCTTTGGTAAACAATAATGAACTGAAGGGAAATATACTTTTCACTGTGTATCTATCCACTTACACTGATATTTTTTTTTTTTTACCATCTGTATAACATAGATGCGGAGAAGGCAATGGCACCCCACTCCAGTACTCTTGCCTGGAAAATCCCATGGATGGAGGAGCCTGGTAGGCTGCAGTCCAGGCTGCAGTCCATGGGGTCGCTACCAGTCGAAAACGACTGAGCGACTTCACTTTCACTTTTCACTCTCATGCATTGGAGAAGGAAATGGCAACCCACTCCAGTGTTCTTGCCTGGAGAATCCCAGGGACGGGGGAGCCTGGTGGGCTGCCGTCTATGTGGTCGCACAGAGTCGGACACGACTGAAGCGACTTAGCAGCAGCAGCATAACGTAGATGTATTTATTACTTTTTAAATGTATGTATTTTATTATTATTATATATATGAGGGCATTTCGGCTGCACTGGGTTCCCGCGGCCTCTGCACAGGCCTCCTCTGTTTGCAGTGAGCCGGGGCTGCTCTCGAGCTGCAGTGCACAGGCATCTCTTCGTGGTGGTCTCCCTTCTCACAGCACACGGGCTTTACAGCACAGGCTCAGCAGCTGTGGTGCACGGGCTTAGCTGCCCCGCACTGTGTGGAATCTTCCTGGACCAGGGATTGAACCTGTATCCTCTGCCTTGGCAGGTGGACTCTTAACCACTGGACCACCAGGGAAGTCCTTTTTTAATTAAAACAATTTTTTAAAGTACTAGGAAGAATACACAACATGGCAATGAAACAATGATATTCACAAAAATATAGAATATGGTATAGAAGGGAAAAATAAATTTACACTTTATTCTACCTCTTCTGAAACACCTTTTAAAATAAATAATTTTATGTTTTTTTTAAAGAAACTTTTCTGACATGGGCTATTTCTTAAAATGTTTATTATTAGTAATATACTTCCTGATGATTTTTTTCATTTTTGTTTACTTTTTTTGGCTGTACTGGGTCTTTGTGGCTGTGTGTGGGCTTTCTCTGGTTTCAGAGAATGGTGGCTGCTCTTCCTTGCGGAGTCTGGGCGTCTCATTGTAGTAGTTTCTCTTGTTGCAGCATTCAGGCTCTCAGGTGCACAGGCCTGGTTGTTCCAAGGCATGCGGGATCTTTCTGGACCAAGGATCAAACCCGTGTCCCTTGCTTGGCAGGCAGATTCTTAACCACTAGACCACAAGGGAAACCCTGATGTGGACTATTTTTAAAGTCTTTTATTGAATTTGTTACAATATTGCTTATGTTTTGTATTTTCATTTTTTTGGCAGCAAAGTACATGGGATCTTAGCTCCCAGACCATGCACCCTGACTTGGAAGGTGAAGTCTAAACCACTGTACCACCAGCGAAGTTCCAGAAGAATGATTTTATTAAAAATCATTTTATCTTTGATAGGGAATTCCCTGGCAGTCTAGTGGTTAGGACTTCACTACCACTAAAGAAGGCACGGGTTTCATCCCCGCTAGGGAACCTAAGATGCCTTGAGGCATGGCCAAAAAAAACCCAACACATCTTTTTTTGTGGCAACAAAATTTTCACTTTAATTCAAAATAATGGTAAATATAAAGAAGCTTAGGCAGTTCATTTTGCTATGTTACACTTTTAAACAAAAACTGAAGAACTATTCTTCCCTAGAAGGCTGCACAATCTAACAGGAAAACATTCAATTAAAGACTTCCTATTATAGAAAATATTCCTCCTTAGAAAGGTCTTTACACAAGCCCAGGAAAGAAAAATTACAAATCTCAAATGTGTTATTATTTTAGATAAAAAAGGAAATTCTAGTACTACAGAAAATGAAATAAAGTTTGCTATGCTCAGGACATCTGACATCCCTGAAAGAATAGAGTATTTTTCAGAGATTTCACAAAGGAACCTTAAGCGAATCCTATTTCCTAGCCAACCAGGTTCCTGTAGTCAGTCCCTTTTTCAGGCTGAGAATTCTTAATCCAAGACAGGCAGACAATCAAAAGATTACTACACTGAAGTCAAGTTCAATATAATTGGTTGCCTTTTATAATCATATTTATTTTATTTTATGCATTTAAAATCATTATTCTGAGATGGAGTATCTAAGCTTCACCTGATTCCTGAAGGGTTTACAGCAGTAACAACAACAAAAGTTAAGAATCTAAACCACCCAGGACAGTCTCCTGAAGCTTACCTATACCTCAGTCACAGAAAACATAAAGGCAAACAAAATGTAAAATGTAAATGTAAACAAAATGTGCATTGCTACCACTGCTCTCACTTGCGGTCACTTTCTAACTTCATTAATATTCTTCAACTCGTGATGATTAAAGGCCATGAATGTCCCAAAAGTGAGAGAAATAGAAAAATAATGAAACATTCATTTTCATAATAAAATATTCTTCATATTTGTCAAGTAACTGCACTAAAACAAGTAACATCTCCCTTCTCCTAAATATAATTTACTGTCAGACTACAGAAAAAGTTATAACAAGATTATCATGTAGTAACTAGATTTCACTGAATATAACAACTTTTCATATGAATAGCTTTAAAATTATATACCACATTTGCAATATATCAGAATTGTGACAAATAAATTTGCATCTTACCTCTCCATAAGAATTTAAGTTGCTTTTTAAATAGCCTGTCAGTGCAGCAACTTGGCATGCAAAGTACGGTAGTGCCCAGTTTTCTCTTAAAGGAATGGAGTGTTCAATTCTTGTTGTATCTACCCTAAAATAAACCATAGATGAACAGCAAAAGAGCAAGACGTTGTATTTGTGTAACACTACACTTTTCAAGGCACTTTCACACACATCTCATTGTCCTCCATATCCTGTGAGGTAGGCATGGACAAAGCCATCATTACCTATGCGGCATCTTACAACAAATTCATTGTTTCACTACTACCTGACCTCCCACCCAGGGAGACTCAGTGCTGCTGTGTCTGCTTGATGAATAGATGGGCCTTTGTGAGATTTTGAAAAAGGCATCTCTGCTCGGGGCAAATACAGCCTCATGCTACAACACACAACTTGTTGCAAGTACACTGGAGTTCAACCCCCATCTTCCCTTCCCTTAGAAAAGACATGGTTATCCCTCTCTAGAGGGGTATCTCTAGACATGGTTATCTCTCTAGAGCACAGTGTGCACTATGGAATTAGCAGTTCTTATACTAACTCTTATGTAAAAGGAATAAGAAGCTCAGAGAAGTAGTGACTTAAGTCATTTAGCTAGAAGATGACACAATTAGGATTACAATGCATATCTTCTAATATCTACTTAATACTCCTTCCAGAATTAACATTACAACAGCCCTGTATATGATAGATCTAGAGAGCTCTGAAAATTTCCAGAATCACAAACACAATGTTTTCGGAGGTGCCTCCTAAGTTTCTCCTGTATCAATCTTCATTGCGTGTTGTCTCCTATGCATATCCTCTAACATAACGGACTCCGTTCCTAACAATTAAATTTGGATCTCCATAAATTCAATGGCTATTTCTGCGCCCGCCGCCCCCCACACAAACACAATGGTGCTACTGCTTTAAAATACTTCATGAAAATTGCTGCATAATTCTCCTAATGGAGACAAACATGTTTGCATTTATTTTGGTTCAATCAAACTGTGGTACAGGGACTTCCCTGGTGGCAGAGCGGTTAAGAATCCACCTGCCAATCCAGGGGACAGGGGTTCAATCCCTGGTCCAGGAAGATGCCATATGCTGCAGAGCAACTAAACCCATGCACCTCAACTACTGAGCCTGTGAGCCTCAACTACCAAGCCCGAGTGCTGTCAGGGCCCCGAGCAACTACTGAGCCTGTGGGCTGCAAGGACTGAAGCCCACATGCCTAGAGTCTGTGCTCTGCAACTAGAGAAGCCACCACAAAGAGAAGCCCAAGCACCGCAATGAAAAGGAACCCCCTCTCCACGCAAATAGAGAAAAGCCGCACAAAGCAATGAAGACCCAGCACAGCCATAAAAAACTAAGTAAAATTATTTCTTTTAAAATTGTGGTACAGGGAATTCCAGGTAAGAGAAACCCAAGTAAGACGGTAGGTGTTGCAAGAGGGCATCAGAGGGCAGACACACTGAAACCATACTCACAGAAAACTAGTCAATCTAATCACACTAGGACCACAGCCTTGTCTAACTCAATGTAACTAAGCCATGCCTGTGGGGCAACCCAAGACGGGCGGATCATGGTGGAGAGATCTGACAAAATGTGGTCCACTGGAGAAGGGAATGGCAAACCACTTCAGTATTCTTGCCTTGAGAACCCCATGAACAGTATTAAAAGGCAAAATGATAGGATACTGAAAGAGGAACTCCCCAGGTCAGTAGGTGCCCAATATGCTACTGGAGATCAGTGGAGAAATAACTCCAGAAAGAATGAAGGGATGGAGCCAAAGCAAAAAGAATATCCAGCTGTGGATGTGACTGGTGATAGAAGCAAGGTCCAATGCTATAAAGAGGAATATTGCATAGGAACCTGGAATGTCAGGTCCATTAATCAAGGCAAATTGGAAGTGGTCAAACAATAGATGGCAAGAGTGAATGTCGACATTCTAGGAATCAGCGAACTCAAATGGACTGGAATGAGTGAATTTAATAACTCAGATGACCATTATATCTACTACTGCGGGCAGGAATCCCTCAGAAGAAATGGAGTAGCCATCATGGTCAACAAAAGAGTCAGAAATGCAGTACTTGGATGCAATCTCAAAAACGACTGAATGATCTCTGTTCATTTCCAAGGCAAACCATTCAATATCACAGTAATCCAAGTCTATGCCCCTACCAGTAACACGAAGAAGCTGAAGTTGAACGGTTCTATGAAGACCTACAAGACCTTTTAGAACTAACAGCCAAAAAAAGATGTCCTTTTCATTATAGGGGACTGGAATACAAAAGTAGGAAGTCAAGAAACACTTGGAATAACAGGCAAATTTGGCCTTGGAATATGGAATGAAGCAGGGCAAAGACTAATAAGAGTTTTGCCAAGAAAATGCACTGGTCCTATCAAACACCCTCTTCCAACAACACAAGAGAAGACTCTACACATGGACATCACCAGATGGTCAACACCAAAATCAGATTGATTATATTCTTTGCAGCTGAAGATGGAGAAGTTCTATACAGTAACAAAAACAAGACCAGGAGCTGACTGTGGCTCAGATCGTGAACTGCTTATTGCCAAATTCAGACTGAAATTGAAGAAAGTAGGGAAAACCACTAGACCATTCAGGTATGACCTTAATCAAATCCCTTAAGATTATACAGTGGAAGTGAGAAATAGATTTAAGAGCCTAGATCTGATAGATAGAGTGCCTGATGAACTATGGAATGAGGTTCGTGACACTGTACAGGAGACAGGGATCAAGACCATCCCCATGGAAAAGAAATGCAAAAAAGCAAAATGGCTGTCTGGGGGGCCTTACGAATCGCTGTGAAAAGAAGAGAAGTGAAAAGCAAAGGAGAAAAGGAAAGATATAAGCATCTGAATGCAGAGTTCCAAAGAATAGCAAGAAGAGATAAGAAAGCCTTCTTCAGCGATCAATGCAAAGAAATAGAGGAAAACAACAGAATGGGAAAGACTAGAGATCTCTTCAAGAAAATTAGAGATACCAAGGGGACATTTCATGCAAAGATGGGCTCGATAAAGGACAGAAATGGTATGGACCTAACAGAAGCAGAAGATATTAAGAAGAGGTGGCAAGAATACACAGAAGAACTGTACAAAAAGATCTTCACGACCCAGATAATCACGATGGTGTGATCACTGACGTAGAGCCAGACATCCTGGAATGTGAAGTCAAGTGGGCCTTAGAAAGCATGACTACGAACAAAGCTAGTGGAGGTGATGGAATTCCAGTGGAGCTATTTCAAATCCTGAAAGATGATGCTGTGAAAGTGCTGCACTCAATATGCCAGCAAATTTGGAAAACTCAGCAGTGGCTACAGGACTAGAAAAGGTCAGTTTTCATTCCAATCCCAAAGAAAGGCAATGCCAAAGAATGCTCAAACTATCACACAAATGCACTCATCTCACATGCTAGTAAAGTAATGCTCAAGATTCTCCAAGCCAGGCTTCAGCAATAAGTGAATCGTGAACTTCCTGATGTTCAAGCTGGTTTTAGAAAAGGCAGAGGAACCAGAGATCAAATTGCCAACATTCGCTGGATGATGGAAAAAGCAAGAGAGTTCCAGAAAAACATCTATTTCTGCTTATTGACTATGCCAAAGCCTTTGACTGTGTGGATCACAATAAACTAGAAAATTCTGAAAGAGATGGGAATACCAGATCTCCTGACCTGCCTCTTGAGAAATCTGTATGCAGGTCAGGAAGCAACAGTTAGAACTGGACATGGAACAACAGACTGGTTCCAAATAGGAAAAGGAGTACGTCAAGGCTGTATATTATCACCCTGCTTATTTAACTTCTATGCAGAGTACATCATGAGAAATGCTGGGCTGGAGGAAGCACAAGCTGGAATCAAGATTGCCGGGAGAAATATCAATAACCTCAGATATGCAGATGATACCACCCTTATGGCAGAAAGTGAAGAGGAACTAAAAAGCCTCTTGATGAAAGTGAAAGTGGAGAGTGAAAAAGTTGGCTTAAACCTCAACATTCAGAAAACAAAGATCATGGCATCTGGTCCCATCACTTCATGGGAAATAGATGGGGAAACAGTGGAAACAGTGTCAGACTTAATCTTTGATTTTGGGCTCCAAAATCACTGCAGATGGTGACTGCAGCCATGAAATTAAAAGACGCTTACTCCTTGGAAGGAAAGTTATGACCAACCTAGATAGCATATTCAAAAGCAGAGACATTACTTTGCCAACAAAGGTCCGTCTAATCAAGGCTATGGTTTTTCCAGTGGTCATGTATGGATGTGAGAGTTGGACTGTGAAGAAGGCTGAGCGCCGAAGAATTGATGCTTTTGAACTGTGGTTTTGGAGAAGACTCTTGAGAGTCCCTTGGACTGCAAGGAGATCCAACCAGTCCATTCTGAAGGAGATCAGCCCTGGGATTTCTTTGGAGGGAATGATGCTGAAGCTGAAACTCCAGTACTTTGGCCACCTCATGCGAAGAGTTGACTCATTAGAAAAGACTTTGATGCTGGGAGGGATTGGGGGCAGGAGGAGAAGGGGACGACAGAGGATGAGATGGCTGGATGGCATCACTGACTCGATGGACATTGAGTCTGAGTGAACTCTGGGAGCTGGTGATGGACAGGGAGGCCTGGCATGCTGCGATTCATGGGGTTGCAAAGAGTCGGACACGACTGAGCGACTGAACTGAACTGACAGGGAATTCCCTGGCAGTCTAGTGGGTGGGACTCTGCCGTTTCACTGCCGAGTGGGCAGGTTCAATCCCTGGCTGGGGAACATTTTTTTTAATGTGGCACAGCCATACAATAGGCTACTTACTACTTAGCAACAAAAAGGCATGAACTATTGATACACTCAACATACGTGAATCTCAAAATGACTCAGCTGAGTGGAAGAAAAAAAACAAAAAACATACGCCGTATGACTCCATTTATATAAATTTCTAGAAACTGCAAACTTATTTACAGTGACAGAAAGCAAATCATAAGTTTCCTGAAGACAGTGGAACAGCAGTAGAGGTGGGGTAAGAAGAGGAACAAGGGAGAGATTACCAGATAGCACAACTAAACTCTGGGTGGTGATAACATTATACTGATTTTGTTGATGGTTTCACAAGTGTGTCTAAACATCTAAAATTATCAACTGGTACATTTTAAATATGTACAGCTTATTCTATATCAATTATACCTCAAAACTGCTAGAAAGTATTAGAAAATAACCTGTGTTCTATGAATGTATATGTAATTGAAAATATATATATATACACACATATTAAAACATGAAGATCAAATGAAATACAAGTTGAAAAACAATACATTTTCTAGAACCTAGTCAACAGTATTAGATCTTTCCTCTTTTATAACTCTGTATGATCAATTTTTACTTAACAATATGAGCATCCTTCTATAATATATACGCCCATAAACTTCAAGAACATTGAATGGTCATGGTACATAACTATACATGTTTATCATAATCTAACCAGTTCCTCCCTATTGTTATATACTTACCTTGTTTTTGACTTTACCTACTACAGTTTTTAAAAACAGGAACCAATGGTTTTGTATAGAGATTATTGGTCTCATTGTTTACTTTTAATTCTTTAACCCAATTGGAATTTATTTTATTATGTATGGAGTATTTCTTCTTCAGATGTGATTGCTTCAATACCATTTTGTGAATATCATGTATTCTAAAGACCACCTATTCTCATACAATATTACTTCTGAAAATTTGTTGTGAAAGTTGGCTTTCTAAAACACAAAACAAGATATTCACCATGTCATTAGTCAACAAACAGGAAGGAGAGGATGTCTATTCTCAAGTCAGGACTTTGCCAACCACTCTACCAGCCCAGAATTGGGAAGCTGAACCTGTATTCCAAAGACTCATTCACTACCCCTACCCAACGCACAGATTAGTACAGTGAAACCTCAACACTGTGCACCAGAAACACTATCTGGGAAGGGATGAGGGAACCTTCTTAGTCACTGCAGCAAAAACTGAGCAACTCTGCCAGTTATTCTCTACATGAACAAGCCTCCTCACAGCCCCAGTCCTGAATGCCTGCGTTACTCAACGTTCTTCCCCACACCACCATCCCTGGTGGCTGTAAGCACCAGAAGGATAACAATGGGATGTGACAAAATCCAGTGAGACTTACTTTTTCTCCCCAGTGGCAGTGTCGAGCAGAGAGCAGCACAAACCAGCAGTTCAAATAATAACTACTTTCATCAACCAGGCCTACGGATATATTCCCAGAGACAGCCAACTCTGAGTTTTTGTGTTTTCATTTCAAATATATCATAGCATAAACATAATCTGAATCAACTGGATGACCACTTTGTAACTCATTATTGCCAAAAGATCAGGACTCACTTTCATGTTTGTGTTAATAATCCAATTGGTTACAGAGTACTACTTCAACTGCCTTGGGTTAATCAGAAAAAAAAAAAAACATGACATGGTTTTCTTAATAGTAAGTGATGTATTGCCAAGTAAAAACAAAATGTACAGATCACTATGGTAAAAAAAAAAAATTTCATAATGGATAACAGAGCAACATGAGATCTGAGTCATCTCACAGTACTCAGTCATGTAAGTTTGCCATACTCAAAAGAACCTAGTGAACTGGTATATGTTATTCAGTCGTGTCTGATTCTTTGTAACCCCATGGACCGTAGACTGCTAGGCTACTCTGTCCATGGGATTTCCCAGGCAAGAATACTGGCGTGAACTGTCATTTCTGTCTCCAGATGATCTTCCTGACCCACGACTGAACCCGTATCTCCTACATTAGCAGGTGGATTCTTCACCATTGAGCCACCAGGGAAGCTCCGGTACTATATACATGCTGAGTAGAAATTTGGCTTTAGCAAAATATCATTTTTCACATTAATGTTTCTAGTTAATATTTTACTAGTTTGTTACTTCATTAGTAAATTGGTTTCAATACTATCATAAATGTTTTCATCACAAGGAGTTGGAAACATAGTTTTATGTTTTATATTTAAGTAACATCATCATTCAAATTGGGTTTCCCGGTGGTGCTAGTGGTAAAGAACCCAGCTGCCAATGCAGGAGACACGGGTTCAATCCCTGGGTCGAGAAGATCCCCTAGAGGAGGGCATGGCAACCCACTCCAGCATTCTTGCCTGGAGAATCCTACAGACAGAGGAGCCTGGCGGGCTGCAGTCTATGGGGTCACCAAGTCGGAAACAACTGAAGCGACTGAGCACACATTCACGCATCATTCAGATTATTTAAGTCAACACATGAAATCCATGATTATAAAGTTTTAAATATACATATGTGAAGCTTGAGAAACACTGACTTTTTTATTTGCTTTTCGCTGTGCTGGGTCTTTGCCTGCATGGGCTTTTCTCTAGTTGTGGGGGCCACTGTCCAGGTGTGGTGTGTGGACTTCTTGTTAGAGAGCAAAGACTCTAGGATGAACAGGCTCCGGCAGTTGCAGCAGGTGGGCTCACCAGCTGTGGTTCCAGGCTCTGGAGCACAGGCTCAACAGCTGTGGCCCACCGGCTTTTCCTGGACAGGGATGGAACCCATGTCTCCTGCACTGGCAGGTGGATTCTTTACCACTGAGCCAAAAGGGAAGCTCACAAACACTGATTTAGATTAGATGTGAAAAACAGCCTGGCATGTCTATGTATCATGTGTGAAAGCTGAAAAATACCTATGCAATATTAGTATCATTTCAAATAGCTATATGTTCTCTTGCATCAACATATTATAGTTTACCTATTAGTTCCATTATATTTAGGTTGTTTTCTAATCTTTCATTTTATTACAAATACTACTACTGAGGCAGTGAAATCTTCCCTTATTTTTAAAATTACTTTTTTGGATAAAATGAAATTCCTCAGAAAAACCGGAATCTAAAATTGAAAACCTTATAATTCCACAAGTACCTGGAGTATTCCAGTAAGATTATTATAGATCCAGCACCACGTGTTACCACTGTTTTCTGTCAACTCTGCAACATGTGCATTCCTTGCATTTTACCTTTTATTAATCACCAATGTGTTTAGTAATCTTTTTTTGGCCAAAGATTAAACTTAGTATAGACTTTTAATCATATATAATTTTTTTGCTCTTCAAATACAAAGTTGGGTCCACTGAAAGTGATTTTCTGGTATATATTTGAGATGAGAAGGTCAGTGAGGACCAAGAGCAATTTCTGTATTCCTTATACATGAAGACTGGACTCAGATTACCCCATTTTGGTGATAAGACTATTCAGAGGGAATCATTTTACTTCTCCCCACTACTGTATACACAGTGCTACTTCTTGAAATTTTCTTGAATTTTCTAGTATGCCTACATCCTTCAATTTGAACAAACAGGAGCTATTTTACTATCCTGCCTTCTAATTCTAATATTAAGGAACACAAAATGTCATTAAGAACACAACTAATACTCAAAATGGAATAACTCGTGTCTTTTTATACTTTTCCAGGCAATCATATATAAACCAAAGCTGATGAATAAAAAAGATAGCATATTCTTTCTTGGCATTAAAATATATTTTGCCATATAAAATATATACCAACATGGGACTTCCCTGGTGGTCCAGTGGTTAAGACTCTGCTTCCACTGCAGGGGAGGTAGGTTCAATCTCTGGTCAGGGAACTAAGATCCCAAAGCCACGCAACATGTGGCCAAAAAAACAGAAAAAAAATATATACCAAAAAATAAACAATGGAAAACAAACATATAGAAAAACTACTTGCTAAGAATTTCTAAATTGCTAAAAGATACATTTTAACAGAGATATATCAGATTAATTTTTCTACCTAAGTCCTGCTCCAGCTACCCAGGATATATTTATTGTGTCATTAAATAAGGCAACCAAATTATAATAAGGTAATTTTGTTACAATTCTCACTAAGATCTTTAAAATATTTTGACAGGGAGTCTTATTTATTTTTTAATTGCTGTTATTTTTACATGGAAAAGTTGCCTGGTCTTTCTCTTTGAACTTGTGATGAAGAAAGATCTAGGGATTAAATGAAATGAGTATTAAAGCCAGTCTCCAACATGGTTCACAATAGCCCCTGCCTCCTAGGTCGGGAAGATCCCCTGGAGAAGGAAATAGCAACCTCCTTCACTATTCTTGCCTGGGAAATCCTATGGACAGAGGAGCCTGGCAGGCTACAGTCCATGGTGTCACAATAGTCAGACACAACTTAGCGGCTGAACAGCAACCCGATATTAATAACCCATGTAGCCACTTTCCACATTGTGCCATGGTCAATCTATATGACCAACAGAATATGGCAGAATGATGTTCTATCATTTCTGAGGTTAGGTTATAAAAGACACCTGGCTTCCACTATGACACATTCACCCCACTCTTTCTTGCATCATTCACCTTAAACCAAGTTGTGAGCAGCCCTCTGCAGAGGTCCACATGATGAGAAACTAAGGCCTTCCAAGACAACACCCAGTGAGGGACTGAGGCTTCCTGCAAAAGCCACATGAGTGAAAAGTAAAAATGGTCCAGGCCGGTCAAACCTTCAGATTACTACAGCCCCAACCAATTACTGACTCAATCTCACATGGAACCCTGAGCCAGAACCACCCAGATAAGCCGCTCTGGATTCCTGACCCTCAGAAATGGTGAGACAGAATGTCTGTTGTTCTTAAGTTTGGGGCTGATCTATTTATACATCAGATAGCCTAGAAAGCAATCCTTTTAGAAGGTCTCTATTTTAAATAATTGTTGTTTTGTTGCTAAGTTGTGTCCAACTATCCAATTCTTTTGCAATGCCAAGGACTACATGGCCCACCGGGCTCCTCTGTCCATGGGATTTCCCAGGCAAGGATACTGTAATGGGTTCCCATTTCCTTCTCCAAAGGATCTTCCTGACCCAAAGATCAAACCCCGGACTCTGGCATTAGTAGGTGGGTTCTTACCACTGAGCCACCAGGAAAGCCCCCCATCCCTGTACTTTTAAGAAGAAACATACCCGACTCATAAAGCTGGCAAGCTATACTTGAAAACCACTAAGGAAGGTTGTTTTGGTTTTGGCTATGCTGGGCTTTCATTGCTGCATGGGCTTTCTCTAGCTGTGGTGTGCAGGGGCTGCTCTCTAGTGATGGTGCACGGGCCTTCCACTGCGGTAGCACTTCCCTGTTGTGGAGCATGGGCTCCAGGACACATGGGCTCAGTAGTTTCAGCTCCTGGCCCTGAGCACAAACTCAGTAGCTACAGTGCAAGGGCTTAGTTGCTCGGCGGCATGTGGGATCTTCCCAGATCAGGGATCAAACCCATGTCTCCTGCATTGGTAGGCGGATTCTTTACCACTGAGCAACCAGGGAAGGCTCTAAGGAAGATTTTTCAAATCCCTTACATCAACTGTTGCCAGCATATGACCCTAAACAAAGCCCAGTTACAAATATAGCCCATATCTGAATCTCAATAACATGGAAGTATCATATTTTTCATTTGGCAGTTGCCAAAGGAAAATGTATAACAAAAGAAATGTCTCATATTCTAAAATTTAATCACATTAAGTGTTACGGGGAGAAAGTGCTGTGCTGTGTAGAGGAAGTGCTTTTCAAAAGCAAAATAAGGGTCATTGAAAAAACAAGTTTTTGACACTGACCAATGCCAAGAAAACTTCAGCCCTCTAATTCAAAGAAACCCCATCCCCTTCTCTCTTTGTACTTCACTATTAAAGAAGTGGTACTCCTCTGATCACCAAAAGGAATAGAGTTATTAATCTAAAGCACACATTAATCCAAATTAATGGATTTATTAATTCATAAATAAAGTGGTTGGCTTAAAACTGATACAGCTGATGCCTCTTCCTCTTTTCATGAAGCCATGTCATCAATTTTAAATAAATGAAGAAAGAGGAGGTGTATCCATGTATGCCAATGTTGCTATGTTTGAAAAAAAAAGAGAGGTAGAGATAAGTGTTTTATTTTTCAGCTGTTGCATGACAAACGACCAGAAATGTAGTGGCTGAAAGAACACAAATTTATTAGCTCACAAACCCAGCACAGTATGGCTGGATTCTCTGTTCTCCTAAGGCTAAGGCTAAGGCTAAGGCTAAGACTACCGTCTCCTAAGGCTAAAATCAAAGCAGCAATTGGGGCTATAGTTCTCACCCAGGCCTTGTAGCCCTTCTACAAGCTCACTGGTTGTTGGCAGAATTCATTTCCTCCTCACTCAATCCAGCAACAAGGCATCAAATTCTCACATTTCAAGTATCTCTGACTTCCCTTCTGTACCAGCTACAGAAAGCTGCTCACTTTTTAAAGGCTCACACGATTAGAACAGGCCCACCAGGTAATCATCCCACCTTAAGGTCAACTCTGCTGTACAACATAACCCAACCACAGGAATGATATCTCATATTCACAGGTAGGAATTAGGGGCGTGTAAAGTTTGGAGGGGGGGAGCCATTTTTAGAACTCTGACTACTGCAGTCACAAAAAATTGTAAAGTTTCATTAAAAACACCTTTCTTACCTGTTAATAATGAACCATGCAACTGTTAGCATTCCTGCTAGCCAAGTTCCACTCATAAGCCAACTTGTAACAAATAAAGCAGTAACATATATTCCTTGCAATCCAAAAACAATGCCAATATAGAAATATACTGGCTCAATAATCTCCTAATTGGGGAAAAAAAGAGGAGACAACAGGATGACAGTATATAATTTTGAATATTCATAAATATGTGAGAAAATGAATATTAAAGTCAAAAGAGACACATACACTGCTACCAGTTGCCTGATATAAAACGCTGGCCATAAGTTCTGGATATAGAGACATTTGCTGAACTGCATTTATAGTCTTCAGAGAGACAGTTTTGTTATTGTGCGTCAGTTCGTACACACCTAAAGTCAGAAAAATTTTTCTCCAGGTTATTTATTCTGCTTTTATGAAAATTGAACATGTTATTCAGAGGTCATTAAATACTTTATTATCAAGAAGGATATCAAAATATAATACTCTGTGCCTTCTTTTTACAATTTTTAAATTAACTACATAAAAAGCACAGTATCTATATTCTGAGACAAACCTCCACATTCAAGAGCTCCCACACAGAAGAACAATGCTTTATTTTAGGAAAACACTGTTATTAAATATACAAATGTAGTTATCATACCTCTTTCAAATGAAGGTGCTTTTAACATATCTTTATAGTAAGAGTAATAAATGGCACTATCACCCTGAAATGTGATTTCCCGTTCAAGCTCCTAAAAAAAAATTAAATGATTATTTAAATACTCAGTGACTTAAATTTCAACTGCGATCTTTTTCTCTCCTCATATTCCAAATTAAAGTTATTTATTTATCCTTTTATCCAAAGACATATTTGAATTTTCCTTTAATCACTATTGGCCATATTAATAAGGTTAAACTTTTCCATAATCTGGCAATCACTTTAATGAAACACCTAAGGTTTAAACTGGATTGTAACTCATAAGTTACCTGCCTATTATATATAAGAAAAATCTAGAAGGAAAACCCAAAGTATTATCATAGGAGCACAAGAATAGTATGGCAGGTAATGAAAAATGACAGCTGAGGTGTTACAAGTCCATGATAAAAATATAAGTTTAAGAAGAAAGTATTATTTTTCTATTACTATTCCATTTCCCTATGTATCCAGAAAAGCAAGCCCATAATTAGGGGTTTAGAAGAGCAGCAGATAACTAATCTGTGATTTTCAAATGAACTTCCAGAAAAGTAAATAAATCTTAAAATTTCTAAACTGGACTATAACAAACCAAGAATATAGGTAGTCAAAAACACTGAAATCTGTGCTTTTCATGCTGAATCAAACTTTCACAAATCAATAATCTTTTAAACGAAACAGTTATTTTCATGAATAATTTTATCATAATTTGATAAAATTGTATCATATCGTTTGTATGATACAAACAATATCAGAGCAGTTTCCCCAAAGTTTGATCAATAGAACTTCTTAAGATTAAAGGAGTGTTATCTCAAAAGAGTTCTGTGGTTAAATAAGTTGTGTAAAAGCTAGATTAAAGAAAGTCAAATGAATTTCTTAATTGCAAGGCTCTTCAGAATTTAGGTGGTCATTATGCACTGTGAATCTCATATAAAATCTTTTCTAGATCTGTTTGACCAGATCTAGAGCCCTTTTTCCGAGCTCTTTTTTTCTCATTTAGAGTTTACTAGTTTAAATAAATTTCCTGAAAATCATTTTTTATGAATGGATACAGGATTTTCTTTGTACAATTTCAAAGATGTAAACTCTTAATCAGTGCTTCTCAAATTAAATGTGCATATAAATTCCTAAAGATCTTATTCAAAGACAGATTCTGATTCTAAAGTGTGGCCTGAGAATCTGCAACTCTGAAAAAGCTCCCAGATGATGCCAATACCCCTGACTCATCACAATGCTCTGGAAAACAGTTCTTCATGAATGACTTCTAGATTACCAAACCCTTGTTGTTCTCAATTCTGCCTACATAACAGAATCACGTGGAAAGACTCTGTGCAATATTGATCCCAGATACTCTCTCCACTTCACCTAAGAATCTGTGAGTTAGTTTGTAAATCATCCCAGATGAATCTACTGCACATCCAGTGTTGAAAACTACTATTTTCAAGGAAATAGGCCTTGCAAAAGTCTTGGTCAAATCAATACAGTTAAATGTTTAGGTGTTGTTAGATAAATCAATGTCTGAAAAACATATAGTCAGCTTGACTACTCGCTCAAAAATAAGAACACCAACAAAAGAGTTTCCCCTAAAACAAAAACAAAAAATCTTTAAAATCAAGTAGTAACACTGTGAACTTTGCCAATGCATATTACAGATATATGTGACTGCAAAGATAAGTCTGAAAACAAACTTATTCAAAGGCCAAATGAATTATGAATATAACCATAGCAAATGTCTGTGGGTTACACACAATTTAAAACCAAACATAAAACATACTAATATGAGGCAACATTTTAATAAATACCATTATGTCTGCTAATCATTTTCAGTACCTCCAGACATTCTTTCTAATCATGTAATCAAAAAATTAAAATATTTTGATGCTGAAACCTCCACAGAATGTTATATAAACGTAAACTACCAAAACTACTAAAAAGCTGACTAGACTTTATAACATTTCACTGTCATCAAAAAGTTCCTGATAAATTTGTTGTGTGACTTAGAAACAGGGACTCTGAGACAGGCTGAAGGGTGGGATGGGGAGGGAGAACGGAGAGAGGTTCAGGAGGGAGGGGACATGGGTGTATCTATGGCTGATTCATGTTGATGTATGACAGAAAACAACAAAATTCTGTAAGGCAATTATCCTTCAATTAAAATTTTTTTTTAAAAAGTCCCTGATAAATCAACTGTATGAAGAAAAGCACCCTCATTGTTTCTATTCTATGACCTTGAAATACAATCTATTATACCTTTCAGGTTGATACCATGACTCAAAATAGCTTCTATACCATTTTGTTCCTAATGGCTTATAGCCACAACATAAGAAAACACTTGTCATATTACCATGCATTTTTATGTTTTGGCTCCCTGGAAAACACATTTTTAAAATTAGTATTAAATACTGTAGCAAATGTTCATATGCTCAAAATTCTTTCTTCTTACCTGCCTGTTTGAAAACCAGAATTTCCGTTCATGATACGCTGATAAATAGAGAGCATACATCATACCACTAGTAACTGCTGCAAGACAGCCAATAAATATCTTTGCAAAGCGCTGAAATAATATATCTGAAACGGCATATTAAAAGTAATCAGTGATGGATGACATTTATATGTATGTAATTCTATTAAAAAGAAAAAGTAATCAAAGGTAGTATGCATCCTTGATGTGGTTTGACAAAAATGGCATTCTAACTCTGTGGTCTTCCTACCCAAAACACATAATCCCAGTCTAATCACTAGAAAAACAGCAAATTCCAATACAGGGGTATCCTACAATAAACCTGGTCAGTACTCCGCCAAACTGTCAAGGTCATCAAAAATAAGGGAAGTCTGAGAAATTGTCACAGCCAAGAAAAGTCTACGGAGACATTATAACTACATGTAATGTGGTATCCTGAATGTGATCCCTTATTTTTTAACAGAAAAGGACATTATGTGAACACTAAAGAAAGTATGGACTTCAGTTAATATATTGAGGGCTTCCCAGGTAGCACAGTGGTAAAGAATCCACCTGCCAACACAAGAGAGGCGGTTGTGATCCCTTGGCTGGGAATATCTCCTAGAAGAGGAAATGGCAAGCCACTCCAGTATTCTTGCCTGGGAAATCTCATGGACAGAAGAGCCTGGTGGGTTACAGTCCATTAAGTTGCAGAGAGTCAGACACAACTGAGTAACTGAGCACACAAGATAGTATATGGAATATTCTATCAACCACTTAAAAAAAAAAAGTATCTAAAGCGACTGAAAGCAACTATACTCTAATAAAATTAATAATATATATTATTGATGCTAAAACAAAAATAATGTATCAATAAAATGATTCATTATTTGTACCAAATGAACCATACTAATATAAAATGTTACTAACAGGGAAAATTCTTATGGGGGGTGTGCAAGATAGGAACTCTGTACTATACTATCTACTCAATTCTTCTATAAATTAAAAATAGTTTTAAAAATTAAAGTCTATCAGGGTAGAATTGACACATGTGTATTATACATATTATATACATAATACACAATGGATTCATGTATATTATGGCTGAATTTCTTCAGTATTCACCTGAAACTATCACAATATTGTTTGTTAATTGGCTATACTCCAATACAAAAGAAAAAGTTTAAAAAAATAAATAAGTCTATCAATTTAAAAAAAGGAGCAAAAGGAATGTACTACCAAATATCTAGAGAAAAAAATTCAGGTTCATTTAGAATTACTATTGTTATTTTTTTCCCTTATCAAGTAATTTTGTATTGAAGAATACTTTACATACTACAAATTATAGCTCTTTGAATTATACAAGGTAATGATTGTTGATGATTATATATTTAAAACATCATACACAACTGTTATATATATATATGTAAATACTTCTTGTCAAAAGCAGAGAACACATGTGAATTTTCTATACACAGGATGATTAACCCTTCTACAACTATTAAGATTCAGTATAATAATAATAAATACTATATGATTTCATCTATATGTGTTATCTAAAAAAACCAAACGAACAACATAACAAAGCAGAAAGAAAGTCAGGTACAGAGAACAAACAGGTGGTTGCCAGACAGCAGAGAAGTGGGGGGATGAAGAAATAGATGAAGGGGATTATGACATACAAACTTCTAGCTGCAAAATAAATGAATCACAGGTATGAAATGTACAGTGCGGGGACTATAGTCAATAATTATATATCTTTTTTTAAAAAAACTTTTAATTTTACTTTGGAGTATAGGCAATTAACAATGCTTTGATGGTTTCAGTTACACAGCAAAGCAACTCAGCTGTACATATACATGTATCTGCTCTCCCCCAAACCCCCCTCCCATTCAGGCTGCCACATAACACTGAGCAGGGTTCCCAGTGATATGCAGTAGGTCTTTGTTGGTTATTCGTTTTAAACACAGCAGTGTGTACACATCAATTTCAAACTCGATAACAATTCCTCCCGGCCACTGTCCCCCTGGTAGACAGAATACATCTTTGTATGCTAACAGATGGCAAGGCAACTTACGGTGGTCACCATCTTGAAATCTACAGAACTATCGATTCACTATGTTGTGTAACAGGAACTAACATATTGTTGTAGGTCAATTACACTTCAAAAACAAACTCAGAGAGAAAAAGATCAGACTTGTGGTTACCAGAGGTGAGAGGTGGGAAAGAGGGAACTGAATGAAGGTAGTCAAAATGTACAAACTTCCAGCTGTAAGATAAATAAGTACTAGGGATGCAATGCACTATATGGTAAATATAATTAATATTGCTATGGTATATATGAAAGCTGTTAAGACAGTAAAGCTTAAGAGTTCTCAATGAAAAAATTTTTTGTATTTAATTCTGTAATTTCTATTTCTTTAATTCTGTATCTAATGAACTTTTGTGATAATTATTCCATGATGTATGCAAGTTAAATCATTATGCATATACTGTGCTGTATGTCAATTATATCTCAATAAAACTACAGGGGAAAAAAAAAAGATTCAGTAAATTAAGCCCAGGCCTCAAGGTCCAATGCCCAGTGTTATGTTACTGAATGACTGACAGGTTTGTAAAAACAAACCTGTTAACTTATGAATTTAGCTAAACTAAAACTGCAGCTTAATAAATTATTTAATAAATACTGGTATGCATAGCACATCAGAGACATTAAATACTAGCTGCTGCTGCTAAGTCGCTTCAGTCGTGTCCGACTCTGTGAGACCCCAGAGACGGCAGCCCATCAGGCTCCCCCGTCCCTGGGATTCTCCAGGCAAGAACACTGGAGTGGGTTGCCATTTCCTTCTCCAATGCCTGAAAGTGAAAAGTGAAAGTGAAGTCGCTCAGTCGTGTCCGACTCTTCGCAACCCCATGGACTGCAGCCTACCAGGCTCTTCCATCCATGGGATTTTCCAGGCAAGAGAACTGGAGTGAGGTGCCAAAATACTAGCTAGATATCAGTAAATTAATAAGAACTATATTAAAAATGCTTGAAAGATACTACCCAATAAATCAAATATTAGAATCAGAGAATTTCCTGGCGATTCAGTGGTTGACTTTGTTTTCACTGCCAAGGGCGAGGGTTCAATCCCCAGTCAGGGAACCAAGATCCCACAAGTCATTTGACTTGGCCAAAGATGAAAATAAATATGCAAATAAATGTTTTTTAAAAAGAATCAGCATGACACAATTATTTTACAATTACTATTTCCAATAGCAAATGGAAAGCATTTGCCCTGGCACAAAGCAAGAGCTCAGTAAATAACAGTTATTATTATTGGGCTAAAAAACATACTTGCAAAAATATATAAGATAGTTAATTAAAGCAGCGTTGACACAACGTAACCTATAAAAAGACTACAAGAAAACTTACCTAACATGGTAATTTGGTAAAAGTACTATACAGCTTCTAAACATGTATCTTTTCCTGTATCTTTTAAATTAATTCCTGGACAATGAAAATTAATCCTGATAATCAAGGGCTATTACAAAAAATATATTCAACCAAATCCTACATATAAATGCCTTACCTTCGTACTATTTTGTTTGTGAAGATTCTGTAGAGTCAAAGCTGGAATCAAGCTATCACTGTTCAATGTATAAGTATATATGTTTTAGAGAAAATAAAGAGCTCTGGGTCCTGGAAATTATTTATTTAAAAATTATCATGGGAGTTCCCTGGTGGTCTAGTGGTTAGAATTCCGGGCTTTCACTGTCATGGCCCAACCAGGGTTCAATTCCTGGTTAGGGAACTGAGATCCAGCAAGCTGTGTAGCATGGCCAAAAAAAAAAAAAAAAAATTACCATTTAAAATTGGAAAACTGGAAAGTAAAGGACTGATTTCCAGTTAAGTTACATTAGTCACAAACAGGCCTAATCAAAAAACTTCTGTATGTTTCAACCCCAAATTAACTCCCTTGTAGGGAACTGAGATCCCATAAGCCACACAGCCCAAAAAAAAAAAAAAAAGAAACATAGTATTCAATTTCACAAAAAGTAAAATAAACAAAAGAAAAAAGTACAAATACATTGAAAAAATATAAGCAGTACTTGTCAAAATTTTAATAGCTATTATCTAGTAGAATTATGCATATATTTTATTTTTATTATACTTTTCTCTATTTCCACATTTTTGATCCTAAAAACACATTTTTGTAGTTGGGGGAAAATACTGTTCTATAGTAGCTATCTCTAAATTGCTTAATAGAACAATTGCTTATACTGTATTTTCCAAAACATTAAATGATCACTGTATTAGTTGGCTTTGCTGTAGTAAAGAAGTGACCCCCATACTTCCAATGGCTTAGAAAACAAATATTTGTTTCTCACTTATGTTACTATGGATTTTGGATCAGCAGTCACTCTCCACTCAATTCCAGATTTTAGATTAGCTATGGCTCTTCTTGTATCTTCAGAGTTCCAGAATGGAATCAGTCCCTATTTGGGACATGCTGTTCTCATTACAGAGGAAAAGATCAGAACAGGCAAAAACATACAATGCCTCTTCCAATTTCTGATTAGAACAAGTACACTGCTACTTTAACTCACAGTCCATTGGCTCAGGCAAGTCACATATATAAACCTGACAATGGGGTAGGGAAGTACACTCTGTTTCAGAGAGGCACTCCGAATCAACACCGTAATGGGAAAGAACATATAACGCATTTTCAGGGAAGGGAGAAAATATTTGTGAACTGAAGAATCCATCAGGGTTTGCCCTGTTCATCACAAATATCTACTTCCCTTCAAAGGCAAAAAACACTTACTCCTCAAGAAAGATACCCTAAGAGCAGCCTATTCAGCCTGCTTCCTGAATGTAGAAAGTTGGGAATTCAAACACCATTGACATGAATAGTTGGGTTCTTCTTAACCTAGGCTGGCAGCTCTGTTGACAGTATGTCTCTCTCTAAGCTTAGCTGACAATTTGCCTAGGTATTTACCTAAGAGAAATAAAAATTGTTGCGTTGTTTAGTTGCTAAGTCATGTCTGAATCTTTGTGACCTCGTAGTCTGTAACCCACCAGGCTACTCTGTCCATGGGATTTCCCAGACAATACTGGAGTAGCTTGACATTTCCTTCTCCAAGAGAAATAAAAATAGATATCCACAAAAAGACCGGTACAAGTTTTCATAGCAGCCTTATTCATAATAGCTAAATCCTGGAAATTACTCAAATATCCAACTAGAAAAGCAGGAATAAACTCTTACAGCAAGATGAATGAATCTCAAAATGATTACATTTTAAGAATAACACTGAACTAAGTAAAAGAATCCAGACACAAAGGCATGTATGTTGCGTGATTCTATTTACATGAAATTCTATAACATGCAAAGTTAATCAATATTGAAAAATATCAGAAGAGTGGTTGTTTTAGGGGGCACAGGGGAACTCTAATGGAAAGGGATACAAAAGAACTTTCTGGGATAAGAGAAATGTTACGTATGTTAATTGTATTCAAGTACTAAAATTCACTTAATACCTATGATTCTGTGCATTTTATTGTAAGTTGTACCTTAATTTTACAAAATTAAATCATTCATTTTTGCAAAGAAAAAAACAATTTTATTGGTTTTTTACCTACTTGATTCCAGTCAGCTCTGTTCTCCAATAACTATACCCCAAACTTTTCTTCTAGATATGCTTCTCTCAGAGATTTAACTACATGCGTTTTGAACTAATCAAGCTTTGCTTATTTGTTACAAAAGCCACACCTTTTGTTCTTTTCCCCTGAGTGCTTTATTCAACTGAAAGGAGTTACTAGGAACTACTTTAAACCTCATACGTTTTAACAGACTATGTGACCAGTCATGCCCTTGATTTGGTCATTGCCCTAAGGATTCATCTTTATCAGCCTTTGTTACTTAAAGTATTTCTCAAATGGCACCCCACTCCAGTACTCTTGCCTGGAAAATCCCATGGACGGAGGAGCCTGGTAGGCTACAGTCCATGGGGTTGCTGCCAGTAGGACACGACTGAGCGACTTGACTTTCACTTTTCACTTTCATGCATTGGAGAAGGAAATGGCAACCCACTCCACTATTCTTGCCAGGAGAATCCCAGGGACGAGGGAGCCTGGTGGGCTGCCGTCTCTGGGGTCGCACAGAGTTGGACATGACTGAAGCGACTTAGCAGCAGCAGCAGCAGTTGAAAAGACTAACAATACTAACTTCAACACTACAGCTCGGACTCCTATTTTCCTCTTCATGTCTGCTGGCAAATGGGCCAGTTCTGTTCTAATCAAAGCAGTTCATAATCAAGGTACTCTAGTAATAATCTCTTTTGTGATCCTGTTATCTAAAGTAATAAAAACAAAAGTTAGTACTAAAATTGCAACTATTCACAGGAAACAGTTTTATAAAATGATTTATCACACATATGACAGATTATTATTTTCCATCTCCCAAAATGTTTATCTTATTTTAACAAATTTATATAAATTGGCTTTGAACTCCCTTTGGGAAGAATCTATTTGTAAAAGCTGTTCAGCTCCTAAGGATCGCATATTCTCCAAAGCCACTTTCAGATATGGTTCAGGAGGATAATGGAAAAGAAAGGACCTTCAGAGGATAAAGCCAAGATCCACAAAGAACAATGAGCTGGGCAACTACCCCCAAGAAAAACAGCTAGTAACTAATCAAGAAACATTCCCTTCCCCAGAGGAGGAAGACCTCATATTTACCTAGTAGGATTTAAAAGTTGCTGTGGACCAGTGTTTAATGTGTCTCTTACTCTTCCTCTTTCTGAATGGAAGCATTTATTTTGGTTATCCTGTCTCCAACCAAAAATGTATAACGGAAAAGGGGACATGTACAGAAAAGATTACCATAGCAGGCTTATAACTGCTTTGCTAAGAAAAGCCTGCTTAAAAGCTAGGCTCTTGGTCTTTGGGAACCTGGATTTCCAAAGGTTTCCCATCATTTTCTTTTCTTTTTTTTTTTTTTAGGTTTCCCATCATTTTCTAATGAGTGGTTTACTGTGTCTAACTTAGTGCAAACAGTATGCTTCACATCTACTGCTTTCTTTCTAGGAGTCTAGAACTTTTGCATGTATTAAGCAGAGGTTACATGATCAGCCACACTAAAAATCCTGAGCAGAGTTGTTAATAAGCTTCCCAGGCAGACAAAACTACAAATCCCACAAATTGAGGCTGAAGGAATTATGCATGTCCTCTGTGTCCTGGAAGCTTTTGCCCAGTTTCTTTTCACCCATATGCCTTTTCTCTCTGCTGATTTTGTTTTATATTGTTCAATCTCTGAACATAGGACTGGGTTTGGGGACCCCTGACACATAGCAAGTAACTTGTTTTTTCAATTATTTTGGATCAGAATGAGTCAGAGCTGACCCTGAATAGACCCTGATAAGATGACCTTAGGTTCAAGACTGATGCCCTCACTAGGTAAGACTGAGTGTCTTCCTTGGAGTCAGGGAGGTACCAAGTGTATTTTGTCTGAGGGAGAGAAATAAATATTTATGACCAAAAGGCCAGAATGTGGTAGACTATTATTATTACTCCCAACTACTTTGTCCTTTCCTGTAAAGATTCTTCATCCCTGCCGATTACCACATGACTTGCCATGCATCCTGTAGTCAGAATAAACTTCTCCATCCCATTGCCTGGACTGACTGGATGACTTCTTTGGGCCAACAGAATGCAAGTACAAGTGACAGTGTGCAGTTCAGCAAAACCTTTAGGAGGTACTGCATGACTCCGCCTATCTCCTGCTCTTGTTCTCTGCCACAAGAACACATCCCAAATAGAGACTGTTCCTTCAGGACACATGAAGCTTCACCAGCCAACTGACAGCCACAATATGCAAGTTAATCAGAAATAAACGCTTTCTGTAAGCCAGTGACACTTAGGAATTGTTCTACAGCAAAACCTAATGAAAGCTGACTGATATCACCACATACTTAAGACAAAATTAATTTATAATTTAAAATATTACTGTAAAATATACTATCCAACGTAACTATTTTTATAATAGTAAAAAAACCTCCAAATCTAACTTACATTTTGGAGCTCTTTCAGGAACTGGAGCGTCATTGATTTTTTCTTCTTTGGCAGATTCTTTATTTTCTGAAGACTTTGGCTTTTTTCTTTGGCGCAGTTCTATAGTTGGTCCTTAAAATATTTGAGATGTTATTACAATGTGTGTAACAAATTATTCTGTCTGTATCTTGAACTGATTTACCTTTATTTTACTAAGGCAAAAGTCCCATGAAGAACTATTAGTACCAAAGATAACTCTTTTCATAGTTATTTTAGCACTCCCTGCAAAACAAACATTCCTACAAACCAAAAGACAATATAAGTTCTGCCTCCAATCCATGCTTTCAGAGTCTTATTGATAAACTGAGCTCTTCTCTTGAGATGATGCTATTTTCAAAACATCCTAAAATAAGTAAACTCTCTTCCAGAATGACTGGAGAACAAAGTGTTATTTAATAAATTGGCTTATTTTTCAAGTTACCTGAGAGTATCATATGCATTATTCATGAATTAACAATTTTTAAAAAATTAAAATATAATAACATAAATTGATCATAAAATAATACTTCATTTGTTTAAAATCCTGAAGGTTCTACAGAATTTCACAGTGCTGTGTTATGATTATCATTCAACAGTCTTAGAGATTTAGGTATCAGAAAATAGGCTGAACCTACAAAAATCCCTATATTTGGGAAGCTCTCAGAAAATTTTCCATTACACTACCTACTATTTCTACAACTGATTAAAAAAAATGTAATGCAGAAAGTACTTTCAAATCAGTAAACCAAATTCCAAATTAAACAAGAATTTACTATTCTCCCTAATTACTCTTCCTCCCTAGTTAATTATGAGGTAGACTGTGTCGTGTAGGTATAGAACACTATCATGAAGGTGGTACAAGAATTTATCTCTTTTCTATAGAAGCAGGGTTTTTTCTTTTCTCTTCATAATGGCTTAAGGATAGAAAAATGAGTCTAAAAAGAGAAGTCAAAAAAGGAGAAATGAATCAGCTACTATTGCTGATATCAGGTGGCTAATTCTTACTGTGGAAAATGAATAAAATTTATTTTAAAAGAGCTTCAAAGCAAATTCATATGTTTGTTAAAATGTCTTTCAACAACAAACAAAAAAAATGTCTCTCAACACTGACATACTGAGGGAAAAAAATACCATATACTTAGTGGCTTCTGTCTGACTTGTCTAAATTTTAACCATTTTTATATCATTTATTCTTTATTTTATAATCATGTTAAGTAGCAAAGTCAGTGAACAGATCAGAAAAATGACATTATTAGAAAAGTCATACCATGGATATTGAGCATTTTTGCATACAAATCTGGGACAACTAATAAATACTATTATGTTCCTCATTTATGATTTCCTTTTAATTTTGCTATGGGTTAAAGCAAAAGTTAGAAGCAGTCAACAAGAATGAAAATTTATGTAAAGCCAAACAAAGTCTTTTGATGCAAGCGATCATTTTAAATTTTATTGAAAAAGAACACAGGGCTTCCCTGGTGGTCCAGTGGTTAAGAATCTGCCTGCCAATGCAGGAGACATGGGTTTGGTCCCTGGTCCAGGAAGATTCCGCATGCCGCGAGGTAACTAAGGCCGTGCACCACAACTACTGAAGCCTGAGCACCGTACAGCCTGTGCCCCGCAACAAAGAGAAGCCACCACAATGAGAGGCCTGTGCACCACAACTGGAGAGTAGTCCTCCACCCCACAACCACAGAAAGCCCAGCAACGAAGCACCAACACAGCCAAAAATACAATAAATACATAAAAAATTTTAAAAAGAATATAAGAAAAAATTATAACCACAAGACATTTACTTAGTAGACACACATCCATGATTAAACACATTAATAGTATTAGATTTTTTAAAAAATGTAATTGGGTAATTTCAGAAATCAAGTAAATAAATCTACTGAAAGTTAAAGTGTTGTTCTACTGAAAGTTAAAGTGTTAGTCGCTCATTGTATCCAACGCTTTGCGGCATGGTGGACTAGAGCCCGCCAGGTTCCTCTGTCCATGGGATTCTCCAGGCAAGAATACTGGAGTGCTTTGCCATTTCCTTCTCCAGGGTATCTTCCTGACCCAGGGATCAAACTCAGGTCTCCTGCACTGCAGGCTGATTCTTTACTGTCTGAGCAACCAGGCAAGCCAAACAAAATATATGACCAATGGGTTAGATGGGGCTTTTTTTTTTTAATTACAGAGTCTAAAAGTATGCATTTAAGATAACAAGGATGAGGATATTCACAGAAAAGTGTTCTTCACAAAGAGCTATCATTTTTCTTAAAAAAAAAAAATTTCTCTATAAAATGAATCACTTTACAGAGATTTTAATAGAGTGTGCACACACATGGGGTTTTTTGTTTTGTTTTTTTCATCCATGCTGCACAGGATGCGGGATCTTAGTTCTCTAGAGATCAAACCCATTACCCCTGAAGTGGACGCTCAGAGTCCTAAGCAATGGACCGCCAGGGAATTTCAGTACTATTTTCCTGATTCTAAAATGTCATATATTTTAAGACACTATTTATAAGTTTTTCAAGAGGAAAACAAAACAAAACACTAACATATTAAATACCTGATTTTAAGACATGCCAATTTCAGTGGCATTAAATTGTAGGAGCAAAAAGTACTACTTAGGAAATACAGTAACCTTTTTAACCAATCTCTTCCATCTTGTTCCTAAACTTTTTGCCTGTGACTATAAAACAAAACTGACTGGATGCAAATTTTACCTCATTTTCTTTATGCTGACCTTTTAACTTCATAATTGACAAACAAAGCCCAGAATCCCTAGGTGGATAAGCAACAAAGACCAATGCAGTGGATAAACCAGATTATTCATTCTGATAGGAAAGCTCTGGGTTAGAATTCAAGTTTTCTTTTCGCTATCTTATAATTTTAGCATTGTAAAGAAAAAGTCCAGTAAATAAAAATGATAACACAGCCACAGGAACAACCTACTATTTCAGTCTCTGGCTCTGTGATCTTCACATCATACAGTTAACAGGGCTACAAACAGGCTTTCAAATGTCCATCTAGACTATACATAGCAATTTCCAAAAGAAGTGTGATACTGCTTTACTCAAGGCTGTCACTTTCTTTGCTCTAACATTTGTTCCAAGATATACAAATGTAATACCATGACTCTCTACAGCATCAAGAGAAGATGAGATTCCCAAAGAGTATTTACTTAGAGAAAACGTGGGACAAAGAAAAGGGTCCAAGTGAAGTGAATGATAAGCAAAAAAGCAATATAGAAAACATGTGGATACAAGTAAAATAGACCATTTAGTCAAATTTTAATACAGTGAATACAAATAACATGCATTTTGAAAAAAAGTATGGAGTGCCTAATAAACATAAAGTACTCAGAATAATGCCTAGCACACAGACAGGTTTACTATAAATAACATTACTAGATTACAATAAATAAGAATTTAATTACTAGTTGTTGCTGTGCTTAGTCATGTCTGACTCTCTGCGACCCTTTGGGCTGTAGCCCTCCAGGCTCCTCTGTCCATGGGATTTTTTCAGGCAAGAATATTGGAGTGGATTGTTATTTCCTCCTCCAGGGGATCTTCCCAACCCAGAGATCAAACCCGTATCGCCTGTGTCCTGCATTGCAGGCGTATTCTTTACCTGCTGAGCCATTGGGGAAGCACAGCTAACACATTAGATAGCCAAATATTTATGGAATTAAAAGTCTGCTGAATGAAACTATAACTTAACAAAACTTCAATGCATTAATTATTCCAAGTAAGATGTATATCATTCCTTTGGATTATCTGTGGTTCTACAAACAAAAGTCATTTTTCACTTTATATCACGGAAGTAAATTTCACAAACTTGTATGGCTTATGAAATCATAACTGGTTCCATATCATGTCTGTTTAGTTAGGTCTAACTTTAACCTGTTAAAACAATTTCTCATTAGCATGATATATAATATTGAAGACTTTTAGTACTGCAGTTTTAATTTTTTTATGCTTTAAGTTCTCATGGAAACATATAAGTGAGCTTATCAACCCACCCCCAGAGATTTGCAGGTAGTTAGAAAAGTAAAAAGTAGGAAAAAATGTATCACATATACTGGAACCAAAGATAAAACCAAGGCAACAGAGAGAAATACATTCTTCCTTACCAACTACAAAGAGTTTAGTTTTGAAGCTGTTTTTAGGTACAGTGTCTTAAATTAGACCAGTTTTAACCCAGAAAACTTAAAGAGGAGGAGGAGGCAAATATGAAGCAAGAGTGAGAGCAGGAACAGAGCAGCAAGTCATAGAACAAACAATTCTTAAAATTAATTTTTTTTTTAACTGTTTTCCACTGAATTCTTCAGACTCCCTTCTTGCATTCCTGGTTTAGCAACGTTTCAGTCTAAACAGATCACGTTCACAACCCTCCTCAACAAGGTTAAAAATCATATTTTCCAAAATGAAAAGTCTAACTGCTCAGTCAGGCGATATCATTATATCTATGCCTGCAAGTACCGTGCCTATTATGAACATGTGACACAAATATTTCCTAGAACCTCTCTCGATGGCGAAGTTCCGCCCAGCTCCCCATTTTTCTCTCATACCTATCAACTTCTGTGGATCAACACTGAGTGAGTTGTCTTGGCAGTGGCCCTGAAGACGTGAAAAGCTTTCTCCAGCCCACCTACTTTCACCCTCAAAGCACTCCGGGCTTCCGGATCCCCCCCAAAGCCACCCATTCCTTCTCCCTGTGCCGTCGCCCCCTAAACCTGTAAATGAAATTGGCTGACCTTCACTCTTCCGTTTCTGCTTCTTCGTCTCCTCCCAATCCACCTCACTTACCCTTTCATCCCAAACCCAAGCCTCTTTCTGTCCCCCCACTTGGCGTGCGGCTCCTCTTACCCGGGGGTGACCTGGTCAGCACCCACAGACCTCTCAGGAGCGCACTCAGCCTGAGGGGCACTCGGCTACACGACTTTCACTCCCGAAGAGACACTCAGCACTCGCACCGACATCTCAACCCGAGTCCGTCCCCCGCTCCGCTCACCAGCGGCTCCCGGCCCTTCCTCTCAGCCACTCCCCCCACGGCGTTCTCTCTCGCGACCCGATTTCCAACTTCAAGCTCCACTTCTGCCTCCCACTCGAGCCGGCACGACTTCAGGCCGTCCACTCCACTCCCTCTCAATGTCTCCGCACACCTCCCGCCCCCCTCGCCGCGGTCCCGCTCCTTCCCGCCGGACAGCCGCGGCCACCCGCCGCCCCGGTCTCCCGGTCCTTTTTTCCCCGAGACCTCTGGCGGCTGTACGCGCGCCGGACCCCGGGGCCGGTCACCTTCTTCCTCCGCCATCGTCCCCGCGGAGGCCGGGGAGGCTTCCTCGTGGCTCCAGCGCCGCCCGGCGTCTCCCGCCTCCGCGTAGCCGAGCCCCGCGGCTCTCCTCAGGCCCGCTCCCGGGCCGCCGCGCCCCCACTTCCTGACCCGCCCACTCACCCCCCTCCGGTGTCGCCGCCAACCGCGTCCCCCCGCCCCGGGCCGCCCTGGAACCAGAGTGCTGGGAGCGGAGGGCTGGCCGGAGTGTATGGCGGGAGCGCCTGGGCCTGAGCGGGCAGGAAGGAAGGCGGCTCAGGCGGGGGTGGCTCCGCCCACGGCTGGCGCTCCGGGCCCTTCCTCCCACACCCCTAGGAGACAAATCCCAGGGGCTCCCGCTGGGGCCCTCCCCCCACTTCTCCTCACCGGTAAAGGTGGGTGCCCGAGGGCCGTTCTGGCACTTTTGTGACTGGACTCAGGTATTCCTGGTGGCTCAGACGGTAAAGACTCCGACCGCAGTGCGGGAGACCTGAGTTCGATCCCTGGGTCGGGAAGATCCCCTGGAGAAGGCCATGGAAACCCGTTCCAGTGTTCTTGCCTGAAGAATCCCCAGTGGACATAGGAGCCTGGTGGGCAGCAGTCCATAGGGTCGCAAAGAGTCAGACACGACTGAGTGACTAATCACGGCACAGTCCAGAGAATATCCAGATCCAGCCCCCGTACCTGCTCCATTTTACAGAGAGGAAAAGGAGGTCCAGCGAGTCTAAGTCACCAAGCTTGTCTGAGCCAGGGCTCCTGAATCCTCAGAGTGCCTTCAGAGCGCGGCAAAACCCCTTTGGGTTGTTGGCACATTGGTTTAGTAGCCCGCTAGACATTTACAAGACGGAGAAGGCAACGGCAACCCACTCCAGTACTCTTGCCTGGAAAATCCCATGGACAGAGGAGCCTTTGTAGGCTGCAGTCCATGGGGTCACTAAGAGTCGGACACGACTGAGCGACTTCACTTTCACTTTTCACTTTCATGCATTGGAGAAGGAAATGGCAACCCACTCCAATGTTCTTGCCTGGAGAATCCCAGGGACGGGGGCGCCTGGTGGGCTGCCGTCTATGGGGTCGCACAGAGTCGGACCCGACTGAAGCGACTTAGCAGCAGTAGCAGCAGCAGCAGACATTTACAAGAAAAAAGCTTGTACTTGCAACTTAAGTGTCTTAACCGCCCAAAATGGTTAAACAAATGTATCTGCATTTCATAATATTCTTTTACAAACAGTAATACTACGGCCAGTGTAGAGGAGAGGGTGCAGTTTAGGTATTCCACAGCAATGGAGCGTAGTTCTAACTTGTCATACTGTTTGTCTTCACTGTTATTGTATCAGGCATTCTCCAAATATACCTGGATCTTTCCCCCTCAACAGTGTTGTTGTCGTTCAGTCATTAAGTCTTGTATTTGTGTCCCCATGGACTACAGCATGACAGGCTCTCCTGTCCTTCACTACCTTCCGGAGTTTACTCAGATTCATGACCATTGAGTCAGTGATACTTTCTAACCATCTTATCCTCTGATGCAGCCCTTCTCCTTCTGCCTTCAGTCTTTCCCAGAGTCAGAGTCTTTCCCAGTAAGTCAGCTCTTCACATCAGGGGGCGGAACTATTGGAGGTTCAACTTTAGCAACAGTCCTTCAAATGAATATTTTGGGTTGATTTCCTTTAGATTTCGGTTTAAGCTCCTTGCTCTCCAAGGGATTCTCAAGAGTCTTCTCTAGGACGGCAGTTCAAAACCATCAATTCTTTGGCGCTCAGCCTTCTTTCCAGTCCACCTGTCACATCTGTACATGACTACTAAAAAACCTTAGCTTTGACTTTGTCACATATTAAAAAGATGCCTCTGCTTTTGAATACACTGGCTGGGTTTGTCATAGCTTTCCTTCCAAGGAGCAAGCATCTTTTAATTGCATGGCTGCAGTCATTGTCTGGAGTGATTTTGGAACCCAAGAAAATAAAATCTGTCACTGCTTCCACTTTTTCCCTTTCTATTTGCCATTAACTGATGGGACTGGATGCCATGATCTTAGGTTTTTGAATGCTGCGTTTTAAGTCAGCTTTTCACCCTCATCAAAGAGGCTCTTTAGTTCCTCTTCACTTTCTGTCGTTAGAGTGGTATTATCTGCATATCTAAGGTTGTTGAAATTTCTCCCAGGAATCTTGATTTCAGCTTGTGACTCACCCAGGCTGGCATTTCACATGAAATACTCTGCATATAAGCTAAATAAGCAGGATGACAATATACAGCATTGTCATACTGCTTTCCCAATTTTGAACCAGTCAGTTGTTCTATGTCCAATTCTAACTGTTGCTTCTTGACCTACCTACAGATTTCTCAGCAGACAGGTAGGGTAACCCGGTACTCCCATCTCTTGAAGAATTTTCCACAGTTTATTGTGATCCACACAGTCAAAGGCTTTAGCACAGTCAATAAAACAGATATTTTTCTGGAGCTCCCTTGCTTTCTCTATGATCCGACAAATGTAGGCAATTTGATCTCTAGTTCCTCTGCCTCTTGAAAACTCAGTTTGTACATCTGGAAGTTCTCAGTTCACATACTACTGAAGCCTGTGTGCTGTGCTAAGTCGCTTCAGTGTTCTCTGAATTTTTGCGACCCCATGAACTGAGACCCGTTGAGCTCCTCTGTCCATGGGATTTCCCAGGCAAGAATACTGGAGTGGGTTGTCATTTCCTTCTCCAGGGGATCTTCCCTCACCCAGGGATCAAACTTGTATCTCTTACAACTCCAGCATTGGCAGGCGGTTTCTTTACCACTAGTGCCACCTAGCTTGAAGGATTTTGAGCATCACATTGTATGGTAATTTGAACATACTTTGGCTTTGCCCTTCTTTGGGATTGAAATGAAAGCTGACATTTTCCAATCCTGTGGCCACTGCTGAGTTTTCCAAATTTCCTGACATATTGAGAGCAGCACTTTAACAGCATCATCCTTTAGAATTTTAAATAGCTCAGCTGAAATTCCATGGCCTCCACTAGCTTTGTGGTAAGGCTTCCTAAGGCCTTCTTGACTTCGCACTCCAGGATGTCTGGTTCTAGGTGAGTGACCACACTATCGTGGTTATCTGGGTCATAGCACTTTGCATTCATGCGTTTCAACAGTAGGAAGAAGTAAATTTAAGAACTGATAAAATGCCCATTATAGAATGAGAGGAAAAAAGCACAGGAACTCACTGAAGTCATGGGGTAATGATGGCTGTCCCATTTTTAGCAGACAGCAAGAGTCTCCTTCCTAATAGCACCTATATTAAGTCAGGGTATTTGGAGAGAAGCTATCAGCTTTCAGTGCTATGCAAAAATAGTTCCAGGAACTCTTTTTATGCCTTTGGTCACCTGTAAATATTTCTTGCCTGACAAGTAACATTGGACAAGAGTTAGAAACATGGGTTTCTATGGGAAGACACTAGTTGCCCCAAAAAGGCCTGAGTCAAAACTAAGAGAGAACAAAACTGTTGGTCACTGAAAACCACAAGAACCTATGTACACAAGCAGCAGATTTCAGTGCCCAGCTTATCAGATGAGAAACAAGCAGAGCTCCACTTCATGAGGGCCACTGTTTTCCATGTCAAGGGTCTTGAGGTGATGACCATTCCTCAGGTCGTATATGCGCTACACAGAAGTAGAAAAAGAGAAAAAATAGTGATTCTCGAAATTAAATAGGAATATGAAAGGAGAGATACTTATTCAATCTTCAGATACAAATTGGTGGAATTGTGATTGTGTTCCCTAATAGGAACATTCTTCCCTTGAACCCTAAACCTTCCCATAAGACTGAGAATGAATCATTTTATCCCTGAACCAGTGTAATTTCCCTATGAGAAAAATAACATGTTTTTTGTTCCAAATATCAACTTCATTCAAAAAGATGTACCCCTGACTGCTCAAGATGTCGCCATTTACCTGGCAGTATAGCCGAGCTTCGGAGAAGGCAATGGCACCCCACTCCAGTACTTTGCCTGGAAAATCCCATGGATGGAGGAGCCTGGAAGGCTGCAGTCCATGGGGTCGTTGAGGGTCAGACACGACTGAGCGACTTCACTTTCACTTTTCACTTTCATGCATTGGACAAGGAAATGGCAACCCACTCCAGTGTTCTTGCCTGGAGAATCTCAGGGACGGGGGAGTCTGGTGGGCTGCCGTCTATGGGGTTGCACAGAGTCGGACACTGAAGCGACTTAGCAGCAGCAGCAGCATAGCTGAGCTTTCATTAGGTCACTCCATAACTCGATAAGACCAGGTGATTCCAGATGGTAATATACACAACCAGGCGCACACGTGATCCTAATATGTGTGATAATCAGAATGATAACTTCTGATCCTGACTTCATGGACCATTTTATGACTGCAAACCATGGGCTGCTAGTTTCCCATCCAGAATTTGAAGGGTCGTTTCATTAACCTTTGCCTCATCTTGACCAATCCTAAACACTTCAGATTTTCTCAAATGGTCTTTCATTTACAGTCTACACTCAAAGAACAGTATGATTTGCTGCCACCTCTAGAAGTTTGGCTTCCCTGGTGGCTCAATTGGTAAAGAATCCGCCTGCAGTGCAAGAGACCCTGGTTCCATCTCGGGGTTGGGAAGATCCCCTGGAGAAGGAAACAGCAACCCACTCCAGTATTCTTGCCTGGGAAATCCCATGGACAGAGGAGCTTGGTGGGATACAGTCCCTGGGGCTGCAAGAGTCGGACACGATTTAGAGGCTAAACCACCACCTAGAAGCTTAAGGACCCCTTTTGTGTGCAATGGATATTTTTAGGGCTTGATGTGAAATGCTTTGTTTAAGAAGTTAAGTCTTTTAAGAAAATGTAGATTAGAAGGGTATTGTAGTAACTGGGTTAAAAAATAAAGGCTTGAAATAAGACAATGGAAATAAAAGTGTTCAAAGAGAACGGATTCAAAAAATGCTGGAGGTAAAATCTACAGGGCCTAGTGACCAACTGGATGTGATAAATGATGAGCTGAGAATGAGTGTTAAGGTTTCTATCTTAAAATTGATCATGTGCCTTCTGTGTGCCAAGTACTGTTTGTTTCCAGAACATGAGACAAATACAAAACAAAAGCCCCAGAAAACTCACCTACTTGAAACGAAAAAAAATACAAGTAAAGACTGTTTTAAAGGATACTCTTCTATCTAACTCTCCATCTTAGCGTATAGAATAATTAGTGTGAAATCTTTGCATTAGTTCAGCTTTTCTTCTATTAAAGATATGGAACTCTTTCTCACCTTTATTATGTCATAAATTTGTAATTATCCATTAAGTAACATATTTAAGTTAGCCTCAATACCATCTCCTTTGTGAAGTCTGAACCAGGTATGATCAATTAGTCCTTGAAAACACATAACACTCTTACCAGCATTATATTCTGACTTGTACTTTGGTCATGTTTTATCCTGTTCTTTCAACTCTTTGAAACATGTTGTAGACTATGTTGGTAATTAATTTAAAAGTTGCTGATAATAGTATGAGCTGTGGATGTCTTAGATAAGTTGTATGTTTCACACTAACCATGAAAACTGTGGTTAGACGCTGTTTTGTCTTAGCTTGTCATTAGTTCTTCTTGTGATTATGAATTAATTTTTTTCTAAGCTTTTTCTGTAAAAGAGGAAATAAAGGGCTATATTGTCAGTTGCTCCTGCAGTTGTTTCTCAAGCAGGCCTCACTTTTTCCTCATTGTTTGAAGCTGTACTTCGGTGCCTCCTGAATGTATTTGCTCTGTTATCACTCACAAGGATCGGCTGTCTTCCTCTTCCACTAACTGGAAGAATCACAATCATAAAAAGCAATAGTCAAACTGGGAAACTGTATAAGCCTCCCCAGTGGGAAAACATTAAACAATGTGTATCTATTTAAATATTTTTAAATTGAACACAGGACATGTGAACATAGACAACTGAACTCTAGGACATCTTCTAAAGTATAGTTTTTTCCTACAGTTAAAACTCCTCCAGGAAGAGACTTTTTTTTTAACCAGATTAGTCATAAGAAATCATTAATTCATTAAACACGTTCTTTCATTTATTAATAAAAAAATTAGTGGTACTAAATGGCTTATTATTAAGATTTTTCCAGGCAAAGCTTCTATTTTAGTAGACCAAGATTTCATCCTCTCTTCTTTCAGGTAAGTAAGCCCTCAGGTAACTAAGTAAGTAAATATTTGTGAAATTTAGTTTAATTGAATATTAGAATTGCCAGGTAATATAGGACATTTTAGTATAATATGCTCCATGCAATATTTGGGCCAGCGTAAGCTAAAAATTACTTGTTATTTATTTGAAATTTCCACTTAATTAAGTATGCTGCTTTTGGTTTGGTTTGGCTTTTTGTTCCTTTGTTGACCCTATTTATGGATTGAGATTGCCCCGTGAGGAGCTCCCTAGCGTTGATTACTCTCTGGCATTCTGGACCCATGTAAATAACAGATTAAATTCTTTCTCACGATAGAGGGAAGGCATAGCAGGTGGATTCTAAGTACATCAATTATTAATTCAGAAAAGAATCTGCCATTCCCCAAGCACTGATAACATGAAACTGCTGATGCCGTCTTCCCACCCTGAAAATGGTTCCAGCTAGAACTTGGATGGCCTGGTGCCCCCCAGAGCTACCACTGATCTACTCCTCAGGCAGCCAGTCAGTGCAGGTGACTGATCGGGTATATCTAGACCAGCTGTGTGGAGGACTAGTCGCACTCCAAAGTACGGATATATCTTAAAACCAAAAGCATACAGTGATTGTGGAAGGAAAAGTTTTCCCAGCAAAATTACGATGTATCACCATAACAATTTAAGTGTAACAGGGTAATTGCCATGGTTTTTTTTTTCCTTAATACAGTAAAAAAAAAAAAGAAAAGAAAAAATCTGTTCACCAATTATGACATGATTTAAATATAGATAAATATTTAAAATTTTGTTACAGTTCCACATAAGCACTCTGGTTGAGAATAGGACCCTGAAAAGTCATTGTGAGTCCTGGAGATGGCAGAGGCATCCAAAATCATGTTGGGGTGAATTCCATACCAAACTTTCTCTTTGAATGTGTACATCAATGTGAAAGGTGACTCTGATTTTACATTTTAGTGTAAAAAGCATACTGTTAATAACTAGATTATACTAACATTTTAACTGGTGCTAAAGAAAAACAATTTTTTACTTTTAAGATTTAAATTTATAGACAACTTTAAAGGAAAACTGCATAAAGCACATTCCTTTTCACCTGCAGGAACGAACATACACTTATTCATTCAACAGATACTTATTGTATATATCCCAAGTGCTGCCTAGTCACTAAGGATTCAGTGGGGAAGAAGATACACTTTACCTTGATTGAATTTACAATCTGGGGAGCAGATTATAGAGAGATTTACAGAGCCTAGTGGGTCAGGAAAGGCCTTCCATGGAAAGGTAAGAATTCTGCATAGCAGTTAGTCAGTGAAGAGAAAGATAACAGAAAAAAACAGTGCATCACTCCTGCAACAACCTGGAAAAAAGACAACAGAGTATAGAGCATGAGAGTAAGGCTGCCTTGAATAAAACTCAAGAGGTAGGCAGACGTCAGCTCACCCAATAGCATGCAGTAATACGTTTGGGTATTTTAAACAGCAAGTGGAAACCTTTAGTAGAAAAGATGTGAAGAACACATAATCACTTTGTTGTGTTCTTATCACACACCCACACAAAAGTTAAAGAGGGTGGGAGGAAATTTTTGGAGGTGATATTTGTGGCATTGATTCTGGTGATGGTTTCACTAATATGCTTACCTAGTATGCTGTTAAGTCACTTAGTCTTGAGTGACTCTGCGACCCCATGGACTGCAGCACGCCAGGCTTCCCTGTTCTTCACCATCTCTTGGAGCTTGCTCAAACTCATGTCCATTGAGTCGGGGATGCCATCCAACGATCTTCTCCTCTGTTGTCCCCTTCTCCTCCTGCGCTCAATCTTTCCCAGCATCAAGATCTTTTCCAATGAGATGGCTCTTCGCATTAGATGGCCAAAGTATTGGAGTTTCAGCTTCAGCATCAATCCTTCCAATGAATGTTCAGGGTTGATTTCCTTTAGGACTGACTGGTTTGATCTCCTTGCAGTCCATGGGACTCTCAAGAGTCTTCTCCAACACCACAGTTCAAAAGCATCAATTCTTTGGCACTCAGCCTTCTTCATGGTCCAACTCTCACATCCATACATGACCACTGGAAAAACCATAGCTCTGACTATACAGACCTTTGTCAGCAAAGTGACATTTCTGCTTTTAAATACACTGTCTAGGTTTGTCATGGAGAAGGCGATGGCACCCCACTCTAGTATTCTTGCCTAGAAAATCCCATGGACGGAGGAGCCTGGTAGGCTGCAGTCCCTGGGGTATCGAAGAGTCAGAAATGACTGAGTGACTTCACTTTCACTTTTCACTTTCATGCATTGGAGAAGGAAATGGCAACCCATTCCAGTGTTCTTGCCTGGAGAATCCCAGGGACAGGAGAGCCTGGTGGGCTGCCGTCTATGGGGTTGCACAGAGTCGGACACGAGTGAAGCAACGTAGCAGCAGCAGCAGCAGCAGCAGGTTTGTCAAAACTTTCCTTCCAAGGAGGAAGCATCTTTTAATTTCATGGCTGCAGTCACCATCTGCAGTGATTTTGGAGCCCCCAAAAATAAAGTCTGTCACAGTTTCCATTGTTTCCCCATCTCTTTGCCATGAAGTGATGGGACCAGATGCCATGATCTTCGTTTTTTGAATGTTGAGTGTTAAGCCAACTTCTTCACTCTCCTCTTACACTTTCATCAAGAGGCTCTTTAGTTCCTCTTCGCTTTCTGCCATAAGGGTGGTGTCATCTGCATATCTGAGGTTATTGATATTTCTCACGGCAATCTTGATTTCAGCTTGTGCTTCATCCAGTCCGGCATTTCTCATGATGTACTCTGCATTTAAGTTAAATAAGCAGGGTAACAATATTCAGCTTTGACACACTCCTTTCCCAAGTCACTCCTTTGAACCAGTCTGTTGTTCCATGTCTGGTTATAACTGTTGCTTCTTGACCTGCATACAGGTTTCTCAGGAGGCAGGTAAGGTACTCTGGTATTCCCATCTCTTTAAGAATTTTCCACAGTTTATAGTGATCCACATAGTCAAAGGCTTTGGGGTAGTCATTGAAGCAGAAGTAGATGTTTTTCTGGAACTTTCTTGCTTTTTCTATGATCCAACTCACCAAGTTGCACACACCAAGTTGTACAGTCTTTATATCTCAATAATACTTCAATAAAGTGGTTTCAAAACATGTAATCAAGGACTTCCCTGGTGGTCCAGTGGCTAAGACTCTGGACTCCCAATGCCCAGGGCCCAGGTTTGATCCCTGGTTAGGGAACTAGATACTACAACTATGAGTTCATATGCTGAAGCTAAGGATTCAGCATGCTGCAACTAAAGACCAGTGCAGCCAAATAAATAAACATTTTTATTTTAAAATGTAATAATTTGAAATATTATTCTTATAGAAAAGCATTCTGGCAATAGAGGAAAGCAGAATTTGCAGCACGGATTCAATACTGGGGCAAAGCACTGATGAGAGATGCTGATGGTGAGGATGGTGAGGTGAGGAAGTCACACATGGCTTTCTTAACGTTAATACCTGGTACTATGTGGTGCTGGCTCCTGAAGTAGAGAAAACATATGGAGCAGGTTTTCAGACCTGCTAACATAGGAAGATACGTTTGTTTTTAGCATGTTGCATTTGAAATGCCCAGAGAGATATTTAAATGGAAATAAATGTCCATTGAACTGTTGGGTTTTTAAGCTGGTAGCTTCAAACAAGAATGCAGAAGTAAGTTATTGAATTTGCCCAGAAAAGAGAGAAGGTGGCTAAGGAAGAAACCATGAGAAACACCATCAGGGAAGGAAGGATGAATCTCTTTCTCTCTCTGTCTCTGTCACACACGTACACACACATACAAGCTGAGAACCATCCAGAACAAGATGAAAATTCCATTTTGATTTTTTAAAATATGTTTCTAGTGTTTAACGCCACTATCATATTGGTTTCATATGGGTTAAAAAACACTGGCTCAAATTTGAGTGTGCAATCAGCAGCTTTGTTACTCATTTATCAACATTGCCTTTTAGCACAGCAACAGTATGTAGCTGCTGAATAATTCAGCAGCTGAACTGATGGCACAGTGGTAATAACGTGAAAAGGCAGACCAAAGGAACATTTTGAAGCCCAACTCTATGACTCTGTAATGATGGATTGTATTTGTGCAATGCTAGGAAAAGAGCCAGAACTACTAAGAAGCAGTTATGAGAGCACTAATCACATCAACTAGAGTCCAAATCTTTATCTTCTAGATCCTTTCCTGTACTTTCTGGGCAGCCAAGACAGATACTACTTAACCTACACTTAATTTCCTGGTCAGTAAAAATAATAATAGTGTTGCTATTGTTAATAAATGCTAAGTCGCTTCTATAGTGTCCGGTTCTTTGCCACCCCATGGACTGCCGCCTGCCAGACTCCTCTATCCATGGGATACGTCAGGCAGGAATACTGGAGTGGGTTGCTGTGCCCTCCTGCAGGGGATCTTCCTGACGGAGGGATAAAACCTGAGCCTCTTATGTCTCCTGCATCGGCAGGTGGTTCTCGACCACCAGCACCACCTAATAGGTTATTGTGAAGATTCATTTAACCTACACAGTGGTTTTTATTGTGCTTTATATATATATATAATATAATTTATACATATTCTCAGTGTTTGGTTGTATACTCTTCCAAGGTAATGATTATCAGCTTGGTTTTGGCTTGAAATATCCCTCCACTTTCCACATAAAGTAACTGAGGGGAAGTACACTGAAATATGGACATTTCCCTTTAAGTTTTCTAAGTTAGGAGCTAGTCATTTGTTTTTGAACCTTTGATCCCTTAGGCTCTTGGCCTCAAAACTCACTTTAAAAAGGCAGCAAGAATGTAGAAAAACAATTTCTCCCTATGGTACTCATTCAGGGCTCTCATTCCCAAATTCCATCCTGGTGGCCTTCCAGTCCTCAGTTTACACCATATCCTGTCTAGTCTGTGTCTCATATTGGCACATGGGATAGGGAATGGATTACAAAGCACAATTGCAGAAATTCAGAAACCGAATTATTTCTACCAGTTCAGTCCTATTTAGCCTTTGCTTCTTCTCACTAAGAAGCTACCCAGGTAGTGCAGTGGTAAAGAATCTGCCTGCCAATGCAGGAGATCCAAGAGACTTGGGTTCTATCTCTGAGGCGGAAATGGCACCCCGCTCCAGTATTCTTGCCTGGAAAATTCCCTGGACAGAGGAGCCTGTGAGCTACCATCCATGGGGTCACAAAGAGTCAGACATGACTGAGCACACACACTTCTCATTAAAACACTTCCTACCATGGCCCAGTTTTATACTTGGAGTTCCATTTTAATCTTGGCCCTAAGAATTTGCTTCAAAATAATACAACAGTGGGAAAAGTGGAAAGATATATGGATAATCTATATAATCTGGAAAAGGTCAGTTTTCATTCCAATTCCAAAGAAAGGCAATGCCAAAGAATATTCAAATTGCTGAACAGTTGCAATCATTTCACATGCCAGCAAGATTATGCTCAAATTCCTTCAAGATAGGCTTCAGCAGCATGTAAACTGAGAACTTCCAGATGTACAAGCTGGATTTAGAAAAGGTAGAGGAACCAGAGATCAAATTGCCAACATACAGTGGATCATGGAAAAGGAAAGGAATTCCAAAAAAATCATCTTTATTTCTGCTTTATGGACTATGCTAAAGCCTTTGGATGTGCAGATCACAACAAACTGTGGAATATTCTTAATGAGATGGGAATACCAGACCACATTACCTGCTTCCTGAGAAACCTGTATACAGGATGAGAAGCAAGTTAGAACTGGACATGGAACAACAGACTTGTTCTAAACTGGGAAAGGATACTTCAAGAATGTATATTGTCACCCTGCTTACTTAACTTATATGCAGAGAACATAATGAAAAATGCTGGGCTGGATGAATCACAAGCTGGAATCAAGATTGCTAGGAGAAATATCAACAAATCTCAGATATCCAGATGATGCCACTTTAATGGCAGAAGGTGAGGAGGAACTAAAGAGCCTCTTGATGAAGGTGAAAGAGGAGTGAAAAAGCTGGCTTAAAATTCGGCATTCAAAAAACTAAGATCATGGCATCCAATCCCATCACTTCATGGCATATAGATGGGGAAAATGTGGAAACTGTCAGATTTCATTTTGGGCTCCAAAGTCAATGTGGATGGTGACTGCAGCCATGCAATTAAAAGACACTTGCTCCTTGGAAGAATAGCTATGACAAACCTAGACAGTATTAAAAAGTAGATACCAGTTTGCCGACAAAGGTCTGAATAGTCAAAGCTATGGTTTTTTCAAGTCATGTATGGATGTGAGAGTTGGACCATAAAGAAGGCTGTGTGCCAAAGAACTGATGCTTTCAATCTGTGGTGCTGGAGAAGACTCTTGAGAGTCCCTTGGACAGCAAGATCAAATCAGTCAATCCTAAAGGAGATCAACTCTGAATATTCATTGGAAGGACGGATGCTGAAGCTCCAATACTTTGGCCACCTGATGCGAAGAGCTGACACATTAGAAAAAACCCTGACACTGGGAAAGATTGAGGGAGAGAAGGAAGCTACAGAGGACGAGATGGTTGAATGGCCTCACTGACTCAATAGACATGAGTCTGAGCACTCAGGGAGATAATGAAGGTCAGAGAAGCCTGGCATGCTGCAGTTCATGGGATCGCAGTCAGACACAACGTAGTGACTGAACAATATAACTACATATAATCCTATATGTAATAGATTTTACAATTGATAATATAATCCATCTATAGGCAAGATTGGCTTTGAGTTTGTAATTGTTGAAACTGGATAGAGGCTTGGTGGCCATCATTCTATTTTTGTATATGTTAAAAACATTTTCCCCAAAGAGCTGGGGGAAGCAGGGAGAGGAAGAGAAATTATGTAACCAACTATAAACCTATGAGACGGACTTTAAGATTTTTTTTTATATACTCTCTATTCTCAATTCTTTCCCACCAGCCTTTATTAATCTCATACCATCACCTATGTTCTTTTTCTGCCTTAGGAGCAATTATATGAGGTCCTATTTCAAGGAGGTAAATAGCTATCTCCTTAGCCCAGGCAACCTGTTTTTCTTTAAGGCAAGGAATAGCCTGGACATTAAATGCCTACCAGAGACATAAAGGTACAGGAAGCTGGAGCAGAACCTTAGATTGCCCAGAGGGCTCTGCTCCCTCTTCACAGACTCAAAGCTGAAGCACAAACGTGAAAGCAATTGCTTCATTCTTATAAATGATGTCGGCAAGGACCGAGATTGCAGAAGTGTCCCAGTTGAATTAAACTTCACTTGATGAGTACTTAACAAGATTATGTGTGTAAAAATGTACTAGATCTGGAATTGAACTCCATAAAGAGTATATACATCAAATTATGATATGGTCAATATATGTAACTCTAAAATGGTGGAAGTCTTAACCTAGTTCCTAAAAAATGGATAAAATTTGGATTAGAGAGAATATTGGAGAACTCAGAATTAGCAGATAGAGAAATTGGAATAAAGAAGTATGTGGGGTTCAGAAACACTAGAGTTCTAGCTTTTATTATATGGCTTTTAAGAAATGTCTTATGTGGCTCCAATAAGTTTTCAAATTATCAAGCAAACAGAGTTCTAATAATAAGATACAAGGACCACATATTAATAAGTATGACTACAGTTTTAAGAATTTTTGGAGCAAAGTCTCAATGATTTATACTCTAAGCCTGGTTGTTTAATCTGTATCTGGAGTGCATTAATCATTGATAGCTTCCCCTGTGTTTTAGCAATAAATAATCTGCCTGTAATGCAGGAAGTACGGGATATGCAGGTTCGATTCCCTGGGTCAGGAGGATCCCCTGGAAAAGGAAATAGCGACCCAATCCAGTATTCTTCCCTGGAAAATTCCATGACAGAGGAGCCTGGCGGGCTACAGTTCATGGGGTCGCAAAGAATCAGACACGACAGAGCACACCTACAAACACTCACAGTAACTTAAGGAAATATCCTACCACCTCAGGAAAAGATGGCTTTACCCACCACACCCTTCATCTGTTACCCTTAACTCTTCTAATTACAAAACAGAATGCAAACATTGAGATTAAACAGGCAAGTTTTATTATCAAATGTAACAATTCTACAAAAATTCAGTAGTATTGTAGTATTACTGCCTATCTTAAAGTCTTTCAGAGCTCTGGGCAAACAGCATCTTAAGGCAGCCAAGTATAAAGAACTATTTTTATGATCTTAAGTGCCAGTTATCACCAATTTTCACACAACATGGTTTTTCTTATTTTTCCTACTGCAGTTAAATGGACATTACTGGTCAGTGAAGAGGGACTGTTTGGCTTTCCATTTAAGGTATTAATCAAAATAATGCAAAGTAAATAAAAATAGCAGCCACATAAATCTGTATGGCATTGCATTCAAGCTAAGGACATTAAGAGGAACTTAAAGGAACATGTGCACTCGGTTAATCAAATTCGGTTTTTCTCTTTGGAGTTACACGAGGCAGCAGTACTACGTAGCTAGTGTCTACTATTGCACTTCTGGAGCATAAACACAGCTAAACCACAGTGCCACACACCGACAGCAGCACCTGTTCTCATCACATCAGTGTTCACCTCTCAGTCTAGCATGCTGACTATAACCCTAGGCTTTTTAAAAGTTTTAATTATTCGACAGTTAAGGCATTAGAGAAAAAGGATTAAGGCTATCTTATTATATACAAGCATTCACTTCAGTTAGTATATTGCTTTCTAGAATACATTGTTCAAATATTCTCATTTGTGATATTAAAAACTATGGAATTTCTTATTAAAGTCCGAAGCATCAATAACGGGAAAAGTACAGTATAAAATAATACATACGAAGCCACAGTATTCAGTTACAGTTCAAACTAGAAATTAATAACTACACATAGCTGCTTCATTTTTGGTTTTATATTTTGGCCCCTAGTTCATTTTTATTTACAACTGATACCCACTGAGAAAAAAAATGCAACTTTTAAACTATGTATGTTTTGTGATGGGTGTGCCATTTCTTCTCACTTTTCCAAGGTGTTTTAAAAATAGTTTTTGGTGGCTTTTAACTGTAAGACATTGTGATGGCCAAGAGCCATTTCTTGCTGTAAGTCTGGGACTTACATACTCCAAGACCTTATTCTTACTTCAGAAGAGCACATGATTGTGCAGAAGATGGGAAGAAGAGTGGGAACACACAAAAATGGAGCTTCCATAAAAGAGTTCCTGGTGGAGATGGCAGATGTCAGTGGAGTATTTTTTCCCCCAAGACTTAAAACTTAGGAAACACCTATGATGCCATATTAGCTGGTAGTAGTGGAGACACCCGATTTCAAATTCACATTTTAAATGCCTGTTTGCAGTGAGCAAGGAGCCAAGCATGCTGCTTGCAATGAGAATTTGGCTTCACTGGCTCAAATTTTTCATTCCACCAAAAGACAGGGCATTCGCCCACCGTCCAATGATGTTTGCTGAAAATACTGCAGCCTGAGTGTAGACAAACTTCTCCTGAAGTTGCTGGAAGTTGTCTTATGTCTGAAGGTTTCAAGATCCCCATACATCTTTCAAACACTGAAAAAAAAAAAGAACAAAAGAAAAAATTATAGTTTCTCAATTTTACAATTCTTAGTTGCCGTAAAAAAGATTCTGAATTCTAAAAGGTCTAAAAGTCTTAAAAGGATTCCAAATTTTTATTTTACACAGACATAATTGGTATTTACACAGCAAATTCTCAGGGAATACACTGCTGACAAGTGAAGTTTATGTGATAACTGGCATTTCTACAATACCCTAGCCATATTATCATGCATGGAATAATGTGTGTTTTTACCTCCCCACTTAAATCTTTTGTGAGGAGACTATTCTCTTCATTCCTTATTCTGGGTCCCCAGGTTATCCGAGCATTTTAGTGATAGTGGAGGTTCAATAATATTTTTTAAATAAATCGAGCCATTAAGACAAAAATTTGATATTAAATTCTAATGTAAGAAATTTCCAAAAAAATTCAAACAAGAATATTTGTATCAGTAAGAAGCACCGAGAGGGGACTCCCCTGGTGGTCCAGTGGTTAAGACTCCATGCTTTCAAAGCAGGGGGCACAGTTTCATAGCTGGTGGGAGAATTAACCACACATGTCAAATGGTGTGGCCAAAAGAAAGAAAAAAAAAAAGCACTAAATAATGACACTGTAGCAAAAAAGTTCTATATGTCAGTGACTAATCTATAAAAACCACCTTTATGTGGACTATTTCATCCTTACAACCACCCTATTATATTGCCATGTCACCCCCATTTTACAGATGGGAAACCTGAGGCACAGAGCAATTAAGCCAATTGGAAGATCTAGAATATGAATGCAAATTGGTTCTTCTGTGCTATTTACTTATATCCCACACACAATCTTTAAAATGAAAACTAACTAGGCATGTGTATACTTTCACATATAAATGAGAAACAGAAATAAAGATAGAAATACAGTTCTTCAGAGTTTAGTTCTGTTCATATGGCCAATTTGTAATTGTGGTTAATCCTAGATTTGTTTTAAAAGCAGATTCTGGGACTTCCGTGGTAGTCCAGTGGCTAAGACTGTGCTCCCAATGCAGAGGGCCCGGGGTTCGATCCCTGGTCAGGGAACCAGGTCCCACATGCCACAATTAGGAGTTTGCACACTGCAATGAAAATCAAAATCCTGTGTGCCACAACTAAGACTCAGCATATAGACCAAAAAAAAAAAAAAAAGATTTCAAAACTGGAATACAGATTTAGATTCAGGTACTCTTAAGAATAGAGAAACTTTTGTTTCTTTGTTAGAATTCATTTTTAAATGTGGTTTTCAAAGGGACCATAATTTAGCACTTAGCTTTAAAATACTATGCATTGAAACCTGCTCTTTGGATACTAAATTTGGATACGAAAATCTCTATCAATGACCCGACATTATTACTGTTGTCCAATATCTATTTTGTCTATCTTTTGGCCATAGCACCTGATTTTCCTTAAATGACTGCCCCGCCCCCAATCTCAAGGCCATAAAGAGGCAACTTTACCACTGAGCCCAACAAGTGACCCAGATATAGCCCATTAGAGTCCTGTGTGTCCTTGGCCACAATGGTTTCAGAGAGGGACTTAAGGTGAGGCCAGTGACACTTAAGCCCTGGCTTCCTCTGGACTCAGCAATGGAATGGTGGCCAGCCATGATTTGCTGCAAGTGTGGCACAAAGAGAGCTGGGCTGAGAGAGGCCTTGGACGCAGCCAAGTTGGTCAACTATGGACCTGTCTGTTATCAGAGTCAATGAATTCACCTTCCTCATTCTCAGCCCAGACTACTAGTATTCCAGTAGGAAATCACTGTAGATGCTGAAAGTTATACCTTCATGTTTTGTGAAAATGTGGACAAGTTCTGAAAAAATTAAAAGCTTAACTTTCTCAGACCTGCCTTTTAATCCCCATGGTATCCAATGGAATTTTAGAATTTAGCAATGCAACTGTAGATTCCTAGCTGTCAACAACAACAACAACAAAAGAAAATCTCAGACGGATAAGGAGAAAATGTTTCATATTCCTCTATAGCTGCAGAAAAGCAAATACTCTTATGCAAAGACAATTTTTAAGGTACAACTGCATATTTGTCTTTCCTTTCTAGTAAGATCTGCGTCAAAACATATAATGCTGTATTTTGCACTAAGTTGTCATTAAAAGTTCTATGTACATTTACAAAGAATTCTTTTAAGATATTTGGTTTCACCAACTGGTGTCATGTCCTATGGAATGAACCTACATCCCTTAAAAAGAAAAAAATGCCTGTAATTCTGATTACACTGAGTCCCCTACATAAGAACCTTCAAATTGCAAACTTTCAAAGATGCAAACGTGTGTTAGAGACCTGATGGCACTGGAAGCCCAGAGAAAGGACAAAGAGAGAAAAGAGGGAAGAAGTAAACAGAGAACTGAAGAGATTCACGACGCAGGAGGTGGCGAGGGGATTTTGTTTATTTGAGGAGGCACCGTTAGTCTTTGAGGCACAGCAGGAGTTTGCAGCAGCCATTCAGAATGCAATCCAGCGCTACTGTGTCATCTATGACGAGAAAAAACAGCTAGTAGCCAGACGTCGCTGGATCGTTTTTTTTCAACAGGGTAGACAGAAGCTAATCCAGCAAAGAACCAGATCCTGTGCCATCAGCGTCAGGTGTACGAGGGAAGCTGCAGCTTGCCCTACGTCTCCTATTGCTGCCAGTCCTTCGGCTGCCCCACCTCCCGTCCCTCCTCTGGTCAGTAGCTGCCCTTGTCTGCTCACTCCACGCCAGCCCGTGTGCCAGCTGCCCTACTGTACTGCTGTACTTTTCAAGGCACTGTATGGTAAGACAGAAAATGTTTTATTTCTCATGTTTGTTTTTTATGTATTATTTGTGTGAAAAGCATTATAAGCCTATTATAGTACCGTACTATATAGCTAACTGTGTTAGTTGGGTATCTAGGCTAACTTTGTTGGACTTACTAACAAACTGGACTTAAAAAAAAGTACTCTCGGAACAGAACTTGTTCGTAAGTAGGGGACTGTGTGTAGTTGTAATATTTCATTTCCTCCCAGTAATTTTGACATCTCTCTTCTGAAAAGTATAATTCATAGTTGGGATCTTTTATTAGGACAGAAGAACAGTTTCTTCTTCCTTTAAGATAAAATAAAACCCGTAACTCAAATTCTTTAATCAAAGAAAGGCTGTTTGTCAGTTGAGTCAAAAGAATCAATATTTGTCATTCTGGCCCATTTTTATAATCCTAGTTGGAGGAGGAAGAGAGAAGTTTTGTCCAATTTTCAAAGCTGCTCTTTTTATTCAAAAGATATCTTGAATTTTTGGGCCAGAAACTAAAATATCAGCCACTATATTGATCCAAAAGAAAAAAACAACTTTTTTTTCAATCCACAAAGTAATCCAAACTATATATTTAAGAGACCAAAAATAAAAAAACTACCCTTCAGGACTTCCTGGAGGCCCCATGGTTAAGAATTCACCAAGTAAAGCAGGAGACGCAGGTTCGATCCCTGCTGCAGAAGATCCCACACGCTGCAGGGCGACTAAGCCCATGTGCCACAGCTACCGCCCGCCAGCCCCTACTGCTGGGATTGCCATTGCAACTGCTGAGGCCCGAGCGCACGGAGCCTGTGCTCAGCACAAGGGAAGCCACCGAAACGTGAAGTCTGGAAAGTAGCCTCTAATCACTGCAACCAGAGAAAGCCCGAGTACAGCAACAAAGACCCAGTGTAGCCAAAAAAAGAGAAAACACACACCTATTCAAATGAGAGCTACACTGAGATTTGTTTTGTTTTGTTTTCCATAAAACTTAGGGGCTGTGACAATACCAGGCTTAATGTATTACAAGAGCTTCCAAAAATACCTTGTATACAGACAAAACTTTTCACACACACACACACACACACAAGGAAACTAGAAGCACTTAATCTTGGACTTTCCAGCTTTCAGAACCCTGTGAGAGACTAAACGTTTGTCGTTTATAAGCCAGCCAAGTCCACAGAATTGTGTTAAGACAGCCTGAATGGATGAAGCCATTTGCCAAGAGATCAAAATTGATACCAGCAGGGAGGTCGCCATGAAACTTCATGGGAGGGATCTTCACTTCCATGTACTCTGTCTTAACACCTACTACCCCAGTCTAACCACAAGAAAAAATTAAATCCAACTAAAGGACAGCCCACAAGACTTCAAGAGCAGTATAAAGCAGAACTGTCAAGGCCAAGAAAACAACCTAAGACTGGGACACTAACACAGGCCAGAGGACACCAAAGAGACAACCAACTAAATGTGAAATCTTAGACTGGATCCTGGAGTAGAAAAAGGACATTAACGAAAACACTAGTAAAACCTGAATAAGTCTGCAATGTAGATAGTAGTCTGCCCCTGTAATGATTATTGTGATCATAGCAACAAAATAGGTACTTGTATACAGAAAGAACCTTAGTTTGTGTAACTTTATACTCATTAATCCACCTGATTCTTAACACCCAAAAATGTTACATATGTAGAAGTTATTTTTTTCCCCAATTTTTACAAAGAAGGGAACTGTCCCCTCTAAAGAATTATCATCTCCTTATGTATGCAAAATGTAGTTGTAAATATAGTTAGGGAGCACTTGTTGACAAATTTAAATTTATGAGCTGACCCTGCCCTTTGAGATCCTAAGAGTGTGAGACTTGAAGCTCACAGTGAAAGTTGGGGCGACAAGAACTCTGGCCATGTGAGGAGACATTTTTCCAGCCAGTCATCACAACCTCCTTCTCTGAAGTGCCCCTTGGGCATCTTCAATAGCCTGTGAGCTGTCCTTAGGGGTTTCCTAGGACCAAAAAAGCAGGCATTATCTTTTGGGGGGCAGTCTGCAAATATAGGCTCCTTTGAGATGACAAGGCTACAGGAAAAGACAGACAGTGTGACTTCTTTACCAGGCCTCACCATGGGCTTTGGTTACCTTTATCTGATTCTATAACCAGCAGTGACATTGTTCTTTCAGTGAATTTTTACAGCAACATACTAGTTTCCTGTGGCTACTGTAACAAATTACTACAAACTGGTTACTTAAAACAAGGGGAAATTTGTTCTTAACAATTCTGGAGGCCAGAGGTCAGAAATGAAGGTGTCAGCCAGGCCGCACACCCTCCAGAGGGTAGGGTGCAGGAAAAAATCTACTTTTGGCCTCTTCCAAGTTCTGCTGACTACAGGTGTTCCGTGCCTTGCATCCACCTGATTGTAATCTCTCGTAGTTATACCTCCACCTCCTCTCTCATGTGTCTACCTGATCTCTGTCTGTCTCTTTCTTATAATCGCGCTTAGGGTCCACCCAGGTAATCCAAAATAAACTCCTCCTCTCGAGATCCTTAATTACATCTTTTGGGAGGTAAGGCAAAAGACACGGGTTCCAGGAATTAGGATGTAGACATTCTGCATCACTGTTCAGTTCAACGCGAACACTGCTGTGCTCTCATTTGCCCAGAGCACCAAGAGTGAAGCTGAAGCTGTGGGTCTTTGATCAGCTTGGTCACTAGTTGTACGACTTGTGAAAATCGTCTAATCCCTCTGGATTTCATCTCCTCTGACACATGGGGCCAAGGTACATGTCCTGAGCCCTCACAGGGCTGTGCTGAAACTCCAGTGAGACTGCAGATATAAAAGTGCTCTCAGAGCACAAGCCACTCTATTGGTGTCAAAGATGACTAATGATAATGAATTTAATATGCATGTGGATGAGGAGAAAAATATACAAATATACAGTCACAGTAACAGGTTAAGGGGAAAGAAACAGGTTCAAAATTCCTAGAGGGCATATAAAAAAAGAATTTGAAAAGAATCATTCACTGTAGCTATTTCTAGACGGTGGGATGATTACTGATTTCCTTGTAACTGTCTATATGTTTCAAATTCTTTACAAGGAGCACAAATACTTTTATGATCCTTACTTCCCAAGGTTGTTGATATAATTAAATGAGATAACTTATGCCAAGTATTTCATACAGTACTCCATGTGAGTTTTTAAAAATCCTCAATATAAAGGCAGATTAATCTGATGTTAAATGCAAGAGCCTGGACTTTAACAAAGGACCTGATTTGTTATCCTACCATGACCCCAAATATACAAACATTAGGATAGAATTTGGAGAAGGAAATGGCAACCCACTCCAGTGTTCTTGCCTGGAGAATCCCGGGGACAAGGGAGCCTGGTGGGCTGCCGTCTATGGGGTTGCACAGAGTCGGACACGACTGAAGTGACTTAGCAGCAGCAGGATAGAATTAGAGGTACTGAGTAATGGTCATAGTCAATTTAGGATATTTCAAAACGTCGCACTTCTAGTCAGTTTTTTTCTGGTCGTGAGGCTTCTGGGATCTAGCTCCCTGATCAGGGATCGAATTTGGGTTCTGGCAGTGCAAGTGTCAAGCCCTAACCATTAGACGACCAGAGAATTCCCCAATTCTAGGCATTCCTTATTCAAAACACGTACTTTGTGCACAGTATGCTGGTCAAGTTCACAGGCAGCATCAGGGAGATGAACAAAGAACACCTGAAGTGCTCTCATCGCCGTGTGCTAGAAAACGCAGTGGGCTGGGCTGTGGACCAGAAAATTCATTCACATTACCATGGATGTGGGCCCTTTGACAGCATCTTGAAACCTCACTGAAAATGGCAGAGAATCAACACTTCCAATCCAGAACTGGGGCTTCTACAACTTCAGAGTGATAGACTAAGACCCCCAACTGTCATTTTCTCAAACACAACACTGCAATGACAACATTTTTTTCTAATTTAGAATCCATGTGATTGAAGCCCACATAGTCTTTGGCCATGAAAATGGTTACCAAAAAATTTGAAAATGACATGCCAACAAACCAATTTCAGTAACCCAATTAAAAAAAACAACAAAAAAAAGAAAGAAGCCGCACTAATTCCTGACCATGTCCTTCCTTATAACTAGCTCTTTTAAGGAGATTCACACACAATGTTAATATTTTTTAAGGGAAGGTTAATTTAACTTATATGCAGAGTACATCATGAGAAATGCTGGGCTGGAAGAAGCACAAGCTGGAATCAAGATTGCTGGGAGAAATATCAATAACCTCAGATATGCAGATGACACCACCCTTATGGCAGAAAGTGAAGAGGAACTAAAAAGCTTCTTGATGAAAGTGAAAGAGGAGAGTGAAAAAGTTGGCTTAAATCTCAACATTTAGAAAATGAAGATCATGGCATCTGGTCCCATCACTTCATGGCAAATAGATGGGGAGAACAGTGGAAACAGTGTCAGACTTTATTTTTTTGGGCTCCAAAATCACTGCAGATGGTGACTGCAGCCATGAAGTTAAAAGACGCTTACTCCTTGGAAGGAAAGTTATGATCAACCTAGATAGCATATTCAAAAGCAGAGACATTACTTTGCCAACAAAGGTCCGTCTAGTCAAGGCTATGGTTTTTCCAGTGGTCATGTATGGGTGTTAGAGTTGGACTGTGAAGAAAGCTGAGCACTGAAGAATTGATGCTTTTGAACTGTGGTGTTGGAGAAGACTCTTGAGAGTCCCTTGGACTGCAAGGAGATCCAACCAGTCCATCCTAAAGGAGATCAGTCCTGGGTGTTGTTCATTGGAAGAACTGATGCTGAAGCTGAAACTCCAATACTTTGGCTACCTCATGCGAAGAGTTGACTCATTGGAAAAGACTCTGATGCTGGAAGGGATTGGGGGCAGGAGGAGAAGGGGATGACAGAGGATGAGATGGCTGAATGACATCACTGACTCGATGCACATGAGTTTGAGTGAACTCCAGGAGTTGGTGATGAACAGGGAGGCCTGGCGTGCTGCGATTCATGGGGTTGCAAAGAGTCAGACACGACTGAGCGACTGAACTGAACTGAATTAGTAGGGAGAAAAAATTATTCAAAAAGCTATCAGAATCCTTTTCCTCTAGGTTTAGTTTTAGAAGAGGAGGAAGACATGCAACAAAAACCTTGCAATCATTTTGGAATGAGGCATACTTAAAAGTATACCCAGATGAACTTTAAAAAACATTAGGCTAAGTGAAATAAGTCAGCCATGAAAGAACAAATACTGTGTTATTCCATTTATAAGGTAACTACAATAGTCAAGTGCACAGAAACATAAAAGAGAATAATGGTTTCCAGGGAGCTAGGGAAAGAGGAATAGGAGATTATGTTTAATGTTATTTAGAGTTCAGCATGAGAAGGTAAAAAGTTCAGGAGCTAGATGTTGCAAACAATGTGGATGTACTTAATGCCATGAACTGTACACTTAAAAAATGATTAAAATCGTATTATGTTATATATTATTTTACTACAACTTTAGAAAAGAGAAACTAGGAAAAAAAGTATAACCAACTTAATAGAGTTATCATATGACTCAGTGTTTCTATTCCTAAATATATACCCAAAATAATTTAAAATATTCAAATATTTGTACATAATTATTCATATCAGCACTATTTACAATACCCAGAAGGTGGAATTAGCCCATAAACCCATCAATAGATATATGGGGGAAAAAAAAAATCTCATATAGCCATACAATGGAATATTCAGTTCACTCAGTAGTGTCTGACTTTTTGTGACCTCATGGACTGCAGCACGCCAGGCTTCCCTGTCCATCACCAACTCTTGGAGCTTGCTGAAACTCATGTCCATCGAGCCAGAATATTAATTCTGACCTGATACAATGGAATATTAATCAGTCACAAAAATAGGAATGAAGTACTGATACATACTATAACATGGATAAACCTCAAAAACATGTGAAATGAAGTAGATTGGTTGCCGGGTCTATTGGGAGGGAAAACTGGGAGCTATTGCTTAATGGGTATGGGATTTTCTTTCAGAGTTGATAAAAATGTTTTGGAACTAGACAGAAATAGTGGTCGCGCAATATTGCAAATACACTAAATATCATTTAACTGTATACTTTAAAATAATTTCCAAATGGAAAAGTTTTCCCTATGCCAAAATAACATACAACCGTTTCCATATATATTGCTTAGATACTACACTTAGACGACAATCTTAACTTCAGTCTCCATTCCTTCCAAGATTTCTGTCATTTCTTATATCACATAAAGGGAAGAGAAGTCCCACCTGACTTAAAAAACATCAAGATTCTTGATCTCTGTTTGTTAGGCCCTTTATAATTTAACTTCCACAGCATGGAGCCTTACCTTCTTTTCTGAGGATGATCTAACTGCTGGGGCCCTTAAATACAAACCCATTCTTTGGATAGAGTCCTGGCCTGGTCACTTGTGTGTACAAGTCCATCCTCGGTTGCATACTAAAATGCAAGTTAAAACAAACAGGATCAAAAGATGGACAAACTATCACTACAGACGGTTAGTATTTCAACTGAATAGTTCTACCAACTGAATTATATACAGGACATTAAAACCATAGGAAACAACGCTGATACAAGACATCTACGTAACTGTGAATCTCAAATCGTTTCTTACTTAACATGTCTAAATATCATATAAATCTCTTCTAAGCGGGAAGTTAGATGAACATGCAGACAGAAAAAGAACAGAGTACCACAACATTACCAAACAATTCAGATCTTGTTAACAATACAGTTTCCATGACACCACAAGCATTAGCTATATTTGTAATATCAATCTAGTTCTCTCAGCAGTGCAGCAAGTTAAAAGCAGTAAGTGGCCCAAAGAGATAATGATTAAAGTCAGTACTTGGAGGAGAAAAAAAAATTAGCACTATTGAAAATGCAAAGCCACTGACAGCAAAGGTTAATGCAAAGGGCAAATGAAAAAGTTAAAGGACTAATATAAGGATACCTAAGAGCCCATTTCAGAATAAGAGGTCCATCAACTAAAGTAAAGACAAAGATTTATTTCCACGAACAGAATGATATCCTCATCACTAAATATTTTTATAGTAGTTTGCCTTCATAAATTCTCATTCTATTAATTTCACTTATCAAAATGGGCCTCACTCAGGTTAATTTACAAAAATGCAGATTTGATAGCAGAACCTATATCCTGCATCTTGCTTTAGTATCACAATTCTTCTCTTTTTGTAAATCAGCCCTTTCCAGCCCCTTCAACCCCAAATCAATTAAGGAAAAATTAAGTGGGAGTAGTTTTATAGAAAGAATTTTGCTGAGGAAAGGGGAACCATATATCTAAAAATTAAAAGTAACATTTATAAAAATGACATATGCCATTATTATATATATGTATGTTTTAAAAGACAGAATCAGAAACCATAAAGAGATTTCATTCATTCAAACAATTATTACCAAGGATTTGGTATTATTACCTACATAAATAAATTATGTAATTATGTAGGATAAATTTTAAGTAACCAGAAATCAAATGAAAACCTCCCAATAAATAAGCAACAGCAATAAAGGCCCCATATATAAAGACAGACATAAAGATTACACTTCAGAACAATTTTTTTTAAAAAGTCATCCATTGATATTTTTATTTTGTGACAAAGACATATCTAAAAGAACCTAGAGCTTCATGGTGAGTGGCCATTACTAAAATAACTGAGAAAAGGCAAAAAGAATAAGAAGGCAAGGACTCTTAAAGACAGCAGAAGATATAAACTTTTATGTAAGCGTGACATGAAATTAGATTATATACAAAAGATTTTGAATGTATGCATTTTAACTACCTTAAAACTATTCAAGAATAATTTGATATGCTGAATTAGATAACTGAGGTTCCTATGTAATCCTAATTTATCTATCCAGTTCATAAATTCCAAGCACTTCAGAAATGAAGGCAAATGCCTTGAGACAAAATAGCTTTGCAGAATCTTTTTGCTTCTGATTATACTAGGTCTGCTCCAACACTGAATAATTCCCTAGAGGCTACTAGAAGATAAAATAACTTCAATCTGTAGTAGTTTATCTTAATTTTGAAGCCTGTAAATCTTTTAGCCATAAATCTAGAAATAACTACTATTATGTGTTTGTGGTTTAATGAATACCCGTAAGAAGAGCAGTTTTGTTTACTCTCATACAGTTTATATGTATGACCACTTAATGCTATTCAGTTTGAATGTAATAAAAATTAGTCAAAACAACTGGAAAATCATGGGAGAAAACACAAAACTCAAATGTATTCTCCATGTGATTTTATCTTTTCAATAGCCATTGGTAAAATTCTCTCTTCGTAATCTAGTGAATCAGATATGAAGTTTGGGAAGCAACTATTTACCATTCCAAAGGATTCCAACAGGTAGGGAAGAAGCAAAGTATCTGCTGATCTCTGAAAAATAGCTTATGTCTGCAAAGAATGTGCTAAGCCAAGCAGTAACAAAACATAACTTTTGTCCAATTTCATTCAGTCTTTCACTATCAGACATAGATTTTCTTCAATTGTCAAAAAATATCCCATGATGGTAACTTGGTAGGTTTGGGGCATCCCCACTGACATTGCTTTAGCTGAGCTCCACAATCCTCCACAATTTATGGATTTGTTGTTGTTGTTCAGTCGCCAAGTCATGTCCAACTCTTTGCGACTCCATGGTTCATGGATACCAACCTTGTAAACCTATTCTAGGAGTGTGAGTGTAACTGCGCCTGCGGGCAACACCCTTACCGTGTTGTACGGTTAACGCTTCAGGACTTGATGATTAGGCCTACAAGTGCTTCTCAACTAATGACTCAAGCAAGGCTCAGCTCCAAGAGGAAAGACCATTTTTGCTTTTAGTGCAAGTAAAGACTGCAAGATACTGATTTTTAGACATTGTAGGGAAGAAGGAGTTTGGGTCTAACCATGTGATTTAAGGAAGGAAAAGTATCCTCTCAGGTGAGATGAGAATGAGAAGACTTTGCTTGCTTTTAACAAGCTCTTACCAAAAATCAAAGAACAACTGATGGACACAGGTAGCGTTAGAAAAATGGGACAGAGTAAAAATCAGTTTCATTAGTTATCATAAAAGAAACACTTCCTACAGCTCTTTTCAAAAGAGTTACCATCTAAAGATTCATTGAGTCACCCTTGTTTCTTCCATACCAGGCAGAAAGGACTCAGACTACTTTTTAAATACTCAAACTCTATTTTTTCGTTAGTCAACAATTTGACTTTGAAGAAAATTCCTTCTTAGCCAATCTTATTCTAGATGGAAAGACCCACACCACTGTGTGCAGAAACAGCTTTCTCAAAGTAGCCCAACTGAAAGAGAGAAAAAGAAAAGCACCTAAAATTAAGTGGAAGTAATTAAAATAGCATGGAAGAGCCCTAGATGAGTTTGAAGTAAGCACTCAGATAACGAATCCCCCGACTCTGGTTCTTCATAAAGCAAATCTATTTAAAAGCGTTTGTACACATGAGTGTCAGAGAATATCCTGGCTGCATTCTTTAGGCACATCAGCTTAAGTAATAAGGGCACTGAGTATTTTTCTTCTTCAAGGTACTGACCTGGTAACCTTGGAAGAAGTTAAGAATTTCCTTAACTCCAGTATTGTAGGCCAGGCCCTGCATTCTGACCACCGTGCCAGGCTGTGGAGGGACACCGCTAAGATTAGCAGCTGTAGGGAAGTAGCCAAGACTATTGGGCGAACCTGGGGGGCTAAAGGGAGAGAAAGCACAATGAACCAATAGAAACAGACAATGTCTAATATTTACTCTAAACACAATAGTTACTTAAAGAAACACTTTCTCAAGGTGACCCTTCTTAGAATTCTCAGTTCTCTCTCCCAAGGCAGGTAAGTACACCACAACTATTCTGTCCCCCGTTTCTACAAAAGCCCAAAGTTGGAAAGAAAGACAGAAGGGTTAATGCGGAGTTAAATGCAAGGTGTCCCCAAAGATCCGGTTCTGTCTGAGATTCTTAGAGAAGGAAGGAGAGAAGGAAACTTCTGCAGCCACTCAACCACAAAGCACCACTTCCAAAGCCCAGCTCACTGATGATTAACTGGCTAGTTACCAGGAATACTAAGGCAAGGAAAGTCATGAACGCAGAGGAATAACAGAAACCATAGCCAGAGACCAAAAGGTATACAAAATGATTGCTCCAAAGCACACACTGTTCTATCCCTGTATACAGCAGATGCACAACACAGTTAAGTACAGAACAACGTGAGAGCAAAGTGCTATAGCACCCATGAGTTATTTCTCCCAACTGAACTGAAAAAAAAAAAAGTGTGTATTGGTAAACTGGAAGGGATGCATAACAAATTACATTAACCACCATTAACATGAGGGGAAACTGATGGTGGGTCCTTTTAGTGTATCTGCAACAATTACCGCCAAGAAACACAAGCCACGTGAATAACTAATCATTCTTTATGTAGTAACTCAAATGATTACCATATTATGAAATTAGTTTCACCATGTCCCATACCAATCTGTTTTTCACAATTAGTTGCCCGATACTCATATATGCATAGGGATTTTTTTTATAAGTCATTAGCTTAAAAGAGCACTAAAGATACACAGCTTTAGATTATTAACACAAATCATTCTAAGTAGGTAATTATCCACTTCAAAGACTAAAGACATAATGAAAGGGACTAAAAATTGAGATTATCTAGCCTACATAATCCTAACTGATGGGTTAACAGGAATGATACCAGATGGTGAATCCAATCCTAGCCTCCATTTTACTAGCACAGTAAGCCTGAACAAGTCACTTAATTTTATCATTTCTTAAATGGGAATGAAAACATTTCCTAGTTTCACAGAATTGTCCTTCAGCATCAATGACTTAACGTATCGAAATACTCCACAAACCATAAAACGCAGTAATTTGTTGTTCTGTTATTATTCTCACTCTTGCTATTTCCATCCCCATTCTTCCATTTCATCATATCTAAAATATGGAAGCCTGAAAATATTACTTGACATCAAGCTGCCCATAATCTAAGTCTCTAAAACAGTAATTCTCAACTCATCTGCATATTTGAGTTACTTGGAGAGATTTTTACAACTCTCTCCAAGGAGAGTCTGTTTAGAGACCAAAAGTCAATCCATGTATAACTGTGAGAGCAGAGAGGGAATGCTGATCTTTAGGGCTGAGAGGGACTTTAGCCATCATTCAGCCACACCTTCTTGTTTTCACAGAGGTAGAAACGGAAACTAAGAGTTAAATGATTTCCCGAAGGTCACACAACCAGTTAGCTCTTCACAAAACCAAAGAACTACCCAGACTTCTTACCTCCTAGCTCAATGCTTCCCCCCATACAGGCAGCATTCATTCAAAGCAGCAAGGTTAGAAATATAAGATCAATGCACAAAATAAATCAATTACATTTCTGTATACTACAATAGGGCTTCCCTTGTGGCTCAGCTGGTAAAGAATCCACCTGCAATATGGGAGACCTGGGTTCAATCCCTGGGTTGCCCTAGAGAAGGGAAAGGCTACCCACTCCAGTATTCTGGCCTGGAAAATTCCGTGGACTATATATACAGTCTATGGGGTTGCAAAGAGTTGGACACGACTGATCGACTTTCACATATATACATACACTACAATGAACAACCTAAAAATGAAATAAGGAAAGCAATCATTCACAACAGCATTAAAAGAACAAAATATTACAAAAAAAGTGACAAAGGAACAGCAAGACTTACACACTAAAAACTATGAAACACTGTTAAAAAATAGAAGTCATCAAAATAAATGGAAAGACAGTCCATGTTCATAAACAGACCATTTAATTTTGTTGAAATGGCAATACTCTAAATTGTATAGATTTGATGTAATAGCTATCATATTCTTTTTTTTTCCCCCAGACATCAACAAAACTGAAGCTAAAACATATATGGAATTACAAATGACCAAGAACAGCCAAACTTTCTTGAAAAAGAGCAAAGTATTTTGAATTTCCTAAAAACTTTACTAAACTTTGGTGTGGTACCTCCATAACGGTAGGCAAAGATCAATGGAATAGAATTTGAGAGGCCAGAAATAAACTCTTACATTTATGGTCAATTTATTTACTCGTTTGTTTGCCCATGGGATCCCAGTTCCCAGACCAAGGATGGAACCCAAGGCCCTCAGCAATGAAAGCATGGAGTCAACCACAGGACTCAACCGAAGTCCCTGGTCAACTGATTTTTGACAAGAGTTCTAAGACAATTTGATGAGAAAATAACTCTCTTCAGTAAATGGTGCTGAACAGTGAAATGTTCACATGCAAAAGGATGAATTTAGACTTTTACCTTACTCTGTATAAAAAACTAATTCAAGATGGATAATACACCTAAGTACAAGAGCTAACACAACAAAACTCTTATAAGAATATGTAGTAATACATTTTCATGACCTTGCATTCTATATGACAAAAGTACAAGTGAGAAAAGAAGAAATAAGTTGAACTGCATCAAAATTTAAAACTTTTGGGGAATTAGTCCCTGGTAGTTCAGATGATAAAGAATCTGCCTGCAATGCAGGAGACCTCGGTTCGATCCATCGGTTGGGAAGATCCCCTGGAGAAGGGAAAGGCTACCTACTCCAGTATTCTGGCTTGGAGAATTCCATGGACATACCAAGGGGTCACAAACAGTCAGACATGACTGAGCAACTAACACTTTCTACTTTGACTTTTTTATTCTGGTGATCCAATTGTTAGGAATCCATGCTTTTACTATGTGGCATGGCCAGAAACAAAACCCACCAAAACTTAAAAACTTTTGTGCTTTAAAGGACATCATGAAGAAAATGAAAAGACAACCCACAGACTGGAAGAAAATATTTGTAAGTCATATAAGATGTCCTACTTAGAATATATACAGAAACTTTACAACTAAAAAACAGTAAGAAAAATTGCTCAATTAAAAAATGTACAAAGGACTTCAATAAACTTTTCTCCAAAGAAAACGTGTGAATGGCTAGTAAGCATGTATAAAGTTGCTCAAAATCAATAGTTAAATAAATGTAAATTAAAACCATAATGAGACAGCAAATCCACACCCATGAAAATAGTTAAAAGAGCTGAAAAGGATGTAAAGAAAGGAAAAATGCCAAAACATTGTTAATGGGAATGTTAAGATGGTGAAGCCCCTTTGGAAAACAGTTTGGCTGTTTCTGAAAAGTTAAACGTAAAGTTACCATATGACCCAGCAATTCTACTCCTATGTACATACCTAACTAAAGAAAGCTGAAAATCTAGGTCCACACAAAAACCTGAATGCAGATGTATACAGCATTATTAATAGAATAAACAACTCCAAGTGTCTGACAGCTGATGATAAACTCAATGTTGTATACTCCTACAATGGAATACTGCTTAACCATAAAAAGGAATGAAAACTGTTGATCCATATTACAACGTGAATGAACCTCAAAAACAGGCTAAATCAAAGAAACTAGTCATGAAAGACCACAAATGGCGTTATTCTGTTTATATGAAACATCTGAACAGGCAAATTCATAGAAACAGAAAATATATTAGTAGTTATTTAGGGATGTAGAAGGGGCAAGTAAAGTGGGTAGAAGGGAAGTGAACTTGAGTTGTTACTAATGGACACCATGGTTCTTCTAGCGGTTACTCTGAAATTAAATTGTTAGAAGCACTTCCCTAGTGGTTCAGTGGTTAAGACTGTGTTTCCATTGCAGGGGGGTATGGGATCAATCCCTTGGTTGGGAAACTTAAGATCCCAACACTCTGCAAAAAAAAAAAGTCTCAGATGGACATAGTACCAATAATGTAACCGGTACTCAAAAGCTGCCAAGATTAAAAAACTGATAAAACCACAAAAGAACCCAAGGGTTAGGGTCCAAATGAATGAGTCAGCCTAACACTGAACGCCGAGTTCCTACAGGGCATGCAGAGACTGTATAAACTAACAAGGAGACTGACCTTGAACTGCTAAGAAACCCTGCTGGGGCTGCCTGAACCAGCAAAGACCCGAGGGGAGGTGAGAAGAAATGAAGAGAAAAAGAAAACAGCATGGTGGGGGGTTCTCCTCGAAGGTTTATTTTCAAAAGACTACTAGAGCATCACAGTTATGCAGACACTGCTGCTGAGACTCAGTCAGCAGGTGACCCTGAGATCGTGTTAAGAACCTTCTGGAGTGAGGCTCAGAGGGAGGGGATATATGTATACTTGTGGCTGGAGTCAAACACGTGAGTTATAAAGTGGAAGATCTCCTCCATGGGAGCACTCCACGTTCTATGGATTTGAGTAATAACTCTCAAACTCAATGTGGAGAAAAACTTGATTTCCCTGAGAAATTTATGACTTTCTTTCCTTTGAAATTATGAGTGTGCAATTCAAGTTTCCTCCTGCCCAAAGCCCATGATTGTTATGCCAATATTAATCGCCTAAGATTAATTTAATTGCCAGACTATCAAACATTTCCTATCTTATATTTTTAATCAAGTCTTAATTTATATCACAATTTTTTTTCAAATACTCTGTATCCTAATACATCACTGCAAATTCTTTTTCAGCACAGGGAAAGATATATGAAAACAGTGAAGGCCAAGGTGTCTAACAACCAAGAAAACTATATACTCTTTTGAAAACAGTTCTCATAATACAATACTCTTTCATTTAACAATTACAAATTACTAAACATTGGCAACACGGATAGCATTCCAAAGTAGAAGTAGTTATAGCATGACAAAACAATGTGATGACTCGTCATACTTCTCTAGAGGACAGAGATCAAAAGCATTACCTACCTTATTAGAGAAAGAGGTTAAGGGAAAAGAAAATTAGAGAAGAGAATATACTCTCCTCTGAATGAGTCACAATACATCAACACATTAACACAGAAAACATCCTGAGGAGTCTTACAAAAAGAAATCTGGTTTCTACTTCCTTGCAAAATTACCACACTGAGTCTTGTTTAACAGTTATGAACGCCCCTAGTGACATAAAGACCCTATATTTGGAAAGTGACTGGAGAAACAACGTTTTAATCCTAGCAAGTGTAAAGGCTGGAATCAATTTTCATTTGGAAATTTCTGAACTAACTTGTTCATCTGAAGTGAACAGTCTCAAGAAGGCTGACTTTGCAACATTCTTTTGAGCTTAATACTCATGTTAAAAAAAAAAAAAAAAAACTCATGTAGATGGACTGGGCAGTACACACGGATCCTCCATTTCTGTTAGCTCTTCTTAAAGGCTACAAGTCTCTCTTTCCAAGTGCATCTACCTCCTGGAGAAAGTTTAAGTAACCAACAAATATAAAAACACTTTGGAAGGAATAAAGAAATCTTTTGAGAATCTATTTCACCAAAATAGTAAGCAAATTTAGGTACTGTCAAATTGTTTGGTAGCTAAACTTAAATTTACTCCAATTACGTTAAAGATTACAAAAATTTAAACCCCCTACTACATTTATCATAATATGTTCCAAACACATAGTAAAGTTACAGACTTCTTACTCAAAACAAGAATTGTCCCCACAAAGCTTCCTTTTACATTTGAAAACTACATCCAACACCAGAAATTATTTTAAAAGTAATCTTTTTGCTTGATTTAAAGCATAGAATGATAACTGATCTTACATATTTTGAGAACGACAGTTTAAAAAGTAGTATTCTGAGGAAAAGCTGTAGCTGAAGAAGCAAGCAAAACACACTGTGATCCATGCTATGTTACAACAATTTCCAGAGAGGCACATTTACAAAAGCTATTATTTTGGAAACTACTTTTGGGTTTTTGTTTTTTAAATGCACTTCTGTCTTATTTTTGAATAGGAACTGAGGACAACATTGAAAGGCACAATAAAAGCAAGCAGGAGGGCTCCACCACCTTCTTTCCCCCCAAATCACACCCTGTCTAGAAGCAATCCCATTCTAGTTTTGTGGTTATTATGGTTTATTTTGAACTTAAATGAAATAAAAAGTCAATACTCTATTATTAAATAAATTCATAGACAAATGTCAGTTTTTCCTTTAACCCTACTTCAGTGCAGTAAATATATACCAAGGAAATGCTTACATAGGGCAGGGGAGGCAAAAGAGGCTTATTTTGTTTATCAAGATAGGCATACGTGTTCTAGTTAAGTTTATCTGCTTTAACTAAAGTTATCAATACTTAAGGGCTTCTCAGGTGGCACAGTAATGAAGAATCTGCCTGCCAACGCAGGAGACACGAGATATGGGTTCGATCCCTGAGTCAGGAAGATCCCCTGGAGTAGGAAATGCAACCTACTCCAGGATTCTTGCCTGGAGAATCTCATGGACAGAGGAGCCTGATGGGCTGTAGTCCACGGGGTTGAGAAGAGTAGAACACAGCTGAGCATGAGTGCAACAACAGCATTAACACTTAAGAATAAGGCGCTTAGAGATACACGGGGCACATAAACAGCGACACGTGAAAGAAATGATGTCTGGGTTTCTGTGCTTTAAAATGTCCTCAATATGACGACACCAGATTGGCAAAATATTGAGTAATAGATATATTCCCAAATTACTTGTTTGAAAATTTCTGTCATAGGTTTTTTAAAAGCTATGCTTGAAAATAACATTTTTAAGAAAAAGAATCGGGGAAAAAAACTTTATATATTGAAATCAATTAAGTGTTCTGAGTAAAGTTTTTTCCTTGAAGTTAAGAATTTTAAGTATATTTTAAATTCCCTGAGTTACTCATTATATAAGGTCTTTAGTAAACAACTATTTCTTCCATGAAACTACACTGAATTCTCAGGCACTGACAGTATACTCTATGGCCCACAACAGTTCTTGCTTATGTCATTTAGAAATGACATTCAAATTGGGAAAGAAAAACAAAGCTGTTTCCACCAGCAAATTATCTGGTGCTTCTTTATTATTGCATTGCCTGATATTGCATGAATATCACATTTTCCAACATTCTAGTGTCATTTTATTGCACGCTGAGTTCCAGCTTGCATTTGTGACACTAAGTATTTGTTATAAAATAAAAAGACATTTTTAAAACAAGAATTCTTTCTTTTTCTTGGTCCTATCAGAAAGCTTTCAGCAAGTAAATCTGGCTTCCCCAGTGGCTCAGTGGAGAAGAATCTTCCTGCCAAGCAGGAGACATGGCTCAGTCCCTGGGTCAGGAAGATCCCCTGGAGAAGGAAATGGCAACCCATTCTAGTATTCTTTCCTGAGAAATCCATGGACAGAGGAGCCTGGTGGGCTACAGTCCATGGGGTCACGAAGAGTCGGACACAACTTAGTGACGAAACAAGTTCAGGTGTATATGGAAGGCCTCTGTACTGTTTGTTACATGGCGTGTGAACCTACATTTATCTCAGTAAAACAAAGGAGACTGGAACAAGAAAGCCAAGTTTTTCAAAACAGCAAATGCAGGCATCTCTCAGAGGGTTGGTATTCTTTTGGTTCAAGTACAAAGAATTTCAGGAGAGAATACAAAAATGACATGACAAACCAAGCACTGTAGAATGTCTCACTATTAGTATTTAATGCTTGGCTAGAAAGGAGCTGGTTTCACATAATGGGTTATCCCCCAAAATAAAAGGATCCCTCATCCAACCCCACCCTTTCTTGTGGGCATGCAAATAAAGCATCCCTCATTAAAAATGTCAACCACCCCCTTGCCCTCTACTTTGGTTCAAAGTGAATATGTTATTAGTTATATGTCCTACAAAAGGTGAGGCAATGGATATACACAAGACATTTATGTTAATCCATCTTTCTTTAAATTATATGACATTTAGCTGAAGATCTAGCATGTTTCTTACCTGTGCTTATAGCTCTGATGCAAAAGAGAATATTCTTTTCTAAGAAAAATGAGAGGTCAGAACAAAAGGTAGGACTTTATGTAATAGGAGAGAAAAGGTGTAATGGGAGAGAAGTTTTGAGTGATAAGCAGGGTGGGCATCAACACTTCTTTTGTATCCTAGGCTAAGCTCTGGCATACCGGGTTCCTGAAACCTTCTTTCAAGTGGAGAAAGAAAAAACCAATGTTCTTAAGCAGCAAACAGAACCACTTGTTTTAATTTCACTAGCTCTTCAAAATGCTGCTGTCACAGCCACACATTTAGACTGCTAAAAACTCATCTAGTTAAACAAAAAGCAATTAACTGGTTCATTGCTCTTTTCCTTACATGTTCCTCAAGTAATCCAAATCCTTACAGTGAGAGATGCTATCAGTATATTCTCAGAGCAATACCCACTGGAAGATACACCAAGTAGGAGGACGTAAAACAAGAACAAATGCCCTCTAGCAGAAGGAGCCCTTTGAAGTCACTGACTTTGCACAGGGATGAATTCTGTTAGCTACCCTATGGCAGAAAGAGTTCATATTTTATTAACCCTAATATTCCAAATGTGTTGCACACAGAGGTACTGAATAACAGCTTGCCCAGATAAATTAATTAAAAACAGGTAAAAATCAGTATCATTTTCTGAGGGGCCTGCTTTTAAAAGTTTGCAAAATATGTTAGCATCTTTAAAGTAATGAACATATGGCATTAATTTGAAGTCAGACAGACAGCTTTCATTTAAAAAGTGGAGGGACAACATCCTATGATAAACCATAATGGAAAAGAACAAGAAAAAGAAAATGTGTATAACTAATCACTTTGTCGTACAGCAGAGATAAACAACACTGTAAATCAACTATACGTCAATAAAGTTTTTTTTTTTAAGTGGAGGGAACTTAAATTTATTTCTAATTTGAAAAGAGACAAACTCCAGAGCTTCCGATTTAATATCCTGTTTTAGCCTGAAGTATACTATCTCCCATTTTCCTACACATCAGTAAATAAGCCAAAATATGCTTTCAACATTTATATTACAGAGTCTCAAATGCCTTACAGTCATGTGAGGTTAGAAATTAGTGGCGTTCTCCCAAAACTATGAAATATTTGATGGCTTTTGGAATATTTTTTTAGATTATATCAGACTTTAAGTCTGGTTAACAGAACATTCCAATGTTTGAACACTGTTTGTGTATATAATTTCCTAGAATGAGGGACATGAAAATTCAAATAATGAAACATACTAGGAGTTATTTGGAAATATTAATTTAAATACAACACACAAGCATGATTTAAAAATCCCACTTTTGTGAAATTGTTCCCAAGAAGTATTTAACGATCAGTATGAGGTTTAATAGAGAAAGATACAATTAGATGTCTATAAAAATACAGGAATTTTAAAATTATGACATATTTTCATTCTTAGAAAGTTACATGAATGCGAAGTAACTTGTTAGTTATGGGAAGTTACAAGAGTGAGGTAAATTTGCAGATATTCCTCAGGCAAGAAGTCAGTGACATACTGGCAAGTTGAAAAAAACCAACCAAACATATGTTAGCATGTCACATTATTTACAAGCACATAAATGTGTATGTTCTCAAATTGATAACTGAGGTTACTTTTGGACTTAGAGTCATGTAAAATCTGAATCTACTTTTACTCACTACTTCTATCCTCTTAGACTTACTAAGGAGGACATTACAAACTTTAAAACTACTAGTAGAAAAAAATTACAGGAACTATTAAGCCATAAATCAGTTTCTCTTGCCTTTGGGGCTTCAGTTCCAGACTTACGCTCCCAACTCACTATGATGGGAAACTATTTCTAAGAGATTCCTTCTTTTAACAGTGTCCAGAGAGCAAGGCAATGATGGAATTGGAGGCTCTCCAAGTGTATTACAGGCACAAGAAAGTGCCCCCGACACCCAGGGGCACGGAGCACCCCACTCCTGGCATTCTGATGGCACGAGAAAGGAAGACCAAGATCTTTCTTATAACCAGAGCCGCTACCAGCAAGTGCCTGTCACAGGCTCCAGAGAAGCTGACAGATTGGGACTGGAGTGGGTGCCTGACACAGTACTCAACCAAGAACAACTGCTCACGCTTCTGGGCCTTTTCAAATTTTCCAGATGGTCAGCTGATGATTATCATGGCTTTCTCACTGTTCTTCCCCAATAAAGAAAATTTTCAATATTTTCCATTTAAAAACAAGAATGAAAGTTTTTAAAATTCCTAAAAAAGTACATTTATTGGCTGCAAGCTTCAATGCTACCAAGATCTCAATGTTCTTGCTCCCTCTGAGGAAACCGTAGATGGAGAGGGCACGGAAATACAGCGGGACAGGGAATCCCCTGGTGGCCCAGTGGCTAGGACGCCACACCCCACTGCAGGGGACTCAGGTTTGATCCCTAGTCGGGAAACTAAGATCCCGAAAGCCATGCCACAAGGCCAACGAAATTCCCCAGCCAAATAAACAAGCAACAAAAATAAAAAGCCACAGTGTGACATAACTCTAGAGATCAGACAGGTAAGTTCCAGGCCAAAACCTCACAGGTACATTGGTGGATGTATTCAACGCATCTATTTTAAATAGCTTGAGAAGGCAAAAACAAGGCCCTTATGTACCTTAGGAAAAAATGTGAGCAATATTGCTTGTGCCAAAGTAAAATTTTTATTTTAATAAAGTGAACTGGTTAGTAACTAAACACAAGACTTAAAAAAATTTTTTTTTGAAAAGATTGAGAATGAGAGGACATTCTATATCCAAGTTAGAATCACAGGCAATCAGACCTGGGAAGGACTCAGGGACTCCAGAAACATGGCTGATCCCATCACTGTTTAAGAACCAGAAAGGTTAAGTGAACTGCTGCAGGTAGAAGAAGAGATGAGACTGACGAACTCTCTCCATTATATCCTGTTGCCTCCAAGAAATTGAGAACAACTAAAAGCAATCAGATTTAAAATATGTTGAGTCCAAGAAAGTACTGAAAAATCTCATTCTGGACTTGTTAGTAAAGACTTAGAGGGGAAAGAATACAAGCCCTACAAAATTTAAAACAGCTTTCATCTATTTTGGGCTGACATGAATTCTTAAAAATGAACTGCCCTCACCACAGATTTTCTCGTTTTGTAATTCATTCACTTGATACTGTCACTCTTTTATAATGATTACTGGGCTAACTCACGAACAGCCCTAAAACAAAAGGAAAAAGGGAAATTGTATACATAAGTAATCTAAAAGACTATGCTGTCAATAAGACATGGATAAAAAAATAAACATTCTGGTTGTCTTGAAACAACCTTCTTGGACAGAGATATGTATGACCAGAAACTGCAGCCTGCCATGCTAACCTTCCATGTGGCGGGCAACATTCTTTTGTGGACTCAGGCGGCGGCTGTCAAAGGAGTCCTTTGTTCCTGTGAGCCTTACCTGGGGTAGTACGCCGTGTAGTTCATGAAGAGCTGGGTGCCCGCGGGGTAGTACGCTGTGGAGGGCTGCAGCGCTCGTGGGTTCAGGAGCACTGAGGGCTGGTAAATGGCAGCTTCAGTAGGAATAACTGCTGCGGGAGCTGGAAATGTGTAGGAGGGAGGGGACAGGCCTAAACAAACAGAGAGAGACCTTGAGATATATTAGTGATATTGACACATGGAAGCACTGAGGCCATGAGGTCGCCCTTCCATACACACATTTGAAAGAAAGAGACCAGTTCTGTATACCATCCCAAGCAACTGCCTTTTGATTACATAGATAATATGTAGGAGCAATCTCAAATCTCACACACTCCATCTACCTAAAGAATGGTTCTTAGCTTGAAATTTGGGGGAAAAAAAACAGTTCCAAGTGGACTTTTAAGTCTTCTCAAAATTTCATGACACATTTTTTTTTTTTTAACCCTGCTCCTAAGTGCAAGAAACCACAAACTCACTCTTTGAGGAAAGAAACATGGGACAGACTGACATCTCGTGTAGCTTCAAACTAAAAGCTTTCTTTTTTTTCCCTTTTGAGAGCTATACTGCCAGTATGGAGAGAATTCGACTCTACAGCACAGCATGAGGACAGTCAGGGTAAAATACTATTCATCAGGACCGTGTGCTATGCCAAAGCATAGACTGTGACAGAGCAAAGTGACCTAAAACAAGCAGATTATCTCTGTATTGTGCACCCTTCGAGGCACCCAGAATATGGGTTTTCAAAACTAATCGACATCTTCAGACCAGTGCAAAAAAAAAAGAAATAAGTCAGATTCCTTGAAAAAGAACCCTGAAGAAATAATATGTGTAAGTCTTCCTGAGAGGCAGCTGATGAAAAGTGGATTCAGATTAGATTAGAAAGGACTGGATTTTTTGTCTTCTGGCTATGCAAAGTCTTTGAAGACAGCAACTCACTTAAGTCAGACCACTTGCTGGTCCCTAGCTTTAATGTATGGGATGAGCACCACTCTCCAGGACACCTGCACCCAACAGCAGAGATAACCGAGCGGTGGCCTGAATGTGGGGTCCCTGACTTCACTTTGCAAACCTAGGATCACCTAATATATTTTGCAAACAGCTGAGGCCCAATGGATAACTTTTCACATGAAAATCTCTACTGTCTTTGGCTCTTAGAGGTTTCTGTATGTCTATGGAGATGAGTAAGTTAGCTGAATAAGGGTACACAAATCCGAGACCTGAGAGTGCCCTGGGGGCCTAGTGGTTAGTATTCTGGGCTTTCACTGCTGTGGCCTGGGTCAGTCCCTGGCTGGGGAACTGAGATCCCGCAAGCCAAGCAGTGCAGCCAAAAACAAACAAACAAAACCAAAAAACCCCAACCCCTCCAAACAAACCAAAAACCCAAGACTAACATATTGATCTCATATTCAATTTTGGGGTGCCTCCTTCATATCCATCAAAAACTGTTACATGTTAGATACCTAGTGTGTAGATAATTTTAAAAGTATGATCCCTGGCCTAAAAAGTCCAGAGAAAGGGCAAACAGACCTGAGATGCCTAAGTCATAAAGAGAGGGTCATCTAAAGTGAGTTGGCAGAAAAAAATAAGTGCAGTAGAACAGGCATCCCTGGAGAGAGAAATGGCAACCCACTCCAGTACTCTTGCCTGGAGAATTTCCACGGACACAGGAGCCTAGCAGGCTACAGTCCAACGGGTCGCAAGAGTCGGACATGACTAAGCGACTCAACCACCAGAACAAGCATAAGAGATGCAAAAATTGGTTCTAATTTTTTTAAAGTAGCAAACTCTTCCACTAAAATGACAAACAGCTGAATTTTAATTAAAATCTTTAGAAGTTAGTAAAAATACGGAAGTAAGTTTTTATGTAAAAATGCATTTAAATTTTGAAAAATTATTATTTTAGGGTTTGTGATGGGGGAAAGAGAAATGCAAGTCTTATGGAGCCTGTAATGACCATTTTTTTCCACTAGGAAGAGAGAAGTAAAAATGTATCACAGTAAAAGAACTGGGGTTATACATGATGGAGAATTTCCCTTATCTTACAATGCTTGATAGATTAGCAATAAAGGAAACTGTAAAAGTTACTGATATTATCAGTGGTTTATGGACAGGAAACACACAACAGATTGCATTAAGATATCCACTTCAGCCCAATAAGAATGTTTTAAACTTTATAGTCATTAGTGATCAATTCTTAGATATTCACCAACAGCAAGCAGCAGATAAATGGAATATTAGCATTTAGGAATTCCAAGGGCAATAAAGGATTAAGCCCTACCAAATGTTCTATGAAAAATAGTTTATCAAATAGGTTTATTGGTATGGATTCCTCTTTACTAGAAAGTGATGTCTTAACACTCCACATTTTATTGGAATCAAGCACACCATCCAGTTCACTTTCTTAGTTATCTTTGGACTATACTTTGAGTGCTACATTCTTTAAACATACCCAACATACTTCCTAAGAAAAAGTCTTATTCAAAACTGAAAACTTTGTCAGGAAATTCAAGTTTTGAACATCAGATCCCCAAAGGTTCCTTAGTCATGAACCGGAAGTTGGTCTCCATGCTAAAGGGCTTATTCCTCTCAGACAGGATTCCAGATGGCTTGCACCCAGGTGCCAGTGAGCAACAGCACGGCCTGATTTAAGCACTGATCCTGTGATCCAATGGTAACTTTGGCTAATTCATTTACGCATTTTAGTTTTTACTAAGCTGCTCATTCCAGATATCCCGGAGAGCAAGAGAGATGCTCTTCAGGTTATCTTTCCCCCAAAATACTTAATGCTCAAAAAATTAAAAATGCAAAATGGGCATCAAATCACCCTTTGCTTTAAAAAAAAAAAAAAACAAAACCCACAATATGTTGCGGGAAAAAAACAAAAAGGATCTGTTATATTTATTTTACCTTTAAATGCGTATTAAAATATCTACATAGCCAGGTTGCCTCCCAGAGTCAGTGCTTATCTTGAGCACACTAAGCTCCAGAAATCAAGTGCTTATCACTGGAAAAGCAAGAATATAATTTGAAAGGAGGTATATGTAGCATCTCTAATTATGGGTGTCCACAACCAAGGTCTTAAATGATTACCAGATACTACCGATTCCAGATGGGAAAGCCTTATGTAACCACCTCACCTGCCTTAGAAAGAACCAGGGGCACAGAAAGTTATGAAAGCAGCTTAAGCACCTACCAGCATACAGCGTAGAATAGCGCCAAGACCCAAGAAAAACTTACATGGTAACTTACATGGCGGTGGGGATAAGCCATTTCGATTTAAAGTGCCCCCCATTAACACAAAGTTCATCTCCTCAGCTGAACACTGAAAGACTTCAACATATCTGTCCTTCATGGTTTTTTTATGACACTTCTGTGCAGCCATAAATGCTCTGTCCGCAGACTTCATCTGGATAAAGGCATCTCCTGACGGGCGGCCCTGAGCGCGTAAGGAAGAATAAAAACAAAAGGAGACTGTCTCCTTCAACAAGGAAGTGGTTGCTTACAAAACATGCACAGTGACAATCACCCATGGTACAGACATTTTAGCCACAAAATCTGGGTGACAGTAAGATCTACTGAAACCTGACTTATGTTTCATCACCTAATCAACAGAATTGCCCACAAAACCTTGAAGAAATAAGTTTTGAGAGCTCATAGCTGAAAGTGATCCTTTTTGGGTTTTTATCAACTAGAATTAGATTTATGGGTTTTTGAAAGGGTCTCCTTGTGACTGCGGTTTCAAACTATAGGATTGTACACTGGGTTTTTCCCTTTCTGAAAAATCTGATTAAATCTCACTCAACTGAGAAAAGCTAGTAACAGAACCAGTATTAGAGCCTTACCCATCCTCCTACATGAAAATGAACAAACCAGTGTTCTCTATGGGCTCTCAAGTCTGTCCCTCACTGACCTGTAACATCCCTTTTCCTCCTCCCTGAAGCCGGTCTAGATTGGGGTGTGGCCTGTAGACAGGGAAGAAGGGGAGGAGCTGGGGTTGCAGAGCATGGCGAAGGGTGGCCAGAGTTGGAGCACCAGCACTGCGCGGGGGCCCTTCTCTCACCTCTTCCTTTGCATCTCCATTTTAAACCTTGGCCAACAGGTATTTACAGACATTTCCTCTGTTACTAACAGCTTCCTAAAAATCCTATTTAAAACAAAGCTGGTGGATCTCTGCGACACAGGACCAGAATGCCTTAGTCTTATTTAGCATAGACATTTTATGGCAGAGAAAGAAAGATACAACTGGCTTATAAGACTCCTTTTTTTATTTTATGGGTTTCTTTAAAGTCTCTAAGGGACTAGTTATGGCAAATGATTACCATGCAAGTTACCATCAGAGTTACCATACCAGGGAAATTAAGGACACCAGGGAAACCCAGTCCAAGATGGAAAACTAACATCTTTGAGGCAGCTAAGAGCTTGTCCATCATCAAAGAAGCACTTCTCCCAGGTGCAATCACAGTAGGTCACAAGGGTCAATGAGAGGCCAATCTGTCCACGGTTATTAATCAAAGAGTAACAACAGCCCCTAGATTACTAGAAATGGTGACTCAGAACCCAAACAATTCTCTGGTGATGCTGAATTGTGGGGAATTTGATTCAAAAGGCCTCCCATCAGAGAAACATGCTGAAAGGAGTCCTAGTTGGATAAAAAGTTACATAGCTCAAAAGTGACGTGAGAGTGAGCACGTGTTAGTGTGGCGCATTAACAAGGGACTCAGTATCTTCTGGTTCCCTATACCCAGTGGCAGGCACTTTCCAGTGAGACAGGACTATGGTTATGAATGTGACCCATCTTCATAAGAAAACAGAAAGTGGGAAACTAGCAGTTTAGAAAAAGTGGGTATTTCTAATACAAACCTATATTCAGACTATAATGCACAGAAAACATATTTTCAAAAATTAATACAACTTGGCTTTTTAATAAACAGTTCCAAAACGTTCATTAGAATTACATGCTATATGGGTATTTAGAGTTCTGTATGATAACACAACATACTGGCAAATTGCCCAGCAACTAATATAATTAATTTTATTTAAAGAGCAAGAGATACCAAGCCGATACCTATTTTTAATACTCTTAGAATATATATTGCATACTATACGAATCTGGCTAGATTTTCCACAGAGGATTCTCAACAACTATGGCGCCAATGGTAAAGACCCGCCTGCCAAAGCAGGAGACGTAAGAGACGCAGGTTTGACCCCTGGCTCGGGAAGATCCCCTGGAGGAGGGCATGGCAACTCGCTCCAGTGTTCTTGACTGGAGAATCCCATGGACATAGGAGCTTGGCGGGCTGAAGTTGGGTGGGTTGCAAAGAGTTGGACACGACTGAAATGACTTAGCACACACGCAAATACACTAACACATTTGAATGTCTTTTATGATCACATACTGTTCCAAGTGGTATAGACACAAGTTCTTTCTGAGTTTGCACTCTACTAAATGTGATTTGATAGCTACATGAAATAAGCCATTTATAAATCATCTATGGATACAAAATACTTAGGAGCACAGACATGTTCATTGCTTTTAAATGTTGTCTATGATTGCTTTCTCACTCCAGCAGAATTCAGTAGTTGCAGTAGTAAAATGCTGATAACGTCTTTTTCTCCGACCTGATGCTATTGATGACTTGGTGGACGTATGTGATAATGAAATCAGAGCTGAATCTGAATTACTGTACCAACTCCAGCATTCTTTCTGGAGCTCATCTTAAAAGATCTCTTGCATTTATAGTTAAATTTTTCCTGCAAAACTTACTATACAAACAGATGAACAATTGTTACTTGTTTACTGAAGAGTGTCTTTAATAAGAAGCAGCAAATCAGTTTTCCAGTAAGTGATTTTCTTACCTGGTGGTTCAATACCATGTGGACCCCATGAGTTCGGATATCGGTGGAAAACTCCCCCAGGAAGTCAAGGATATCCTCAATTGTGGCTGCATAGGGAAGACCTCGAAGGCGTATACAGTCTCTAATGTTTGTAGGGGGCACAAACTGCTGAGGTAGTACTGGAATAATGGGAGGGGTTGGAAGTGGAATGAGAGGAGCCGAGGAGAATCGATTCAGCACCTGTGCTCAAAGCAAAACAGAAGTCATTTAGAGCTTTGTTACTGCAATGCTGCCTGCAGGCCAGGGCTGGCGTCCCTGGGGAATGGCTAGAAATGCATCCTCTCAGCTCCACCCCAACCTGGTCCGTATGGGTCTGCAGTTTAACAAGATCCCCGGGTGATCAACCAGCATAATAAAGTTTGAGAAGCACTCATAGAGAAAGTCGTTCATGGTTTTCAGCTGGGAGATTGTGAGCCCACTTTTGTTAGAGGCATTCTGAGGTATATGCCACACACAACACAATGAACTTAGATTAAGGACTTTTTTTTTCCCCCTCCCTCCTCATACCAACCCTCCTGGGTCATCTCAGTGCACCAGCCCTGAGCACCCTGTATCATGCATCGAACCTGGACTGGCGATTAGTTTCACATATGATAATATACATGTTTCAATGCCATTCTCCCAAATCATCCCACCCTCATCCTCTCCCACAGACAAATGCATCACTATCTGCTTTGAGAAAGTACTCAAGTCTGCTGCTTTTCAGGACATATTGTTAAAATGTGGACTTATGGACAACCCACTAGATTTCATTTCATTAAATAGTGCTGTCAATATTATCTTCACATTCCACCTCCAAACCCAAGACTATAAAGAAAACGACCCAGTAGAGGAACCACAGGTCAAATAGTGACTCAATTACATTAAAATATGTCACATTTATAATGATATGTAAAGCAGAATGCCTGGATAACATAAACCTGAAAAAAAAATCTATTAGTGAAAATAAAAAGTCAATTTCCATATGAATTCGAGACAGTGGCAAAAGAGAGGATCCTATCTTTTAAATTCATGGAATTCAGCTCTCTTGAGAATGGATGAGAGGTCAGGTACATTTTGGAATGGAGAAAGAATTGCTCCCAGGCAAAACTCATGTTACAAGGTTGTTGTCTACTTTTGTTGTAGTTTAGCGTATGCCTAAATGCCATGTGTGGAATCCCCAAGATTTCTGAGCCATTTACCACTGTAGCCTTTATCAGCTCATGTGGTGGTGGTCTATTCGCTAAGTCATGTCTGACTCTTGGGACCCCATGGACTGCAGCCCACCAGGCTCCTCTGTCCATGGGATTCTCCAGGCAAGAATACTGGAGTGGGTTGCCATTTCCTTCTCCAGGGGATCTTCCCAACCCAGGAATTGAACCCAGGTCTCCTGCATTGCAGGCAGATTCTTTACCGACTGAGCTATGAGAGAAGCCCAACTAGTTACCAGCTCATAACTAAAAATATAAGACAATCCATGAACTCCCCCCAGACTGCCCTAACTTCCTCACTCACAGCCTGTCCAATTGCTAGGTGAATAAGAGGTGACAATAATAAAAAGTAAACACAACACAGCCAAAGAGAAAGCAAGACTTTAAGAAAATATACAAACAATCCAGACACAGTACAAACATTAGGGGGAAGAACATGAATAGAAAACAAATGTGGTTATAAACAAACTTGGGACAGGAAATGGTCTAGCACCTACAGTACCTGCCAAATAGAAGGAGAGTAAAAAGTTCCCAAGTGATTATTAGTAACAAAGAAAGCAGAAAGTCTAAGACTACTTCAGTACATATTAAAATAAATTATTAGAGATGGGAGGCAGGAAAGAGAAAACTTCCCCCTACACTCAAAACCACCTATGGCAAAGTCATAGAGATAGCACACTCTACATCCAAGCCAATAAACAAACAGTAGCTGGAGAAGACAGTGGCACCCCACTCCAGTACTCTTGCCTGGAAAATCCCATGGATGGAGGAGCCTGGTGGGCTGCAGTTCATGGGGTCATTGAGGGTCAGACACGACTGAGCGACTTCACTTTCCCTTTTCACTTTCATGCATTGGAGAAGGAAATGGTAACCCACTCCAGTGTTCTTGCCTGGAGAATCCCAGGCACGGGGAAGCCTGGTGGGCTGCCATCTATGGGGTCACACAGAGTCGGACACGACTGAAGTGACTTAGCAGCAGTAGCAGCAGCAGCAGCCAAGGCTCTGGGGTAATACATTCTAGGGGATGATTTCCATGAAACAGTTCTTTTGAATTAAAGATCTAAAATAAAAATTTCACCCCCCGCCCTCTAGTTTGGGCAGGATGTTTTAAGCCTTGAGCATGCTCAGCATATTTTAGAGATTCAGAATTTATGATACTCACTTTCAACAAGTACAATTGATTATACTACAAGTATGCTCATAGTTTAAGATTCAAGAGCACCAGTACAATAGAACACAGAGTAAATTTAACATTTCCCTTACATTTATTTGAGCACAAAAATCAGTCTGATATTCTAGCAGATGATGGCTCTATTTAACTTTGGAGAATTATTTTAAATCATTACAATGGGCTTTGCGAAGCTAGACAAAATCATTTTAGGAACTCACTGAAATAACGGTAGAGTCAGTGTCTGAACTGCTTGCAAAAAAGACCAAAGAAAATCACTGAAATGACTATATCCTACTATCGAATCAAGTAGAATAAGTTGAAGAGCCATGTGAAACAGTCTACATGATCTCAGGTGCAAAGCTAACTGACCCCTGAAGTGAAATGATCAGCTTGTAAGTCAAGAAGAACAGCTGAAAGGCTTGAGACCCTAGAGACAGTTTTATGCTCGGATCTTGGCATGTTTTCAGGAATTGACTGCTCCGTCCGTGTCTCAAAAAGAGTGCTCAATTCTGAAAGGGATGAACAGCAGCAGGACAAAAGGACACTTTGCACTCTCCCAGCAGCAAGAAAGTGATCAAGCCTTTTGGGAAATAAATTTGGCAAGACATTAAAACCTTATTTCCCTATATCCAGTTCTAAAGAAATCAATCAGAAACTGACCGTTTTATTAGCATGTTTACCTAGAAATTTCTAATGATAGGAAAAAAAAAAACCCTGGCACAATAGACTTTCTAAATGAATTATATGCTGCTGTTAGACATAGAATTAAAGACTGAATTTTTTTGTGTGTATATTAAGATAATAGTGGCTCTCATTTAGTTACAGAATAAGACTTTTTTCACGTGCTTTTACTTTCTGTAATTTCCAAATTTTATTTCCAAGTTTTATTTTAGCACACCAAATAATGTAGGATCCGAAATAATGAATAGAAATTATATTCAATGTCTTGTAATACCTTATAATGGAAAAAATCTGAAAAAGAATATATATATATATAACTGAATTGCTTTGCTATATACCTAAAACATTGCAAATGAACTATATTTCAGTTAAAAAATAAATCAAACAAAAAGAGGATAGAAATAAGGCAAAGCCACCAACCTGCTGAACTTCAGCTGCTGTGCTCCTGAAGAGTTCGATGTATCTTTTACCCAACAAGTCTTTATGCTTCCTCAGTGCGTTCTGTGCGTATTCCTCGCAAGCGAAGAGGACAAAAGCATCCCCTGTGGGCCTACCATCCGGGTAGGTAACAAAGAGGATGCCTTCCTTCCCCCCAGTGATGGGGCAATGCTGTCCAAAGAAGGCCACCACTTCATCAGCCGTGGCCGTGAAGGGGAGCCCCCGCATGCGGACAATGACTTGGTTTTCCTTGGAGAGAAACTGGGCCACCTCATTGGATGTACCTGGGAACACAAACAGCAGGAAGCACAGGGACAAACGGTTAAAGACATCAACTTCACCAAAATTAAAATGATGAAATCTTTGGCAATGTCCTGAATTTATAATTAAGACCTGCACTACCCAAAGAATTCATAGTAACATTCCAGGAATCAGAACTAGCTTCCAATTAATTTGAAACTTTCCCCTCCACCCTTTTCAAAAACTGCCTCTCTTAATTTAGGAAAGTAGCAGTTAAATCATGGACCAACAATCATATTCTTGAAGAAGTAACTAGTCATGGTGGTTAAGGGCACAGACTCTGAAGCTAGAATGCCTGGGTACAACTGTGGCTTTATCATTTTCCAGGCTGTGACCTCAGTCAAGTTTAATCTCTGTACCTCAGTTTGCTCATCTGTAAAATGGGAGTAAAATTACCTACCTCATAAATTATGAGAGTAAGTGATTACATACAAAGCATTTAGTGAGTTTTGTTATTGTTTTCCTAATTACTTATTAGGAAAGGTCCAAACATACTCAAGTAGAGAGGATAATGAACACATATGGCAGCTAGTTTCAACATTTATCAATACTCTGCTGAACATGAAGCATTTTGTACAATGCTGCCTTGTAGCAAATACTCAAATAAACACTCAGTCAACTTTGCCACCTGCGATGTACAATGTTACCTACTATGGAACCTCAGGACCATAGCTTTATGGTCAGGACTTCCAAATATACTTTATCCCCAATGAATATCAAACACTGGAAACCCTATTAAACTTGAAGTTTTTAATTTGGAAGCCTTGGTTTATTTCAAGAAATAAGTGCAAGATATATATCAGCAAATTGTATTAACAGAATGTTGTTACTACAAGTTTTACAGTTGTAAAGACTTTTATCAGGGATAAATAATAAAATTATAATGAAAGGGTATAAAAGTTCTCTGTATTTAAGTGAAAGCCACCTTAGCATATTTTGGCAATATGTGTCAAAAACCCTTAAGATGTCCATATTCTTTGATCTAGTTATCCCATTTTTAGGAATTTATCCTAATGAGTGGCACATACAGAGATACAAACATATTCACTGCAACATACTTATAGAGTGAAAAGTTGGGCAATGGGAGCTTGTTTCCAATACGATTGTTTTCATAAAAAATTATGGTAAATATAATTCCATGTGCGTGCTAAGTCGTGTCCAACTCTTTGTGACCCCATGGACTGTAGCCCACCAGGCTCCTATGTCCATGAGATTTTCTGGGCAAGAATACTGCAGTCGGTTGCCATTTCCTTCTCCAGGGGATCTTCCTGACCCAGGGATCAACCCCTTATCTTGCGCCTCTCCTTATTGGCAGGTGGATTCTTTACCACTAGCGCCACCTGGGAAGCCTGGCAATGAGCACTGAGGAACACTGAGATATTTAAGAAGATATTCATAATATACTAAAAGGAGAAAGGAGATTAAAGCAATATGAGCAAAGAAAAACATCTGTTGGACAAACCACAGTTGATACTTTATATGTATCTATTATTTTTAGGTTTTACAGTTACAAATCACTCCAGAATTAGATAAAGACTTCCTATTCCTACTTCTTTTTGACCATGTTACTTCAAACATCACATATTCTAAAATACTAGAAGCCAGAAAGCTACCATGTTCCTCGCCACTGATGAGTTATGAAGTTGATAAAAAAATTAGAAGCAGATATGCAACAATTCCAGGTATTCGGGTACAGCCGTTATGGCTGTTTGAAAGTTTTCAGACTATTTAATTTCTTTCATGAACTGCTCTTTCCCTTTGTACATGACTTTACATGTACCCTTTGGCCTTTGTATAAGTATGTTTAATTGCTATTTAACTACATTTGGTTGACTTAAGCCTTAGGATAAGTGTTACACAGTACACTACCTGATACTATTGGATATTTCTTCCTTCTATCAAAAGAATAAAAGTCAACTCCCATGTTTCATTGGGAGTAAAAAAACATTCACGATTATATTTATCTGCCTTTGGTATATAAGCAAAATTTTAGATCCTTCTCAACACAGCCACATTGTATGAAAAGGTACTCACCACCAGCAATTTTAAGAAAATCTTCACCTGTTGCTTTGTAAACCTAAGGAAAGATAAAAGGAAATGAAATGCAGTTTCTGAGCCTTCTGATGTGCACACTTGTTCAAGACGCCAGGCTTGTCAGGCATCACCTGTCAGGCTGAGCACGTACCTCGATGTACCGGCTCCCCATGTGGTGCTTGTGTCTCTGCAGAGCTAGGTCTCTGTGCTCCTCGCTCACAAACCTAACCAGGGCTTCTCCGTTCCTCCGACCCTGGGCATTCAGACAAAGTGCTGCACCGCCCCTTTGAAAAATAACCGAACAGAAAACAATGGGGGAAAAAAAAATAACAGTGAGGAGGAAAATGACACAACATCTATTTATCCCCTTGGGACTGTTAAGTCAAATAGAGATTAAGGAAAACCAACTTGGCAATATTGAGTCCTTTGAAGAATCTTGCAATATCTTGATCCGAAGACTGCCATGGTAAACCTCGTGCCCTGACTACTGTGTTGTCATCAATAAGTTCCATCTTGCTGCTGTGGATCAAGCAGAACTTCAGCTCACATGATTAACACTAGGCAGTCTGACCTACTACCCCTCCTAAGACAACTGGCCTATCTGCACTTGAGCTATTCTTCATTTGGAGTTCAGACAGACTTGTCATCTGCCCACTGTACTTCATAACTTCAAAAATTCTCTGGGTATATAGTTCAAAGTATTCTTTAGGTGGGTAACTTCACAAAGGCAACTGCCTATGCAAGTTCAGCACGGCCTGCTCACCCAGCAAACCACCTATCAGCTAAGTTGCTGCTTCCTTGTTCTCACAAGAACCCGAGATCAATTCAGAGGAAGAACAATCCTCCCAACACCCTGATGGCCTGTAACTTCCTAGAGCTGAGAAGCATAGGTTTAAATCCATTCTCTCATCTGGCCAGTACACCAGTGGGGTTTAGATCCAGCTTGACCACAAAAACTTAAGATTCCCATAAAGCTGGTAATTAACCCACATCAGTAATGCGTGCACGTGGTCAGAAGCCTGCCATTAAAATATCTCCCCTATCAAACAGGGAGGCATCAGAGTGTTTATGAAAATGCTTGGGAGTTCCCATACCTTAATGAGTCATTTGTAAATCACCTGTTCTATATTTTGACATCTTTTGATGTTCTATTCCTCCCATATTTTTATTTTCAGTACTCTGAGGACATTTTCTTAATGAGTCACTTTTCCCACAACTAAATAGGCCTCAGTGTCTCTCTAGTGGGCAAAGATGTCAGAAGTTTCTGCTCACTTCAGGCACCAAGTAATCTCATGCAAGCCAGTGCAGTGATGTACAAATAGGTCTACCTGTGATCACAAACAGAGATGCCACCATTTCATACTTCTCCCCAATTATTTCCTGTGCTTTAAAGTAGGAGCTGATAGAACATACTTAAAATTATCTCAGTAAAAACCTTGTGAACTCTTTTAAGCCCTGTGATTTTTTCCCCTTGGAAATTTTCCAGTGAGGATGGACAGTTCAGAGAGGCTAAAATCAAAATCACAGATAGGAACACAAGAGGTCCCTAAGGTCATAGTGACTAAGGATACAAATATTTCATTAAATGTTAATCCCAACATCCAAGCACACTTTAAATCACAATCTCCTTTAATGAATGATGTAATAGTAGAAAATGGATAGCCAAAAGGGTCAGTAAAGTCACTAAAATATAAGGGGAGTTAAAACCACAATATGAATACAAACACATTGAAAGACTCCAATGGAGTAGTATGCAAGTACTTACCAAGTGCCACTTTCAAATTTGTAATTTACTCTCTCTGGATCTGAAAACCTGTGATCTAAAATGAGAACATACAAGTCATCCATTAAGCTGGAGAGAAAGCTATGAGTGCGTGGGTGGGGCAGAACAGGACTCAGAAGCACAGGTGAGGATAAGTGGATGGGATCAGATTCTAGGCCCCCATTGTTTTAACACCAATACTTACTATAAGGGTCTGAAATCATTGCTAAGATTATATTTCCCATATCTTCAACTTGAGATGCTCCATACCGGGAGGCTGAACTATTCTTCTCAAAATTTAAACCTGGGAAATTCAGTTAAGGAAATCTTTTGGGGAGGTAAAATGAGCTTGCTTTTAACCCCAAATTAAACTGTCATGGAGCCAAGAAGTAAAATGCATCTGGATTGAAAATTCTTTGAAATCTCAGAATAGTTGCTTCCCATCAGTCTGGACTTCACCCACAGTTCCTGAAGTATCCAATTGCCCCTTTGGACTAAGATGGCCAAATCAACTCTGTCCTGAGGAATAATACCAGGAATAAAATGTTTATTGAGGGGTAGCGAATGCATGAATAATGAGCACTTTACTGTCAAACCATGAAGTACACAGTGAAATTAACAGAATCCCTACCTTACCTTTACAGCACATACCAGCAACAACCATGCTGACCTAAAGATATAGTTACATCTACCAAAATCACAAGGTATTGAATGGCTTTAAGCCTAATGTTCAAAAACTTTTCAGATTACTGACAACATTGTATCTCTGATACTATTTTTATCCTGAAGTCCTTTTTACAAGATTTTTGGAGTCCCACAACACAGCTATCTTAGATGGCAACAAATGCTTGTCTTTTCAGAGTAGATGTGTAGAAACAACTCAAGTACTCAGGGCCAACAGTGACCAATGTGACTTCTGATCAAATGAGTACACTGTCTGGATAAGCCAGGAAACACGGCTTTTAGGAAATGCATGGCTCAAGCTGTGTTGAAGATGCAACCAAAAGAGGTTTCTGCCAGGTTTTATGAATTTGCAGTCTAAAGCATGTGACTTTGTCAAAATAGTTACCTTAGAAAGCCAACAGTCATTAAAATGGTTTGTTTCTTTTATTTTCAAGTTTCAGGGCTATAGTCACTTTGTCATGAATTCACTGTTATAAGCTTTATAGTGAAGTACAATGCACACAACAAATAATACTATAGGACTACCTTTTCTCACGTTTAAAATGAAAACAGCCATCTGCGTGGTGGTTGTTAAAGTGTTTTATAAAAATGTTTTCTGACTGGTATTTTGTAATATGGGTAAAAAATGAAGACAAATATTAATAAAAGTAGGTACCATTTAACTGTGAACAAAGAGGATACAATGTAAAAACAACTCAGAGATGTCTTTCCCACCAAGAATCATAGTCAGTCTTCTGAATGGGTAATATTCTTTTCTGTTCTCAATTCAACATCCTTTTCTATTTCATTCCCATCAGCTTCCTCTTTCCCTTCTCCAGTAAAGAGACATTGCATTGCTTTTCCCCACACTAGGCAAATTCATTTTTCTGTTGTCTCTCACCAGTTATATTTCTCTGTAGTTAAAAATACTACATGTAGAAAGGCAACCATATGTTCCTTGGCAAATTACTTAACCCCACTAAACTTCATGCCATTTGTAAAGCCAAAGCTGTGATCACCTTTACCCTCCTGGACTTTTGTGAAAATTAAATGAGATAAAACAAGCTGAGGACACAAAGCAGGCATTTAATACTTGAAGCTCCCTGATTTTAGGTGACCAACTTTCATAACCCATGATAAGGACACTTTGAGAGGGTCACATTTATGACTAAAAAAACATCTGAGCTCATCAGATGCCTATTTGTATACTCATAGGATAATCAAGCTAAAATGGTAGATAATTTCTGCATTCCCCCTGTAGCCTCACCCTTTACATTAATCACCGGGTGATGAAATAAATGTGCTGCCCACCGAGGGATTAGAAAATCAATCCCCAGGAGATGTTCAAGCAACCGAGTAATGACCTCTGACCGGGGTCATTAAAATGATTGTCCTTGGTCAATCTATGACAAAGGAGGCGAGACTACACGATGTTGGAAACAGTCTCTTCAACAGATGGTGCTGGGAAAACTGGACAACTACTTGTAAAAAAATGAAATTAGATTATTCTTTAACACCATACACAAAAAGAAGCCCCAAATGGATTAACGACCTAAATATAAGACAAGACACAATAAAACTCTTAAGAGGAAAACATTGGCAGAACACTTTCTGACATAAACTGCAGCAGTATCATTTTTCGACCCATCTACCAGAATAATGGAAATAAAAACAAAAGTAAAGAAATGGGACCTACTTCAACTCAAAAGCTTCTGCACAGCAAAGGAAACAACAAAACAAAAAGGCAACCCACAGACTGGGAGAGAAAATTTGCAAATGATATGACTGTCAACAGACTGGTTTCCAAAATTTACAAACAGCTCATGATGCTTAACAACATCAAAACAAACAAGTCAATCAACAAATGGGCAGAAGACCTAAATAGACATTTCGCCAAAGGACACATACAGATGGCCGAGACACACGAAAAGATGTTCAACATCACTAATGATTACAGAAATGTGAATCAAAACTACAAAACCACAATGAGATATCACCTCACACCAGCCAGAACGGGTATCATCAAAAAATCCAGAAACAATAAATGCTGGAGAGGGTGTGGAGAGAAGGACCCTCCTATACTGTTGGTGGGAATGTAAATTGATGCAGCCACTAAGGAGAACAGTAGGGAGATTCCTTTAAAAAAAACTAAGAAACAGTGCTACCACATGACCCTGCAATCCCACTCTTGGCCCTATGTTCGTGCTTGTGCGTACTGAGTCGCTTCAGTTGCGTCTGATCCTGTGTGACCCTATGGACTGTAGCCTACCAGGCTCCTCTGTCCATGGGATTCTCCAGGTGAGAATACTGGAGTGGGTTGCCATTCTCTTCTCCAGGGGAGCTCCCCGACCCAGGGATCAAACCCGAGTCCGTCTCCTGCATTGGCAGGCGGGTTCTTTACCACGAGCGCCACCTGGGAAGCCCCCAAACAGAACGTGGTTGTGTGTGCTCAGTTGAAGCGCTGAGCACGTATATTTGAGGAAAAACATGATCTGAAAGGATACATGCACCCCAACGTTCACTGGAGCACTGCTGACAATAGCAACCTGATAGCCTGGAAGCAGCCTAAATGCTCCTTAACAGAGGAATGGACAAAGAGGATGTGGCACATTTATACCGTGGAATATCCCTCGACCACTAAAAGAATGAAGTAATGCCATTTGCAGCAACGTGGAGGGGCCTAGAGACTGTCATACTGAATGAAGTAAGAGAAGGAGATCTACGGATGACATCCCTTATATACAGAATCTAAAAAGAAATGATACAAATGAACTTATAAAACAGAAAGACTCACACACTTAGAGAATGAACTTACAGTTGCCTGGATACACTACTATATTTAAAACGGATAACCAACAAGGGCCTACTGTATAGCATAGGGAACTCTGCTCCATGTTACGTGGAAGCCTGGATGGGAGGGCAGTTTGGGGGAGAATGGATCCATGTATGTGTGTGGCCGAGTCCCTTCCCTGCTACCTGGGACTATCACAACATTGTTTGTCTACGCCCCAATGCAAAATAAGCTTTTAAAAAATGATCATCATTGGCAAACTGTACTGTATGTATTAATTCTGGGTCATTTTCAAAGAATGTAATGACAGGACAGAAAAACTGGAGCCAAAGGATGAAGATGCTTTAGGAAGACAACTGCCCTAAGTTTTCTGGGGAGATGGGAGGGACTTGAAGAGCCTTTACAGAACTAAGAAATAAGAGCTGTGACTAGCCATAATGTATCATGTAAACTATGCCACCAATTGTCTGGAACCCTGCAATTCTTATAACACTTTCCCTCTTGTAAGGGCCTACAATGAAGTAAAGAGAAGCATATCCAAGAAACAGACCAATGCCATCCACCATAAAGGCAGGGTTTCTCAACCTCAGTATCAGTGGTATGTAGGGCAGATAAATCTTTGTTGGGAGTGGGGATGGTGTCTTGGGTACTATAGGATTTTTAGTACCATGCCAACCTCTACCTACTCCCAGTTTTAACAATTAAAAATGTCTCCCCCCGCCCAGAAGTCTCCAGATTTTTGCCAAGTGTCCCCAGGTGGGCAAAATCTAGCCCCGGTTGAAAAACATCATTAAAAGCTAACAGCTCCAAAGAGTGGCAACTTAACCCCTTACTACTGATTCAGAGAAAAGTTTTATATGTAGGAGATCATTACTGGACAGAAAGTTTGAAGATATGTGACCAAGGAAACACTGCATAAGGCAGTTAGATGCTGTGGCAAAACTCCGATCAGCAGAGACACACAGACACACACCCTATACCTTAAGGAACATGGATGAAAACACAGCAAAAGGCAGCCCTTGACCCTCACTCAATTTTGGGGCAGCCCAGAGAAAAGTATGGTTTTCCTGTTTTTAAAGGGATTGTAAAGAAACAATGAGAAGAGATTGTATGTGGCCTCCAAAATCTAAAACATGGCCTCTCTAGCCCTCGAGTGAATAGGATTGCTAACTTCTGATTTGGAAAAATAAAAGTGCCAAAAATAGAGAATGCTGCAGAAATATTTGCCACATTGTAACTTTCTATTCCTAAACAGAATTTTGGGGGGAAATTAAACTTTGAAGGAATTGGCTGGGGAGAGTATGTTCCACTCAAACCAGTTTTTTCTCTTCTGTAAATGACAAGAGGCATAAGCCTTCTCACCTTTGCTCAGGTAACTCCCCTATAAAATCCTCTTATCTTCATAATCCTTTAACCAAATTAGACCATGGGTCACTCCCACTCAGCCCCAAAGCCTCCTTTAACTGCTAGAGGTCACAACCATCAATCTGAGTTGATTAGATACTATTTCTATACAATATTAATATGACTCTCGTCAACTCTACTTTGCATTTCCTGAGCACAGGTTTCCTTTCCTCTGATCTCTTTCCATCTACCACAGCACCTATTAACTTCTAAGATTCTACTGACATAAATGGTGATATTTATTAAACACCATTTTGTGCCAAACACTATTTCCTCCTATACGTTTGCAGTACCCCTGCCAGGTGGATAACAGTGAAACCAAACAGATGACGAAAGTAGGATGGAGAGCAGTTCTGTAACTCACTCAAGTTTTCCAGCTGGCAGGTGATGGAGCTGAAATTATCATACAGTTCTGACTTGACTATGTGTATGCAATTCGCCGCCCTGAGATAAGCAGCTCTGTTTAATTTGTTTTGAGCAACAGTTTGTGAGAAGCTTTCTAAATGCATATATGACATGTATATGTATGGCTGAGTCCCTTCATTGTTAACCTGAAACTACCACAACACTGCTGATAGGCTATGCTCCAATACGAAATTAAAAATTTAAAGTTTGAAAACCAACAAACAGAAAAGAGGACTAAGTGACTAAATTCTCTAGCAGGGGTCATGATCCTGTCTGAACTACAGTCTGAACCTGAGAATACTTGGATTACATGTAAGCAGACATCCTCTCAGTTGTACTAAAGCTGAGAAGGCATTTTATCTAGTTTAAGTCTAAAACCAACCTATGGAAACTACTTTTGGAATAATACATGTAACAAAATAATAATTAACAAATACATATATGAAAGCCAAGTGAAAAAGATCAGAAGTAACAACGTGAATACCCTGTATGTGTAGAATAGATCTGCACCTGAAGAATTATTTTACCGAACGCAACTTTTTGAATTAAGAATGTGTTGTAGACATTTGGCTAACCTGGTTCCGCATAACATGTCCCAACATGTTTCCCTTCAAGTCATCACACACCAGGAAGATCAGCAGCTCTGAGCTCCTAGCAAGTTTTAAAAGTCACCCAACCTCCTGCATGCCCAAACCACCCACTCACCCACACCACTGTCTTCGGAAGATTCATTCAGTTTTGAGTAATTCTTACCAGAATGTAACATGAATAACACATACAGGAGAGTGAGAAAAACACGTTTAGTACCGATTCTTTCTCCTATCAATTCATAATTATATACTGAATGACCTGCTACGCGTCTGATCTTGAGGGAAGGAAAGATGAGTCTGTGCCTCCTGATTTATGGTTCGTCATGCAACTTAGTCATTCTGCCCTCGAGGCGGCCACAACAGCACCAACAGGCTTGGCCAGCTCTACAAATTAGACACGCTGTGAGGAAACGCAGAAGGGTAAAGCCAGACATGTGGGAACAAAACGAGCATTTCAGGCTACAACTGAGCTAGGGCTGCATTTACACAGAACTCGGAGACGTTCGGAGACCTCGTTGGTAGTTGAACAGAGGGTGCCACGTCGATGAAACAGATTTCAGGACTTAACCCATGCTTATACTATCTGAAGGCAGAATTCAGAGAGGAATTTTACAGAGCACATCAGTATCAATTGATCCATTCAAAAGAAGTTCCCTTTTCTGATGGCCTGAAAGGCGACACATTTCATTTCAGAACACTCAATTTTCCCTGGTAAATAGCATCTTTTTAAAACTAGTTTAAAACAAGTTTTTAGTTTCGAAGAGAAAGCACACATATAAAACAAAGGCATTGTGGAGCAACTAAATTTAAGCCATGTTAAAATTTCATCACAATTTAAAATTCCAACTCAAAGCCATTTTTCATTGCCATTAAACAGTAGCCCCCCACCTCCTCCCAAAGACAAAGTTTGCTTCTTCCCCTTCTACTGTTTACTTTTTTATAGTCTAACACAGCTGCCTATATTGCCAGACATTTTTCAATAAAATTCCTGTGCTAAAGGAACAAAGGAATAGACCACAAAAAAGTTGAAACAGTGCTCCAAATAAGAACTGAATTTCCTATAATTATGTGAAGGAAAAATGGGAAAGTGATAAATTACCCTTATATGAGTCGCATAATTTAAAAAAACGGGTTCTAGGGAATTCCCTGGCAGTCCAGTGGACAGGACTCTGTGTTTCCACTGCAGGGGGCACAGTTCAATCCCTGGTCAGGGAACTAAGATCCCTCAAGCCACACTGAGTGGCCAAAATAAAATAAAATAAAAAAATGAAACAGGTTGTATAAATAATCTGCTATATTTTAAAGTAAGCTTTGAAAGAAGCAAATAAGAATGCCACTATAAAATAATGTAAGATTAAAAGCAACAAAGACTTTTTTTATAATAAATGCTGGGGAACATATATCTGCAGTTTTAACTCTTCCGCAGAAGCCTACACTTTCTAAGAGGGAGAGAAAAATGAGATTCGTCCTAACAACTATTACTTCAGGAGGTATTATTGTTAACAAAAGCACAGAACTGACAAGTCAATTATACCTCTGAAGAAATAAGCTGGAAGTAGGGGCCAAAGCAAAATAAAAGAAAAATTTCTACCTTAGAAAAAGACATTTATATGGGATAAACAAATTAGGAAAGACAGACTCCATGATAATGTTTTCCAAAGCCTTCTACAACAAAACAACTATCCTAGAATTCCCAAACTCACATTTTAAAAGTAAACTATTTTGTAATCAAAATAAACCACATAAAATTAACATAACAACTCTGAGTGCTGGCCAAGAATATACAGCATTTCCAGTCACTTTAACTTATTACACACCACAAACCAGACTACTGGCTGATTTGGCTCACATCATGGCCGTGTGGTGCCAAATATAATTTCTTCCCCACTTCAGCTAACAAGGTCAACTAGTAACCCAGCTTACCTAGGTGATATTTTAAATCCCTTTCATATGCAAAAAGATAGCAGGGAGGATTCAGCATTTGCCTCTATTTTTTTAAGAAGGGCAACGAAGGTGTGTGAAGGTGTGTGCGACCACAAAGATCCAGTTCAACTAATCATAACAAACAAGTGGACTTCCCTGGTAGTCCAGTGATTAAGAATCTGCCTGCTTATGCAGGGGACACAGGTTCTGCTCTAGAAGATGCCACACGCATCAGAGTAACTACGCCCCCGAGCCTCTACCAAGCCTGTGCTCCAGAGGCCACACTCTGTAACAAGTGACCACAATGAGAAGTCCAGACACCGCAACTAGAGAAAGACTTCTCGCAGCAACGAAGACCCAGCGAAACCAAAACAACATTTTTTAAAATGAAAAACCAAATAAGCCACCATATTACCCAGCAATACCACTTCTAGGGCATAGACTCTGAAGAAACCAAAACTGAAAAAGACATGTGTATTTCAATGTTCATTGCAGCACTATTTACAACAGCTGGAACATGGAAGCAACCTAGATGTCCATCGCCAGATGAATGGATAAAGTTGTGGTACATATATACAAGGGGATATTACTCAGCCCAAAAAAGGAATGCACTTGAGTCAGTTCTAATGAGGTGGATGAACCTAGAGCCTATTATACAGAGTGAAGTCAAAAAATCAAATATCATATATGAATGCATATATATGGAATCTAAAAGGATGGCACTGACGAACCTGTTCAAAGAGCAGCGATGGAGATGCACACATGGAGAACAGACTTATGGACGAAGGGTGGGGGAGGAGGGAGAGAGAAATGGAGAGGGGAGCATGGTTGCACATAATTAACATAAGTCGATAAAGAGCCAATGGGAATTTGCTGTATGACTCAGGGAACTCAGACTGGGGCTCTGCGGTAACCTGGAGGGGTGGGAATGGGTGGGAGGAGACTCAAGAGGGAGACGACATCAGTACACCTATGGCTATTCATGTTGATGTATGACAGAAATCAATATTGCAAAACAATCAATTAAAAATAAATACTATAAAAACAAGCACATAAGCGCAGAATGAACCACATTCACACAATTTTACAATGGAGAAGCTAAATTAACCCTTAAGTTTACCTGTACTAACATGTAGCTGACATGTTAAAAGGCCTATACCCAGTCTCACACAAGGTTAGAAAAAAATATTTAGGTGTAAAATAGTTTAAATAAGGTCCTAAATCAATAAGGAAGTCCTTTTAGTCATTGGCAGCTGGCTTTCTTTTCCACGACTCTCAACAACCCAGCCTACACTGGAGAGTGCACGGTTGGGCAGACAGTGGCTGAGTGGCACAGTCTGAATAGTGAACCACAGCACTATTCCTTACAATAGTTACGTGCATTTCAAGGTGGGGAAACTGAGGCTGCAGGTCCAGTAAATTCACCCCCAGGAAATCGGACCCCAGAGCTCGTGTTCTTAGCACTCTGCCAGTAAGGCTATTACGTCCATCTTTAATATATGGGAAAAATAGGCCACTGTTACCGTGTTAGTAGCACGCCCACACAAACATGTATGGTTCACTCTCATCACGAAGTGGTGAAACACACACACAGAAAGACACACTCCTGCTAACACTTGGATGGACAGACAAGAGTGGTTTAGTGATTTTTCTTTTTTTACTGTGATGTTGTAAAGCTGCACTAGTGAAATGGCATTTCCTAATAATGTCAAACAGCATATACGGATGTAATACCCTACAACTGGATTGAAATTTTACAAAATTAACTTCTCTTTCCTCCTGAATATTATAGTCTCAGGAAACAGAATATAAATTTATAAGGGAGATAACCTATTTAAATAGGCAAACCCATGCTCAAATCATCTTTACAAATTCTAGAATTTTATCCCCTAGTTAACAAGCAGGATGTTTGCAATCAGACTCAGGTTCAAATGCTGCCATTTCTAACTTAACACAAAACCTCGAAGTGTCAGTTTCCCTAGCTATAAAAAGCGGGCAATACTTCCTCCACTGGGCTCTTGGGAAGCTATTACTGGGATAAACAATAAACTCCAATTGACAGTTCTCTACTTTCACCTGCTCTCTGGAAAAGGCCATACTTCATTTAAAATGAGTTCTCAGTAAAGGCTTGGTAAAATGAAATAAACAGTGGTAAAGGTCTCGATTAACGAGAATAAATCAGCTCATGAATAGCAAAACTAAAAAATACGTTAAGAAACCAGGAGGAAGTAATTCCACTCAAGATTGTGGGGGAAATAGGTTTGTTCTTAAAAAACAAACAAACAAACAAAAAAACAGGTAAGTCATACAAACAGCCTCATAATCAAAATGGACTTTCAGCAGGGGACAAGTAGAATTAATTTCTCCCAAGGAATCTATGATAAATTTCTTCCTTTAAAAAAAATTACATGGGCCCCAATTCCTATCATCACACCCTTACCACTTCACCTGATTACAAAATGCCAGCCATAGTTCACTTGCTAAGTGAGGTCTTCTCTCTTACTTAGGACTGCATAACTCAAAAAAGCAGGTAACAAAATTGCAGCTGGAAACACTCAGAGAGGCTCTAACATTAACTCTAGCAGTGGTTTTAGAACCAACACAAAGACAAGAGAGGAAAATAAGTGCTAATGGAAGAACCAGGACTGCATACAAGAAACGCCTAAACCTTTTATCAAAGCGGTCATACTGCTTCATCTACATCCAGGTTCACAAAGCTTTCACTGGCAAATACCATAAGTAAAAGTGAGGCTTGAGGGACCTTCCCTGGTGGCCCAGTGGCTAAGACCCCACACTCCTAGGTTTGATCGGTGGTTGAGGAACTAGAGAAGGACTTCCCAGGTAGCTCAATGCAAAAGAATCCACCTGCCAATGTAGGAGACTGAGGTTTGATCCATAGGTCAGGGAGATCCCCTGGAGTAGGAAATGGTCACCTGCTCCAGTATGTTTGCCTGGAAAATTCCATGGACAGAGGAGCCTGGTAGGCCACAGTCTATGGGGTCGCAAAAGAGTCTGACACAACTGAGCACACACACGTGCCTGAAATGGAGCCTAACTTAGCTTTATTCATAATTCACCTGTTTATTGCAGTCAAATATTTCCGAAAAACCCCACAAAATTGCCAACAAATAGTTATGGAGCTAGAATGAAAAGGAATGACAGAAAAAAATAGTCAGCATAGCATATTAACCATTCACCTAAAGGTCAGATAATGCAAAAATTATATAAAGGTATATAGAAATTGAGTATGGAGCATAATGTGTAGGTAATACAGCATGAAGTGAAAAGTGAAAAGTGTTCATTGCTCAGTTGTGTCTGACGCTTTGCAACCCATGAATCGTAGCTCACCAGGCTCCTCTGTCCATGGAACTCTCCAGGTAAGAATACTGGAGTGGGTGGCCATTCCCTTCTCCAGGGGATCGTCCCGATCCAAGGACTGAGCCCAGGTTTTCTGAATTGCAGGCAGATTCTTTACCATCTGAGCCACCAGGGAAGCCCAGATAATACAGCATAGAGCAAGTAAAAAGCCCAGGTTACCATACTGAAGATGTTCACTAATACCCCAAATCTTGTATATGTTAAGCTCTTAAGAAACCAAGGAGAAAACATGGGTAAGCTTTTAACAAGCTATCTCTGAACTGAAAATACATGGAAAAAAAAACAGAATACCTAAATGTAAGAACCTCTTGTTTGTAGCTATGGAAATTTTTACTAATATCTGACTTATCATTACTACAGAAAGATTTTCTTTGCTAAAAGAGAAAACTGGGTGATCAGGGATGAACCTGAATATTGCCTTTCCTATTCAAATTATCTTTTTCTATTAGACTTTCCCTCCACTATCTATTAATACTTTGCATAAGTTTTTGATTCTTTATTTTGTACCAGCACATTAAATGGTTTAGCATTTGCTATCAATGGAACTGTGTCCCTCCCCAAACTTCATGTGTTGAAACCCTAGCTGCTAAATATGACTATCTGGGAATAGATTATTTAGGAGATCTCTCTCTCTCTCTAAGTCTCTTCAGTCATATCCAACTCTGTGCGACCCCATAGACGGCAGCCCACCAGGCTCGGCCATCCCTGGGATTTTCCAGGCAAGAACACTGGACTGGGTTGCCATTTCCTTCTCCAATGCATGAAAGTGAAAAGTGAAAGGGAAGTCGCTCAGCCGTGTCCAACTCTTATAGACCCCATGGACTACAGCCTACCAGGCTCCTCCGTCCATGGGATTTTCCAGGCAAGAGTACTGGAATGGGGTGCCATTGACTTCTCCGTATTTAGGAGATAATTAAGGTTAAATGAGGCCACAAGCAAAGGGCCCTAATCTGTTAGGCCTGTGGCCTTATAAAAAGAGGAAAGAACCACCTCATTCCTGGCTCTGCCAGGCCCCCCCCACCCCACCCCATTGTGAGACACAAGGAGGAGGCAGCTATCTGAAAGCCGAAAAATCCCTCACCAGAGGTGAGCCATGATGGCACCCTAATCTGGGACCTTCCACACTCCAGAACTGTGAGAAAATAAATTTCTGTTGCTAATAAGCCACCAGTCTAGGGTATTTGTTATAGCAGCCTGAGCTAACTAATGCAGCATTCTAACCAACAAAACACATAACAAATGTTATTCTACTGTCCCAACCTTCTAATGAAAACTCTTGAGAAGAATTCCTTCAAATGAGCATATTCTACCCTTCTCCCAACTGCTGGGAGCTAAACCAGTAACTTAGTGAAAATCGCTCAGTTGTGTCTGACTCTTTGTGACCCCATGGACTGTAGCCCGCCAGGCTCCTCTGTCCATAGAATTCTCCCGGCCAAGAATTCTGGAGTGGGTAGCCGTTCCCTTCTCCAGGGAATCTTCCCAACCCAGGGATTGAACCCAGGTCTCCTGCATGGTAGGCAGATTCTTTATCGTCTGAGCAGCTAAATCAGTTACACCAAAATTCTAGCTATCTACTTCCAAGAAAGCAAATAAATGAGTTTGATCTCCTTACAAATGGTTAGGAAAAATATCTAAACCATGTTTTTCATCAAGAAATTTTGAAATAAAAATCAGGCTTTAGCTCCTGAAAAAGAATGATGAAGTTTAAGAATAAACATCTGTAACTTACAAGTTCCTGAAAATAACTTGAATCTGACTTCATGATGATTCTCATAGTGGCTTTGGGTGGGTCCTCAACACCTCTATTACTCAGTGTTACATCTGATAGTTAGCACATAATTGCTTATTAGTTAGCACTTTAAAGACTTACTGTATGAAAGATGATGGGTCATTCATGACAAGATGTGTGATTATAAAATTTACTTTTACAGTTCATGATGCATCAGATATATTAGCTTGGTAATGAAATAATTTGGGGTAAAATCTCAACCTCATTTTATCATCTCAACAGATAAGTTATAGTAATCACCACAATCCACATGTATTTGAAAAAGAGAGAAGATTAAAAGGGGTGCCAATGATGAACAGCTATTTGTAAAGAGTACACATCCACAATTAAAGAACCAAAACACTCTTATCCATTCAAAAGAAGCAGAAGTAAACACCAAAACCAAAATAATCAAGAATAAGTGGCCTTAGAATTGGCAAAAAAAAAAGAATTGGCAAAAAAATTCTGGTCTTCACATTCAACAATTCATCAACTGAAAAAAAACAAAACCAAGCCACTCCCATAATTCAAAACTGAATTCTATTTTATGTGTTCACCTCACACAAATCAACGTCTAAAGCCAGGTAGATCACCATTCAAATTCAGTCAATTATAACTATTTTGATTGTACTGTTTTCCCCTAGCACAATAGACAAATTTTGGACAAGTGAATTTTCATACAATGTTTTAAAGTTTCTTGAACTGTCATGTTTTCCTAGAGCTGTCTTCTCAAATGATTCCTGAGTCATCACTTAAAGGATACACTCTGTCATTGCTGCAACATCCAGTTTATCAATATCAGGTGAACCAGGGCAACACTTCTTGAATTCTTTTCGAAGATCAAAAAAGGAATAGAAGCATTCAGGCAATAATACATTCTGAGGAAGGACAAGGTAGATACTGTTAACTAGACACATTTAGTTCAAAAATTCCCTAACAATTAGGAACCTAAGAACTGAATGTAATTATATTTTACCACAATTTAAAAAAATTTTTTAATTAAACAGTATCTTCATTTTCTGTTAAAGTATTACATCCTATATAAAAGTGTCATGAAAAAATAATTCATTTTAAGGCAATGGATTATACATTCGTGCTTCATTATGTATTCCTCTAAAACAGTTCTGAAGCCATAAAACATTTAGGCTACTATATTTTATATTTCCTGTATGATAATACAGTGTTCTTTGTCTAGCCACAATTATGTTAGACCATCTGTACTTTTAGGAAGCGATATTAGTCCTCTCAGATGCATATGTTTACAACATATGTCTAGACCTAGGACCCTAAGTCTTTATCAAAATTTAGTTTTCTATTAAAACATAGCTTAAAATACTGGGTTCTGATAAAGCATACTCCACACACTAAAATTACAATAAGATAGCAAATTCCTGATTACCTGAAGAGGATTATTTTTCTGCCAAATTACAGTCCCACATTAGTTTTCCAGGCCATTATTATTCTGGCTAAACCCTGAGAACTCAAATTAGACTTAAAAGAATATCTCGCAAATCTCAGTGGCCAAGAAGACATGGTTCCTATTGACTAGCATCACTCTTGCTCAGCTGTCAGAGCAAATATCACACTATTGTATCACTTTTCTGAAAGAAAAAACATCCTCACTGAATAATTTTCAAAGTTTAGTTTTGTTACAGTGACTTTAGATTTGTCTTAAAACTTCAAGACAGTCTGTGTTCACTTACTGGGAACTTGTACATTATAAAGTCAAGGATATAAAAACTTTTTAATGTTTGTGACCTGTAATGTTTATGCAATAATGTCTCTAAATTTCCTTACTGGATTCTATTAGATGTGGTTTGCTTATGCTGTATTTGAAATAGGTATCAGTATATCATGGTGACGTTTTCAAAATAGGTAATCTTGAATTGTGAATCTTTTAAGATTACCTACAAAAATGCTTATTTAAAAGCTGTTTACAATGACAATAACTCAAAAGTCCAACAATTAAAGTTTGGTTTAAATAGGTGTATCCATTAAAGACAGTGAATTTTTTTTTACTGCTTACACAAAATATTGATGTTATATTAAACTTAAAATAGGCTAAAAGATTTATGTAGTATGAATGCTCCTTGTAAAAGTAAGGCTTTTTTTCAAAAATCTGAAAGAACACATTCAATTATGTTCACATTCAAAAAACCACTTTGTTTTCTGACTAGAAGGATTATTTTGTTTTGCCATTTCTTTATTTTTCTATAATGCATAGAATTATTTTCATTATGATGCTAAATTAATTGTTTTAGTTTTATCAAAATCTTAACAGAAGTTACTCAGGAAAATTTTTCTCTGGAGGTTGTCTCACATCCAAAGCAGTGGGTCTAAAATAACAAAAACTGCTGCTTTACTCCAGCCCAATAGGGAAAGATTAAATTTTATCCTTCATATGAGTTTGAAGGGAAAAAAAATTCCATATATGTATCTTTTCTGGATTGAGGGTATAGCAATTTGTTTAGCATTTAACTAACAAACAACCCTCCTCTTTTCATCAATTACTAAGGTTGCTGTAAAAAGAGGAGTTTTTATCCAACTCTCATGATACAGGAACTTGAGTTTCTCCCTTAAACTTTTAAAGTTGTTGTTATACATTTAATTTCTTTCCTTTCCCTGCTGGAGTAAAAAGAAGTCTGCACTGACTGCTCACTTGTGACATCAATTGCCAGTCTACACTTTTTATTGCAAGCTTTACCTCACATACCTTTCCTTATGAAAATATTTTACTTCCATCTTTTCAAGTTCAGTATCTGCCCATCACAATAAAAAGTTACAGCTCTAACTAATTAAATTGATAAGATCAACTACATTAACAATAATTGGTCACACTGGGTCTGCTGTCTATGGGTACCATTTTTTCTCAATCCCTTAGTATTCTTCCCCAGAAGGGAAATCACATCTACATAAGATAGTTATCTTTCTCATTGCATACTTTTTTCCATACCAGAAAGATGAGTAAAGGTAAAAGATGAGGCTGACCCCATCACTTTGATACAAAATTCAATCAGTTGCACATGTACTTAAAGTCAGACAAAATGTGGTATGCTATAATTAACATTTAACTAGTTAAGAGTACAAAGCTTTTTAATGAAATCATTAGAATCATCTTTTTCCAGAAAAAGATGATTAGACCTAAGGGGTGACTCTAATTTGAAAGATTTTTCTTTGCTCCCTCCTTTCTAGGATAAGGCATTTGTTACACAGATGGGACTATCACGATGTATTAACTACAGTTTTACCCATTTCAAATGTCAAAAATTCAGCTAATATGCTTTGGAAAAGAGAGCGTTTCAAGGCTCTCTAAAACTTAACATACACAAAAACAAACTTTTAAGTCACCAAAGGGTATCTATAAAATTACTATTACCTCAAATATTTCTATAAAAGTGCTGCAAATTTTTTATTGTGGTAAAATATACATAATACAATATTTACCATTTTGACAATTATAAGTGTATAATTTAGAGGCATTAAATACACCCACATTATTGTGGAACCGTCACCACCACTCCCTTGTCATGATCTCAAACTGAAATTCTGTACCCATGACATACTAACTCCTCATATGCATATTTTTAAAATAGAGAAACCTGGATAAACCGTTGCTTAAGCCTCAAGTCACCCCTAAGGTCTAATCATCTTTTTCTGGAAACAGGCACTCTTACCTTCTTAGAAGCCTCAGGATGCAGAATTTGCCTGACATGAAGCTGCCCGTCGGTACAGAGACAGAAGGAGGTTCCTACCCCAATATTCAGTTCATTGCTCACTGACTGGTTAAACTGAAAAGAACAAAACACACCCAGGGATGCAAAGGATGCAGGATTCACAAACTCTGAAAAGTGGCCCCTCTTGTTTAAAACCAGAAAAAACCTGGCTAACAGCTGCAAAGAACACCGCTACTTGAGGCAACATTAGAAGGACCCAGTCCCTCCAAACGGTCCAGCTTCCTTTAGACAGGGGAGTTTTCCAATCAATCCTCAGTTAACCCACAGAAGAATTTAGTAAATGCATCCTTCAACATCCCTCCTCCTTGCATTTTTGTAATAAATCCATTCAAGACTTTTAAGTCAGAGGTCTCATTTCATCAGCAAATTGCCTTCTGATTACATCATTCTCTGGTGTTACTTTTTTTTTTTTTTCTGTTAAGATGCTCTGGACTTAAAGAAAGATGCCAGTTTCTGAAGTAAATGTGGCTAATAGGTATATAGAAGGCTTCCCTGGTGTCTCGGTGGTAAAGATTTCGCCTGCTAATACAGGAGACGCAGATTGGATTCCTGGGTCAGGAAGGAAATGACAACCCTCTCCAGTAATCTTGCCTGGGAAATCCCACGGACAGAGGAGCCTGGTGGGCTACAGTCCATGGGGTCGCAAAAGAGTCGGACACGACTTAGAGACCAGACAACAACAATGGGTACACAGAACTCTGTTAAACGTAGTATCACGTTTCCTGTAACACACCCCAGCAATGGCAACTTTCCCCTGTAATTAGCAAGTCTTGTTCTAGGGCAGAAGCCGGGAGCAAGCCGGACACTCACCTGCGCACAGGTGTTCAGCGCCCTGCCCTACCCGCGGTCCAGTACCCGTCAGCATCCTGGTTTTCAGGTCACCTCAACCCCAGCTAAGGGGATTCCACTACTTTCGCGGCCACCCAAGGGGCAGCCCCACCTGGTCAGGCCCACAGACCCTCCCGGCGCTGGGCCCAAGGTCACTAAAGAGGTAAACGGAACCGGAACCGGGCCCTCAGGGGAATTCAGGAGCCTGAAACCCAAGCAGCAACCCCCCACCCCCGCGGTTCCCACCCAGCAGGGGCCCCCCTCTAGCTCTCGGCGCGAGGCCCGCCGGCCCGCCGGCACCGCAGCGCCCCTTGCCCCGGGGGCAGAGCCGCAGACCACAGCGGGGTCTCAGCCTGGGGTTGGGGGCGCTCGGATTCCAGCTCCGCTAGACACACGACTGGTGAAAAACCCGGCGGATGCGATTCAGGGAACAGCCGAAAAAAAAAACTAACAAGTTTTGGCCCAAAGACCCCGGGGGCTGGGCTTCCCAGTCTCAGAAGGTAAAGAATCCGCCTGCAATGCAGGAGACTCAGGTTCGATCCCTGGGCCGGGTAGATCTCCTGGAGAAGGGAGTGGCTACCCATTCCAGTATTCTTGCCTGGAGAATCCCATGCACGGAGGAACTTTGCCAGGCTACTGTCCATGGGGTCGCAAGAGTCGGACACGACTGAGCAACTAGACCACCACCACCACCACCCTGGGGGCTGGGAGGCTTCAAGGAACAGCGACTTCGCCGCCCAGAGTCCACCGAGGGCTCCCAGCCCGGGTCTCGACACCCCGCCCCGGGGACCAGCGCGCGCCGCCCGGACGCCGCGGATGGGGTGGGCGGCGCGGCTCCGCGCTGTCACCTGTCGGAGCGCTTGGTCCAGCTGCGGCGCCGAGGACAGGCTCTCGGCGTCGAGCTTCGTTTCTTCTTTGCAGTCCTCCGTCAGCTCCAAGTGATCCGGTCTAACTAGTACTTCGTGCAACTGTCCCACCTCCGGGAAAAAGAAAGAAAACAAACAAGAAGCAGGGGGTCAGTTTCCCCTCCCTGAACGCGGGGACCTCCATCCTCACCCTCCTCCATCCTTTCCCATGCGGGGAAGGCCCACTCCTCTCGGCGGATCCGGCTTCAGAATCCAGGCTCGCGCGTCGTCTGCGGCTCCGGTAGCCGAGAGGTCGGTACAGCCCTGCCCCCAGCCCCACCCCCCACCCGGATCAGGTCCGAAAAAGTCCTAGAAGTCCGCGCTCAGGCCCCCCAGGGACTCCACCCCGCCTCCGCCGGGCGGCCCCCGACAGGAGGAGAACAGAGCTTGGCGGCGCCCGGCCTCCCCACCTGGGCCAGATTTTGGAGAGCTGAAAGGGTTGGTTCAAAAGCGGCTGGAAGAGAAGTCTGGTTTTCTCCTTGGATTCTCCAGAATTCGGGTCCAGCCTCACAAGTGGGCAAACGAGAGCAGTTGTTTACCCACTTCCCTCTCAACTCGGACCAGCTTCTGCCTCCACGCCTATCCCTTGGACAGAAACCGTGCAGAAATACCTTCTTGTTGGCCAGATCCACGACTTTCCATAAGAGCAGGATCAGCTCCTTCTCGTCCGAGCCCAGCTTGGCTCCGGTGGCCCCAGCCGTGATTCCGAAGAGCACCACCAAGTAATCCGGAGACGCCGTCATGACGATGGGTGGGGAGGGGGAGAAGGGGGGTCGGGAGGCGGCGAGGTGGGGCGGCCGTGAGAACGAGGGGAAAACCTGTGCTAAAACCTCTCCGAAGGAAAAAAAAAAAAGAAAGAGCGCCCACCCACCCCCCCCCCTCCTCCTCCTCGCCGCCGCCGGTGCAAAAGGCGGTAACCAACCACCCCAGCCCTCACCTGGCCCGAGCTCCACGCCCTGGGCAGGAAGGGGGGTGGGAAGCAGGGCGAAGGAGGCCTGCCCTTTTTGTATTCAATGGCCCTGTGCGTCTATGCAAAAAGCTGGGAGCTGAGGCTGCACCCCCGGGAGGCGCGCAATGGCTGAAAAGCTTTTCTGTTTTGGGATGTGGCCCTACCTGCCCGCCCCTTCCCCCTCCCCCACGTGGTGCAGGTAAGAGACACCTGGCGGGGCCGGCCCATTGGCTCCTTCAAACCACGACGTGGCAGAGGAGGTGGGGGAGGAGACCGCCCGGGGCCGAGGGGGGTGGGGTGGAAGGGGAGGAGGGGGCGGGAGACAATGGCTGGCTGATTGCGGAGGGGAGGGGGAGACGCTAGAGGCGGGGAAGAGGCGGCGGCCACCCAGAGGGGGAACCGAGGCCGGACCGGGAAAGGGTGAGGCGTCGAGGGCGCGGAGGGACGGGTCGCCCGAGTGGAAGGACCCGGAGGGGGGGGGGGGGGGCGGGCCGAGGGGGATGTGCTTGGAGAAATGCCGGCTGTGGGGAACGAAGCCGCAGGTTCTAAAGGGTCAAGCTCAAAGGCCTGGCGCGGGGAGGCGAAAGCAGGACAGAGGTGAGGCCCAGGTGCGGAGCTGCCCGAGGCGCGGCGCCCCGAGAGGGCGAACCGCGGAGGGAGGGACCGGCCAACTGCGGCCGGGAGGTGGCGGGCGCGCTGGCCAAGCCCCGGAAAAGCCGCTCCCGAGCCCAACACACCTTTAAGTGCAAACAGCCGGCGAAAGCTTTCCGGCCCTCCCCCTCTCGGGGCGCACGCTCCTCCTTTGCCGAGTCACTCACTGCCCACCTTGCGGAGTGAAATCTCCGCGCGCGGTTGCGCAGGTCTCGGGGGCTGGACTCTCGGCCACCAAACAAACTTTCGGGCACCGTGGACCCCCACGCCCTTTCCTCTCAACTGTTCCCTTAACTGCTCCTCCTTGTTCAGTGCTGGCTGCTCGCTGGAGACTGCAGCCTCCTCCGGTCCAGGGGCCCACTTCCTTTGCTTTGCCCTGGGCCCTAAATAAAATGTATCGAATACCGTACCTGATGTTTTCTTAAATCAAGCCAAAGCAGAGCTTTTTGCACAGTTCGTGGCTCAGATCTCCCGCCCTCCACCTCGTATCATTGCCTTTGTACTTCTGTGTCGATTTGGCCAAGTTCCCCGAGCGATCTCCCTACCCTCGTTCAGCTAAACCTGCCAGGAGCTTGAGCGCCCACCTTAGCGGCGCCCCCGCTCCATCGCCCTGCCCCGTTGTCGGAGGGCCGTGTGATGGGTTCTGTGCCGTTTTCCAGATAAAGTGCTGGGGATGAAGTTGGGTTTTATGTTTGAAATCGATCTCTTATTGGGAACACAACGCCGTCTGAAGTATTACTCATTCGGCTCCAAGTATCCAACCCTTGATTCATAATGGGAGAACCGGTAACCGTACCCCTAATCACTACAGTAACCCGCGCCAGGTACAAATCTGAGCCCCTTTCAGGATGCTCCGGGGACGCTGGAGGTAGGGCTTTGCCGCCCGGGAGGAAGCGCGGGCCGAGAGGGCAGGTGGCGGGAGGGTTTCAGGAGCCCGAGGCCGCGTGGAGAGTCGCCGCTCAGGTAACCGCAGAGCGCGCCCCGGGAGAGCGGGAGAATGAATGCCGGGCTCTTTGGGGGCCTCCGAGGGGGCTGAGTACCAGCCTTGTCGACAGCCAGAGCCCCAGCGTCCCACGCTTTCAGGTGCGGGATCCGGAAGGGCGCCTACAGCCCCCTCCGCGGGGTCCGCGGCTTCAGCCTCGCCCCGCCTGGGCCGCGCGTCCCCGCGCGCTCTCCCAGGCCCGCGGGCGCCGCGGGGGCAGGGACTGGGCGCGGAAGGCGGCAGGGAGGGACCTGGAAAAACCACCCAGATTGCATTGCAGTGGGCGAGGCCGCCGGAGGAGCCGGTTCCGCCGAGCCGCCTGCCCGCGGGACGTTCTCCGCGCGCGGTTCCCAGGCGCTCGGCCCTGCGGGGCGCGGGGCCTGGTGCGGGGCCCCCGCGCGGCGGCCCGGAACGCGCGCGGCGGCGGCTGGTGCGGGGGGAACAACCAGTCCTCCCTGTCCCCGCCCCCCCCCCCCCCCCACACACACCGGGCGGGAGACTGTTGCTGAAAAAGTGTTACAACTGCTCTGGCAGTCCTGCCCCGCCCGCCCTCTCAGGCCTTTGGTGTCGGGATCTGAGGAGTGCGTTTTGGGTAAACGCAGAACTTGATTACCTGCGCGTTCGCCGGGGATCGGCGGCGTTGGGCGCGTGAGGATCGAACCTCGGAGCTAACCCCTTTTCTCAGAACCTTGCCTGTTTCCTCTTGAAGGAAGTCGATTTCTTAGTGTCTTTTTAATCTGAATTTTAATTCGTCCAACTACACAGACAAGAGTTTTTTTGTCTTACTTTGTTCTAGAATTGATTCCCGGGGCTTGGAGCAAAGCTTGACATCCCCGAAGTACTCCACAAATATTTGTTGAAAGGTTTTAGCGAGTAACAACACCCACCCGTTTTTGCAGCCGTTTGTCTCCTGAGCCTCGGCACAGTCCACGACTGCAACGGTGAGATTATGAAAAGGGGAGTTTATAGGTAATTCACATCTCAAGGGTTTTTTTAAAAGAGTAGGTGCTAATTATTCACAAACAAATCTGTTGAAATCAAGATATTGTAAATAAAAAATATTAAACTCGTGAAATGCAGGAATGCTGAGCAAACTGTGTAATACAAAAACAATGAGTTCTGAATACAAAGACGTTTTATTGTCCATCCCACCATTTACAAATGGTTCGAATATATAATAGGAATAGTCCTTGTGAGAGATGAACCCTCTACCTATGGTTTTAATTCAGGACATGCCTAAAACTCCCCAAACAGAAGCGAACCTTTGTTAAAAGCAGCAGAGACCCAAGTTGAGGGACAGGCAGCAAAGTAACTGGCCTGTATTCTTAAAATTCTTAAAGACCTTAAAATTATTTTTTGAAGAACTGTTCCAGAATTAAGAAGATATGACAACTCAATGGAATATGGATCCTGTACCAGAAAAAAAACTTTTTTTTCCCTCTAAAGGACATTATTGGGACAAAAGGAAAAATTTGAATAAGGTCTGAAAATTAGATAGTAGTGTTGTATCACAGTTAATTTACAAACTTTTGTAATCTTACAGTGATTCAACAGGAAAATGGCCTTTGCTTTAGGAACTACTCAGTAATTAATGATAAAGGGAAGTCGTTGTCTATAATTTATTCTCAAAGGATTCTGACCAAAAATATATATATATACACACATGTGTATATACACATATATGAAGAGAAAGAGAATGATACAGAAAAAGTGTAAAATGTTAATGTAGAATCTGAGTGAACAAATTATACTATTCTTTGCAACCTAAAAAAAAGGGTTTTTTTTTTTAATAAATAAAAACACTGTTTTTTAGTGTCAGAGGACTGTTTGCTGCCACCGTCATTTGGTGTTTAACAAGGGTCTGTCTCCTGACTGCTGTGTTAACCTAATCCTCCATACTATAGAATGAATCCATTTTGTCTTCCCTAGTGAAAGGAGAAAGAAAAGGTCACATTTTCTGTATAAAAATCCTTTCATATCTTTTAAAATTTTCTTAAATAACATTACTAGGCTAAATTACTGCAAGCTCTTTAAAGGTTTCATCATGAATCCTACTTGCCTGCTCTTTATCTTCATCACGCTCCTCGGGCCCTTCTCTTACCACTTTGAGAGCAGCTCTTGGACTAGACAGAAAATAAATGTGTCCTCTGTGGCCTGACCACTGACACAGTAGTACCTAGACATCACAGTCTTTTTTTTTTCCCTGCGGCTGTGGGATCTCAGTTCCCTGACCAGGAATTGAACCCAAGCCTGACAGTGAAAGCTCAGAATCCTAACCCAGGATTCATCTTCTTATTACTTACAATGCAGCTTCCCTTTTAAGACTACATAGCAGCATTGCATTTGCAGGCTCCAGTCTTGCTCTGAGGTCTCCAGATCTTTCTTGGAGTTTTCACTTGCACATATTCAGTGGTTCTCTTGTACCTGTAAGAAAAGAGCCTTTAAAAGTGAAATCAAAGTGTTCTCGAATTAGGTAGTGGTGATAATTGCACAAACATGTAAATAGACTAAAAACTACTGAATTGTACAGTTTAAAAAGTTTATATTATGGTATATGAATTATATTTCCATTTTTAAAAGAGCAAATCAAAAATATTATAAAAACCTTGTGTTCTGAGGCTACCACAAACCACTGATATTTCTTAGTTATCTATACCAGATAAAGTTGTAAAAGATATCACATTTTATACTCCCTGGACAAATCCAATCTCTCTGAAGTGAAAAGGTAGGGGGATAGTCAGGATGGTCAGGATAACGAAATACATTATAATTTTCTATGAATTACTCTGTGCATTGCACATTTAAACAAATTACTGGTCTGAACCTTTATTATGGCAATTATTACAGATGATCTGTGTGTAAAAAGTATGGGTTTAATAATTGGCCCTGTCTTGTGCTACCTTCATGGCTGTGGGTGTGTTCCTTAACCTTACCAAGACTCAGTTTCTCACCTATATAATTGGGCATAATGATAATGTGTATTTCATAGATCTTCAGGGTAGAGGAAATACGTAAAGAAGTGTCTTCTTTAAAGAAGAAAAACTTGAGAACCAAGAAGTTTACTACAAAATTGGAACCTTCCCTTGGGGAGGGGGCTTTCCTGGTGGCTCAGACAGTAAAGAATCTGCCTGCAACTCAGGAGACCCAGGTTCAGTCCCTGCATTGGGAAGATCCCCTGGAGAAGGGAATGGCTACCCACTCTGGTATTCTTGCCTGGAGAATTCCATGGACAGAGGAGCCTGGTGGGCTACGGTTCATGGGGCTGCAAAAGAGTCAGACACAACTGAGTGACTGACACTTTTACTTTTCTCTCCAGGCAACAAACACAAAGGCTCTCACCGTAGATTAGATTAAAGACACCATCAAGGCAGGGTGAAACGTTAAATAAGATTTTACTATCTGTGGAAGGAAAACGTACAGAAACACTTTACCTGGGGAAATGTGTCATGAATCTGGGCAAGATATGACTTCTCCTTGGGGACCAAGGAATGGCAACCCACTCCAGTAATCTTGCCTGGAGAATTCCATGGACAGAGGAGCCTGGCAGGCTACAGTCCATGGGGTCGAAAAGAGTTGGACACGACTGAGCGGCTATCACTCACTGGGGACCACAGAACTGATCCATTTAAACTGGGCATCCAGGGAGAAGATGCCAGTTAGGAAATTCCTCCCTCCAGGCCTCAACGTCCTTTGCTCATGAGTACAAGTCAGACCTCCATATCTGTGATTCTGCACCTGCAGGCAGATTCAATCAACTAAGGACTGAAAATATGAGGGAAAAAAATTCAAAAAGTACAACAACTTACATATCATTTACATTATATTAAGTATTATAAGTAGTCTAAAGATGGTTTCAAACTGTGGTGCTGGAGAAGACTCGAGTCCTTTGGACAGCAAGGAGATCAAACCAGTCAATTCTAAAGGAAATCAACCCTGACTATTCATTAGAAGGATTGATGCTGAAGCTTCAATACTTTGGCCACCTGGTGTGAAGAGCCAGCTTGCTGGAAAAGACCCTGATGCTGGGAAAGACTGAGGGCAGGAGGAGAAAGGGGCATCAGAGGATAAGATGGTTAGAAAGCGTCACTGACTCAGTGGACATGAATTGGAGCAAACTCCAGGAGATAGTGAAGGACAGGGGAGCCTAGCATGCTGGAGTCCCTGGGGTCAAAAAGAATTGGACACAACTTAGTGACTGAACAACGACCAACAAGGAACAGGCTGATTTCTGCCCTACTTAACGCATTCTATAATTTCTGACTTAGTGACTAAAACAACAAAGATGGTTTAAATGGGAGGATGTGCTGTAGATTATATACAAATACTATCATCATTTTATATAAGGGACTTGAGCACCTTCAGATTTGGGTATGTGGAGGTGGGGGGTGGAACCAGTTACCCACAGACCCCAAGGGATGACTGTACATCCCTGCATCTCCCAAAAGGCCACTCCGAGAGGAAAGAACAGCAGCAGACCTTATGTTTTAAGTCATGGTCGGTTGATGGGAGTGCGTATTTAAAGATTTTGGGGAAGGAAAAAAAGTTTTGTTACTCTTATTTCCCAAGTTCCTCTGCTTTCCTGGTACTTCCCCTACTCATCTATTTGGTTGATAAAAAGCCAGTCTTGTTACTCTAATAAAATATAACCCAAAGACCCCAAAATCATTATTGCCCTGTTTTGTGTCTTTTTGAATTATTCAAAGTGGTGTTGAGACAGTTTATTTGCTGGACACTGACCATTGGAGACAATGGAGATAGTTTTATGACAGGACTATATCTCTTCATTTGCATGTCGGTGCATTCTCACTTAGAGATTCCTAAATGAGTGTAACAGTCTATACGAAGTGTCAGTCCTGGTGGACATGTTCAGTCATTTATTTAAAAAGTATGTACTGACAGCAGACTGTGTACCAGGCAAGACAGGTATTAGGCACTGAAAACATACAATATATAGGAAACAAATGCAAATAAGGTCCTTGCCCCTATGAAGTGTGGGATGCAAATAATCGCAAAAGCACCACAGCAGCAGTGATTTGCAATCCTAAAAGTACACAGTGCTCTCGGATTGCACAAGAGGACATAAATACTATCAGGGAGACCAGAAAGAGGCCAGTGAGCAGCAGTGTTTGAATTAAAATCCAGAAAGAGAAGTGAAATCGGCAGAGGTAGGGGCGGATAAGGAAGAGGGAACGAGATGTCTCAGCAGCATGGTGTGCAGAGCCTGTGATGGGAGGTACTGGCAATAGAAATGAAGACGGAAGGTGCTGGAGCAGAAGGCAAGGCCAGGCATCACCCTCCCGGCCGGCCGCGCCCCAGCCCCGTCCACGTTTTCATCAAGTCCCTTGAAGTCTGCTTGGTCACGCCCTCTGCATTACTCAGGTGACCTTTCTAGGTTCAAACTGGAGTCTTTCTAACGGCTGCAACTTGTCCACTGTGTGCGCTAACCTTTCCCACACATTCAGTGGTTTCTAGAAATACTGAATTTTGCAGACCAATTAAGTCAAAACGGAGGGAAGGGTGACTGCCATAGAAAACATTTCAGTTTTTAATTTTGCTAAGGATTTGTGAGATCTTAGTTCCCCAACCAGGGATTGAACCTGAGCCCACAGCAGTGAAAGCACAAATGGATCGCCAGGGAATTCCCAAGAAGGGTATTTGAAAACGAAACCAATTATCATTTACTGTCTCCTTTATTTCATAAAAGAAAGGCTATTTTAACACCAAAAAGACTAATCTCAGAATAAAGGACCATCTTCATATTAGTTGTTATGAATCAGCTTTGTGAAAAATTTACCACATTGTCCTTTTCTGTCTCATTCAACTTCACATTGGAAAAAAAGTACGTGCTACGGTTTTGGAGCCACTACCTTGACCCCTTCTGAAAATTACCAACAAATTGATTTTCCTAAAACTCACTTGTTTTAAACATTAACATTTATTTATTTAAATCAAAGTAATATATATCACTTTGTAAATCTAGTAGTTGTACATGGCTTATAATAAAGAACATAATACCCCTGAACTCTGATTACTGCTTCAAAGAGGCAGCTACTGTCCACTTTCAACCTTTTTCTGTTTTTGTGGTTACCATCTCATTTGTAAATATGTAATTCTAAACATCATTTTTTAAAGTCTAAAAGCCAACTTTGTATTGCTCCCCTTCTCAAATTGAACTGGAGCTATGAAATAAAGTATATACTCTTAATATAAAATCTCAAATCCATCTATGATGCTTCTGCTTCTCAGATACAGCTCTTAGTGGTTACTACGATAGACTGTACACTTAAAATGCTGCCCTGTATTATCTACTTCAAGTAGACAACAGCTTTCTTGTATTAAAATTCTAGACTCAATTATTGATCACTGTCCTCAGGGCTGGTTTCATTCCCATAGTTAAATTCTCTTTGTATGCATATAACAACCAGTAGAACTTGTTCGTGCTTAAAACTTGGGAAAGAAATCTGGTGAGGGTACCTATCAGTTTTGCTGGCCTGAGAGGGAAGAATAAATGCTTCTGAAATAGAACTGCTGCCAATAAGAGGACCTCCCTTTATTGTCCAGACTGGTGTCCCTGCTTTAGCTGGAGGGAAAATATCTGATTTTAATTGGAATTCATTTCTGCAAATCAGCTCATCATTCTGGAAGGCAACAGAAAAAATCATTGGATCTACTCCCTATAAGTTGATGGAGAGAGAGCAAAAAGATCTTTCTCCTACATATATAAATAACAACAATAAAATAGCTTTTATTTATTGAATCAACGTTACATACCAATTACCATTAGGAGCATAGTCTCATTTTTTCTCACAGGTAGTTAAAACTACTGTTTTGTGTTTTTTTTACCCCTACTTTACAACTGAGGAAACCCCTACTTTTACCCCTACTTTACAACGGAGGTAAAGAATAACTTGATGAAAATGACAGGTGGTACTGACGGAGTTGGAAATTATACCTGAGGATTCTGACTCCAGAAACTGTGTGTTTAGCAGCTGTACTACTGAACACGAGCCACTTTTGTACTATAGAAACCTTTTCTCAAAAATAAAAGGCAAACTATCACAAAGGCAAACCTGTCTCCCTACAAGAGCTGGTTCACCACGTACACGACCAGTGACAAGCCCCCAAAGCAAAGCTACAGTACACTGATTTAACAGTTTGGTAATATCACACCTTGTGAAAGTCGCTCGGTCGTGTCCAACTCTGTGGCCCCATGGACTATAGAGTCCATGGAATTCTCCAGGCCAGAATACTCGAGTAGGTAGCCTTTCCCTTCTCCTGGGGGTCTTCTGCATGGTAGGCAGATTCTTTACCAGCTGAGCCACCAGGGAAGCCCAGTATCACGCCTTAAATTTTACAAAATAATCTGCATTTGACACCTCTGCTTGTTTACAAGAGAACCATGGATTATAAATTATACTTGAGAATTATTAGAAGTAACATTCTAGAAAAGTTATCAGTAGCATGATAGTGAAAATACCAAGTGTGTCATCAAAGCTTACTGCTTTCATACTTGAAAGAGACTTTTGTAAATTATATTCCAACTTCCTTGTTTCACAAGCAGCCAAGAAGTTAAGTGTCCTGCCCAACCTGGGTGACACAGCTAATTAGCCGCAGGGACTGTAGGAGGAGCTCAGGTCTCCTGGCTCCCAACCCAGTGCTCTTTCCCTGTTGTGTCCATGACTACACAGACAGTGTGCTCCCTCTGAGACTATGATAGGGTTTCTAGATGGGACTTGGAGATGTCTGTGTAGCTGGTTTGGGTTAAGGTTATCCCTTTTGGTAGGGAAAAGACATTTTTGGTGGAGAGCTCTTCACTGCAGCTTAGGGATTGGAACCATCACTTGGGAGTCCACCTCTGAGACTAACACACTGCTTCTTACCTCCCTGGAGCCTGAGTCTGGAACTAGTGCCTCACACACTGGGAATTTAGAAGGGTTTTGGTGGTGGGACTTACCTGGTGTCTTCAGCTGGTAAAGCATCTGCCTACAATGCGGGAGACCTGGGTTCAATCCCTGGGTCAGGAAGATTTCCTGGAGAAGGAAATGGTAACCCACTCCAGTATTCTTGCAGAAAAATTCCGTGGATGGAGGAACCTGGTGGGCTACAGTCCATGGGGTCGCAAAGAGTCAGAGACGACTGAGCGACTTCACTTTCACTTTTGGTGGTGGGGCAGAAGGTGGGAGGTGGACTTGAAAAGGTTCATTTTGAAGAGAAACGAGTAAGAATAGGAGATGGACCTTTGGTGAGCCTTAAAAAAAAAATGTATCCAAAGAAATTCTAATGGATGAATTCTTTTTTTAGCTGTTCTATACAACACGTGGAATCTTAGTTCCCTGAACAGGGTCAAATCTGTGCTCCTTGCGTTGGAAGTGTGGAGTCTTAACCACTGGACTGCCAGGGAAGTTGCTGGGTGCATTCTGCTGAGTTTCATGAATCTCTGTGTAGATGATGGATACATAGGACATGATCTCTGCTATTAAGGAGATTGAAATCTGATAAAAGAGGCAAAGTTCAAAGAGCTTGGTGAGGTGTGGACTCCATGAGAACGTGGCCCTGACCCAGAGAAAGCCCCAGGATGTTGGGGCAGATGTTGTGAACAGGAACGCTCCTCTGAACCCCTCGGTCACTGGCGTGGCTCACCTGTTTTCTATCCTCACCTTGCTCCATCCTCCAACTTGGGCTCCCTGTTCTATCCGCTCTCCATCTTCCTTACTGAGCACTCAGCCTTCAACTTCTTTCTTCCCCTTGACGTGTGATCTTTACCAAGAGTCTGCTTGCTAAATTTCCACCATCCTTTGCTCAGTGGCTCTATTCTTTCATAAAAAGCCCTCAGCTAACCTCCCTACATCCCCTGCCCTCAAAACAATGGCAACATCAACCAGATAGAAGTAGTAGATTATATCTGGTGAGGGTCTGGATCACACACACGTTCATGTCCTGCTTCCTGATCTCCAGCTTGTCTTTCCAGCCCCTTTCCTCTCATTCTCCTTACCCCTGACATATCAACTATATAAATAAAACTCTTATTATTCCCTCTTTTTCCAGCTTCCATTCTTCTAGTCAGAGTTGGTCACGTGCTCCTCCAGCCCCCCGAAACTCTCCAAACCTCCTATCATGTAGTATTTAAGAACTTATCCAGCCAGATGGTCCACAGGGGGTTCTACCAAACATGTAAAGAAGACACTAATCCTTCACAGACTCTCCCAAAGATGGAAAAAAGGGAATACTTTCTGACCAGTAATAGCAGTATTACCCTAATACCAAAATCAGACAAAGATACCACAAGAAAACAAAGCTACAGACCAGTATCTCTTATGAATATAGAAAATAAAGCAAACTGAATCCAGCAACATGTTAAGCAACTATACGCTATGATCAAGTGGAATTTACTCCAGGAATGTAAGTTTGCCTCAATATATAAAAGTCAGTGTAAGTCACCATATTAATAGAATAAAGGGTGAGAACCATATGATCATCACAATTAACACAGGAAAAGCATTTGAAAGAATCCAACACCCTTTTCCCTTCTCCAGGGGGTCTTCCCAACCCAGGGATCAAACCCAGGTCTCCTGCATTGCAGGCCAGTTCTTTACCAGCTGAGCTTCCAGGGAAACCCCTTGGAGAAAGAAAAGGCTACCCATTGCAGTATTCTGGCCTGGAGAATTCCATGGACTGTATAGTCCATGGGGTCGCAAAGAATCAGACACAACGGAGTGACTCACTTTACTAGGGTTTCCCTCATAGCTCAGTCGGTAAAGAATCTGTCTGCAATACAGGAGACCCAGGTTTGATTCCTAGGTCAGGAAGATCCCCTGGAGAAGGAAATGGCAACCCACTCCAGTATTCTTGCCTGAAGAATCCCATGGACAGAGGAGCCCGGCAGGCTACTATAGGGTCACAAGAGTCGGACACGACTTAGCGACTAAACCACCACCAACACCCTTTTATGACCACCAGGCTCCTCTGTCCATGGAATTCTCCAGGCAAGAATACTTGAGTGGGCAGCCATTTCCTTCTTAAAGGGATCTTCCTGACTCAGGGATCAAACCTGGGTCTCACACATCACAGGCAGATTCTTTACTGTCTGAGCCACCAGGGAAGCTCCTTTTATGATAAAAACACTCAACAAACTAAGAACAGAAGGAAACTTCCTCAACTTGATAAAGAGCATCTATGAAAAAGCCTCAGCTAACCTCACACTTAATGGTGAAAAACAGGATGCTTTCTCCCTAAGATTAGGAACAAAACTGGAATGTCTGCTCTTGCCATTTCTATTCAACATTATACTGGAAAGTTCTAGCCCAAGTAATTAGAAAAGGAAAAGGCATCCAGATAGGAAAAGAAGAAATAAAACAATTCACAGATGGCATGATATTGTAATAGAAAATCAAAAGGAATCCATATGCAAAAATATTGAATTAAAAAACTGTCAAGGTTACAGGATATAAGATTAATATACAAAAATCAATTGTAGTAACCACTTCAGCAGCACATATACTAAAATAATCAATTGTGTTTTTACACAGTAGCTATGAATGGCCCAAAAATGATATTAAAAAGCAATTTTATTCAGTCTCATCACCAGGAATAAAATCATTAGAAATGATCTTAACAAAAGCATAAGATGAGTACACTGGAAACTACAAAGCATTGTTGGAAGAAACTAAAGAAGACCTAAACGGTAAGTCATCCCATGTTTATAGACTGGAAGACTTAATGTTGTTAAGATGATAGAACTTCTCAAATTGATATATGGATTAAATCCCAATCAAAATCCCAGTGGCCTTTTTTTTTTGCAGAAAATCACAGGCTGATCCTATAATTCATATTAAAGGCTGAAGGAACTAGAATAGTTAAAAGAATTTTGAAAAAGAAGAAAATGGTTTGATACTCTCACTTCCTAATTTCAAAACTTACTACTAAGCTATAGTAACCAAGACAATGTAGTAAATGGATAGACATATAGATCAATAGAATACAATCTAGAATCAAAAAAGAAACTCTTAGTTGCCATATGATTCTGCAATCCCACTACTTGGGCAGATAGCTGGAGAAAATGATAATTTGAAAAGATTCATGCACCCCTATGTTTATGGCAGCATTTTTTACAATAGCCAAGACATGGAAACAACCTAGATGTCCATCTACAGATGAATGGATAAAGAAGACGTGGTGCATGTATACAATGGAATACTACTCAGCCACAAAAAAGAATGATATCATGCCATTTGCAATAGCAAATGACCTAGAGATTATCATACTAAGTGAAATAAGCCAGACAGAAAAAGACAGATATATAATAACACTTATATGTGGAATCTAAAATATGACACAAATGAGCTTTTTATTTATAAAACAGAAACAGACTTACACAGAGAACAGATTTGTGGTGGACGAGGGGGAAGGGGCGGGGAGGAAAGGGTTGAGAGTTCGGGATTAGCAGATGCAAGTGTTATATACAGAATGGATAAACAATAAGATCCAACTATATTCAATATCCCGTGATGAACCATAATGGAAAAGAATATGAAAAAGAATGTATAAATATGTATAACTAAATCACTTTGCTGAAAAAAACTGTACAGTAGAATTTAACACATTGTAAATGAACTATACCTCAATACATTTTTTTAAAAAGCTCTTAAACTTACAGTTAATTGATCTTCTACAAGCCTGTCAAGACCACTTAAAAGGGAAAAGATAGTCTTTTCAAAAGTGGTTCTAAGACAATGGGATGGCCATATGCAAAAGAATGAAGTTAGACTCTTGCATTATTTTGTACCCAAAGCTAACTCAAAATGGATCATAGACCTAACTGTAAGAAATATGGTATATTTCTGCTATGGAATATTATTCAGCTATAAAGAAGAATGAAGTACTGATACATGCTTGTAAACCTGGGTGAAACTTGAAAACATTACAGTAAGTAAAAGAAGCCAGTCACAAAAGGCCATATAGTATATATTTCCATTTGCAAGAAATGGCCAGAACAGACAAATCCATAGACACAGAAAGTGGTGGTTTAGTGGTTGCCAGGAGCTGGGAGGGAGAGGGGATCGGGGATTTCTGCTAATAGACATGGAGTTTCTTTTGAGGGTAATGAAATGTTCTAACTTTAGAGTGTGATGTGCACTTCACAACTCTGTGCTATACTGAAAACCACTGGAGTGTACCCTGTGAAAGCAAAAATTTTATGGTATGTGAATTGTATGTCAATAAAGCTGTTGTATAAGAAGTTCTTATCATATAGCATTAAAACAGTGTGTCCATATGTATTTCTTCCTCTACTAGAATTAGACTATGGACTAAGGATGAACCTTACGCGTTGTACATAGTCAGTGAACACAGTAAATACTTGTTGATCCAGTAAGTAATTCTTTGAAATCTTTGAAAGAAGTGTTAAGACTTGAGCAGGCAGTTGGGAGGAAAGATTATTGGTGTCAGAGCAGAGGTATGAGGAAGGGAGAGCGCAAGGTTGGAGCAGGTAGCACTTCCCTAGGCCGGGAGACACAAGAGAGGTAGCGGTCTAGATACACGTGGCAAGGGCAGCGCTGTTCCAGTCTTAATTGTTGTTAAATATTGTTAACTGCTGGTGTTTCACTAACAATATTTTCAGAAAAAATAAAATGCTGATTCAGCCCCTCTCCTTTATGCCTGTTCCTACCTCCTTAGATTAGTCAAAGGCACAGAGGAGATGGCTTCAATGGGAACAAAACTGAGAAAGGAAATAGATTCATTGTTGTCTGCCACAACGAGCTCTGGAAACACACAATGAGCTCATTCTGGAAATCCTGCATAAAAAGCCTAAGGTAGGAATTCCCTGGTGGTCCAGTGGTTAGGACTCTGCACTTTCTTTGCTGAGGGTGTGGTTCAATCCCTGGTTGGGGAGCAAAGATCACCCAAGAAGAGCAATGCAGAAAAAAAAAAACAAAAACACAAAACCCTAAGGGGATCGGTCTGCTTCCTTCACACAGCTACTCTGCCTGCTTTCATGCAGTTTAAAGCCAGAAACCGACTCTCCATACATACGTGCCCAGCTTCACTCCTTCTGTCTTTCATTCAGTAAGTATTTATCAAACACTTACTTTTTGCTGAATATCGTGCTGCACTGGATATGGCAGCCGGTTAGTAAACTGCTCTCAATGTATGTCGCAGCGTCCAGTGTTGAGCTGAAGCATTTTCACAGCATTATTAGTAGCACCATTTTAGAAAGAGCTTAAAAAACCAGGCTGCAGTGAATGTGTGACAGCACTGTCTTGCATTTAAATAAAAGAGAAAGAACTATGCAGTATTCAGGAGCTTCCCAGCAGCTCATCAGTAGAAGAATCTGCCTGAAAGGCAGGAGATTGCAGGAGAGATGCTTCCGATCCCTGCGTGGGGAAGAACCCCTGGAGGAGAAAATGCCAATCCACTGCAGCATTCTTGCCTGGAAAATCAGATGGACAGCGGAGTCTGGTGGGCCTTGGGGTCGCAAAGTCAGACACGACTGATCTGACTGTGCACGTATGCAGTATTCAAGGATTTCACATGCAATATTCCATGTTTTTTGTTGTTCGGTTGCTCAGTCGTGTCCGACTCTGTGACTCTGTCCATGGACTGCAGCACGCCAGGCTTCCCTGTCCTTCACTAACTCCCGGAGTTTAGCCAAACCCATGTCCATTGAGTCGGTGATGCCATCCAACCATTTCATCCTCTGTTGTCCCCTTTTCCTCCTGTTCTCAATCTTTCCAAATCTGTTAAAAAGAAAAAGGATAGGACAAGTATTATTTTCATTTTGCAGTTGAGACAAGTGAGATTTGGGTAGGTTCACTGATTCTTTCAATTCACACAGGTAGTAAGCCGCAAAGGCAGCTTGGGAACCCAGCTGTTACTTCTAATCGGTTGCTTTTTCTATTACCCCTTCCCCAGTCAAGAAGGTCTGACTTCATAGGGGGCAGCTATCTCTGCCTGTGTAAACAATAAGGCAGCAGAGGTTTGCTCTTTTTAAATTTTTAATAAATCACCACTGTGCTTATTATCAATTTTATAAATAGGCAGCAAGAAGCCAAGTAATGAACATAGCAGATGGCAGCATTGTGAAAATATGTTTCTGTGTGACTTGTAAGTGCACAGTTAATGAGAAATCCAATCTGTAGACTGCCAGTCTCTAGCAAAGTGTGTAGTTCCTGACCCAAAGTTCCCTCCTGGAGATCTTTCTCCTTTACCTCAGTCATCTGCCTCTGTGGGAATGATTTCCAAAATCAATTCAACAAATGCTATGGGCTGGTGCACTGAGAACATAACCAAAATGAGGCCCACCCAGCTTTCAGCTAGGGAAGCAAATAATTAAAATACAGTGTGAAAACATGTATAATGGGAAGTGATGTAATAATATGGAAATTTCCTTAAGAAATAAAATTAGGAAACACTTATGTGTAGGAAACAATTACTTATACTTAAGAATAATTCTGGGGACTTCCCTGGCAGTCCAGTGGTTAAGACTCTTTACTTCCACTGCACAGGGCATGGGTTTGATCCCTGGTCAGAGAACGAAGATCCCACATGCCACGCAGTGTGGTCAAAAAAAAAAAAAAGAGTAATTCTGCATCTGAAATCTTAAACCTTAGACAACCTCCAAGCTTTCCAACTTCCTTAATGAAAATAACATTTTTATTGATCAGCAACTATGGACATTATGCTAACTGCTTTATAGGGAGTACATTTCATTTATCCTCATGACCACTCTGATTATTTTTCACCTTACAGGTAAGAATTTGCCAGGTGGCACTAGTGGTAAAGAACCCACCTGCCAACGCAGGAGACATAAGAGACGCGGTTCAATCCCTAAGTCGAGAAGATCCCCTGGAGGAAGGCATGGCAATGCATTCCAGTATCCTTGCCTGGAGAATCCCATGGACAGAGGAGCCTGGCAGGCTACAGTCCATAGGGTCACAAAGAGTCGGACACGACTGAAATGACTTAGCACGCGTGCGTAGATGAGGAATCTGAGGCTCAGACAGGTTAGGTGACTTGTTCAAGGTCCCACAGCTGCTATGTGAATAGAGCCAGTTTAGGTTCCCAAGAGCGTCCTCTTAAATCAAGACTTTACAAGGCCTCTTTTCCTCCTAAGTCAGCTGTTCTTTGATCTTCCTGCGGCCTTGGCCTCCTTTTCCTCCTCATTCTCTTGGCCATCTCCCCTCCTTCCTTTGCGCTTTATCCTCTAGCCCCTCCAAACTGCTTAGTTGCCCCCGGTGTGTGGCTGGCACCTCGTTTCCTTAGCACGCATTGTTTCCCCTGCCTGGATGGGCCAGATCACAGAGCCACCCAGCCCACTTGAAATCTGGCAGAGTGAAAGATAAAAGGAATCATGATAGGACAGTATAAGTGAAAAGTTAGCTTGTCACTCTCCTCATACTGAAAAAGCTAAAGAAACTACAGAACTGGAAAACTCATGGTAGACTTCCATGTGAAAAGATCTTATTGGTAGAATATACAAGTGTATATTGCATGGTGAATTGTGTAGTTGTGTAGTGTAAGTGTAGTTGTGAGATTCATGGAATGTGATCTGGTATTACAGGACAAAGATACAGTTAATATCTCAAGATTTTATTTGTATATATGATATTCTTGTGTGTTAAGTCACTTCAGTCGTGTCCAACTCTGTGCGACCCTAGGGACTATAGCCCGCCAGGCTCCTCTGTCCATGGGATTCTCCAGGCAAGAATACTGCAGTGGGTTGCCGTGTCCTCTTCCAGCAAATATTCCCAACTCAGGAATCGAACCAGCGGCTCCTGCATTGCAGGCAGATTCGTTACCGCTGAGTCACCGGGGAAGCCCCATTTGATATTCTAGACGGTGACAAAACAAAAATTTAAATATGTTTTTAGTGCAGTGTCTTTTGAAATAAATACATTCATACATGTATGTGTAATGTGTGTGCGTGGGTATGTATACATATAGTCTCTTAAATAAAACCCAAGTCATAAAGCCATGAAAATACCAGCTTCCTAAACAAGAACACAACAAAATATAAAGTACTTATCAGATACTAAGTATTTAGAAGAAAACCTCTTTGCTCTTTAATAATTTCTTAAAATATTCATAGGGGCGTCCCTGGTTGTCCAGTGGTTAAAGAGTCCACCCGCCAGTGCAGGGGACTTGAGTTTGATCCCTGGCCCATGCCAGAGGCTTCGGGGCAACTCAGCCTGTGCACCAAGACGCCTGAGGCCAAGCGCCAAGCCTGTGCTCCACAAGAAGAGAAGCTACCGCAGCGAGAAACCCGCGCACCGGCACGGGAGGCAGCCCCTGCTTACCGCAACTAGAGAAAGCCCGAGGGCAGCGATCAAGACCCAGGGCAGCCAAAAATAAATAAATAAAACATTCGTTAAAAAAGTTTAAGAAATTAATGATGAATTAATGGGCTAAACATGATAAAAACAAAGTATCTGTTTCACTTACAGTCCATTTCAGCCATACCTTAACATTTTGCCATATTTTATATAAAATTAGGGATTTGAAAAATGAATTTTAATTTTTAAAGAACTATATTGGTTTGCCTAACAATTCTATTATTTTGCCTTTATATAAGTGATGGCGAACAGTATGCCTTGGAAAAAATTTTGAAACTACTAGCTCAGTTAATAAAAAGAAAATTCAAATTAACAAAATCATGGACAAGAAAAAGTGATATATGTTTCAAACTCAAACATATGTTTCAATGGCAGAAATATTATTTTAAGCTAGAAGTTTATAAAGTGTGCTAAAGAACGAGTAGTTTTTGCAGTAGTCATGTATGGATGTGAGAGTTGGACTATAAATAGGGTTGTGTGCTAAAGAATTGATGCTTTCTAATTGTGGTGCTGGAAAAGACTCTTGAGAGCCCCTTGGACTGCAGGGAGATCAAACCAGTCCATCCTAAAGAAAATCAACCCTGAATATTCATTGGAAGGACTGATGCACAAGCTAAAGTTCCAATACATTGGCCACCTGATGGCAAGAATTGACTCATTGGAAAAGACCCTGATGCTGGGAAAGATTGAGGGCAGGAGGAGAAGGGGACGACAGAGGATGAGATGGTTGGATAGCATCACTGACTCAGGGGACATGAATTTGAGCAAACTCTGGGAGATAGTGGAGGAAAGGGAAGTTTGGCATGCAGCAGTTCTTGGGGTTGCAAAGAGACATGATTTAGCGACTGAACAACACCAGCTACAAAAGAAGTAGAAGAGGATAACTGCCTGTAATAGTGTAAGGTTACCAAACTCAAGGTGGCCAAGGAGAACCCATGCAGATCTACACAGCAGAGAAAGCAGCAGGTACTTATGAAATGATTCGCAGAAAACAGACAAGCCACCATTCCATGTACTCATCCTGTGAGTGTAAGTAGTAGAGCTTTTCTGGAGTAACATTTTGAAATACTGAGGGTTTTTTGGGGGGGTGAAGAGGGTGAATATTTGATTATTCTTTAATCAATAATAATTGATTAATAATAATAATAATACTTTATTTACTAAATGTTTAAATATGAATGTTACAAGGAGAGAAAGATTGTTCATCACAAATATTTTTAATGATAATTCAAAAGATTGTAAAAACTGAAGTATAGTTAATTTACAATATTATCATAGATTGTTTTTAATAATAAAATTTTAGAAATTTGATATGCTATAGAAATAGGATAATTTTCTATGTATTGACATAAGGCAAAATCTATTGATAAAAGAAGACAGATCACAAAAGGTATATGTGTATAATATAATTTTAAATTTTTCTAAAGATTTAGGAGGATAAAGTATGTGAAACTAGTAATAGTGTTTATCTCTAATTTCTAAGATTTGAAGATTTCTCTTTTACTTAAAATATTTCTGATTGATTTTTTTCTTACAGTGACTAAAAGTGAAGTCGCTCAGTCTCTCTTTGCAACCCCATGGACTGTAGCCCACCAGGCTCCTCTGTCTACGGAATTTTCCAGGCAAGAATACTGGAGTGGGTTGCCATTTCCTTCTCCAGGGGATCTTCCTGACCCAGGGATTGAACCCAGGTCTCCCACATTCGCAGGCAGACGCTTTACCATCTGAGTCACCAGGGTAGCCCTCAGATGCTTCCCTGATAGCTCAGCTGGTAAAGAATCTGCCTACAATGCAGGAGACCTGGGCTAGATTCCTGAGTCGGGAAGACCCGCTGGAGAAGGCATAGGCCACCCACTCCAGGATTCTTGGGCTTCCCTGGTGGCTTAGCTGGTAAAGAATCCACCTGCAATTCGGGAGATCTAGGTTCAATCCCTGGGTTGGGAAGATCCCCTGGAGAAGGGAACAGCTACCCACTCCAGTTTTCTGTCCTGGAGAATTCCATGGACTAGTCCATGGGTCACAAAGAGTCAGACAGGACTTTGACTTCCAGTGACTAAAATTGGTAAAAATCAGTGAAGATTGGGGAAAAAATGGTCACTTGACTCAAAAGACTCTGAGAAGACTTTTCTAAACTTTTAAAAACTGTACAGGGCTTCCCGGTTGGCTCAGTGTTAAAGACTCCACCTGCCAATGCAGGAGACACTGGTTTTATCCCTGATTCTGGAAGATCGCACGTGCCTCAGAGCAACTAAGCCTATGTAACCACGGCTAGCGAGACTGAGCTCTAGCGCCGGTGTTCCACCAAAGAGAAACCGCTGCAGTGAGAAGCCAGCACACCGTAACTGGACAGCAGCCCCCACTTGCTGCAACCGGAGAAAAGTCCGTACAGCAATGGAGAACCAGGCAGACAAAAAACTAAATAATAAAAAAACTGGACAAACTCCATATTCCATTACATATGTTACATTACAATATAATTTAAGAAAAGATGGAGGCTGGGAGTTCACTGGTGGCCTAGTGGTTAGGATGCTGGGAGTTCACTGCCATGACCTGGGTTCAATGACCAGGGAAACTGAGATCCTGCAAGCCAAAAACAAAAGATGGCATATTTTACCTATTTTATCCAATTAATGTATTATTTTTGTTTTTCCAGATTTATTGAAGTATGATTAATAAATAGAATTGTATGTTTTTAAGGTGTACAACATGATGTCTTGAAATACAAACGCACCAGGCAGACCTCAAAAACATTGTGGGTTCAATTCCAGATCACCACAATAAAGTGAATATTGCAGCATTCCAGGAGACTTTTATTGGGGCAAACATTTCCACAGCCATAAATATCTCACTCAAACAAACAGATAACCCAGTATCTCTGTTAAACAGTAATCCAAAATGAGGTAAAAATTAGTAAAATTAATGGTAAATGAAGACACTGCAACATATAAACCAATGAGTCATCAATCATTTTTAATACCAGCACCTAATAACTATTTTCCAAGTAAGTAATTATTAATGTAAAAATCATAATCAATATAAATAAGAATTTTTTTCATTTCCTAGTGTAAAAATTATGTTTATATTCTACTGTGGTTTTCATTATGTATGCAATAGTATTATGTCTAAAAAAACAAGATGCATACTTTAATTAAAAAATACTTCATTGCTGGGGAATTCCCTGGCAGTCTAGTGGTTAGGACTCAGCGTTTTTACTGCCAAGGGCCTGGGTTTGATCCCTGATCGGGAAACTATGATCCTGCAAACAACACAAGAACAAAAAAACCTTTACTGCTAAAAATGCTATCATCTAAGCCTTCAGTAAGTCATAGTAGTAGCATCAAAGATCACCATAACAAAAATAATAATAACAAAAAAGTTTGGGACTTCCCTGGTGGTCCAGTGTTCAAGAATCCGCCTACCAATGCAGGGGCATTGTCCAATTCCCGGTCTGGGAAGACCCCAGGTGCTGCAGGGCAATGAAGCCTGTGCACCACAACTCCTGAGCCCACACACCTAGAGCCTGTGCTCCGCAACAAGAGGAGCCACCACCGTGAGACGCTTGCGCACAGCAGTAGAGAAATAAACAAGAAAAAGTTTGAAATGTGGTGATTAACAGAATGTGACACAGAGACAAGAAGTGAGCAAATGCTGTTGGAAAAATGGTGCCAATAGACTTGTTTGATGCAGTTTCCACAAACTTTCAGTCTGTAACGTATTAATATACAGTATCTGCCAACTACAATAAAATGGGCGAAGTATGCCTGTACATTGTGAAATGATACCACAAGCAAATTAACATAGCCATCACTTCATGTGGTTATCATGCGAGCTTGGGTGTGCATCATGGAGGGGGTTGCTGGGGGTGGTAAGACAATTTGAGATCGACTCTCTTAGTAAATTTCAAGTATAAATTGCTAACTATAGTCACCAAGCTTTAAATTAGGTTTCGAGAACTTACATATTTTATAACTGAAGATTTGTACCCTCTGATTCAGTTCAGTTCAGTTCAGTTGCTCAGTCATGTCTGACTCTTTGCGACCCCATGGACTGCAGCACGCCAGGCCTCCCTGTCCATCACCAGCTCCTGGACCTTGCTCAAACTCATGTCCATTGAGTCAGTGATGCCATTCAACCATCTCATCCTCTGTCATCCCCTTCTTCTCCTGCCTTCAATCTTTCTCAGCATCAGGGTCTTTTCTAGAGTATTTGAGTTTCAGCTTCAGCATCAGTCCTTCCAATGAATATTCAGGACTGATCTCCTTTAGGGTGGACTGGTTGGATCTCCTTGCAGTCCAAGGGACTCTCAAGAGTCTTCAACACCACAGTTCAAAAGCATCAATTCTTTGGCTCTTAGTTTTCTGTATGGTCCAACTCTCAAACTCTCACATTCATACATGATTACTGGAAAAACCATAGCTTTGACTAGATGGACCTTTGTTGGCAAAATAATGTCTCTGCTTTTTAATATGCTGTCTAGGTTTGTAATAGATTTTCTTTTTTTCAAATTAATTTATATTAATTGGAGGATAATTATAATATTGTGATGGTTTTTGCCAGACATCAACGTGAATCAGGCACAGGTATACATGTGTCCCCCGATCCTGAACCTCTCTCCCACCTCCCTCCCCACGCCATCTCTCTGGGTTGTCCCAGAGCACTGGCTTTGGGTGCCCTGCTTTATGCATGGAAGTTGCACTGGCCATCTGTTTTATATGCAGTAATGTACATGTTTCAATGCTATTCTCTCAAGTCATCACACCCTCGCCTTCTAATGAGTCTAAAAATCTGTTCTTTATATCTGTGTCTCCTTTAATGCCCTACATGTAGGATTGTTGGTACCGTCTCTCTAAATTCCATATATATGTGTTAATATACAGTATTTGTCTTTCTCTTTCTGACTTACTTCACTCTGTATAATAGGCTTTGGGTTCATTCACCTCATTAGAACTGACTCAAATGCGTTCCTTTTTATAGCTGAGTGATAATCCGTTGTATATATGTATCACAACTTCCTTACCCATTAATCTGCCAACGGACATCAGGTCACTGCCATGTCTTAACTATTGTAAATAGTGTTGCGATGAACTTTGGGATACATGCGTCTCTTTCAATTCTGGTTTCCTCAGGGTGTTTGCCCCGCAGTGGGATTGCTGGGTTGTAAGGCAGTTCTATTTCCAGTTTTTTAAGGAATCTCCTCACTGTTCTCATCACAGCTTTTCCAAGGAGCAAGCGACTTTCAATTTCATGGCTGCAGGCACCATCCACAGTGATTTTGGAGCCCAAGAAAATAAAATCTGTCTGGGCGAGGAGGCTCATTATATCATTACACTTTTCTGTATGTTTGAACGACTTCATAAATTAAAAGTTTAGGTGGTTACAAAGATGCATAGATATTTTAAAACTGTTTGATAATACAGTTTGCCCTCTCATTAAGGAAAACTTTTCTTGGACTCTCATCTGGATAGAGCCTTTGCTCTTTCCTCTTCAGTCACCCTGCCTCAAAAAAGAAATGAGTATCTTTCTCCTCTTCCTTTCTTCTGTGTCCTTGCAACGCTGCAATAATCCTCTGGCTTTAGGTCCCCACAGGATGATGAAACTTACCCGGGTGACGATCATGGGAAGCTGCTAAGTCCCACCACCGCGGCTCTGTCTTTTCTCCTATCTGGCACTTTGTCCTTCACTGGCTGCGTCACTTCCTTTTGTGTGGCTTTTCAGAGAGTCATCTCTCCCAGTCTTCCTCCTACCTCTCTGGGCTTCTTGGTGGCCTTGGCAGATTTCTCGTCTCTGAATGCGCATTTCCCACCTTCTTTCTTTCCTGCTCCATTCCCAAGTCCCAGGCCCTCAGGGCAGCCCTCTTCTCCTAGTGCTAATATCCTCAATTCTATCACCCACCTTAAACTATTTAACTTATCAATGAATTCTTTGCCTCTCTGAAAGGGAAGCCTGTCTCCGAAAGACTCGAGAAATAAGGCTTGTGAAGCACTGATTACAGTATCTATTTTTAAAATGCTTATTTATTTAATTTATTTGGCTGCATCCAGTCTTAGTTGCTTCATGCGGGATATTTTATTGTGGCACCCAGCCTCTCTAGTTACTGTGCATGGGCTTAATTGCTCTGAGCCACGTGAGATCTTAGTTCCCGGACCAGGGATTGAACCCGTGTCCCCTGCATTGCAAGGCAGATTCTTATCCACTGGACTGCCAGGGAAGTCCTGCCAGTATCTGTTTTGATCAATAACTGTTAACTACTTGATACTTCAACTCAGCTGTTCCAAACACATGAAAACAATTGCACGTCTCCCAAACCAAGTATTCTTTTCTCTATCTGTAAACCCACTCCTCGGAGAAGGCAATGGCACCCCACTCCAGTACTCTTGCCTGGAAAATCCCATGGATGGAGGAGCCTGGAAGGCTGCAGTCCAGGGGGTCGCTAAGAGTCGGACATGACTGAGCGACTTCACTTTCACTTTTCACTTTCATGCATTGGAGAAGGAAATGGCAAACCACTCCAGTGTTCTTGACTGGAGAATCCCAGGGATGGGAGAGCCTGGTGGGCTGCTGTCTATGGGGTCGCATAGAGTCGGACACGACTGAAGTGACTTAGCAATAGCAAAACCCACTCCTCTTTCTAAACTCCCATCCGGGAGTCAGAATCCTGCATCGTGTTAGACTTCTTCCCCATCAGCCTCCATACTCAATGTATCACAAGGCCGGCAGATTCTTGTTCCTTAAAGTCACATGCCCAGTGCCTCTGCTCCCTGGCTGCCTTCTTTTTGCCCTGTGCAAACCCTCTGAGCAGGTCTCACTGGCTCCAGGGTTGCCCTCTTAAATCCATCCTCCACCCGCTCCAGTGACCGCGCTAAAACTCTACTCAGACCAGGTCAGCTCGTGTCTAGATCCTAGAGTGCTGTTAAATTAACAACGAAACTGGACAAGGAGAAGGACCTGGAAGGTGGTAGCTCCATAGCTTCTAACTCAGGGTCTTCCTCCCCGCTGAAAGGCATTTTTATTAGTTCTATCCTACAGATCAGCTTCTTTTAAATTGCAGATATTCCAGAGAGGGATAATATGTTGTTGTGCAGTCTGAGAGCGAGAAAGCCGTGGTACTTGACTCCCTGAGTGGGGCCATCGAGGAACAACTGTGCAGAGGGCAGGCAGTTTTGTCTAGCAAGGTGTGAAGAATTTGTGAGAATGTTTCCTTTCCTAATGGGACTACCTGTTCTCTTAAGTCTTAAGGCAAAGGTAGCTCTTCTGCTAAGTGTAAGATTAGATGTTGGCTGCCCATTCAGTGGCACAGATCCTAGGCGCTTTTTTAAATGAAAACTTGAAAATTAATTAGTTTTCGACTGCTCTGGCTCTTCGATGCTGCGCGTGGGCTTTCTCTAGTTGCTGTGAGTGGGGGCCCCTCCCTAGTTGCAGCCCTCAGCCTTTGCATCGCAGCAGCTTCTCTGGTTGTGGAGCACAGGCTCTGGGTTCATGGGCTCAGTGACTGTGGGGCATGGGCACAGCTGCCCCACTGCACGTGGGATCTTCCTGAACCCGGGACCGAACCCAAAACCTGTGCTTTGGCAGTCGGATTCTTCACCTCTGCACCCCCAGGGGAGCCTGCCCAGGCACTTTTAACCAAATCTCCCAACAACTCTAAACAGTCTCCTTCAGCAGGTGAGGAACCCCAGACTCGGACCCTGTTGCTGCTCTCGGAAGCAAATGGTTTGTGAATCTCTGGAGACTCGACCACGATTCCTGGGTGCAGGATTTTAAAACAAGTGCTTTCCCACCTTTCAGTCTCCTCTCCACTTCTTCTAGGCCGGTGGTTCTCAGCGTGTGGTCCCCCAGACCAGCAGCATCACCATCTCCTTGGGAATGTGTTAGAAATGCAGATCCTGAGGCTCCATCCTTGGTTGGAGAATGGAAGGATGATGCGCGAGAGATTGGGAGAGACAGGAGGCCAAGGCTTGTGGTTCTCAGTAAGATTGAAGAAGTGTGGCATTAGGAGGAAAAGGGGGCCTACGGGGTATTGATTAAGAGGATGCAGGGACCTCCTGGTTGTCCAGGAGTGAAGAATCCGCCCTGCCACTGTGTGGCCATCTTTGCAGGTGTGGCCTGATTCCCCTTTGCACCCAAGACGAATCCATTCCAGATCATATTCCTTAGTGATACCATCAATTATGAAGGGCAGAGACGGAGGGCAGAGCCTTACTTAACAACTAAGCCCCTTCTTCTTCTTCTTCTTCTTCTTTTTTTTTTTTTTAAATTTTGGCCATACAGCTTGTGGGACAGTTTCCTGACCAGGAATTGAACTCAGGCCATGGCAGTGAAAGCAGCGAATCCTAGCCACTAGACCACCAGGGAACACCACCCTTCCTTTCTTTGTTCAGCTCTAGGATCCTCTTTGCCCCTGTCCTACCACCTGACTGCTATAGTGGGTTGGATAACGTGGAAACAAGTAAAAATGTAATGAAAAATAAACCCATATACTGAGCAACAACATCAAAAAAATCACAGATGAGGGTCTTCTCTGGTGGTATTGTGGACAGGAATCCACCTGCTACTTCAGGGGACACAGTCTCGATTCCAGGTCTCACAACCAGAGAAAGTCCATGCACAGTAACAAAGATCCAGAGCAGCCAAAAATAAATAAATTTTTTAAAAATATTAAGAAGAAGAAAAAAAGAAAAAAAAATAAAAATATTAAGAAAAAAAAAGAACCTGCCCTGCATGCAGGGAGGTATCAGTTTGATCCTTGGTCAGGGAACCAAGATCCCACATGCCACAGGACGACTAAGCCCGTGAACCACAACTCTAGAGAGCCTGCAGCCACAATGAAAGATCCCACATGGTGAAACAAGGATCCCATGTGCTGCAACTAAAATAATGCAGCCGAGTAAATAAATAGAATTATTTTTTAAAAAAGAGGATGCTCTCGAGGTCCAAACTGGCTCTGTCCACCGAGCAGCTTGGGGTCTTGAACAAAGCACCCAACCCTCTCGAAGACTCAGAGACTCCGGTTCCTCATTTGCTTTTGTCTGTTTCGTGGGCCTTTCTTGGCTGCTTGATGCCATGTGGTATCTTATTTCCCTGACCAGGATGGAACCCCTGCCTCCACAGTGGAAGTGCAGAGTCTTAACCACCGGACCACCAGGGAAAGTCCCTCACGCTCCTCATTTGTAAAGTGAAAAATACTTATAGGATTGTTGTGAGGATTAAATAAGATACACTACCTGTAGTATAAAGTCTGCACAAAATACTTAATCAATAAAACCGCACAAAATAGCGGGTCAATAAAAATGTTATTTTCATTAAGGAAGCTGGAAAGCTTGGAGGTTGTCTAAAAGATTTAAGATTTCAGACATACAAGCTGGGGATGGGGCCCAATCAACTGTGGTTCAACACGTCCTCCAGCTGATCTTAAAGCATGCTCCGAAGTCTTGAGAACCACAGGAAAATCACCTGGTGAGTCTGTAAAACTCCCAACCCCAGACTGCATCTTGGACCTATGAAACCAGAATCTCTAGGGGTGGAGCCAGCCCAGGCCTCCATGTTTCCAGAGCTCCCCAGGTGATTCTGATGTGTAGCCAAACCTGAGAACCACAGTTTAAGCTCATGCTAATGTAATTTAATAGCCATCATTTATGAAGCATTGACAGGGTGGCAAGCATTGAGCTTCTCATTACTTTTACATAGAATTCTCAAAACAACTCTAGGACTTTAGTATCATTATTCCCACTTTACAGAAATGAAAGTTGAAGCTTAATTAAGTTTAGCCCACAGGGCACCAAGTTAGCAGAGTCAGGATTCAAATTCAGGGTTTTCTGACTCAAAATCTGGGCCCCAGCTCCCTGCCCACTGCCAGATAACACGGCGTTCTTAGAGCTGTCAATAGTGTATGAGCAAGTATGGTCAGTCAAAGGCTGTGGCATAGTCAGTAAAGCAGAAATAGATGTTTTTCTGGAACTCTCTTGCTTTGTCGATGATCCAGCGGATGTTGGCAATTTGATCTCTGGTTCCTCTGCCTTTTCTAAAACCAGCTTGAACATCTGGAAGTTCACGGTTCATATATTGCTAAAGCCTGGCTTGGAGAATTTTGAGCATTACTTTACTAGCGTGTGAGACGAGTGCAATTTTGCGGTAGTTTGAGCATTCTTTGGCATTGCCTTTCTTTGGGATTGGAATGAAAACTGACCTTTTCCAGTCCTGTGGCCACTGCTGAGTTTTCCAAATTTGCTGGCAAATTGAGTGCAGCACTTTCACAGCATCTTCTTTCAGGATTTGAAATAGCTCAACTGGAATTCCATCACCTCCACTAGCTTTGTTCGTAGTGATGCTTCCTAAGGCCCACTTGACTTCACATTCCAGGATGTTTAGTTCTAGGTGAGTGATCACACCATCGTGATTAACTGGGTCATGAAGATCTTTTTTGTACAGTTCTTCTGTGTATTCTTGCCACCTCTTCTTAATATCTTCCGATATTAAGTGGCTGACTTTATTTTTGGGGCTCCAAAATCACTGCAGATGATCGCAGTCAGGAAATTAAAAGATGCTTACTCCTTGGAAGAAAAGTTATGGCCAACCCAGATCGCATATTAAAAAACAGAGACATTACTTTGCCAACAAAGGTCCATCTAGTCAAGGCTATGGTTTTCCAGTCATGTATGGATGTTAGATTTGGAGTATAAAGAAAGCTGAGTGCTGAAGAATTGATGCTTTTGAACTGTGGTGTCGGAGAAGACTCTTGAGAGTCCCTTGGACTGCAAGGAGATCCAACCAGTCCATCCTAAAGGAGATCAGTGCTAGGTATTCATTGGAAGGACTGATGTTGAAGCTGAAACTCCAATACTTTGGCCACCTGATGCAAAGAGCTAACTCATTTGAAAAGACCCCAATGCTGGAAAAGATTGAAGGTGGGAGGAGAAGGGGATGACAGAGGATGAGATGGTTGGATGGCATCACCGACTCAATGGACATGAATTTGAGTAAACTCCGGGAGTTGGTGATGGACAGGGAGGCCTGATGTGCTGCAGTTCATGGGGTCCCAGAGAGTTGGACACGACTGAGCGACTGAACTGAAGTATGGTCAGTGGCAGGGTGAGATGAGCAACCTCAGAGCAGATGGTGGCTCTGGAGGGGCTGAAAAGAACCTGAAAAGAAGTAGGCTCTTCCCTGGGGAAGAACTCAGACCTGGGACTCAGACAGACCCAACGTCAGCGCTGGCCCTGCCCAAGGTCCTAGTTTGTGACCTAACCTCCTCGAGTGTTAGTTTCTTCCGGTGTAAAATACAGACACTATGACTTTGTGGAACCGCTGTGAAGATTAAATGAGGTAACACCCATGAGAGCGCCTGGCACAGACGAACAGCACAGTAAATGTTTATGTATCCTGCCCCAACGACCAGTTTCCCCTCCACTTTGCTCCTAAGCTGTGAGGGCCGGGGCTTGGAGGTTGCTGTTGCCATGGGAATCAGCCTCGGGAAGAGCCTTTCCTCCTTACTCAGCGTTTCCCACTAGTTGACTTTCTGTTTTCTGTTCTTCCCTCTGTCCCTAAGGGGAGCCAGTTCTTCCTTCGCCCTGCCATTGTTTGCATCGCCCCACCCAAACTTATGCATGCCTAGATGCATAAAATGAATCACCTCTCTTTCCTAGCTTGAGAGTCATTCTGCACAGGTCAGATCCCTCCTCCTCTCTTGATTAGTGGTCCAATGCCTCCAGGTCTTTCCCGCCTACAGTGGCCCATTAGAGTTCCAAAGCCTACCGGTCTTCCCCGCCATTAAGGCCTAGGTGTAATGACAGCGTTGGCCTGCTCAGCCCTGGGTGGATGGCACGTGGTTTGGTCATAACTTCCTGGCCCATAGGAACACTCAGCCTCTGGGAAAGACTCCACATAAAGTGAACGTCTACCACCCTATCCTCCACCTACGTTTGACTGTCTTTTCTCAGCATTCCACCACTCCTAGTCAGCAAGGCTTGTTTCTTCAGACTCAGACAAAACTGAAAGGGACTTCAGAGAGGAAGTTTTGAGTGCATGCCTTTTGTTTAGTAGGTGAGAAAACAAACTGCTCTAGGGCAAGTGGCCAGTTCCGTGCTGTGGCCCAGACTAACTCAGGTGTTCTTCCCCATGACCAAGCACATTTTTGTCCGGAAGCTGTTTCACGTGGGGACCACTCTGGACTGGAGCTGCAGTCCTGACCTCAGAGCAAGAACGGTACCAGGCTTCAGTGACTCTCCTGTGATTTTTTTTTTTTTTGGGGGGGGAGGGATAATATTTTTAAATTGTGTGTTAATTAAAATGTGACCATAGTAGAAAAATGTAGCAAGCAAAAAAAAAAAAGAAAAGAAAAAATCAAGAGAAAGAGACAGGCAAGAATGTGGGGTGGGGAGAGGAGACAGAAAAGAAGTTAAATTCATGTAATGAGAGAAGGAAAAGGGCAAATAAAGTCTGACACATGGAAACAGTGATCAACCTGTTCCAGCCCTTTTGGCCAGAGACCAACCCTCGGCTTCTGCTTGTCACACAAATAATCAGTTAGAGAGTGTCACTGTTCCCTCCAGTTGTCCCCACCCCACCCAGCCCCTCAAGAGCTAGGGCTCCATCCTGTTCTCCCCTTTCTATGCTTAACTCTGTCAACTATGTGTAGCTGGGCCCCCAAAGTCAGGGAAAACTCAGGGTGCATGTGTTGGAATAGCTAACTCAGGAAAATTTAAATGTCGTAATGCTGAGTATAAAATCTAACTCCTGGTTTTCCGTGTAGGAAACACCTTGGGAGTTAATTTTTTTTCTATTAAATTATTATTTTTAATTGAAGCACGGTTGATTTACAACTTTGCTTGTTTCAAGTGTACAGCAGATTTTGCTACACTTGTGTATGTATGTATATAGCTATATTCTTTAAAAAATCCTTTTCCATTGTAGTTTATTACAAACTCCTGAATATAGTTCCCCATGCTATACAGTAAATCCTTGTTACTAAGTTTAACTATTTAGGGAAACCATTCCCTTGCTTGATTTAACAATAGTTTCCAGTTGGATATACCCCATCTCTAACTCAGCCGCTCAAAGGGCATTGAGTCAAACGGCTGGGGATTCCAAGAGTAAGGCCATATCTCCCTTCACCACACTTGGGGAAGGTAAAGAACATGCAGGCTAGAGAGCCAGGGAGACACCCTGACTCATTTCATTGTTTCTTAATTGAAGTTTTTATTGAGATAATTAGAGATTCATATGTGGTTGTAAGAAATTAAGTAGGGATCTAGCGTGCCCTTTATCTAGTTTCTCCCAGTGGTAATATTTTGCAAAACCAAAGTACAGTATCACAACCAGGAGGTTGACATTGAAGTAATCTGTTACTCAGATTTCTCCAGTTTTGCTTGTGCTCAGGTGTGTGTGTGTGTGTGAATTTGGACCTGTGCACTTGTATCACACGTGTAGGTTCAGGTATCCACCATCTCAGTTTAGATACTGAACAGTTCCATATCCACAAAGATCCCTTGTGTTGCTTTGTTACAACCACACCCTTCTCCTCCTGCCCTGCCTCCTTAGACCATACCCAAACCCTGGCAACCACTAGTGTGTTGCTAAACTTCCATCATTTCAAACATTTTTTGTAAATGGAATCACAGAGTACACAACCTTCTGGGGTTGGCTTTTTTCACTCAGTCTTTCCCTGGAGGGTCACCCAAACTGTTGGGTGTATCAATAATTTGCTCCCTCTCTTTGCTACATTCATTCACTTTTGCACTCTGTGATTCTGAACAAGTCACTTGGAAGTTTCTACTTTTCTACCTGAAGGACCCTGGGAACTGTATTAACCCTTTTAGGAAAGTGAAAGTGAAGTCGCTCAGTTGTGTCCGATTCTGGACCCCATGGACTGTAGCTTACAGGCTCCTCCGTCCATGGAATTCTCCAAGCAAGAATACTGGAGTGAGTTGCCATTTCCTTCTCCAGGGGATCTTCCAGACCCAGGGATCGAACCCGGGTCTCCTACATTGGAGGCAGACGCTTTAACCTCTGAGCTACCAGGGCCCTTTTAAGCCTCCGTTTATTCATCTGCTTTTTTTTTTTTTTTTAATTGGGGGAAGTTGATAAGAGCATTGTTTCTCCCAGGACTGATATCACATCAAACACAGTGACAGACATAGGGGTGCACTGAGAGCTGTGAAGGGATGCACACAGACGTTGTTAATAAAGGCTTCTTTGAGGGAAGCTCCTAGTTTAAACGTTGTTTTTCCTGCTTCTTCCAGACATATCAGATTACTCCTGTTTGGGGATTTTCTTCCAGTCAACTTAATTCAAGGGGGACAGGAATTTAACTTTCAGATCTTCCTCCCTTGAGGAAATTGCTTACCTGAGCAGAGAGAGAGAGAAAAAAAAAGTGGAGGAGAGAAGAGAAAGGGGGAGAGACAGGAAACAGGAGAGAGAGAAAGATTTCAGGGCTCTTTTTAACAATTCTCAAACCCCTTCTGATGGCAATTTGCATAACGCTGTCAAAACTGCTAAAAAACAACGCCACTATTAAGTACAAAAAATAATTTCAATGGCAGAAAAAATACATCTAATTGTATGCAGTATAAAATCAGGAGCAGACATATCCATGAAAAAGAGCAGGATGCCCAAGCAGGGTTACCTGCTTCTGAGTTTTTCTGTGAATATTCATTTTGTATTCTGACACAGTTCATCAAAAGACACGTGACAGAAAGCTCTAAATGTAAAAGAAAAATTTAGGGGAGATAAAATTTGAAAGTTCTACCAAAAAGTTTATAGGTAGGTTTATAAATTTATAGGTAGGTTTATAAATTTTTTTTTCCTTTTTTTTTCAAACCAAGAGAAACATTCCTGCCTTGCTCACCTTCTGCTGTAATTGGCTATACCAGAATTACCCAAGGATCTTTTAAAACAGTTTGGATTTGAGTCTAAATGGAGACTCCCTGCCAATGCAGGGGACACGGGTTCGATCCCTGGCACGGGATGATTCCACATGCTGTGGAGCAACTGAACCTGAGCGCCACAACTACTGAACCTGCGTGCTGCAACTACTGAAGCCCATGCACCTAGAGCCTGTGCTCTGCAAAAGAAAAGTCACCTCAGTGAGAAGACTGCACCAGAAGCCAGTGCAGCCACTGGAAAAAGCCCCCACGCAGCAACAAAGACCCAGGGCAAGCAAAAAGAAATAAACAGATTTTTAAAAAGCCAATCTAGATTCAATTAGGAAAAACCAATGGCTTCCCTGGTAACTCAGTTGGTAAAGAATCCGCCTGCCATGCAGGAGACCCAGGTTCCATCCCTGGGTCAGAAAGATCCCCTGGAGAAGGAAATGGCAACCCACTTCAGTATTCTTGCCTGGAGAATACCATGGAGAGAGGAGCCTGGTGGGCTACAGTCCATGGGGTCACAAAGAGTCAGGCACGACTTAACGACTGAACCAGCCCCAGGAAAAACCAAGTTCAAAACTAATGATGATAAAAATAATAATGTATAAATTCCAATTTCCACCCCTCCTAATTCAGTAGATCTTAGAGGGGACCAGGAAACATATATATTCTTAAGCTCCTTGGATGATTCTGACATTTAGCCAGGATTGGAATCTCTTCAATTTGGGATTTGCCTTCAGCTCCCTCAATAGATTTTTTCCTGACAGTTCTGGGTATTCCTCTGTCCTCAAAATTTTTCTTCTTCTTTTTTTTTTTTTTTAAATCACAACTTGGTTTCCAGTGGGTTTTCAATCTCTTCCCTCCCTGTAACTACCCTTGCCAAGGTCATCATCACTTTTTTCTAATCCTGCTCAACAGCTCGGCAGCACTGGACCAGGTGCTACCTGGCACACCCTTTGACTTGAAATATGTCCAACTCTTGATTACCACACGTAGGCTGTCCGACTCTCAGGTTCTTCCTTCTCAGCTCCTTTTCAGGCTCCACCTCCCTGTCCTCACTCCAGGGTCCCTTCCTGGAGCTCTGGCTGCGTTCCCTTTTCTGACTGGTCTGCACTCTGTTGCTAGGTGATCCCACTTAAGCAGATGGCTTTAAATGCTATCCAAATACTAGCACCTCTACTATCCATATGCTAATGACATTTACTGTTCTGACCCCTGACCTTCCTCCAGAGGTCCCTACTTGACACCTCCATTAGATATCTGTTAAGCATCTCAAACCCAATGTGTCCAGAATAGAACCCTTGATTCCCCCAGCCAACACCACCAACTGGTTCTGCCACCTTCCTCCTTTCATTTAACAACACCATCACCCATGCACTTGTTCAGGCTAAGTATCTAGCTGTCTTCTGTGCTTCCACTGGCTTCCCTCATCCACTTACGAAACAGTCAAAACCCCTCCAGCCCTTTCCAGCCCTCCGCTTCGCTTCTAGTCCAGCCACCATCATCTCTTGTTGACACTACTGCACTTGGTCCCTGATTGGTCTCTCTGCCTCCGTTCTGGCCTCCTTAGAGTTGAGGCCTCACTGAGCGCTACTAAAAATGTAAATGAGATCCGACCACTCTTCCGTTTATAACTCTCCAATAACTTCATTGCAAGTAGAATAAAATCCAACCCCTTATTTTGGAGCTAACAAAAGTCTGATCACTTGAACTGCTGCCCCTTCTTGCCTAGAAGGTTCTTCCCACAGATCTTTGCATTGCGAACCCCAGATGGTGATTGCAGCCATGAAATTAAAAGACGCTTACTCCTTGGAAGGAAAGATGTGACCAACCTAGACAGCATATTAAAGCAGAGACATTACTTTGTCAACAAAGGTCTGTCTAGTCAAGGCTACGGTTTTTCCAGTGGTCATGTATGGATGTGAGAGTTGGACTATAAAGAAAGCTGAGCGCAGAAGAATTGATGCTTTTGAACTGTGGTGGTGGAGAAGACTCTTGAGTCCCTTGGACTTCAAGGAGATCCAGCCAGTCCATCCTAAAGGAGATCAGTCCTGGGTGTTCATTGGAAGGACTGATGCTGAAGCTGAAACTCCAATACTTTGGCCACCTGATGTGAAGAGCTGACTCATTTGAAAAGACCCTGATGCTGGGAAAGATTGAGGGCAGGAGGAGAAGGGGACAACAGAGGATGAGATGGTTGGATGGCATCACTGACTCGATGGACATGGGTTTGGGTGGACTCCGGGAGTTGGACAGGGATGTCCATCCGGTGATGGACAGGGAGGCCTGGCGTGCTGTGGTTCATGGGGTCACAAAGAGTCGGACATGACTGAGTGACTGAACTGAACTGAACTGAGCTGAGCACCTAGGTCTTGACTTGAACACCACCCTTGAGACTTTTCTGAGCATCTTAGCTGAAGATTACCTAGTTGTCCTCTTTCTCCATATCTGATTCATTTTCTCCTTCGCCCTTTTATGGTGTGAAATTTTTATTTACATATTTACTTGTTTATTACTGCTACAGCCCTACTAGAATGCAAGCTCTTAGTTCCACAAAGCAGATGCTCAGTTAACATTTGCTTAATAAATTACTCACTAACTCCAAGTATTCCATTTTTTTGGGTGGGGGGTAGCAGCACAGGGCGTTGAATTTTAACTGGGATAGAAGCTTAAGATCAAGGAGAAGCAAGCTAGTGAGATTTCAGTCATCAGTTTACTGACAGAGGAGAATTTCTTCACTGCTGTCCTAAAAAAATCCTCCCTCGATTTTCACAGAGGCCACCCTTTTTCTGTCTGTACTTGTTTCTGGATTCCTTCCAACTGTCCTGGGAGGTTCCCTCTGAAGACTGTTCCTCTCTAGTTGGACCCGCCGCCCCCAACCCCACTTAATATATGTTTAAGTATCCAGGCTTAGGGATTCTCATTTGCAGCAGCTACACCTTGGGTCCCCTTATCAGAGGCACTGCCAGGCTCTGGAGGTGGGTTGGGCCCTTCTCACCCTGCTTCTCAGCAGTGCTCAGCAGCCCGCTGCCACCTCAGCGTTATGCTCCCGGCCCGTCCACACCCTCATATCCACCTACCAGCTCTGCTGAACCCATGTTTCCTGGGCCTTTTCTGGCCTCTCATTTCTCTCACTTTTAAGCTGGCTAGATGCCTAGTTCGTCCTCCAGCCTCTCCATTTCTGGAAACGTTCTGCCATTGCTGCTGCTGTAACTCTGCCCCCTAGTAGCTGAAACTTGCAAACACGTATCTCTGATGGCAGCGACAACACTCGAAATCTCCCTTCCTCTTCAGCTTCTGTTCCCAGAGAGACCCACGCCCTGGAGACTCTCCCTGGAGCCGGGTTCAGGGGACCTGGCTTTCTCTATGGGGTGGTGAAGCCAAGGTGTTTGTTTGTTCAGTTCCATTCTCCCCTCACCGCTTCGTAGGCACGTGGCCTTTTTCCCCTCCATGTTCCTTATTCATGATACAGAGGGCAGTTTCTCCCAGAGCTGGGCTGAGAATTTGGTATGCTTTCAAATAACATATATTTTGCAATTGTTCAACCTTTATTTAATGAGGGTGGAGAGAAACTAGTTTTCTATTAATAAGAATGACTCAAACTAAAGAATTTATAATATGCACAATTTTCCAAACTTCCGGGGAAGAAGAGTTCTTTGCCCTTCTGATATCACCACTCTTCTGACTTCTATTATCATACATTAGATTTGACTGTTGTTGAACTTCATATAAATGGAATCAGACAATGTGTGTTTTATTTTGGGGAGGGGGGAGGGTCTGGCTTCTTTCACGCAGCATGTTTTTGAGATTTATCCTTGCTGTAGCATGAAGTAGTTCTCTTTATTGTTGAATGGTATTTCATTGTATGGATATACCACATTTGTTTATCTCCCCCCAACCCCGCTCTTTTTTTTGGCCACGCGACATGGCTAACAGGATCTCAGTTCCCTCACGGGGATGGAAGCATGGAGTTCTAACCACTGGACCACCAGGGAATTCCTCCATTCCCTATTGATGGACATTTAGACTGTTTCCAGATCTCTTCAGGCTATTATGAAGGAAGCTACTCTAAAGATTTGTATACAGCTCTTCATGGAAGTATGTTTTAATTTCTTCTGGGATGTTACTAAGAAGCAGAATTGCTGGGTCATAGGGCATATATTCGGGGAAGGCAATGGCACCTCACTCCAGTATTCTTGCCTGGAAAATCCCACGGGTGGAGGAGCCTGGTAGGCTGCAGTCTATGGGGTCGAGAAGAGTCGGACACGACTGAGCGACTTCCCTTTCACTTTTTACTTTCATGCATTGGAGAAGGAAATGGCAACCCACTCCAGTGTTCTTGCCTGGAGAATCCCAGGGATGGGGGAGCCTGGTGGGCTGCCATCTATGGTGTCACACAGAGTTGGACACAACTGAAGTGACTTAGCAGCAGCAGCAGCAGCAGCAGGGCATATATGTAAGTTTATTAGAAACTGACAGTTTTCCAAAGTAGTTGTGTCATGTTAACATTTTGGGAGTCATATGAAACCATTTAAACTTTAGATAATAAAATGACTTGTTCTCAGTGACTATCCCTACAATGTGCTTTGTTCAGTATAAGAATTTTGTCAGTTGTGACTGCTAGACTCCTGGAGACTGTCCTCTGGAACGTCTTGGGACTGGAGGCTCCTCTTTCAGTTGCATCAAACAAATCATGCATTCAGGTCACAAGATTAACCACCCAAGATTAGTCAAGTAAATTGAAAAAAAAAACAAAACCAAAAGATTCGTCAGTTCTAACAAGGCTTGGCTTTTTGGTTCTCTTAAAAAGTACTGTTTATCTGTTATCAGTTCTGTAAGGATTCAGGAGGAAAAACCAAGTTAACTGATAATATTTCAGATTTACTCTAGTGAATAAATGTGTTTTGTGCTCCTTACAAATCACTGCTTGGAAAATTCAGGGCATATGGGTATCTTTCTGTTATTATTATTATTATTTTAGGAGAAGCAAATGGAACATCTTTACTGCACCATCTAAAACCTAAAATCTTTAAAATCTAGTTATAGTGAACATTTTAAAAAGCAAAAAATAATATGTATTTTAATAAATTGTTGTGAAGCAAATGCCCTGTAAACACCCTCCATCAGAGAAGACACCTGGCTAGTCACTGCAGAAGCCATTCCTGCATGCAAACCGCACACAAGTCCCCCTGGCTCCACAAGGAATGACCACTGCCTTCTGAGTTTCATGTTCACTGTTACTTTCTCTTATTTGCAGCTTTATTATCCAACTCTGCATGCCTAAACACTGTAGTGTGTGTGGTAGGTTTTTTTTTTGTAAAATGCTTGTCTTTTAAGTCTCGACTGATTCCCTTTTTATCTTTTCCCTCCTTGCAACTTATTTGTTGAAGAAACTGGATCATTTGTCATATAGGTTTCCCAGAGTCACAATCTTGTTGACCGCAACCTTATAACATAGTTTATCATTATGCCCTGTCCTCTGTACTTCCTGCAAATTGATGGTTGAATCTAGAGGCTTTATCAGATTCAGGTTTGACTGGTTGATGGTGGGGAGGCTGTTTTGCCAATGGTGTTGTCTTCTTCCTCAAGAAGCACTTGGTGTCCAGGTGGCTCTTTCTGTGTTACTAGCAGCCACTGCAGCTCAGTTCATCATGGGTTGCAAAATGATGACATCCCGATTTGAGCATCCATTCCACATGTACCTTTGAAATGCTTCTGTAAGGAGCAATTCTTTATCAGTAATTTGGCTACCTTGTGGTATAGAATTGATCCTTTTGAACTATGGCATTGGAGAAGACTCTTGAGAGTCCCTTGGACTGCAAGGAGATCCAACCAGTCATTCCTAAAGGAAATCAGTCCTGAATATTCATTGGAAGGACTGATGCTGAAGCTGAAACTCCAATACTTTGGCCACTTGATGAGAAAAGCCAACTTACTAGGGAAGACTCATGCTGGGAAAGATTGAATGCAAAAAGAGAAGGGGACGGCAGAGGATAAGACGGTTGGATGGCATCACCGACTCAATGGACATGAGTTTGAGCGAGCTCCGGAGATGGTGAAGGACAGGGAAGCCTGGCGTGCGGCAGTCTATGGGGGTGTGCGGCAGTCTATGGGGGTGTGCTGCAGTCTATGGGGTCGCACAGAGTTGGACACGACTGAGCGACTGAACAACAGCAAATAGTAAGATTCATCCATTTTAGGTGTACAGTGTGATATGTTTTGACAGATGTGTGTGGCTGTGTAGCTATGGCAACAGTCAAGGTACAGAACGTTGCCAACGCGGACTCGCTGCGAGCAGGGACTATACACGGGCGAGGGTGATGGGAGGCGTCGTTCACTGCGGCCATCTTTGGAGACTTACGCTACATTAGACTTCTGTTGGGGGCCCTCCTCTGCCCTTCTCACTGCATGTGCTCTCCCAGGCAGTTTCGTCTATTTCCATATCTTTAATTACTGGTTTGTGATGACTCCCACATTCATGCATCCTGAACTCTAGACCTGACATGCCGACTTAGCCTGGCGAAGGTACCTCATCACCTCTGCCCCTGCTCCTGCCCTGTGCACTTTATCTTACTGGTAACTTGTTGTTACCAGTTACCCGGTGATTTATCCTTTATCTTAGACCGTCCTATGTCACCCTCAGCTCTCCTTGTTCCCACAGCCCGTAGGTTTCAAGTCTGTCAAGTCCCTTTTGAAATGTCTCTAGACTCATTCCTTCCCACTATAATTTTTAGACTTGGAGCCCTTGTTATCTCTCATCTAAATAACCTTTTTTGTTTCTGTAGGCTATTTCCTTCCAGGCTAATGCTTCCCTCCTCTCCATCTCAGCCCTTCTGCTCACACTGCACACTTCTTCCTTCTTCTCATTTCTTACCCTAATCTCAATGTTCTTCAGAGTTCTATCTGTAAATATAAATCAGGTCATTTAATTCTACTGCTTACAATTTCTTGAATGCCTTGTCCCTGTTTCTAGGATAAAATGCAAACATTTTTTGTATCCTCTAAAATATACTTGTAGGGAAATCCCTGTAGTTCCCCCAAGGAAGCCATGATTCTTCCTTCCTGCATAAGGTTCTCTTTCTTGGTATGTCCTTTCACACTTCTCTATCCATAAATTCCTTCCTCTCCTTCAAGAGATGGAGGAAGAACTTCCTTTTCTGTGAGGTCAGCCTTGATTTTCCCAGATAGATGTAGGGTGGCTCTCCTATGCTCTCATTGTATCTTTTCCATAACTTAATTACGTTTGTTTATATAATCCTCACCAGAATCCCAACCCCATTCTGAACAACATGCTTCTTCAGAATAAGAACCACCAATATTTAGCCGTACATTGTCACTGCTAATACAGGGACTGGCTGTATCAGTTGAGTCTTCTGCTATTTAATCAGAGGGAATTTACAGAAGGGATATCACTCACAGAATCAATGGGAAGGATGGAGAGCCAGATTTGGAAGAAGGGACGGTCCAGGGCTGTTCTTGAGAAAGAGGAAGCAGAAGTGGACAGAACAGTCTTATAGCTGGAGCAAACTAGATGAACGTCAGCCATTCTCTGTCTCTTTGGATGGGCAATATTCGAGAAAGGAATATCCAATTGTTCTAGCTATGCCCATTCCTAGTCACGAAAGCGGGGCCCCCGCTAAAGTACCATGGAACTGGTGAATGGGGATGAGGTAATTTGAAAGGAAATATGATGATATGGGGAACGGAAAATGGATACCTTGCTAAAAAAGACAATAACCATTCATTATACTAGCACATAACAAGCACTCAATAAATATTTTAGTGTGAATCAATGAATACTTAACAATTTTATTTCCTGCCATATTAAACAGCAGCCACTCACTGGATGCCTCAGATAAACTCTCACTTCCCCTTTTCACCTTCACAGTCACTGCCACCTCCATTGTGATGGTCCTTTCTCTTCCTCTCTCTGGAAATGTGTCTGTCCTCCAAGATTCACCTTAGATGAAACAACCTCTTGGGATCTTTCCACGTCCCTTCTCCATTGTATGCTCTTATAGTCCACTCTATTCCTCTGTCATATGCTTCATTGATTACGATTCTTTTTTTTTTTTTTTAGATTTTTAAAATGTAAATATTTTCTAAAATCTTCATTGAATTTGTTACAATATTGCTTCTGGTCTTAGTATATCGGCCATGAAGCACATAGGATCCTAGCTCCCCAACTGGGGATCAAACCCACAGCCCCTGCTTTCAAGGCTAAATCTCAACCTCTGGACTGCTGGGGAAGTCCCTGATTAGGATTCTTTCCACTCCAGCCTCCCTAGAGTTGATTCATGTTCCTTTGTAGCAAAAGTATCCTTAATGATAGGCCAAGATAGACACATTTCCTGCTGTCCTACCCCTTACATTCTAGAAGGCAGACCTATATCCTATCAAAATTCAGCTTCTAGTGTTGTGGGTTTGGCCACGGAACTCCCATTTTTAACACTTTGATCATTGAACCACCAATTTGAAAGGTTTCAAGCTTCCCTGGTGGTCCAGTGGTTAAGAATCTTGCCTTGTAATGCTGGGGACACCGGTTCGATCCATGACCTGGGACGATCCCATGTGCCACGGAGCAACTAAACCCTGCAGCACAACTACCGAGCCTGTGGTCTGGAGCCTGCAAGCCGCAATTGCTGAGTGCACACTCTGCCACTCCTGAAGCCCTCGTGACCTAGAGTTCGTGCTGGGCAACAAGAGGAGCCACTGCGATGAGAAGACCGTACACTGAAACCAGACAGGGTCTGCCGCTCACTGCAGCTAGAGAAAGCCCGCACGACAAGGAAGACCCAGGACAGCCAAAAATAAAGAACGAAAAAGTTAAAAATAAAAGTATCTACAGGAAATCTTGTGCTGAGTTCCTGAAACTAACTAATAAGCTATAGAAACACATGGTATTGTAAACAGTGGCTTATCTGTTTATATATTTCAGTAAATATTTATTGCACTGTGTGGATCCATGAAAGAATAAAGCCTGGTTCCTGGATAGTTTTTATTCCTATCTTCAGAAAGTTACATGTAGAGTCCATTGGGAAAGACAGATATCTAAATAGCTAATGATGCCAGAAGGCAAAACATACATACAGAAACACAGGACACACAGCTCTTGGGAAATCTTAAAAAAAAAAAATCACTTCTTCTAAGGACCAAGGATTATGCTTTACTACATTTCTGTCTCTCATGATGTCTACTACTGTGGTGTACACGAAAGAGACTAATAAACTGTTTGATTGTTTCTCTGGTATACAGAAATTGAATGATAGTATGGAAATGGCAACCCACTCCAGTGTTCTTGCCTGGAGAATCCCAGGGACGGGGGAGCCTGGTGGGCTGCTGTCTATGGGGTCGCACAGAGTTGGACACGACTGAAGTGACTTATCATAGCATAAAAAAGGAACCTCATCAGAGATTAAGACAAAGAAGATTAGTTGTAAATAAATACGTTCTTGAAATGACATATAGTAATAGATGAGAAAATACCGACTTGGTACCTTAAAATTTCAGCCTGAGATTCCTGTCTATGCCTTACACGTCGTTTTTAAAAAATCTTAAAATTAAAAATAATACTTGTTTTTAACATTAAAATTAAATTTATAATTAAAAACAAAACAAAAACAATTCCCGTCTATGCCTTACCTGTCATTCTGTGTATAAGCAATTTTGTCCCAGTGCAGACTCAGGAGGAAATTTTGTTTACTGAATCACCTGTATTGTGTTCCTGAACACATTAGGTTTACCCCGAAGGTCTCCAGTGGTGTCCAGTTAGTCCTTCCTAGAAATGAAATTAGTTTGGAAGAGTAGCATAATAGATAAGGTTCCATTTAGAATTTTTGTTTTTCATTTATCGCTTTTTTTTTCTATGGCAAACATTTCAAGAGAATTAAAATATTTTTCACGAAGAGTATTTCTTGCAAGTATTGTTTTTAATTTTAAGATTTTTTTAAAAAATATCTCTTTTCAGACCACCAAATTCAGGTGAGAGATGGAGGAAATGAGTCATTAGGAATACAAGTCATTTACTGCAACCAAAAATACTTACACATGAAAATGTTTTATTTGAGGGTTACAGGCTAATTCTTTAGAGTTAAAATAGAAGGTTTCTATTAAAATCTAACAATTCTAGCAAAAAAAGAGATTTAAACAATTTTAGAAATCTTTTAAAATATAAAGTATATTGTTGATCTTCAAAATGCTTTTGTGCGATAGAATGGTGTATGAAATATGCAAGCTTGGTAATTTACCTGACTGCACACACCCAGACATCTATTTTTGAAAGCTGGTGAAAGGCATTTCACTGCAGATGCTTGAATAATTTTATGATTATGTCATGCCCAGGTTAATTTCAGAAAACACTTAAATCAGGGTGGCGATTAACAAAGTAACCCAAAAAGATAAAAATGTAGAAGGGTCATGTCCAGATATGTTTCTTAGCACGCAAATCAGAAGCTTTGATTCTCACCCTCTCTTTTCTCCAAGCTGCCAAACTGGCTTTTCTGGAAACAGGCTTGATCCAGATGAGTGGCAGTTAGTGATATTTCTGTTCCGGTAAAATCTCCTTTGAATTTTTGGTCTCTCACTGCCTCCCTTTAACTCTTTAATCTTTATTTTTCCTTTTGTCTCTGTTGTGCGCCTCTGGCTTTACTTGGCTCCCTGGGCTCTGGCTGCCTCTCCAGTATTCCCCTCAGATCCCCTCCTGTCCCTGCTAGTCCTGGTTTCTGGGGGCAGTCTAGTCCTGTGCCTGTTTTCCGACACTGGGGATGGAACAGTAAACAACAAATTTTGCTTTTCAGCTGTCCTGAGTCAATTATTAAGTAGTGTGAAAAATCTTGTTGTTGTTCAGTGGCTCAGTCACGTCTGACTCTTTGCAGCCCCACAGACTGCAGCACACCAAGCTTCCCTGTTCTTTTCTACATCCCAGAGTTTCCTCAAACTCCTGTCCATTGAGTTGCTGATGCCATCCAACCATCTCACCCTCTGTCGTCCCCTTCTCTTCCCGCCTTCAATCTTCCCCAGTATCAGGGTCTTTTTCAATGTATTGGCTCTTCTCATCAGGTAGCCAAAGTATTGGAGCTTCAGCCTTAGTCCTTACAGTGAATATTTAGGGTTGATTTCCTTTAGGATGGACTGGTTGGATCTCCTTGCTGTCCAAGGGACTCTCAAGAGTCCTCCAACACCACAATTCGAAAACATCAATTATTCGATGCTCAGCCTTCTTTATGGTCCAACTCTCACATCTGTACATGACTACTAGAAAAACCATAGCTTTGACTATATGGACCTTTGTTGGCAAAGTGATGTCTCTGCTTTTTAATATGCTCTGTAGGTTTGTCATAGCTTTTCTTCCAGGTAGCAAGTGTCTTTTAATTTCATGGCTGCAGTCACCATCTGCAGTGATTTTGGAGCCCAAGAAAAGAAAATCCACCACTGTTTCCACTTTTTCTCCATCCATTTGTCATGAAGTGATGGAATCAGATGCTATGATCTTAGGTTTTTGAATGTTGAGTTTTAAGCCATGTTTTTCATTCTCCTCTTTCATCCTCATTGAGAGGCTCTTTAGTTCCTCTTCACTTTCTGCCATAGGGTGGTGTCATCTGCATGTCCGAGGTTGTTGATATTCCTCCCGGCCGTCTTGATTCCAGCTTGAGAGTCATCCAGCCCAGCATTTCACATAATTTATTCTGCATAAAAGTTAAATAAGCAGGGAGACAATATATACAGCCATGTCATACTCCTTTACCAACAACGGAGCCGGTCTGTTGTTCCGTGTCCGGTTCTTACTGTTGCTTTTTGACCTGCTTACAGGTTTCTCAGGAGACAGGTAATGTGGTCTGGTATTCTCATCTCTTTAAGAATTTTCCAAAGTTTGTTTTGATCCACACAGTCAAAGGCTTTCGTGTATTCAATGAAGCAGATGTTCTCCTGGAATTCTCTTGCTTTTTCTATGATCCAGTGGATGTTGTCAATTTGATCTCTGGTTTCTCTGCCTTTTCTAAATCTAGCTTGTGCATCTGAAAGTTCTCTGTTCATGTTGCTGAAGCCTGGCTTGAAGGATTTTGAGCATTACTGTGCTAGCATGTGAAATGAGGGCAACTGACAAATCTGAACAAATTGTAATTGTTTGTTAGTAGTGTGCTTACTAAGAATACACAGCACGTATAAAATGGGGTGGCTTTTATATTAAGTAGGATGACTATGATAAAACAAAACAGGGACTTCCCTGGTGGTCCGGAGGCTAAGATTCAATCCTGGGGGCCTGGGTTGGATCCCTGATCAGGGAACTAGGCCCCGCATACCACAACTAATTATATGTCACAGTTAAAGATCCTGTATGCCGCAACTAAGACCTGGAGCAGCCAAATAAAGAATAATTTCTTACCAACGAAGAAAGAAAGTAAAAACTGTGTTGCCACGGACTGGGGGTAAGAAGATGTGAAGGTTTTGTGTTTAATGGGTGTATGATTTCTGTTTGGGATGATGAAAAAGTTCTGGAAATGGATAGTGGTTTTGATTACACAATGTTGCCAATGGGCTTACCTGATACCACTGAATTGTATAGTTAAAAATGATTATAATGGTAAATTTTATGTTATGTAAAAAACTAGTACTTTTTCTTTTTTTTCCTAATGAGAGCCATATTTGGCCTTTCTGACCCAGCTCTATAGCTGCTCTGACTCGACAGACCTAGAGGAAATTTAATCTGTCTTCCCTAACTTTTGCTTGTAGTGAAATTACTTTCATTAAGTGGACCACTTCCTAGAAAGCACTATTTAATAAGAATTAGAACTTTGGAAAAAGCCCAGAGCTGTGCATTACAACTGGCCATAATAAGGGACCTCTCTAGAGTTATACTGGAGAATATTAATTTGGAAAAAAAACAACAATAAAAAACTCTTTCATTACTAACATAACACCTATTATAGGAAATTTAAAAAATAAAGGTGACCAGGGGATAAAAACCACTTATAATCCCATCTTCTGAAGAGAGATAACTGTAACATTTAGTATACATGTATCTTTTCGCTTACTTGTATGTCATTTATATTATACATATAAAACTGTCTTAAGTCTCCTTTTTAAAAAAATTTTAACAATTAAAAAAATATTTTTTGGTGGAAATGTTTCAAGTGTTTTATGGCTATTTAATTTTAGCTTGTTCTATTAAGCCTTTTTACTTTAAAATAAGCTTTTATTCTGGAATTACTTGATTTCATTTTAGTTTTAAATTTTATTTATCTATTTTTGGCCATCCTGGGTCTTCATTTCTTTGAGTGGGCTTTCTTCAGTTGTGGCGAGCAGGGGCCTCGTCTTCGTTAGGGTGCTCAAGCTTCTGATTAGTGGCAAGAAGAACCACCTCTCATTTGTGGCGGCTTCTCTTGTTGTGGAGCAAGGCTCTGGGGTGCTCAGGCTCAGTTGTTGTGGCCTCGACAGGGCTTAGCTGCTCCTGGGCATGTGGAATCTTCCCAGACGAGGGATCGAACCTGTGTCCTCTGCAGTGGCAGCTGGATTCTTATCCACTGTGTCACCAGGGAAGTCCTGGAGTAATTTTAGATTTATAGAAAAGTTGCAAAGTACAGAGAGCTCCTGTATACCCTTCACCCAGCTTCCATCTTCCCTAACCTTGACACATTTGTCAGAAATAATGAATTCACCTTGATACGTTACTAAGCTTCAGACTTAATTTGAATTTCACTGGCTTGTCAGTTAATCTTTCTATTCCAGAATCTGATCTGGGATACCAACTTGCCTTTAGAACAAGTGCCATCTATTACATTCAAAACATTGTAGAGGATGCAAGTAAGTTGCAGGCTTGCCTCCAAAGAGTTTTTTGTCGACTAAGAGGTAATGTGTGTGCAGGCTCAGTCCCATCCGACTCTTTGCGACTCCATGGACGGTAGCCCACCAGGATCCTCTGCCCATGGAATTTTTCAGGCAAGAATACCGGAGTGGGTTGCCGTTTCCTCCTCCAGTGGATCTTTCTGACCCAGGGATCGAACCCACGTCTCTTTCGTCCCCTGTGTCTCCTGCATTAGCAGGCACATCCTTTAGCGCTAGCACCACCTGGGCAGCCCACTAGGAGGTAATACAGGTACAATAGTCCAGGGCAGCTTACAGAAGTTGTATAAGAGGATGGCAAAGGGCTATAATGAGTCCATTGGGGAGGTCAGAAATGTTTAGTGAAAGAAGTGGGCTAGGCTTGGACAGGCCATGGGCGTGGGGAGCTGGAAGGCTTGTAGAGATTGTGTCTTTGTGTAGAGCATATCACCTTTGCTCAGGTCTGATCATGAATCAAACTCATCTCTACTACTTTTAAAAAATGCAGATATCTGAGCCCAGTTCCCCCATCTATTGAACCTAAAATTAAGAAGGCAGTGCCAAACCATGTTTTTTAAGAGTTCATGGGTGGGACTTCCCAGGTGGTCCAGCAGCTGAGACTCCAAGCTCTCAACGAAGGGAGCCTGGGTTCAATTCCTGGTCGGGGAATAAGATCCCACATGCTGGAACTAAAGTTTCCACAGACTGCAAGGAACATCACAGATCCCGTGTGCTGCAGCTAAGACTCCTCGCAGCCAAATAAATAGATTAAAAAAAATAAATATTTTTTGAAAAGAGGCCACGAGTGATTGGGCTATTAAGAGAGAATCCAGAAGACGTGGCTAAAACAATTCATTGATTCACTAAAATTGAATTGACTCTATCAGTTTTTTGATAAATTTGAGCACATGCCTTTTAATAAATTCATCAACAGAGATATAAATAGAGGTACTTCGCCATGAAATCGGTTGCCGATCATTATACAATGACCTGTCAGCCCTTCTTCTACCTGCTGGAATGAGTCCCGCTGCCTGTCAGGGGTCAGATGAGGGCAGTACTATCTGCAGCTTCTGTACTTGAGACTGTGCGCCCGACGCCTTCCCTGTGAAGTGGCGGGGAGCCCTCAGAAGACGTCGGACTTGTCATTTTATGATTTAGTGTTGATGTTAGCATGGCTGAAGCACTATTATCTTTTCAGTATCCAGGGTCCCTACATTTTTTTTTCCCCAGCCTCTTTTGAGAGCGCTATCTGAAGTATAAAAGATGCACACATCGGTGTGGAAAGCTGAGTTCACGTTGAATCTCTGCAACAGGATCTACGGGGGTACGTGTGCACCCCGCAGTGGTTAGAAGTTGAATCCTCAGGACCTCGCTTGCGTTTAGAAAACTCACTTTGTCACATGGGTTCCTTAACCGTTTTGGTGGAGCAGTATGTACACTGATAAGGCTCTCCGGCAGTATATAAATAGATAAGGCTCTCCTTAAATTATATGAGGAAAACAGGACTGGGCTGTCTTATGCAATCTGGATACGTGTTTGCTTTGAAACAAGTCAGAGGCAGATTACAGCTAAAGAAAAACACCGCCTAACTCTGGAGATAAAATAGAGCTTCCATAGTTTTGTCTCCCCCTGGTGGCCATATGTAGTCAGAACAGCAATTTGCAGATTTCAACTGCCTTCCCTCCCTGTCCTTTGTTAAAGTTTCTTAAAACAGACATTCCTACCAAAGAATTCTCCATAACCAGAGACGATAGCGCTCCTTAAAGCTTTTGCTTTTGAGTTCAAGAAGTCTGTTCTGAAGGTGGGAATAATGTCAGCTACAAGGATATATTGTACAACACAGGGACTATTTTGTAATAACTGTAAACAGAGTACACAACCTTTAAAAATTGTGAATGGCTATATTGTACATCTGTAATGTATGTGATATTGTACATCAACTGTATTTTAATTAAAAGAAAAAAAATGGGAATGTCAATACCTTAATTTGAAAACAGAAAGGACAATAACAATAGACAAATTGTAGGTTCTAGTGAATAAAATGTAGTTAACAGTTACGGCATTTAGGGACAATGACAGTATTAATCAAATATGAAATATAGAGCAAAACAGAAACAGCAGTTCTGAAAGAGAAAAAAAACTACTACTACATTTTCAAATATTCAGCATATAGGTAAAATTACCTTCTTTTATTTAGGTAAAGCACATCTGTTTAGGCGTCAATGTGTGGAACAGATTCACAGGGAGAGAACATATTAGTTGCTCTTTTTTTCTAACATTTATGTATTTGTCTGTGTTGGCTCATGGGATCTCCGTTCATCGTGTCACATGGGATCTTTCCTTGCAGCACACGGACGCTAGTTGGGGCGTGGTGGCTTAGTTGTTCCACAGCATGTGGGAATCTTAGTTCCCTGACCAGGGAGTGAACCAGCGACCCCTGCACTGCAAGCGAATTTTTAACCACTGGACCACCAGGGAAGTCCCTAGTTGCTCTTTTAAAATAATAATAATAATAATAATCTACTTGTCTAGAATGTTATATCCCCCTGAACTAACATGCAAGTCCAATTTTTCCCTCCTATGTAGAAAAAGACTGTTGCAAGACTCTGACCAAACTTGAGTGTTGCAGTCTGGCAACCTGTACAGGTGACGATTGAGAGCAAAGGTTCCCTTCTAACAGCCTTCTGCCCTAGATGGATCTCTTCGAAGGGTGTGGCTTGGGTCTTGGCCAAGTTGGGACAGGGGTTGGCCATAGGTAAATACAGTCACCATGGCAAGTCCTTTGTGGGAAAGGGAGCTTCATTCAAAGAATAAAGGGCCTCAAGGAAGCAGCCTGGGGTTGCCACAGCCTTTTCTCTCAGCGCTAGTCCATGCTGGCGCCACGTATGCTCTTAGTCCAGCCTTGGAGGCTGCTCATACAGAGGCCCTTGGCTGGTAACATCTTCCCGCCTCGTCACAGCACTGGTTCCCAATTCCTCAAGTCTCAGCTTCAGTGCTGCCTTCTTTTTTAAAAACTAATTAATTAATTTATTTTTGGCTGTGCTAGGCCTTCTTGTCTGCGTGCAGGCTTTCTCTAGGCAAGTCGGGCTCCTCTTGAACTGTGGTACTTGGGCTTACTTGGTCCGACGCACGTGGGATCTAAGTTCCTGGACCAGGAATTGAACCCATGTCCGCTACACTGGCGGGCGAATTCTTAACCACTGTATCACAAGGGAAGTTCTCAGTGTTATTTTCTTACCCACGGCTTCCCTGACCATCACACCTCTTCTCTATCAGGACGCTGTTTGTTTCCTTCCTAGCATCCTTCTCATTTTTTTTTTAAATTGCATTTATTGGTTTTTTTACTTAGCCAGTATCTCTCTTCCTCCATAGACTCTGACCTCCACTAGCGCAGGATCTGCATCTATTTTCATCAACATTTGTCTAGCATAACACATAGCTCATAGGAAAATTTTTATAAATATACCTTGAATAATTGCATAAATGTAGCACTGGCTAAGTGGGAATGGGCTTCCTTGGTGGCTCAGCGGTAATGAATCTGCCTGCAGTGTAGGAGATGCAGGAGACCTGGGTTAGATCCCTGGGTCGGGAATAGCCCCTGGAGGAGGGCATGGCAACCCATTCCAGTGTTCTTGCATGGAAAATCTCCTAGACAGAGGAACACGGTGGGCTACGGTCCATGGGGTTGCAGAGAATCGGACATGACTGAAATGACTGAGTACACACTCATGCAAAGATAGGAATATAGGTTTTATCTTCTGCTGACTCAGCCCTCTTGCTGTGAAGTGCTTGTGTTAGGGATCTGACACCAAGTCTGTACTCAGTAAGAACTGAAAGACTGGTCATTAATGACAGGCTGAATAACAGCCTGAAAACAAATTATTTCTGGTATCTTCTGAATCTTGACATGGAGAAAAATAGTATTTTCAGGTCAGCAAATGTATACCTAGATAGCATATTAAAAAGCAGAGGCATTACTTTGCCAACAAAGGTCCATCTAGTCAAAGCTATGGTTTTTCCAGGTCATGTATGGATGTGAGAGTTGGACTATAAAGAAAGCTGAGCACCAAAGAATTGATGCTTTTGAACTGTGGTGTTGGAGAAGACTCTTCAGAATCCCTTGGACTGTAAGGAGATTCAACCAGTCCATCCTAAAGGAAATCAGTCCTGAATATTCATTGGAAGGACTGATGCTGAAGCTGAAACTCCAATACTTTGGCCACCTGATGCAAAGAACTGACTCACTGGAAAAGACCCTGATGCTGGGAAAGATTGAAGTTGGGAGGAGAAGGGGATGAGAGAGGATGAGATGGTTGGATGGCATCAGTGACTCAATGGACATGAGTTTGAGTAAACTCCAGGAGTTGGTGATGGCAGGGAGGCCTGGCGTGCTACAGTCCCTGGGGGTCACAAAGAGTCAGACACGACTGAGTGACTGAACTGAAATATATACCAGGTGCTGAGATCTGTATAGATTTGCTCCAGTAAGTACACCACGTCTCAATGCCAGCTGCTAATGGGGTCAAAACCTATTGACCGGGAGTTCCCTGGCGGTCCAGGGGTTACGACTCAGTGATTTTGCTGCCATGGCCCCGGGCTCAATCCCTGGCTGGGGAGCTAAGATCCACAAGCTGCTCGGCAAACCTTATCACCCTTATGACAATTCACAGGTATTCTTCAAAATCAGCCCCTTTTCTGCACCTGCCACCCTGAAGTTTTAGTGGGAATGAGCTAAGTCTCCCCACCTCTTACCAGTTATTGACAATGTCACTGATTCTTCGGAAGATATGTTTGTTTGTTGTTAATTTGGAAACATTTTAAAATAGATAACACACTCATAAATACAAAGATTTAAAAGGTTCAAGAGGCAATACATCACACCCCTTCCCTCATCACCCAGTTTCCCTCCTCGGAGGATACCAGTGTTTTCAGTCTATCGGATATTCTCCCCCCAAATGTCTAATGTTTCAACCTCTATATATTCTTTTTTCCTAACTTTTTAGGAGATCAGCTTTGTTGAGACATAATTTACACACAATAAAATGGACCCATGTTTGGTCTGATGAGTTTGACAAATGTAAACATTCATGTAAGTATCACCCCAATCAAGATGGATAACGTCTGCGTGGCCTCCAAAAGTTTTCTCATGTCTCTTTGTAGTCAGTCTCCCCCATCTCCATCTTCTGATTTCTGTCTCTGTAGGTGAGTTGTGCCTAGTTTAGTTCTTTGCATAGTGGAATAATACAGTATGCACTCTTTTGTTCTGATTTCTTTCATCTAGCTTATGTTTTTGACAGTCATCTGTATTGTATGTAAGAGCAGTTTGTACCTTTTTATTGTCAAGGAGCTATTCCATTGAGGTGGCTCACAGAATACACTGGAATGCTGCTTCAGAGCCAGGCTCAGGGTAATACCAAGGCAAAGGAAGCATAGCTCAGTTCCTACTATAGGAATGGTCTTTTGGAGTCACTACTGTTATCACATAGCTGTCGGACACTCGCCACTAGACTGGTGGAGTCCACCTCCATGGACAACCTCCCTGAGCCACTGGATTCCTGACTCTGCAGGAGCTACGTTGAATATCTATCTCTAGGTGACCCAGAGGCTTTGGGTCATTCCCTCAAGAGTCAGAGCCTAAGCACTTAATCATATGCCCGTGCTTTCAAGGCCAGGAGACAATGGCAGGGCCCTCTTTAGGTTCCATATTTGGCAGTGAAGCCCTGCCTCTCACTGGTCTTAAGATTGCTTCCAAGTAGGAAGGGTATTTAGAAGCTGGGCAACCAAAACGAATAAATGTCCGTTACAGAATTTGTCCATTTTTCCTTTGAAATAGTGGTTGTATTATGTTAGATTTATGTGTGTCTATTTCCCCGCTAAACCACCAGTTCCTTGTGGACAGTGAACTTGTGTTTTCACTTCTGTACTCATACCACCTAGCACTTTGGTTGGCACAAGTCTCTATAAAAGAATATTTATTCGATTTCATAGTTGTGGAAAATGTCCATATTTTGTTCTTTGTATGCCCTTCATATTTCTTCCCTAGTGGTTAGTTTAATTAAATAGAGTCAGACCTAAACCTCTGCCATTTTCCTTTTAAGATTCTGTAGGTGTCTATCCCTTGAATAAAACTTTAATATTACTAAAGAAAGAATATTTGTTCAACAGGTCACTTAATGGATATGAACTATACTCTTATCTGACAATATGTTACATGACCTGCTTAGTGGAGTGTTGGATGTAGCTTTTCCTCTAGGCTGAAATATACATATATTTTTGAATATGCATATACTTTTAACCACTTTAACTCATAAGAATTTTCAACAAACAGTTGGGTGAATGCATATGAGTTCCTGCTGCTGCTGCTGCTGCTGCTGCTAAGTCGCTTCAGTCGTGTCCGACTCTGTGCGACCCCAGAGACGGCAGCCCACCAGGCTCCCCTGTCCCTAGGATTCTCCAGGCAAGAACACTGGAGTGGGTTGCGATTTCCTTCTCCAATGCATGAAAGTGAAAAGTGAAAGTGAAGTCGCTCAGTCGTGTCCGACTCTTCGAGACGCCATGGACTGCAGCCTACCAGGCTCCTCCATCCATGGGATTTTCCAGGCAAGAGTACTGGAGTGGGGTGCCGTTGCCTTCTCCAATATGAGTTCCTATATGCATTCAAACAACTGCTCCCAATGATGATAAATGTAATAACTTTTCGAAAACCGGTTTTATTTATTTAATTCTTTTCGGCTGTGTTGGGTCTTTGTTGCAGTGCGGGCTTTTCTCTAGTTGCGGGGTGAGGGCTCCTCACTGCGGTGGCTCCTCTCATCACGCAGCACGGTCTCTAGGACACGCAGGCTTTAGTCATTGTGACTCCCGGGCTCTCGAGCACAGGCTCAGTGGTTGTGGCCCATGGGCTTAGTTGCTCTGTGGCACATGGGATCTTGCTGGATCAGGGATCAAACCCATGTCTCACACATTGGCAGGTGGATTCTTTACTGCTGAGCCACCAGGGAAGCCCTGGAGTATATTTTAAAATTTAATTCTTGACCCTGCTGACTCTTTAGTCACTTCTCATGTTGCCAGCTGATGTGAATGCAGGGAACTCCCGCCGTGAATCAGTTTCCTCCACCATTTAGTCCTGTCTTCTGATTTCCTCCTTTTTCTTTCTTGATGCCTCTTTCTCTGTTTGCTATTTATGGTTATTGTCTTTAATCCATCCCGTTCGTTCTTCTCTTACTTTAATCTATAAAGGTCTTAATTCTGAAGATACTTGGAATCATAATAAAAATATGCATGAGCATGCATATGCTCACACACAGCTGAATTGGTCATTGCTTGGGGGTGAAGGAAAAGTGGTGTCAAAGCACGGGAGTTGGTCTCATGTGTCCCTGTTCTCCCTTGAGTACCTTTCCCAAGTCCACAGCCTCTCCAGTCTGGGTGCTCTAAGGCCCCAAAAGTTCTTTGTCTGTTTGCCACGGATTAAGTATCCTCCTTGATTACCGACACATCTTCAGCAACTCCTGTTGGAGCAAGGTGCAGTTCACTACAAAGAGCAGTGTATTAGTCTGCTTGAGTGTCATAGCAAAATACCGTAGTTGGGTGTCTTAAGCAACAGAAATTAATTTCTCAAAGAGAACTTGCTCTTGAAGTGAGTGCATATAGCTGAGTCCATGTGTGACTGGAGACAACTATTTAACTGGGAATTCTCCCAATTCACTGCTAGCTGGAAAGCCCCATTGAGGTATCCCCAATTTGGTCTTGGTAAGAGCGCTGTTGCTGGCTTGCAGATGGCTGTCTTGACATGTCGTCACATGGTTCTTCTTCAGCTTGGGAATGCAGAGAGAGAGAATCTTCCTCTTATTTCCTTTTTTGGCCATGCCACTTGGGATCTCAGCTTCCCAATCAGGGATTGAACCTGGGCTCTGGCAGTGAAAGCACAGAGTCCTGACCTCTAAACCACCAGGGAATTTCCCGTGTCTTCAGTTCAGTTCAGTCACTCAGTCGTGTCCGACTCTTTGCGACCCCATGGACTGCAGCACGCCAGTCCTCTCTGTCCATCACCAGCTCCTGGAGTTTACTCAATCTCATGTCCATTGAGTCACTGATGCCATCCAACCATCTCATCCTCTGTCGTCTCCTTCTCCTCCCGCCTTCAATCTTTCTCAGCAACAGAGTCTTTTCCAATGAGCCAGCTCTTCGCATCAGGTGGCCAAAGTATTGGAGTTTCAGCTTCAGCATAAGTCCTTCCAATGAATATTCAGGACTGATTTCCTTTAGCATGGATTGGTTGGATCTGTTTGCTGTCCAAGGGATTCTGAAGAGTCTTCTCCAACACCACAGTTCAAAAGCATCAATTCTTCGGCGCTCAGCTTTCTTCACAGTCCAACTCTCACATCTGTACATGACTACTAGAAAAACCATAGCCTTGACTAGACGGACCTTTGTTGGCAAAGTAATGTCTCTGCTTTTTAATATGCTGTCTAGGTTGGTCATGCAGAAGGCAATGGCAACCCACTCCAGTACTCTTGCCTGGCAAATCCCATGGATGGAGGAGCCTGGTAGGCTGCAGTCCGTGGGGTTGCTAGGAGTCGGACACGACTGAGCGACTTCACTTTCACTTTTCACTTTCATGCATTGGAGAAGAAAATGGCAACCCATTCCAGTGTTCCTGCCTGGAGAATTCCAGGGATGGGGGAGCCTGGTGGGCTGCTGTCTCTGGGGTCGCACAGAGTCGGACATGACTGAAATGACTTAGCGGCAGCAGCAGCAGCAGGTTGGTCATAACTTTTCTTCCAAGGAGCAAGCGTCTTTTAATTTCATGGCTTCAGTCACCATCTGCAGTGATTTTGGAGTCCAAAAAAATAAAGTCTGTCACTGTTTCCACTGTTTCCCCATCTATTTGCCATGAAGTGATGGGACCAGATGCCATGATCTTAGTCTTCTGAATGTTGAGTTTTAAGCAACTTTTTCACTCTCCTCTTTCACTTTCATCAAGAGGCTCTTTAGTTCTTTGCGTTCTGCCATAAGGGACTCTAATAAGGCCACCAATCCTATTAAATTGGGATGCCTACCCATATGACCTCATTTAATCTTAATTACCTCCTAAAAGCCCTAGCTCCAGACACAATTACATTGGGAGTTAGGGCTTTAACATATGAATTTGGTGGGGTGGGGGGACACACAGTTCAGCCCAGAGCAGGCAGAGTATGAGCTGGATAGTTGTGTGCTGTGCACTTCAGAGATTTTTTTACATCACATTCTGTAGCTGTATTTTTGTTTATTTTCCCAATTGTTTTCTTGAATCTTTGGTAAAGACTTTGTCATGAATAGCAAGCTCAACAACAGAGCAAAGAAGTTGAAATCATATTATTAATCATTCTTTGCAATAAGGGGGTGGGGTCCATTGTCTGTGTTTTTAAAACCAAAAATAAAATTTGATTGGAGTTTTGTTATCCCTATGTGCTAGTAATTCTAAACAATGTAAGCCATAACATACTCTTCTAAAAAATCTTTTGCTGCTCTAAATTCTAGTCTTGCTGCAGTTAATGTCAAGAGTTTTAATAGCTTCAAACTGACACATTACTATTAGTTATATTTTAATAAACATGGTATTCTACAAGGAAGTGAATCGGGAGAACTCCCAGTGAAATAGTTGACTCCTGTAAAGCATACACTCAGCTCTACCAGTTAATTTCAAGAGTAAGTTCATAGGAATTTCCTGGAGGTTCAGTGGTTAGGACTTGGCGTTTTCACTGCTGGAACTCTGGTCAGGGAACTAAGACCCCACGGGCCATGTGACGTGGCCAATAAAACAAAACAGTAAGTTCATAAAGGATCAAAATGATCTGAGCTCACTCTGAGCTTAGTTCATGTTTCCAAGCCTTGTGTTAGTACATGTTTTGGTGTTTAAACAATATATTTAAAATAAATAATGATAGTACAGTAATTATACAAAGAATTTTAATTACTTCATTTCTGCCATTCCCTGTGACCCTTTGAACTTATTATTTGTGTTTAATATTTAAAACAATAAAATAGAGTGCAACCAAAGGATCAAAATGAAAACTGATAGGTAGATATAATCTTTGAGTAAGCAGTTCTGCTTTTCCCCTTTTTTTGCTATAACATTTACTTTTTATTTGGCTTCCTTGGTGGCTCAGACAGTAAGGAATATGCCCGCAATTTGGGAGACCCAGGTTCTATCCCTGGGTCAGGAAGATACCCTGGAGAAGGGAATGGCAACCCACTCCAGAATTCCTGCCTGCCTGGTGGGCTACAGTCTGTGAGGTCACAAAGAGTTGGACATGACTGAACAACTAACACACTGGGCTGGAACAAGGAGTTTAGAGTTCTCTTCCGTCTTGGCTTCCCAAAGACATCCCAAAGTACCTGATGAGGAATGTGAAGAGAGGCTAGGGATTAGAAAGTCCTCTGCTGGTGTGGGCTTCCCTGGTGGCTCAGCTGGTAAAGAATCCGCCTGCAATGTGGAAGACCTGGGTTCGATCCCTGGGTTGGAAAGATCCCCTGGAGAAGGGAAAGGCTGCCCACTCCAGTATTCTGGCCTGGAGAATTCCATGGACTGTATAGTCCATGGGGTCAAAAAGAGTCGGACTCGATTAAGAAACTTTCACTCACTCACTCACTGCTGGTGTGAGGCAGTCATGGGGACCTTCAGTGCCTGTCATTCCCTGTCCTCAGGAACAGGTGTTATGATTTGAGGTAGACTTCTCTGGTAGCTCAGATGGTAAAGCATCTGCCTACAATGTGGTAGACTCGGGTTCGATCCCTGGGTCAGGAAAATCCTCTGGAGAAGAAATGGCAACCCACTCCGGTACTCTTGCCTGGAAAATCCCATGGACAGAGGAGCCTGGTGCGCTATAGTCCATGGGGTTGCAAAGAGTCCAACATGACTGAGCAACTTCACTTTCTGTCTTTCTGTGGTGCTAGGTCTTCCCTGGTGGCTCAGTTGGTAAAGAGCCTGCCTGCAATGTGGGAGATCAGGGTTCAATCCCTGGGTTGGGAAGATTCCCCTGGAGAAGGAAATGGCAACCCACTCCAGCATTTTTGCCTGGAGAATTCCATGGACAGAGGAGCTTGGTGGCTACAGTCCATGGGGATGCAAAGAGTCGACTGAGCGACACACTTCTCTTTCTGTGGTGCTACCAGCAGTGGTACAAGGATTAAACTGCTGGTGTGTCATGGGTGGGTTTGGGGATAAGCCTGGAGGGACCAAACTAAAATGACTAACAAAGGAGAAAAGAAATAAGACTGATGGGAGGTGGGGAATAAAACGGACTGGTCAGCGGGGATAAAGCACATACCTACTTATAGGGATGTGGAAAAGGCATGGTAATCAGTGGATCAAACTGAAGGCTCACCCTGGGAAAGGAGACAAAACCCTTCCCTCTTGCTTGAGTCCTCTTCACTTCCCTACTTTGGTCTACCCTATCTTGAGATAGCTGTCCAGTTGCTCAGTTAATTCCCCAGGAAAGGCAAAGTGAAAGTTGCTCAACTGTGTCCGTCGCTTTGCAACCCCATGGACTGTAGCCCGCCAGGCTCCTCTATCCATGGAATTCTCCAGGCCAGAATACTGGAGTGGGTTGCCGTGCCCTCTTGGGGATCTTCCCAACCCAGGGATCGAACCCAGATTTCCTGCATTGCAGGTGGATTCTTAACCATCTGAGCCACCAGGGAAGCCCCTGGTCGGGCAAACCTCTGCCCGAAAGCTGGGTTGACAAGAATACAGGTGGAGTAAGAATAGAATTGGAGGAAGCTGACAGTGGAGACGGGACTAGAGTACCTGCCACTGGTACTGTTTTCTACGGCCCCTCCCCAGACCTCGTATACACTTTGGATTCCATATAATTAAAATGGTAAGAGGGCAGGGAAATTGATCAAAACCTTCATAAAGCAACTATCACAACTGAACTACCATTAATTAAAGGACAAGGTGTAGGGGGACTAAGTGACTGGGGCTGAGGCCATCTGAAAGTCACAGGGGGAAAATGCTTGTGTGTGGATCAGCGTGAGCACCAGAAACTTGTCCTTCCTCCAATGAGACCCCAGCAGAGCCAGAGGTACAGGCAACCAGTGAAGATTCTCTGGAGGACTCTGGGGTCCAGGGTCTTCCTTGCTATGGGGGAAAGCTATATAAGCGGCTGAGTGAGGGGAAATTAGGCCTTGGAAGACATCCAGAGGCACCGAGGACACTGCATCTTCACCTCTTACACCTCTGCCTAGCTCCTAACAACACGATTCCCACCGGGGGCCTGAGATCTTTCCTTCCCGTCTCACCCGCGCTTAGAAACACCCTCCACAAGGCCAACTCCTGAGTACTGAAGTGTTTTCAAATATGAGAAGCGAAAACCAAATAAAAGCAAAAAGGAAATGTTTCCTTACTGGCTCTGAGCTTTACTTTCCCCCAGGGTCTTTAATATGATTGAATGGAAAACCTCCTTCCTCAGTTCCTGGGTTCACCACCTTCTCCATCCTAGAGAGAGAAGGAAAAGGGGATCAGAATTGACCAAAAGGAGAAAGGAAAGGGGCCGGAGACAAGAGATATTTTCTAAAAAAGATGAGGAGGAGGAAAGATAAGTAGGTCACTGTCTTGTTCCTGTCATGCAAAGTGAAGAAAGTTTGTTTTAGACGGTGAGTGCTGGGGGATCTGAACCCCAGGCCCCAGAGTATGGGTTGGAGGCCAGTGGCGACCGCCTCCTGGAGTTGTTGCTGAAGTGGTAGACAGTGCCACGATGGAGCGATCAGGAGGGCAGCCCTTGGAGTCAGGGCCTAGGGCACAGCTAGCGCGGGGGGCTGTGTGCTGAGGGGTGGGGGTGGAGGTTAGTTCCTGATTCTTATGCTTGCTTGACACTTGCTTGCTGCTAGGACTCAACGCTTTCCCTGCCAGGGTCTGGGTTCAAACCCTGGCCCTCCCACAAGATCCCAAAAGCCATGTGGTGTGACCAAAAAGAAATAATATGTATGTGCATGTGTATATATATACACACATATACATATATAGGGATCTTCCCTTGTAGCTCAGTCAGTAAAGAGTCTGCCTGCAATGCAGGAGACCTGGGTTCCATCCCTGAGTCGGGAAGATTCCCTGCAGAAGGAAATGGCAACCCACTCCAGTATTCTTGCCTGGAGAATCCTCATGGACAGAGGAGCCTGGCAGGCTACAGTCCATGGGGTCGCAAGAGTCAGACACAACTTAGCGACTAAACCACCATCATATATATATATATATGTATATAACTTTCTCAATTTTAAGACCATTTGTATAGAGACTAAATATTTTGTGAACTTTCTGGTCAAAATAGCCTCCTTATATCCTAGTGAAGACACAGCCATATCAGAAAAAAAAAAAATTAAAAGTAATAATTTAATTTTTAAAAAGTCATGTTCTCATTTTATTAGTAAATCAAAAGGAAAAAAAAGATTAGGACATGTTAATACATGTTTTGAAAGATGTAGTTAATTTCATTCCGTTTTGTAATTTGATCAGTCACTAAAAATTCCTTAAAATTTATAGTTTCAATCTTTCTTTGGATTTTCTGGGTATTTTAAAATAATCAGTGAATTATTTAAATTCCAGAATTAATTACAGTTATTGTGTAGCATATGCTTATGACATAAATGATAGTGACTGAGATGTATATTGAGCTATTGTGTGCTAAGAAAACCTACATTAATCAAATAATTAAATTTTAGCATCTGAAACTGTTCACTAACTGATAAACAAGCCAGGATTTTTTGAGCCTTTATATGTGCTCAAAATGTCAAATAAGTGACAGGTCTTTCCTGTTAAACTTGTGATTGAAGTTATGAAATATTATTAAGAGGTGTTTTGCGTACAGTTATAAAATGTTGCAAGAGTTTGTTTACAGTTATAAAGTCCAGAAACCCGGATGTGTTTATAGTCAAATGTCATATAAAGTTGTTTTGCTTACAATTATGAGGTATTTTACTGTTGTTTGGTTATTAAGTGTGGAAGGTTGGTTGTGTGCACAGTCATAAAAGGTAGAAGGCTGTTTGCTGACTGTATCGTCTTTGGAAATAGTCCACTAAATACTCTAGGTTGTTGTATTAGACAAAAGGTTTTCATTGCAAGTGATAGCAATTCAGTTTGTTAGCCACTGACCCCCTCCGTGTCACGTGCTTCCAGCTTCTCTGCCTCCTAGGAATGGGTAGTCATGGGCAGGGCTGTGGCTCTCCCTGGTTGAGCTGTGAACTCAGCTCTGAAGCAATCACTGCTGCCATGTGAATGAGTTCATCCAAAGGCATCCCTTAGCGGGTGGGGTTCAATGATTGCACTCCCACCTGGACCATAAGGAGGGGAGAATGGGTGGTTCCCAAAGACAGGCATATTGGGCAGATAAATCACATTTGTCCACTCAAGTTTCCTTTCAAAATGATTTGTCGTCTGTGAACAGCCTTGTGAGGCCTACGCGTGAACTATCCTCATTTGGAAAATGACAATATTGCTGAACTTATTCGTTATTTTTGTGGAATCATAGAAAGAATAAAGTAGTAATTTGTATTATTATAGATCTTAGAGTTTGCAATGAAACTGAAGAGATTTTCTTACGGAATAATATTTATGTTTGGTAGGAAAGGTATCTCCAACATTAATTATGCTTGTTATCTTATGTAGAAACAGTATATCTGACTTTTTCACAGAAGAAAATCATAGTGAATTTATATCATGCTCTGCTATGTAAAAATTCTTGTCTGGAGTCTGGTAAGTTTTATTAGTTCCTATAAAAAGTTACTTGCAAAGTTTAATTTCATTTAGCAAATGTAAAATTTTAAACATAATTGTTTTAAGATGATCAATCTGATAACCCATTAACGTTCTTGACCTTCCCGAACCAATAAAAATTGACTAGAGGCCAGACAAGAAATTCAGGCCAGGCTTTACTGGGGCCCCTGCTCCAGCCAAGGGGAAGGAAAACAAAAAACATTCCCTTACTTGCTCACTGGCTGAGGAGGGGGTGAGCTTGTACCTTGTATAGAGAGAGGGTAGGGGTGTGTTCCAGCTTCCCTGGTAGCTCAGCTGGTAAAGTATTTGCCTGCAATGCAGGAGACCTCAGTTCAATTCCTGGTTCAGGCAGACCCCCTGGAAAAGGGATAGGCTACCCACTCCAGTATTCCTGGGCTTGCCTGGTGGCTCAGAAGCCACCCGCAATGTGGGAGACCTGGGTTTGAGCCCTAGGTTGGGAAGATCCCCTAGAGGAGGGCCTGGCCACACTCTAGTATTTTTGCCTGGAGAATCCCCATGGACAGAGGAGCCTGGCAGGCTGCAGTCCATGGAGTTGCAAAGAGTCAGACATGACTGAGCGACTAACCACAGCACAGCACGGGGGTATGTCCAAGAGTCAGGCCAGAGGGGTGGCGTAGGTGGTTTGCCCACCTGTGGCAGTGTGAGCACAGTGGGCACGCTCAGTTTCCTGCTTTTGGTCCTGCTTAAGGTCCATTTTCCTTAAAATTTCCTGGTTTTGCTCCATGCTCTTCAAAAGTGGCAGTTGAGTTTATTTATTTATTTTTGGTCTCTTTGTATCTTTTGTCCATAATTTGCCCCAGCTGTGAATGCACACAATTATTTTAGTCCCATATAGTTTCTCTGTATTTTGTGGCTCATGGAGAGGTGTGTCTAGGCACAGCCCTGCAGCAGAGTCCCAGGTCCCAGCCTGTCTCAAATCCAGCTCTATTTTATTCAATAAGCAATAGTTGAGGGTCAACTACAGGCCAGGAATGGTGCTGAATGCTGGCAGCACAAAGATGAACAGGGCACAGTCTCTCCCATCAAGGAGCCAATGGTAAGAGGGAAGAAACATACCCATAATTTTACTATAATACGCTAGGTACAGTGCTAGAAGAATGCCCAGACACAGCGGAGAACTTAGACCACCCAGCACGTTCAGCAAAGTCTTCGTGGAAGTAGTGACCTGAACCTGGAGGAAAGAACAAAGTTGACTAGAAGAAGATGCTGAGAAAGGCAAGCCTGGCGGAGGTTCGGGCCCTGAGCAACGACTCAGAGGTTTAAATTAATGTGACACGTGCAGAAAGCTCAAGGGATGGGATCCAGTTAGAACACATAAACGTCAAGGTAAAGAGTGATAGGGGACAAAGAGAGAGGAGTGTCTTGACGTTATGGACTATGATACCAAAGAATTTGGACTTAATGCAGGTTCAAGTGACCCTTGAGCATTGGGCAGTACTCTGTGCTGCAGTGTGGCTGAGGATTAAAGAGGGGCACGACTGGAGGGAGGGGTCTAGTACAAACGTGACAGTCCGTGACAGACCAGGGACTGAACTGGGTGAGACAAAATACATTTCTTATTCATCTTTGAATCTCTAGTGCCTGGTATAATTCCTGCTACATGGAATGTGTGTGAAAGTTGCCCAGTTGTGTCCGACTCTTGACCCCAAGGACTATGCAGTCCCTGGAATTCTCCAGGCCAGGATACTGGAGTGGGTAGGTGTTCCCTTCTCCCAGGGATCTTCCCAACCCAGGGATCGAACCCAGGTCTGCTGCATTGCAGGTGGTTTCTTTACCAGCTGAACTACCAGGGAAGCCCCATATGGAATATATGGGGCCCCATACTATTTACTAATAGAGCTAAATTTATTTTTCTTCTGCATTCCCATGAAATCTCTATCTTTTGGCTTTAGAACCACATTTCTAGTGACTATCATAATACAAACTGGACTTCTAAAAGCTAACTCCACAAATTGTTCAGTTGCTAAGTTGTGTCCGACTCTTTGCAACTTCATGGGCTGTAGCCTCCTTGAACAGCTGAACAGCCTCCTCTGTTCATGAGATTTCCCAGGCAAGAATACTAGAGTGGGTTGCCATTTCCTTCTCCAGGGGATCTAACCCTCATTTCCTGTGTTGGTAGGCTGATTCTTTGCCACTGAGCCACCACGGAAGCCCAATTCTACAAATACATCATGCAAAATACAGCAAGAATATATATGCTACTAAAGAAAATCTAAAAGGTCTTGTAGGTCTTCATAGAACCGTTCAACTTCAGCTTCTTCAGCGTTACTGGATGGGGCATAGGCTTGGATTACCGTGATACTGAATGGTTTGCCTTGGAAACGAACAGAGATCATTCTGTCGTTTTTGAGATTGCATCCAAGTACTGCATTTCGGACTCTTTTGTTGACCATGATGGCTACTCTATTTCTTCTAAGGGATTCCTGCCCACAGTAGTAGATATAATGGTCGTCTGAGTTAAATTCACCCATTCCAGTCCATTTTAGTTCGCTGATTCCTAGAATGTCGACGTTCACTCTTGCCATCTCCTGTTTGACCACTTCCAATTTGCCTTGATTAATGGACCTGACATTCCAGGTTCCTATGCAATATTGCTCTTTACAGCATTGGACCTTGCTTCTATCACCAGTCACATCCACAACTGGGTATTGTTTTTGCTTTGGCTTCATCCCTTCATTCTTTCTGGAGTTATTTCTCCACTGATCTCCAGTAGCATATTGGGCACCTGCTGACCTGGGGAGTTCCTCTTTCAGTATCCTGTCATTTTGCCTTTTCATATTGTTCATGGGGTCCTCAAGGCAAGAATACTGAAGTGGTTTGCCATTCCCTTCTCCAGTGGACCACATTCTGTAAGACCTCTCCACCATGACCCGCCCGTCTTGGGTGGCCCCACGGGCATGGCTTAGTTCCATTGAGTTAGACAAGGCTGTGGTCCGTGTGATCAGATTGGTTAGTTTTCTGAGATTATAGTTTCAATGTGTCTGCCCTCTGATGCCCTCTCTCAACACTTACCGTCTTACTTCGGTTTCTCTTACCTTGGATGTGGGGTATCTCTTCACGGCTGCTTCAGCAAAGTGCAGCCGCTGCTCCTTACCTTGGACGAGGGGTATCTCCACACAGCCGCCCCTCCTGACCTTGAACGTGGAGTAGCTCCTCTAGGACCTCCTGCGCCTGCGCAGCCACCTCTCCTTGGACTTGGGGTTGCTCCTCTCGGCCGCCTCCCTGACCTCGGGTGTGTGGTAGCTCCTCTCGGCCGCCTCCTCTGACCTTGGGCGTGGGGTAGCTCCTCTCAGCCGCTGCCCTTGACCTCGGACGTGGGGTAGCTCCTCCAGGCCACTCCTGTGCCGTCGCAGCCTGACACTCTCGATCGCGGCCCCTGACCTTGGGGCCTCCTCTTGGCTGTGCTTCTGCAGGTGCGCTTCTGTGCGGTCCGTCGCAGCCGGCACTTGGCCACCTCATGCGAACAGTTGACTCATTGGAAAAGACCCTGATATTGGGAGGGATTGGGGGCAGGCGGAGAAGGGGATGACAGGATGAGATGGCTGGATGGCATCACTGACTCGATGGATGTGAGTCTGGGTGAACTCCGGGAGTTGGTGATGGACAGGGAGGCCTGGCATGCTGCGATTCATGGAGTCGCAAAGAGTCGGACACGACTGAGCGACTGAACTGAATTGAACTGAAAGAAAATCTGCTTAACATGACCCTAATTCATTCCTCAACATCACACTTAACTTTGTTTTTCCTGAACCACAGGGTTGTAGATAAGAATATAGATTTAGAACGACTGTTTAAATTATCGTTGGAATTAAAAAAAAAAAAGCCAAATGGTTTATCAACTAAGAAATATTTTGTGCATAAACAAGTAAATCTGCAGCTATGTTGCCTATCAGTTCAGTTCAATTCAGTTGCTCAGTCGTGTCCGACTCTTTGCAACGCCATGGACTACAGCACGCCAGGCCTCCCTGTTCATCACCAACTCCCAGAGTTTACTCAAACTAATGTCCATGGAGTCAGTGATGCCATCCAACCGTCTCATCCTCTGTCATCCCCTTCTCCTCCTGCCCTCAATCTTTCCAGCATCAGGGTCTTTTCAAATGAGTTAGTTCTACAAATCAGGTGGCCAAAGTGTTAGAGTCTCAGCTTCAGCACCAGTTCTTCCAATGAATATTCAGGACTGACTTCCTTTAGGATGGACTGGTTGGATCTCCTTGCTGTCCATGTTGCCTATAAAAGGCCCTATTTCTTGCTGGACACTTGACTGATTTGTTGCAATGCTTTGAAAAGTCTCTGAAACCAGAGTTTAGTCTGGTGTTGGGCATTTTATAGAAATATATTACTTAAGACTGAGGTATCAAAATGAGGAGAACTAAGCATAGCTAGTGAGTGAGGGCAGGAAAGGAATAAAGAATCGTATGAGGCCCTAAGCAGGTTAGATTATTAACCACTGAGAATCCAGCACCAGAATGGGTAGCCTTTCCCTTCTCCAGTGGATCTTCCTGACCCAGGAATTGAAATGGGGTCTCCTGCATTGCAGGTGGATTCTTTACCAACTGCGCTATCAGGGAAGCCCTCAGCCCCTACACTGTGTATCAAAGGGAATTTCATCTGTGCCCACACTTCTACTTTTTGATAAAGAATCATAGTTTTTGCATTTTTTAATATTACTCACTTTCAGACTTTTTTTTTCCTCCAGTGCCCTCCAAATCCACGAGATATTTTAGGAGAAAGTTTACAAATGGCAATGGCATATTTGGCACCTTTTTTTTTTTTTTTTTAAGGAGACATTCCCACAAAATTTTTTACCAAGTCATGGGTAAAATCTCTTCACTTTGTGAAATAGGGATGGGGGTGGAGCAAGGGGAGTTATAAACAGGAAACTTTATGGGAATACTGGAAGGTCTGGGTATCATTTTCCTGTGAAGCTCTTGTGATTGTAAAGTCTAAGATTGACTCTGTGACAGTGCCCTTAACAGGTTGCCATTCCCAGAGATAACAATTTAATGTTGTTTCATTTCTTTCTAACAACAGTGTCATAAACAAGGTACAAAAGATTAAACATGGAAAATATTGGTAGACAATTCATGAAATTATGACACTATAATCACATATCGCTAAAAAAAATTGTAACACGACATTACATCTTCTGGTTGCAAAATCACCTCTGGCTCTGTGATTGTTGAGTTTGTGACTAAGTAGAAAGCAGTTGCAGCCACCAAAGATAGAGCCAAGTCTGAAGACATCGGACTTTTGCAATGACATGGTCTTTTCCAAAATATATTGTATTGTTCCATGGCTGTAGATAGGTATTACTCAAAAAGAGTTTGCTTCAGTCATAGAAGCTTGTGAAACAGTTGACTAGACAAAGTTCATCAGCCTCTATGCTGACGCATTTCTCAAAGGCTTTGCCACACTAATGCACAATGGGAACCTCTGAAGAGGGGGTTACAGTATATATTATTTGCCAACTTTGATCTGAGGACTTCTTTTTTTGGGGGGGGTGCTGAGGACTTTTTCTTTGAAGAACATCCCATAGGACTAATATAGCATAACTGAGTGTGGGCTTTAGACCACAAAAATGAGATGGATTTCATAATGAGACTTTAAGATTAGTTTATGTAGTAGACGTTTGTCAGTTGCCTTCCCAGCAACATCCTCATCCTCTGTGTTCAGTTACTCAGTCATGTCCGATCCTTTGTGACCCCATGGACTGCAGCATGCCAGGCCTCCCTGTCCATTACCAACTCCTGGAGTTCACTCAAACTCATGTCCACTGAGTCGGGGATGCCATCCAACCATCTCATCCTTTCTTGTCCCCCTCTCCTCCTGCTTTCAATCTTTCCTAGCATCAGGGTCTTCTCCAATGAGTCAGTTCTTTGCATCAGGTGGCCAAAATTTGGAGTTTCAGCTTCAGCCTCAGTCCTTCCATTGAATGTTCAGGGTTGATTTCCTTATGGATTGACTGGTTTGATCTCCTTGCAGTCCAAGGGACTCTCAAGAGTCTTCTCCAATACCACAGTTCAAAAGCATCAATTCTTCTGCACTCTGCTTTGTTTATAGTCCAACTCTCACATCCATACATGACTATTGGAAAAACCATAGTTTTGATTAGACAGACCTTTGTCAGCAAAGGGATGTCTCTGCTTTTTAATACACTGTCTAAGTTTGTCATATCTTTTCTTCCAAGGAGCAAAGGTCTTTTAATTTCATGGCTGCAGTCACCTTCTAAAGTGATTTTGGAGCCTCCCAAAATGAAGTCTGTCATTGTTTCCATTGTTTCCCCATCTATTTTCCATGAAGTGATGGGACTGGATGCCATGATCTTCGTTTTTTGAATGTTGAGTTTTAAGCCATGTTTTTCACTCTCCTCTTTCACCTTCATCAATAAGTTCTTTAGTTCTTCTTTGGTGTCTGCCATTAAGGTGGTGTCATCTGCATATCTGAGATTATTGATATTTCTCCTGATGATCTTGATTCCAGCTTATGCTTCATCCAGCCTAGCATTTTGCGTGACATACTCTGCATATAAGTTAAATGAGCAAGGTGACAATATACAGCCTTGACCTACCCATTTTGCAATTTAGAACCAGTCCATTGTTCCACATCTGGTTTTGACTGTTGCTTCTTAAACTGCATACAGGTTCCTCAGGAAGCAGGTAAGGTGGTCTGGTACTCCCATCTCTTTCCACAGTTTGCAGTGATCCACACAGTCAAAGGGTTTAGCATAGTCAATGAAGAAGAAGTAAATGCTTTTCTGGAATTCTCTTGCTTTTTTGATGATCCAATGGATGTTGGCAATTTGATCTCTGCTTTTTGTGTCTTTTCTAAATCCAGCTTGTACATCTGGATGTTCACAGTTCACATACTGTTGATGCCTAGCTTGAAGGACTTTAAGCATGACCTTGCTAGCATGTGAGATAAGCATAAATGATGGTAGTTTGAGCATTCTTTGGCATTGCCCTTCTTTGAGACTGGAATGAAAACTGACCTTCTCCAGTCCTGTGGCCACTGCTGAGTTTTCCAAATCTGCTGGCAGATTGAGTACAGCAGTTTAACAGCGTCATCTTTTAGGATTTGAAATAGCTCAGCTGGAATTCCATCACCTCCACTAGTTTCGTTTGTAGTGATGCTTCCTAAGGCCCACTTGACTTCACATTCCAGGATGTCTGGCTCTAGGTGAGTGATCATACCATTTTGATTATCTGGGTAGTGAAGATCTTTTTTGTATAGTTCTTCTGTGTATTCTTGTCACCTCTTCTTAATATCTTCTGCTCCTTAGGTCCATACCATTTCTGTCCTTTATCGAGCCCATCTTTGCATGAAATGTTCCCTTGGTATCTCTAATTTTCTTGAAGAGATCTCTAGTCTTTCCCATTCTGTTGTTTTCCTCTATTTCTTTGCATTGATCACTGAGGAAGGCTTTCTTATCTCTCCTTGCTATTCTTTGGAACTCTGCATTCAAATGGGTATATCTTTCATTTTCTCCTTTGCCTTTTGATTCTCTTCTTTTTTCAGCTATTTGTAAGGCTTTGTCAAGACAACCATTTTGCCATTTTGCATTTCTTTCTCTTGGGGATGGTTTTGATCACTGCCTCTTGTGCAATGTTATGAACCTCTGTCCATAGTTCTTCAGGCACTCTGTCTATCAGATCTAAGCCCTTGAATCTATTTGTTTCTTCCACTGTGTAACCATAAGGGATTTGATTTAGGTCATACCTGAATGGCCTCGTGGTTTTCCCTACTTCTTTCAATTTAAGTCTGAATTTTGCAATAAGGAGCTCACAATCTGAGCCACAGTCAATTCCTGGTCTTGTTTTTGCTGACTGTATAGAGCTTCTCCATCTTCGTCTGCAAAGAATATAATCAATTTGATTTTGGTATTTGGACATATGTCTACCTGTAGAGCTGTCTCTTGTGTTGTTGGAAAAGGGTGCTTGCCCTGACCAGTGCGTTCTCTTGTCAAAACTCGGTTAACCGTTGCCTGCTTTATTTTGTACTCCAATGCCAAATTTGCCTGTTACTGCAGGTATCTCTTGATTTCCTACTTTTGCATTCCAGTCCCCTATGATGAAAAGGACATCTTTTCTTGTGGCCTTAGTTCTAGAAGTCTTGTAGGTCTTCATAGGACTGTTCAACTACATCTTCAGCATTAGTGGTTGGGGCATAGACTTGGATTACTGTGATATTAAATGGTTTGCCTTGGAAACAAAATGAGACCATGCTGTCATTTTTGAGTTTGCACACAAGCACTGCATTTCAGACTCTTTTGTTGACTGTGAGGGCTATTCCATTTCTTCTAAGAGATTCTTGCCCACAGTAGTAGATATAAAGGTCGTCTGAATTAAATTTGCTCTTGCCATCTCCTGTTTGACCATTTCTAATTTACCTGGATTCATGGACCTAACATTCCAGGTTCCTATGCAATATTGTTCTTTACAGCATTGGACTTTACTTTCACCACCAGACACATCCACAACTGGGAGCTGTTTCTGCTTGGCTCAGCCTCTTCATCCCTTCTGGAGCTGTTTCTCCACTTTTCTCCAGGAGCGTATTGGACACCTACCAACTGGGCGGGGTGGGGGGGGGTTGTCATCTTTCAGTATCATATCTTTTTTGCCTTTTGATACTGTTCATGGAGTTCTCAAGGCAAGAATTACATTTTGGGGTCCCAAGGTTCTGGGGAGACTGATCCTGCCCTGAATCCAGGGATGAAACATACGACCTAGGCAAAACCTGGAAATGTTTCCTCCCATAGGCTACAGTGATTGGTTTGGGGGTGGGCAGGTATCAGAACTAGTCCACACAACATTTTTCCTGAAAATGCTGATGGGAGAAGTGTGTTGGCTTTTTCCTGCTGGATGTAAGAAGGTAAGCTATACCAGGAACTTTAGGCTACCATTCTGGAAATGCAAGGAGAGCCAGCTCTTCAAAGAAGGCAGTGTACAAATGAAACTGGTGCTTAGGGTTAGGCTTTGAGTTATCCCTCCCTACCTCTGGGTATTGTGTATGTAAATCCCCCTTATTATTAAACCAGCTGAGTTTGGTTTTCTATTATTTGTGAAGAGATTCCTACTTCCTGATAGAGTTTGCCTACCACGGTAAGATATCTAATGTCTTCAGATCAGATCAGTCGCTCAGTCGTGTCCGACTCTTTGCGACCCCATGAATCGCAGCACGCCAGGCCTCCCTGTCCATCACCAACTCCTGGAGTTTACTCAGACTCACGCCCATCAAGTCAGTGATGCCATCCAGCCATCTCATCCTCTGTCGTCCCCTTCTCCTCTTGCCCCCAATCCCTCCCAGCATCAGAGTCTTTTCCAATGAGTCAACTCTTCGCATGAGGTGGCCAAAGTACTGGAGTTTCAGCTTTAGCATCATTCCTTCCAAAGAAATCCCAGGGCTGATCTCCTTCAGAATGGACTGGTTGGATATCCTTGAAGTCCAAGGGAAGAGTCTTCTCCAACACCACAGTTCAAAAGCGTCAATTCTTCGGTGCTCAGCCTTCTTCACAGTCCAACTCTCACGTCCATACATGACCACAGGAAAAACCATAGCCTTGACTAGATGAACCTTTGTTGGCAAAGTAATGTCTCTGCTTTTGAATATGCTACCTAGGTTGGTCATAACTTTCTTTTCAAGGAGTAAGCGTCTTTTAATTTCATGGCTGCAGTCACCATCTGCAGTGATTTTAGAGCCCAGAAAAATAAAGTCTGACACTGTTTCCACTGTTTCCCCATTATTTCCCATGAAGTGATGGGACCGGATGCCATGATCTTCATTTTCTGAATGTTGAGCTTTAAGTCAACTTTTTCACTCTCCATTTTCATTTTCATCAAGAGGCTTTTTAGTTCCTCTTCACTTTCTGCCATAAGGGTGGTATCATCTGCATATCTGAGGTTATTGATATGTCTCCCAGCAATCTTGATTCCAGCTTGTGCTTCTTCCAGTCCAGCGTTTGTCATGATGTACTCTGCATATAAGTTAAATAAACAGGGTGACAATATACAGCCTTGACGTACTCCTTTTCCTATTTGGAACCAGTCTGTTGTTCCATGTCCAGTTCTAACTGTTGCTTCCTGACCTGCATACAGATTTCTCAAGAGGCAGATCAGGTGGTCTGGTATTCCCATCTCTTGAAGAATTTTCCACAGTTTATTGTGATCCACACAGTCAAAGGCTTTGGCATAGTCAATAAAGCAGAAATAGATGCTTTTCTGGAACTCTCTTGCTTTTTCCATGATCCAGCGAATGTTGGCAATTTGATCTCTGGTTCCTCTGCCTTCTCTAAAACCAGCTTGAACATCAGGAAGTTCACGGTTCACATATTGCTGAAGCCTGGCTTGGAGAATTTTGAGCATTACTTTACTAGCATGTGAGATGAGTGCAATTGTGCGGCAGTTTGAGCATTCTTTGGCATTGCCTTTCTTTGGGATTGGAATGAAAACTTACCTTTTCCAGTCCTGTGGCCACTGCTGAGTTTTCCAAATTTGCTGGCATATTGAGTGCAGCACTTTCACAGCATCATCTTTCAGGATTTGAAATAGCTCCACTGGAATTCCATCACCTCCACTAGCTTTGTTCGTAGTCATGCTTTCTAAGGCCCACTTGACTTCACATTCCAGGATGTCTGGCTCTAGGTGAATGATCACACCATTGTGATTATCTGGGTCGTGAAGATCTTTTTTGTACAGTTCTTTTGTGTATTCTTGCCATCTCTTCTTAATATCTTCTGCTTCTGTTAGGTCCATACCATTTCTGTCCTTTATCAAGCCCATCTTTGCATGAAATATTCCTTTGGTATCTCTGATTTTCTTGAAGAGATCCCTAGTCTTTCCCATTCTGTTGTTTTCCTCTATTTCTTTGCATTGATCACTGAAGAAGGCTTTCTTATCTATTCTTGCTATTCTTTGGAACTCTGCATTCAGATGTTTATATCTTTCCTTTTCTCCTTTGCTTTTCGCTTCTCTTCTTTTCACAGCTATTTGTAAGGCCTCCCCAGACAGCCATTTTGCTTTTTTGCATTTCTTTTTCATGGGGGTGGTCTTGATCCCTGTCTCCTGTACAATGTCACGAACCTCATTCCATAGTTCATCAGGCACTCTATCTATCAGATCTAGGCCCTTAAATCTATTTCTCACTTCCACTGTATAATCATAAGGGATTTGATTTAGGTCATACCTGAATGGTCTAGTGGTTTTCCCTACTTTCTTCAATTTAAGTCTGAGTTTGGCAATAAGGAATTCATGGTCTGAGCCACAGTCAGCTCCTGGTCTTGTTTTTGCTGACTGTATAGAGCTTCTCCATCTTTGGCTGCAAAGAATATAATCAATCTGGTTTCGGTGTTGACCTTCTGGTGATGTCCAGGTATAGAGTCTTCTCTTGTGTTGTTGGAAGAGGGTGTTTGTTATGACCAGTGCATTTTCTTGGCAAAACTCTATTAGTCTTTGCTCTGCTTCATTCCGTATTCCAAGGCCAAATTTGCCTGTTACTCCAGGTGTTTCTTGACTTCTTACTTTTGCATTCCAGTCCCCTATAATGAAAGGACATCTCTTTTGGGTGTTAGTTCTAAAAGGTCTTGTAGGTCTTCATAGAACCGTTCAACTTCAGCTTCTTCAGCGTTACTGGTTGGGGCATAGACTTGGCTTTACTGTTATATTGAATGGTTTGCCTTGGAAACCAACAGAGATCATTCTGTTGTTTTTGAGATTGCATCCAAGTACTGCATTTCGGACTCCTTCGTTGACCCTGATGGCCACTCCATTTCTGAGGGGTTCCTGCCCATAGTAGTAGATATAATCGTCATCTGTGTTAAATTCACCCATTCCAGTCCATTTCAGTTCGCTGATTCCTAGAATGTCAACATTCACTCTTGCCATCTCTTGTTTGACCACTTTTAATTTACCTTGATTCATGGACCTAACATTCCAGGTTCCTATGCAATATTGCTCTTTATAGCATCAGACCTTGCTTCTATCACCAGTCACATCCACAGCTGGGTATTCTTTTTACTTTGGCTCCATCCCTTCATTCTTTCTGGAGTTATTTCTCCACTGATCTCCAGTAGCATATTGGGCACCTACTGACCTGGGGAGTTTCTCTTTCAGTATCCTATCATTTTGCCTTTTCCAACTGTTCATGGGGTTCTCAAGGCAAGAATACTGAAGTGGTTTGCCATTCCCTTCTCCAGTGGACCACATTCTGTCAGACCTCTCCACCATGACCCACCTATCTTGGGTTGCCCCACGGGCATGGCTAGTTTCATTGAGTTAGACAAGGCTGTGGTCCTAGTGTGATTAGACTGACTAGTTTTCTGTGAGTATGGTTTCAGTGTGTTTGCTCTCTGATGCCCTCTTGCAACACTTACCGTCTTACTTGGGTTTCTCTTACCTTGGGCGTGGGGTATCTCTTCACGGCTGCTCCAGCAAAGCACAGCCATTGCTCCTTACCTTGGACGAGGGGTATCTTCTCACCGCTGCCCTTCCTGACCTTCAACGTGGGATAGCTCCTCTAGGCCCTCCTGCGCCCGCGCAGCCACGGCTCCTTGGACGTGGGGTTGGTCCTCCCGGCCATTGCCCCTGGCCTCGGGGCCATCGCCCCTGGCCTCGGGCGTGGGGGCGTGGGGTAGCTCCTTCCGGCAGCTGCCCCTGACCTCGGAAGCGGGGTAACTCCTCTCGTCGCCGCCCCTGACCTCAGACGCTGGGTATCTCCTCTCGGCCGCCCCCCCCGCACCGCGCCCCGACTTCTGACGCGGGGTAGCTCCTCTCAGCCATTCCTGCGCCGTCACAGTCTGGTACTCTAGGCCGCTGACCCTGACCTCGGACGTGGGGTAACTCCTCTTGGCTGCCGCCCTTCGGGCATGGGGTCCTCCCGGCTTCTGCCCCTGACCTTGGAAGTGGGTGGCTCCTCTCGGCCTATAAGGGATTACCTCCTCTTTTAAGAAAGCAAATATTGATTTAATCATAGAAAATTTTACTCCTCTTTTCCCTCCAGTTGATTTTCAGGATCTCACTTTCCCTTGTGATCTGCAACTGTTTACTGCTGCCACGACAAAGATATTCCAAAAAAGTGTGCTGTTCCCATTTTTATGCTCCTACACAAGTGTAACCAAAACCTCCTGCTCTAATTTCATCAAAATCAGCATTTCTAAAACCCACTGCATACCAGGCCAAAAGGGTTCAAAGATATGGCAGTTTTTGCTCTTCAAGAAACTCACAGTCTAAGCTTTCCAAGTTGTACAAATAAGTTTACTTGAAACTGTGGAAAATAAATGCAGAAATTTGTAGCACTATAAACAGTATGTTTTACAAAGAAATTTCCACATTTAGCACAGCTAATCTCTTCCCATTCTGTCTGCTCTTTTCAAGACATTCTCACTTTAGCTCCAGGAGTTGGCCCAAAGTGGCCTTGTTTCCTCCCCTCCTGGCTTCTCACTTTTATCCCCGTGGAAGAAGCCATCCTCATTTAATACCCAGAAGTAGCTTCCTAGGCATCCTGGTTTGATTTATTTCATTATTTTATTTTTTGAGGTAAAATTCAAATCACATAAAACTAATCATTTTAAAGTGAAAAATTCAGTGACTTCTAGTTTATTTACAATGTTGTACAACCATAACTTTTTCATCACCCCCAAACGTTTTCGTCATCCCCTATCAAGTTCCAAAACACTTTCATCCCCTCTCAAAACACTGTGGACCTGGGAATTCTCTGGCTGTCCAGTAGTTAGGAGTCCACTGCAAGGGGGTACTAAGATTCCCCAAGCCATGCAATGTGGCCAAAAAACCCCCAAAACATTGTACCCATTAAGCAAGCATCCCTCTCTCCCTCTCCCCTCAGTCCTTGACAACCACGTCTGCTTTCTAACTCTGTGGGTTTACTTACTCTCGATAGTTAATACAAGTAGCATCACGTGTGGTCTTTTATGTGCGGCTTCTTTCACTTAGCATGTTTTCAAGATTCATTCATATTGTGGCATATAGTAGTACTCCATTCCTTTTTAAGGCTGAGTTATATTCCCTTGCATGTATATACTACATATATATATATATATATATATATATATATATATATATTTTTTTTTGTCACGCTGCACAGCTTGTGGGTTATAGTTCCCCAACCAGGGAATGAACCCGGGCTATGACAGTGAAAACTCTGAATTCTAACCGCTAGACCATCAAGGAACTCCCTATAATTCATTTATCAATACATCAATTGATAGACATTTGGATTGCTTCCACTTTTGAGCTATTTAATAGTGCTGCTGTGGTCATGTGTACACAAGTATTTGAGTATCTATTTTTATTTCTTCGGGTCTATACCTACACGTGGAATTTCTGGATCAGATGGTAATTCAGTGCTTAACTTTTTGAGGAACCTCCGAACTGTCTTCCACAGTAGATGCACCGTTTTACATTCCTACCAGCAACCCATAAAGGTTCTAGTTTCTCCACATCCTCACTTCATCGTACACTTGTTTTTTTGATTATAGCCGTGTTATTAAGTGTGAAGTGGCATTTCATTGTCTTTTTATTTGCATTTCTTAAGAGTCAGTGATGTTGAGTATCTTTTCGTGTGCCTGTTGACCATTTGCATATCTTCAAAGAAATGTCTTTGCTCACGTTTTATTTGAACTGTTTTTGTTGTTGTTGTTGAGCATTAAAAGTTCTTTATTTATTCTGGATAGTAGACCCATATTAGATATATGACGTGCAAATTATTTTCTCCTGTTCTGTAGATTGCCTTTTCACTTTCTTGATGTCCTTTGGTTCCTAGGCATTTGACCCTTCATTCATCAAAACCACATTAAGGATTTATCTTGGATTGCCCTCTTTGCTTCAAGCTTCTGACTGAAAACAGCCTTCTTTCTTCATTATCAAGCATCAAAAATGACCTCACCCTTCCTGGGGGACCTGCAAAAGAATGTAGCTTCATCCCTATTGTGTATTACTGCCTTAATATAAGAAAGCACAATTACAAGATTCACATAAGAGGGATTGCACATATATGATAACAGAAGTAAAAACGGAGGTTATCTATTTTTTCTTGCAGACCTCCTCAGGGAATAGCCATGGGTGGGTGGGGGGTTGCGGGAAACTATTGATCTGGAATCCTATCGTCTTACAGCTAGAAATCTTGAAAACTGTAGTGGGTCAGGAGGTGATATTGTGGTAATACAAGTTTCTAACATTTCATGAAGGTTTAGATAAAGAAAGTTGGTCATTGTAGCCCTATCCCTGCCTGGGGAATATGGTGTGCTGGCTAACAGACCACAATGTTACTGTATCTGTTAAGATGTTTCAGTTGCAAATAACTGAAAACCCAACTCAGAAGGACTTAAACAAAAAGGATAATGTAGTATCTTATAAAACAAGAAGTCTGGAAGAATAGCAGTATCATGGCTCCTTAATTCAGGACTTAACCATGTCATCAAAGAGCCCAGGCTCTGTCTTTCTCCTCTGCTCCTTTCAGAGTGTTGGGTAGTCCCCCTCACAGTTGCAAGATGGTTACTTGAACTCCAGCAGCTCCGGGCATCACTCTACAGAAACAACTGGAGTTAGAAAAGAAACTGTGTCATCCCTGGGTCTTCTCTCTCTTTTTAAAAATTGTGGCAAAATACATATAACATAAAATTCACCTTCTTAACCACTTTTAAGTATAAGTTCAGTTGCATTACATAACTCACATTTTGTGCAAACATCATTACCATTCATCTCCAGAATTCTTTTCATCTTGCCAAACTGAAACTCTGTACCCTTTAAATAGTAACGCCTCTTTCCCTTTTCAAATGCTTGTTGGCCATATTGTCTTTGGAGAAATGTCTGTTCAAGTCCTATGGCCATTTATAAAAATATTTTAAAAATTGAGGTATAGTTACTGTACAGTATTACATAAATTTCAGGGAGGACTTCCCTGGTGGCCCAGTGGTTAAGAATCTGCCTTCCTATTCAGGAGATGCGGGTTTGATCCCTGGTCGGGGAACTAAGATCCTGCATGCTGCAGGCCAAGTAAGCCCTTAGTTGCTACTGAGCCCACGTGTCACAACTAAAGAAGCCTGCTCACTGCAATGAAGAGCCCACTCACTGTAACGAAGACTCAGCATGCTGCTGCTAAGTCACTTCAGTTGTGTCCGACTCTGTGTGACCCCATAGACAGCAGCCCAGCAGGCTCCCCCGTCCCTGGGATTCTCCAGGCAAGAACACTGGAGTGGGTTGCCATTTCCTTCTCCAATGCATGAAAGTGAAAAGGGAAAGAGAAGTCGCTCAGTTGTGTCCGACTCTTAGCGACCCCATGGACTGCAGCCTACCAGGCTCCTCCGTCCATGGGATTTTCCAGGCAAGAGTATTGGAGTGGGGTGCCATTGCCTTCTCTGAAGACTCAGCATATCCCCCCAAAATTAAAAAAAAGTTCAGGTATGCAACATAGTGATTCACAATTCTTACAGGTTATACTCCATATTATAGTTATTATATAAAATATTGCCTATATTCCCTGGACTGTACAATATGTCCTTGTAGCTTATTTATTTTATATTTAGTACTTTGTACTTCTTTATCCCCTATCCCAATATTGCCCTTCCCCTCTTCCCATTGGTAACCAGGAGTTTATTCTCTTATATATGTGAATCTTTTTTGTTGTTTTTATATTCATTAGTTTGTTTTATTTTTTAGATTCCACATATATGTAATGTCATACTGTATCTGTCTGTCTTTATTTCACTAAGCATAATATCCACCAAGGCCATTGGTGTTTTTGCAAATGACAAATTCATTATTTTTTATGGCTGAGTAGTATTCTATTGTATGTATATGTGTGCGTGTGTGTGTATATATATATATATATATATATATATATCTCATATCCTCATTATTTATTAATCTGTTGATGGACATGTAAATTGCTCCCATATCTTGGCTATTGTAAGTAATGCTGCTATGAACATTGGGGTGCATGCATCTTTTTGAATTAGTATTTTCATTTTTTCAGGTTTACATCCAGGAGGGGGGTTGCTGGATCATATGGTAGTTCTAGTTTTAGTTTCTTAAGGCACCTCCATGCTGTTTTCCGTAGTGACTGTGCCAATTCACATTCCCACCAACAGTGTAGAAGGTTCCTTTTTCCCTACATTCTCACCGACGTTTGTTACTTGTGGTCTTTTTGTTTTTTTAAGTTATTTTATTTTAAAGGATAGTTTTATTAAGTAATACTGTTTCTTGTTCGCCCTTGTCATGCAGCATGTGGGATCTTAGTTCCTCAACCAGGGCTGGAACCCGTGCCTCCTGCAGTGGAAGTGCAGAGTCTTAGCCACTGGACCACCCTTGTGGCCTTTTTGATAATAGCTATTCTGACAATGGTGAGGTGGTACCTCACTGTGGTTTTGATTTGCATTTCTCTGGTAATTAATGATGGTGAGCATATTTTCAAGTGCCTTTTGCCCTTTTTAAAATTGTGGTTTTGGTGGCTGTTAAATTGTATGTAGCTCCTTTTATTTATTTATTTATTTTTAATTAATTTTATTCTATTCTCAAACTTTACATAATTGTATTAGTTCTGCCAAACATCAAAATGAATCCACCACGGGTATACATGTGTTCCCCATCCTGAACCCTCCTCCCTCCTCCCTCCCCACACCATCCCTCTGGGTCGTTCCAGTGCACCAGCCCCAAGCATCCAGTATCGTGCATTGAACCTGGACTGGCATCTCGTTTCATACATGATATTTTACATGTTTCAATGCCATTCTCCCAAATCTTCCCACCCTCTCCCTCTCCCACAGAGTCCATAAGACTGTTCTATACGTCAGTGTCTCTTTTGCTGTCTCGTATACAGGGTTATCGTTACCATCTTTCTAAATTCCATATATATGCATTAGTATACTGTATTGGTGTTTTTCCTTCTGGCTTACTTCACTCTGTATAATAGGCTCCAGTTTCATCCACCTCATTAGAACTGATTCAAATGTATTCTTTTTAATGGCTGAGTAATACTCCATTGTGTATATGTACCATAGCTTTCTTATCCATTCATCTGCTGATGGACATCTAGGTTGCTTCCATGTCCTGGCTATTATAAACAGTGCTGCGATGAACATTGGGGTACACGTGTCTCTTTCCCTTCTGGTTTCCTCAGTGTGTATGCCCAGCAGTGGGATTGCTGGATCATAAGGCAGTTCTATTTCCAGTTTTTTAAGGAATCTCCACACTGTTCTCCATAGTGGCTGTACTAGTTTGCATTCCCACCAACAGTGTAAGAGGGTTCCCTTTTCTCCACACCCTCTCCAGCATTTATTATTTGTAGACTTTTGGATCGCAGCCATTCTGACTGGTGTGAAATGGTACCTCATAGTGGTTTTGATTTGCATTTCTCTGATAATGAGTGATGTTGAGCATCTTTTCATGTGTTTGTTAGCCATCTGTATGTCTTCTTTGGAGAAATGTCTATTTAGATCTTTGGCCCATTTTTTGATTGGGTCATTTATTTTTCTGGAGTTGAGCTGTAGGAGTTGCTTGTATATTTTTGAGATTAGTTGTTTGTCGGTTGCTTCATTTGCTATTATTTTCTCCCATTCTGAAGGCTGTCTTTTCACCTTGCTAATAGTTTCCTTTGATGTGCAGAAGCTTTTAAGTTTAATTAGGTCCCATTTGTTTATTTTTGCTTTTATTTCCAGTATTCTGGGAGGTGGGTCATAGAGGATCCTGCTGTGATGTATGTAGCTCCTTTTATATTCTGGATACTAACCCTATTGGATGTAATGATACACAGAAATTTTAAATTTTGATGTAGTCCAGTTATCTATTTTTGTTCTTTTGTTACTTCTGCACTGGTGTTTTATCCAAGGAATCATTGCCAAATCCAAAATCATAAAGCTTTTCCTCCATATTTTCTTCTAAAAGTTTTATAAATATAGCTAAGAAATCTTTTGGAATCCCACTTAGTCAACTTCTGAGCATGTCTCAGGGTTGATACTTTTGAAATGTGGTGTTGGCGAAGACTCTTGAGAGTCCCTTGAACTGCAAGGAGATCAAACCAGTCAATCCTAAAGAAAATCAACCCTGAATATTCACTGGAAGGACTGATGCTGAAGCTGAAGCTCCAACACTTTGGCCACTTGATGAGAAGTACTGAGTTATTAGAAAAGACCCTGATGCTGGGAAAGATTGAAGGCAGGAGGAGAAGGGGACGACAGAGGATAAGATGATTGGATGGCATCACTGACTTGATGGACATGAGTTTAGGCAAGTTCCGGGAGCTGGTGATGGACAGGGAAGCCTGGCATGCTGCAGTCCATGGGGTTGCAAACAGTCGGAAATGACTGAGCGACTGAACTAAACTCAGCATGTCTCATTGGCCTAAGTGGAACCATATGCTTCTCCCTCAGTCAGTCACTAGCATGAAGAATGTGGCTGCCACAAAAGGAAATTAGGCCAAACAAGATTCACTTAGGCTAGAACTAATGCCAGCTTTCCTAAAATTCATGGTTTAAGGGGAATGAGGAGTGTGTACCCTAAACAAATCAGAATTCTCAGCACAAGAAGAAGCAATCACGGGAATTCCTTGGTAGTGCAGTGGCTAGGAAATTCTGTGCTTCCGCTGCATGGGGCACAAGTTCGATTCCTGGTGGGGGAACTAAGATACCACAAGTCACACGGCTCAGTACAAAAAAAGAAGGAACAATCATCTATTTCTACTACAGTCGTCATCTCCCTTACTAGATATATCCCCGCAGAGGAAAAGGGCATTTGGAGGTAGCTCATTCACATGGGGCATTGGAGTTTTCTGAGTTCATTCATCACCTCCCACAACTGTGATTCCAGTGAGTTAACATATATGTTCCAGTTTTGCAATAAAATTAAAAACTCAAGATTTACTTATCAGTTTATTTGTGGGTGTGGTGTTTTGCATTTTTATTTACTTCCTTACTTTTGGCTGTGCTGGGTCTTGGTTGCAGCTCACGGGCTTCTCACCGCCGTGGGGGCTCCTCTTCGCGTGGAGCCTAGACTGTAGGCGCTTTGGCTTCATCGCTGCAGCTCACAGGGTCTAGAGTGCAGGCTCAGTACTTGTGGCACTCGGACTCAGTTGTGTCTCAGGATGTGGGATCTGGAGTCCCTGACCAGGGATTGAACCCACGTGTGAGTATGACTTAGACGGCTCTATCTGACCACTCCTGAGGAAAACAGTTAACAAGAGTTGCTAATCCTATAAGGTCAAAGCTCAGTTCCTGACTGCAGATCAAGGATCCAGGACACGATCATGCTAAGATACTGCACCTCACCGTGGCTCTGGCCTCTAACAGCCACACCTGTTTACATTCTTACGTGTTCATGGCTAATATTCTGGCACAGACTCAGAGTACATGGTCTCATCTGGGAATATCAAATAATGGGAAGATTATTCCATAAGTTGGTAAGAATAAAAATATAAAGCAATATACAAAATCTCTCACCACCCCCAGGAGTGGGTAGGTAGAAGAAAGAAAGAAATACTTAATGAATACATGATATTTGTTAAGCATCCATCTGGGATTTTACTAATTCATGGAGGATAGTTGACTAGAATATAATAATAATTTTACAAAATTTTATGTGTAATTTAACACAATAAAAAAAGAAAAGAAAATTATATTCATAGTCAAGTATGACCCTTGGTATGTTGCTTTCTAGTCTTTATATGCATGAATGATTTAAAATTTATTTCATTTTATATAGTTTGCAATCATAACACTTCTGCATTTTTTCAAACAAGTAATAAAATTTTCTCATGTAATTCTAAGTTATTCATGAATATCATTTTGATGACTGTAAAATATTTTGTTCTACAGTTATAGCATTGTTTACAATTACTATTTTATTAAATATTTACATTATTTCCAATTTCTTGTGATTATAAATGATGCAATACATGTTTTGTAAATAAAGGTTGTTTCACTATTTTGTGATTACTTCCTTAAGTTTCCAAAATGAAAATATTTGGATCAAAGGGCATGAGTATTTTAAGACTATGTGTGTGGATCCAGTATTATCAATACTAACACATCAATATTCATTTAAATGTAGAATCTTTCCATTAGGTTTTAAAGCATATTGGTACCATATGGCAAAAATAAAAATCTTATGGTATTGAATAAAAATCTTTTAAAATTTAAACAAAAATCTAAATATCATTTTGTAGAACAAATCTGGTGCCTGGTGAAAATAAGAATATCTTTACCTTTCAACACGTCTTTCTCAATTCTTTCTTAGAATAACCTTACAAAAGCAACCAGAAAAGTTTTGCTGTTTCAAATCTTAGAAGTGAGGAAACTGTGATTTAATTGCTCAGCCTTGTCCTACTCTTTGCAATCCAATGGACTGTAGCCTGCCAGGCTCCTCTGTCCATGGAGTTTTCCAGGCAAGAACACTGGAGTGGATTGCCATTTCCTTCTCTAGGGATCTTCCCCACCCAGAGATCAAAACCAGGTCTCTCCTGCATTGCAGGCAGATTCTTTACCTACTGAGCCAACAGGATAAACCTAAGGAAATCCTAAACACCACACTGTAAATCAACCATACTCCAATAAAAATTGATTAGAAAGAAACAAACCTAAGGAAATCCTAAAACCACTCAGCAATAGTGGAATTAAAATGGGATAAGACACCAGGCTTGACCAGCCAGTGGCAAGTTCCTGGGGCCCTTGATCTGATAGCGACACAACAATTAGAGTGTACAATAAAGAACAGAAATGACTGTTATCATCCAGCTGCTTGACATTTAGATGACTGCATAATGCTAACTCGGAGAAGGCAATGGCACCCTACTCCAGTACTCTTGCTTGGAAAATCCCATGGGCAGAGGAGCCTGGTAGGCTGCAGTCCATGGGGTTGCTAACAGTCGGACACGACTGAGCGACTTCACTTTGACTTTTCACTTTCACGCATTGGAGAAGGAAATGGCAACCCACTCCAGTGTTCTTGCCTGGAGAATCCCGGGGACAGGGGAGCCTGGTGGGCTGCTGTCTATGGGGTCGCACAGAGTCGGACACGACTGAAGTGACATAGCAGCAGCAGCAGCAGCAGCAGCAGCATAATGCTAACTTTGACTTGAGTTGGCAGGTTTGCAACTAAGAGATTATCATCACTTCTCCTCTGCCAGAAGGTGGCAGTAGATATTGTAACACGGCCTTGGAGTCCAGAGTGTAAAACCTTTGCCCGATACATACATTTTCAACATGACTTTTTAAATGTAAGTAATAACAATGCTGCTGCTGCTGCTAAGTCGCTTCAGTCGTGTCCGACTCTGTGTGACCCCATAGACGGCAGCCCACCAGGCTCCCCCGTCCCCGGGATTCTCCAGGCAAGAACACTGGAGTGGGTTGCCATTTCCTTCTCCAATGCATGAATCCTTATTAAAATAGTTCATTTTGCATCCTCTTTATTTCTGTCATTAGTACTGACCAGAATTTTAGAGTGTCAAATAATCAGTAAATGCTGCTGCTGCTGCTGCTAAGTCGCTTCAGTTGTGTCTGAGGCTGTGCGACCCTATAGACAGCAGCCCACCAGGCTCCCCTATCCCTGGGATTCTCCAAGCAAGAACACTGGAGTGGGTTGCCATTTCCTGCTCCAATGCATGAAAGTGAAAAGTGAAAGTGAAGTCATGTCCGACTCTTAGCGACCCCATAGATTGCAGCCCACCAGGCTCCTCCGTCCATGGGATTTTCCAGGCAAGAGTACTGGAGTGGGGTGCTATTGCCTTCTCCAGTAAATGCTGAATTCCATGCATTTATGCTAGTCCTTAAACACCATTATTTTAACAAATTTTTATAACTTCTTTCTTTATAATGTCTCTTCTCATTTGTTTCCTTTCCATATCCACTGCCAGCAATCTACATCCAGACTTTTAACCCCCTCACGTGAATTCTTTTAAGAAATTTTCTTAATGACTTTTTGCTTCTAATCTTTTTTCAAATCATTGTAAACACCCCAGGAAGAGTAATCTTCCTGACACATCTTTTATATAATTTCATCATCTTTTCAAAAAGGGTCAGTACTCAACCTCAACTCCTCAGTTCACTCCCAGTTTAAAAAACAAATTCCAATATGGAATTCATGGCAATCTTCCTTTGGACCTCAACCGACCTCCCATCTTTAGCTCCTACATTCAAACTCAACTACTCACTAATTATACTGGTCTTTCTGCCTTGACTCAAATTGTTAAACCTACCAAGAACTCTCTCCCCTCCCCTGTGGCCATCTTAATCTTATCTATTCTTTAGAAACTACTTAGTTCAAATTCTATTTTCATAAAGACTTAACTGACCATCCCAATTTTCATTTACTCAACAACCCATTCAATAAATATATAGAGAAGGTACTAATTGTGTTCAGGTACTATTAGGCAAGGAAATACAACCATGAAGACTGTGTAGTTCCTTCCTTCAAGGGGTTGCTGCTGTTAAGTCGCTTCAGTCGTGTCCGACTCTGTGCGACCCCATAGATGGCAGCCCACCAGGCTCCCCTATCCCTGGGATTCTCCAGGCGAGAACACTAGAGTGGGTTGCCATTTCCTTCTCCAATGCATGAAAGTGAAAAGGGAAAGTGAAGTCGCTCAGTCGTGTTCAACTCTTAGAGACCCCATGGACTGCAACCCACCAGGCTCCTCCATCCATGGGATTTTCCAGGCAAGAGTACTGGAGTGGGGTGCCATTGCCTTCTCCGATGCTACTCCTTAAACACCATTATTTTAACAAACTTTTATAACTTCTTTCTTTATAATGTCTCTTTAGTGGGTTGCCATTGCCTTCTCCCTTCAAGGGGTTAGCAGTTTCTAAAAGAAGTTGAATTACAATGCAGGAATAAGTGAAGTAATAAAGTGTAGGATAAGATCCTTTAAGAGCCCCTGCCTGTGATGAGTGTGGGAGTCAGAGAGATTTCCCAAGTTCTGAAAAATGAATAGGAGTTAGCTGGCAATGAAGGGACAAGGGCATTTCAAAGAGAGGAAAGGAGCCAGATTAGAAGCACAAGAAAACTTTTATAATCTGAAGACCAAAACAAAAACAGAACAAAACCACTTAAGCATTCTAAACATTAAAGTAGTTTTAAATGCTCACTCTCCGATTCTCTACTGAAGCTAGGAAATTAGCTGGCTAAATCTGTTTTTTTTTTTTTTTCTTTTTTTGGCTGTACTGTGTCTTACTTGTGGCATGTGAAATCTAGTTCCCTGACCAAGGATCGAACCCGGGCCCCCCTGTATTAGGAGCTTGGAGTCTTAGCCACTGGACCAGGGGGGAAGTCCCCCAAATCTGTATTTTGAAAGATCCCTCGGGTGTCATTCTGGCAGGTGGATTGGATGAGAGCTCAGGCAGGAAGGCTGAGCCGAGCAGTATAATGGACAAAGGTGGAGGAGCCGGCGTAAAGAGAGGAGAGGCCACGTGTGAACGTCATCATAGGGGTGAGAGGCTCAGGACTCACTGGGGGGGATCTGAAGGGCTACGGGTCTCTGGATTAAGCAAGTGAATGAAGAGTGGTGGAACAAGTGGTTGGTGGTCTAAGAATCTCCATTTTATGACACGATGGGGCGGGGGTACTGGAGATCACTGAGACGAGTAACTCTCCCAAGATCACACTTCGAATGAGTGTCGAGGCCCACAGCACAGCTAGCAGATCCATTTTCTGCCGTTCTCTGCCCTGCTCTGTGACCTGGCAGGCTGCCTGCTTTATTACCTGGACCTTTCTGCCCTCTGGCTTCTAATTGGGTTTAGTCCAAGGGAGAAACAGATCAGAGTGTGGGAGAAAAGAGAGACTGCAGGAATGCATTTTCCCTGGCTCTCTCCTGAAGTGAGGAAAAGCTGAAGTTTTTTTTCAGAGGTTGGATTCCTCCAGATCAGTATTTCTCAAACTGTCAGTGGTGAATGATCTTTTTAAAAAATCACCACCCACAATTGGTCAACAACTGAAAAAAAAAAAAAGAATTACTAGAAAAGCGAAAATAAAAAGCCCCAAAGACATACAAAATATAGTCCTTGGGTTTTATATTATTTGATTTGACAAATGTAACATTGGTCTGTTACATTGTTATGCATGTGTGTGCTAAGTAGCTGTAGTCAGATCGGACTCTTTAAGACTGTATGGGCTGTAACCCGCCAACCAGGCTACTTTGTCTGTAGGGATCTCCAGGCAAGAATACTGGAGCGGTTGTTATACCCTCCTCCAGGGATCCAATGTCTCCTGCATTGGTGGGCAGGTTTTTTTTAACCACTAGTGTCACCTGGGGAGCTTCTAAATGCTCACTCTATTTCTATTGATATACTTACCTCCTTGGATGGTAACAATACTAATAGTTTGTAGACTGCTGGCCTCAAGTTTGTGACTACAGCCCTGAAAAGTCTCTTTCCCTTGCTTCCTTAGCCCTGGGGCTGTAATTACATCTCAGGGCTGCTTGCCCATGAGTCTTTTACTCTTGACTCTGCTTATACAAGTGTAAATAATTCTTTCATTAAAATTTTTTTTTCTTTTTTTGCTTTATGGAGCCATAATATGCAGATGACACCACCCTTATGGCAGAAAGTGAAGAGGAACTAAAAAGCCTCTTGATGAAAGTGAAAGAGGAGAGTGAAAAAGTTGGCTTAAAGCTCAACATTCAGAAAACGAAAATCATGGCATCTGGTCCCATCACTTCATGGGAAATAGATGGGGAAACAGTGGAAACAGTGTCAGATTTTATTTTTTTGGGCTCCAAAATCACTGCAGATGGTGACTGCAGCCATGAAATTAAAAGATGCTTACTCCTTGGAAGGAAAGTTATGACCAACCTAGATAGCATATTCAAAAGCAGAGACCTTACTTTGCCAACAAAGGTCCGTCTAGTCAAGGCTATGGTTTTTCCAGTGGTCATGTATGGATGTGAGAGTTGAACTGTGAAAAAAGCTGAATGCTGAAGAATTGATGCTTTTGAACTGTGGTGTTGGAGAAAACTCTTTAGATTCCCTTGGACTGCAAGGAGATCCAACCAGTCCATTCTAAAGGAGATCAGTCCTGGGTGTTCTTTGGAAGTACTGATACTGAAGCTGAAACTCCAGTGCTTTGGCCACCTCATGCGAAGAGTTGACTCATTGGAAAAGACTCGGATGCTGGAGGGATTGGGGGCAGGAGGAGAAAGGGACGACAGAGGATAAGATGGCTGGATGGCATCACCGACTCAATGGACATGAGTTTGGGTGAACTCCGGGAGTTGGTGATGGACAGGGAGGCCTGGCGTGCTGCAATTCATGGGGTCGCAAAGAGTCAGACATGACTGAGTGACTGAACTGAACTGAACTGAACTGGAGCCATAATACATTCAATAAACTGGATATATTTAAAATGTGCAATTTATTGAATTTTTTGGCCATTGTATTTACTTATTTTAACTTTTAATTCTGTATTGGAGTGTAGTTGATTAACAACGTTGTGATAGTTTTAGGTGTACAGCAAAGTGATTCACTGATACATATATATGTATTATTCTTTGTAAAATTCTTCTCCCATTTAGGTTGTTACATAATATTGAACAGAGTTCCCTGTGCTATAGATTAGGTCCTTGTTTAAAAGTAAAATGGATAACCACTGGACTGTAGCCCACCAGGCTCCTTTGTCCATGGGATTTTCCAGGAAAGAATATTGGAGTGAGTTGCCATGCCCTTCTCCAGGTCTTCCTGACCCAGGGATTGAACCCAGGTCTCCAGTATTGCGGCAGATTCTCTACCATTTGAGCTACCTGGGAAGCCCATTATTTTATTGTTATTATTTAAACTTTTTATTTGGTATTGGGGTACAGCCGATTAACAAACACTGTTGTGATAGATTCAGGTGAACAGGGAAGGGACTTAGCCATACATATATATGTATCCATTCTCCTGCAAACTTCCCTCCCATCCAGACTGCCACATAACACTGAGCAGAGTTCCCTGTGCTATACAGTAGGTCCCTGTTGGTAATCCATTTTAAATATAGCACTGTATATATATATGTCCATCCCAACCCCTAACTATCCCTTCTCCCTATCCTTCCCCTCCCCCTACCCCCGGTAACCACAAGTTCCTTCTCTAAGTCTGTGAGTCTGTCTTGTAAGTAAATTCATTTGTATCATTTCTTTTTAGATTCTGCTTATAAGCAGTATCACACTGTCTGACTTACTTTACTCAGTATGACCATCTCTAGGTCCATTCATGTTTCTGTACAATTTACTGATTTTTGACAATGTACACTGTGCAACTATCACCACAATCCATATAATGATCATATTCATTACCCAAAGGTTTCAAACATTCTTTATATTTTCAGTTTATTATTAAACATCCATGAATTAATCTTTTGAATGTTCCATCTCTTTCCTGTCAAAACCCTGAGCCTCAGATCTCAAGAATTCATGTAATTTCTTTATACCATATTCTACAGCTTTATAAAGTCATCTTTCTAATATTTGTTTCTTATTTCTACAACTCTCTTAGGAATTCATTGAAGATCATGACCATGTTTTATTTTGCTGCATATGTCCTACCAAATTCAGAAGAACACTTTTAGAGAAGTTATTTAAATTTAGAATTGTTTGATCGCAAGAAACAGAGACCCACTTAAGCTATTTAAATTCAAGGGGATTACAGTAAGAAAAATCAATCTCAAATAAGAGACATGGCTGGTCCTACCTCAGTGAACCCGCTTCTGGACTCAAAGTAGCTCTAGGACCTCAGCAGAGCTGATCAACTCTCCCTCTAGTTTAGTCCTTTGTCATGAACTTGACTCAGCGCCACTCCACGAGTTTGAGCCCTTCTGGCGACTGCTAGCTGGGAGTTACACTCAAGCCTCTCACCTTTGGAGTCAGGCTACGTAAGTCAGGGGTTGCTGTCAACTGGTGACTCCCCACAACCCACCTTATGCCTGTGACTATCCTTGGCCAAGTCAGCTGGAGCTTGGAGAACAGGTTATAGCCACTGCACAATCCGAGGAAGATTTAGATAGGGATGGAATCTCTGATGTGGAAACATAAGTGGCTCCAGGGAGAGAAAAAGAGAGAAGGAGGAAGGGAAGAGGGGAGGGAGAGAGGAATCTAACTAACACTTGGTCATCGATTAACACAATATAAAAGCAAGTTTCTAGCCAAGTCAATTCATTCAACCAGTCATCTTCAAATTCACCTCACACTGTACTTATGCCCTTGCTTAATTGCTAAAAGAAAGAGCAACCCATAAGGCTGATGTCCTTTTAATAAACGGACATTTAATAATAATGTCCATTATTTCTGTACTTTTTATAGAAATAATGAAAGATGTTAAGGTTCTAGTTCAAGATGTCAAGGTTCTAGTTCAACTTACATACAGTAATAGGGTCCTGAACTCACCTCCTCCAACAAACACATCAAATCTAGAGCTACATATAGAACAAATTCCTCTGAAATAAACCTCAAGTTGTTAAGAGCAAGTTTGGATGAAACTGCAGTGGCTGGTGAGTGAAGTGAAAGTCACTCAGTTGTGTCCGACTCTTTGCAACCCCATGGACTATACACAGCATGGAATTCTCCAGGCCAGAATGCTGGAGTGGGGTCTTTCCCTTCTCCAGGGGACCCAACCCAGGAATCCAACCAGGGTCTCCTGCATTGCAGGCAGTTTCTTACCAAGTGAGCTATCAGGGAAGCCCTGATAAGTAGTTAAGTTCTAGAATGTTAGAGAAGTTTCTTTTCTACATAGATCTCACAGCTTCTAACACGCATGGTAAAGCTATAAGAGGGTACTAAGGCATACAGGATTTCCCAAATTCTTTTTTATCACAGGAACCTTGTTCCATGGGGCTTCTTGAGGAAACATGCTTTGAGAGATTTTGGATTTGCTGAATACAGTAGAGCAATTACAAAAAAGGAAAAAAAAGTGCCGTATGTAAGGCTTATGGTCTACACAATGCTAGCTCTGTGCAACTGAACCACAGAGTTTTGGCTATTTGCCTGTTTTCAGAATAGACAGGATCCCAGAATGTTAGGCCTTCATGGGATTGGAAAAGCATCGGAGAATAGCTGGGGTCATTTAATCTTTCTAAACAACAGGCACAAGTGGGTGTGCTTATTTGGAGATAGTTTGTGTAGGTAGTAATTTGCAATCCGTGCCTCTCAAATCTTTAGGTAATCGCCAGAGCACATTTTGAGAAATGAGGTGGAAGTTTCACAGCAAGCCCTCGGCAGTAGGGAATTATCATGATAAAGTCTTGTGGAGAAAGGGCAGCAGCTGTTACTTTTAATCAGGGTGCCCAGAGAGGGAGGAAAATGAGGGCCTTTTGTGTTTCCACTGGTGGACGGATGTTGTGCAGTTGGCAGTTTGCCAGACTGCCAAACTGGTTGTTCTCCCTGTCCTTGATCTCTGGAGAGGCTGAAAAGCTTTGACAGTTCACTCCAACTCTCCCCCTGCTCTGTGTACTGATATGCATGTCCGAAACCTTGGAAAAGAGCTCCTCTATTACCAAACATGCCCTTGTGGGCTGCCTGGCTCTCTCCCGCCATCTCTGCCTTTTTGTCATGTCGTCCCTGGCAGGCGTTCAGATTCGCATAAATTGCTTTTCACGTTAGAGGCAATTCCTGTTTTCCTTCAGATGGCTCTTTTCACAGCAGGGTGGTGAAAATCAAAAAGGAAAGACACTGTGGCAGGTCAAACAACAATAGCTGTTGTGGGCTATTTACAGGTGGAAACCAGACAAGTTTCCAAATCTGATAACCAAAAGAGACAAAAATGAAAGAAAAAGAATAGTACAATCTGAGCATTTGATACATAAAACAGGCATAATACATAATTTTATGTGTGATTTGAAATAGAGAAAAAAAATCAATTCATTCAATAAACATGTTTGAGTACTTAGGGTATTATCATCACCTTGGAAGAAGCTCATAGGCTAAAAGGAGGACACTAACCTATGAATAAATAAAGGCTAAAGCTGGTTGGGCTCTAGAACTTAGTCTGCTGAATATACTCCAAAGTACAGATTAAAAAAAAAATCAAGTCTGAGGAGTGGGGGAGCTGTGTGGTGCATAGTTTGCCTCTGCTAAGCCCCAAATTCCAATCCTTTCCTCCTCTACCTCCCCCTTGGCAACCACAACTCTTTTCTCTATATCAGGGAGTCTGGTTGTTTTTTTTTTTTTTTTTTAGATATATTGATTTGTGTCATATTTTAGATTCCACATATAAGTGATATGGTATTTTTCTCTTTCTGACTGACTTAGTGTGACAATTCTTAGGTCCAGCCATGTTTTTGCAAATGGCATTATTTCACTCTTTTCTTATGGATGAGTAACATTCCATACGGAGAAGGCAATGGCACCCCACTCCAGTACTCTTGCCTAGAAAATCCCATGGACGGAGGAGCCTGGTAGGCTGCAGTCCGTGGGGTCGTTGACAGTCGGACATGACTGAGTGGCTTCACTTTCACTTTCCACTTTCATGCATTGGAGAAGGAAATGGCAACCCACTCTAGTGTTCTTGCCTGGAGAATCCCAGGGACGGGGGAGCCTGGTGGGCTGCCATCTATGGGGTCACACAGGGTCGGACACAACTGAATCGACTTAGCAGCAGCAGCAACATTCCATACTGCGCTTCCATGGTGGCTCAGTGGCAAAGAACCTGCCTGCCAATGTAGGAGACACAGGTTCAATCCATGGATCGGTAAGATCCTCTCAGTACTCTTGCCTGGGAAATCCCATGGACAGAGGAGCCGGGCAGGGTACAGTCCATGGGGTTGCAAAAACAGTCAGACATGACTTAGAAACTAAACAATATTCCATCTATTTGTTGGACATAGCACTGCTATGAACATAGGGGTGCGTGTATCTTTTTGCATCATATTAGTTTTCCTGGATCATATGGCAACTTTATTTTTAGTTTTTTGAGGACCCTCCATCCTGTTTTCCACAGTGGCTACACTAATTTACATTCCCACCAGCAGTGTAATAGGATTCTCTTTTCTCCACACCCTCTCCAGCATTTGTTACTTGTAGACTTCTTAATCACAGCCATTGTGACTGTTGTAAAGTGGTACCTCATTGTAGTTTTGATTTCTATTCCTTTAAAAGTTAGTGCTGTTGAGCATCTTATCATTTATGACTCAATTCTATTCCATTGGTCTATATGTTTATCCTTATGCCATTACCACATTTATAATTACTCTAGTCTTGCAGTAAGTTTTAAAATAAGGAAGTGTGTATCCTCAAAATTGGCTCTTTTTCCTGAAGATTGTTTTGTCTATTTGGTACCCCTTGCAAGTCCATATGAACTTGAGGAGCAGATTTTCCATTTCAGGAGAAAAAAGCCTGTTAGACTTTGATAGGGATTGCATTGAATTTCTAGATTGCTTTGGGTAATGTCATCTTAGCAATATTAAGTCTTCCAATCCATGAACATGGAATGTTTTTTCAGTTATTTAAGTCCTCTTTAATTTTTTCAGCAGTATTCTGTATCTTCCATTGTACAAGCTAGTCACCTCATTGGTAAAATCCATTCATTAGGTATTTCATTCTTTTAGATGCTATTGTAACTGTACATAGGTTTTTGAAAGCCATATTGAAGGGGTCATATGGAAAGTAGAGGAAAACATGTAAGCAAGGGCACAGAGATGTAAAACACCTCTGGATTAAGGGAGCCATATCTAGATGGGAATTGTTGAATCATCAAAGTGGGACAAGGTGAAAGAGTGAGCAAGGAGAACTGAATTTGGGATCCTTCACACTGTGAGAAGTGATGGATAGCCAATCAGGGATTCTGGGCTCTCCCAGAAGTCTGGCTAATATATCTCACTGTTTTGACCTCCTACATATCTTTCTGCCCTCTCAGTTGTAGCTGATGATCACACTGAGACAGTAAAAATCATAAAAAAGGAACTCTCTTGCTTCCACATACTAAACTATTACTCCCATCTGTTGTGAACCCATGGACTCCTTTTTGCCCCTGGTTCCCAGGGAGCAGGTATTCTATTAACAGCAAAGATCACTTTTTACTTGGCTACCAGATACCATTCCTCCCATCCATGCAATACATTGTCCCCTCTGTCTTCATCATCAGTGTTTCTCCACTGCTTCATTCCCAGCAGTCTACATGCTCTATTATACTCCATCCTAAAAACACTCTTTGATTCCATGTTTCCCTCCAACAATTACCTCATTTCTTTGTCCTATGAAACAAAAGTTCTCAAAAGAGTTGTTTATACCAGTTTTTTACACTCCTCAATTCATATTCATCTTGAAAAATTTTATTTTTTATTAGGAAATAAGTTCTATTTATTTAGGAAATAAGTTCTATTTAACTCATAGATATAAGAACTATATCTATGAGTTCCCCTCTATTGATGAGGGGAACTCATCAAGTTCTCCTCCCTGGAGGCAAAAATAATTATCAGTTTCTTGCATAATTATTTCAGAGATAATCTATACATTCAAATACACACAGTGGTATATTCGTGCAACACAAAGACTGAAACATAAGGTAATAATGGACTGTAATTAATAACAATGTATCAATACTGGCTCATCAATTGTAATCAATGTACAGTCCTGGGAATTCCCTGGTGGTCCAGTGTATCCAATGTTTAGGACTCAGCACTTTCACTGCTGTGGTTCCTGGTTAGTGATAGGGGAATCTTTGATTAGTGAGAAGGGGATATATAGAGATATGAACTCTCCAAGTAAGAATACTGGAGTGGGTAGCCATTCCCTTCTCCAGGGGATCTTTACAACCCAGGGATTGAACCCAGGTCTCCCGCATTGCAGGTGGATTCTTTACCGTCTGAGCCACCAGGGAAGCCCATAGATAGGAACTCTGTACTGCCTACTCAATTTCCCATAAAAGTAAGGCTGTTCTAAAAAATAATTTATCATTATTAGGCCACATTGCTTTTGGGATTTTAGTTTTTCAACCAGGGATTGAATCCACACCCCGTTGTGAAAGTGTGGAGTCCTAACCACTGGACAGCCAGACAATTCTCCAGATATTATATTTTTAAATCTACCTCACATTGCTTTTAGGTCAAAAAGAGAATTAAAGATAAGAAAACCAGACTATGTAAAAAATACCAATAATAAAAGCATATATGGTATTAATATATTCAGTTCAGTCTAGTCACTCAATCATGTCTGACTCTTTGTGACCCCATGGACTGCAGCACACCAGGCTTCCCTGTCCATCACCAACCCCTGGAGCTTACTCAAACTCATGTCCATCGAGTTGGTGATGCTGTCCATCCATTTCAACATCTGTCATCCCTTCTCCTGCCTTCAATCTTTCCCAGCATCAGGGTCTTTTTCAATGAGTCGGCTCTTCTCATCAGGTGGCCAAAGTATTGGAGTTTCAGCTTCAGCATCAGTCCTTCCAATGAATATTTTGGACTGATTTCCTTTAGGATTGACTGGTTTGCAGTCCAAGGGACTCTCAAGTGTCTTCTCCAACACCACAGTTCAAAAGCATCAATTCTTCAGTGCTCAACTCTCACATCCATACATGACTACTGGAAAAACCATAGCTTTGAGTAGACGGATTTTTGTCGGCAAAGTACTTAATATGTTAGTGAAAGTGAAGTTGCTCAGTCTTGTCCGACTCTTTGCTACTTCATGGACTGTAGCTTACCAGTCTCCTTAGTCCTTGGAATTTTCCAGGCAAGAATACTGGAGTGGGTAGCCATTTCCTTCTCCAGGGGATCTTCCCAACCCAGGGATCAAACCCGGGTCTCCCACATTGCGGGCAGACGCTTTACCGTCTGAGCCACAGGGAAGCCCAATTAATATATTAGTTACAGTTAAAGCAGAGCTTAGGGAGGAGTTGATGGACATATAAAAGTAATAAATATAAATGCAACAATTGACTCTCTGAAAAAAAACAGTAAAAGAGAGAAACTGTTAGCTAATGGCAGAAACTGGATGGCTGAGAAGGGGAGTGGACAGGAGATTCACTTTAAAAAATTAAAAAAATAATTTCTTGTTAAATATTTCAGACACACCAAAAAACACCAGCCTAAAAAATAAAATATTATCAAAGCTTATGAAGCTCATCAATTACATCTCTCTGTGGTTCACCGCTGTCTTGCAATTTTAGTGTTTATCATTCCAGTGCTTTTCTTTTTAATTTTGTAACATATATATGCTCCTAAAAATTTGTTATTTTATATGTTTAGAGCTATTTAAATGCTGTATACTTTTCTACATGTGAATGGGTATTTCCTTAACCATTTTTTAGATTATCCATGTTAGTACATATAGCGCTGGATATAGCATTAAATACAGCATTCTTTCTGTAAAAGGAAATGGCAACCCACTCCAGTATTCTTGTGTAGAGAATCCCGTGGACAGAGGAGCCTGGTGGGCTGCTTGCTGTCCATAGGGTCGCCCAGAGTCGGACACGGCTGAAGCGACTTAGCGTGCATGCATGCATTGGAGAAGGAAATGGCAACCCACTCCAGTATTCTTGCCTGGAGAATCCCAGGGACAGAGGAGCCTGGTGGGCTGCCGTCTATGGGGTCGCACAGAGTCGGATACGACTGAAGCGACTTAGCAGCAGCCGCATAGCATTCTTTCTGCTTTATATATTAGATGGCATAAATATAACAGAGTTTATTGATTTTTTCTTTTTGATTATTTCATATTAATGACAATTAAGTTTACAGTTTTTGAAAACTAAAAAGTGTTGCCATGAATACTCTTGTATCTGTAGGTATTTCTCTGGGCACATGTGCAAGAAGTTTCCTAAAAGTGGGGTGTGTGGGTATGCAAGCTCAGTCGCCTCGGACTCTGCCACGGATGGACTGCAGCCTACCAGGCTCCTCTGTCCATATAATTTTTCCAGACAAGAATACTGGAGTGGGTTGCCATTTCCTGTTCCAGAGGATCTTCCTGACCTAGGGGTCTAAACCGAGTCTCCGGCATTTCCTCCGTTGACAGGTGGATTCTTTACCACTGAGCCACCTGGGAAACTAGAAGCGGGGTGGGCACGAGTGATTTTACTAAGTAATTCCTAATTGCTCTATCCAGCACTGGCGCCACTGTAGACTACTAAACAGTTCCAGTCGCTGCAGTGTTCATCAACAGGGAGCCAGGGAAGCTTCCTTTTCACTCTACATAGTAACCGCTCATGGCATTTCACGTTTTACAATTTTTTGAAATTTATTTTTTAAAAAATTCCACAATAAGGAAGGTGAAAAGACAGCCTTCAGAATGGGAGAAAATAATAGCAAATGAAGCAACCGACAAACAACTAATCTCAAAAATATACAAGCAACTCCTACAGCTCAACTCCAGAAAAATAAACGACCCAATCAAAAAATGGGCCAAAGAACTAAATAGACATTTCTCCAAAGAAGACATACAGATGGCTAACAAACACATGAAAAGATGCTCAACATCACTCATTTTCAGAGAAATGCAAATCAAAACCACTATGAGGTACCATTTCACACCAGTCAGAATGGCTGCGATCCAAAAGTCTACAAATAATAAATGCTGGAGAGGGTGTGGAGAAAAGGGAACCCTCTTACACTGTTGGTGGGAATGCAAACTAGTACAGCCACTATGGAGAACAGTGTGGAGATTCCTTAAAAAACTGGAAATAGAACTGCCTTATGATCCAGCAACCCCACTGCTGGGCATACACACAGAGGAAACCAGAAGGGAAAGAGACACGTGTACCCCAATGTTCATCGCAGCACTGTTTATAATAGCCAGGACATGGAAGCAACCTAGATGTCCATCAGCAGATGAATGGATAAGAAAGCTGTGGTACATATACACAATGGAGTATTACTCAGCCATTAAAAAGAATACATTTGAATCAGTTCTAATGAGGTGGATGAAACTGGAGCCTATTATACAGAGTGAAGTAAGCCAGAAGGAAAAACATAAATACAGTATACTAACGCATATATATGGAATTTAGAAAGATGGTAACAATAACCCGGTGTACGAGACAGCAAAAGAGACACTGATGTATACAACAGTCTTATGGACTCTGTGGGAGAGGGAGAGGGTGGGAAGATTTGGGAGAATGGCAATGAAACATGTAAAATATCATGTAGGAAACGAGTTGCCAGTCCAGGTTCGATGCAGGATGCTGGATGCTTGGGGCTGGGGCACTGGGACGGCCCAGAGGGATGGTATGGGGAGGGAGGAGGGAGGAGGGTTCGGGATGGGGAACACATGTATACCTGTGGCGGATTCATTTTGATATTTGGCAAAACTAATACAATTATGTAAAGTTTAAAAATAAAATCAGAAAAAAAAAAATCCACAATAAGCCAGTGGATTAGGTATTATGATTGACTAACGGACATTTTTCCACATGAGAAAACAAAAACAAAAAACCTCTTCGTTTTGAGGTAGTTTCATCTTTAAAAAGAAAAATGTCTTAGTTTTCACCCGCGCTGACTGCACCTTGTTCCTGCCAGCCCTGGAAGTTACTTGCTGGCGGGTTCACCGGGGCCGGGTATCCTGACTTGGCAGGACTCCCTAACTTTCCTCCGCCTCTGCTAAGCCCGCTCGGCACTCGGCCACCCCGAGGCCGTCGTGGCTCTGAAACGCGGTAGGACGACGCGGTTTGGACCACTGGAGACTCCGTAGTACTCTCCCCGCCCACCCCTCCCCGCTACATCTCTCGGCGCTCGGAGAGCGTTCGCCGCCGCCCTGGAGATGGCTGGGCAGGCGATTTCCGGCAGCGCGACGCGTAGCGATAGGTCCAGGCTTCCGACGCCAGCGCTCTGGTCACAGGAAGTACCGTCGTCTCTCCCTCTCCTCAGCTGCTGTCGCAGAGCTTGGAGGGCTGCCCCGGAAGTCCTCCCCCTTCCCCCGCCCGCGGCAAACATGGCGGTGGACTCGGCGATGGAGCTGCTATTTTTAGACACTTTCAAGCACCCGAGCGCCGAGGTACGTCTTCGCGACGTGTTTCCGACCCTGTTTTTCAACTTGGGGACCCTTACAAAAAAGAAAAAAATCGTTAGGCGTGCCTCGACTTTTCCTTGTGCCGATTGCCGCTTTAATTCATCACACACTGTCCTCTCAGCCTGGGTGTGGGCGCCGCGTCTGCGGAGGGTGGCGGGAACTCCCCCATCCCCTCCTCATTTCCCTGAGTTACTTAAGGCCCCGCGTCGTCTTTGGTTGAGTTGGCTGCTCTACTTGGCTTTGCTTCCCCCCACGGTCCCACCAGTCCCCCCGGGTCCGCTTGAAAAGGATCCTGAGTGTCGGGTTTACTGCAAGTGGTGTTTCGAAAGGGGTCTCGGACAGCTTGTGTTTGACAGTCGTGTCGGTAACTCAGCGGGTCACGTTGGTTTTCTGGTTTCCAAATTCCTGCTCCTAGGTCCCTTTTCTAACGGGAGTCATGCCACCCAGGTGTGACACTCATTCGGTTGAAGACTGCAGCGTTCTCCAGTTTGCTCTGAAACTTTAATAAGTACTTACCTCTTGGAAAAATTTCGCACGTAAGGACAAGAAGTACTCACACAGAACGTCTCTTGCATGGAGAATACTTGTGAAGAGGAGAGATTTGTAGTCAGACTGTAGAGGACAATTGTGTTGTCGTCTTGAGGGGTGAGAGTGGGCTGTTGTAATCGTTCTGTATTAACTTGAGTGCCCTTGAATGTATGACTGGCTCTGACATATGTAAATTGAATAACCAGTTAACAAGAGGTTCCCGAAAACCGGCCGACAACGAACAGTAATGAAGTCCGTAGAGAAACTTAAAAGAAACCCCAGAGCTCACATTTCTCTTTCAGTGTAGACGTAATTTAGAGAACTTTTTTTTTTTAATTGAGGTATAGTTGATTTACATTATTAGTTTCAAAAGTACAACATAGTGCTTTACAATTTTTATAGATTACATTGCATTTAGAGAGATTATAAAGTATTGGCTGTATTCCCAGTGCTGTACAGTATATCGTTGTGTGCGCTTCGCTGTCTTACTCTGCGACCCCATGGACTATAGACCGCCGGGCTCCTCTGTCCTTGGAATTTTACCGGCAAGAATACTGGAGTGGATTGCCATTTCCTCCTCCAGGGGATCTTTCCGACTCAGGGATCAAACCGGCAACGGCTGCGTCTCCTGTGTTGGCAGTCGGATTCTTTTCCACTGCGGCCACCTGGGAAGCCCTTATCCTCGTAGCTTATTTATTCTATACATAGAGTCGTTGTGGACTTCCCAAGTGGCCTAGTGATAAAGAACCCGCCTGCCAATGCAGAACACGTAAGAGTCGCGTGTTCGATTCCTGCGTCGGGAAGACCCCCCAGGAGGAGGGCATGGCAACCCATTCCAGCAGTATTCTTGCCTGCAGAATCCCATGGACAGAGGAGCCTGGCTGGCTACAGTTCACAGGGTTACAAAGAGTCGGACTCTACTGAAGCGACTTAGCATGCCCACATGCACAGTCGTTTGTACCTTGAGGGAAAACTTTTCTTTCTTCAGATAGAGATGGTAGTGGGTAGCAGATGTACTTTGGAACTTGATAAAATAAAAACTTTAACAACCTTGGTCTTATTTTAATGAATGGTTTATAGATCTAAAAAAGAAAATATTTGGAAACGGTAGCATATCATGTGCTGTGTGTGTGCTAAGTTGCTTCAGTCCTATCGGACTCTTTGTGACCCTATAGACTGTAGCCTGTCAGGCTTCTTGTCCTTGAGACTCTCCAGGCGAGAATACCAGAGTGGGTTGCCATGTCCTCCTCCAGGGGATCTTCCTGACCCAGGAGTGGAAACTGTGTCTTTTATGTCTCCTGCGCTGGCAGATGGGCTCTTTACTACTAGTGCCACCTGGAAAGCCTCTTAGCATATCATACTAACAGTGAGTTGATTAGTGGTCTTTCATTTCTTGTGGGTCAAATAGCTCTCTTTGTTCAGAGACCATACGTCTCTGAATATAGTTCCAGCTATGCTTTAGAAAACTCAGAGTAGAGGCAGTAGTTGGATAAGAACAAACCTATCATGAATATAGAAATAAAGGACAGTTAAAAACGAAAGAAAAGAGTATGAAGAGTTAGTTTAGTAGTATTCTAGTTTAGGAAAGTTAGCATCCATTCACTTAAGATATATTTAGAAATCTAGTTTTCATTCATTCTTAAGCAAGCATTGCGGACCATGGAGAGGATAGGACTACCAGAAGGTAATAAATACCTTTTGGTAATGATTGAGGAAGACTTAATAGAGATCACATTTGAACTGAGTCTTGAAGGAGGAGTAGGGGTTTTGCGGGGGGTGTGGAATATTGGGATGTTTGTCCTCAAGGAGTTTATAACTAGCATTGGAGATGAGATCCACAAAATTATGACTCAAGTTAAATACTGATGAGCACCTGAAGAGACAGAGTGGAAATGCCTTGAGATTTCTTTCCTTTATTTCCAAAATACCCATTAGTGTCTGATATATTAGGACTCCAGCCAATATTTATTTAGATCCCTTTGATGGTACAAATAAAGGCTGTGTGGTTTCAGAGGAGGGACAGATCATTTTCCATTTGAGAGTATCAGGGAAGACTTCATCAAGGCACGCGGCATTTGAACTTGATCTTTGGTGGATAAGTTGGAGAGGATATGTTGCACAGTTGTAGATAGGAAAGAAGGGTATTCTGGAGTAGTCATTCCTTTGGAAGGGTATGCTGAAGAGGCAGTTTGTAGTGGCCCCTGATGGACAGTTTGAAGCCAGATCATGGAGTTCCTTAAATGGTCAGCAAAGGGGCATGGGATTTATTTTGTAAGAAATAATTAGTTTTTGAGCAGGAAAATGATGTGATTAGTAAAATTAAGGTAGATTTGTACATTAGTGGGCTTCCCAGGTGGCTCAGTGGTAAAGAATCCACCTGCAGTTCAGGAGACTTGGATTTCAATCAGAAAGATCCCCTGGAGAAGGAAATGGCAAACCACTCCAGTATTCTTGCTGGTAAAATCCCATGGACAGAGGAGCCTGGGGGGCTACAGTCCATGAGATCACAAAAGAGTTGGACACAGCTTCATGACTAAGCAACAGCAAGTACATCAGTACATTGGTACATCAATCATGCCTAAAATGGTTCAGAATAATCAGAGGTGGCAAATCGAGAAGAAAAGGTGAGACATAATGAAAACTTGAGTTAATAGACAGGCAGTAATCATTGTTAGCATTTATTGAATGTCTATTTTGTGCAAAACGTAGTCCTTTGGTAATACAAATTTAAATACATTTAAAATTTAAATACAGTCCTTTTAAATACATTATCTCTAGTCCACCCGTCCTTTTGAAAGATAATGTCCCCATTTGATAGATAAGGAAACTGAGCATGAGACTTAGGAAAGTTAGGTGACTTTCCTAATGTGGCATAGCTGAATTAAGACATGCCAACGCACATTTCCTGACTCTAAAGCTGTGCAATGCTATGTCCCACTGGGACTAAGAAGGAAGGAATAGGTACATGATCAATTTTGGTTATAGAATGGACAGGATGGGAACTTCCCTGATGGTCCAGTGGTTAAGAATCCACCTTGCAATACAGGGGATGAGCATTTGATCACTAGTCCAGTAACTAGGACCCCACATGCCTCGGTGCAACTAAGCCTGTGTGCTGAGACTACTGAGCCCGCGTGCTCTGGAGCCCTCATGCCACAACTGGAGAGGCTATGCACTGCTGTGAGAGATCCCGAGAGCTGCAGCCAAGACTCAACACAGCCAAAATAAATAAATAAGTAAATAAATATTAAAAAAAAAAAAGAATTGCCAGGATTGCAACTCATCAAAGAGTAGCCAAAAATGAGAATTCTAGTTATAGAGAACTGGTGGGACTAGAGAATTGGTGGGCCTTGTTAGTCACAGAAAGACTTCAGCACAGAAGTACTTCTTCCTTAGATAAATGTGGCTGAGTTGTGGAATCTAACTAGTCTGTTCTTCAGTTTCCTGTTACCTCTCTAATCATAAACCTTCTGTGATTTCCCACTTCCTAGGTATATGTACTCTTCTGGATATTTTAAGCACCTCCTACTTCACTGTAATATTTTTAGCTTTAAAAACACAATTCAGTCAACTCTTATTAAGCACCTGTTAAAAGTCTTTCTTTCATTAAATGATTATGCTAAGCACTGTGAAGATGGTGATTGCAGCCATGAAATTAAAAGATACTTACTCCTTGGAAGGAAAGTTATGACCAACCTAGATAGCATATTCAAAAGCAGAGGCATTACTTTGCCAACAAAGGTCCATCTACTGAAGGCTATGGTTTTTCCTGTGGTCGTGTGTGGATGTGAGAGTTGGACTGTGAAGAAGGCTGAGCGCCAAAGAATTGATGCTTTTGACCTGTGGTGTTGGAGAAGACTCTTGAGAGCTCCTTGGACTGCAAGGAGATTCAACCAGTCCATTCTGAAGATCAGTCTTGGGATTTCTTTGGAAGGAATGATGCTAAAGCTGAAACTCCAGTACTTTGGCCACCTCATGCGAAGAGTTGACTCATTGGAAAAGACTCTGATGCTGGGAGGGATTGGGGGCAGGAGGAGAAGGGGATGACAGAGGATGAGATGGCTGGATGGCATCACTGACTTGATGGACATGAGTCTGAGTGAACTCTGGGAGTTGGTGATGGACAGGGAGGCCTGGCATGCTGCGATTCATGGGGTTTCGAAGAGTCGGACAGGACTGAGTGACTGAACTGAACTGAAGACTTGATTCTTGTCTTTTTGAAATACCACTGTAACAGGAAAGTTAAAAGAAGCAATTAGTTCAGTTAGAATTAAAAGAAGCAACTAGTTCATTGCAGCACTATTTACAATAGCCAGGATGTGGAAGCAACCTAGATGTCCGTTGAAGATGAATGGACAAAGAAGTTGTGGTACATATATACAATGGAATATTATTCAGCCATTAAAAGGAACGAATTTGAGTCAGTTGAACTGAGGTGGATGAACCTAGAGCCTGTTAAACAGAGGCTCTGGACAACATTGTAGGCCAGAAAGAGAAAAACAAGTATCATATTTTAACGCATATGTATGGCATCTAGAAAAATGCTACTGATGAACTTATTTGTAGGGTAGGAATAGAGATGCAGACATAGAGAACAGACGTGGACACAGTGGGGGAAGACGAATTGAGAGAGTAGCATTGAAACATATACATTATCATATGTGAAATAGCTTCTCACTGGCTATTGGGAGAAGGCAATGGCACCCCACTCCAGTACTGTTGCCTGGAAAATCCCATGGACGGAGGAGCCTGGTAGGCTGCAGTCCATGGGGTCGCTAAGAGTCGGACACGACTGAGCAACTTCACTTTCACTTTCCACTTTCATGCCTTGGAGAAGGAAATGGCAACCCACTCCAGTGTTCTTGCCTGGAGAATCCCATGGACGGAGAAGCCTGGTAGGCTGCAGTCCATGGGATAGCACAGAGTCGGACACGACTGAAGTGACTTAGCAGCAGCAGCCGCAGCAGCAGCTATTGGGAAGTTGCTTTGTAACACAGGGACCTCAGCCTTGTGCTCTGTGACAACCTAGAGGGGTGGGATGGGGTCATGTGGTTCAAGAGGGAGGGGATATATGTATACTTATAGTTGATTCACATCGTTGTATGGCAGAAACCAACACAACATTGTAAAACAGTTATTCTCCAATTAAAAATAAATTTTAAAAAGTGTGATCTGCTATACAGTGCTTATTGGATGAATAAATATATAATATTTCTTCAAAAAAAAAAGCAATTTGAACTTAGTTTGATAAGCAGTCGTCTAGACTTGATCTGACTTGGCTTTTAAGAGAAAGTTGACATCTGAATGGAGTTGGGAGAGGAGTGTGGGAGAGTTCCAAGCAGAGACAGTGGCATGGATGAGGACATAAAGATGAGGAATACCAGGGCATTTTGAGGCTGTACGTTTGGAGTGATAATACTTGTCTGTAAGACCAAGGAATTTGGCCTAGTGTCTAGAACTAGAGAAGTGACCACTGAAAAGAAGGGAAATACTAGGTTGGTGCAAATATAATTCTGGTTTTGGACCGTGAATTTTAAGTTATTATTAATAACTAGGCCCAAACAAATCTTTATTAATCAAGATAGGAACCATTAAAATCAACACTTTTTTGCCAATGAGAATTAAGTTTCGTTTATTCCTGTAGCATAAAAAAATCCATGCTTTGCGATTCTGTGAACTCTTGGAAAGCATTTTCTGGGTCCTACTGGTCGTGGAAGCTTTTTCCTTGCAGAAAATTGTTGAGATGCTTGGTAGTTGGTTGGTGAGAGGTCAGGTGAATATGGCAGATGAGGCAAAAGTTTATTCAACTTTTGGTGTTGGTTGTGCAAAGTACGGTCAGGTGTTGTTGTGGAGAAGAATTGGGCCCTTTCTGTTGACCAATGCTGATTGCAGGCATTGGCAGTTTTTCAGTGCATCTCATTGATTTGCTGAGCATACTTCTCAGATGTAATGGTTTCCTCAGGATTCAGAAAGCTGTAGTGAATCAGACAGGCAGCAGACCACCAGACAGTGACCTTGACCTGTTTTTGGTGCCAAGGTGGCTTTGGGAAGTGCTTTGGAGCATCTCAGTCCAACCACCGAGCTGGCTGTCACTGGTTATCGTATACAATCCACTTTTCATTGCACATCACAATTTGATCAAGAAATCGTTCCTTGTTGTTGCATACAGTGAGAGAAGATGGCACTTCAAAATGACGATTTTTTTGATTTTTGGTCAGCTCATGAGGCATCCACTTAAAGAGCTTTTTCACCTTTCCAATTTGCTTGAAATGCTGAACAGCTGTAGAATGATTGATGTTGAGTTCTTTAGCAGCTTCTCGTGTAGTTGTAAGAGGATCAGCTTTGATGATGACTCTCAGTTGTCGTTGTCAGCTTCCAATGGCCAGCCACTGTTCTCCTCATCTTCAAGGCTCTTGTCTCCTTCGCACAACTTGTTGAAACATCACTGCACTGTACGTTCATTAGCAGTTCCTGGGCCATGTGCGTTGTTGATGTTACAATTTGTCCCCACTGCCTTACGACCCATTTTGAACTTGTAAGAAAATTGCTTGAATTTGTGTTTTGTCTAACATCTTTTCCATAGTCTAAAATAAATACAAAATAAACAGCAAGTAATAAGTCATTAGCGAAGAGAAAAAGCCAGAAATACACATTAAAATGATAACATACCCACATTACTAAGAATGTATTCCAGAATCAAGCAGCAAATTTCAACAGTGCAAAAACTGCAGTTACTTTTGCACCAACCTAACACATAGATTTGAGAACTGTTTAGAGGTTTAATCAATAGAACATGATGTTTAAATGAAGAAATAATTTAGGTGCGAGAGAATGAGAAAGAATCAGTCACTGATATAGGACAGTTTAGTTTTGGACTTGTTGAGCTTTTGGTGCCAGAGGTTCATTCAAATGGAAATGTCCAGCTGGCAGTTGGATGTAGTGGTCTGGGGCTCAGGAGAGAAGTCTTAATGGAGGTACAGATTTTTGGAGTTGACTTCCCAGCAGTGGATGAAAATTTTAGAAAAATGTAAGGTAAAGGAGAAAGGGAAAGATATAGCCAACTGAATGCAGAGTTCCAGAGAACAGCAAGGAGAGATAGGAAAGCCTTAAGTGAACAATGCAAAGAAATAGAGGAAAACAATAGAATGGGAAAAACTAGAGATCTTTTCAAGAAAATTGGAGCTACCAAGGGAACATTTTATGCAAAGATGGGCACAATAAAGGATTGAAATGGAAAGGACCTAACAGAGGCAGAAGAGATTAAGAAGAGGTGGCAAGAATACACAGAACAACTATACAGAAAAGATCTTAATGGCCCAGATAACCACAATGATGTCACTCACCTAGAGCCAGACATCCTGGAATGTGAAGTCAAGTGGGCCTTTGGAAGAATCACTATAAGCAGAGCTAGTGAAGGTGATGGAATTCCAGCTGAGCTATTTCAAATCCTAAAAGATGATGCTATTAAAGTGCTGCACTCTGTATGCCAGCAGATTTGGAAAACTCAGCATTGGACATAGGACTGGAAAAGGTCAGTTTTCATTCCAGTCCCAAAGAAAGACAATGCTAAAGAATGTTCAGACTGTTGTCAGTTATGCTCATTTCACATGCTAGCAAGGTAATGCTCAAAATCCTTCAAGCTCATCTTCAGTAGTACATGAACTGAGAACTTCCAGATGTACACGCTGGATTTAGAAAAGGCGGAGGAACCAGAGATCATGCCACCAACATCCATTGGATCATAGAAAAAGCAAGGGGATTCAAAAAGAAAAAAAAAATCTGCTTCATTTGACTATGCTGAAGCCTTTGACTGTGTGGATCACAACAAACTATGGAAAATTCTGAAAGAGATGGGAATACCAGACCACCTTACCTGTCTCCTGAGATACCTGTCTGCAGGTCAAGAAGCAACAGTTAGAATTGGACATGGAACAACAGACTGGTTCAGAATTGGGAAAAGAGTACATCAAAGCTGTGTGTTGTGTCACCCTGCTTATTTAATTTATAAAAGTGAAATTGCTGGTTACTCAGTTGTGTCTGACTCTCTGTGACCTCATGGACACAACTTCCATGTGACCTCATGGACTGTAGTCCTCCAGGCTTCTCTGTCCATTTGATTTCCCAGGCAAGAATACTGGAGTGAGTTGCCATTTCCTTCTCCAGGGCATCTTCCCAACTCAGAGATCAGACCGAGTCTCCTGCATTGCAGGCAGATTATTTACCATCTGAGCCACCAGGGAAGATTATTTAACTTATACATCATTCTAAATGGTGGGCTGGGTGAATCCCAGGCTGGTATCAAGATTGCCAGGAGAAAGATCAACAACTTCAGATATATAGATGATACCACTCTAATGGCAGAAAGTGAAGAGGAGCTAAAGGGCCACTTGATGGAGATGAAAGAGGAGAGTGAAAAAACTGGCTTAAAACCCCAGATTCGAAAAACTAAGATCATGGCATCCGGTCTCATCACTTCATGGCAAATAGAGGGGGAAAAACTGGAAACTGACATATTCTTTTTTTGGGCTCCAGAATCACTGAAGATGGTGACTGCAGCCACAAAATTAGAAGACACTTGCTCCTTGGAAGAGAAGCCATGACAAACTTAGCATATTAAATAGCAGAGATATCACTTTGCTGACAGAACTCCATCTAGTCAAAGCTATGGTTTTTCCAGTAGTCATGTACGGATGTGAGAGTTGGACCATAATATGTAAAGTAGGGTAAGGGTTGAAAATTGTGGTGCTAGAGAAGACTCTTGAGAGTCTCCTTGTACAGCAAGATCAAACCAGTCGATCCTAAAGGAAATCAACCCTGAATATTCACTGGAAGGACTAATGCTGAAGTTGGAGCTGTAATACTTTGGCCACGTGATGTCAAGAGCTGACTCACTGGAAAAGACCCCAATGCTGAGAAAGATGGAAGGCAGGAGAAGAAGGGGATGACAGAGGATGAGATGGTTGGATGGTATCACAGACTCAATGGACATGAAGTTGAGCAAACTTCAGGAGACAGGGAAGGACTCGGAAGCCTGGTAGGACAGGCAGAGTTGGACACAACTTAGTGATTGAACAATAACAAGCTACTCTGCCCTACTTTTCTCCCACATTTTGCCCTCCAGCCTTTGTGAACTATGCCTATAACTTCTTGAAGCTTCCCAGTTCTTATTTGCATTCCTTTTTTGCATACTTCTCATTTTGCCTATAAAGCTTTCTCCCTCTCTTCCACTGATCCTTGTTTTCCTTAAAGATTTACTTAGATTAGGTGGTACTTCTTTTGGGAAGCCTTCCCTGACGTTCTTCTTTTCCCCTCACATATGTTTGCCTACAATCTCATTTAGGTAAGTACTCCTTCCAATTTGAAGTTTTCTGTATGAGTCTATATCATAGTAATTCATCTGTTTGTCTACCACAATAGATTGTACCTTTATGGTAGGTCTTGTCTTTATATTCTCAGGACCTAGCATATGGCACCCCACTCCAGTACTCTTGCCTGAAAAATCCCATGGACAGAGGAGCCTGGTAAGCTACAGTCCATGGGGTCGCTAAGAGTTGGACACGACTGAGCAACACTTTTCACTTTCATGCAATGGAGAAGGAAATGGCAACCCACTCCAGTATTCTTGCCTGGAGAATCCCAGGGACAGAGGAGCCTGTTGGGCTGCCGTCTGTGGGGTCGCACAGAGTCAGATATGACTGACGTGACTTAGCAGCAGCAGCAGCAGCATACTTTGACGGAGAAGGCAATGGCGCCCCACTCCAGTACTCTTGCCTGGAAAATCCCATGGACGGAGGAGCCTAGTGGGCTGTGGTCCATGGGGTCGCTAGGAGTTGGACATGACTGAGCGACTTCACTTTCACGCATTGGAGAAGGCAACGGCAACCCACTCCAGTGTTCTTGCCTGGAGAATCCTAGGGACGGGATTCTGCTGTGGTGGGCTCTCCCTGGTGGGCTCCTGTCTATGGGGTTGCACAGAGTCGGACACAACTGAAGTGACTTAGCAGCAGCAGCAGCATACCTTGAAACATTATAAACATTTAATAAATGTTTAGAAATAAATATTGAATAAAAGTGATAGCAACTAATATAGAAACTCTTCTACTTACCAACAAAATAGATTTTGAAAGGCTGTAAAACCTTAAGTTCATTTTTTAGGTCCACAGTGACTATACTCTGACTACTACTAATACCCTTCATTAAATAACAGAGGGGCAGGGTGGAGGAAGATAGAATAAATAAAGTTTTGTTCTAAGTTTCCATTGTAAATATTAATGATAATTTTTAACTGTATAAGCAAAGGAGCTTCTATACAGTAGATTTTTTAAATAAAGGAGTTACTTACAGGAAGGAAACATAGCACCAAAGTTTGAGGCAGAATGCTTATTTCTTTTATAAAAGTCTACTGTAGTATTTATTGAATACCTACAGTATATTTGTAATAGGATACAATTTCAGCTGCTGCCATCAAGTCAGGATAACGATGGGTTAGATAAAATAAGACTCTCTCTCTCAATCTGACTGTGAGTATTCTAGGGCTAACGTGACAGGTCTGCATTGTCAGGGACAGGCTTTTCTGTTCTCTTTCTCTCTCATTCTTAGGGTATCTCCTGCATTTTCCAAGACAGCTCACTGTACCGTGTGTTCTAGAAAAGTAGCAGAGTATAGAGGAAGAGGTGGCAGGAGGTTCTGAAGTCAGGACTTTCTCTTCAAGGACACGACCCAGAGTTGCCAACATCGTTTCCACTTACATCCCATTGACGGGATCTAGCAATCCCATGGTCACACTGGCTTCCCAGCGTCTAGGAGACTCAGTTCACTTGTGCCTAACTCTAAGAGAGTTGTATTGGAAAACAGCTAGCAGTCAGCCTCAGTTCATGTTCATCTTGTTTCTTGTATATCTTTTCGAGTATAAAGTACATTTGAATAGTTATATTAAGATTTCTAGATCTACATGTTTGGTTATACTTAATCTCTGAGTTTAAAGTGCAAAATTAGAAAGTCATCCTCTGTCCCAGTTTAGGAAAGACTCATTTGACCAGTCTTCTGGTCTGTTGAGAGACACAGTATTTTTTGCATCTTCAAGAGCACTCAGGACTCAGTCCTTCTAGATACAAATTATATAAACCACTTTTGTTAAAAACTTCAGTCACCAGGCAGTGATGGTTGGCTGCTTGTTGCAGAGCACGGGCTCAAGGGCGTGTGGGCTTCCGTGGTTGGCGGCTGGCTAGAGCATGGGGTTGTAGCTGAACTGCTAGGAAAACCTGATATAAAATAATAGTCCAAAAACAATGTGAAAAATTTCTTCTAAAATTATTAATCACAAGAGCTAATTTGTCTGATCTTGTATCAAGTGATACATAGAAATGAATGTACACTAAATTCATGGTATGCATTTATGTTATTATGATAAATTCTGTTTATTGCTTTATTTGGCTGTACCAGGTCTTAGTTGTGGCCCGAGGGAGCTTTGATCTTTGTTGCGCCCTGCAGGTTCTTTGGTTCTTTGGTTGTAGCATGTACGGTCTAGTTCCCTAGCCAGGGAGTGAACCCAGGCCCCACGCATTGGGAGCTCAGAATCTTAGCCACTGGACCACCAGGGAAGTCCCGATAAATTCTTAAGTTCGTGGATTTTTTTCTCTTTTTTAAATTTGAGAGGGTTTACCTTATCTAATCTGAATGACTTCCCTTGATCTCTTGATATTAGTTAGTATATAAGTTTGGTAAACTAAGCTAATTTAAGAGATTCACAATCTGTCATCTATAATTCAGAAATTCAAAAAATGGCAGGAAAAATCTGCCCTGAACTCATCAGGCCATATGCTGTGCTTTGAACTGAGTTTATGCTTGGTATAATCTTTACTTAGTGTGAACGTTTATACATTTGCTGCAGAAGTATTAATGTTTTGGTTACAAGTTACTGTGGCAGAAACTACTGGGGTGTTAAGTAATATGCAGTATTTGTATCATTAGTTTCTAAAAATCCTAAAAGTCAGGATTCTGAAAGGCCTCTGGCTCCAGAGGTCCACTAAAGCAGCAGTCCCCAGCCTTTTGGCACAGGGGCTGGTTTTGTGGGAGACAGCATGACTGCAGGTGGGAGGTGCTGGTCTGGGGACGGTTCTCATAAGGAGCGTGCTGCCGTGGTCCCTCACGTGTGTCGGATCCACGCTTCTATGAACATCGAATACCACCAGTGAGCTGGCAGGAGGCGAGCTCGGGGCAGCGTGAGTGAGGGGGAGCTGCTGGCACAGCAGGTGACGCTTCGTTTGCTTTCCTGCTGCTCACACCCTGCCGTGTGGCCCTTTCCAGCCTGTGGCCTGGGCTTGGGGACCCTTGCAGTAGGGATTATTAGTCTGTATTGGCCCAGGCAAGACAGCAGGGAAGCAGATGCAGAAAATGTTGTTATACAAGGGGAGGGATTTAACTAGGTACATTTTATCATCAGCTGTTTTTTTTTTTTTTAATTTTTGGCTGTGCTGGGTCTTCGTGGCCAGTGAGGGCTGTTCCCTAGTTGCAGTGCCTGGGCTTCTCATTGTGATGGCTTCTCTCGTCGCAGAGCACGGGCTCTAGAGCATGTGGCTTCAGTAGTTGTGGCTGGCGGGCTCTAGAGCGTGGGCTTGGTAGATGTGGCACATGGGCTTAGTTGCTCTGTAGTGTGTGGAATCATTATCCGGGACCAGGGATCAAACCATGTCCCCTGCATTGGCAGGCAGATTCTTAACCACTGGACCACTAGGAAGGTCCCTCATCGGCTATTTTTAAAAATGGTTTTTACACCATTTATAATATAATAGCACTGTTTTAATGATAGTGTTTATTTAAAAATTGTGACATTCTAAATGAAACAAATTGAAGGTGAATAAATTTTGACTAGACAAAGTGTTTTGCTTACAGTATATTCTTCTCTTTTCTTAAAGCAAAGTTCTCATATAGATGTGGTTCGTTTTCCATGTGTGGTTTATATAAATGAAGTTCGAGTCATACCCCCGGGAGTAAGAGCCCATAGCAACTTGCCTGACAATAGAGCATATGGGTGAGTCAGTTTTCTTTTTTAAAAGTGTTTTTGACTAAAGATGACCTAGAAACATACTTCCAAATGCAAAAATTTAAGGTAATATTTTGTAAGTAAAAAAAAACAAAAATAAAACTTTTTTCAGTTTTAGTTATGTTGCATTATAATTGACTTTTAAGTTTTCTATATAATCCATATATTACTATAAACTTGAAAAGAGTAATTATTTGACTTAAGTACTAGATTAAGTTTTTCTTTCTTCATTTCTTTTTTTTTTTTAATTGGTAGAAATAGGTTTATATTTTCCAAACTATTGTAGGGTGGCACAGTATAGTAGACAGAGTATTCTTAATGTGCTGTTTTCCTTGAAAATAAATGCATCTGTAATATTGAGAAATATATCTTTTATTATGTTACATTTTTTATATTATAGTGTTAGTTTTCATGCCTTATTGGTGATCATTTTAGCCTGATACATGTGTCTTTTTGTAAATATGTAGCTTCACATTAGCCATTAGTTGTACTGAGCAAGTAGTTACTTGAGCATCATTTGTCCTTTTTAAGGTCTGTGGGAAATAAACCAAATGTAAGACATTGTTCCTAATGTGGAGTTGTTTTTTTTAGTTATTCTTTTTTTTGATTGTGCTGTGAGGCTTGCAGGATCTTAGTTCCTTGACCAGAGATTGAACCCAAGTCATGGCAGTAAAAGTTTCTTACCACTGGACTGCCAGGGAACTCCCTAATGTGTTGTTGTTGATAACTTTAACAACTGACATAAAACAGATGAATTTGATCTTTGTTATGATGTTAATAATCATCATCTTCTTCTGATTTTAATTACATGAATTGGAGATAAAAGCTAAATTTTAGTTATGGAAGCATGAATATGTATAATAAATGTATCAGTGGGTTCTTGGCTTGTGGCCTAGGTATCAGTGCCACATTGTGACATGTCCATGCTCTGATAGCTCAGTTTCTATTACACGCGAGAGTTAAGCCAGCTACGTAGTAGTGGCTGGTACAGTACAGCCGCAAAGTTAAGAGCTCATTTCTTCATAGTTGTGAAAAGTAGTTTGTTACTTGTAGAGTGGATATAAAATTCTTCAGGTCATTCAAAGGTAAAACATAAAAACAAAGCAATAAGAATGATCAATGTTTATATGACAGATCATTATAGTTAATTTTTTTGCCACGTGCAAGGGAATAAAAACTCCTTTTTTCCTGTGTTTCTTTCTACTTTGCCTTTGGAGTAATGATAGAGTATCCAGCAGACTTCTCTAATTGCACTGCTTTGGGGCAAGAAGGCTCTATTGTTACCTGCTGCTGTGTAACAAACCTCAGCAAATTTAGCAACTTAATCCCCCACTATTTCTTAGGGTCAGGAATTTGGGTGCTTCTTGATTGGCTCAGGTTCCCTCATGAGGTTATAACCAAGTTATAGGCCTCGGGTTGCAATCTCAGAAGATTTGACTGAGGCTGGGGAATTTTAGAAGCTCACTCACATGACTGTTGGCGGGAGATCTTCAGTTCTTTGCCAGGAGATCCTTTCTGTGGGTCGCTGTGTCACAGCATGGGTTCTTCCAGGGTGAGTGATCCAAGAATGAGAGTGAGAGAGCATGCCCAAGAAGGAAGCCACAGGCACTGTGTTTTGTAACTTAATATCAGAAATAGCATATGTCACATACTTCAATATAACTGCTTGTACTATATTCTTTTGACTACATATTCTGCTGGTACAGTGTGAGAGGGAACTATACAGCGGGGTGAATATCAGGAAGGGGGAGTCTTTGGGGTCTATTTTGGAGGCTGGCTGTAATAGCAGGCAAAATGGATCTCTTGTCATTAGCTGCAGTGGGTAAGAGTGTTACATTTCCCCTCTTCTCTCTCTCCTTTTTCTTATCTGGGGATAAATGACTATTCATGTTTTAATAATTCCAAACATGAAACTGTTACCAGAAACAGTGTTATACACAATATGTTATAAACCATAAGATGAAGTACTAATTCATTAATACAAATGTATTGGTTTGGCCAAAACGTTCATTCATGTTTTTCCACTACATTTTATGGAAAAACCCGGAAGAACTTTTTGGCCGACCCAATAAGATACTGGGAAGCCTGGAATCTCAAGGTTGAAAGTTAATGTTAGAGGTTATATATTTGTGCAGCACACTTTATGATCATACTCTCATTACAAAACTCAGAACTGTGTAAGGTAAAATTAAAATCCTTACAATCCCTCTATTCTGAGAGAAGCTTAGCATTTTGATGTCCTATGTCTTTAAATTTATATGTGAGCATTTGAGGGGGCTTCCCAGGTGATGTGAAACATTTGTGTGTATATGTATATTTTTTGGGGGGAGGATAGGTATATCTTATGTGAGATTAGGTTTTAGAGTCAACAGTTTTTAAGGTGAAAATCTTGTGAAGTCAGACTATGTGGATTCATTAAAGCACTTTTCAGCGACCAGGACGTGAGTCTTTGTTGCCTCCAGAGGAAATAATTTGCATTTCAACCCATTTTCCTCTCCTTTTGGAGGCCAGGGTCTGGTTATAAGCCGAAAGGTAGGAGGGGAGAGACTGGAGTTGTTGAGCATGTACAGTTGAATTAGGGTGAGATAAAGTGTATGATGCTGCTCTGACCCAGGTGCTCACTGTTCTGTGTATTCCTTTATTTCATTTAACGTTATGTCAGGAGTACTTCACAGCATTTAAATTTATTTGAAAATATGATTTCTAATGACTGCATAATCTTAACAAATCAGTGTACTGTCATTTATTTGGCTAGTTCCTAAAGTGGGGAGTGTTAGATGGTTTTTAGTTTTCAGATTTTTAGTATAATGAATCTCCTCTTGAAAAAAAAAAAAAAACTGTAAATCAGTGTTTCCATAGAAACACTTTGTAATGAAAAGTATTTTTAGATTAAATGGTGTGAACATTTTCTCAGTCTCCTGAGTTGTATTGTCATATTGTGTTTTAGAATGGTTGTACCTGTTTGTATTTCTACCAGAAATACATAAGGGAATCTCTTCCATAGTACTTTGGGCATTACACTTTTTACCATTTAGATTTTTTGTGAATAAACAAAGCATGCATTGTCTAAAAACTGATTTTAGTTGAGGCAAAGGAATTTCAGCCAAGGGTATATAATAAGGTTTCATTCTAATGCAAATTAAATAGGCTTTAAACTTTACTAGATAAGTCTATAAAAAAAGATTTATGTAATTTAATGCTATACAAATTACAGTTTAGGCTTTAAGTCACAGTTTAGGGCTCTGATGCTCAAATTATTATAGTCCTGTATGAATATGGGTTAAGCTGAAATTAAATGGTAATTATTATTTACAACTTAACGTTAACTCCTGATTCTTTTTTGCTAATAAAATAATGATATAAAGAATAAAAAAACTATATAATTAATTAGCATTTTCCATTAAAATGCATAAAAAAATTTAAATGTCTGTGTGTTTTAAAATGGTCCAAGCAGCAGGCAAAAGATACTTAATGGCTAAAAACTTTTCAGTAATATTCAAAGTGAATAGTTGACTACTTGAGAATTGGATTGTGAATAAAATTACAGGAAATATTGCAGTTAACTCTGTGTTTTATTTAAATATTGGGAATATTTTATCTTAATTCTAGACTTGCTCTTACATTTGACTTTGTTTTTTCTTTTAATTTAGGAACTGGATATTGTAAAGGCTGATGTTTCACCTTTGTTTCATTCACAGGGAGACCTCACCGCATACATTTCAGTTAGACTTGTTCTTTAACAATGTCAGCAAGCCAAGTGCCCCGGTTTTCGATAGGCTGGGAAGGTATGTACTTACTGGGTAATCTCTCCAGACATTCATAAGTTAGTAAGCGAAACCTTTTTATTCTTTCGATAGGTTGGGAAGGTATGTACTTACTAGGTAATCTCTCCAGACACTCCTAAGTTAGTAAGCAAAACCTTTTTATTCTTTTGGTAGAAGAAAAGGCTATATATGATAGTAGATCCAAGAATTTGGTTTAATTTTAACAGTTGACAATATTAAGGAAATGTCATGCTCCTAAGAACAAGTTGTGTTTATTTATAAAATAAAACTTTAAATGGCGTGAAACATTAACCATCTTTTGTTTGATTTTTATTGGTGTATGCATTTCTTCTACATATCATATGATTTGGTAATAACCTTCTAATTTGGAAAATATTACTTTTTGATTCTTAAAAAAAAACCTCTATAAATGCATTGAGATTTTATCTGTGGTTTTTACGTCACACTGCTTCATAATTTAAAATTCCATAGCCACATGTTTGTAAAATGAGAATTTTGTTAATAGCTACCCCTACTTTGAATAATTTAATGCATACTGACTTAGTATTATTAACACTGGTTGTTTTGGTATCTGCAAATTAATTAACCATTAAATGGTTTTACTCATTTATAAAATAAAAAATTTTAAAGGCAGCTTAAAAATGGAGATTTTCCTATCCCTGTCAGTAAATTTTTTAGACTTTGCTTATTCTTTTATTGATTCTCCATTCATTTATTATTAAATTACATTGATAATTTAACCTTTTTTTTTTAAATGAAGGGAGCCTAGGTAATCTGATGCAGCTAATTTTTAATATATAGGATTTTTTTTAAAGTTGGTACCTACCTGATAAAATAGGTGCTTTTTAAAAAAGTTTTAATCCCAGTATGCATTTTTTTTTTTGAAGACTATAGGGCTGTGGATCTCTGATCTGGCTATGTGGTAGAATTGCATGGGGTGCTTTTAAACAAACCTTGACATCTACACTCACCTGAAAGCAATTGAACTAGAATCTGGGGGATTTGTTTTATACTTGATATCATTTTGTGGGGAGTAAATTAAACTCAAACTTTGTAGTTTATTAAAATAAAAATCTAGTGTTTGAAATATTTGAATCTTCATAAACTGTGATGTTCAGTGTTTGAATCTGTGTATTTGTTCCTTCTCTTTTAACAGCCTGGAATATGATGAGAATACTTCCATCATCTTTAGACCCAACTCAAAGGTAATCGTGGAAGTCAGTTTTCAGCTTGTTACTACTATTGTTCTCACCTCCATTCAGAGGTTTTGATCCAGATAAACCCAGTGATGCAGAATGTTAGCTTATTTAGTTCGAGTTCTGCAGAATTTCATCATTTCTTGTCTGATTCCTTTGTATTCCAGAAACTGTTTTCAAACGGAGCAAAAACATTGTAATGCTATTATATACCTATGTAGCTCTTCATTCTAATTTCATACTTGGGTCAGGAAAAAGCCAGCATCTGCTTTTCCTTCTTTTCATTGAGGTAGGCGAATTTTGAAGATGGTGGTAAATTATTAAACACCATTATATCTTAATTAAGGTGTCTTTTTAAAAATTCGTATTTCATACTTCTTCCTTGCATATCAGAAATGTGTCTTTTTTCTTGATACCAATTGCCATTCTAAAAGCATCTAAAAGATCTGACTCATGAAAGAGCCAAATTCTAACTATAATGATGATCTAGTATGGGACTATTCAGCCTGCTCTTTGTTTTGGTGAAGGAATACTTAATATTCTGCACGTTGTTTAGACTAAAAATCGTGTTCTCTATCTCTTTATCTTCTTTCTAGTGATTTTTCTGTTCAGAGTCTGTCAGTCCATGGGTATAATCTTTGAGCCTTACTTCTGGTCACTTTGCTGGAGTTTGCTAAGATGAGCAAGGAAAATAATAATTTCTTTCTCTAGAAGAGATCCCATTACCACTTATTATTTCATCTTTACCCAACATTATAGAGTGGGAGAAGAACTCAGAAGTCAGGGACTTTGGTTTCGGGGTTTTCCTGCTGACAGTCTCAGTTTCTTATTTGTTGTTAATATTTCTGTTGTTGGTAGATAAGCTCTGAAAAATGTAAAATTATTTTATAAGGAAATATTGAGAGTTAATGGCCTTGATAAAGTCTTTGATCTTTTTAGGATAAAGTGTCTTTGCAAAAATAATTTGTTTAATGCCTCTGGTTACCCTTACTTTTTAAGTATGGGGTGGGTACATAGAATATACCTGATTTGCATGTATGAGTTGGGCATTTATTAATAAAAAGAATGCCATATAATTTCATGGGCTTTATAATTCTTGAGACTGGACACAATTTGTACTTTTGTGTATCTTCATGACCCCTGTAACTATTTGGGTTTAATTTATTAATCGGCAGTAACTCCCTTCTAATTTCCTTTTTATTTCTCTTCTCTTGGTTAGGAATCTGGTTATGCTTTTTGAATAGAATTGACCTAAAGTATAGGACTGAGGAGATATAGTCTTGAGACGGTTTTAGATATGATAACTCTAGAGGGCCATGTAAAAGTTGTGCCTCTGGGTGAATTTCCACCAATATTGATCTTTACCTTTTCAGCATGCTTTTAGATATTAGTTGAACCCACAGAGTAATTTAATACCAGTTTACTTCTGACATATTAAAACATTAATTTGAAAGATGTCTCTTCCCCTATCCCCGTCCCACCAAATCAGGTGAATACTGATGGTTTGGTGCTGAGAGGCTGGTACAACTGTCTGACGCTGGCAATATACGGATCAGTGGACAGAGTCATAAGTCACGACAGAGATTCCCCTCCACCTCCACCTCCTCCTCCACCGCCTCCCCAGCCACAGCCAAGTGTGAAAAGGAATCCAAAGCATGGTGAGAATTTTAAATTTGGTTTTATCAGTGAAACTTACTTTCATTACAGTGGGAAAGGTAACTCAAAGAACTCTTTTGAACCTTGTTTAAGGCTTGACAAGTTATGTGTCAGTCTTCCATTGTTTCTTAGAAGAGTTTCTTTTTCTGTTGAAGTGGTTGCATTTTATTTTCTTCCTGTACTTTCCAAAAATGCTTTTTTAGTTGATATGAGGTTTTTTGTTCGTTTTTTTTTAAATATACAAATGATAATAGAATACATGGTTATTTGTGATTTACTATGAAAATTGTCTGTCAAAGAATTAGAGAATGGGACTTCCTTGGTGGTCCAGTGGCTGAGACTCTGTGTGCCCAGTGCAGGGAACCTGGGTTGGATGCCTGGTCAGGGAATTAGATCCCACAAGCCGCAACTAAGAGTTCTCATGCTGCAACTAAAGATCCCACATGTCACAATTAAGGCCTGGTGAAGCCAAATAAATAGTATTATAAAAAAGAGAGGAAGAGGGGCCAGAGCTTCCTCTTTGTGGCTTGCTAGGACACAGTGAGAAGGCAGCTGTCTGTGCGCCGGGAAGAGCGCTCTCATGGAACCCGAGCATGCTGGTGTCAGGTGTCAGACTCCTTGGCCTTCAGAAGTACACGAAATGAACGTTTAGTGTATATTAAAAAAAAAAGAGGCAGTAAGTTTGGTATGTGTTAATGGCATTTCTTTTATCAGATTTCTTTATATGTCTAAATCTTAGCTAAAGGAGATTTTCCCCTTTTGGGAAAATAACAGCTCTAGGGACTTCCCTGGCAGTCCACTGATTAAGACTCTGCACTTTCAGTGTAGGTGGCGAGGGTTCAGTTTCTGATTGGGGAGGTAAGATCCCACATACAATGAAGCGTGGCTCCCAGAAAACACCCCCACAAACCCACCCACCCCCCTGAAACAAAACAAAGCATAAGCCTTCTGATAAACTTCAGGGACTTCCCTTATAGAAAGCAGGCAGTTAGGCTTATGTTTTCCAGGGTCTGTTTTCCTCATTTGGTATTACTCATTGTAATAAAGAGATTGAACTAGTGGAACTAAGGAAATTTGGGAATAAATTTTGAAATTACAGTTGAGGTCATAGGGAAAAATAGTTTGCTTTACAGTTAGCATTTTATGAGCACAAATAAAATGACCATTGTTTCTCTTAACCCTTATAAGATACTGTTGTGTGAGGTCTTTGTCTCTGATGGCCGACACACTGTAGTTTAATCTTTTTTCTTGTATCTTATCTGCTAAGCACAGTTAATAATTTCACTTTTCTTTGTATCCTTTATTCTTCTGTGCTCATTTGTCTTTTTTTCTAGACTGTGAGCTTTTTGTGGGCAGAGAAGTATATTTTACTTGTATTTGTATCTTTGGTCTTTTTTGTAAATTTTATTTATATAAAACAAAAACAGTTTATCCATTTCACTCACCCCTACCCCCCACCCTCTGGAAACCACCAACCAGTCTCTTTGTATCTATGAGCTTGTTATTGGTGTTCTTTTTAAACTTACTTTTTTTAGATTGCACATTTAGGAGAGATCATATGGTATTTGGCTTTCTCTGATTTATTTCACAGAGCATAATGCCCTTGAGGTCCATGTTGTTGCAGATGGGAAGATTTCTTTCTTTTTTTGGTGGCTGAATAGTATTCCGTTGTATTAATATGTGTATGGAATAACACATACACACCTTCCACATTGTCTTTAGTCTGTCATCTGTTGATAGATGTTTACCTTGTTTCTTGGCTACTGTACGTAATGCTGCAGTGGACATGGGAGTGCATATAACTTTTCAAATTAACGTTTTTATTTTCTAGGGTAAATACTCAGAAATGGAATTGCTGGATCATTATGTTGGTTCTACTTTTAATTTTTTGAGGAACCTTCATACTGTTTTCCTCTTATTAGCGGCACCAGTTTACCTTCTCACCAACAGTACATGAAGATTTCCTTTTCTCCACATTTTCACCAACAGTTGTTATTTCTAGTCTTTTGGTAATAGCCACTCCCTGTGGCTTAGTGGTAAAAGAATCCACCTGCCAAGCAGGAGATGTGGGTTTGATCCCTGGATTGGGAAGATCCCCTGGTGAAGAAAATGGCAACCCACTCCAATATCTGTGCCTAGGAAATCCCATGGACAGAAGAGTCTGGTGGGCTATAGTACATGGCGTAGCAAAGGGTCGGACACAACTTAGAGACCAAAAAAGCAACAAATTCTGACAGGTGTGAAGTGATATCTCATTGTGGTTTTGATTTGTGTTTCCATGTTAATTAATGATGTTGAGCATCGTTCCATGTACCTTTTGTTTGTTCTAATAGGTTTTTGATGGAGTCTTCCTTCAGTCATATCCGACTCTTGTGACTCCATGGACTGTGCCTGCCAGACTCCTCTGTCCATGGGATTCTCCAGGCAAGAATACTAGAGTAGGTTGCCATTTCCTTCTCTAGGGAATCTTCCCGACCCAGGGATCGAACCTGTGTCTCCTACATTGGCAGGTGAATTCTTTACCATGGAGCCACCTGGGAAATCCAATGGAATCTGTAGGGTTTTCTATATATTATACACGTTTTCCCTGCTCTCTGAAAGTGTGTTCCTGTGAAACCCTTTGTAAGCCAGAATGATATAAAGTGAAGAAACAATTACCTTAGGATACATCTTGCTACTGGATGTACAAAGTCAATTGAGATAAAGCACAGATGCTCACAGACATAATTCAAAGCTGTGGTGGCTTAATGCTGAGATGCTAAGTGTAGTTGCTGGGGAAGGAGCTTGGTGGTGCCACTCTGACTTTTTTGGGGTTATGTTCCCTCTATAACAGCTCACTGCAAAGTTTATTTGGTTAGTGAAAACAGGTGCTAACATGAAGTTTTTGTAAATGTAAAGTGGTGTAAAGTGAACTTCTAAAAAGCAGGTCACAGAGTTGGACGCGACTGAACTACCAAGAGCACACACATGGTGTGGTACAGTCCCTCGGTACCTGCTTTGTTGGGAGTGTTTATCTTAAATTGATTTCAGTTTTGTCAAATTATTTTACTGCGTCTGTTGAGATGATCGTATGACTTTTATCCTTCATTTTGTTAACACATTGACTAATGTGCAGATGCTAAACCTCCTTTGCGTCCCTGGAGTAAATCCCACAGGATCATGGTGTATTATCCTTTTAGTGTATTGTAGAATTCTGCTTGCTGATAGTTTATTGAGGATATTTGCATGTATGTTCATCAGGGATATTGACCTGTACCTTTCTCTTTTATTTTTAACTGATTTATTTTTAATTGGAGAATGTAACTTTCTTTTTTGGGCTTCTCAGTGATAAAGAATCTGCTTGGGAAGCAGGAGACACGGGTTTGATCATTAGGTCGGGAAGATCCTCTGGAGAAGGAAATGGTAACCTGCTCCAGTATTTCTTGCCTGGAAAATGACATGGACAGAGAAGCGTGGTGGGCCACAGTTCATGAGGTCGCACAGAGTCAGACACAACTGAGCGACTGAGCACACCGACACAACTCTGTTTCCTTGAGACATCCTTGTATAGTTTTGGTATTAGAGTCATGCTGGCCTTGCAAATGAGTTTTAGAAAGCTTTGAGAAGAATTGGTATTAATTCTTCCTTAAACATTTGGTAGAATTCATCAGTAAAGCCATATGGTTCGGACTTTTGTTTTGGGGAGGTTTTTGATTAGTGATTCAATCTCCTTATAGTAATTGGTCTGTTCAGATATTTTGTTTAATCATGATTCAGTCTTGGTAGGTTGTATGTTTCTAGGGCTGTATCCATTTCTTCTAGGTTGTCTAACTTGTTGGTGTACAATTGTTCATAGTAGGTTCTTATGATCCTTTGTATTTCAGTGGTATCAGTTGTAATATCTCCTCTTTCATTTTTGATTTTGCTTGAGTTCTCTCTTTTTTTCCTCAGTGAGTCTAGCTAAATGTTTACTAATGTTACCTTTCCTAAGCTTGTAGTTTCATTGATATTTTCTATTGTCTTTAGTCTTATCGCAGTGTAGTCAACTGACTTGTCAGAGACAAATACCACATGATATCACTTATATCTGGAATGAAACCATGACACAAAGGAACCTGTCTACCAAGCAGAAACATACTCCCAGATTCAGAGAGCAGCTTTATGGTTGCCAAGTGGGGAAGCAGGGGTGGGGAGGAATGGAGTGAGAGTTTAGGGTTAGATACAAACTATTACATATAGAATGGATAAACAGTAAGGTTCTGCTGTATAGCACAAAGAATTACATTCAGTATGAGATAAACCATAATGGGAAAGAATATAAAAAAGAATGTGTATAACTGGGTCACTTTGCTGTACAGCAAAATTAACATGGCATTGTTAATCAGCTGTACATCAAATAAAGAGAAGTGGAAAAAAATTTACTGACTTTTAAAGAAAATTTTACTGGAGTATAATTTCTATTTATAGTGTTGTGTTAGTTCCAGATATACAGCAAAGTGAATCAGTTATACGTATCTCCACTCTTTTTTATATTCTTCTCCCATATAGGCTGATACAGAGAACTGAGTAGAGTTCCCTGTACTATGATAGGTCCTCATTAGTTACCTATTTTATATTTACTAGTGTGTATGTGTCAATCTCAGTCTCCCAGTGTATCCCCGCTGCTTTCCCTCCAGTAGCTATAAGCCATTTCCTCCAGTAGCCATAAGTGTGTTTTCTACATATGTAACTTTCTGTTCTATAAATAAGTTCATTTGTATAATTTTTTTTAGATCCCACACACAAGCAATATCATATGACATTTGTCTTTCTCTCGCTGACTTGCTTCACTCTTACTTGCTTTAAAATGGACACCTGAGCGCATACATTGCATTTATATATGTGTGCATGTTTTTAACTTTTTGTTTTGAAATAGTTACAGATTTATAGAAGGCTGCAAAGAAATGTGTAGGGAAGTCCTGTGCACTCCTCCCAGATTCCCCTAGTTAACATCTTTGACAACTCTAGTACAGTATCAAGACAATATTGGCATTGTTACAGTCTGCAGAGCTTGTTCACATTCACCAGTTTGTACATGTACTTGTGCACGTGTGTGTGTATATACGTGTAGCTGTGTGTAATTTTATGTCACGTATAGTTTTGCATACCCATCATTGCAGTTAAGATCCTTGATTGTACTGTCACAGTATTCCCTGGTGTTACCCCTTCCTAGCCACACTCATCCCACCTATACCTATTTTTGGCAATCATTATTCTGTCTCTGTAATTGTATTATTTCATAAATGTTACAAAATGGAATCATGAAGTTGGGATCTTTTTAAGATTGGCTTTTTTCATTCACTGTAATTTCTTTGAAATTTATCTACTTTCTCTGTGTATCAGTAGATCATTCTTTATTGTTGCTGAGTAGTAATAAATAGTATGGATGTATTATTTAACTGTTTAGTGATTGAAGGACATTTAGATAAGTTTCTAGTTTTTGACTTTAGCAAATAAAGTTATTTATGAGCATTTGTGTACATCTTCCTGTGAGAAAATAAGTCTCCATTTCTCGGATAATTCCTAAGAGTTCCATACATTATATTTTGGTATATGGGTGTCAGAGATTTTAACTTTCTCAATATAAACTGATTAGCAAAATTTCTGTTAGACAACAGACATTTGTTCTGTTAGGAACAAAAAAGTTAATAAATTCTGAGGATGAAAACCCAAATGATGAATGGCAATTTTGTCATGTATTTATATTACTAACTTTAATAATTTTAAAGTTCTTTTTCTTTTTCTAATAAAATCAGCTGATGGGGAGAAAGAAGATCAATTTAATGGAAGCCCTCCAAGACCACAGCCAAGGGGACCAAGAACTCCACCAGGACCCCCGCCCCCTGATGATGACGAAGATGATCCCATGCCGTTGCCAGGTAGAAATAATATTTTTTCCCTCTCTTGATTAATGTTAATGTAATAGTACTTTTTTATTAGAGGAAAAAAAATAGATGCTGGTAATCAAATCTTGATGAATATCCCCCACCGCCATTCTGAACAGTGTTTTCTTGTGGTTTTTTTATTGTTATTGTTGCCGGCAAGTTAATTTGTTTAAAAAAGAAATCAGTTAATTCATTTGAAACTGAAGCAACATTGCTTTGAAAATAAAATGTTAATGTACTATAATGATAGTATAGAGAAGCACCAGTAAAAATAACCTGTATGTATTGGAAGAGATAAAAATCTGTAGCTACTTAATAGCTAAAAAAGAGGATTATTGTGTAAGAACATAAAATAGCATACTTTGTTAATTCCCACTCTAGAAAATTGTGCAGTGTTTACTCTTAATATTTTTTAAGAGCAAGTAATTCTACCACTTTTTTTTTTAAGTGTATTTATGAGCTAAATCATCCAAAATATCATTAAATAGTTGCAATATCCAGTCTTTCTGCCTATTATTATTTAAACAGTTAAAATAATCTGTGCCTTAAATATCAATTTTTCAGTGTCTGGTGACAAGGAAGAGGATGCTCCTCATAGAGAAGATTACTTTGAACCCATTTCTCCTGATCGGAATTCTGTTCCCCAGGAAAGTCAATATTCTGATGAAGGAGAGGTAGAAGAGGAACAGCAAGAAGAAGGAGAAGATGATGAAGATGACGTGGATGTAGAGGAAGAAGAGGATGAGGATGAAGATGATCGTCATACAGTAGATAGTATCCCTGAGGAGGAAGAGGAGGATGAAGAGGAAGAAGGTGAAGAAGATGAAGAAGGTGAAGGTGGGTGAATTAACTAGGACTTCTTGTTTTTAAGTGCTGGAAACTAGCTTGATGTAGAAGAATTTATAGTTGAGATAAGTGGCTTTCAAGAAACCCAAGAGTCAGCTGGTCCTTGAGACTTGACTAGACTTGAGGATTTCTATCTTTTCTTTGCTTTGTTTATCTGTTATTTAGTTAGGAAAATGAATTTAGGTGATTTTTTTTTTTTTAAACTAACTGTTACGTCTCTATTTACCCCACATCTTTAATATCTTCTCTTTAACCACCCAATTTAAACTGCCTGACTGTGTCTCAGATCTGTTTCCAGTTTTCTGGGAGAGAGATTCTGTTTGGCTTGCTGTGGTATCAGCTTCCCCTTGATACCATCAGCTTTGCCCAGGGAAGCAAGAATATGCAGCAAATACATGGTGATTAGGGCTTTGGTGATCTGTCTTCAGAGGAGTGGTGTTTTAAGCTGCCTAGAATCCCTAAAGATGTCTGTCACCTCAATATTTTGGCCGAATAATGATATCTACAGTATTATTAGACATTTTTACAAGGAAAAAAAAAATTTCAATTACAGAGGGACATAAGGCAGCCTGATGCAGTCTTTTAGTTAGGTCTTATTTTTCCTTTGAAAGCAAAAAGAGCTATTCAAGCTAATTGACTCTTAATTTGTCCAGTAAATGGAGTGTAATGTTAAAGTATTTATGTACAATGACAGATCATCTGCTTTGTTCTATAAGATAGTAAAGAGGAGAGTCATTCTACATGAGAATGAGAACCATTTCAGTATTACAGGGGCCCTTTTACAAAATATAAGTAATTGAGTTATTGAGTGATAACTCTTTTAACTGACCCCATTTCTAGGATACCACAAAATCCTTTTTAGATTTATTGCATTTAGCAAGTAGCAGTTAGATTTCAGGCAGGCTTTGTTAATCAGAGGACATTTTTTGTAGAGAAGATAAGAGAATAAGGCTGGTTAATTTGATTTTTACTAGAAGACATCTGGGGTTTAGTCTCGAATCAAGTCTCTTTAGGCCCTTTCTTTTCAAATATGAGTGTATTGCTATGGCTAAGTTGTTTTGAGCTTAAGAATGTCCATAGAGGCCTGTTACTGGAGGAGTACCGTGGAAACATTTCCTTTTCTTTCTTAGGCTATTGTTACTCATCTCTGTTTTACCACAGCCAGGTAACAGTTGTGTTTAAAACTAACAAATTTTCTGTTTCTAGTCCTGTATTACTAAATAGAGGGAAAAGCTGCATGTGTCATGATATGTAAACTCTGTTTTGGCAAAGATGGGTACTTTTATAAACAAATTTTCCATAAAAACATGATACAGAACTGGGAACTGTGTAATAGGTAAATACAGAGGAGTAGAAGTGAAGGAATATGAGATTCTAGAATGTTTTTCCTGACAATATTTGGTGTAACTTGGTAATTATGGTATTAATTCTTAGTTAATTTAATAATTTTGGCCCATCGATTCATTTTTTCCATCTTAAAAATACTCTCTCACAAGGCAAGCTTAATTTCTTCCTTCCTGAGAGATATTTTTGGTTCTTTTTTTTTTTTTTGAGACATTTCTTATTTTATTTCTGTGAGGAAAAGATTTATAGCAGAGTTATTGTAAAGCTGAACAGATATAATAGAAGATTTTGCTTATGAAGTTTCTTTATAATTGTTCTATTAGGAGTTATAAAATGTTAGTAAGTGTTGATAAGATATTGAGGCAGAAGTTAATATTGTTGATGGAATCATTACTTTTCATTTTTTTGCCACGTTATTAAATAATTTATTTTGACTAACCAGATTGTTTTGCACTAAACAATGATGTAACAACTAAGTATTATTTAAACTGATTTTCAGGGGATGATGGTTATGAGCAGATTTCCAGTGATGAAGATGGAATTGCTGACTTGGAACGTGAAACATTCAAGTATCCAAACTTCGATGTCGAATACACTGCTGAAGACTTAGCTTCAGTCCCTCCTATGACATATGACCCATATGATAGGGAGCTGGTACCACTCTTACACTTCAGCTGTCCGTACAAGACTACCTTTGAAATTGAAATCAGTAGGATGAAGGACCAAGGTCCAGATAAAGAAAACTCAGGGGCAGTAGAAGCCTCAGTGAAGTTGACTGAACTGTTGGATTTGTATCAAGAAGATAGAGGTGCAAAATGGGTAACAGCTTTAGAAGAAATTCCAAGTTTAATAATAAAAGGACTAAGTTATTTGCAGTTGAAAAATACAAAACAAGACGCCCTTGGTCAGTTGATAGACTGGACCATGCAAGCTTTAAATTTACAAGTAGCCCTTCGCCAACCCATTGCCTTAAATGTCCGACAGCTCAAAGCTGGGACCAAATTAGTGTCCTCACTAGCAGAATGTGGGACCCAAGGAGTCCTGGGACTGCTACAAGCAGGAGTGATCAGTGGCTTATTTGAGCTCTTGTTTGCTGATCATGTCTCATCTTCCCTTAAATTAAATGCATTTAAAGCTTTGGACAGTGTCATTAGTATGACAGAAGGAATGGAAGCTTTTTTGAGAAGTAGGCAGAGTGAAAAAAGTGGCTATCAAAAACTTCTGGAGCTCATACTTTTAGATCAGACTGTGAGGGTTGTCACTGCTGGTTCAGCTATTCTTCAGAAATGCCATTTCTATGAAATTTTGTCAGAGATTAAAAGACTTGGTGACCATTTAGCAGAGAAGACTTCTTCTGTTCCTAACCACAGTGAACCTGATCATGATACTGATGCTGGAGTTGAGAGAACAAACCCAGAATATGAAAACGAGGTAGAGGCTTCTATGGATATGGATCTTCTGGAATCCTCAAATATAAGTGAAGGAGAAATAGAAAAGCTTATCAACCTCTTAGAGGAAGTTTTTCATTTAATGGAAACTGCACCTCATACAATGATCCAACCTCCTGTTAAGTCTTTCCCAACAATGGCACGTATTACCGGTCCACCAGAGAGGGATGATCCATACCCTGTTCTCTTTAGGTGAGACATTTTTGACTTTGGAAAGTATATTTCACCAATTATTAGAGGCAGTTGCATGTGATTGCTTTTTTTTTTAAAGCTACAAAGCTTTGTTTTATTTTTTTATTTTATAATTTTATTATTTACTTAAATTTTGGCCATGCTGCGTCTTAGTTGCTGTGCGGGCTTTTCTCTAGTTGGGGATGAATGGAGGCTACTCTTCATTGCGGTGTGAGGGCTTTCCATTGCAGTGGATTCTTTTGTTGCAGAGCACAGGCTGTAGGGCACATGGACTTCAGTAGTTGCAGTTCCTGGGCACAAGAGCACAGGCTTAATAGTTGTGGTGCACAGGCTTAGTTGCTGTGTGGCATGTGGGATCTTCCTGGACCAGGGATTGAAGTGTCTCCTGCATTGGCAGGTCGATTCTTTACCACTGAGCCACCAAGGAAGCCCCTTGTTTGTTTTTTTTAAAATCTGTAGGTAATGTGTGTCTTTGTAAGGATGTCTTGATACTTCAAAATAGGTCATAGTGAGAAGTGTGTTAACTGTATTTGAGCTATATTTTGTTAATACTTAAAAGTAGTAATGGCAACTTAAGTTAAAGATATAAGTAATAATCAACCATAGTGCTTATATTAGCATATCTGTGAGCAAGAATAAAGGAGAAATTGCCGGGTGGCTTCTGGGAAGGTGAAGCAAAGAGGATGGCATAGGAAGGAGAGAGCTTTTCTGTGTAAGCCTCTTTCTACCTTATGATTCTAAAACATTGTAAGTGAAGCTGATACTTTACTAAGTTAATTTTACAGTCCTTGTTAAAGATACATTACAGGTTCAGTTGTCACTTGTTTCTGCCTTCTAACCCTCTAGTTATTTATTGGTACAGTTTTGCCATTTTTAGGTACCCACAGATTTTTAAAATTTGCTTTAATTTTTGAGGGTTTCTTTTTTTTTTTTTTGGCATTTTGCCTGTAAATAATTTTTTAACAAATGTAAAAATTGCATTTTTATTATTTTATTTCAGTGATTATTTTTTGCCTGGCTTTGGAGCATAATGTATTAACAAAAAATCAGTACTTGTCCATTCCAAAATCTGTACCTGTCCATTCCTGTTTTTAGCTGAAACTCATTTGCCTTAGCTTGAATTCGTACAGGAGTTTAAGATGATAATTGCTAGAGCAAGGTCTAGTAGGAGATGAGGCCAAGAGTACAAGTGTAGTGGTTTCGCTTTGAACAAGAGAACGGAAACCTTTTGAGTATACAAATACAGTTATCTTTGTAGTATGGAGACAGTAGAGGAGACAGGTGCTTCTCACTGGTCATGTTTTTTGTAAATTAAGACTTAAAGTAATGCCCTGAGGGTGACTAAGTATAAGAAAAGAGATGATGCTCCCAAATAGTTATTGAGGGGAAACTAGTAATTAATGGCCTATTAAGTAATGTTGTTTTTTGTTCTCTCATAATTGGAGATCGTACATTTGGGTGTCAGATTTTAGGAGATAAAGGGTTTTGAATGCTGGGCTAAGGAATTTGGATTTTTTTTTTTTTTGATTAATTTTTTTTTTTTTGCTGTGCTGCTTGGTACGTGGGATTTTAGTTCCCTGATCAGGGGTTGAATCCAGGCCCCTGACAGTGAAAGCACTGAATCCTACCTGCTGGATGGCCAGGGAGTTCCTGGGGATTTTGTTTTTAGAATGTGGAAGATCTTGAATATTTTAGAGTAGCAGATCTGATATGATCGAAGTAGTGTTCTAAGATTATATTATAGTTACGAGATGTATTGCCATGAAAAAGAAATTGATGTTATTAGGTAGATAAGCCTGTCTGAAGATTCCAGGGTGTGGGTATTGTGCTGAATACTGGGCCTAGTATAGTGGCATTTATAGCAAATGGGAAGACAAATACTGTGCCAATATTGAGAGTTTGTGGTGGAGAGCATTACTTGGACTTGGCAACTGGACCTGATAAGAGAAAGTAAGAAGGAGCTAAAATGCTTTGAGGTTTCTAACTAGGGTAACTATTGGAACTGTGATTTTATGGACAGAAATTGATAAATTAGGAGGGAGAGTGAACTTTGAAAAGGGAAATAATTACATTTTGGAAGGGTTAGTTTGAAGTGATGGCAAGGCTCTGATGTCCCATGTTGGGATCTTCAAGGTAACCCCCAGATTGACTAGCTGGACTCATAGGACTCAGTGTTATAATCTCAACCAGGATTTATTACATCAAAAAGATACAAAACACAATCCCCAAAGGGAAGAGGTACATGGGACAAAGCCTGGGAAAATGAGTCATAAGCTTCCAGAGTCCTTTCCTAGTTTAGGCACAAAGGATCCCCTTAAGTCCCCCGGCAACAAATTGTGACACGTGTGAAATGTTGCATACTGAGGAAGTTCATTAGAATCTCAGCATCCAAGCTTCCTGTTGGGGGATAGCCATGTAGGCACCCAGTACCTTGCATGTACCAGAATTTCAGACTGCCAAAGAGAAAGCAGGTGTTCAGAATGAACCATATTATTTGCATAAACAGTTTATGTGCAGTGAGTATTCTTATCAGTTGATGGGTTGAAGCTGTCCCGAAGTCCAAGTCCCTAGAGGCCAGCCAAGGACCAGCCTTTCTAAGATAAGCATTCTGAGGCCTGCCATGTTAACTCTTTTCGAAACATTCCATGAGGTGGTTAAGGGTGCCCTTAAGAGCGTAGAGGTGTTTACCTTTGTGGTGAGCATTTACTGCAGGTGTTTTCCTCATGATACAGAAGCCTGCGTTTAAGCAGAAATATGATTGAAAAGGCAATTTTATGCTTTTTGATTACAACTATGTGACATTCTAGAAAAGGCAAAACTATGGAGACAGTAAAAAGATCAGTGATTGCCAGGAATTGGGAGCTAGTTGGGGGATGCATAGATGGACAGAGTATTATTAAGACAATGAAAATACTCTGTATCAGTAGCAGTTGTGTCTGTTAGGGGTGTTAGGTAAATTCATACCTTTTCTACTAAAACTGTGTGTACTAAAAATGGTTCTTGGATGTAATAAAAGAGTACTGTTGTATTAAGTACTGAAGATGGATAATTTGACCTTTTTTTCTTTCTAGAAGTACCAGTTCAGATATACTGTAGTAAATCTGAATATACCAAATGCTTTTTATAGTATATGCACTGTATTCTTCCTAGATGCATGAATTCAGATATACTGATATGCCATGAGTTGAGTAGGACCATGGTTAAAAAGGAAGGAGCATTTGATAAATGGCCTGGAAAGAAGGCCCAGAATTTAAAGTCAAGGTTGATTCTGGAAAGAGAAAATTTGTCAACAGTTACTAAGTAAACCTCTTTTGAATGCTAGGAAAAAGCCATATAGAACTTTCACTTTCATTTGGTCCTGTGGAGAGAAGACTTGCTGTTCACATTATGTTTTTAATTAAAGCAGTATATTGCTGAGGATAAGGATTATTGCTGCTAAAATTTTTAACATTACCTGTCTAATGAAAACTGAGTAAATGAAATGTTGTGCACTGACTTAACATTTATCTTGTTACTTCTTCTGCAGGTATCTTCACAGTCATCACTTCTTGGAGTTGGTTACTCTGCTCCTGTCAATTCCAGTGACAAGTGCGCATCCTGGTGTGCTGCAAGCCACAAAAGATGTTTTAAAGTTTCTTGCACAGTCACAAAAGGGTCTTCTTTTTTTTATGTCAGAATATGAAGCAACGAATTTGTTGATCCGAGCTCTTTGTCATCTTTATGATCAAGATGAAGAAGACGGTCTCCAGTCTGATGGTGTTATTGATGATGCATTTGCCTTATGGCTGCAGGACTCCACACAGACATTGCAGTGTATTACAGAACTGTTCAGCCATTTTCAGCATTGTACAGCCAGTGAAGAAACTGACCACTCAGATCTGTTGGGAACTCTGCACAACCTTTACTTGATTACTTTTAATCCTGTGGGAAGATCAGCTGTTGGCCATGTTTTCAGTCTTGAGAAAAATCTCCAAAGTCTTATTACACTAATGGAGTACTATTCCAAAGAAGCCTTAGGGTAATTTTATGCTTACTCCTTCAATTTCCTGTTTTATTGGAAAACTACATCACTGGTGGGGTAGATTCTTGAAAGAATGTGTTGTTTTGAAAATAAAAACTATAATTTTTTTACATAGCCTATAACTTGTTAATCAAGGATTAGAATGATGAACTCTCTAAGATGTGGATATAAAGAAATGAAATAGTAGCTTCTTTGGTTTCCCCACAGAGTTAACAAAGATTGCAGCTGTAGTACTCCTGATTTTTGTGGAGGGGAGTCATAAGACACAGAAATAATACAACTTAAGAGTCATGAGGACTGTCTTGGTGGCTCTGCCCTCACCTGCTAAGCTATTCATGATGCTCTGACTTTAGAAGTGTTTTGACTGGATGAGGGAGTTTGAGAATGATGGTGGTTTTTGAAGACCTTGCCCTGTTGGGCAGAGGGTTTTAGTCTATGAGAAGAGAAACTCATTCCTCCTGGTTCGTGCCATACAAAGCTGTGGTGTCCTTTGCATCTGAGTCTTGATATGACCCCTTGAGTGACTGATTTCTTGGGAGGACTGTAAAAGGCGAACAAGAGTGCTTCTATGCCTAGCTATACCTTTATAGTTCTGTAGTGGAAGTCTGAATAATCACGATGGTAGGTTGATTCATCACACTTTCTCCTGTATATCCAGAGGGAAAAAACATTTTAAAGGAGATTAATGAAGTGTACTTCCTAATCTTTCATTGCTGATGAAGTGTACTTACTCATATTTTATAGTTATGATCATATTTTGTAATAGAATTCCACTTTCCATTTTGATACATGTGCTTTGTTATTAATATACTTTTAAGTAGTGGTTTCAGGTGAAGTGGAGGTTAAACTAAAATGTGATTTCCTGTTTTCATAACGTTTGTAATGTTTCATGGTAAATTTCCTTGATCTTCTTGAAACCAAGTTAAAAAAAAAACAGTTAAAAAATTGTTCCTAAAAAATTATTTGCATACCAAAACCTTTAAAACCTTATTTTGTTTCAGTGATTCCAAGTCTAAGAAGTCAGTCGCTTATAATTACGCATGCATACTTATCTTGGTGGTGGTTCAGTCTTCCAGCGACGTCCAAATGTTGGAGCAGCATGCAGCATCTCTCTTGAAGCTTTGTAAAGCAGACGAAAATAATGCTAAATTGCAAGGTATGGCACTTGATCTTATTTTAAGCATTTATGATAAGTGAAGAAAAAAAAGCCTTTGACTATCTGTAGTTCGTTGGAGAAGGAAATGGCAACCCACTCCAGTATTCTTGCCTGGAGAATCCCAGGGACGGGGAACCCTGTTGGGCTGCCATCTATGGGGTCGCACAGAGTCAGACACGACTGAAGCGACTTAGCGCAGCAGCAGCAGTAGCAGTAGCAGCAGTTCGTATTTGCCATTTGGGACCAGGGGCTTTATCTTGTTTGATAATATACCTAGTAACACCTTGGGTTAACTTTCCGTATAAGTTAAAGCATGTTTTCTGGAGGTATTTTATATGGTATTCTTAAAAAGATTTTTTTAGGAAGTTGTTGAAAATACCTTTTTCTGGAAAGTCATGGAAATTTATGGGTGGTTGAAGTTCCTAATCAAAACAGAATTAAAGATGAACTCAGAAGTTCAGTTTTGTACAGGAGTTTAGAAGTACAGTTTGTTAGGTGTGTGTGTTTTCTTTGAATATGTACTTATTTCTGAGTACAACTTAGAAATCCATTTGTGGTTAACACATGTGTGCTATGCTCAAGTGAAAAATGATAAAAGTATTATTTTCTAAATGTATATTGAATGAAGTATTAAGTTTATAATCAGTTCAGTTCAGTCGCTCAGTCATGTCCGACTCTTTGCGACCCCATGAATCGCAGCACGACAGGCCTCCCTGTCCAGCAGCATCTCCCGGAGTTCACTCAAACTCACATCCATTGAGTCGGTGATGCGATCCAGCCATCTTATCCTCTGTCGTCCCCTTTTCCTGCCCCCAATCCCTCCCAGCATCAGAGTCCTTTTCCAATGAGTCAACTCTTCACATGAGGTGGCCAAAGTGCTGGAGTTTCAGTTTTAGCATCATTCCTTCCAAAGAACACCCAGGGCTGATCGCCTTTAGAATGGACTGGTTGGATCTCCTTGCAGTCCAAGGGACTCTCAAGAGTCTTCTCCAACACCACAGTTCAAAAGCATCAATTCTTCGGCACTCAGCTTTCTTCACAGTCCAACTTTCACATCCATACATGACCACAGGAAAAACCATAGCCTTGACTAGACGAAACTTTGTTGGCAAAGTAAATCTCTGCTTTTGAATATGCTATCTAGGTTGGTCATAACTTTCCTTCCGAAGGAGTAAGTGTCTTTTAATTTCACGGCTGCAATCACCACCTGCAGTGATTTTGGAGCCCAGAAAAATAAAGTCTGACACTGTTTCCATTGTTTCCCCATCTATTTCCCATGAAGTGATGGGACCAGATGCCATGATCTTCATTTTCTGAATGTTGAGCTTTAAGCCAACTTTTTCCCTCTCCTCTTTCACTTTCATCAAGAGGCTTTTGAGTTCCTCTTCACTTTCTGCCATAAGGGTGGTGTCATCTGCATATCTGAGGTTATTGGTATTTCTCCTGGCAATCTTGATTCCAGCTTGTGCTTCTTCCAGCCCAGCGTTTCTCATGGGGTACTCTGCATAGAAGTTAAATAAGCAGGGTGACAATATACAGCCTTGACGTACTCCTTTTCCTATTTGGAACCAGTCTGTTGTTCCATGTCCAGTTCTAACTGTTGCTTCTTGACTTCATATAGGTTTCTCAAGAGGCAGGTCAGGTGGTCTGGTATTCCCATCTCTTTCAGAATTTTCCACAGTTTATTGTGATCCACACAGTCAAAGGCTTTGGCATAGTCAATAAAGCAGAAATAGATGTTTTTCTGGAACTCTCTTGCTTTTTGGATGATCCAGCAGATGTTTGCAATTTGATCTCTGGTTCCTCTGCCTTTTCTAAAACCAGCTTGAACATCTGAAAGTTCACGGTTCACGTATTGCTGAAGCCTGGCTTAGAGAATTTTGAGCATTACTTTACTAGTGTTTGAGATGAGTGCAATTGTGTGGTAGTTTGAGCATTCTTTGGCATTACCTTTCTTTGGGATTGGAATGAAAACTGACCTTTTCCAGTCCTGTGGCCACTACTGACTTTTCCAAATTTGCTGGCAAACTGAGTGCAGCACTTTCACAGCGTCTTCTTTCAGGATTTGAAATAGCTCAACTGGAGTTCCGTCACCTCCACTAGCTTTGTTTGTAGAGATGCTTTCTAAGGCCCACTTGACTTCACATTCCAGGATGTCTGGCTCTAGGTGAGTGATCACATCATCGTGATTATCTTGGTCTTGAAGATCTTTTTTGTACAGTTCTTCTGTGTATTCTTGCCACTTCTTAATATCTTCTGCTTCTGTTAGGTGCATACCATTTCTGTCCTTTATTGAGCCCATCTTTGCATGAAATGTCCCCTTGGTATCTCTAATTTTCCTGAAGAGATCTCTAGTCTTTCCCATTCTGTTGTTTTCCTCTGTTTCTTTGCATTGATCACTGAGGAAGGCTTTCTTATCTATTCTTGCTATTCTTTGGAAATCTGCATTCAGATGCTTATATCTTTCCTTTTCTCCTTTGCTTTTCGCTTCTCTTCTTTTCACAGCTATTTGTAAGGCCTCCCCAGACAGCCATTTTGCTTTTTTGCATTTCTTTTCCATGGGGATGGTCTTGATCCCTGTCTCTGTACAGTGTCATGAACCTCAGTCCATAGTTCATCAGGCACTCTATCTATCAGATCTAGTCCCTTAAATCTATTTCTCACTTTACTGTATAATCATAAGGGATTTGATTTAGGTCATACCTGAATGGTCTAGTGGTTTTCCCTACTTTCTTCAATTTAAGTCTGAATCTGGCAATAAAGAGTTCATGATCTGAGCCACAGTCAGCTCCCAGTCTTGTTTTTTGCTGACTGTATAGAGCTTCTCCATCTTTGGCTGCAAAGAATATAGTCAGTCTGATTTTGGCGTTGACCATCTGGTGATGTCCATGTGTAGAGTCTTTTCTTGTGTTGTTGGAAGAGGGTGTTTGCTATGAGCAGTGCGTTCTCGTGGCAAAATTCTATTAGCCTTTCCGTATTCCAAGGCCAAATTTGCCTGTTACTCCAGGTGTTTCTTGACTTCCTACTTTTGCATTCCAGTCCCCTATAATGAAAAGGACATCTTTTTTGGGTGTTAGTTCTAAAAGGTCTTATAGGTCTTCATAGAACTGTTCAGTTTCAGCTTCTTCAGCATTACTGGTTGAGGCATAGACTTGGATTACTGTGATATTGAATGGTTTGCCTTGGAAACGAACAGAGATCATTCTGTCATTTTTTAGATTGCATCCCAGTACTGCATTTTGGACTCTTTTGTTGACCATGATGGCTACTCCATTTCTTCTGAGGGATTCCTGCCCGCAGTAGTAGATATAATGATCATCTGAATTAAATTCACCCATTCCAGTCCATTTTAGTTCGCTGATTCCTAGAATGTTGACATTCACTCTTGCCGTCTCCTGTTTGACCACTTCCAATTTGCCTTGATTCATGGACCTAACATTCCAGGTTCGTATGTAATATTGCTCTTTACAGCATCAGACCTTGCTTCTATCACCAGTCACATCCACAACTGGGTATTGTTTTTGCTTTGGCTCCATCCCTTCATTCTTTCTGGAGTTATTTCTCCACTGATCTCCAGGAGCATATTGGGCACCTACCGACCTGGGGAGTTCCTCTTTCAGTATCCTATCATTTTGCCTTTTCCAACTGTTCATGGCGTTCTCAAGGCAAGAATACTGAAGTGGTTTGCCATTCCCTTCTCCAGTGGCCCACATTCTGTCAGCCCTCTCCACCATGACCTGCCCGTCTTGGGTGGCCCCATGGGCATGGTTTAGTTTCATACGGTTTATAATAAGTTGAGCCTTATTATGTGGGTAGTCTTGAAAAGTTCAAGGTATTTAATTATAGGTTTTTATTATTTTATTTTTGTTCTTGGCTTTCAAACTAGCCAAATAGAAAATTTAACACAGTAGTTGTCAGGATAGCATGTGGCCACTTCTCTTTTTTGTCTTTGTCCATGCTGTGCAGTATGTGGGATCTTAGATCTTAGTTCCCTGACCAGGGATGGAACCTGTGTCCTTTGCAGTGGAAGTGAGGAGTGTTAACCACTGGACTGCTTGGGAAATCCCAGGCCTCTTTTCTTTTAATCCTAAAAAGATTAAAGTTTAGGATTAATCCTAAAAAGATTAAAGTGTTACCAGTAAAAGTTGCATACTAAACTCAACTTTCCATATTGAAAATAGATTGTTTTTTCCCCCTCAAAGTATGCCCTTACAAAAAGAGGGTGTGTAGCATCTTCAAAGGTATTACTAATGCTTTAGTACATATTCTGGGTGATGAGTACGCTTAAATTTATTATTCGTTTTATCTTTCATTTGAGCAATATATATTCTATATACATGAAAGTGGTAATTTAAAATTGTATAGGAAAAATATTCAGATGTAAAGTGTTGTAATCCTAAAAAGGAGTGTAGTACCAAGGAGAGACGACTCCTATTTGCAGTTTCCGTCAGTTCTTCTAATAAGTGTCTAGAAATTATTACATTAGAATGCTTTTAGAAAAACATTTTTGGTGATAGTCAGGTTCTATTCCTGGGCCAGAAAGGTCCCCTGGAGAAGGAAATGGCAACCAACTCCAGTATTCTTGCCTGGAATACTCCATGTATAGAGGAACCTTGACGGGCAACAGTCCACAGGGTCACAAAGAGTCAGACGTGATTGAGTGACTAATACTTTGACTTCACTTTTACGGCATAGCTTCTAGGCGGTTCAGTTGCAATAAATGGTGTATTTCATGTATTTCTTCCACAAACAAAGTTTCCTGTTACTGTTTTAGGGGTGAGAGTGATCACTTTTACTTTTGTAAAGGCAGATTAGGAAATTGACAAAATTTAAAATTTGTGTCACAGGAAAAGGCCCTCAGCAAATGTTCCTCCATGGGTTTGATCCTGTTAGAAATGAATACATTTGTGCATGCTGTTTTGGAGGTGTGGGAATCAGTGGTAGTATTGGGTGAATAAGCACTATGTTATTTTGTTTATGGGCAGTTAATTTTATAATTGTTTTAATGTTTTAAGTTGATTGCTATAGAAAAATTCAGTTTAGTTAGATAGTTTGGTTTAATCATATAAACATTTAAGTTTTCAGAAGCCAAATAACTAAGAGTGATAGCTTCTTATTTCTAAACCAGTATAGTATGACATTTACATTTCATTTTAAGGCTTGTTTAAATAATTTAGACACATAATTCCTATATAAAAACCACTCCATTGAAATGAACATGGATTTTGCAATCTAAAAATGTGTCGTGTCTTTGGAAAAGAATACCTTCACTTCCTTTGTTATTAAGGCTTGTTTGTAAGGCTTTTATTTTAAAATATTATGTTGTAAATTACTGTTTTCATTTTTAAGAACTTGGCAAGTGGCTTGAACCTCTGAAAAACCTTAGATTTGAGATTAACTGCATCCCAAACCTAATTGAATATGTTAAACAGGTAAGTAAAATTTAAAAGTGTCTTGATTTTATGGAACTGTGTGGTAGTATATAGTAATGTCGTATTAAATCACTTGTATAGATAATGTAGTTAAGTATACTTGATTGATTTACTAGTCCTGTGGGTATAGATTGGTAGTGGGTATAGATGGATATGTGATTGTGTGTATACATGAACACAGATGCCCACAACGATATTGCTTTCTATTGCCAGATTCTGTCCTATTTTTTTTCTTCTCAAATAAGAATAATATCACCTACCATTTTGGTGACATTTACAAAAATGTTTTAAAGTTAAATGCTATGATAATGTGATATATAATTGTTTTAGTTAAACTTTCTGAAAAAGAATATCCCTCAAAATTTTTGGGTGAAAATTGGTAAGAGTTAATTCTAGATAATTGGAATGAGGACTAGTTCTGTTTGTTCATTTGGGATGGTTAAATTACTTCAATCTGCAATTGAAGTAATTCATGAGAGTTGAAAAATCATATAGTTCATAATATTACAGTTGAAAAATTCGTATACAAGTCAAGTAATTCATAATGCAAAACTTTGTTATAATCAAAACATTGTTAGTTGGGGAAGTTTAAAAAGTTTTCTTTGCTCCTTGGTTGATCCAGTGTGTATCATAGGATGAAGGACTAAAGGTGCTCTTCTTTTTTTTAAAAGTGCTCTTCTTTTTAAGTGCTTTAAAAAAAAAAAGTGCTTTTTTTTTTAAAGGTGTTCTTCCTTCTTTTTTTCTTTTAAAATGATGCATAAGAAGTTTTAAACTAGAGGGGCAGAATAGACCTTGAATTATCCTTTTCCTCCATCTCCCCCAGAGAGTACTTTTACCTCCTACAATGCCATCATATTCTTCTGTTCTTTATTTTATGCCTCAAAGACGATCTAGAGTTTTTGATTATATTCAGTCTTTTTATTTAGCAGAGGTACATTTGTGTCCTGTAAACTTAGATGGTCAGGTATTTAGGGTACTTGTGCATAGTTAGGAGAATATATTAAGTATCCAGTAAAATACCAGAGGACTTGGATTAAAGTATTTAACCAGTAAAAAGTTCAGCGCTAGAAATTTGAATTGCATGTTATAATTAAAATTTTTAATTTTTATGTAAATCCTTGTCCCGTTAAGTATGGTTATTATAAATAACTCTCTAAGGTGTGCTAAAAAACAGCTGATCTAAGACAGAAACGTCACTCTGTGACTCCCTGCTGCCTTAAGTAACTTGTGGGATAACTGAAAGGCAGCAAGGAAGAAGTTAGAGGGAAAGATAACCCAAGGTAGGGAAAGTGAAAGTGAAAGTTGCTCCGTCGTGTCCGACTCTTTGCAACCTCATGGACTACATAGTCCATGGAATTCTCCAGGCCAGGATACTGGAGTGGGTAGCCTTTCCCTTCTCCAGGGGATCTTCCCAACCCCAGGGATCAAATTCAGGTCTTCCTCATTGCAGGCGGATTCTTTACCGGGTGAGCTACAGTGGTGGGAAACATGAGGAAAAGGGTTTTCTTATTTTTAGGTTTCTCCTCTGAGGTTTAAAGGCTGAAGTAGTAACATTTTAAAGTCGTATTTCTTCCAAGTTTTTTAAACCATGTATATGCTGCTCTTTGAAAATTACAAAAATAAGGCAACTTAAGTGTAACTATTTGTTGGCAGGAAAACATAGCCTGGGCAGGTGCTAAGGACATAGGTAACTGTATTTCTTCTTCCTCTCTTCATGCCCCAAATGGCCATCATTACTAGATTCCTGTGGTATTTTTGAAATGTATGTTATGTAGTATTAAACCACTCCCTGATGCTTCATCAATTTTGAAAGAGGTTTTTGTACCCACAGGGCTCTGTAAAATCAGAATCCCTTGCTTCCTTTTTGGAAAAACGGATATATAGAAAGAGTATCCAAAAAGGAGCTATTTTAAATTCTTAACACAGAGAGTTCATACCTATCTGTATGTAGCCTTTGTTTTTTAGTCAGTACTTTTTAATATACTTGTGTCAGCAGTTATTCATTTTATAAACATAATGTCACATATGATACAACATATGGCAAAGATTGTATAACCTTTAAAACTTCATTAGCTTTATTCATGTTTTAAGTGCACTAAGGAAGTTTAAAATGATGTAAGTACTTAACTTGAAACTCCTGTTTTTAACCATTGCCTTCTCTGGGTCTGATAGGTACTAAGAAATTAAAGTTTCTGTTCATTTTTATTTTTGAAGAATACTGATAACTTGATGACCCCAGAAGGAGTTGGCCTTACTACTGCCTTGCGTGTTCTCTGTAATGTGGCCTGTCCCCCACCCCCTGTTGAAGGTAATGTGGCTACTATACTTAAAAACTATTTTTAAAGCCCAGTGTAAATATCATTTATTAAATAAAATATTCAAAAATCTTAACCAGTGATTAATATTTAAGTAATTAGTTTTTTGTTTTTTTTTTCTCCCTTATTTATGTAAAGGTCAACAGAAAGACCTGAAATGGAATCTTGCTGTCATTCAGCTTTTTTCTGCTGAAGGAATGGACACCTTTATTCGGGTGCTGCAAAAATTGAACAGTATTCTGACTCAGCCATGGAGGCTCCATGTCAACATGGGGACTACCCTTCACAGAGTTACTACCATTTCGATGGCTCGCTGCACACTCACTCTTCTTAAAACTATGTTAACGGAACTCCTGAGAGGTGGATCCTTTGAGTTTAAGGACATGCGTGTTCCTTCAGCACTTGTGACTTTACACATGCTCCTGTGCTCTATCCCTCTCTCAGGTCGTTTGGATAGTGATGAACAGAAAATTCAGAATGATATCATTGATATCTTACTGACTTTTACCCAAGGAGTTAATGAAAAGCTCACTATCTCAGAAGAGACTCTAGCTAACAATACTTGGTCTTTAATGTTAAAAGAAGTTCTTTCTTCGATATTGAAGGTTCCTGAAGGATTTTTTTCTGGACTCATACTCCTTTCAGAGCTGCTGCCTCTACCATTGCCCATGCAAACAACTCAGGTATCACTTCCATATAACATGCATCTTATAAATGATGGCAATAACACTTTTTTAAAAACCAGTGGTTTTTCTTAAAAAAACAAAAACAAAAGACCCCCTCATCTCCTTCCCCTAAGAAAGACATAAAATACCTGGATGAGGGTGAGATAAAAACTGAAGCAAGTTGGTCACTAAGGAAACATGGGAGTAACATTTTAAATAAATTTTTGTTAATGTGAATTTTATTATGCTGTTACGTATACTTGTACTTTTGTTGTTTTTAGATCTTTTTCCCCCACCATTAACTAGGTTGCTTCATCAATGGACTCTGCTCTACTGACTGCTAACCTGAGAACAATAAGATTTTTTATTAGATGCAATGAATTCAAGCAAATGTTTAATTGTACAACAGAAAATTAAATGTTTTAAGCATGCAGTAAAGATGTTCTTTTCATAATAGTTCTTCCTTAGCAGTTTTTGTGATTGTAAATAAATATTAAAAAAAATCTACGTACACACACATTATACTTTTTTAACAGGTTATTGAGCCACATGATATATCAGTGGCACTCAACACCCGAAAGTTGTGGAGCATGCACCTTCATGTTCAAGCAAAGTTGCTCCAAGAAATAGTTCGCTCTTTCTCTGGCACAACCTGCCAGCCCATTCAACATATGTTACGGCGTATTTGTGTTCAATTGTGTGACCTTGCCTCACCAACTGCCCTTCTGATTATGAGAACTGTGTTGGATTTGATTGTAGAAGACTTGCAAAGGTATTTTCATTTTGCACTAAAATTTTTTTCCTCAAGGTATTTTTGACACAAATACTTTAAAAAAAAATTAACTTAGACTTTGGAAACCAGGCTTAAGAATGCTCAGATAATACGTGTACATATAAAATACACACAGCATAGGCACATGTATATGTGAATATATAAAGGTAAATTTTGATTAGAAAGCTATTATTTTATCTGCAAGATACCTTGAAATATTTCAAGTTTTAGGGTGCTGGAAAAGTGAACTGTGAAGTACTCTGATTTAAGAAAATATGTTATTGAAAACCCAAATTTACAAAGTTTTATAGTAATTGTAAAATTCCAGAGTTGTCATACCCAAGGAATGAAATTTTTTACGTAAGATTTGTATAATACGTGTTGAAAAAGCAAATTACTAAGTAATGCCTTAAAATCAAGAATTTTGTTTACTAAATGTGTTGATTTTATTTCAGCACTTCAGAAGATAAAGAAAAACAATATACTAGCCAAACCACCAGGTTGCTTGCTCTTCTTGATGCTCTGGCTTCACACAAAGCTTGTAAATTAGCTATTTTGCATCTAATTAGTGGAACTATTAAAGGTGATGAAAGATATGCAGAGATATTCCAGGATCTGTTGGTTTTGGTGCGGTCTCCTGGAGACAGTGTTATTCGTCAGCAGTGTGTTGAATATATCACATCCATTTTGCAGTCTCTCTGTGATCAGGTATTTATAGTTATTTTTATAAATTCTTTGTGGGTGTATATATTTTTTAACAACTTCTCCTGATGTAATTCTTGGCTGCTAACAAAAAGATCTCATCTGTTTCATTATTCATATTATTGTTTAGGGGGGATATTTGATTACTGAACCAACAATAAAATGATTTGGTGCTACATAACTTTCTTTGACCTTGTACATCACATGTTTCTCTAAAGAGGTTTTTTCATTGTCTTTATGAGATACTGTCTTTGGGTATTTATTCTGTGTGCCGTTGTATTCTTTGGGGTTGGTTATATCTGGTAGTTTCATTTTCTTTCCAATTATATTCTGTACTGATTCATTCTTGAATATTGTAGTTTTGTGATTGGTTGAATTAATACTATATTTTTTTGTTTGGGCTTTTTTTTTTTTTTTAATTAAAAAAAAATTTTTTTTAGCCATTCCTAAAGGTATGGGGATCTTAGTTCCTCAACCAGGAAAGTGCAGAGTCTTAACCGCTGGGAAGCCAGGGAAGTCTTTGCAACTTTGGAAGGCATCACAGCCTACTACAGTTTTAGTGTGTTTCAGGTTACTGTGCTTATAGATGTTGACTAGAAGTAGTAGTACTTCTTCCTGCTGTTCCTATTATTAACTTCCAATTGGTAGTTCCATGAGTTAATGAGAATTGCTTTAACTTTTAAAGCCCATTGTTACAGGGATCATCATAGATTTCTCTGCCTGATAGGATTTTAGCTTGTCAAAATGCTCCTACTATCTAATTAATCGAATGTGATTTTTCCAGGCAGAGTATTTTTAATAGGATCCCATATTAGAAGATTTGGAGGAGGGCATGGCAACCCTCTCCAGTATTCTTGCCTGGAGAATTCTCGTGGATAGAGGAGCCTGGTGGGCTACAGTCCTTGGGGTTGCAAAGAGTCAGACATGACTGAGTGACTAAGCACACACATATTAGAAGATTACCTTTTTCTAGCTAAAAAAAAAAAAATCCAATTTGGTTACATTTAACACTCAAGTCAAGAAGGAACATTTTTTGTGTGATTTGTTTTCACAAAAAGGAGATCTGGTAGAAAATAGTTTTGGACCTGGTAAAAAGGCTATTTTAAGTCTTTATACCTCAAAATGTCCAATCAGCTGGTATTTGTTTTATAATTAATATTGAGTTGTATGACCATGCTGAGTAACAGTTCAGCATCCTAGCTACCCTGATCACATAAACTTCATTCTTGGCTGGCCTCACCTAGTTGTATTTCCTTTCTATTCAAGCTTTGTTTTATAGTTTTAACCCAAGTTGAATAGTGGTTTCCAGTGTATTGAAGTGGTTAAAGGCAATAACACATACCTAAAAATGTTTCTGTAAAGTCTGCTTTACTTCTGTAAAAAGAGTAGTGTGGGTTTTTAGTTATTGTTAGGTAAACTTGCTGACATTGAAAAACTTGAATTTTAGATGTATATAAAAACGAGAGGAAAATATTGGAAGATTGTGCCTAAATGTTTTTTCGTTCCATCCATTTCTTTTTGTGATATTTTAAATTCAAGTATGGATATATTTATTAAAATTTATTTCTCTGAATGCTTTCTTTATAAATTTAAAAATATTCAGATGAATAAATATAATAATTTAAAATATTTTCATACCCAAAGTACTAACCTAACCATTTGAAGATAGAAACTACACTTAGTATAAGCCAGAAGGAAAAATTTTTCAAAGAGATGTTCTTTTAAAATAAGAATACTGTGAATCAGGTTCCGCTGCCAAGTGGTTAGGTGTCAGTCTTACAAAGTAGAAACACTGAAGCAAATTCTTTAGGTGCGTATCCTTGTATTAACCTTTGTAGAAGGGCAGAACAACTCCTTTGTATTTAATGTGTTTGAATCTGTGTTTGGGATGGGATAATAATTATACTATTTCAATAACTATTAAGTACTAATTGCTGTGTATTTCAGAAATAAAAGCTCGAAGTGATAGTGACAATCATTTAAAAAAACTGTTTTTTCCCCAACTCCCCTCCTCCCTCACAGGACATTGCACTAATTTTGCCAAACTCTTCTGAAGGTTCTGTTTCTGAACTGGAGCAACTCTCCAATTCTCTACCAAACAAAGAACTGATGGCCTCAATCTGTGACTGTCTCCTGGCTGTGGTAGCTAACTCTGAGAGCAGTTACAGCTGTTTACTGACATGTGTCAGAACAATGATGTTTCTTGCAGATCATGATTATGGATTATTTCATTTAAAAAGGTAATGCTTTAATTTAATTCTGTTGTTACTTAATTGACTCTTTTGCGGCCCCATGGACTGTAGCCCGCCAGGCTCCTCTGTCCATGGGATTTCCCAGGCAAGATTACTGGAATGGGTTGCCATTTCCTTCTCCAGGAGATCTTCCCAACCCAGGGATTGACCCTGCGTCTCCTGCGGTGGCAGGTGGATTCTTTACCACTGAGCCACCAGGAAGTGGTAAAAATTTACTATTTTCTTGTATTTTAATCCCCCCATATTAATTAATTCATAGATGTTGTAGAAGGTGGAAGGTACGGTTTCTTTCATGTGGAGAAATTTTGAATTTGTGGAAAAGATTCATTAGCAATGAAATGTACTAGTAATAAAATCTTTAGGTAATATAAATTGAGAAGGAAATCTTATCATTCCGGTGTCATTAATTCAGTGCTCGAAGATACTTGTTTGGTTGGCATAGACTCCTCTAGTTCTTCAAAGATGATGGTAGTGTGGTATTCTGGACTCTGAAGCTGAAAGTGCTGATTCTATGTGTTTTATTCTCTAGAGGAGTGACTGATCTGAAATGGATTTGAAATGATGTAAATCTCATGCTGCTCAGTCTCTCAGGTGTAGTTTCTGCTCCCCATTGCTATCCATGCCCTCGTCTTTTTCTTCACTAGGGAGATAGATAGCTACTACTTAGTTTCCCTGAGAATTCGTAGAAGTGTGTAGGATTATGAGATCGAAAGGATTAGGCAACATGTATTTGTGCCTCTCATCAATTCTTATAACGTTGGTTCCAGGTAGAGTGCTTGGTGCTGCTTCCCATCTTTCCCCCTGCGTAGCCTGTCCTCCTGTACTCTCTCTCAGTTAATGGTACCTGCTGAACATGCAGGTTCTCTCCCTGCCACCTCCCAGTCTTTCGCCAGAGTCTTTAAATTTTATTTCTTAAATGTCTTTTTTCCTATTGCCCAGATATTTACCTTTAAAACTCGTCTCATACACTACATATCCAATTAAACTTAGTTTTTAAAAAAAAGCTGGCTCTGCTAGGTTCATGTAAGTCATTGTAACCTATTTCCTTTGTTTCTTCAGCTTGGATCCTTCTGCTGAGCTCCATGTAACTCATGTATCTATTTGATGTCTCTACTTAGCCATCTAATGGACACCCAAGCTGAATGAAAGCAGAGCTCTTGATATTCTTGCCTCAGACATGTTTCTGTCTTGCTTAACTTGGTAAATGTTAAACGTGAAGATTCTCGCTGCTTCTCTTTTCCTTTCTCCCTGCCTCCAGTCTGTCAGGAAGTCCAGTACGTTATGTTTTCAAAACATCCTGAATCTGATCGCCTTTCTCCACCTCCATCGTTACCACCCCTGTCCCCTCCATTGTATTTTCCTATATGACCCATTGCAATAGCCTCCAGTCTTCTCTTCTTCTAGTATTGTCCCCATAAAAAATATTTTCTTAGCGCTCAGATTGATCTTTTTAAACTTAAAACAAGGTATGTGTCATTATTATTTTGCTTAAATCCTTCTGTTGGCTTTCCATTGAACTGCAAAATTCAAACTTGATATTGATCTCTAGGGCTCTTGTACAGTCCAGCTCTTGCTTATCTTTCTGACTTTTCTCATAGCTCTTTTATCCTCAGTTTGGCTCCCTGTCAGGCTCATTCCTATTTCTAGACCTTTTTTTTTCTTTCCTAAAATGCTTTTTCCCTAGTTTCTTCTAGGACTTATTTTTTTACTTCACTCAGGTATCTGTATCAATATATTTCCTGCCTAAATGCCTGCCTAAAATGTGTATCCTTTGTGTCCCCATTCCTTATACCCCTTTATATTTTGACATTATGTCATATAGACTTACTGCGTATTTGGTTGTCTCCCTCAATAGAATATAATCTGCACAAGGACAGGGACTGTGTTTTCTTGACTGTACTCCCTCCAGCACCTAGAAACCTGGTTCATAGTAGGCATTATGAAGGAATGTTAGAGTCATTTAGTTCACAGATATTTGTTGAATGCCCTCCTCTGGGCCAGACACTGCTCTAGGTGCTGGAGATTTAATAATTAAAAAAAAAATCCCTGTCTTCTCGATGCTTTCATTCTATTAGAAGTAGACAGATGATCAACATGTAAATAAAATACACAGTGTGTTATAAAACAATATAAAATAGAGTAAAGGAATAGCGAGTACTGAAGTGAGGGGGAGAGTTGTCATTTGAAGTTTGAGGAGGTAATCAGGGAAGTCCTCGCTGAGAAGGTGGCCCTTGAACAAAGAACTGAGGGAGGTGAGTGAAACATGTTAGTATGCTGGGGGAGAGCAACTGCATGTGGTATGCCTAACTTGTCTGAGAAATGGCCTGGAGACTGTGGTGGTTGCTCTTAAAGTGAGTAAGCACATTGGAAAATGACAGGGCCCCGGGTCAGAGAGGTAATGGGTAGGTGAGGGAAGGGGTCATCGGGGGCCTTTAGAGTTACTTACAAGGGCCACTGGGCTTCCCTGGTGACTCAGATGGTAAAGAATCCACCTGCGATGCCGGAGACCCAGGTTTGATCCCTGGGACAGGAAGATTCCCTAGAGAAGGAAATGGCTACCCACCCTAGTATTCTTGCCGGGGGAATCCCATGGACAGAGGAACCTGGCAGGCTATGGGATCACAAAGAGTTGGACACATCCAAGCGATTAACGTACACACAGACACACGAGAGCCATTATGAGGTTTTGAGCAGAGGTATAGTGTGATCTGGCTTTTTCAATAAATAGCTGACTATATCCTCTAGTCCTGAGAAAGGCCTCACTTAAAAAAACTTTTTTTGAGATGATTTTAGACTTTCAGAAAAATTACAAAATAATAGTACAGAGCTCAGATATACCCTTCATCCAACTTACCCTTATCCCTGTCCTTACGTTGATGTCTTGAATAACCATTGAATATTTGTCAAAATTAAGAAACTAAACTTGACATAATACTGTTAACCAAAATACAGAACTTGCTTAGATTTTACCAGTTTTTCTAGTAATGTTCTAAGTACATCATATCAGGAAATATGCATTACTGGCGATAACTAACCTTGGTCACCAAACTGAGATGCTGTCTGCTAGGATTCTGCACAGCAAACTTACTAATTTTCTGTTGTTAAACTAAACATTTTGATAATATACTTCAAGACTGTAAATGTCCTGTTTCTACTTAAAATTTTCATCCAGTCATTTTATTGTCCATCAGTGAATCTTGGCACATGTCAATTATTACTGTGGTGTTTTAATGTGTGTGTGTGTGTGTGTGTGTGCATGCACACTCAGTCATACCTGACTCTTTGCAACCCCATGGACTGAAGCCTGCCAGGCTCCTCTGTCCATGGATTTTTCCAGGAAAGAATACTGGAGTGGATTGCTATTTCCTTCTCCAGGGGATCTTCCCGACCCAGGGATCAAGCTGGTGTCTCCTATGTCTCCTCCTTTGGCAGGCGGGTTCTTTACCAGCTGAGCCATCAGGGGAAGCCCATGGTGTTTTAAGAGTGATTTCCTATTTTTCTTATTCCTTTTTCACTTAATTATCCTCTGTAAGGATGAATTCATCACTTTTCCCCATTTATTTACTTATTTGGGTATTTATATCCATATAGACTTGTGGACATTAAGTTTTTTTGTTGTGTACTAATTGAACAGTATGTCGTTATTTATTTTGTTGTTCAACTTACATCACTAATTTTGGTTTTTCTCGTTGACTAGGGCTGGGAAATATATGTGTCCTAACTCATGCATTTACCAAAAAAATCTACATTTTTTTCCCCACCTATTTATTGTATGTATATATTTTAAAAGATGAGTCCATACAAGTATTTTGTTTCTAATACAGTGTCAGAGGGTGGATTCTAACTTTCCCCCTTTCTTTGTAACCTCATCCATGTTTTGTGATATACAGTTGTGTGGATTTTGACCGTTATGTATCTATTATCACATTTCCATGCAAAGCCATCACCCCAGCAGTCTAGTGTGCTACCCTTTTATAGACAACTTCACTACAAGTTGAGTGACAAAATACCAGATTTTAGTATTGCTAGTTTACTTTTTTAATTGTAGACATTCTAAAGGGTATGCAGTGGACCCTAGTTTTTGATAGGCCATCTAAATAAGGCTCATTCTCTTAAAGTTATAAGGCTAGTAATTGGTATAATCCAATTTTTAACCTAAGCTTTTTCCGTTGATTGTACTATCTCTATGTTTAATCTCATTCCTGTTTATTGTGCTTTGTCTGTTTCATTATTTTATAAAGTTCTCATGAGCACGAGTCTTATCTTTCTCCATTTTGTATTGCTTTATCCAAGTCTTGAAATTTTATTTTGATCAACTAAGAACTATATAAATGCATAATTTTAGCAGGATTATGTATTGTCATGGTTTTGGACACATAGCATGATTATTTCTTACACTGAAACCTCTCTATAAGAGGATGGTAAATTGTGGGCCACAGGCCAAATCCAGCGTTTATTGGAACGTAGTCAATATTTATGTGTTGTCTACAGATGGTTTCCCACTACGTTAGCCATTGAGTAGCTGTGACTGAGACCACTATTCTGTATAGAGGGCAGATTGAGTTCTGTATAACCCTGTAAAGCCTAAAATAATTTATCGTTAGGCCCTTTACATAAAAAGTTTACTGATGCTTACTTGATACCTTTGATTTCTTTCTGTCAGATTACACTGTCATGAAGATAATCATTCTTTGTAGTTATTATATAAATTAGGCTTTCAAGCGGAGAAGGTGATGGCGCAAAAGTACCACTCCAGTACTTTTGCCTGGAGAATCCCAGGGACGGCGGAACCTGGTGGGCTGCCATCTATGGAGTCGCACAGAGTCGGACACGACTGAAGTGACTTAGCAGCAGCAGCAGCAGGCTTTCAAGACAGCTATAACTTCCTTATGTTAGAGAAATCCCCAGGTTATAAAAAAGTGTTCAAAAAGGAACCTGTGAATTTATTTGCTAAGTTTTGTAGCTTTGTTATTTGGGGGAGTTTTTTTCTTTCTGTGTTTTTGACGTTTGTGTACATGCATGCCCGTTGTGTCCAGCTCTGTGTGACCACATGGACTGTAGCCTGTCAGGCCTCTCCTCTTAACTCAGGGAGCAGACCTGGACCTCCTGCATTGCAGGTGGATTCCTTACCACCAGAGCTATGAGAGACACCCTTATGAAGTCTATCTTCTTTAAAAGGAGGTATCAACTATAAAAAGAAATGCTTTCTTACATGGTTTGTATGACAGATAAACCAAAGTACGTTTTTACATTTCTTGAAATGTAACATTTTAATTTACTAAATTTTGTTTGTCTGAACTGAGATCGTTCATTTCTCATGCCAGACTTATACGCTCAAATTTTAAAACATTGCCTCTCTATTTTCTTTATTTACAGTTCTTTAAGGAAAAATAGTAATGCTCTGCATAGTTTACTGAAACGAGTGGTCAGCACATTTAGTAAAGACACAGGTGAACTTGCATCTTCATTTTTGGAATTTATGAGACAAATTCTTAATTCTGATACAATGGTAAGTGTATATATATGTATTTGGTATTTCTCATATTTACAAACTTAATGTATGTTAAAAAAAATCACTTGGGTTCAAAAATATCTTGGAATGATGTTATTTGGAACTTGGAACTTACATTCTATTTTTTTCATATGTCCTCACTAAAAGTATGGGTTTTTGATTTATAAAAAAAATAGATTGTTAAGAGTAGAGTTTATTAGGTATCATTCTTAATTCTTTCAGCTGTTTGAAAATGTTTTCCTACTGCGTTGTGGCTTCCATGGTTTTTGACAATAAATCACTTGTTAATCTTTTATTAGTTGAGTCACTTCTCACTGTTTTCAAGATTCTTTGTTTTTGGCTCTTGATCATGTGTTAAGGGTGGATTAAGTTTGTTCTACTTGGAGTTTGTTGAGCCTCTTGAAAGTGTAAATTAATGTTTTTCATCAAATTTGTAAAGTTTTCAGTCACCGTTTCTTTAGATATTTATTCTGACTCTTTCTTCCTCTTCTGAGACCCTTTATTATGCCTGTGTTGGTACTCTTGATAGTATCTCCACAAGCATCTTTTGAGGCTGTGCACATGGTTCTTCATGTTTTCCTTTCTGTTCCTTAAAATGGATAATCTCAGTTGACTATGTTCAAGTTCACAGATTCTTTTTTTTTTTTTTTGCCAGCTCAAATCTGCTCTTGAGCCCCTCTAGTGAATTTTTTGTTTGGCTTATTGCCCTTTCCCACTCCAGAATTTATGTTCAGTTTTTGTATAACTCTTAGCTGTCTATTGATATTTTCTTGCAGAGTGTTGTATCAACTTTCTTTCCAGTTTTTCCTTCCAAGCATTTACTTCTTTGGTACATTCTGAATAGTTCTGTATGAGTTCATAACTTCCTAAAGCAGATAGCAGATCATATCACTCTACTCTCCAATAACTTCTGGTGTCTATAGAATAAATTCCAGACTTTTTAGCATGGCATTCAAGACTATTCACTGTAGGGCAAAAAGCTACTTTTGCAACCACTTCTCCCTTACTGGGAGGCACCATCCGTAAATCTCCTCTACTTACGTGTATCTCCTTGGCCATGCCTCTGTTAGTTTGTTGTTTTCTCTCTGTCTCTCTTTCTGTCTGGTCAAACTGTAATCTATTTATAGTGCCTATTTTAACACACTCTAATTTTCGAAGCCTGTTAATATTACTTTTCTTTTTGTATACTTCACATCATATTACTGGATTTCTTTTTATAGATCATTTATATGCCTACTTAGCATTTCCTCTTCTACTACCTGAGTGTTAACGTCACTTAGGTCAGAGACCATGTCTTACTGGATTTTTCCTAGTGTAATTGCATAGTGTCTTCTATAGTTTAATAGCTAAAGCGTTTGACAAATGATTATGGAGATTTGAAGTGGTATCATATATTTCATAGAATTTTCATTTTCCTGAAATCACTTTGTAGATTAAAAAAAATCTCCTTAGAAATTCTTTTACTACTTTTCACAGTAATGTATGTGTATATATATAGAGAGAGCAATCTTCAAATTAAGCTAAATTTGACTCTAGATTTTCTAAGGCTGTTTTTAATAATAGATAAGAATTTAAAACGTGTTTTATTTTGTTCAATTTCTGTTCATAATAATGAAGAAGCAAGGTAGGAGGGAGAGGTGAAATTTTGTATCCTTCCAAATATTTTATTTTTAAATTTTATTCCAAATATTTTAATTAATTCATAGTTTTTCTCTTTAAAAAATTGGTTATTCTGCTTTTCCTGACCTTGAAAAATAATAATCATTATAATGTTTCCCTGGTGGCTCAGACGGTAAAGAATCTGCCTGCAATATGGGAGACCTGGGTTCAAAGATGTCCTGGAGAAGGGAATGGCTACCCACTCCACCATTCTTGCCTGCAGAACTCCATGGACAGAGGAGCCTGGCAGGCTGTAGTCCATGGGGTCACAAAAGAGTTGGACATGACTGAGCAACCAACATTTAATATATAATACTTTTTGATACAGCTGTACTGAACTTCCCACCTGTTTAAAGTGGTATGAATAACTGAGAAAAGTCAGAGAGATACCTTGATAATTTGTGATCTCATTAATATACTTCTTTCTATGAAATATATTTAGTCTGTTAATTCATACATCAAAAAAAAAAAATTAAGCGTAAGGTAGACCATCATCAACATATCCTTTATCACCACTTCCAAACAGAGCAGGTAAAACCCTTGTAGACATATGGTTTATTGAATTTCTCATTAAAATTGCATGTGTTCCTTAATGTCATGTAAATGACTCCTTAGTCTAGTGTTTACTGAAAGGAGCAAGTGTGCTCTAGGCACAGTATCAGTTTGAGTGGAAATCTGTGCAGAATAATTTCCATTTAGTTTTCACTGAAATGTGTCCAGTTAAAGGAAAAATGGTAGGAGCTACAAACGAATTTTAATGTTACTGTTAACTTAAAAATACTAAGTCCTGCATCAGAATTGGTGGGACCGATATTCATGTTGAGATGTTTAAAACAGGGCTGTGTTAAATTTGAAACTACTTAAGTTTTCTTTCATATGTGACAATGAATGGATTTATCATCATGAACTGAGATTTGCTTTGTGTGGTGAATTTTTTTCACCATTCCCACATTCACTTTATTGTGTGGCATATTTTTTAAAGCAGAAAATAATAACTTTATGACATCCGTAGACAACACATAGTCTTAAATATATGGTTCCTGTTTTCTTTAGTTGTTTGCCTTGTCTCCAGAAAAGGAAGTTCAGCATTTTTAGCTGTTATAGCAGCATTTTTATTAATTTGAGTATCAATTAGTATATTCTGTTTCCTGCAAGTGCCAGTGTGTTTGTCATTGGATATTTTTGTTGAGAAATGTGTTTACCTGTTTATTTTGTGAGTTGTAAAGAAAAACTTGTTTCAGCTTTGAGCTGACTAATTCTTAAAACCAGCCGTTTGTACTGATGTAAAAACCAAAACACTGAGGGGAAGATTGCCGCAATCTTAAATATCTGAGAGATTTTGGAAGCATTTTTGCAAATTTCTCTGCTCTCAAATTTAACTTGTGTGTGACATTTACAGGGATGTTGTGGAGACGATAGTGGTCTCATGGAAGTAGAGGGAGCTCATTCAGCACGGACGATGAGTATTAATGCTGCAGAGTTAAAACAGCTTCTACAAAGCAAAGAAGAAAGTCCAGAAAATTTGTTCCTTGAACTAGAGAAGCTTGTTTTGGTAAAAAAAAGAAAAACAAAAAAACCAGAAACAAAAACAGCTCCTTCCTAAGACATACTTTCTTCTCAATTTGACTAGTACAAGTTTTCCTAGTGACTTTTAAAAATAGTGACCTCTCAGTTGGGTATTTATGCTCTGAATTAATGATTTGGAGTGAAGTCCTCCATACTATTATGAATTTTAAGGAGTACATGAAGGCAGTACTTTTTGAATGATCTATTGTTTGAATGCAGAGTGCCCCCTGATACCATTACTTAGAAATAAAATGGCAAGTGTTTTTGGCGTTTGTTTTACTTTAATATGTATAATAGTGCTAATTTCTTGATGGTGTTCCAAATTTCTTAGTAATGGAATACCACCTTTTCTACTAAAGAGTCAGTAGATTATGGGCATACATGTTCAAGTTTTACCTGCATTTTCTTATTCTGCTTTTGTTTGTATCTAGGAGCATTCAAAAGATGATGACAGTCTGGATTCTCTGTTGGACAGTGTGGTTGGACTTAAGCAGATGCTAGAGTCATCAGGTGATCCTCTACCTCTTGGTGACCAGGATGTAGAACCAGTACTTTCAGCTCCAGAATCTCTCCAGAATCTGTTTAACAACAGGTAAAACAAGCAGTGTTTTGTGGTTGAGTAGATAGTGGGAAACATGCAGATGGCTGGGATCTAGAAGAGGCCAGCAAATTATTTTCTGTAAGGGCTTCCCAAGTGGCACAGTGGTAAAGAATCTGCCTGCCAGTGCAGGAGATGCTAGAGACAGAGTTTGACCCTTGGGTCAGGAAGATTTCCCTAGAGTAGGAAATGGCAGCCCACTCCAGTATTCTTGCCTGGAAAATACCATGGACAGAGGAGCCTGCACAGCGCAGCACACACGTGAGGGCTAGGCAAGAAAAATCTAGACTTTGCAGGCCACACTCAGTCTCTGCTGCACACACTTCTATAGCTTTTTGCTTGTTTCTTTTGGTTTTCTTTAAAAAGCTTTAAAAATATGGAACCCATTCCTAGGTTGCAGGCTATTCAAAAGCAAGTTGGCCAAATAGAGTCATAGTTTACTGATCCCTGGTCTAGAGGCTATGCCTCTTGATCTTTGGAGCACTGTCCTTCTAGAGATAATGAGTGTTTAATGTGGTGAAATTATTCTCTAAATTTAGAAAAATTGCACATTGGTATACTGTTATAAATTTGGCTTTTTGGAAAGAAAGCTAGGTCTCTGTTTTATTTTATTGAAAAATCAAAATTTGTTACAAAAGGATTAATTTCCAAGTTGCTAGTTTTTAAGGATACTTAATTCTTAAGTAGTTTTTTGAAGGAGTCTTTTTAGAAGTGCTAATTTTGCTAATATTTTAGAGGGTAATATTTTTAATTCTGTTGTTCACAGGTTTTACTTAGAAGTTAAGCCAAAATACTTGATTTTGGAATTCTGCTTTTTAAGAAATACTTTTTCTATTCTAGAACTGCATATGTGCTAGCTGATGTCATGGATGATCAGTTGAAATCTATGTGGTTCACTCCATTTCAGGCTGAGGAGATTGATACAGATCTGGATTTGGTATAATTTTATTACTAAATATTTAGGGAAAAATTGTTGGGTTTTTTTTGTTTCTTTGCATGTTGTTAGCACTAAAATAGATGACATTTTATGGCTGTCAAAAGTCTGTCTCAGGATTATACTGCACTATTTTTATGTCCGATGCCCACTTAATGGTGTCCAGGACTATTTTTTTTTATGGTACTGATTTTGCCTCTTTCTAATTAATGGTCTGTATATTTGAGAATGAGGGAAAAATCATGTTTTTGCATAAGTACTCTGAAGCACTTTGGTTTCTTATATTTGTAGGATAGAGAATAGTATCTGACAAAATTATAATGGATTTCTGTATTGGGGTTTAAGGAGAATAGGTTGTGGTATCTGCTCTTAATTTAGGGAAATGTAAAAAGACATTTGCTAAAGGAATATAGTGCGAACAGGAATTGACATTCATTAACTTAATACTGTATAGATAAAAGTATAAACAAAGATTTTAAAGAAGTCTGTTTTATGCTTCTCATAGATGTATTAGGGAGGATGATGGCAGCCACAACTTTGGTCTTTTAGGTTTAATTAATGTGGATAAAACCTAAGTTAAACATAATTTTCATTCTCTGAAAGTTGACTTCGGTTGGAACCTCATTAAATTCATTAAACTTGGGGATCTGTGGTACAGAATTCTTTTATAACATAGTGATGTACAAGGCTTGTGGAGTGTGTTATTTCAGATTCTTTTGGAAAGTTCTGGAGATACTCCATTGTTAATTTATATAGAGAAACCCTGAGTTCTTTGTCAGGCAGCAAAGATCTCAGACTAATAGTCCTCCTTTGAATAAGAATGCTAACTTCCCACCCCCAACCCCTGAAATAAAAGCAGCTGAATTCCTAAGACTTTTTTTTTTAAACTACCAATGGTGTTGCTTTTTGAAAAGATGAAGGAAAGAGGCTGACCTGTAATTTCTTATGAGAATCAAATATAGTTTATAGGAAATTGGAATTGCTATATTCAAATGTTACATTAATAGTTACATTTAAAGTATAATGCTGCATGAATATGCTGCATTTAAGGTCTGTTTTTCATTTTGTTTCGTTTTTATGACTGCAGGTAAAGGTTGACTTAATTGAGCTCTCTGAAAAATGTTGTAGTGACTTTGACTTACACTCAGAATTAGAGCGCTCGTTTCTGTCAGAGCCATCATCTCCTGGAAGAACCAAGACAACTAAAGGATTCAAACTTGGGAAGCACAAGCACGAGACCTTTATAACTTCAAGGTAAAATATACTTTGCTGAAGATCTTGATTGGAATCAAGTAAGGTTATTTATTTTAGTGTAATTTAAAACACGTGACTATTAAAGGGAAAAGGACACTGATGTAATATTTGAGTCATAAATATCATCTTGAATTTTTTTAAAAGATAATAATTTGGCCAGGACATACCTGATCCATTTGTTATATTATTAGACTTTATGAGAGTTTAGAAGATTTGAAAAAGAGTGAACTGGGTTATTTCTTAAAAGTTGTAGTCATATCAGTAAAATGTTGAGTACCATTCTTCACTTGTTTTCTTGTTTCCCTGGAAGGTAGCAGGGATATTTGCAAATTTAACACGATTAGGATAAGAAATAATTGATAGTGCAGTTTTCAGTATTGCAAAGATTGACTTATGTTTTCGCTGGAAATGTGTAAAAGAGAGGTGTTCATGGAATGCTTTTGTTTTAATAGTGGAAAATCTGAATACATTGAACCTGCCAAGCGAGCTCATGTTGTGCCACCACCAAGAGGAAGGGGCAGGGGAGGCTTTGGACAGGGTATACGACCCCATGATATTTTTCGTCAGAGGAAACAGAACACAAGCAGACCACCGTCTATGCATGTGGATGACTTTGTTGCAGCTGAAAGTAAAGAAGTGGTCCCTCAAGATGGGATACCACCACCAAAACGGCCACTCAAAGTGTCGCAGAAGATCTCCTCTCGTGGTGGATTTTCAGGCAATCGGGGAGGACGGGGTGCTTTTCACAGTCAGAATAGGTTTTTCACACCACCTGCTTCAAAAGGTAACTACTTTTTTTTTTAACTTTGAATTTTTATTTTGTACTGGAGTGTAGCCATTTAACCATGTTTTGGTAGTTTCAGGTGAATAGCAAAGGGACTCAGCCACATATATACATATGTCCATCCTCCCCCAAACCCCTCTCCCATCCAGGCGGGCACAGAATGTGGAGCAGAGTTCCATGTGCTGTATAGTAAGTCTTTGTTGGTTATCCATTTTCAATACAGCAGTGTGTCCATGACGTTCCCAGAGTCCCTAACTGTCCCTCCCCCGCAACCTTAAGTTGTTTTTCTGAGTCTGAGTCTCCTGTTTTGTAAGTGAGTTCATTTGTATCATTTCTTGTTAGATTCCCCATATAAGGGGATATAATATTTCTTCTCCTCTGTCTGACTCACTTCACTCAGTATGACACTCTAATTCCATCCATGTTGCTGCAGGTGGCATTATCTTACTCCTTTTAATGGCAGTAATATTCCATTGTGTATATATGTGTGTATATGTATGTGTGTGTGTATATATCTGTATACACACACACACCATGTATATATGTATGTATGTATGTGTATGTGTATGGGCTTCCCAGGTGGCGCTAGTGGTAAAGACCTGCCTGCCAATGCAGAAGATATAGGAGACACAGATTCAATCCCTGGGTCAGAAAGGTCTCTTGGAGTAAGAAACGGCAACCCACTCCAGTATTCTTGCCTGGAAAATTCCATGGACAGAGAAGCCTGGAGGGCTGTAGTCCATAGGGTTGCAGAGAATCGGACGCGACTTAGCACGCACACACACACGTACACACATACGTACCGCATCTTTATCCAGTCCTCTGTTGATGGACAATTAGGTTGCTTCCATGTCTTAACTATTGTAAACAGTGCTGCAGTGAACATTGGGGTGCACGTGTCCTTTCAGATCATGTTTTTCTCCAGATATATGCCCAGGAATGGCATTGCAGAGTCATATGGTAGCTCTTTTTCAACTTTTTAAGGAACCTCCATGCTGTTCTCCATAGTGGCTGTACCAGTTTACATTCCCGCCAGCTGTGTAGGGGGTTCCTTTCTCTCCACACCCTCTCCAGCATTTGTTGTTTGTGGATTTTTTGATGACAGCCATTCTGACTGGTATGAGGTGATACCTCACTGTAGTTTTGATTTCCATTTCTCTAATAACTAGTGATGCTGAACATCTTTCTCCATGCCTGTCAGACATCTGTATGTCCACTTTGGAGAAATGTCTCTCCAGGTCTTCTGCCCATTTTTTGAGTGGATTGTTTGTTTTGATGCTCTTAAGTGTCATAAGCTGTTTGTAAATTTTGGAGACTAAGCTAAAGGTAACTATTTAATATATGTTTTCTAATGAGTTCTACCAGTATTAGACTGTTGAATAGAAGTGATTCAAATAAAGTATTTTTTTGTTGCTATAATTAAGCTAGATCTAGACCAATGGTACCATTTGCAAAGTACTTTATTGGATGGGAAAAAATCTTTTTTTAAAAATTAATTTATTTTTTAATTAAAGGATAATTACTTTACAGAATTTTGTTGTTTTCTGTGAAAAAAATCTTCTTTTAAGTTAACTTTTGATTAACTACATAATTACTGTTGAGCTTAAAAAAAGTCTTGCCTAACTTTTTTCCTATTTGCATTGAAAATTGTGTGTATCCTTTCTAAATAATATCCATACATTATTTTCACAGTTGTCCTTACCAACAGTTCCCTTAAGATTGTTCTGTGTAGTTCATCATCGATTCTTTTATCTGCGTGCTTCCTAATGTTATATTTAATCTATTTTCAATGTTTCAAGATTTTAGAACCTGAATTTCTACAGTATAAACTTACAGAAATTATATTCTACTAGTGGATGATGACAGGTTTTCATGCTTTTGAGTTGAGAGGATGAGAGCCAAAGATAATAGATATTTACAGTAATAGTGAACACATAGCTGTGTTAGGAACTATTTTAAACACTTGACATATAATACTCTCATCAGCCTCATGAGGTAGATTCTTTTAGTACCCTCAGTTAACAGAAGGGAAAACTTGTCAGTTAGCTGACCAGGACACATAAAATATAACAGGCAGAACTAGTATTTGAACCCTGGCAGTCTGGTTCCAGAGCCTCTGCTTCTGACTGTATATAATGCTGCCACTCTTACCTGTATTTCATGTACAAAATTCCATATTTGCTCTTCCATTGCTTTTGAAAATTTAAGAAAAACATGTCATATCTTCCTTAATCCAGTTGAAGAGTTGTGGTAAAAGTACATTTTGATTGTGTTGTCTATGTTTAGGAAACTACAGTCGTCGGGAGGGAACAAGAGGCTCCAGTTGGAGTGCTCAGAATACTCCTCGAGGAACTTACAATGAAAGTCGTGGAGGCCAGAGCAATTTTAACAGGGGTCCTCTTCCACCATTACGACCACTTAGTTCCACAGGTACACGCTCTTCCTTCTTGCTGTTGCTGAGGAGGAGGGAGGCGAATCATCCTTTCCAGATTGTTGAATGTCATATATTCTCATTCTGGGAGAGAATATTTTAGAATGTAGGCATATAATTCTGAAGTCTGTGTAATTTTATGTCTGTGAGTGAGTGCCCAGTGTACATATTCTGTATAAATTCTCAAAATTTTAGATTCTGAACTGTGTGTATAATCTGAGTGGTTTCATGTTGACTAAACTGAGATATCTTCATGGAGTATACAGTTTGATTCTTCAACAACGCAGGTTTGAACTGCAAGGGTTGTCCATTTTTATAGGCAGGTTTTTTTTTAACAGTAAATATGGTTCATGGTTTGAAATAAGGATGCAGAGGAACCTCTGGATATGAGGGCTAACGTAAATTATATTGGATTAACCCTCGAGTTGTTCAAGGGTCAATTATTTTCTTTTCTGTTACAGGATGATCTTATGTATGTAATATATAACCTTTTGTTCCCCTCTAAAACATTCCTATATCAAGTCTGAAATTCTCTGGTCAGATATAGCTTTTGGTTTCAAATGCACTTTTTTTTTTTGGACCACACCATGAGGCATGGGAGATCTTAATTTCCCCTATCTGTGCCCTTGCAGTGGAAGCGCAGATTGTTAACCACTGGACTGCCAGGGAAGTCCCAAATACACATTTTTAAAATAATAGCTTTATTTGAGATGTAATTCTTGGTTTAGACAATTTAACGATTTAAAGTGGTCTTCAACACAGTCACAGAACTTGCACTTGAATATTAAAAGGAGCAAGCAGTAGTCTTGGTTTGAGTGTGGTGTCCCAGCTTTGTATTTATATAATGGGAAAGGGAAAGATGTTGCAACTGAAAATCATATTCTTTCTTTTACAGGCTACCGCCCAAGCCCTCGTGACCGTGCTTCCAGAGGTCGTGGGGGGCTTGGGCCTTCCTGGGCAAGTGCAAATAGTGGCAGTGGAGGCTCGAGAGGAAAGTTTGTTAGTGGAGGCAGCGGTAGAGGTCGCCACGTACGGTCCTTTACACGATAAATATTCTTGGGAACATCCTAAGTGCATATGAACATTTCACAAGGACAGTAAAAACAAGACATTGGAGGACCAATTTAGGCTTAGCAGTTACCTGGATACATCTGAGAGAATATTTTTATCTGAAGAAAGCAAATTTTGTTTGATACCTAACACAAGATTTCAATAAAAATGGAAACTTTGTATGTATGTTTGTATATATTTTGTTCTCTTCTTAAATGGCTGTTTAGGAAATTTCCTAGGTTAAAAATGAACAGTGAAATGACGGTTTTGTTTTAGTGTGTATCTCGCCTATACCACAGACGTCCTCGATACTTTCTTAGCTTACGGTACCCTTTACTGTTTCAGTTGTATTACAGTATACCTCGGCCAAAAGAAGTGTCTAATAATTCCATTTATTAGGCTATTAGGTCCAAACAATAAGAATTTATGTCCTGACCACAACTAATTGTGGTTGCTACACAATTTCTCAAACCTTAGAATCAGCTTAAACACTGCCAATATTCTGTTCCACTGTGCTTTTTGTATAGTACTTACCTCAACTGCGGAAAGTCCAGTTTTGCAAAGACATACTGTCATGGAAAGGATGCGGTCTAATGTTGAAGATGTAAACTACCTCGAGCTAGCATTTTGTGTCGTGTGCAACAGCTGTGTTCTACGCAGAAATTTAAAATGTCCTGTGGCACACCTATTAATTTCCTAGGGTAACCGAGTGCACAGTTTTGGAAACCTTTTGGCTGTACAAAAAGAAACATGACATTCTCCTTTATGCTAGGTAGAAATGCGTATGTGCTTTGTGTTTTAGCTTTATACCTACTTATACTATTTTATTATGCAGTTTTTTAGAACCTAAAATAAGGCACATCCTAATACTGTTATTTCGGGAATCAGACATCTAATAAAATCTGTACTTTATATATACAGAAATAAAATTTACACTTTGAGAAAATAGTCATATTTTTCCCAAGAGATAACATACTGAGTTTATATAATCTGGCATAAAATATAGAGTTCTCATAAACAATGAAGGAGTGTATGAGTCTCATTCCATCCCTTTATCACACTGTTTCGTCAAAACTGTTTGTGAGTGAATAGAAAATTTGCTTGCTAGGAAAACCCTGGAGTAAAGCTCAATTCTAAAGATATTTAAATGAAAGATAATGGAAATCTTTTCATAACTAGTGGCCTCAGAAACCCAAGATAACCTAAACCCCTTTTAATCCTGAAACTAATAAACTCATCTTCTCTAAATACACATTTTTCACATTGGATAGAAATTGAAGTTTGTCCCTAATGTCTGACACAAATATATGTAAAAATAATTGTTTAAATAGTTGTATTTCTTGGACTCCCTGGTGGTCCAGTGGTTAAGAATCCGCTGGCCAATGTAAGGGACATGAGTTAAGTCCTTGCCCGAGGGCAACTAAGCTCATATTCCACAACCACTGAAACCCTTATGCTCTCGAGCCCATGCTCTGCAACAGAGAGGCCAACACAGTGAGAAGCCTGCACTCTGCAGCTAGAGAGGAGCCCTCGCTGGCCACAACTAGAGAAAGCCTGTGTGCATCAGTGAACTCCCAGTGCAGCCAAAAAAAAAAAAAAAGTGAGCCAGATAGGTGCTGGGCGATGGTTCTTGTCGTATACATTTAGATTTGTGTGTAGGACCTCATAGCTTCAAAAATGAACGTCAGATTTATGTGTACTTTGGTAGAATAGTTTTATATGTTATTTGTATAACCTTTTTACATAAGAGATTTTAGAAGAAGTTTTAGTGTTTAGAAATTAATGAAAAACTTGAAATACCTTTGAGGATAAGATACTCTATTAGTAACACAAGGAGTTGACAGAATGATTTATACTTGTTTTGTAAGAAGGAGAAAAAAATGCTCCGAAATATTGCTATGCTTTATTTAGAAGCGGTGTTGCTGGTAGTAATCAGGGTGTGTGAAGCAGCACTAGGTCCAGTTTAGTTTTATTGCTTAGTGTAAAAAAATGGCAAAAACATCGAGATTGAGAACGTAGGAACAAGAGTATGTTTTCTAAGTGTCTGCTGTGTTCCATGTTCCCTAGTACAGTCTAGGGAATATAAGGACGAATAAAATGCAGTTTCTAACCCCCAAAAGTTCATAATCTAGTAGAAAATCACCTAAGCAAGTTTGTGTGTGTGTAGTTTTTTGTCGTCTTCTAAAAAGTAAGTAGGTGAGTGTATGAACATGGAACAACTTGGAATTCTTGAATAATCCAGCTAATACATTTCAAACTGATTTTATTATTGAGTTTTTGAAGTAAGTATATGTTTAAAATAGCCAAAGGAACAAAAGAAAAGACTTGATATTAACAGTTATACTTGTTAGACCATACATAACATCTTTGGAATTGTTTGTATAAAGACTAGTTAGGATGGAAAAGTTAGATGCATGTGATCTTTATTTTTAAATTAAAAGGACAGATTGGGAAGTAATGAACAAGACCTTACAAACATCCTGTAAATTCATGAGCTAGAGAAAAGGATGCAAACTCTTGAAGTATTAGCAGTGGCCTTGAAAGTAACAGAAATGAGAGAAGAGGACCAGGTGAAGAAGAGAGAACTGGGGAAGCGTGGCAGTTGACACTTTGGCCTTGGCACGAGGGAGAAAGCCAGGAGACTTAGTTGGAGGTGGTGGCTCTGGAGAGGGCCTGCTGCGTTAAACTACTCTTCAGCTTCACCTGGTTGCTACCTTGGAAAACTGACAGATCCAAAGATGATGCATCTTCTAAAGAAATTTCTTTAATGTTTTGTTTTAAAATTAAAAAAATACTAATTGTGTTTTAAAAAAACACAAAATTTGCCATCTTAACCACATTTTAGTGTAGAGTTAAGTGTGTGTGCTCAGTCATGTCTGACTCTTTGCAACCCTATAGACTGTAGCCTGCCAGGCTCCTCTGTCCATGGAATTTTCCAGGCAAGAATACTGGAGTGGGTTGCCATTTCCTTCTCCAGAGGATCTTCCCGACCCAGGGATGGAACCTGCATCTCTTGTGTCTGCTGCATTGGCAGGCGGATTCTTTACCACTAGCGCCACCGGGGAAGCCCAGGACCTTTTTTTCATTTTGCTCATGTGAAATCCATTAAACAACAGCTTCCGAATCCCTTCTTCCTCCAGCCCCTGGCACCCACCATTTTTCTCTTTTGTCTCTGAATTTAACTATGTAACTCATAAGTGGCATTTGTCTTTTTTATTTAGCATGATGTCCACAATGTTCATCCATTGTGTAATACATGTCAAAATTTCCTTCTGTATAAGGCTGAACAATATTCCATTGTATGTATATGCCACATTTTGTTTATTCATCTGTCAATAAGACATTAGAGTTGCTTCCACTTGGCTATTATGAATAATGCTGCTGCTATGAATGTGGGTATACAAATACCTGCTCAAGATCTTACTTTGAATTCTTGAGTGTATACACAGAAGCGGGACTGCTGGGTCATATAGTAGTTCTTTTTATAAGTTTTTTAGGGCTTTCCATACTGTTTTCAATAGTGCCTGTACCATTTTGCACTTCTACCAACACGAAGATTGTAGTTTGTCCACGTTACTCACCAAGACTTTAAATTCAAAAGACCGATTCATTATCTAGTTTTGCCAACATGGGGACACCCTCCTTGACAAATGCATGAAATCCTTCCATTCATTGTAACACTTTGTGCTGAAAACATGTGTTCCCAAGTTTCAGTTGTGAGACCCCTGTTCTCAGCCCTAATTCCTGAACCTCATCTACATTCCCCATTGGCTGGGGGCGGATAATCCAATTACAGCTCAGGACTAGGGTGGGCATGCCCACAAAATGGTGCAGCTCCCGGGACCTCTGGGCTGGAAGACTTCAGGACAAGGACCCCAGATGGACACTGCTGCCTTGGGATGACTTCTTGCCTTCTCACTGCACCCCCTCCCCCACCCCATGCCGGTCCTCTTCGCTGGACTTTCCGTCACCCTCGGGTTCCCTGGAGCCTCCAGACTCCACGAGGTCTCTGCTCACACTTACGTAACACACTCACCCACCATCTTCGCGCTGCTGATTCATGCACACAACTACTGCTTTTCAACACACTAACGTGTCACACAACATCATAAGCCTAAAGATCTTGATTTGAGGACAGTCCCAAGGCCACGATTTGCCAGGCTCTGCGCTGCCCTTGCGGAGAAGGCAATGGCACCCCACTTCAGAACTCTTGCCTGGAAAATCCCATGGATGGAGGAGCCTGGAAGGCTGCAGTCATGGGGTCGCTGAGGGTCGAACATGACTGAGCGACTTCACTTTCACTTTTCACTTTCATGCATTGGAGAAGGAAATGGCAACCCACTCCAGTGTTCTTGCCTGGAGAATCCCAGGGATGGGGAAGCCTGGTGGGCGGCCGTCTATGGGGTCACACAGAGTCGGATACGACTGAAGCGACTTAGCAATAGCGCTGCCCTTGCGGAGAAGGCAATGGCACCCCATTCCAGTACTCTTGCCTGGAAAATCCCATGGATGGAGGACCCTGGTGGGCTCCAATGGGGTCACGAAGAGTCGGACATGACTGAGCGACTTCACTTTCATTTTTCACTTTCATGCATTGGAGGAAATGGCAACCCACTCCAGTGTTCTTGCCTGGAGAATCTCAGGGACGGGGAGCCTGGTGGGCTGCCGTCTATGGGGTCGCACAGAGTCGGACACGACGGAAGCGACTTAGCAGCAGCAGCAGCAGCAGCGCTGCCCTTGAGACTGGCGGAGCTTGGCCGCTGTGCTGAGTCGGGCAGGCGCCCTGCCTTCAGCCGGGTGCGCTTGGCTGGAGGACGGTGCGCCCGGCTCCCCAGCAGGACGCCCATCTCGGCTTGGAGACTCATGATAGCAGCGGGGTTCGGGAATGTTCTCTCCCGACACGAGTCCTGACGAGCCACACCTGCAGGTCTCCCCCACTGACCAGCCGTCTAGTACAGAGCCGGGCGCACGGATCTTGGTCTGGAGCGTGATGGCCGCTCCTTCTCGCCTACGTTGACAGGCTAAGTCACTGTCCTTCGCTTGGGAACCACCGCAGCCTCGCTGTAGTCTCGAGGCTTCCAGTCCGGGAAACTGTGGAGAGCTCCGGGGGCCGGAGGTGGACTCTAGGGCAGGCGGTACAGGCCTGTGGCCAGAGAGCAAGACTTTCTTTTCATTTAAAAATAACTTTCTTTTCGTTTAATAATATCTATCTTAATGGATGTGCTGGTGACTCTTAAAGAGAAAGCCAAAAATCTAGATTATTGATGTGTGATCAGTTTTCAAGTATGGCAATTCAAATTAAATAATTTAAAACATTATTTGAGCCTAACTAATGTCATGGGAAATGGATGGGGAAACAGTGGAAACAGTGGCTGACTTTATTTTTGGGGCTCCAAAATCACTGCAGATGGTGACCGCAGCCATGAAATTAAAAGACACTTACTCCTTGGAAGGAAAGTTATGACCAACCTAGATAGCATATTCAAAAGCAGAGACATTACTTTGCTAACAAAGGTCTGTCTAGTCAAGGCTATGGTTTTTCCAGTGGTCATGTATGGATGTGAAAGTTGGACTGTGAAGAAAGCTGAGCGCTGAAGAATTGATGCTTTTGAACTGTGGTGTTGGGAAGACTCTTGAGAGTCCCTTGGACTGCAAGGAGATCCAACCAGTCCATCCTAAAGGAGATCAGTCCTGGGTGTTCTTTGGAAGGACTGATGCTAAAGCTGAAACTCCAATACTTTGGCCATCTCATGTGAAGAGTTGACTCATTGCAAAGACTCTGATGCTGGGAGGGATTGGGGGCAGGAGGAGAAGGGGATGACAGAGGATGAGATGGCTGGATGGCATCACCGACTCAATGGACATGAGTTTGGGCAAACTCCTGGAGTTGGTGATGGACAGGGAGGCCTGGCGTGCTGCAATTCATGAGGTCACAAAGAGTCGGACACAACTGAGCAACCGAACTGAACTGAACTCAATGTGCAGGACAGGATGCTGTGAAGAAGTACTTTGGAGTTAAATTTCTCTGCTCTGCCTACCTCACTGGATTTTGGAAGTTAAGGTACACATCTGACTTTTTAAAAAAGTCAGGACTTGGTGCTTTCACTGCTGTAGCCCAGGTTCAATCTTTGGTCAGGGAATGAAGGTCCTGCACATGGCATAGCAAAAAATAAATAGAAACAAACAAACAAAAAAACCAAGAATATATAATAAATACACTAGCCAGAATAGGGTCATTACAAAATAACACTTTGAGGATACCTCAGTGTGGGGCGCGAGCTCCGCCCGTGGCAAAGGTCATGAGGAAGGAGGCTTGACATACGCAAAGGCGGGATCAAGCCTCAGGAGTCTCCCTGGAAATTCTCGAGCAATCTACCCCCCAAACCAGAGTCTGCCTACTTTCTGCTTTGTGCTTTCACCTACACCTCTGACTTTACGGGGGGCTGTCCCCCACTACCTCTCTGAAAAAGAGTTAGCTTACAGCTGCAGTTAATAATTCCTGGGTGTGACAGTGTTTCAACCTACAAACTCCCTTGGAAGTCCTCTAGCCTGCCTGAATAGGTTTTTCCGGCCACATGTGATTGCTCAGAGCCTCCAAACTGTGAGAGGCATGAGATGTTCTAAACTGTCTAAATACAGATTCCTTTGAGCAGTTAAAAGATTGATTAGAAATTGTATTGGTGAAGGGATTCTCACTTGTTGGGCCAATGTTTGCTGCTAAGTCTCCATATCCCTTACCTGCTGTGTCCCTGGCAGTGTATTGATTAATATAATTGGTGTAAATAGTAGCTTTAATGTTTGTAACCTGGGACCCTTGAATTAATTCTTTTTCTTGTTATAGCCCACCACACCTTTGCTCTGTAGGAATGCAACTTTATCTAATGCTTTTTGGAGGCTGGCGCCTGACTTTAGAATAATCACCTTTAGAGGAAAAGGCCTCCGGGCCAGAAGATGATGCAAATCACCTAAACTTTTGCATATGATAAGTTTGCAGGAAGAAAGCCTGGCTTGCTGCAGGACTCTACCCCTTCCCCCATTATCCTCTATGCATAACTTAAGGTATAAAAACTACTCTGGAAAATAAAGTGCGGGCCTTGTTCACCGAAACTTGGTCTCACCATGTCGTTCTTTCTCTTACCTTCTGGCTGAATTATTCAGCCTCTTTTCTCCACTGAATTTCTTCACTGAGCTATCCTCATTCTATTACTCTTTATATCCTTAATTAACGTTTAATTAAGCAGTTGTTTCCTGATCCTCGGCGACGCCGTCCCCGCTTCGAATACCCTGGATCCACCGGGGCTGGTCCCCGGCACCTCAGTTCAGTTCAGTTCAGTCTCTCAGAAGTGTCTGACTCTGCTAGACTAATTTAGGGTCCTCTGGATTCATTGTTTACTTTAAATAAGAAATCAGAAGGAATTCATTTGTAAGCCAAAGTCATCTATAGCAAATATCATCCCAAAACTGCTCCATAAGTGTGTGGAATTTTAAAAAGCTGCTTCTCTCCCAAACTCATTTTAATGAAAAGACATAAAAAATTGGAAATGTAAAAGGGTAGGCACTAGTCCTGACTTTCCTGTTCATTAACTTGCTATGTGATACGAACAAATTATCAGTGGGGCCTCTATTTTGTTCCATACTCTTAAGTATAAAATGGGATTCATGTGATAAACCATAATGGAAAAGAATATGAAAAAGAATGTATATTTGTCATATAGGTGAGTCACTTTTATGTACACCAGTAATTAACAGAACATTGTAATTCAACCATACTTCAGTAAAAAAATAAAAAAGTAAAGTACAATTCAGAATGTGTATACTGGAGAGGATGAATCAGAAGAGATGTTATTATAGATATTTATTGTACAACTGAAGTACAAAGTAGCAGTCCAAAATTGAGGAAATGTAGTGACTAAGAGACAAGTAGAATAAACACAACTGAAAAAGGAAGGGTATGCCATGAAAAGGAGGTATTCAAATTATTTTCCCCCCTCTCCATTCCCCCTCGTAGAAATGTTCAGCTGTGATGCTGGTGTTGGCTCATCAATTAGCCAATATTATCAAAACTCTAAAGTTATTTAAAAATTAGAAGTTATTTTTTGCTTTTACTTTTTTTTTATTCCTTTTACTTTCAATAGTTCTAAGTTAACTGAACCTGAGGACACAGTATAATGTCCTTATAAAAAGTATTTGTGATAACATTTTAATATTTAATTAATGATTAAAGAAGGAAAGGAACTAAAATTTACCACCTTTCTGCTCCAAAGATATCTGTATCCATAGAATTGCCTGGATAAAGAGTTTTAATTTATTTTTCTTTTTGGGGGGCCACACCTCACAGCTTGTGGTATCTTAGTTCCTTGACCAGGGATTGAACCCTGGCCATGGCAGTGAAAACACTGAGTCCTAGCCACTGGATTGCTAGGGAATTCTCCAGGATGACTTTTTTCAAAAACTGTTTTCATTATCTTGTCCACATTCAGAGTCATGGCTTCATTGTTTACTTGTTCGTTAAATTTTTTGTTCTTGGGGTCATGGCTTTAGATAGCACCATTACATGCTGATTCCTCTAAATTTCCAACCTAGACCTCTCCTATGTTGCCCCAGATTTGCACCTTGACATCTCCACCAGTGTCTAGTAAGCACTTCAAATCTGGACTATCCAAACTGAACTCACATTCCCTTCATGGTAACTACTCCTCTGCTAATTTCATTTTCTCAATAAATGGCGACTCCATCTTCCTGTTTCTCAAGCCTAAAACCTTAGTCATTTTTATTTACTCCTTTTCTCATACACTCTACCTCTGATTTGGCCTCTACCTTCAAAACATATCTTGACTGTAACTGTTACCACCTCTGCTGCAGCCACGCAGGGCTAAGCCACCATTGTTTCTTGTCGCAATTATGTAAATAGTCTCCTAACTCAGCTCAAAACCCTCCCATTTCAGAATAAATGCCAGAGTCCTTATAATGATCCACAAGTTTCTACGTGATTTCTCCCTACCTTGTTATCTCTTTGACTTCATCGACTACTCTTTCAACTCTGAACTCTGCTTCAGCCACCAAATCCTCTGTGCTCCTACTGCCCCTAAGTACCTGATTACCAAGGGACCTTTGTTGAGGGAGGCTTTCCCTGGTTACCTTATCTAAAATTTCAATACCCTCCATCTCTGCTTTACTCTTCATACCACTTTTCATTATCTAACAGTATATATTAAATAATTTATTTACTTTTATATTATTAAAAATAATTTACTTATTTATCTATGCTCTTTATTGATTGTCCATTAGAAAGCAAAGTTGCATAAAGATAGGGATTTTTATCTGTTTTACCCACTGCTATATCCCCGAGTGGGCTTCCTTTGTGGCTCAGGTGGTAAAGAATCTGCCTGCAATGTAGGAGACTCAGGTTCAGTCTCTGGGTTGGGAAGATCCCCTGGAGAAGGGAATGGCAACCCATTCCTGTATTCTTGCCTGGAGAATTCCATGGACAGAAGAGCCTGGTGAGCTATAGCCCATGGGGTCACAAAGAGCTGGACACGACTGAGTGACGAACACACATATCCCCCAGCACCTATAGTGACTGGCACAAAGTTAACCTGTGACTGAAATGCAGACAATTACAAATCATTTATGTAATAAATAATGTTAGTACTGAGAAATAGTTGTATTCTTTCTGACTAAAATGGCAGATATCTTTTTAAGCCATTTTAATCTAATATAATAAAATAATAAGTGAAGTAAAATATTCAAGATGATAATTTTTATTAGAAAGAATAAAAAGTAAGGTTGATTTCTTCCCCCTTACAGACAATACCTATAAAACATAAATAAGTTGAAATTTACTCTTTCAAATAAAAGTATTTTATTTGCTATGTTCCAACTAGGACTGTATTTCTTTTGGATTATACTCATCACTCATAGCTTTGCTTTTTGTCCTTATCTTTACCGTAGAAAATTAGCCCAAGCTTTTAAACTATGAACACAGAAATTTATGCTGTTATATAAGTAATAACATCTTTATTAAAAACACTAATTTTACCAAAATAAGGTCTAAAAACTGTAACAATGTATTATATAAAAAAAGATAGCTACTCTACTACAATTTGGTAAAATTTAATACTAAATGATAAAAATTATTCTATTTACACACTTTTAAGTGTTTTGTTCAAACTGGAATATTTTTCTACATACTACAGATGGTGTCCTGGTTTGGAGATAGTTTCACATTAAAGGGGCCAAGACCTATGTATTTCTAACTAGTCACTGTATTAAAAGGTGTGTGTGCATGCTAAGGCGCTTCAGTCGTGTCTCTTTAGGACTGCGACCCTATGGACTTGTAGCCTACCAGGCTCCTCTGTCCTTGGGATTCTCTGGGTAAGAATATTAGAGTGGGTTGCCATTCCCTTCTCCAGGGGATCTTCCCAACCCAGGGATGGAACCTGAGTTCCTTTAGTCTCTTGCATTGGCAGGCGAGTTCTTTACCACTAGCACCACCTGGGAAGCCCTTGACCACTTTTAAAACATCAGTTCACTGATGTTTCCACTGTGTGCTTAGTCGCTCTGTTGCGTCTGACTCTTTGTGACCCCATGGACTACAGCCCGCCAGGCTCCTCTGTCCATGGGGCTTCTCCAGGCAAAATACTGGAGTGGGTTACCATTTCCTCCTCCAGGGGATCTTCCCAACCCAGGGATCGAACTCAGGCCTCCCGCATTGCAGGCAGATTCTTAACCTCCTGGGCCACAGTTGGGTACCTAAAAAGAAGGGCTTCCCAGGTGTTGCAGTAGCGAAGAATCTGCCTGCAGGAGACTCAGGAGACCCAGTTAGATCCCTTTGTATGCAAGACCCCAAGGAGTGGGAAATAGCAATCCCCGCTGGCATGCTTGCCTGGAAAATTTCATGGACAGAGGAGCCTGGCAGGCTATAGTCCAGGGGGCTGGGCAGGACTGGGCAACTGAGCACTCACGAACCTAAAAGGAACCTATTAACAAAGTCGTCGAAATTCAGTTCAGTTCAGACGCTGAGTCGTGTCCGACTCTTTTCGACCCCATGAACCACAGTATGCCAGGCCTCCCTGTCTATCACCAACTCCCAGAGTTTACTCAGACTCATGTACACTGAGTCAGTGATGCCATCCAACCATCTCATCCTCTGTCATCCCCTTCTCCTCCTGCCCTCAATCTTTCCCAGCATCAGAGTCTTTTCCAATGAGTCAGCTCTTCGCATCAGGTGGCCAAAGTGTTGGAGTTTCAGCTTCAGCATCAGTCCTTCCAATGAACACCCAGGACTGATCTCCTTTAGGATGGACTGGTTGGATGTCCTTGCAGTCCAAGGGACTCTCAAGAGTCTTCTCCAACACCACAGTTCAAAAGCATCAATTCTTCGGTGCTCAGCTTTCTTCACAGCCCAACTCTCACATCCATACATGACCACTGGAAAAACCATAGCCTTGACTAGACGGACCTTTGTTGGCAAAGTAATGTCTCTGCTTTTGAATATGCAATCTAGGTTGGTCATAACTTTCCTTCCAAGGAGTAAGCATCTTTTAATTTCATGGCTGCAGTCACCATCTGTAGTGATTTTGGAGCCCCCCAAAATAAAGTCAGCCACTGTTTCCCCATCTATTTGCCATGAAGTGATAGGACTGGATGCCACGATCTTAGTTTTCTGAATGTTGAGCTTTAAGCCAACTGTTTCACTCTCCTCTCACTTTCATCAAGAGGCTTTTTAGTTCCTCTTCACTTTCTGCCATAACGGTGGTGTCATCTGCATATCTGAGGTTACTGATATTTCTCCTGGCAATCTTGATTCCAGCTTGTGCTTCTTCCAGCCCAGCGTTTCTCATGATGTACTCTGCTGCTGCTGCTGCTCCTACTAGGTCCCTTCAGTCGTGTCCGACTCTGTGCGACCCCATAGACAGCAGCCCACCAGGCTCCCCCATCCCTGGGATTCTCCAGGCAAGAACACTGGAGTGGGTTGCCATTTCCTTCTCCAATGCATGAAAATGAAAAGTGATGTATTCTGCATAGAAGTTAAATAAGCAGGGTGACAAGATACAGCCTTGATGTACTCCTTTTCCTATTTGGAACCAGTCTGTTGTTCCATGTCCAGTTCTAACTGTTGCTTCCTGACCTGCGTACAGGTTTCTCAAGAGGCAGGTCAGGTGGTCTGGTATTCCCATCTCTTTCAGAATTGTCCACAGTTTATTGTGATCCACACAGTCAAAGGCATTGGCATAGTCAATAAAGCAGAAATAGATATTTTTCTGGAACTCTCTTGCTTTTTTGATGATCCAATGGATGTTGGCAATTTTATCTCTGGTTCCTCTGCCTTTTCTAAAACCAGGTTGAACATCTGGAAGTTTATGGTTCAGTATTGCTGAAGCCTGGCTTGGAGAATCTTGAGCATTACTTTACTAGCATGTGAGATGAGTGCAATTGTGCTATAGTTTGAGCATTCTTTGGTATTGCCTTTCTTTGGGATTGGAATGAAAACTGACCTTTTCCAGTCCTGTGGCCACTACTGAGTTTTCCAAATTTGCTGACATATTGAATGCAGCACTTTCACAGCATCATCTTTCAGGATTTGAAACAGCTCAACTGGAATTCCATTACCTCCACTAGCTTGGTTCCTAGTGATTCTTTCTAAGGCCCACTTGACGTCACATTCCAGGATGTCTGACTCTAGGTGAGTGATCGATCACACCGTCGTGATTATCTGGGTCGTGAAGATCTTGTTTGTACCTCATTCCTAAAGTAAGGCATAACTTAAGAGCTATAGGTTAAAAAAAAAATCAATTATGTTTGTATACTATTTTTCGCATTAGATACTGCTATTCAGACGACCATCAAACTGCACAAACATGTCCATGGAGACGTTCTCTTGATTTAAGAAATATGCCTTATGTGTCCTAGGATGTGGTCTGTAGCCTTAGCATCTACACCATATTTGAGTGTTGGCAGCAAACTTGCGAAAGTGAAAGAAAGTGAAGTCGTTCAGTCGTGTCCAACTCTTTGCGACCCCGTGGACTGTAGCCCACCAAGCTCCTCCGCCCATAGGATTCTCCATGAACCGCAATTCCGAAACCAAGTTGGAAGTGAGGGCTAGAGGAGACACACGAAGGCGCTTGCGCAGTTATGCCAACACGTCGTCCAATTAGAGACGAAGCGGTCACCTCGTCCAATAAGGCGGACCCGGAACTGCGGCAGGAAGGTACTGCGCACGCGCCAGGGACTTGTCCGCGATTGGCTGCGCTGAGGCGGGCGCCTTCAGATGCTCTGGCGTTGTTGGTGTCGCTGTCTACTTCGCGTAGTCCTGGTACCTGGGCCGTCGCTCCCTTCGGATTCTCGCCGGTGCGTCCCTGAAGGGGGGAGGCGTGTAACGCTGTGACAGGCTGTAGGCTTGTGTGGGACAAAGACGCGAGAGGCGCCGGAACGAGGCTCCGAAGGAGGCGGGAGGGCAGGAAGGCGGCGGCGTAGCCGCAGCCGCTTCCTGCGGGTCTGGGAGTGCCGATGGGGTCTCAAGTCTGAGGGGTCCTTGGCGGCCGGCCGTGGGGCGCTGGTGCCGGAGGGCGGGCCGTGGGGGCGCGTTTGTGGTGGGGAAGCCGCCAGGAGAGGCGACTCAGCGCGGTGGTGCCTCCGCTCCCGCCCTCCCGCTCACCTCCTGTGGCGCTTGGGTGTCTTTCTTCAGGATGCAGCTATACTCTCCTGCGCGGTATTAATTAGAATTGACTGAGTAATGGAAGAAGTTTTTTGTTTAGCGGTGCCTCAAAAATCAAAGGAGCGACTTGAGCCACGAAGGGAAATACCGGTAACGCGTCTGCCTGCAACGGGGGAGACCCAAGTTCGATCCCTGGGTTAGGAAGATCCTCTGGAGAAGGAAATGGCAACCCACTCCAGTATTCTTGCCTGGAGAATCCCATGGACAGAGGAGCCTGGTGGGCTATAGTCCATGGAGTCGCAAAGAGTCGGACAGGACTGAGCGACTTCACCTTCTTTCTAATGGAGTTGGAAGGCAGAAAGCAGAAACAGCAGGGGAGGTGTGTTGTTGGTTCTTGACTGTTGTATTTGCATTCTTGCATCCTAGAGGTTTGATGATTCTCCTCCCACGCCCGCGTTAAAGCCAAACAGAATCCCTAGATTCTGGTCAATATCTCCTTTGTCCAACTTCATCTTTTGCTAGACCCTCTCTTGGGACCTTCCTCAGCTCTGGTCTCATAGAACGTTATGTGTGAGATATCTAATAGTAATTATCATAGATAGTAACATTACAGATAACATTGAGTGTTTGCTGTGTCAGACTTTATTGTAAGTACTTTAGGTATTTGATTTAACCCCCCGCCTGCCCCCAACCATCTTGGAGAAGGCAGTGGCAACCCACTCCAGTACTCCTGCCTGGAAAACCCCATGGACAGAGGAGCCTGATGGGCTGCAGTCCATGGGGTCGCTAGGAATCCGACACGACTGAGCAACTTCACTTTCACTTTCAAGCACTGGAGAAGGAAATGGCAACCCACTCCAGTGTTCTTGCCTGGAGAATCCCAGGGATGGGGGAGCCTGGTGGACTGCCGTCTTTGGGGTTGCACAGAGTCAGAAGAGACTGAAGCGACTTAGCAGCAGCAGCCAACCATCTTATGAATAATCATTATTTGTTGTCCTTGTATAGTTGCTAAGTCCTGTCTGACCTCATGGTCTGAAGCCTGCCAGGCTTCTCTGTCCATGAGATTTTCCCTGGGGAAGAATAGTGGAGTGGGTTGACATTTCCTTCTCCAGGGGCTTTTTCCCGACCCAGGGATCGAACTCACATCTCCTGCATTGCAGGCAGATTCTTTACTACGGAGCCACTGGGAAAGCCCAAAGAAGTTATGTAAACCGTTGAAGATCACATGATAGAAATGTCAGTCCATACTTATATTCAGGCATTGGCCTCAAAAACTGTATTCTTAACTGTTGCACAGTGCAGTGGATTAAATTGCCTGGTAATATAGGCCTTCTGATGTGTCATTAGCCTGAATTTGCTACTTTACTTGGGAGAACAGAAATAGGCAGGTGTTAGAATATAACAGATGTTAGAGTATCACAGTTCAGTTCAGTTCAGTTCAGTCGCTCAGTCGTGTCTGACTCTTTGCGACCCCATGAATCGCAGCACGCCAGGCCTCCCCTGTCCGTCACCAACTCCCGGAGTTCACTCAGACTCATGTCCATCGATTCAGTGATGCCATCCAGCCGTCTCATCCTCTGTTGTCCCCTTCTCCTCTTGCCCCCAATCCCTCCCAGTATCAGAGTCTTTTCCAATGAGTCAATGGAACAACAGACTGGTTCCAAATAGGAAAAGGAGTACGTCAAGGCTGCATATTGTCACCCTGCTTATTTAACTTCTATGCAGAGTACATCATGAGAAACGTTGGGCTGGAAGAAGCACAAGCTGGAATCAAGATTGCCAGGAGAAATATCAGTAACCTCAGATATGCAGATGACACCACCCTTATGGCAGAAAGTGAAGAGGAACTAAAAAGCCTCTTGATGAAAGTGAAAGTGGAGAGTGAAAAAGTTGGCTTAAAGCTCAACATTCAGAAAGCTAAGATCATGGCATCTGGTCCCATCACTTCATGGGAAATAGATGGGGAAACAGTGGAAACAGTGGGTGACTTTATTTTTTGGGGCTCCAAAATCACTGCAGATGGTGACTGCAGCCATGAAATTAAAAGATGCTTACTCCTTGGAAGGAAAGTTATGACCAACCTAGATAGCATATGCAAAAGCAGAGACATTACTTTGCCAACAAAGGTCCATCTAGTCAAGGCTATGGTTTTTCCAGTGGTCATGTATGGATGTGAAAGTTGGACTGTGAAGAAAGCTGAGTGCCAAAAATTGATGCTTTTGAACTACATGTTGGAGAAGACTCTTGAGAATCCCTTGGACTGCAAGGAGATCCATCCGGTCTATTCTGAGCGAGACCAGTCCTGGGTGTTCTTTGTAAGGACTGACGCTGAAGCTGAAACTCCAATACTTTGGCCACCAAGAGTTGACTCATTGGAAAAGACCCTGTTGCTGGGAAAGATTGAGGGCAGAAAGAGAAGGGGATGACAAAGGATGAGGTGGCTGGATGGCATCACCGACTCGATGGACATGAGTTTGGGTAAACTCTGGGAGTTGGTGATGGACAGGGAGGCCTGGCGTGCTGCGGTTCATGGGGTCTCAAAGAGTCAGACCCGACGGAGCAACTGCACTGACTGAACTGATACTGATGTCTAGCACTTCCTCAGTGTCATGGTGGTAAAGAATCCACCTGCCAAGCAGGAGACCGTGAGAGCTGTGTGTTCAGTCCTTTGATCAGGAAGTTCCTGTGAAGTATGAAATGGCAACCCCCTCCATATTTGTGCCTGGAAAATTCTATGGACAGAGGAGCCCGGGTGGCTACATTCCATGGGGTCGCAAAGAGTAGAACATGACTGAGCACACACACACAATGATATCTGCAGTTTACTCTGAAATGCATCATCAGCAAGTTAGATGACTTGGTGGATGCCTAAGGGCGTATGTAAATGGCAGAGCTAGAAATCAAGCCAAGGCAGGCTGGCTCCAGAGTGTTTTCTTAATCCCCACTTTGCTGCTTTTCCCATACTTGCATTCTCATATTCATTAATATTTTCTTTAGTTTAGAGGATAAAGAGAAGGGTTGAAAAATTAGACATGATAGGATTTAGGTGTAGAAAAGTTTAAGGGTTTAAGATAGTGATTCTTAAATGTGAGATTTAGGAGCACCAGTGGCAATGCTTTTGGCCGAGATATTTGGAGAGCCTTTAGAAACTGTCAGCTGAGTCTTAGTAAAGCCATTAGTGGGTTTGACTAAACCAGGGCATTGAGGGTGAACAGCGCAGTGAAAGTGGTGTAGAACTGGCCTGCCTTGTTGAAGTGCCTAGCGAGTAAAATGGGTTCCTCAAATAGTTTTGAAGTTCGAGGGGAGTTCTCCGGCTTGGGACAATCTTTTCCAAATAAGCTTTAGCTGCAGAATGGTAGATTGTCTGTAAGGGGGAAGGCTTCAGTCCAGTGTGAAAATGTACAGACCATGACAAAAACATGTTTTTATCCATAAGATGAAGTAAGTTGTGTGAAATCCATTTGCCAGACCTCAAATGGTCCACTAGTCAGTGTAAAATATCTGGGAGAAGTACTCTCAGGTTCCCTGGGTTGTATTTTAAACAAGTGGGACAAGTGAGGTAGGCACTTTTTTGTGGCCTTGTTAATATTCCTCATAAACATTGATTCATGAACGCTATCATTTTGTCAGTAGACCAAGTGGTATTATGTACAGTGCTTGCAGTAGCAGTTCAGTCGCTCAGTTGGGTCCCACTCTTTGTGACCCCATGGACTGCAGCATGCCAGGCCTCCCTGTCCATTACCAACTCCCAGAGCTTATTCAAACTCATGTCCGTTGAGTCAGTGATGCCATCCAACCATCTCATCCTCTGTCATCCCCTTCTCCTCCCACCTTCAATCTTTCCCAGCATCAGGGTCTTTTCAAATGAGTCAGTTCTTCGCATGAGGTGGCCAAAGTATTGGAGTTTCAGCTTCAACATCAGTCTTTCCAATGAATATTCAGGACTGATTTCCTTTAGGATGGATGGATTGGATCTCCTTGCAGTCCAAGGGACTCTCAAGAGTCTTCTCCAACACCACAGTTCAAAAGCATTGATTCAGAAGAATTGATGCTTTTGAACTGTGGTGTACAGTGCTTAGGAGAGGGAATTTTAGAGTCTTTAATAGACTGGGTAGTTATTTGGTCCAAACCAGAGCTTTCTTGATATTAAAATATCAAGCCATTAATTATTGAATTTCCAATCTTGTTTTTTGTTTTCTGAAGCCACTTGTTGGGCTTTTCTAGCCAGTTTTCTAAATTACCATTTAGAAGAATATCCATTGGGACTGTGAAAGAGCTTTGGCTGCTGTTGGTTCCTTTAAGGGTGGTATTTCTTGTGGAAATATCAACAGGGTGATTTCCCTTAGCTTTCAGAGTCAAGTTTAGCAGAATGTTAATAGTGGCTAACGTGGCAGGTAAAAGTAATGCATCCAGTCACTCCTGAACATAGGGACCTTTTAAAAATTTATTTCTCCTGAAGTAAGGAAGCCACATTGCTTCTACAACATTCCAAAATCTTGAGCTGCTCTGAAAGCATATCTACTATCAGTGTAAATATTGACAGTTTTGCCCTTGGCTAAAGTACAAGTTCAGTTTGTTGAGTTGAAGTAGTAAAGGTGCTACCTTGACTACTATCAAAAGGAGTTCCAATATTGTCACTCTCCCAGCCATCAGTGAACCATAAGATGTCAGTGTTACCCAAAGGAATTTTTTTGCAGATCATTCACAAGGAATCAGATGATCCCTCAGCGTTAAGCAGTCGTGAGGGACTTGGTTGATAGAGGGGAGAAGAGTAGTGGGGAGGGTCAGCTTCTTACACTGTAGAAGTGTTATGTAAGGAGTGTTTAACAAAAGGACTTCGAGGCAGCTGACTTGGAAATGTTGAATTTAGGAGGATTTCTGCATCATGAGTGTTAATGAGGATCCCACAACTATTTTCTTGATGGTCTTAACCAAAACGGCAGTGGTAGTAATGGTTGTAATACCCTATGGGTTGTTGGTGGTCCCCGTGTTTTTGGATGAGTATGCAAGGGCATTTCCTTCCTTTTCATACGCAAAAAGGAAAAAGGAAATCTGATAATTAGAATGCCCAAGGGCAGGTGGGTTCATGAAACTTGTTTAAGGCCTTACAGACTATGTTTTCCGGTTCTTCCCATAAAATTGGTTCCTGTTGTTCTTTAGTAAAACATATGGAGGATTGGCCATAAGAAAAATTTAGAATGTTATCAAAGTGATAACCGACTAGCTTAAGAAAGCCTCATAGTTGACAGTTTTGGGTTTGGGCTTCCCTGGTGGCTCAGCTGCTAAAGAATCCACCTGCAATGCGGGAGACCTGGGTTCGATCCCTGGGTTGGGAAGACCCCCTGGAGAAGGGAATGGCTACCCACACTAGTATCCTAGCCTGGAGAAATCCATGGCATCGCAAAGAGTTGGACATGACTGAGTGACTTTCATTTTCACTTTGGGTTTGGGGAAACTTAGGCACCCCACTCCACTACTCTTGCCTGGAAAATCCTATGGACGGAGGAGCCTAGTAGGCTGCAGTCCATGGGGTCTCGAAGAGTCGGACACAACTGAGCCACTTCACTTTCACTTTTCACTTTCGTGCTTTGGAGAAGGAAATGGCAACCCACTCCAGTGTTCTTGCCTAAAGAATCCCAGGGACGGGGGAGCCGGGTGGACTGCCGTCTATGGGGTCGCACAGAGTCGGACACGACTGAAGCGACTAGCAGCAGCAGCAGCAGCAGTACACTATGAAGACTCTCTGGATCTATACACCGCCCTTGTTCTGATATCAGATGCCCTAAATAGTGAACCTGGCTTTGGGCAAACTACAATTTTTCCTTGGTGGTTTTATGTCTTATAAGGCTAAAACCTTTAGCAAGTGGATACTGTCTTCCATGGAGGCAGGTTGAGAGGGAGAGCAAAAAAGCAAGTCATTCACATATTACAACAGAGTAGAACCTGTGGGGAACTTTTTATCATACAGGTCAGCCTCTAGGGTTTATAAGAAATAAGGAGGACTCTCATTAAAACCTTGAGTTTTTACTGTCCAGGTGAGTTTTTTCTTCTCATGTGAGGGCAAAAAGGCATTTCGTAGCTTCAGTCAACTGGAATGCTAAAGAATACACTGATAAATCAGTTACAGTAAATAATTTACTTCCAGTGAGAATGGATTTTAGTAGAGGGTTAGGAACAACAGCCAAGGTGTCAAGAGATAGCAGTGTTGTTTATTGCTTGGAGGTCCTAGGGCAGCTCTACCTTTGGCCCTTCAGTTTTCTCACCAGTAAAACGGGAATGTTACAGGAGTATAACTAATACTAGGGTTTGTAAAGTTTGAGCCTTGTAATCTTCTGTTACGGGTTTTATGCCTTGAAGGGCTTCTTTACTTGTAGGATATTAATTAATTTGGGGGCGGGGATTTGAAGGATCTATTAGAATCTTGATGGGAGTGCGTGTGTGCCTGCAAGCTTACTAAGTCGCTTCAGTTGTGTCTGACTCTTTGCGACTCTGTGGACCGCAGCCTGCCAGCCTCCTCTGTCCTGGGGATTCTCCAGGTAAGAATGCTAGAATGGGTTGCCATGCCCTCCTGAGTATCTTCCTGACTAGGGATCGAATTGGCAGGCAGGTTCTTTACCACTAGCGCCACTTGTAAATATCTCCCTTGATGGGAGATGCACTGTGAATTTTGCCAACTTCAGGTATAGATTTTGCCCATAAGGATGGTGGTAGCTGATTCAATAGGGACAGATGATCTATGTTTTCTGAATCAGCTCTAGTAACATGAGAGATGAAGCAAATACAGGTTGTCAAAGATAATTCCATTCACCTGGTTGGCTGCTTTACTACTATAAAAACTCTAGAATTATTTACCCTTTGGGAGAAAGAAGTTCTGGCATGAGACTTTTCTAAGGAAGGATCAACCTAATAAGTGGGTTTGGGCAGAGAAACTAAAGGGAAAAGGGTGTGTATCTCTCAAGTGACCTAAACAAAAGGGTATAGATTCAGAGACAGGAATCAATTGAAGTTCATTAGAGATCCCCACTATTTTCTGGGTGAACTCCGGGAGTTGGTGATGGACAGGGAGGCCTGGTGTGCTGCGATTCATGGGGTCGAAAAGAATCGGACACAACTGAGCGACTGAACTGAACTGAGTACTCTGAGGCAGAGGCTCCTTTTTGTAGTGGTGTTGAACACTGAGAGTAAGGCTCTGATGTCCTTTAAGACTGGAAGAGACTCATCCTCAATCTGGCAAATGTTTCTCCAAACTTTTAAGAGGAAGAATTGGGAAGAACCCCTGTGGTTTCTCAGAATCCCTTCATTGACAGTTGGGAGAATGTTGGAAAGGCTGGTTAGAGGGCTAATGGCACCTGAAAGCGCTTAAATTTTAAGTCTCTTTCCAGTGTCCTGACTGTTTGAAGTTGTAGCAAAACTAGGAGGGCTTTGGTTTCCTTTAGGGTCTGGACTTGAATTTATTTCCTGGACTTGAATATTAAGAATTTTGGCAGACTTTCTTTGAGGTGACTCATCTAGAGTGTGAAAGAGCTGGTTTGCTAGATTAGCTAAATCTGGAATAGGCATAGTTTTCCATCCTATCCTGGTCCATTTTATTAGAAGAGAAAGGTCCTGGTTCAGCCCATTAATGTACTTAGAGTTAAAAGCTACCTAGGTGGAATCAACATCTGAAGGAAAAAAACAGAGTTTTTTAAAAAAACAATTTAAAGTTGGAATAGTTATGAACAGATTCATCACATTTTTTTGTGCAAGCCTGAATTTTGTTCAGATTAACAGTCTTTGCAAAAGTCTGTGAAAATGCCTGATGGAGTCACCTGGAGATTGCTTGAGCCTGACCATGTACGTTGGTGGACTGGTCTCCGGGTTGTAATTATAGAGACCTTTCAGTATTTTCCCAATTAGTGTGTGTGTGTGTGTGTGTGTGTGTGTGTGTTTTCCTGCCACGCTTGCGTGGCTTGTGGAGTTTTAGTTTCCTGACCAGGGACTGAACCCCAGCCCTGACAGTGAGTGCACCCATTCCTAACCAGCGCACTGCCAGGGAATTCCTCCAAGTCAGCAGTTTTCTTACTGTGGGCCTGACTTCGCTGACACACGTATGAACCAGCTGATACAAGTTGGAGAAACCAGGTTGATAAGTTTGAATGACTATACTAAACTCCGATACAAACCTGTATCTTTGTTTACTTTTGGAAAATCTTTGACTATTGCTTGCAGTTTAGCTTTAGTTTAGGGTTTATAAGAAAGCAAGAGTTTATCCTCTGGGTCCTCAGAAAGCTTAATTTTAAAAGGCAGGTTCTGATATGTTCAGAGGAAAAGGGGATAGGAGCCTTTCAGTGAAAAAGGGAAGTTCCACTGGAGAGTTATTACGGGGGAACTGAGGGTGAAGAGGAAGTGTAGGTGGTGTGGAAGGGAAGAGAGATGGTGCCAGAGGGCGGTCCTCAGCATGAGGGCTGAGGAAGAGGGGTAGAGGATTTTGAAGCTTTTTTACCTTTCTTTGTTTGCATCAGCTAAGATGTTATTTTGCAAAGAGACAATTTTAGGTTCCTGATAACATTTGGAAACCTCAGAGTAGCAATCAAAATACTCATTTCCTTCAGTTTTGGGAATTTTAGAACTATGATTGTCCAGTTTGGTTTTAAGAAAAGTTAACTTTGGGAATTTCACAAGTTCCTCCTAATGGCCGTTGATGTTCTAAATTGCTTTTGGGTAGGTTGGTCCATTTACCTGGAAATGTGCATGCAGAAGGACTGCAGTGTTTAAACATAAAATCGGCCGGAGTCCCTGTAGTGGTAGAGTGCACCCTCAAAATAATTTAGGTAACTGGGATCCCATTTCTCAGTTTTTTCTCTGGAGTGAAAGAATAAGTTTCAAAAGCCTAAACAGCTCAAATACCTTGTAGGTCTAATACCAGCCAGTTCTAAGGGGACAGCCCAGTCATGCAAGAGCCAAGCTAAAAGCTGCTCAGCAGAACTCTAGTGAACAGCCTAAATCTGTGGGAGCGAGCCCAAAGCTTTAATAGTGAAGTTCCACTAGAACAGCCCATTTCAAAGGGAATCTGGCCAAAGGTTGAACTGGCACATTTCCGGTAAAACAGCCCCTGTTCTAAAAGGGCTCAGGCTGGAGGCTAGTGCAGTTATAGTTGAAACAGCCTGCTTTTTAAAAGTGTCATGCCAAAGTGCCAAATGGGTACTCACAGACAGAACTAGGCCTTAAACAGAAAGAATGAGTTCCTGAAACAGATCCTGAATAAAACCTGGAGAGCTTCAAAACCCAAAGAGGATGTAAGCTCAGATCCAGGAGAAAGACTTACTCTCGAGCCCCAGGGTTTAAGAAGAAAAGCACTGGGCACCAGTGGACTCGGTGTGGGTCCTGCTCACCGGCCTTGTTTGCTCACCAGCCTTGGAGTCATCACGGGTCTTCTCTGGATCCCAGTCTTAAACAAATAGACTGCCAGTTATTTCTCCGGGTAAAATGGGTTTACTCGGGATCAGCAAACAATTGCAGTTTGTGGTTGGCAGTCATGGTGAGCCATGTGCAAAACCTGCACACCCAGGAGAGGAGAACACTTCTATGGGTGGGGGCAAGAATTGAGAAGGCTATTGTAGGACTTCCCTGGTAGTACAGTGGATATGAATTCGCCTGCCAGTGCAGGAAACATGGGTTCGATCCCTGGTCCAGGAAGATCCCACATGCTATGAGGCAGCTAAGCCCCTGCAGCAGGACTACTGGAGCCCACACGCTCTAGAGCCTGTGCTCCCATTAGTAGAAGCCGCGCCAGTGAGAAGTTCATGCACCACAACAAAGAGTAGCCCCTGCTCGCTGCAACTAGAGAAAGCCTGTGCATAGCTGGAGACCCAGCCAAACCAAGAATAAATATAAAAGGGCTAGGGTAAACAGAGTCCATTGAAGGAATTGACAGTTTGAAGTCTAGTGACTTTTCTTTCATTTTTGGGGGAGGGGGCCGGCCCACGCACTGCGGCATGTGGGATTGTAGTTCCCTGACTAGAGTCCACCCTGACGCCTCCCCTCCACTCCCCTCCACAGTGGAAGTGCGGATTCTTAACCAGTGGATCACCAGGTAGGTCCCAGTAGGGACTTTTCATTGGCTGAGTTTTGACAGTTTTATTGGCTGAGTTTTTGCCAGGCAAGAAGAGGGTTCTTCTAACTCTCGGTTGTTGCTATCATCATGTACTGGGAGAGCTTCTCCATCTGGCCTCTGGTCTGTATTTTAGTTGACATTTCTGTTAATTTTTATACTACTGCTGATCCCTCAAACTATATCCAGACTGATTATTTATCAGATACTCATGTATTTCCTCATTTTGACGTTGCTGAAAGTGGGAAAGGTCTAACCAGCAGTGATAGCATGTCCCAGCTTAATTGGCTGTAGTTCTTTTTTTCTTTGTAGAAAATTGGAAATATACAGTAAAGAAGTCAGAAGAAAATAAAAATTACTGGTACTTCTGACATCTAGATATAATGTTCATATTGTGGCATGTGTTTTTCTAGTCTTTTAGAACTCTCTATAGATGTGTAATTTTAAGTTAATAGTTCAATGTGTACGCTTAGATGAGTTTTAACAAACTTGTAACCACACTGCAATATGATGGAGCTTACTTTGATCACACCTGAAAGTTCCCCATGCCCCTTTGCATTCTAGTCTTTAGCACAAACTTACATACTATTTTTTTTGTCTTTTTCTATCACTGAAATGTTGCTGAACATGTTTGGTAGCCATTTGTGAAATTAAAATTTACTGTTTTTAGAGCAGTTTTAGGTTTAGCAAGGTGGAGGGAGATGTTTTAGGTTTACAACATTAGGTTTAGGTGGAGATTTCCCATGTACCCATGCCTTCCCTTGTTATCAGCATCCCTCACCAGAATGGTACATTTGGTGTACATTACCATTGACACACATAAGCACCCAGAGTTCATAGTTGACATTAGGATTCATTCTTGGCCTTGTACATTTTGTGTGTTTGGACAAACATGTAATGACATGTATCCATCATTAGGGCATTGTAAACTATTCTTTCTCTGCCTTAAAAAATTTTGTGGTCTGCCTTTTCATCTCTGCCCCTCCCCTAACCCTTGGCAACTGCTGATCTTTTTACTCCATACTTTTGCCTCTGTAGTTTTCTAGGATGTCACTTAGTTGGAATCATATAATATGTAGCCTTTTCAGATTGGCTTCTTTCATTTAGTAATATGCATTTATGGTTCCTCCATGTCTTTTCATGGCTTGACAGCTCTTTTTCTTTTCTTTCTTTTTTTTTTTTTTGTTAAGTGTTGAGTAACATTCCGTGGTCTGAATGCACAACAGTTTGTTTATTCATTCACCTGAGTGCTTGGTTGCTTTCAAGTTTTGGCAATAATGAATAAAGTTGTGATAAAACATTTTTATGCAGGTTTTTTCAACTCTTTGTTGAAAGGAGTTTATCCTATGATAAAAATACATTCAATTTTTTAAGAAAGTGCCAAAATGTCTTCCAAAGTGGCTGTACCATTTTGCATTCCCACCAGGAATGAATGAAAATTCCTGTTGCCCCACATCCTCACCGATGTTTGGTATTGTGTTTTGGATTTTCTTCATTTTTGATGACATATGATATGGAGCATCTTTCCATGTGCTTATTTGCTATTTGTATATCTTTTGTGATATGTCTTTTAAGATCTTTGGCCCACTTTTTAACTGGATTGTTTTTTTGTTGAGTTTTAAGATTTCTTTGTATATTTTGGATAATAGTCCTTTATCAGATGCATCTTTTGCAGGTATTTTCTCCTAGTGTGGCTTGTCTTTTCATTACCTTGACATTGTCTTTGCAAAGCACAAGTTTTAAATTTTAATGAAGTCTAGCTTATCAGTTATCTCTTTCATGGGATTTTTCCTTGGTGTAGCTAAAAAGTCATCATCATACCCAAGGTCATCTAGATTTTCTTCTGTATTATCTTCTAGGAGTATTTTTGCTTTGTGTTTTACATGTAAGCCTATGATTCATTTTAAGTTAATTATTCTGAAGAGTGTAAAGTCTTGTTTCTAAGTTCATTTTCTTTGTGTGTGTGCGTGCATGCTAATTCACTTTAGTTGTGTCTGACTCTTTGTGACCCTATGGACTGTAGCCTGCCAGGCTCCTCTGTCCATGGGATTCTCCAGGCAAGAATACTGGAGTGGATTGCCATGCCCTCCTCCAGAGGATCTTCCCAATCCAGGGATTGAACCTGCTTCTCTTACGTTTCCTGCACTGGCAGGCGGGTTCTCTGCCACTAGCACCACCTTGTTGTTACTGAGCTGCTCAGTCGTGTCTGACCCTATGTGACCCCATGGACTGCAGCACGCCAGGCCTCCCTGTCCTTCACCATCTCCTGGAGTTTGCTCAAACTCATGTCCATTGAGTTGGTGATGTCATCCAGCCATCTCATCCTGTGTCGTCTCCTTCTCTTCCTTGCCTTCAGTCTTTCCCAGCATTAGGGTCTTTTCCAGTGAGTCAGCTCTTCGCATCAGGTGGCCAGAGTATTGGAGCTTCAGCATCAATCCTTCCAATGAATATTCGGGGTTGATTTCCTTCAATATTAACTGGTTTGATCTTGCTGTCCATGGGACTCTCAAGAATCTTCTCCAGCATCACAGTTCGAAAACATCAATTCAGCCAACATTTGCTGAATCATAGAGAAAGCAAAGGAATTCCAGAAAAACATCTATCTCTGTTTCATTGACTTCGCTAAAGCCTTTGACTGTGTGGATAATAACAAACTATGGAAAACTTTTAAACAGATGGGAATACCAGACTATCTTACTTGTTGCATGAGAAACCTGTATGCAGGTCAGGAAGCAACAATTAGAACCTATATAGAACAATTGACTGGTTCAAAATTGAAAAAGTGGTATGACAAAGCTATTTATTATCACACTGTTTATTTAACTTATACGCAGAGCACATCTTGTGAAATGCCATGCTGGGATGAGTTACAAGCTGGAATCAAGATTGCCAGGAGAAATATCAACAGCCTCAGATACGCAAATAATACCACTTTAATGACAAAGCGAAGAACTTAAGAGCCTCTTGATGAGGGTGAAAGAGGAGAGTGAAAAAGCTTAAAACTCAGTATTAAAAAAGACTTAAGATTGTGGCATCTGGTCCCATCAGTTCATGGCAAATAGAAGGGGAAAAGGGGGAATCAGTGACAGATTTCCTCTTCTTGTACTCTAAAATAACTGTGGATGGTGATTGCAGCCATCAGATTAGAAGACGATTGCTTCTTGGCAGGAAAACTATGACAAACTTAGACAGTGTATTAAAAAGTAAAGACAACACTTTACTGACGAAAGTCTGTATAGTCAAGGTCTTTCCAGTAGTTGTGTATGGATGTGAGAGCTGGACCATAAAGAAGGCAGAGTGCCGAAGAATTGATGCTTTTAAACTGTGATGGTGGAGAAGACTCTTGAGAGTCCCTTGGACAGCAAGTAGATCAAATTGGTTAATATTAAAGGAAATCAACCCTGAATATTCATTGGAAGGACTGACGCTGAAGTGTCAATACTTCCCACCTGATGGAAAGAGCCGATTCATTGAAAAAGACGCTGATGCTGGGAAAGATTGAAGGCAGAAGAGGAGGGCAACAGAGGATGAGATGGTTGAATGGCATCACCGACACAATGGACATGGGTTTGGGTGGACTCTGGGAGTTGGTGATGAACAGGGAGGCCTGGTGTGCTGCGGTTCATGGGGTCGCAAAGAGTCGGACACGACTGAGCGACTGGACTGAACTGAACTTGTGGTGGCCGATCTTGTTACAGAGCATGGACTGTGGGCCATGCAGGCTTCAGTAGTTGCAGCTTGGGGGCTCTAGAGCGTGGTAGTTGCAGCTTGGGGGCTCTAGAGCGTGGGCTCAGTAATTGTGGTGCTCAGGCTTTTAGTTGCTTTCAGTGACATGTGGAATCTTCCCAGACCAGACATTGAACCCATGTTCCTTGCACTGGCATGTGATTCTTAACCACTGGCTATCTCTCCATTTATTTAGTTCTTTGATTTTGCTCAGCAGAGTTTTTATAGTTTTTCCTTATATAGATCTTGTACATTCTTTGTTAGATTACCCTTAAATATTTCATTTTTGCGGGGTGCTAATGTAAATGGTATTATGTTTTTAAATTCAAATTCCACTTATTGCTGATAATGTTGGAAAATAATTGATTTTTGAGTTTTAATCTTGTATTTTTGCAACTTTGCTAAAATTGCTGTCTTTAGCCATTTTTTATTTGATGTATAAAAAAGTTTCTCATATCATTAAACATTCTTTTAAAATGTGATCCCCACCCCCCACGCCCCCCCCATTCATGGCTGTAGAATTATTTATATAACAAATAGTGAATGCCTTCTTGTGTTGGTACTGGCAATATACTGATGATTGGAAGGTAAGACTTCATGCCTCATCCAGGAGTTTACAACTTGGGGGAATTAATAGGCAGTTTCATTACAGTGTGAAAAGTGCTTGGGTAGTAGACACATAGGAAGGATCTCTAATCCTTCTAATCCAGTCTTTGGGGGAGATAAGTTTAGGACTCATAGTTAAGAGTCCTAAAGCATAAGTTGAAGTTCATCAGGCAAAGAAAAATGGTTAAAGGCTGTATCAGAGACCCAACACTGTGTAGGCAGTTTGTTCAAAGACCTAGAGTAAAAGAGAACATGGCTTGTTTGGGAAGTTGCAGCACTACATTTTAGTCATGTAGGAAGAGAGTGTATTCTATTTTATCCAGTACTCTGCTGTAGATATTTAAATTTTCCTTTTTTCTCCTACTATAAGTAATATTGGCATGAAAACCTTATACATAATTCTTTGAGTATATCTTTGCTAATTCCTTAGGGTAAATTTCCGGAAGTGTAATTTCTGGGTTAAGCAAATTATTTTGGTAGCCATGTACATCCTTATTGATACTTTATCTTGTGTATAGTTTTGTGAGATTGCTTTAAATTAGAGTGCTTGCTGCTGTCCATTGCAGAAGCATGATGTATGCTTGTAATGTTCTTGTCTTTTATCTGTCTCACCTGTCCTGTCCTGATGGAAAAAACATTGAGCAAAAGTTTGGAAACATGGTTCTTGTCTCTTGATTTATTTATTTAAAATACCTCACTGCTCTAAAAGGAAATAGGATAGTAAAAATTGAACTCTAAATGTATTCTTTCAATTGCCAGGATTTTATTCACTCATTCAAAAGTATTTGTTATGTATCTGGCTTTGTGGTTGATGCTGCTTACAAAATGGTTAAGAAAACAATGATTGCTCCCCGCATGCAGTTTATGGATTGGGGAATAGGAAAAAAGCAACATGCTTAATATATGTATGTGAATAATTATGTTTTCTTTGATTTTGAAACTACTATCTAAATTACATTTAAGGCTTTATTGTTTTTATCTAATCTATAGTTTTATCAAAATTGGTACAATATATGTTCAGGTTTGTACCATATATTTTGAATCTTAATACATTTCAAAAGCCTTTGTGATGGAAAATAAAATGTTTCCAACTGTTGAATTTGTTTTCTAAGGCTTTTTACAGGCTTATTCCCTTATATTTTTAAAGATGTCATGATTATAGTGATGATATATTTGGAGGTAGTTCTAATCAGACTTCTGATGAAATGACTTTTGGGTATTTTTCAGGTTAATACTGCTAAATATGAGACGATCAGCAGCACCAAGTCAGTTGCAAGGAAATCCCTTCAAAAAACCAAAGTTTATATCACCAGCAAGAAGTCATCCAAGTCCTAATGAAGAGGTTGCAAAACTGAATTCAGATATAAAGTTATTTGAGGTAAAAAAAAGAAATATAGAGAAGCATGTATTTTAAAAAATTGCCATTTAAACAGTTAACAATGTTCATTGCCTATAGGAGTTTTCAGTATCTCTGATAAATTCTTCTAAAAACCTTAGATGTAATGGCTAACTATATGTATTTGAAGGAACGGCATAAAGTAAACTTGGGTTAGGTCTATAAATAAACTTTTGGTAACAGTGAAAAATACCTCCACAAGGGAAGGGGTGGAGATTCTTGTTCAAGAAAAAAAGTTATTCTGGATCAGTGTTCTTTTTAAAGGTACCACATAACTAAATGAAAACTTTGGATAAGGTAATTTAAAGAGAAAACATACATAAATAATGTTTTATATCACTGTTATGGAAACTTCCTTTCCTTTTTACTTATAAAAAGTAAGTGCTCAAAACAGTCTTAATATATATTCTTTGCTACTAAGTTGAAGAATTATTTAAGTCTTAGGTATAATAGAAGGTTTATAAAGATTATATAGAGCATATGTAAAATGGACAGTCCACACTTTGGCTACTCTACAGTTCTTTGATTTATGTTTTGGAGATTGAAATCTACTAATATTTTTTCTTTTTTTTATTATGGTAAAATATATACATAGCATAAAATTTGCCATTTTACCATTTTTAAGTGTGCAGGTAAGTGGCATTAATTACATTTTCTTAATTGTTCAATAATCACCATTTTCTGTGTTTGAAACTTTTCATTACATAGAAACTTCATAACCATTAGGCAATAATTCCCTGTTCTCCCTTCCCTGGTCATCATTACTCTTTCTGTCTCCATGAATTTGATTACTCTAGGTACCTCATATGTAAGTGTAATCATAAATATTTGTCCTGTTGTGTCTGGCTTATTTCACTTAGCCTATGTTTTCTAGGATCATCCATGTTGTAGCAGATGTGAACATCAATGCTTTATGTGATTAAGTAGTATTCAGTTGTTTCAGTTTAGTTCAGTTGCTCAGTCTTGTCTGACTCTTTGCGACCCCATGGACTGCAGCATGCCAGGCCTCCCTGTCCATCACCAACTCCCAGAGTTTACTCAAACTCATGTCCATTGAGTTGGTGATCTATCCAACCATCTCATCCTCTGTCATCCCCTTCTTCTCCTACCTTCAATCTTTCCTACCATCAGGGTCTTTTCAAATGAGTTGGCTCTTTGCATCAGGTTGCCAAAGTATTGGAGTTTCAGCTTCAACATCAGTCCTTCCAGTGAACAATCAGGACTGATCTCCTTTAGGATAGACTGGTTGGATCTCTTTGCAGTCCAAGGGACTCTCAAGAGTCTTCTCCAACACCACAGTTCAAAAGCATCAATTCTTCGGTGCTCAGCTTTCTTTATAGTCCAACTCTCATATCTATACATGACTACTGGAAAAACCATAACCTTGACTAGACGGACCTTTGTTGGCAAAGTAATGTCTCTACTTTTTAATATGCTGTCTAGGTTGGTCATGGCTTTTCTTCCAAGGAGCAAGCGTCTTTTAATTTCATGGCTGCAGTCACCATCTGCAGTGATTTTGTAGCCCCCCAAAATAAAGTCAGGCACTGTTTCCACTGTTTCCCCATCTATTTCCCATGAAGTGATAGGACCAGATGCCATGATCTTAGTTTTCTGAATGTTGATTCAATTGTATGTACGTACATATATATATATGTATATATACACACATATATACATATACATACATACGTATGTATATACACACATATATATTATATATGTATATACATATGCCATATTTTGTTCATTCATTCATTGATAGATCCTTGGTTTGTTTCTACGTTTTTTCTGTTATGAATAATGCTGATATGAACATTGGCATACACATTTCTGTTTAGGTACCTGCTTTTAGTTCTCTTGTATATATATACCAAGAGTGGAGTTGCTAGATGATACAGTAATTCTATGTTTAGTTTTTAAGGTACTACCAAATTGTTTTCCATAGGTACCGAACCATTTTACATTCCCACCAGTGATGTGTGAGGGTTCCAATTTCTCCACATCCTTAGCAACAATGGTTATTTTGTTTTTGTTGCTGTTTTTTTGATTATGGTCATCCTTGTTGTTGTGAAGTGGTATTCCACTGTGGTCTTGATTTATATTTTCCTAATGAGTAGTAATTCTGAGCATTTTTTCATGTGCTTATTGACCATATGCTTATCTTCTGTGGAGAAATGTCTTTTCACATCCTTTGAGGCTTTTAACTGTTTTTTTGTCTTTTTGTTGTTGAAAATATCTACTCATTCTTGACTCTGTTTTTTGGTCTGCATCTGTTTTATCCAACACTCCTTTAGAATTCTGGCCACAATGTAAGGAGAAAACTATGTAAGCATAGTTTTTCATTTTAAATATGGTTTCTTTTTATAAAAAGCAACTTTATTTAAATTAAATGCACATACCTGTAATCTACCTACTACAATTCAGTTGTATTTCATATGGTCAGAGTTGTGCAGTGATCACCAAAATCAATTTCAGATCGTTTTAATCATTCCAGAAAGAGAGAGACTTCACATACATCAACCCATCCAAATCCCTCAGCCCTTTGTAATCACTAATATACTTTCTGTTTTATGTATTTATCTATTATGAACATTTCGTATAAATAGAGTCATATAACATGTGGCCTTTTATGACTCACTGTTTTCAGTTTCATAGTGTTCTTCAAGGCTCGTCCAGATTGTGGCATGTATCAGTAATTTATTTCTTTTTATTGCTGAATGTATTAGTTTCCTATTGCTGCTGTAACAGATTACCAGAAATTTAGCGACTTAAAACAATGCAAATGTATTATCTTATAGTTCTGTAAGTCAGAAGCTCAACGTGGGTCACATAGGGCTAAGATCAATGTGTTGGCAGGGTCGCGTTTATTTCTGGAGGTTTTAAGAGTGTTTCCTTTGCCTTTTCTAGTTTCTACAGGCCAACTGCAATCCTGGTGGCCCCCTTCTTAATTCTTTGAAAATTGGTAGTGGCAGTTTGATTCCTTTTATTGACATCTTTTTGCTTCTCTGAAACCGGAACTCATTTGGTTAGATTGGGCCGTCCTGGATAACTCAGGACAGTCTATTTCAAGGTCCTTAACCTTACTTGCATCTTTAAAGTCTCTTTTGCCACATAAGGTAACATTTCCACAGGTTCTGGGAATTAGGGTATGGACATCTTTGGGAGGCATTATTCTGCTTACCACACTGAGTAATATTTCATTGCATTAATATACCATATTTTATTATTCCATCTGTCAGTTGATGGATGTTTGAGTTGTTTCTGTTTTTAAAATTTATTAGGTATTATGAATAATGCTGATGAATATTCATGTGTAAATTGTTGTATAGACATATGTTTTCATTTCTCTTGGGTGCATTCTTAGGATGGAATTGCTGGGTCATACAATAATTCTGTGGTTAACCTTTTAATGCCATGGTGGCTGTACTGTTTCATTCCCATTATTAATGTATGAGGTTTCAGTCCTCCACATGTTTATTGACACTTATTATTAGCTATTTGATTATAACCATACTTGGAAGGAAAGTTATGACCAACCTAGATAGCATATTCAAAAGCAGAGACATTACTTTGCCCACAAAGGTTCATCTAGTCAAGGCTGTGGTTTTTCCTGTGGTCATGTATGGATGTGAGAGTTGGACTGTGAAGAAGGCTGAGTGCTGAAGAATTGATGTTTTTGAACTGTGGTGTTGGAGAAGACTCTTGAAAGTCCCTTGGACTTCAAGGATATCCAACCAGTCCATTCTGAAGGAGATCAGCCCTGGGATTTCTTTGGAAGGAATGATGCTAAAGCTGAAATTCCGGTACTTTGGCCACCTCATGCGAAGAGTTGACTCATTGGAAAAGACTCTGATGCTGGGAGGGATTGGGAGCAGGAGGAGAAGGGGACGACAGAGGATGAAATGGCCAGATGGCATCGCTGACTCGATGGACATGAGTCTCAGTGAACTCCGGGAGTTGGTGATGGACAGGCGGGCCTGGCGTGCTGCGATTCATGGGGTCGCAAAGAGTCGGACACGACTGAGCGACTGATCTGATCTGATCTGATCTGATGGATGAAGTGGTATCTGACTAGGGGTTTTGATTTACTTTTCCTTGGTGGCTAATTTTGAGCGTTTTTCTATGTGCTTATTGGCCATTTGTATATCTTTTTTGGAGAATTGTTTATTCAGATCCTGTTTTTTTAAGTTGGATTATTTGCTTTTTATTACAGAGTTGTAAGAGTCTGTATAGGTTCTAAACATAGGTGCCTTATCAGATATATGATTTGCAGATATTTTCACCTTGTTGTTGATTACCTTTCACTTTCTTGATGGTTTTGTCTGTAGCACGAACATTTTAAATTTTGATGAAGTCCAGTTTATCTGGGTTTTTCTTTTTTGGTGTTGGTAGTACTTGTGATTTTAGTGTTGTATATGAGAAGGTCATGAAGATTTACTGTGTTTTCTTCTAAGAGTTTTATAGTTTTAATTCTTCCATTTTAGTCTATGACCCATTTTGAAATGGTTTTTATGTATGGTGTCAGGTAGGAATCCAATTGTATCATTTTGCATGTGGATATCTAATTGTGTTCCAGGACCATTTTTTGAAAAGACTGTTTTTTCCTCCATTGAATCATTTTGACACCCTTGTCTTTAGGTTTATTTTCTGATGGAGGTTCTAAGGACTAATTTGAAACCAAAACCACTGATTTATTCCTTTCCTCTTATAATTATTATCAAGAAGCTAAATAGTTTTCTTTAAATACTAATGAAGTAGGCATTTTTGAAACCTTACAGCTACTTTAAGTAAGGCAACATGTAAAACCTAAAAATATTAGGCTTAGCAGTCAACTTTACTGTTCCCTTTGTCTATTCCATCCTTAAATTTTTTCTTACATTGAATTAATCCATACCAAGAATGTATTGGTTTGGTGACTTCAGGGGTCTTTTATTTGAGTGGTCTGATAAAAATCTGGAACAAATCGAGCATCAAAATAAATGTACTAATGGATAATAACCCACTGAATAATATAGGAGTCTGAATCCATAGTAATATAACTAAATAAGTAGTAAACTCTTTCTCAGAGTGAAATGCTAAATCACAAAAATAAAGGTGATGGTGGTGTCGGAAAATATTATTGGGTTCCAAAACCCATCGGATTAATGGGTGAATGTTTCATCAGGAAATAGGATACTTGAATAGACTCAAGCATCTCCTTACAACATACTGTAAAGACAAGTAGAAAAATACTAACTTGGCGAGAAAACCTGGTAGACACCACTTTAATCAAATGGCTGCCTCCAGTAATGGACAGATTGATATTTTGTGCCCTTAATATGGTGAACTATGATATTCCTTCCAAAATATGTAATCTGAAGCTCATCATTAGGAAACATCACACAATCCAAATAGGGGAACATTCTATAAAATAGTTGGCCTGTATTCTTCCAAAGTGTCAGAAATCACAAAAGATGAATAAAGGTGAGGAACTGTTCAGATGAAACTAAAGAAACTTGTTGACTAAATGTATTGTGTGATCTGGGATTGGATCCTTGCTCAGGGAAAAAAACTGTCAAAAGACATTGTTGGGGTAAGTGACCCCATTTGAATGTGGACTGTGGATTAGATAATATTTTACTACCATTGTTAAATTTTTGATTTTGATAGTTAACTGTGATTATGTAAGAGAGTGTCTTTGCTCTTTGCAAACACACTTTTTCATTTTTAGAGGTAAAGGAACACAGTGTCTCCAGCTTACTTTCAAATGTACACACACACACACACACACGTGATACACATACATGCACAGGAGAGATAGAGGGAAAGTAAATGGAGCAGAATATAAACAAATGGTGAATTTGGGTAAAGAGTACATGGGACTTCCTTGTATTATTTCTGGAATGTTTCTATAAGCTTAAAATTATATCAAAATGTTGCAAAAAATAAAATTTGTGACTCTCATTAATTTATTTCCATGACTTACTTTAAAATCTTATCAGATAGGTTTTTTAATGTCTCTGAAATTTGTTAAAATGAATATTTATAGGGCTATGACAGCTGTGTCTGTTATTGTAAGCTGTTATTTAAAAAAGACATCAAACATACTCTTGTAGACAGAAAAATGATCTTCTAAAAACGTCCATATCCTAATCCGTGGAAACCCGTGAATGTATTAACCTCACATGGCAAAAGGGACTCTTGACTAAGTGATTAATGTTTGAGGACCTTGAGATGGGAGGGAGGGTGGTCATTCTGGCTCATCAAAGTGGGCCTAATATAATCACAAAGGTCCTTAAAAGTAGAAGAGGGAGACAGATGAGAGTTAGAGAAAGAGATGTGATTAAGGAAGCAGGGGCAGAGAGATGCAGAGGCACTGACTGTGAAGTGGAGCCATGTTGGTAGCTTTTAGAAGTTTGGAAAGCCAAGGAAATGTGTTCTGTCTTAGACCCTCTTGAAGAGCCAAGTCAGAGTTCAGACTTAGAGAATTATAAGACAATACATTTGTGTTGTTTTAAGCCACTAAGTTTGTTGTAATTTGTTACAGCAGCAACAGAAAATTGATGCATAATAAAAATAGAGAAAGAGTATATGAAGAACCCCCATGTACACATCACCCAGCCTTGGCAGTTGTCAGTTTGTGACCCCTCTTGCTTCATTTTTACCTTGCAGCTCCCTCCCCCTTTTTTCCCAACTCATTATTTTGACACAGCTTCCAGGAATCTCTTCTCATTTGTAAATATTTTAGTATTTGACTCTAAAATATAAGGTACTGTTAAAACAATACCGTGGCAGTATATCATTAGCCATGTAAAAAATTAACAATATTTAAGTGTTGCTTTTAATATTGAGAAATTTAGCAAGAAAAATAAGCATTTGACTGAGAATGGCACATTGTGACTTGTTTAAAACCTCATTTGATCTGTTGCTTAAAATACACTATAATTGTAAGCATAATTTTCATTCTGTGGTATCTTTCAGCTTTTAAAAGTGAAAGTGAAAGTCACTCAGTCCCCTCCAACTCTTTGCAACCCCATGGACTATACAGTCCATGGAATTCTCCAGGCCAGAATACTGGAGTGGATAGCCTTTCCCTTCTCCAGGGGATCTTCCCAACCCAAGGGTTGAACCCAGGTCTCCTGCATTGCAGGTGGATTCTTTACCAGCTTGCAGCTTTTATAACATAATACAACTAGTTTTAAAAAAATAAAATTATAATTTTAGTTTATTTTAAAATATCTATTCCCTATTTAGATATGAGAAACTAGTACCTCATATTCAGTATTTTAAATTGGAAATCTATTATGTAAAAATATGGGAAATTAGGTTTAATATCAGCATAAAATACATACTTTGTTTTTTTAGGTTGCTGCAAATAAGAATAATTTTCTCCAGCCACAAAATGATCCCAGAACATGCAATTTTAATTTGCCTACTAAAGAATGTGCTAAAGGAATTAATCATGGGGATAATTACAGGGAAAAATATTGTTTGGAAGCATCTACAAAGACAACATTAGACCTCCATCATACAGGTAAGACTGTACAGGTTATACTTGATGAGTCTTATTACAATATTATTTAAATTGATTATATTCAATAATGAATATGTTATATTTGAAAATAGTTGAAACATTAATAGCACCGCTAGATCATTGGCAATTCAGATTTTTTTGTGGTCATAATTTATCTTTAATGATTGAATTAGTAACCATGTCATCTAAATCTTGTATTTTGTAATAGGCATATGTCTAAGGTTATTCATCGTAAACTTATTGGTCAAATAATGGTCTTTACTTCCAGTACCAAAATGAATTGTGTTTAAAGGTTTGATTTTTTTTTAAAGATTTAATTTAAAAAAAAAGTCTTAAAATGCATTATCAGCATTAAAATTGGAGAGGTGAACTTTAAATGAGTAAAATTGTTAATTCATTATAGTACATTGGAGTAACTTCAAATCAATTAGATTTGAAAGTGTATAACTGTAGGAAAACCAAACATTTAACAAATTCCCCTGCTGCTGAATTGAACTAAAATAATGATTATGGTTCTTGTTGCATTGTAAGAGATTAATATTTTCCAGGTAGTTGAAAAAATTATCTGGAGTGTTCATGGATGTTTATTTGGCCTTTTGAAAGGCACACCATTAAGATTACATTTTTCTAAATTACATTTTATTCATTTTTTGGTTGAAAAGAGTTTCAGGGAGAGAGCCTCATATACTAGTCATATACATATACTAGTCGTATACAGAATGCAGCTTCTCTCCCTAAGATACCAATGCAAATCAACACTGTGTCTTAAACTAAACCCTTTTGAAGGAACTTTTTGAGAATTGTGATATTTAATAAATTTTACATGTGAATGGGTTCATTTCTTGTTGGCGCAGAGGGTCTTCTGTGTTTTCCCAACTGGCCAGGATCCTTAGTACCATTTATGTGCTCCTCATAACTTCAGATTTGTAACAAGTTTTAGAATGAAGTTGAGAAGGACTTTTGGAGCTGGTATCAATTTAGTGAGATCCCTAGAGACAGCTCTGGGCACGGGCATGGGCATAGCAGTTTAGCCTCTGCCCTGTTTCACTCATTTACTCTCTTTTTTTATTACTTTCCTTCAGTTCAGTTCAGTTCAGTCACTCAGTCGTGTCCTTATCTCCTTCCTTTTCTCTTTTCTTCCTCCCATCTTTGTTAGGTGAATATCCTGTTTTCCCAGATTTTTTTTCCTGTGCTGTCAGCCTGTGGCAGGTAATGATCCATCTATACCTGTTTCTTTTCTATCATGGTAGCTAATCTCTTCTCCAAAGGATATTAGACTCTAGAATATAATACATTTAATGTTACTGATTTGGGGCTGTTTTTGTGTTCTACTATAGTTTCTCATTCTCTTCCTTACTAAATATGAGAAGGGAATTAAGAGTTAAGATAAATTGAAGTGGGAGTTAATTTACTCAGCCCTTAATCCCTTAATCCTTTCTCTGATTTAGTACATTGACTGGACTGGGGAACCTGTGCCAATCTCCTGATACTCTCCTGCCTCTCATTTAGAGAGAGAGGTTAACTGGGGGAAAAAATATTGTGAGAAACATCATACTTCCTTTGGTGATTGCTGGAGAGGAATGTTGTATATAGGAAAGTATGGAGGTGAAAGACCTATATATTCATCTTTTGACATTCTTTTAACTCTAGGTCTAATCACCTTGGAGTCAGTTACAAGCCTGCATGTCCTAGTGAAAATAGACCCTCATTTCCTACTAGCTTTGTATTTTGAAAAGTTTCCTACATACAGAGAAGTTGAAAGAATAATCCAATTATCATCAAAAATTCAATAGTTTCTAATATTTTACCTCATTTGTCTGTATTCCCCACCCCCCTATGTATGCAATTTTTTTTTTTGGACTCTTTGAAAATATGTTGCAGCTTTCATGCCATTTTACCTCTAAATACTTCAGCATGTATGTCTTAAAATAAATGCTCTCTCCTATCAGATCAGATCAGATCAGTCACTCAGTCATGTCCGACTCTTTGCGACCCCATGAATTGCAGCACGCCAGGCCTCCCTGTCTATCATCAACTCCCGGAGTTCACTCAGACTCACGTCCATCGAGTCAGTGATGCCATCCAGCCATCTCATCCTCTGTTGTCCCCTTCTCCTCCTGCCCTCAATCCCTCCCAGCATCAGAGTCTTTTCCAATAAGTCAGCTCTTCGCATGAGGTGGCCAAAGTACTGGAGTTTCAGCCTTAGCATCATTCCTTCCAAAGAAATCCCAGGGCTGATCTCCTTCAGAATGGTCTGGTTGGATCTCCTTGCAGTCCAAGGGACTCTCAAGAGTCTTCTCCAACACCACAGTTCAAAAGCATCAATTCTTCGGCGCTCAGCCTTCTTCACAGTCCGACTCTCACATCCATACATGACCACAGGAAAAACCATAGCCTTGACTAGACGAACCTTTGTTGGCAAAGTAATGTCTCTGCTTTTGAATATGCTATCTAGGTTGGTCATAACTTTCCTTCCAAGGAGTAAGCATCTTTTAATTTCATGGCTGCAGTCACCATCTTCAGTGATTTTGGAGCCCAGATAAATAAAGTCTGACACTGTTTCCCCATCTATTTCCCATGAAGTGGTGGGACTGGATGCCATGATCTTCATTTTCTGAATATTGAGCTTTAAGCCAATTTTTTCACTCTCCACTTTCACTTTCATCAAGAGGCTTTTGAGTTCCTCTTCACTTTCTGCCATAAGGGTGATGTCATCTGCATATCTGAGGTTATTGATATATCTCCCAGCAGTCTTGATTCCAGCTTGTGTTTCTTCCAGTCCAGCGTTTCTCATGATGTACTCTGCATATAAGTTAAATAAACAGGGTGACAATATACAGCCTTGATGAACTCCTTTTCCTATTTGGAACCAGTCTGTTGTTCCATGTCCAGTTCTAACTGTTGCTTCCTGACCTGCATACAGATTTCTCAAGAGGCAGATCAGGTGGTCTGGTATTCCCATCTCTTGAAGAATTTTCCACAGTTTATTGTGATCCACACAGTCAAAGGCTTTGGCATAGTCAATAAAGCAGAAATATATGTTTTTCTGGAACTCTCTTGCTTTTTCTATTACACCAAACAGAGTTAACAATAATTCATAGTATTTAATATCTAGTTCACCAGGAAAACCATTTTTACTTAAGCTAGTTTATATTTGGTTTCTTTACTAACTGAAAGAGCCCTAATAAGTATATTTTCATTCTGTTGAACTTTACTGGACACTTCAAGTCTCTTCAAGTCTGTTGAGGTCATACTGGATTAGGGTGGACCCTGATTCCAGTGGCTGGTTATGAAGAGAGACAGAGAGATACAGAGAGGAAAAGACTTTCTGACAGTGGAGGCAGAGATCAGAGCAAGCTGCAAGCCTAGGAGCACCAAGGATTGGTGGCAATCACTAGATGCCAGAAAGAGGCACAGAAGGATTCTGTCCTAGATCTTCTGAGAAAACATGGCCTGATCTCAGCGAGACAGCAGTGAGTGGTGGTGTGAAGCAATATCTTAATTACCTGCCTGGGAATTGAACCTAGATAGCCTGGATGAAAACCAGGAATCCTACCCACCAAAACAGCAAGGGCTAGGGGCTAGAAGCTGTTTTTCCCTGGATCTTTGCCCCTAATGAGAAATTCATTTATCACGGAGGCAAAAAAGTGTAAATGCAGGTACAGAGTTTGTTATTAGAGACATAGCACAACAGCAAGTGGGAGAGCACACAGAGAAAACTGTTTAGTTAAGACAAGCAAGGCAGAGATGGACCCCTGGAGAGAGGGGATGGGTGTTCCCCCTAGTGAGGAGCACAATGGAGAAGCGGTTTAGTCATTTATGTCTGTCAGTTCTTCTGGGTCTTTTGTCTTCCGTCAGGCCAATTGTCTGGCTTCTTTTCCCACACCTGACCTACCCTGGGACCTTCCCACCCTGGGACCTTCCCCTGGGGTGGCTTGCGCCTCTCAGCCAAGATGGATCTCGAAGTGAAGGCTTCTCGGAGGAACAAGACACATTAGAGCCTGGCGACATCCCCTGACTTTAGACCCACAGGGAGCCTTTCTGTGCATGTATCGTCTATCCCTTGTTCCAAAAGAGGGGGAGCAGAGATCTTAATCCTTTATTCAAACAGAATTTTGCACCTCTTTGTCCTTGCCATGACTGTTGCCTTAAGGTGTTTCCAAGAGACAAACACGTTTATCCTGTTTGTGTTGTTTCTTCCGATTTGGAGGGCAAACAGGAAGCTGATTGTAAACACCTCAGCCGGAGCCCACCATCTCCTGTCCCAGGAAATGCAAACAGGAGGCTAGTTGTAAATGTCTAACCTGGGGCCCATCTATCTCTTACATCAGGCCCTCCTGACACCTTGATTTTGAACTTCTGGTCTCCAAACAGTGAGACAATAAATTCTGTTGTTCTAAGCATTTGTGGTATTAATACTTTGTTGCAGCAGTCCTTGGAAATTAATAGAGAGCCCTAGACCTCCTGATTCTCATGGCTATTCTTACAGTCTTTAGAAAAACAGAGAAATCTTTGATTCTTTCTGATTCCTTTTCATTGTGATGAAGTATAAGATGAGACCATTAATTCTCCCTCAGGTTGTTCAACTATATTTTATCTATTAATATTTACCTGATTTTCCTTCACTAAACTGTGGCATAAAAAGGCAGTAACTTTGTCCTTTTTGAGTTGTAAGTCAAACAGGATAAATTAAAAAACATTTTATGACTAAATGAAGGGATTTTGAAAAACTTGTAGTTGAGCCTTAGATAAGCCCTTTGGCTCTCAAGTGCTTTAGAGAAGTCAAGAAGTAGCTGCTGGAACATTACAGTTTGCAGGTTTTGGTAATACTTGAGAGTATAGTTTCAGAAAGTGTTTGGAACAAAAGCCGTATTGTAATGGCTATGTGATGACTGGAAACAGGCAGATGGAGGCAGTGTATGAAGTAAATAATGTATGTAAATCAATACGGAAACCACGGAAATGTGGTTTCGAAGGGAAGGAGTGGTATCTTGAGGGATAGCAGGGCACCAGAGAGACTTTTTGGTTGGTTTTTTTTTAAAGGTAGTGTGTCGTAGGTTGAAAGGAAAGCGGTATTGAAGAGGGGAAGATAAAGGATATGAAAAGGAAATGATAAAAATCTCTCTCAGTTGGCGGGATAAGTGTTTTCCAGATAGGTTTTAGGTCCTTAGAGATGTTTGGACATGTTTTCAGGGGTTTATAAATTCTCAGAGAAACTTAGAATTTTGTGTTTTCTTTTAAATGATATGAGTAAAAGTATGTATGCATATGTTGGATCTTTTGGATGGCCACCATAAAATTGAGTACTAATACAGGATTTCATGTCTGCAAATGAGAACAGAGGTAGACAAAATGGGGTGTTCTACCAAATGAAGGTTTTTCTGTTCACATTAAGGATAGTCAAAGTATTGAGTCTTGGGTTTGCAAAGAGTCTGACACGACTGAGTGTGCACACACACACACATGCACATGTTGTATTGGAGAAGAAGATTGTTGGACATGAAAGAACTCGTGCCGTATCTTTTGGTACAATGTTTATATTGTGATTAGCATTTTAATTTCAGTAAAATATCACTAACATGTTAATGTGATTTTCGAATTTTATTGGTTTTAATTAATTTATAAATGCTTATTTTTGAAATATCTTTTGAGTATATTTAGAACTACCTCATCTTTTTTTTTTTTTTTTGGCTGCTCTGTTTGTCTTGTGGGATCTCATCGTTCTGTGACCAAGGGTTGAACCTTAGCCAGAGCAGTGAGGGACCAGAATCTTAACCACTGGGCCACCAGGGAACTCCGCTACCTCATTCTTTTTAAAACATAATATTCCATTGTGTGAATTTGCCAGTTGTACTTAACCAGTTCTGTATTAATGGATATTTAAATTGTTTGGTATCTTATTACAAACAAAGCTACAATGAGTATCCACATATTATAATCATAACAAAGCTACAATGAATATCCACATAATATAATCATATGTGATGATATATTCTTAGGATATCTTGGAGTAGGGTCTCAAGGTATGTGCATTTATCATTTTGATGAATAATGTTGAGGAATTGCCCTCTGCAGAGGCTAATACAAGTTTGTATTCTCACCATCAATGTATAAACAATGTATGTCATTTACTGTGATGCTAAATCTATATGTAAGTATATACTTGCAATTTTTGATACTTGACAATCATTAAAATATTTTCTTGAACTTTTTAACTTAAACTTCTTAATGTTATATTTTGAGATTATTTCAAATTTACAGAAAAATTCAAAGAATAGTACAAAGAATTTCCACACACTTTACAACATTTGTGTGTGTGTGTGTGTGTGTGTAATTTTTCTGAACCAGATGAGAATAAGCTGCTGACATGGTGCTTCATTATTCTAAAGTCTGCATTATGTAATATTTCCTGAACATAAGGATAAGTTTCTATAAAGTACAAAAGTACAACCATCATAATTAGGAAATTAACATTGATATAATATTATTATCTAATGCACAGATCTCACTCAACTTGAGTGAGTTGTCCCAATGATACCCTTTATGGGAAAAATAAATTAAAATTAAAAAAAATTGAAGTACAGTTGATTACAGTGTTGTGTTAATTTCTGCTGTATAGCAGGGTGATTTGGTTTTATATGTGTGTGTGTGTGTGTGTATACACACACATTCTTTTTCAGATTCTTTTCCATTATAGGTTATTATATAGAATATACCTTGTGCTAGACAGTAGGTCCTTATTGGTTATCTATTTTATATATAGTATTAGAGTATATATTAATCCCAACCTTGTAATTTATCCCCTTCCTTCCTCTTCAGTAGCCATAGTTTCTTTTCTACATCTCTGAATTTGTTTCTGTTTTGTATGTAAGTTCATTTGTGTCTTTTTTTTTTTTTTTGATTCCATGTGTAAGTGATACCATATAGTATTTTGTTTGTCTGGCTTACTTCACTTAGCATGATAATCTGTAGGAACTTTAAAAAAATGAATATGGGAACATTTTTTCTGCTAGTCCAAGAATGTTGTATATAGTTGTCATGTCTCTTTAGTTTCCTTTAATCTTGAACAACTTCTTAGTCTTTGCTTGTTTTCTGTGCAGTATTTTAATATTCTTAAAATTATAGGCCAGTCATTTATGTAGTGTTCTTCAATTTGCATTTGTTTGGTGTTTTCTCATGAGTAGATTTAGGCTATACATTTTTGGCAGAACTGTCACAGAAATAATTCTTACACTGTATCATTAGGAGGGATATGGTATCAATTTATCCTGTTATTAGTGACAGTAAGTTTAATTATTTGAATATATTGAAGTCTACTGGGTTTCTTCACAGTAAAATTATTAATTTTGCCTTTGTACTTAAAAACTATCTATGTGGAGATATTTTGAGACTATGCAGATATCTAGGCAGCTGTTGGAGAAGGAGGTGCTGGAGCGGGCCAACATGGTGGAGCTGCTCAGGCCGCAGCCGTTCGCGGAGAAGATCACCTACAAGGAGCTCGTGGAGGCACAGGCAGCCTGGAGGAGGACACAGCTCTTCCCGAGGGTCTGCAGGGCTGGCATGGGGGCCCCCTGCAGGAGAGCCCAGCCTAGCCCCTCCGCCTGGAGAGCAGCCTCCAGGACCCCCAGGAAGCAAATTAAAGCACATGTAACCTGAAGCAATGGCACCCCACTCCAGTACTCTTGCCTGGAAAATCCCACGGAGGGAAGAGCCTGGTGGGCTGCAGTCCATGGGGTTGCTAAGAGTCGGACATGACTCAGCGATTTCACTTTCACTTTTCCCTTTCACACATTGGAGAAGGAAATGGCAACCCACTCCAGCGTTCTTGCCTGGAGAATCCCAGGGATGGGGGAGCCTGGTGGGCTGCCGTCTATGGGGTCGCACAGAGTCGGACACGACTGAAGCGACTTAGCAGCAGCAGCAGCAATCTTGTATTTAATCAAACTTTCACCCAGTAGTTTTAGCTTTGATTGTTGCTAAAAGGTGATTTTCTTATTGCATCTGTATTTATTAGTTAGCATTTTGAGGTTAAGCTAGAACTTTTCCTCCTCTCATTTACTTGTTAATTTTTACAGATTCTTAAATTTTTATTTAATGGGTTGTGATCTGTTATTATTTATTGTGATGCTCAGATTGCCTTAGATTTGACCAATGGAAACCTCTTTACAAGGGCTTCTGTATCTTTTTGACAATCCCCATGAATTTTTGAGCACTATCTGACACAGTAAGATCTTCTTTGCCCCAGTTATTGAAATTAGCCAAGGGTCCTGATTCCTTTTTAATGGAAAATACTATTTAAAAACCAAGATCTGGGCACTAAGTAAGCTCATTATTACTGCAGTGTTACTCCTTTTAACCCTTCTGTGATCAGGGTTAGGATATGTATTTATTAATATATTTGTATTTTTTAATCTCCATTAAAAACCATGGTTTCATACCAATACTCCAATTCAGCACCACACGATTCAGTCTAGTCCTTACTCTTCCATAGCTGCTGCACCTTCTTTGATAGTGAGATAAGTGGTCATCATTAACCTAAATATATTTATTTATTAATTCATTTCACTTGTATGGAGGCAGTCTATTAAAAAGGGACCATAATTGGTAGTAAATGTTATAGAAAAAGAGAGTTAGGGATATGAAAAAATGGTTATTTGAGCAAAATCAAATGAAAATTATGGCATTTAAGGCTTCTTTATATATGCTTTTATTGACAGTACCATCATAAAAAGGATCATTTTTGCAAAATATTTGTGGGTTTCTTAACTCTTCCCAAAGGCCTGACATCCTTTGATATTCAAAGCAATCTCTAGGTACCTATCATGTCAGCTTTTTATGGATTCATTTTCATTGTATTGTTATGTGGTCTTCAAATAGACTTTGATATTATAGTTAAGCCTTAAAAGATATTTGAATGGGAACTATGATGTTTTGTTTTTTTTTAAATTTGTGACCAATTAAGTGGTGAATTTTTTTTTCTCTTTAGTGACTCTTTTTAATATAACTGTAAGGAATCAGAGACATCATGTTCTTTTTTTCACCAAAGAAAAGTATATTAAGAATTTAGGAGGCTATCTCGTGTCCTTTCAGGCTCTTTTATGAAGATTTGGGTCATGGAATAAGTAGGTCTCTAAGTTATTTCCCAGTCCAGATTATTCACCAATGTCAGGAGCCCAATCTGCTAAACAGGGAAAAGACGACAGGTGTATCCCTACATCTTTTAAAAATACTAGTGAAAATAATTCTCCCCAAAATATTTGCCTGTAGTTCTCAGGATAAAGAATGGCGTTTGAGGAAGCCTATATACTGGGACTATTCTTTTAATTCCTGACTTGGAAGTGAGTATGTTCAACTTTAACCTGAAATCAGACCAGTAAAAAACAATCCTAGTTATTTGAATACTGACCCTCCTATACGCATCCCTCCAAATATCTTGAGCCTTGTTTGAAATTACTTATTATCCAGGACTCTAGGAGACTGAATTACCAAATTCTCTCCTGAATATAGAGAATTGCTTTCTTTTTTCCCAGAGATGGGCACTCATGGGAAAGGGCCATAAATAAGGCTGAGCACTGAAGAATTGATACTTTCAAATTGTGGTGCTGCAGACGACTCTTGAGAGTTCCTTGGACTGCAAGGAGATCAAACCAGTCAATCTTAAAGGAAAGCAATCTTGAATATTCATTGAAATGACTGTTGCTAAACTGAAACTGCAATACTCTGGCCCCCTGATGCGAAGAGCAGACTCATTGGAAAAGACCCTGATGCTGGGAAAGACTGAAGGCAAAAGGAGAGGGTGGCAGAGGATGAGATGGTTATTTAGCATCACTGACTCAATGGACATGAATTTGAGCAAACTCTGGGATATCAATGGAGATGAATTTGAGCAAACTCTGGGATATAGTGAAGGATAGAGGAGCCTGGTGTGCTGCAGTCCATGGGGTTGCAACGAGTCGGACATGACTGAATAACAACAAAACAACAAGAGATTAATCTGGCAATATGCTTTATGCTTTGGGAAAGTTAGTATGGAATAATTGAAATCATAATGGTGTTCAGCCTCTACTTTTTAGAGAATGAACTGTGTTTACATCTTGCCTCTTACTTGAATCCTCATTTAAAAATAAAGTGTGGACAAGTGGTGATTTAAGCAATGTGAAATAGGCAAACAGGATAAACACAATGGAAAGAAAGATTAAAAACTTTTTATATCAGTTAATATGCTTTTCAAAAAATTTATTTTTTTAATTGAAGGATAATTGCTTTATAGAATTTTGTTGTTTTCTGTCAAACCTTAGCATGAATCAGACATAGGTATACATATATATTCTCCCTTTGTTCAAGTATTGGTAAAAATATTGGACTGTGAATTTGAATTTTATTAATATTAGCATATGTAACTAGAAAATACAGGCTTCAGGATTGACTGGTGTAGCAGTTTAAAAGATGTCATTATGAGCCCAGTTTCTTTCTACTTTTTCTGTCCTCCACAAGATTGACTTCATTCTTAGACTGGTTCCCCTCATGTTAAATGATAGATACTGGCACCTCTTGGCACCACACACTTCCTTTTTTCTCATCAATCTGATGTCATATGTATTGCCCCTACTCATACTCATTAAATAATGTGTCTTAACTTTGTGCTGATATTGAGTTACTTCCCTGTGTGCATTGGGTTTCCTCATCTTCGATCTAGGGTACTACAGTGAAGAAGAAGCCTTAGTAGCTTCTGAAAATTATCAGATTCCTACTCTCTGTCTCCTTCCAGGATGTGGGAGGTATCTCACCCACATTTCCTAGCAGTTACATGCTGGGGGAACATCCATATTAACTATACTGAAAAATGATTAAATGAAAAAATGTCTAAAGACAAGTAGCTTTAGCAACATTTTTAGTATACCAAATTTAACAGAAGGCTAGACTCCTCCCAACCAGCTTCTGGAGCAGTCTCCTTTAGCTCACAGTTTCTTACCCCAAAGACAAGACTTGGCCAATGTTCCTTAATAGATGGCTGAGAGCTTTTTAAAGAAAATGTGTGTAAATTTAGATTGTATAGAGATTCACACAGTATGGCTGGAGTAATGTTTTGTAATTTGACTCTGTGAGATAATAGAAAATATCTGTACTGGTCTCTACCCCCCAGTTCTTGGCACAGAGTTCCTAAAACCCTTGTAATTTCCTCAGTGATAAGAGCAGTAGGAGCATCTTTTTTTTTTCCTAATGTTTGGCCTTTGACCTCAGTTCCTGACACAGAGTTCCTAAATCCCTTGGAATTTCCTGGTGATAGATAGAGATGTCTTTTGTTTTTATCACTTTTGAGGTGATTCTGGGTGGGCTCCTGGTTGAGGGCTGGTCACCAGAAAGACTAAGCTGTGATTAGAAGTTTGGAATTTTCAGCCTGTTCCCACTGTCTAGAGAGGGGAGATGGACTGGAAGTGGAGCTGATGGTTGATCATGGCAATATGATAAAACCACTATAAAAATCCCAAGAGTATGGGGTATAGGGCCTCCCAGGTGGCGCAAGTGGTTTAGAACCCACCTGCCAATGCAGGGGACATAAAAGAGGTGGATTCAATCCCTGGGTTGGGAAGATCCCCTGAAGGAGGGCATGGCAACCCACTCCAGTATTCTTGCCTGGATAATCCCATGAACAGAGGAGTCTGGCGGGCTACAGTCCATAGGGTCGCAGAGAGTCAGACACGACTGAAGCGACTTAGCAGGCACTCATGGGGTATGGAGGGCTTTGGGGTTGGTGAACGTATGGAGGTGCTGAGAGAGTGGCAGTGCCCAGGGAGGGCATGGACACTCTAAGCTTTTCCACTACGCCTTGCCTACACATCTCTTCCCTCTGAATGTTCATCTTTTATCATATGCTTTTATAATAAATTTATAAAAGTAAGCAAGCTGTTTTCCTAGGTTCTGTGAGCTGCTCTAGCAAACTGATTGAACCTGAGGAGGGGTCGTGGGAACTCCTGGTTTATAGCTGGTTGGTCAGAAGCACGGCTGAAAAAACCTGGCTTGTGATGGGCATCTGAAGTGGGGTGGGAGCAGTCTTGTGGGACTGAGCCCCAACCTGTGATATGTGATGCTGTCTCCAGGTAGATAGCATCAGAATTGAGCTGAATTGTAGAATATCCAGCGGGTGTTGGAAGGGGTGTGAAAGTAAAGGAGAAGCTTAGGAGGGCGCCGAGTTTTTCCTTCTTAGATTTCTTTCAGTTCTGTAAGGGTTTTCAAGGTCCCTGTTAACCTGGGTTTTGATTGTCTTTTTTTTTGGGGGGGGGCGGCCATGCCACCTGGCTTATGACGTCTTAGTTCCCTGACCAGGTATTGAACCCTGGGCCGGAGGTAACCACTGAACCGCCAGGGAATTCCCAGGTTTGATTGTTGTGAGGCTTAGCATTTCAGGGTGTCATCCCCAAAGCACAGTGGTGAAGTATGAGATGTAAATGCTATAACTGAGAATGATTCTCAGGGCTCGGATTCACCCTGGCTTTTAACCCCGTGTGGAAGAATTTTTTAAAAGTCTTAACTTCCTCACATCCTGTGGTGTGAAACATGCCTTCTCGGAGTCTCTGGACACCGTGTGCCTCCTGGACCGAGTGTTCCCTTGCCCTGCCTCTGGAGGCCGGCCTGTGGCTTCACCTGAGCCAGTACCTCACAGTGGCCGCTGCCTTGCAGGTGATGAACCACACTCTGCGAGGGACTGACTCCTTCTCCGCTTCCGATCTTGGATGAAGCACTGCACCACAGAGCTCGAGGGTGGCACTCCGTGCCCCTGTGGAGGCTGGATGACACAGTCTGCAAGTGCGGTAGAGGTTATTCCTAGTGGTGTGAGCTTGGTCTTTGAGGAATGGGAGACAGGAGGGAACCTGCCAGATAAATTCCTCTTTTCCCTCCATGGACTACTCTGTTTCTTTTTATAGTGTGTCAGGTGTTCCAAGGAGAGTACCAGGTGGATGCATTTGCCAAGTGGCCTACTCTGTCTTTTTATAGCTTGTTATAAAGTGGTAGCCAGCACTATAAAAAATAGTATTTTTTTGTTTATTGTCCACGTAGCATGCAGGATCTTCATTCCCTGACCAGGGGTTGAACCCATGCCTCTTGCAGTGGAAGTGTGGAGTCTTAACCACTGGACCTCCAGGGAAGTCCCCAAGCCAGGACTTTACATGGTTCCTTGCCTCAGTTTACTTTTTTTCACTCTTGATGCCCTGTGTATGCAATACTCAAGGAAAGCCTTAGCATTCCAGTCATCGTTTCAGGCCCTGTTTGCCAGAGAACCTGGGATAAGACAAAGATTAATAAGATAGAAAATCTATACCTTTTTAAAGAAAAAAATCTCCTAAAATACGGAAATAATCTCAGTAGTCATGTACTCTTTTTATCTAACAAGTAGTTCATGGGAAAAAAATCACTACAGCCCCCAACTCTGGGAGGGACTGACTCCTCCTGCCACATCTGATGTTGGATAAAACACCACACCTCAGAGCTTGAGGGTGGCACTCCGTGCCCCTTGGAGGCTGGATGGCACAGTCTGAAAGTACAATAGGGGTTATTCCTAGTGGGATGAGTTAGTTGTTCCTTATTTATTAAATTTAATAGATCTAATTATCTAAATTCTGCTTTAGAAATATGGCTTCGTCCAAACTTCCCACATTTTTAATAGCTAAAGAGTTAAAATATATTAGCAGATGTATTTATTTTTTAAGGGTAATTTTTTGAACGTATAATTTTGAAACATAAAGAAACATTGATACTTTTACATTGACTACCCAACACCAACCACGTAGGTTCCACAATTAAAATTTTATTGTATTTTCTTTATTGCATATCTGTTCATCCTTCAGTCTGTCTTATTTTTAAAAAATGAATTTTAAAGTTGTAGACATCAGTACATTTTATTCAAAATACATCATGCATTCATTGAGATTAATGTGCCTAAATACATTCTCCCCATGCAACTATCTAAAATACTATATGTAAAGCTGTGTGTGCATGCTAAGTCGCTTCAGTCGTGTCTGACTCTTAGTGACCCCCGGGACTGTAGCCCGCCAGGTTGCTCTGTCCATGGAATTCTCCAGGCAAGAATACTGGAGTGGGTTGCCATGCCCTCCTCCAGGGAATCTTCCCGACCCAGGGATCGAACCTTCATCTCTTACATCTCCTGCATTGGCATTTGGGTTCTTTACCACCAGCATCAGCTAGGCTCTTATAAATTTTACCTGTAAGAGATTGGAATTACTGATGTGAGTGGTATATTTCAAATAAATGTCATGCAGTATACATATATCTACCTACAACTTGATTTTTTTCATTCACTAGTGTCAAAGATGAACAAAGCTAGACATTAGTTAAAAACAATTAAAACAGATTTTATCTAATAACTCCTGACAGTGGGGTCAAGAACTGAGCTCCATTCTGATTTCTGCAGAGGTGACTGGGCTTTTGAAGGGAGGATGAGGGAGGCAGAGTGCTCAAGTAGAGTCAGGGAAGTGAAAAATGGCAAAAAGCAGGTTGGTGTAAATGAGATTAGGCACTGTGTCTGCTAGCTGGCAGTTATGAAAGTTAGGATCCCACCTTCTCACCAAGACTGGAAGGCCTTGGCTCTATTCTTCCTGATAATTGCATTTCAAAGGAGTGACTTTCAGGTCCTTGGGAAGGACACTCCTGAGTTGTGGGAGATCCAAAGCATGTCAGCGGGACAGAGGAAGGATTCACAATTGTCAGCCTTTTTAGTAAATGTGCTACCAAAGGGAGGTCAAGGGCCTATGGTCTTGGGTGTTGGCTAGAACAAACAGTAAATTCTTTTGGAAGCTCTGAGCTTTTGCGGAATGGAACTCATGGGGAAGCTAGATTGTCCCCGACACAGGGCCTTTAGGCTGCTAGAGGCCATCCTAGGCGTGGTCAGGTCTCTTAGGGCGGGGGTTAGGATGAAGATATTCTCTGCTGAAAGTACTTTGCAGTTCTCACTGGTGTGCTTTGAAGATTTTTGTTTTCATTTTAGAATCCTTTTAGTTGCTGCAGGGTTTACATAGTGTAAATACATCATGATTTATTTACGATTTTATTAAAAACAATCCTACAGTGAACATCCTTGTGCATGTGGTCTTATGAACTTATGCAAATATTTCTCAGTTGTCAGATCATAATGTGTTTAAATTACATTTTAATATGGTTTACTAATTGCTTTCTGAAATGTCTCTGCCATTTAATACAGTTAAATGAAAGGTTCTAAGCTATTCCCCTCACTTTTGGTCTCTTCCCAGTAATAGTTGCTGTCATTGGTTTGGTGTCTGACCTTCTTGACCAAAGCTGCCCAATAGAACTAGAATATAAATCATATGTAAAGATTTAAAAATTTTCTAGTAGCCATGTTAAAGAGAGTATAAAGAAACAGGTGAAGGTAATGTTAATAATACATTTTAATCGACTCAATATGTATGTAACTTCAACGTGTAATTAATATAAAAGTTATTAACTATTATTATTCATACTGAGTCTTTGACAGCTGCCATGTATTTTACATTTACAGCAGATCTCAATTTAGATGCTGAAGTTTTATTTTGCATTCTTGATTAGACTTCATATTTATGAAATAAATAAGTTCTAAACATAGTGTAAAATTCACTAGCTGAATTGAGTTTTTAAAAAATTTTGATTATATTCACATCTCCATCAACAAAACTATCTCATCTTTTACAGAAGAATTGATTTGACTTGGAAATAAAAGCATGTAACTTTCAAAAACATGTCTGTCCAAGTTAAGCAGATTTACTAATTCTTGTGTCAACTCCATATTGTTAACACTGAATTCATAAGAACATTGTATAAATTTAAAAGCAGCTCTAAATTTCAAAGTCAACAAAGTATTTTTCAAATTTTTCTTTTAGTTTTTTCATGTAATTTAAATAAAACTCTTAATTATAATTAAAATTTCTGTCAGTTAATGTTAGAGGGATATATAATGTCAGTTACTGATTTGTATTTTTATGAAAATTTTTATTTTAAACATATATTATTTTACCTATCTCACCAGGTCACAAATATCCCTTTCTTTTCTTTGGAGTTTCAAATTTGACTCAGTCATATACCGTATGATATTTATGAGAAAACATAAATTACATTGCCATTTTTTGCTTTTGTTCTTGATTTTTGAATGTTTAGCAAGTGTCCCTTTTATTTTTTTAAAAAATCTTTGGTTCAGTTAAAAGTCTTGGGTTGGTTGGATTATTGGAGTTATGTCCCATAATCACAGGCAATAAAAATTATAAATTTTATAGATAGTACAGTAATTTATAAAACTCTTCATGACCCAAACAATGAGCACTGGCAAAACACCAGAAACATTAATAAATAAATTGTGTTCTCTTTTTAACCAGTTCCAAGAATTTATATTTCCATATGTATTCCAAGTGTTTTTTTAATGCTCAAAATTCTCCAAGCCAGGGTTCAGCAATACGTGAACCGTAACTTCCAGATGTTCAAGCTGGTTTTAGAAAAGGCAGAGGAACCAGAGATCAAATTGCCAACATCCGCTGGATCATGGAAAAAGCAAGAGATTTCCAGAAAAACATCTATTTCTGCTTTATTGACTATGCCAAAGCCTTTGACTGTGTGGATCACAATAAACTGTGGAAAATTCTTCAAGAGATGGGAATACCAGACCACCTGACCTGCTTCTTGAGAAACCTATATGCAGGTCAGGAAGCAACAGTTAGAACTGGACATGGAACCACAGACTGGTTCCAAATAGGAAAAGGAGTCCGTCAAGGCTGTATATTGTCACCCTGCTTATTTAACTTCTATGCAGAATGCATCATGAGAAACGCTGGACAGGAAGAAGCAGAAGCTGGAATCAAGATTGCCCGGAGAAATATCAACAACCTCAGATATGCAGATGACACCACCCTTATGGCAGAAAGTGAAGAGGAACTCAAAAGCCTCTTGATGAAAGTGAAAGAGGAGAGTGAATAAGTTGGCTTAAAGCTCAACATTCAGAAAACGAAGATCATGGCATCTGGTCCCATCACTTCATGGCAAATAGATGGGGAAGTAGTGGAAACAGTGTCAGACTTTATTTTTTAGGGCTCCAAAATCACTGCAGATGGTGATTGCAGCCATGAAATTAAAAGATGCTTACTCCTTGGAAGGAAAGTTATGACCAACCTAGATAGCATATTCAAAAGCAGAGACATTACTTTGCCAACAAAGGTCCATCTAGTCAAGGCTATGGTTTTTCCAGTGGTCATGTATGGATGTGAAAGTTGGACTGTGAAGAAAGCTGAGCACCAAGGAATTGATGCTTTTGAACTGTGGTGTTGGAGAAGACTCTTGAGAGTCCCTTGGACTGCAAGGAGATCCAACCAGTCCATCCTAAAGGAGATCAGTCCTGGGTGTTCTTTGGAAGGACTGATGCTAAAGCTGAAACTCCAATACTTTGGCCACCTCATGTGAAGAGTTGACTCACTGAAAAAGACTCTGATGCTGGGAGGGGTTGGGGGCAGGGGGAAAAGGGGATGACAGAGGATGAGATGGCTGGATGGCATCACCGACTCGATGGACATGAGTTTGGGTGAATTCCGGGAGTTGGTGATGGACAGGGAGGCCTGGTGTGCTGCAATTCATGGGGTCGCAAAGAGTCGGACACGACTGAGCTACTGAATTGAACTGAACTATTTTATTACTTTTCGCTTCACTGGGTCTTTGTTGTTGCGCATGGGCTTTCCCCAGATGCAGTGCTTGGGCTCCTCGTGGTGGCTTCTGTTGCAGGGCATGGGCTCCAGAGTGTGGGCTCAGTAGTGGTGTATGGGCATAGTTGCCCCCAGGCACGTGGAATCTTCCCAGACCAGGGATCAAACCCCTGTACCCTACATTGGCAGGAGGATTCTTATCCCCTGGACCACCAGGGAAGTCCTCCAGATATTTAGCAACATATTCGTGACACTCGTCATAGATTCTGCGAAAGTTGAACAAAGTATTTTCATATGTATATGGAACAGTAATAAATGAAATATTAATTCTTGTTTTAAAATTTCAAGAAATCTGGGTTTTTAGACTTAACAGAGCAGCATCTATTGTAGTAGAACTGTTTTTTGTTCCATGTCTAGCTGGAATTCTTTGACAGATATAGAAGATTAAAATATAGCTGTGTTATGAGTTCATATATCTGTTTGGTCATGAATTGGTAACATTTCTCTGTAACTTTGAAAATCTTTTGAGATAAAATGTGACTCATGTTAATAGGGCTGCTGCTGCTAAGTCGCTTCAGTCGTGTCCGACTCTGTGCGACCCCATAGACGGCAGCCCAACAGGCTCCCCCACCCCTGGGATTCTCCAGACAAGAACACTGGAGTGGGGTGCCATTGCAGTATCTCTTTTATCGTAGAACTCAATTAAAAATAAAGGATTTAAATGTTAGCAATTTAAAAAATATTGAATCAATTTATGTTCGATATGTTAGGTCTCATATTCTATAGGCAATTGTTGGTTGCTTAAATGAAGGTCTTTCATTTTTAAAATATCTTTTAAAATCTTTTCTCCATAATTTCTGATAAAATTTCCACAACTGAAATAATATATATTTTTACCATCTCTTTGTCTAAAAATGGTTTTCTTTTTTTGTGAGTGCAAGAAACCATTTTATAGCTGACCAAAGTTGCCAGATCAGACCTTGCTACATATTATTTAAAAATATTTCTGGATATTTAATTTTGATTTGAGGTGACTAAACTTCCTCAGTTTTTGTTTGTTGAGAGGAAATTGCTTGTCAGGTTTATTATGTTTATGTTGACACTGTCTCTTAGTATTGTTTAGTTTACTTTCTTTAAGCTTTTAAAATGTATTGGGCAACTTATTCCTGTTCTGCTTAGTAAATTGCATTTGGTATTCAAAGTGAACTAGGTAATATGCTTTAGTTCTGTCTTTTTTTCTGTATTGTTTCAATAAGAGTACTAGCTTCTGCACCTGCATTTAACTCTGCATCAGTAGGGACCAGGTGGGGGCGACACGGGCTGGGATCCACTGCCCATAGTACCTTCTTCCTCTTAAAACAGGAGTTTGGGATTGACGTGTACACACTGTTATATTTAAAACAGACAACCAACGAGGATCTCCTGTTTAGCACAGGGAGTGCTGCTCAATATTCCTTAATAACCCAAATGGGAAAAGAATCTGAAAAAGAATAGATACATGTGTATGTGAAGTGGAATCACTTTGCTGTACACCTGAAACTAACACAGCATTATAAATCAGCTATGCTTCAGTTAAAGAAACAAAACAGAGGAGGGGATTGCATCTGTAGGGGAGATGCTCTTGAGTCCCAGACCTTATCTGTGTTTAAGGCTCAACTAGAGAAGGCAATAGCACCCCACTCCAGTACTCTTGCCTGGAAAATCCCATGGACGGAGGAGCCTGGTAGGCTGCAGTCCATGGGGTCGCTAAGAGTTGGGCACGACTGAGCGACTTCACTTTCACTTTCATGCATTGGAGAAGGAAATGGCAACCCACTCCAGTGTTCTTGTCTGGAGAATCCCAGGGACGGGGAGCCTGGTGGGCTGCCGTCTATGGGGTCGCACAGAGTCGGACACGACTGAAGTGACTTAGCAGCAGCAGCAGCAGTGCACGTTTTTACATTAAAAATTTTGCTAATTTTTTTTTAGCTAGAAAATTAATTCTAATTAAGACAGAATAAGTAATTCACATTAATAATCAATTACAGTTTACACAGGGTGTCAATGTAATTTATGCTGTTTGCATAAAATATTCAAACAGATCAATTAAGTGTTATATCAGTGCATAGAAAAAATTCATTCAAGCAGAATCTCTGATTTAAGATTGACTACACTGGTGATCTGATTATGTGTAGTGTCAAGAAAAATTGTACTGACAAGTTAAAACAGGCAAGAAGACTGTACTCAAGACTGTTCCAGCAGGGGAGAGAGACTGAACTCAGATGCTACTACAACAGGGGTTTGTAGCTAATGGGCAGGGTAAGGCAGTCAGGTAAAAAATTACTGAGAAAAACTTGGTTAGGTATTAAAGGTGGGAGTGTCAACAGTTTGGTTAGGTTTCAAGGGTAAGGGGATTGTCTGTAAACTGGTTTAGTAGGATTCTTGCTAGTTGAGAAGAAGGCTTAGAGGAGCCTGATTAAAGTTTGGGGAAGGAGGGAGTTCTAATACTAGAAACAATAGAATCATTTATGACAAAAGGGTTAAGTAAAAATGTAATCCTATCCAAACAATGAAGTTGTGTTTAATGGAATAATATGCTGCTGCAGTTAAAAAATTATGTTTTTATCAGTTAAAAACTAGGGCTTCTCTTGTAGTTCAGCTGGTAAAGTATCTGCCTGCAATGCAAGAGGTGCCGGTTGGATTCCTGGGTCAGGAAGATCCCCTGGAGAAGAGATAGGCTACCCACTCCAGTATTCTTGGGCTTCCCTGGTGGCTCAGATGATGAAGAATCTGCCTGTAATACGGGAGACTTTGGTTCAGTCCCTGAGTTGGGAAGATCCCCTGGAGGAGGGCATGGCAACCCACTCCAGTATTCTTGGCTGGAGAATCCCCATGGACAGAGGAGCCTGGCAGGCTACAGTCCGTCGAGTTCCAAAGAGTTGGACATGACTGAAGCACAGCATGGCACAGTTAAAATTCAGTAAAATAAAAAAATTCAACCTCTTCATCCCATTGACCACATTTAAAATGCTCAGTAGATGGACTTCCCTGGTGGTCCAATGGTTAAGATTGTGCTTCCACTGCAGCAGCTGTGGGTTTGATCCTTAGTTGGGGAACCTAGCCCACGTGCCGCAGGGCCAAAAAAAAATTGCTCAATAGCTGCCTGTGGCTCATGGCTCCTGTAATTAGACAGTGGAGTTCTAGACCTTTTTGGAGTGTCATTACCTGTGTATTGACCTGCATTCTGTACCTAAATATATATTTTCTGTACCCACAGAAATATTTAGGTTTGGGTGTTTTTGATAAGCATAATGGAATTATATTGTATGTATTTTTGTTTTACTTGCTTTTTTTTTTTACTTGCCATTTATTTTGGAGCTTGTTTTGTGTCAATACATAGAAATCTGCCTGTTGCATTTTAGTGCTGCCCGGGGTTGACCATAGTATGGATATACTTTCGTGACTTTAACTTGTTCCCAACTGATTGCTCTTAGATTGCTCCCAGTACTATGCATCTACTTGTGTGAAGGCCTTGTGTGTTTGAGTATTTTTCCAGGTAGAGTCTGAGAAGTAAAATTACTGCAATTTTAAAAGTTTTTGCACATGTAAACTATGAATAGATACTCTCAGATTGCCATCACGAAAGCCATTTTACACTCCCGTGAACATTTCCTGAATAGTACTTTGTCCTGCACCTTCATCCGCTCTTGACATTTTCAGTCATTAAGAATTTTGCGAGTCTTATGAATGAAAATCATTTTTGGTATACATTTCCTTGATAGTGAGATTGAATGATTTTTCATGTTTTCATTAGCACTTCATTTCTTAACACAATGCTTGTATTTAAAGATAGTATATATCCTGTGTTCTTGCTTTCCTTTAAGTAACTGATCAGGTGGCTGGAGCAGGTCAGTTTTCAGTTTGCTTCTCTATGGACCAGAATCATTTACATGACTATTTTCTGCAGTCTTACTCAGCGATAAAACTGCTCAAAAACAGTGAAAGGCTAGAGACACTGAAGAATCAGATTACCCTCTAGAGCATGCCAGAAAACACCTATCATCCTACAGTGCACCCGGCAATCTTTCACTTTTTTTCCTGACAAATAACATGTTTAAAGCTTCTAGCACATTGTCTGGCTCAGAGTGAGAACTTAATAAATTTAATTCTCTTCCATGGAAAGAATGAAAAACAAAGTAATTGAAAATGTATGGCATTTCTGTAGAGCTGCAGTTCTTTGGATAGGGTCTGTATCTAGATTTCTAGATTTGGGCTTCCCTGACAGTTCAGTATTTACCTTTGTTTTCCTTGGGTCTTTCTCAGTGCTTGGGAACATTATTATAGGTAGGTGTTCAGTAATTGTTTGATTGAATGTAACTGTTTTGAAGTATGTTCTAATTCATTCTCCTGTCTGGAAAAACATGTGTATCACGAGAAAATAGGCTTGTTTGTTTACTTTGTTATTTATCATGTTTTCAGACAGAGATTAGGAAATATATCCTAAACACACAAATGGATAGCCTTGCAAATGACTAGACTGACTGTTCGCTTTCATAGTCCAAATTGTGTGAATATAGCTAAACAGAAATCCTCCTCAGTACTAAGAGCCAATGTGATTTTGTTGTGTGCACTCTCAAGGCGTTATTATGCAGTTCTCTCTGTGAATGGTGTTTTCTACACGTGGTAAAGCAGGCTAGCTTATTCAAAGTACGTTACAGCTGGAATAATCCATTGCTTTAAAAATAATTTTTGTCTGCTTTTTAGATTTAGTGTTCAAATATTTTTTCATAAGTAACTGGGGGAAAGAAATACACGGTGGCTACTGAAGCCTGTAAAATGAAGGAGAAGCTTAGCTTTACTGTGGAGTCTGAGCTGGGTGTAACCTAACTAGCTAGAGGATATGCAATTCCTGATTGACAGCAAGACCAGCATTAGGCAGATTTTGTAAGAGAGAGCAGCAGCTCAGAAACCGTGATAAGGGCTCTGTTAGGAAGCACTGCACTCACCACTCATATCTTTAGTTTTTTCATTTTTCTGCCTACTGGATTTGTAAACAAATAGCACAAAACAGTTCCTCTTTTGTTTTTATTAAAGTGATACTGCAATGCAGTTTCAGTCTATCAGCTAGGCAAACGTGTCGAAATTTGATATTCTCACTAAATTAGCCAGTTTTTAGCTGTGTTCCATGCTTATCTCTAGACCTTTGTGTATTAAATCCTGTCTCGAGCTGTTCTCTTTATAAGCAAGTGTGTTTTGCTTGTGCCTTCCTGTCTTCTTCAGTGAGAAGCTTTATGTAGGTCAGGCTTGGCTTAAGCAGATTTCCTGAACCTGCGTCAGCTTAAGCTGGAGGAATTTTAATAAACCCTCCCCTGTAGGCGTGGGCCTAAATGAGGCTAGCCTAGTTAAGCCTGATCTTTCTCTGTTTGTGAAAAGAGCTGAGCAGAGCTGAAAGCTGCATGGTGGTTTCAGAAACTGCCTACTTAATTAGAAAAGAACAATGGTAGGAAAAGCTAGATCTTCCAATTTTACCTTATCTGAAAAGCTTGATTTGTTAAAGCTTGTGAAGCCATATGTTAAAATTCTGGAAGAACACACTAACAAACATTCAGTGATAGTGGAAAAGAATAGATGTTGGGATATCATAGCAGTTAACTATAATGCAATTGGAGTAGACCGCCCTCCTCGAACAGCGCAGGGCCTACGCACTCTTTACAAAAGGCTCAAAGAATATGCCAAACAGGAGCTATTGCAGCAAAAAGAGACCCAGTCAGACTTTAAAAGCAATATTTCTGAGCCAACCAAGAAAGTTATGGAGATGATTCCCCAGATTTCCAGTTTTTGCCTGGTAAGAGACAGAAACCACATACAAAGGTAAGCTTTATTTTATTTTGTTGTGGAAAATTATGGCGCCTCCTATCTATTGGGCTCTGGCTTAGTTGTGATAGAGATATGCATAGTAAACATCCCCACTACGGGAGTAGTGAATAGATTCTTTGTTTTGCATTCTTAGACAAGAAAAGTGAGGCTATAAGGAATTTTTCTGCTGCATTTGATTTAAGCCACTGTTGATTGTCTTCCCTTCCCCCTTCCCTCCTTCTGTAGTTTCTAAAAAGTAAAGGTTAGGGAGGAATAAATGGGATGTAATTTGTGACATTACCTCATAAACTTTTGAAGCTTTAATATTAATTTATTTAATTAGCTTCTGAGAGGTACCTTTTTCTTATTTCACTTAAGATTACATTTCATTGGATTTTCAGTTTTGTATAAAGTTAGCAGTTTCAGGAGAAATGGGACTCTGGCTTTATTATGAATTTTCACTGTCTACAGTTACTGAATATTAATTGAGCTAAAAACCTGAAATGAACAATTAAGTAAACTTGTTAGTAGCACCATTGCATATGTATATGTTAAGACAGTTTAAATTATTTTTCTAATTTATACTCAAAAGAGACAGGGAAACACAGGAAAAGGTGTTAATACGTAATTAAGAATTCAGATTACGTAATAAAAGCTTTTGTTGCTTTTATGTATTAATGGTCTAGTTTCACTTTAAGCTCTCCCATAGTGTTTTGCAAGGGTATCAAAATATGAATTTTAATATGTCAGTAAGAGCAACTGGATTAGAAGCAGGTTTTTGGTTGAACTTTGTGCTCTACATAACCACTTGCCTGGAAATCTTAAAAGACTATTATCTTACTGCTAAATTCAGATTTTAACCCCCAGCAAAAGATAAAAATGGCAGCTTCATGCTTTTTCTGAATCATTTGGAATAATTTAAGCAAACCGTAAACTCCTTGCTAGTTGAGAAACCTTTCAAACTTAACTTTACAAAGTACTTTCCTGTTCGTGAAAGAGTCTTTATATAAGCAAAATGATTAATTACCTGTGAAATTCTTTTGAAGTTAGGGAGGAAATGGGAAAAACCTTCTTAGTCAAACATATTTGTTATTTTGATAATTTACTAGGATAGTATTTTTGAGCCCAACTTCTTACAATATACTTATTTCTAGTTGATAGCATAGTGAAAGATAACACCAGTGGGAATCCAAGACATGGATACACAGTACATTAATTCATGGGGTCACTGCTTAAACTGTTCACTGTGATGACAAATGATTAAATCCCAGTATGGTGAATGTCAAAACCCTTCACAGTGAGACTGCTTTATACTCATTCAATTTTTATACCTCTTTGAGCCATAAAGAACATTGGCTTTGCATTATAGGTATTAAACTACCTTTTGGCTGTAGGCTTTTATAATTTGAAAACTAAAACTAAATGTAGTTTTATTAAGTTGTGTATTCTAAAAATACAGTAATGTAAAAGAGAAATAATATAAAAGATACAAGTATCTGTTTACGTATATATGGTATATGTATACATACCTACACAGTCAGTCTTTTGGGACACCAACATTTCTCTGATAAAATGAGTTAATTGATTTACACATTTCTCTGCCTACTGTTGAAGCAGTTTTTCAGTTTTTAAAGGTAAGAGTATCAGAAATTTGCCACTTAAAACATTCGTGTCAGCATGTCTGCACTGCCACTTTCTCCATACTAGTATTTTCATTTAATATATTTATATATTTAATGTACTTATTTGACATCATCTTGACTCTTAATTATCTCGGAAGTTTATAATTACAGTATCTTAATTATGCTTCTATATAAATATGCCTGTTAATCTCATCAAACTCTCTATACTTAATAAGGAAAATGTTACTACATATTTTTTTTAATGTATTTCAAGATATGCAACTATTTCATAAGGCTGTTTCTGCAATTCACATTGATTTATGTCTTTATTTTTGCCTCTCTTTAATATCATTATATTTTGTGTTTTTATAACCAATCTGATCCTCAGAATTCATATTCATAAATTTTAAAAGTCCTTTTCTGTTTGATCATTTTTGTGACTTTCTCTAAGTCATTTTTAGACTTTGTTATGCCTTATTTGTGATGTTTTAAACTAAAATAGCATGGAATATAACAGATATAAGGCATATTTTAAATTTACATGGGAGTATATTATCTATGTTTAATTGTGAGTCTTACAGTCTATTATACATACTGATTTGGAAAAGTAATTATGTGGGTTTTTAAAATTTCATTTGTAGCTGTAGTTTTAACTTTTTCCCACTCGAGGGTTTAGAGATGTTAGTAAAAGTAAATCTTACTAATTTGAATTACATTTGTATTCCTTTTTTTGCTTTCAAAAATCATAAAATCACAAAGGCAAGATTATAATTTATATAATCTATTATACAAATAGATTTTTCATAACACATTAAATATCTTATTTCATTTGTACCTCTTAGACAAATATCTGATATTTCTGGCAATTTAATGCTATTAGTGACATATGGAGAGTTTGAATTCTTTTCCTTTTGTTCTACTTGAACTTGTTCCAGCATTTTAATCACCCGTGTGGAATGCATTCTTACCTGTATTACTTATTTATGATTTATAAAATGTTCTTTCAATAATATTAAGTGTAGCATTTCCATTAATGTTCCAATAATCTCTTTCACCTCTATAACTTTTGTTTTTAAGTTAGGCAGAGACATATTTTTAAAAAAACCTAAGAAACATGTATTCTTAATTCACAACTTAATATTATACATGAAATTATTTAAAAACCAACAGGATTTTAAGGAACATTGTGTTTTGTCATAACAAATATTGGTATATCAAAATTTTAATTACGCCAAAACTGTAGTTGCCTCTAATAGGAATGCATGTTTTATGGAAATTTCATGTAAATTTAATAAACTATCAATATATAGAGGCCATTAAAAATTGCATTAAAAACACCATTTCATTTATTCAGTCTTTCAGCATATGACGAGTACCTACTAGATTCCAAGTACTAGTATGATGCTGGGTACTGAGGATTCAGTGGTACATGTAAACCCTTGCTCTTGTACACTTCACCTGGCCACTGGTTAAAAGGCTTAAAGAGCACCTGAGTCGTGTGGTTCTGGATAGGTAAGGGGGAAACGCCACTGTATTTGAAATTGGAAAGTTAGGAGAACCCCCTGCTAGTGGAGCACACCCCAAATCATACACATTGATTTTCTGTGTGCGACAAATGCAGACATCAGTACCTCTCAGAGACTGCCTTGTGTTGTCCACTGGCCCTCCACTGTCCTCCTTCCAAAGTCATGGACCTCAGTGGGTTTTAGATTAATCAGTTCAGGAGAGCAGAAATAGGAGGTCTAGGACTACCATGTGGGGATAGTGAGGCCCAGAATGAGTTAAATGACTCTTTACAGCATTTAAGAACCTCAGGCTTACAGGGACAATTGATAGCTCTTTGAGAGTGTTAAAAATGCCACTTTTTTAAAATTTACCTCCATAGCCTTGTTTAGTATTTGTAATTTACTGTTCTTTCAAGAGCCCAATTTTAAAGTTAAGGATAGGGGAGAGCCATATATATATATAATGAATATATATATATATATAAAATAATTAAAATCCCAGCCTTAGTCACTTTATTATTCCAAGGATTAAAAAATATTTTTTGTTTCATAATTTGCTTTTTACCTTGATAATTTAGTGTATATTAAATATGAAATTATGTTTTAAAATGTTCTTGTCTTCATTTGATTTACATTTTATAATGGTTTTTTATGTGCTGTAGTGCAAACTTGGATGAGGAAGCACAGGCTGGTACCAGTTCACTACAGGTAATGTTGGACCGCCATCCAGTTGCTATTACAGTGGAGGTGAAGCAAGAAGAAGACATTAAGCCCCCCCCTCCACTGGTTTTAAATTCTCAACAGAGTGATACTTTAGAGCAAAGAGAAGAACAGGAATTAGTGCATGTAATGGAAAGATCTTTGTCACCATCACTTTCCTCTGTTGATATGAGAATGACATCGTCTCCATCTTCTATTCCAAGGAGAGATGATTTTTTTCGGCATGAGAGTGGAGAAAATTTTAGGTCACAATTAGGGTATGATCCTCAGATTCTACAAATGCTGAAAGAGGAGCATCAAATAATTTTAGAAAATCAAAAAAGTTTTGGATTATATGTTCAGGAGAAGAGGGATGGATTGAAAAGAAGGCAGCAGCTAGAGGAAGAGCTGCTAAGAGCAAAAATTGAAGTTGAGAAGCTGAAAGCAATTCGACTACGGCATGATCTACCTGAATATAATAGTCTCTGAGATTTTTTTTCAATCTTGCAATTTGATTAATTTTGGCCTGGTTAGTTTCATTTGGGAATATCCTGAAGCAGAGTACATATTCTTAAAACATATTGTTAATCTCTGTTATGAAAAAGGCTTTTTTGACATGATTTTCTGATTATTTAATTTTCCTTTGAAATATAGTAAAACTGATGGCATGCTTATAAATTTTTTGTCTTCCTGGGCTTTACAAAAGATGTTTTATTTTGATTATTAACATATATAAATGCATATGTATATACATAAATATTCTTTCAAAGTTCTGAATCTTCAACGTTTTTAATTAACACTTTGAAAGCTGTATGTAGTTCAAGATGTTTATTAATAAGTTAGTCTAATTTAGAAGCAATACTAGCTTCATAGAAGCTTGTCTATATGACACTGATTTTTATGCTTTCATTCTCTGAAGGAATAAGTTCTAGAATTTTAGGGACTAAAATGTTAGGGACTAGAATTTTAGAGACTAAAATAGAAGGTATTTGGAGAACACTTTTCCCATCTCAATTTAAGGGTAATAAAACTGAGGGCAAGGGAAAACTCAGTGATTTACTTGGTTTAGCAAAGCTCTTTATGGCATAGCAAGGACCAGCACTCGGTTTTTGTTTCTCTGTAATTTCCTCCCCCTACGGTTTCATAGAAGAAAAAATCCGCTAAAGTATCCTACATGGTAAAAAATTAGAAACATTTATTTCATTAAAATTGTCTTTAAAAATTGGTGGATTGTGAAATCAGGGGGATTGTGTCAATTACTCCCATCCTCCTTTTTTTGTTGTTCTGCAAAATAAGATATACTGGAGCTGTTATATATTGAGGTGGCCAAAAAAGTTAGTTTGATTAGTGAATACGTTGTACAGTAAATGTGTCTTTTATTTTTACTTAAAACCGAAATAACTTTTTGGCCAATCCATTATGTTGACTCTGAGATTTAATATGTTGATTCATTTTGAATGTCTTAGTCTGAAAAAGATTTCTTTCACAGTAAAATCACAGTAAACTTTAATGAACAAAATTAAAATTTTACTTAAAATAAAAATAGCAAAACATTATATGTGTATAACTTATGATATCTGTAGTCTTATGTTTCTGTAAATATTACTGTTTTAGTATTTGTGGAAATAAATAAAACCTTGATTCTTAAAACACACATACACATTTTGTTAAATCTTTAATATGTGTACTACTTAAGGATTTCTATTTTGGCTAGGGGTTTGTTGAAGGCTATTTTAAGCTAAGCTTTAAAATGGGGTAGGTTGGATTTCAACACTTTTGGGGGAAAAGGCTGTTTATGTCAGAGTGAGCAGCATGAAGAAAGGCATAGAAGAAGAGAAAAAGTGGGTCAAAGTGTATAAGCCCAAATACAGTGCTAAGCCAGGTGATTTTTAAGTGATTTTAAGTGAACACAGAGCCAGTTAGGGCTGTGATAGTCTGGATGAGGACATATACCTTGACTAATTGGGGTTAGCTACTCTTCAGCTCTAGCAGAATTTTTATATGCAGAAATAAGCAAGAAATCTGCATTTTTATGAGAAATTTTTATATTTAAGATATTTACAAATAATTTAAATGTTTAAAATAATAAATACATAAAACATGTGAGTGGGCCTCATTCAGCCATTGGGTTTCTGGCTCCTGGCCTTTGGTGTAGACCAGTGGTTCACCAAGAGTGCATCTTGACCAGCAGCATCAGTATCACTTAAAAACTTGAGAGAAATGTAAATCCGTTCCTTTTGGATCAGTGACTCGAAGGGGAGAGTCCAGCAGTTTGTTTTAATAAGCTCTCTAGAGATTTCTGATGCAAGCTATAAAGCCATTCAAAGAACCGCTGAAACAGAGTATTTTGAAACCTAACATGATGCATAAATCATTAGAATTTCAAAAATTTGTGTTGAAGAGTGGGTGAAGGTAAACTGAGGGATATCATTTTGGAAGTTGGAAACTGGTGCTAGATTACGGATTACATTAAAAGCTGTTTTAAGGAATCAAATGTGATTGTATAATGGGAAACCTTGTAAGGCTTTTGACTAGGGGCATATGCCTTAAGCTCTGTCTTAATGTCATAATAACAGCATTTCAGAGTGGGCATTGTAGTGAGGAGATGAAATCCAAAATTTAGGTTATGGCTACAGGAATAGAAAGTAAATAAAATAGACCCTTATGGTACTGTTTGAGCCTGTTGACTGCTTAATTTCATTGGCGTTTTATATCTGCTATTAGAGTTAAATATTACAAAAATGTCTTGAATGTATAATGTGATATATCCTTTTGACAATTTCATCTTCTTTAATCTGCTCTCTGACTTTTCTTTCAGTCCAAAGACTTTAAAATTCTTATTCGAGGTAATGTTTTTACAGTATAATTCTCATAAGTCTTTACAGTAGTAAGCTTTAACTTTTTTAAATTATTGAAAGCAAGTTACCATACAAAATGTAATAATTCATATTATAATCTTAGCATGGTACTACTCAGAATTGTTAATGAATGTTCAATTAGAATGCTAACTTTGTACAGCTAAATCAGAGTTTTCCAAATTGTTCTGTGGAATAGTCATTCTATGAAATGTCTTTATTAGCAAAGTAACATGTTCAAAAAAAGTACAATATACATTTTTTTTGGTGATTAGATTCTAAAATAAGTGTGGAAGGTAAAAACATAGACTATACAAAATTGTCCTTGAATATTTTTTTTGCTGCCGAGAAAACGTAGTCTGCTTCAGTAAGATTTTTCACCAGCAGTGTTCAAGATTGTTGTTTCATTGCTGATATCATGTGACAAATGTGTTAACGTTTAGGGCTGAATAGAATAGAAAACCTTAGTTTTACGTATTTTTAAACACCAGCATTCCACTCATTGCAGTGGAGTTCACTGCAGCAGTTTTTCTGAATCACTGTTGTTTTATTTTAATCTGCAAAACTTAAAGTGAATGTGATTCTGCTTCATTTTTATTGCTCCACCTCCTCACCCCAGCAACTATAGTTAGCATAGGATAGTTTTTTGAAAAATTCTGTGTGAAAAAGACTTGTTTAACTACTGAACTGGTTTTGGAGGCTGCTTATTGTTATCTTGCAGAATATCTTAGGGAAATTCTGAGCTAAAGCTTTTTTCTTTTCCTTTCTGTATTGAGAATTTTTTGAGTTTTTGGCTACTTACCAACTTAACATTCACAGTTTTTGCTGAGGACAAGTTTCACTAAGGGGCATATGTAAGGGCAAATTCTATTAGTGCAAATAGAATAGAACTGAAGCCCCCTGACATCTTACATACTATAGAGAACTGTTTGGGGCCATGAGCTTTACTTATGAAATGTAATGCTGGGAAAACATAGAAAAGAGTGATTTTATTTTTTAAATGTAGACTTGGTTCTGTATAAATACATTAAATTTGAAAAATATACTAAGTCATAAGACTATTTCATCCAATATATTAGTAATTTAGATAGTGCATATGTTATTCTTGTCATCTTGTCTTTTCTTACTCATTTGAACTCAAATGGGTATGTTGGTGTTTTTTTTTTAACAACTTATGACTTTATAAAACTAGGTATGATTTATAATAGCACCCTGAAAAAGTTTATGAAGTTCTTTCATTTCTAACAAATGCCAGATTTCTTAAAATACTCAAATATATTTCTCTTTTGTGTAATGAGACATCAACTTGGTGCAATTTAATTTTGAAAGATTGATTCTACCTTGTTGCATCATTACTTACATGAAAATGTTTAAAATATGAATTATTTTTCATGTGCCTTCTTTTAGAATAATGTCAAGTTTTAACTGAGTGTGGTAAATTGTAATTAAAATATACTATAGATGATAGTGGTTAAATGGTTTGTTAACACATGTTCTTTTAAATACATGGTAACACATTATATTGACTTGTGTACTCTTTTTGTGTGCCATAAGTCAAAGAGTTCAGTACTACACAGGTAAAATTTTTTGATGAGACATAATTGAAATACTGACATTTTTTTAGGTGATTGTGCCAGTGGTTGGTGGTGGTTTAGTTGCTAAGTCATGTCCGACTCCTGTGACCCCGTGGAGAGAGGAGCCTGGCAGGATACAGTGCATGGGATTCTCCAGACTGGAGTGGGTTGTCATTTCCTTCTCCAGGGAATCTTCCCAACCCAGGCATTGAACCTGGGTCTCCTGAATTGTTGGTACATTCTTTACCAACTGAGCTACAAGGGAAGCCCTTGTGCCAGTATAGTTGCCAAATATACCATGTCTAAATTTCATAGTATATTTATTTTTTTCAATTGTTAAGATTCACAGATTTTCAAAATCAATTGAACATTTGATGGTGACTTTGATTGTAAATAGTAAAAGTAATTAGATGAAATATGGTTGTAATACTTAACAAAGAGAAAAGAGCAAATTTTAAAAATATGCAACCTAATTAAACATTAATAGTCATACAGATCTTTGTATATGATTTTGAGAAATTGGTCCCATATTTTTTATATATCTTCTATAAGTTGTTTTCACTAAAAATAGCAGCTATGATGTGAACTTATATTATTTATCTTTAGTTTTCAGTTCCTTTGTAAATAGTGGAAAGCAAAGTTAATAAATAGATAAATAAAAATGTCACCCAAATTAGCCCACACTTAACTAACATGGATATATCATTAGACTTGCACTTATCACATAGTTATCCATCTATATCCATCCATAAATTCTTTTTTTTTTCTTTTAAGGAAAACTTATTTTAAAACAAGTTGCAGAATTAAAATACTTTACCCATAAGCACTTCAGCATGAGGATTATGAACTGGAGTTCAATATTTATTTGTGTGTGTATGATGTTTTTAAGTAAGATTTGCAAACAGTGAAATCTTAAATACACCATTTGATGAGTTTTGACAAATTACACCTCTGTAGCTTAAACCCACTTTAAGATTTAAAAGGTTATCACCCTATTCTTTGCCAAGATCAAGTGTAAAAAGTTATCACCCTAGAATGTGCTCTCCTGCCCCTTCCTAACCAATCCACTGGCACCTCAGGCAACCATTATTCTAATTTTTAAAAAAACATAGATAAATTTTTCTTGTTCTAGAACTTAATATTACTGAGGTCAAACAGTGTGAACTCTTTGTTTCTGTTTTCTTTCATCCATCTTAATGTTTTTAATATTCATCATCCTTTTATCAGTAGTTCATTGCTTTTTTTTTGTTGCTGTGTAATATTCCATTTTATAAATACACCACAGTTTGTTTATCCTTTATCTTTTTTAAAAAATTCTTTTTATTTATCTAGTGAATTTATTTGGCTGTACCAGGTCTTAGTTGAGGCATATGGGATCTTAGTTCCCTGACCAGGGATCGAACCCAGGCCCCCTGCATTGGGAGCATGGAGTCTTAGCCACTGGATCACCAGGAGAGTCCCCATCCATTATCTTTTGATGGACTTCTGGCCTTTTCCCAGATTTTGGTTGTTCTGTATATTCTCATATAAGTGTGTCATGAACTTAATGCTGGCTTAGGGAAGATATATGTTTAACTTTTTAAGAAACTGCCAGACCTTTTCTCAAAGTGATTGTACCATTTTACACTTCCATCAACAGTGTATGGATTATTTTTTAAAATAAAGTTTGCATGTTTATTGATTGGAATGTCAGAATTGAAATTGATGAATAAATTTTTTATATTTAAATGAATTAAAAATGTTGGGCAGATAGTTTAAATATCTGGGAATATTGTAGTTTGTTGATTTTTTTTTTTCTGTTTTAGCACTAATTGCATATATGCTTTGTCATAAAGAATTGAGAAATATGATGAAATGTATAGTTCCTGCCATCCTCAAAGTATCATTCTGAAATGATCTTTAATGCAAAGAAGTATCTTTTAGGTTTATTTTATACATAATGATACTTGCAGTTAGTTGACATGCAGTCTGTTTTGTTAGGTAAAGAAAACTATGGATGTTTACCAGTTTGAAGAATTTGTGTATTCATGTTTGCATATTTTTTAGTGTAATAAAAACCGTATCTTTCAAATCTCACATTTATATTGCAGTTATATGTTAATGCATGTTAAAAGTTCTGATAGCTTTTGGTAATTTTGAAACTCAAAAAATATGGTTTGTAAGAGTATTTATATTTTTTGTTGAATTTGATGATATGAGACATTTTAAATTCCATTTACTCCATTAAAAACAATGTATATATTTAAAATTATTAAAAGAATATTAAAGGTTTGGGTTTATGGAATGTGTAATTAAGTCACGTAATCTTTGAGTTACTATGCTTAGGACTCATCCATTAAGATGATAATATCCACTATTAATATTTAAATGACCATGTCTCTGCCTTCCTCTTTTGTCAAAGCATGGTTTTAAGCATTCTTACCCTGTGAATTACCTTGTGAGTCTTGCTCTACACATTCAAGCCTCTGGCTTATGAAGACTATTTTTGGCATTGATTTGGAAAGCACATTACAGGGTCAAGGGAGAAGTAGATCAGAACCAAGTTTAGAAATAAAAATGAATAGCATGCATGCTCAGTTGCTTTAGCCGTGTCTGACTCTTTTCCAGTCCTGTGGGCTATGGGCATTCAGACTCCTCTGTCCACGAAATTCTCCAGGCAAGAATATTGGACTGTGTTGCCATGCCTTCCTCCAGGAGATCTTCCTGACCTGGGGATCAAACCTATGTCTCCTTCATCTCCTGCATCGCAAGTGAATTCTTTACCCACTGAACCACCTGGGAAGCCTGGGAAAAATTATAGGTTAGAGCGGAATTGTTAGTGGTGGTTAGTCTGGAATGTAGCAAATTAGTCATTATTTTATATGTTACAAGTAGTCTAGATAAAGGAAGTTATGCTCCTAATATGTTTAATTCCTAATACCTTCATTCTGCTTTTTTGCAGTCATTCTCCTTTGCCTGCTCTACGTGTTAGTCCTTCTCAGTTGTGTCTGACTCTTTGCAACCCCGTGGACTGTAGCCCACCAGGCTGCTCTGTCCATGGGATTCACCAGGCAAGAGTACTGGAGCAGGTAGCCAGTCCTTTCTCCTGCCCTATGCCTCCATTTAAAATGGGACTAAATGGGAAAGGGACAAGTGCACGATGACGATGATGGTCATCAGCATTTGGAGAGCGCTTACTGCATGGCAAAGACTGTTCTAAGCATTTTACATGTATTAGCTCGTCTAATGCAACAACTCTGTGATGTAGGTATTAGTATTGCATTCATTTGACAATTTATAAGCACAGGGGTGAGTAACTTGTGCAGGGTCATGTTGCTAGCTAGGGCAGACTCAGGCTTCAAGTGCAACCAGTCTGGCTCCAGAGTTTATGCTTTTATTCCTTCTCCTTTCTTTCCTGCAAAAGAAAGGCTGTATCTAAATCTGAGACTCTTATGTTATTTCAGTTAGTATAAGGAATTCTGAATTCTTAGAATTTAACTACTGTCTTTTGTTCTAGTTAGTTTTTTTTTTTTTTTTTTTTTTGCAGGGGCAGGTTTGGACATAACAGGCAGCTCTCCTGGGAATACAACAGGATATTTGACTCTTAAGATATCTTTCCCAGCCATTTTCGATGAAGACAGGCTTTTTGTCCCTTCTTTAACAGCAATCCTGAGGAATTGCATTTTTCTCTTAACCAAGTGAAAATCAAGAACAAATTTGAAAAATACAGAAAGCTGCTGTCAGTCTTCCATTCAGTGCACAGTGACTGCTACTAGTAGAAATAGTGTATAAAGAAACTAAAATTGTCTAAACTTGCACATCGCAACATTTTTTAGAATTCAAAAACTGATCAAAGCATCCCATCTTTTTCATTAATGCTAAAACCCTCAAAACTTTATCTGGAAAAATTAAAACAACAAAAATAACTCAGGACAACTAACTTATCTAAAAACTGGTATCTTTTTGACTAAAAACTAATGGAGTAATACAGTCTTCATAATATTTTAGCAAAATTTGATTTAGCAAAACTATTTGGTAGAAATTATGATTATGAAAGAATTTATGTTGGCAAAAATTAAAATACATAAAGAAGTGATAAATCTTTCTTATAACATTTACTTGGAAAATAATCCTGAATGTATACGGTGTACAGCTATGCAGCTGAGTTCAAAGTTAATTTCTAAGGCTACTTTCTCATGAAAATTAGTGTTAAGGTAATTCTATTTTAATATCTTTATAAACATGAAGTAAAAATGTGCCTAGAATAATAATGGCAGTTTTGAAAACTCCCTGTTGTTACAGGAATATGGTGATGACCAAGATCCAAAGAGGCCCTCCTCTCAACACTTTACAGTTTTGTGGGAAAGGCTGACATTAAATAATTTGTCACATAATTGCTGAGTTAATGCTGAGATAACACAACTTGATGTAGTTTTGCAGTCAGGGAAATTTAAACTGTAAGGAAGGGTGACTAGAAATTAATTTAGATAAGCATGTTGAAGGAAGAGAAGTAGAAGGAACTTTGGCTGGAAGTAATGTTTTCTTCAAGACCTTTAAGCCAAGTAGATGATTAGATTCACATTTAAAAACTCATGTGTGTAAGCTCAGTCACTCAAACTTGTGAGACTCCTCAGTCCATGAAATTTTCCAGGCAAGAATCTTGGAGTTGCCATTTCCCTCTCCAGGGGATCTTCTCAACCCAGGGATTGAACACGTGTCTCCTGCATTGGCAGGCAGATTCTTTACTACTGCACTACTTTGGAAGCCCACATTTAAAAATAAATACAGTACATATGGAAAATGGCTTTGGGTGTAGGGGTGGCAAGAGAAGACTTCAGTAGAACTGTTGAGAAGACCCTGCAATATTTCCGTAGTCCAGAGATGATTATTTGGAAAGAGTAAGGACAGTGCAGAAGGCGAATAGTACACAGCTTTGAGAACCATGAAGAGGGTAGAATCGTGTGGATTTTGTGGTTGATTGGCTCAGGAACTGAGAAAATGAATGCCCTGGATGATTACCAGTTTCTTGGCTTCTTTCACTGAGAAATGGAAAAACTGAAAGAGGAGCAATTTTTGAAGAGAAGATAAGTGGACCTGGTGAGTTTGTGACATTTATGAGACATGTAGACCCAACTGCATGTACTGGTATATATACAAATCTAGAGTTATGATCTGGGCTAGAGGAAAACATATAACTTAGTAAAGTAATGGTATTGAAGCCTTGGGAGCTAATTTAAGGAGATTTGGTACATAGTGAGGGGAGGCAGGCTTAGAACTCAGGGCTGAAGAACTGCAGTAAACAAAGGTTAGACAGGGAGTAAGAACTGGCAAAGATGATTAAGAAATAGCAATCAAGGAAGAGGAAAATTTGAAGTGTGTTAGAAGCTATAAAAATAGAATTCAGTATTTCAGGAAGAAATGGTCACTATTATCCAATACTTTCAGGAACTTTGGTCAGGACTAAAAAGTAAAGAGCTCCTTTTTTGTGTGTGGTTTCTTTTTTTTTTTTTTTTAATATAAATTTATTTATTTTAATTGGAGGCTAATTACTTTACAATATTGTAGTGGTTTGGCCATACATTGACATGGATCCGCCACAGGTGTACATGTGTTCCCCATCCTGAACGCCCCTCCCACCTTCCTCCCCATCCTATCCCTCTGGGTCATCCCAGTGCACCAGCCCCGAGCACCCTGTCTCATGCATCGAACCTGGACTTAGTGGCCTTTAACACAGCAACTTTGGGGCAGGCCCGACTGGAAGCCAAGTTGGTGAAGTTGAGAAGTTGCGAATTTGAAGAAACCGAGGGAGTAAGTGGTTATTCAGATGATTATAGTGGAAACAGTGGGGACAGGCAACTCTTTCAGGCAATGTAAGTTCCCTTTTTATGCATGTGTTTTAGTTTATCCCTGAACATACACATCACAGAATAACTTTATTTTTCCATGCTATGGCCTTTTCCTGTGATTTACTGTGGGGAAAGGATTTTAGTAGGGGGAAGTCAGTGATCTTTTTAAGAGATCTTTCTTACCCCTAAAATAACGCACTGGTTCTCCCTCCAATCCCATAGTTTCTCATTAAAAAAGGAATCAGCCTTTTGACCTGTTAATAAAACATAATCATTTATTGAGTTACAGTATAATGTTAAATAATTTCTAGTGAGTGGGCTTATGTCAACCTGGCGCATTTTAATCTGTTAAATTCTATGTGTTGCCAAAACATATGGTTTTCTTTTTTTTTTTAGGGGGGACGGATAGAGAAGAGTGTTTAAATAATCTGTGCCTATTTAAAATTTCACAAATTATTTGAAATTTTATTATAATAAAAGGTGTAGTGAATTCCTTATATTAAAGAGGATATAGGTGGATTCTTGATTCTTCTAGCACATTCAACACTTATTAAGTATTCGCCTTTTACATATTAAAATACAATAGTATTTTATTTAAATTTTAAAAATTTTTAGTTTTTTTATTCATTTAATTTTGGTTGCACTGGGTCTTCATTGCTGTGCACAGGCGTTCTCTAGTTGTGGCGAGCAGGGGCTACTCTTGCCCTGTGAGGCTTCTCACTGCGGTGGCTTCTTCTGTTGCCAGTGCAGGCTGTAGGCATGTGGACCTCAGTAGTTGCAGCGCGCTGGCTCTAGAGCTTGAATTCAGTAGTGGTGGCACAGGGGCTTTGTTGCTTCACGGCATGTGGAATCTTCCTGGACCAGGAATCAAACCCTTGTCCCTAGCTTTGGCAGGTGGATTCTTATCTGCTGCGTCACCAGGAAAGTCCTTTACTTTAATTTTGACATAATTTCTTACTAATTCAAGTTCTCTTTAGTGCCCGTTTTCTACTTATAGATTTCACTGAAATTTTGCAATAAGAGTTCGAGTTTAGACTGCATTTTGGGCAATCTGTAAGTTGTTGGATGAATGAATGTTGAGGGTTTTCAGATCAGATTGAAAATTCAGTTTAAAAAGGTGAGGAACTTATTTTGCTGCTGCTGCTGCTAAGTCACTTCAGTCGTGTCCGACTCTGTGCGACCCCATAGACGGCAACCTACCAGGCTCCCCCGTCCCTGGGATTCTCCAGGCAAGAACACTGGAGTGGGTTGCCATTTCCTTCTCCAATGCATAAAAGTGAAAGTGAAGCCGCTCAGTCGTGTCCAACCCTCAGCAACACCATGGACTGCAGCCCACCAGGGTCCTCCATCCATGGGATTTTCCAGGCAAGAGTACTGGAGTGGGGTGCCATTGCCTTAGGTACATCCTTTATAATATGAAATTAGAGAAGTCAAGCAAAGAGGAAATGTAACTATATATAAAAAAGGTCTTACGACTAATAATAAAATTCAAATTACCATGTTAAATGCCATTTCTATCAAATTGGTAAAGATGAATGTTGACACAAAAATCTGTACATAAATGTTCATAGTAGCTTTGTTTGCGATAGTTAAGAGCTATTAATGGAAACACCTCAATAAATAATAAGGAACAAAATAATAAAAGAACAAAGTTGATATATAGACATCAACTTGGGGTAAATCTCAAAGACAATACTGAGTGGGAGAAACCAGCTTGAAGGGTGGTGTACTGTATGATTTTGATTTGTTTGAAACATTTTTGAAAAGACACAACTATATTGGTAGAAAAACAGATCAGTAACTGAATAGGGTAAGGGTGTGACCAAAAAAGAATAGCATGAGAGAGTCTTTTTTAAAAAAATAACTTTTATTTTTGGCTCTGCTGGGCCTTCATTGCTGTGCAGGCTTTCCTCTAGTGGAGAGCAGGGCTCCTCTCGCTGCCGTGAGCCAGCTTCTCTTGTGGGTCTTCTCTGGCTGTGGAGGATGGGCTCTAGGGCACGAGGACTCAGTAGTCACAGCTCCTAGGCTCTAAAGCACAGTCTCAACAGTTGTGCACAGGCTTACGTGCTTCGAGGCATGGGGAATCTTCCCAGATGAGGGATCAAACCCATGTCTTCTGCACTGGGAGGCAGAGTCTTTACCACTGAGCCAGCAGGGAAGTCCCATGAGGGAGTCCTTTGGAGTGATGGAACTACTCATCCTGACTGTGGTAGTGGGTAAATCAATTTATACCTGTGTTAACATTCATAAAACTGTACACCAAGATAAAGTGTCAATTTTACTGTATGATAATTGTAACATTAAAAAATACAGTTAAAAATTGGTAAAATGATAAATATAGTAGTGAAGTGGATCCTGTCTTTGTGGGAATATCATTGGTAATACATTATGCAGATGTTTTGGATCATGGAAAAAGCAAGAGAGTTCCAGAAAAACATCTGTTTCTGCTTTATTGACTATGCCAAAGCCTTTGACTGTGTGGATCACAATAAACTGTGGAAAATGCTTCAAGAGGTGGGAATACCAGATCACCTGACCTGCCTGTCGAGAAACCTATATGCAGGTGAGGAAGCAACAGAACTGGACATGGAACCACAGACTTATTCCAAATAGGAAAAGGAGTACGTCAAAGCTGTATATTGTCACCCTGCTTATTTAACTTCAATGCAGAGTACATCATGAGAAATGCTGGGCTGGAAGAAGCACAAGCTGGAATTGAGATTGCCAGGAGAAATATCAATAACCTCAGATATGCAGATGACAGCATCCCTATGGCAGAAAGTGAAGAGGAACTAAAAAGCCTCTTGATGAAAGTGGAAGAGGAGAGTGAAAAAGTTGACTTAAAGCTCAATCAGAAAACGAAGATCATGGCATCTGGTCCCATCACTTCATGGGAAATAGATAGGGAAACAGTGGAAACAGTGTCAGACTTTATTTTCTTGGGCTCTAAAATCACTGCAGATGGTGATTGCAGCCATGAAATTAAAAGATGCCTACTCCTTGGAAGGAAAGTTATGACCAACCTAGATAGCATATTCAAAAGCAGAGACATTGCCAACAAAGGTCTGTCTAGTCAAGGCTATGGTTTTTCCAGTGGTCATATATGGATGTGAAAGTTGGACTGTGAGGAAAGCTGAGTGCTGAAGAATTGATGCTTTTGAACTGTGGTGTTGGAGAAGACTCTTGAGAGTCCCTTGGACTACAAGGAGATCCAACCAGTCCATTCTAAAGGAGATCAGTCCTGGGTGTTCATTGGAAGGACTGATGCTGAAGCTGAAACTCCAGTACTTTGGCCACCTCATGTGAAGAGTTGACTCATTGGAAAAGACTCTGATGCTGAGAGGGGTTGGGGGCAGGAGGAAAAGGGGACGACAGGATGAGATGGCTGGATGGCATCACCGACTCGATGCACATGAGTTTGGGTGAACTCCAGGAGTTGGTGATGGACAGGGAGGCCTAGCGTGCTGCAATTCATGGGGTCGCAAAGAGTCGGACACGACTGAGGAACTGAACTGAACTGAACTGAAAGCATCATTTTACTGTTTAATGATACGAGAAATTTATTCAAAATAATATATGAAAAGAATACAGTAAAAAACTACACCATATTTTCTACATTAGAAGTGTATTTTCCCTCAAAGAAGTGTATAAAATTACTCTTTGTTCAAACACCCTTATTTGTGATAGGAAGGCCAGGAAACTAGAGCCACCGCCCTTCAGTCCTTTCTGTTCTTGACTGTTGTGTTTGGGATTACAGCAGCTAGAATCCTTTCAGGGGATTAAGTTGTTGGGCCAAGCATTCTGGACACAACTTCTTAGCTGCATGTCAATCGTTTTCTTAGAAAAAAACCTTGCTGGTTTCAGATAGTCAAAATTCACTTTCTCAATCCATGAATGCCAATGATGCACAAATGAATTATCTGAATTCTAATAGTGACAGTGGTTTTTCAGACTTTTAGGAGACTGATGTACCTGGCTTGAAGTTGTACACTTTTTTTTGTTTGTTTGGTTTTTGGACATGTGTTTTCTTCTCTCTTTAGTAAATATTTTCCAGTGGAATGGCTGGTTATAGTAGGTGTATGTTTAACTTTTTAGGAGTCTGTCATACTGTTTTCCAAAGTTATTGTACTATTTTACACTCCTTCTAGTAGTGTGTGATATTTCTAGGCGCTCTGTACTTTTTTTTTCAGTTATAACTGACTTTCAGTTCAGTTCAGTTGTTCAGTCATGTCCGACTCTTTGCGACCCCATGAATCACAGCACGCCAGGCCTCCCTGTCCATCACCAACTCCCGAAGTTCACTCAGACTCACATCCATCGAGTCAGTGATGCCATCCAACCATCTCATCCTCTGTCATCCCCTTCTCCTCCTGCCCCCAATCCCTCCCAGCATCAGAGTCTTTTCCAATGAGTCAACTCTTCGCATGAGGTGGCCAAAGTACTGGAGTTTTAGCTTCAGCATCATTCCTTCCAAAGGAATCCCAGGGCTGATCTCCTTCAATTAAGATAGTTTTAAAAATTTTAGTCAAGTTAGTGTGTGGTGTTATCATGTTTTTAAACAAGTTCATTGAGTTACAATTCACATTCCACGTAGTTCACTCATGACAGTGAGGCCTGGCATGGTGCAGTTCATGGGGTCACAAAGAGTCAGACATGACTGAGCGACTGAACAACAGCAACATAATTCACTCATATAAAGTATATAGTTCATAATTTTTTAGTAGTATATTTACAGTTATGTGCAGCTATCACCACAATTTTAGGATGTTTTCAGTACTTCAAAAAGAAATCCTGTGCTCTTGAACTTTAAATCCCCATACCTCGTGCCCCTAGTCTCACCCTCACCTCCTAGCCCTAAGCAACCATTAAACTGCTTTCTGTGTCTATAGACTTTCCTGTTCTGTACATTTCATATAAATGGAATCATGTAATGTGTAGTCTTTTGTGATTGGCTTCTCTCACTTAACATAATGTTATTAAGGTTTATATGTGTTGTAGCCTGTATCCATTCCTTTAATGGCTGAATAATATTACAAATAATATCACTAATAATAACGTGATGTACCACAATTTGTTTATTCATTTGTTTGTTGAATGAACATTTGGTTCGTTTCTACCTTTGGGCTATTATGAATAATACTGCTATGAACATTCATGTGCAAGTTTTTTTGTGTGGACATGTTTTTCTCTGTCTTGAGCATATACCTAGGAGTGGAATTGCTGGATCATATGGTAACTGTAATCTTTTGAAGAATCGTGAAACTGTTTTTTAAAGTGGTTGGACTATTTTACATTCCCACCAGTAGTGAGTGAGGATTCCAGTTTCTTTACATCTGCACCATACTTGCTTTTATCCATTTGAGACTAATCTTAGTAGATGTGAAGTGTATCTTGTGTTTTTTGTTTGCATTTCCCAAATGGTTAATGATGTTAAAGATCTTTTTATGTACTTACTGACTTTTTGTATATATTCTTTCCTGGATTATCTGTTCATGTTTTTTTGCCCATTTTCTATTGATTTGTTTGACTTTGTTTTCTTAATGGCATCCTTTAAATTTTTTGATAAAATTAAACATATATTTTATTTTTAATGTTTTATATATTTGTATTCTGAGAAACCTTTGCCTACTTCAAGATTACAAATATCTTCTACTACAGTTCCTTGTAAAAGTTTGTAGTAAAATTTTACATTTAAGTCTATGATTCATTTTTCATTAAATTTTGTATACAGGGTGAGTTAATGGTTGATGTTCATCTTTTTTCTGTGTGGCTATCCAGTTAACTCAGCATTTTTTGAAAAGGCTTATTCCCATTGAATTTGTTTTGCCAACTGTGTTGAAAATCAGTTTGTTTTGCCAACTTTGTTGAAAAATAGTGGTCATACACAGTGGCCACTATTTTGTTGCATTGATCATTTTGTCTTTCTTTTAAATACCAAAGTATCTCCATTTTTGTTACATGATAGTTAACTTTGAAATGAGGTGGAATAAGTCATTAGTTCTCAGTCCTTTGTTTTTAGTTTCCCTGTGGATTTCTATGTAGACAGTTTTATCATCCGCACATAGGTACAGTTTTACTTCTTCTCTTCCTTTCTGATCTTTATACTTTTTATTGCCTTATTGCATTGGCTAAGACTTGCCAGGACAACACTGATTAGAAGTGGTGAAAGTGGGAATTCTTTTTTTATTCCTAGTCTCAGGGCTTTTTCTTTTCCTATTTAAGTAGGTGGGTGAATTTTAAAAGATAAAGTAGTAATTTGGCTTTTGTTTTGTAAATTCTTTTGTTTTGATAGCTTTGGAGGTCAAGTTGTGTATTTGGTAAAAGATACAGTGAATAGCTCTTCAATAACGGGGGAGTGAGATTTTCCTCTCTTCAGCTGGAGTAAACTTATCTAGTCATTGAAAAATATAGTATAAAAGTTAGGTGAGAAGCAAGAGCTAGGGCTCAGTATGAGGATGCTCTATATTTCTCACGGAAGTGCTCATGGTTAACTGCCAAGGGGAAAAGAAAGAATAAGACCGAGTAACAAGGGGAGATTTTGTCTTTAGTGTCAAGTGTGCTTTGAGTTAATAGATAATTTAAGAGTGTTTTTGCTTCAAAGCACTAAAAGATACCATTATATAGAATATCATATACATACCTCTCAACCTATTCTGTTATCCTTTGTCTTATTATGTTTTGTCTTTTTTGTCTGTACTTTACATGCAATAAAATTTATGGCTCTAAATGATCCGCAGTGATTTCTGTTAATTGTATTCACCTATCCATTCTGAAGGAGATCAGCCCTGGGATTTCTTTGGAAGGAATGATGCTAAAGCTGAAGCTCCAGTACTTTGGCCACCTCATGCGAAGAGTTGACTCATTGGAAAAGACTGATGCTGGGAGGGATTGGGGGCAAGAGGAGAAGGGGACGACAGAGGATGAGATGGCTGGATGGCATCACTGACTCGTTGGACGTGAGTCTGAGTGAACTCCGGGAGTTGGTGATGGACAGGGAGGCCTGGTGTGCTGCAATTCATGGGGTTGCAAAGAGTCGGACACGACTGAGCAACTGATCTGATCTGATCTGATCTGATGCAGCTATCACCCAGACAAGTTCTTCTTTCCTGCCCCTTTCCAGTCAATTTCCCAACTCCAGAGCCAGCAGCCACTTTCTGGTTTCTGTCACCATAAATCAGTTTCATTGCTGAAAAAGTTTCTCTGTTAGACTATTTGCATATGTTTTTGTAAGGTGATACTGGGAATGTTTTCAAGAAAAGTATAGACTTTCATAAGGAACTTTTAATTTCCTGATCATATACTACTGAATTCTCAGAATCAGTGACCCAGCCTGACAGCTAGCTCCCTAAGCTAGGAGACAAGAATATATTGATGAAATTTTAGTCTGATTGCTGCTTTAATGTCTTCAGTTCAGTTCAGTCGCTCAGTATCTGACTCTTTGCGACCCCATGAATCGCAGCATGCCAGGCCTCCCTGTCCATCACCAACTCCCAGAGTTCACTCAGACTCAACGTCCATCAAGTCAGCGATGCCATCCAGCCATCTCATCCTCTGTTGTCCCCTTTTCCTCCTGCCCCCAATCCCTCCCAGCATCAGAGTCTTTTCCAATGAGTCAACTCTTCACATGAGGTGGCCCAAGTACTGGAGTTTCAGCTTCAGCAGTTTTACCTTTGTTCTTATTGAAAAAGCTACAGGTTTTTCTTTTAGAGAACTCTGTGATAATGTATTACTTTTCCTTGGTATATCTTGTTACGTGATTTTAGGTATTTTTCCATGGATGCTGAAATTTTATCTTTAATTACTAGAGTTTTAAAATCTTACCAGTGATTATATTTTTCTACTTGTACTAAGTTTGTATGATAAGAAATTTACATTCTGTTTTCGTGGTAATGCTAGAAGCTGGTATTTGAATTTCCCAGTTTATAGCATATATATGAAAAAATACTTAATACAATCCAATTTACTTGTGCTTTTATTTTGCTGAGTGATTTTATTACTTAAATAGTAATGTCATCTATAATAATTGGTTTTTATTTTGTTTATATTCTAGTTCATTCAGCCCCTAAAGAAATAACAGTGTCTAAGGGACAAGAAGAGAAACCTGATAGCCTAGTTAAATATTTCAGTGTTGTTTGGTGTAAAGCTTCAAAGAAAAAACACAAAAAGTGGGAAGGTGATGGTGTTCTTATTGTAAAAGGAAAGTCATTTACATTAAAGGATTTGGAAGGCAAAGACATTGGAAGAGGTATTGTGATATTACCTGATGTTTATGATTTGGTCTAAAGTTAATATATGTATCTGACTACAAAACTGAAATGTAATTGTGTTTTATGAAGGTGTTCTTTGTTGACTTTCATGTATAAATTATCTGATAAACATAAATTTATCTTGTAATAGCAATTCTGACAATCTTATGTATACTCAGTGAGATGAATCTCATCCCATGGTATCGTTTTCATTGAATATAAAATGATTAGCTAGATATATACAGTTATATTGGCATTTTTCTGAGATTAAGCAGGTTTTCTTTGTGTGTTTTTCATCTTTTTTCTTTTTTTCCAGAATGCTGAGTGATTAAAAGTTAAAAAAGATGTGGGTATTAGGAATAGAATGATATCTAACTTCAATGATACCTAATAAATATTTGAAAATAGCAAGGCGATAATAGCTAGAGATAACTTAGATTAATGCATCTAAATTGGAGGTAACTGTTATTTCCATTATAAAACATTGCCAGCATGATTTATTTGCATAAGTTAGCCCACAAAATCAGAGTATGTAAAGTTATCATGGTCTTTTTATATTGTCTCTTAAATTACTCTTCAATTCTGAGTGTGGCCCGTAATTATAAAGTCTGTTCTACATGTTGAAGATAACATAGTTTGTAGTTTCAATAACTATGCTAGGAGTAAGCATTCAAAGAGGGTTATAGTTTGTAGTTTAGTAGGGACAGGGCAATGTAATTGATAATTAGGAAGCACTAAGATAATTGTTTCAATGAGAATGTTTGCTAAGTACAATAGGAACATATATAGAAGGACCATGTAAATCAGCCTACGAGGCTAAGGGAAAGCTTCAAAGGAGTTATTGTTTAAGGTAATATGTGAGGGATGAGTGATTTTGTAGGGAATGAGAAAGGGGCATAGCATATGTACAGGTATAGGCAAGAGTGAATTAAAACTACTTCAGTGTTTCAGGAATATAGTATGCGAAGGGCAGTGACAGAGGGGCATGAGTTGAGGCTGAATGGAATTATCTGCAATAGAATTTTTTATTATGAAAATATTGAATACCATATATCCAATATTATGCTTAGTATTTAGAGAAATTAAAAAGAAAATTAGCAATACACATTCCATGTTAGTTAAGGTGTTAGTAGCTCAGTTGTGTCTGACTCTTTGCAACCCCCTGGACTATAGCCCACCGGGCTCCTCTGTCCATGGAATTCTCCAGGCAAGAATACTAGAGTGGGTTGCCATTCTCTTTTCTAGGGGATCTTCCTGACCCAGGGATTGAACTCAGGTCTCTTGCACTGCAGGCAGATTCCTTACCATCTGAGCTACCAAGGATTGAGGCTAAATTTTTTTGAGAACTTGTTTATACTTAATTAGTGAAATTATATTCTAAAGCCCCCTAGCAAGGAAAAAATTACCAAAATTACCCTGGAATATCTGTTACCCATAACTATAGTATATATGGTTTTGAGTATGTGTAGTTTGGATTAATAATAAAATGATCTCTCAGTTCCAAGTAGTGGAAAAAAGTAGAATCACCTCTATACAAGTAGAATCACCTCCGGTGCTTTTAAAAAATGCCAGTGCTTAGGCCTTGATCTCTGAGGCTGTGATTATTTGGTCTGGATGATGGGGAGAGGGACTGAACATCCATATATTTTAGGTTTCTGGATGACTCTCATATCCAGCAGGAGTTGAAAATCACTGGTTTAAAAAATTAATTTATTGGCTTTCAAAGTGTAAGCTTTCAAATATAAGACTTGGTTGCTTAATTATAATGTTAATAATATATCAACCTGGAGTTAATCTTGCAAGTTATCACCTATTGTACAAGCAGTTTTTCTTTTAAATAATTTAGATATTCAGCATTTAAATATTATTACTATAAGGATAAACACTCCTAAGAAACCTGAAGGCTGGAATGCTGAAATTGCTAATAGCTTATGATAATATAGTCAGATTCAGTTGATTTTTATTCCACATACCCAGCAAAGAACAAGTGTGGGAAACAAAGTTCAGGAGTTTAAAGAAAGTCTTCTGGAGATGTAGAGATGTTTGAGACAGTCATCACTAGGGAGCAAAGTGAAACGAGAGATTTTGGAGTTGCAGGGCCTCTTGAAGGTGCCTCAAAGTTAAATTTATTCTTATCTCCCATTTTCATGTAATTAATGGTAATTGGATTAATAGAGTTAGATTCAGTATGAAGATAAAACAGTTATCTTCATTAATATGGAGAGGTCAGGACTGCTGTTGAATTGAAATAGCTTGGGAAATGGAGGGCTGGGTCTTTTAGCATTTAGGAACACCAGCCAAATAACTATTTGGCTTCATCTTAGAGCTTTATCATTAGCAACTGAAAAATGTATATTACGTAGTTCCCAGTTGTCAGAGATTGTAATTATTAGCCCAGTGTTAATAGGGAATTGTAGCAATTTTCCAGCTAGTTTAAAAGGGTCATGTAATGTTATCTAAATTATGATGATCTTTTATTTTTTGTTTTTAGAAACTTTAAAGTTTTTGGTATACACAGTTTTGCCCCTCACAGTGGCACAAAAATCATGCATTTAATGTTCCAAGCAGAGGAGTATAAAATTCCCTCACTCTATCTGATTAATGAGTTCATTTTAAGCAGACCGTGATAACTTACTCATATTTATATTGCATCAACACCTTACACGTGGCAGCACCTAATAAATGTCTGTTGAATTAATGATAATTCAAACAAGTGTGGTATTATAAAATATCCTGCTTTTTATTCAAGAGCGAGAACTTGGACTATCCGTAGCGTCTGTGACAAATGTAGTTTTACTATGCTATCGAAGGTGGACGAGTACAGTACTAGTTCTGTTAGAAACTGCTTCTATTGCGAGTTCTTCACATTTGCACTTGTTTCTAAGTGGAAATAGAGCTGCCCTGGCATTTGTCTAGATTGTTCACAAGAAAGGAGGGTCCATACATAGCCTACCAAAACCCTTCTATGCTTGATTTTCTATAGACAGCAGATGGCAAAACCATGAATACAGTAGACTGTATTTTAAGTAATTAAAAAAAAGCCTTGGGTCTCTAAACCTTACCTAATTTTTATAACTATATAATTATTTATTCCTTCTGATTTTTGCATGTGTGTATTTTTACTAAGAGGATAAATTATATTTTTGTTCTGGCTAGTGGGTTATTATATGAGGCTATTTGCATTCAAAGTAGTTTTCATTCTGTACAGTTATAAGAAGAAACTCTGGTTTTGCTAATTAAGTCATCTTAGAGTGTCAATAAATTAAATTAATTTTTTCCTTCTTAATTTAAAGGCACTGGATATAAACTGAAAGAGCTTGAAAAGATTGAAGAGGGTCAAACAATGATGATTGGTGGAAAAGAAATAGAAGTCATGGGTATCATCTCTCCAGATGATTTCAACAGTGGAAGATGTTTTCAGTTTGGAGGAGGATGTTCTGCTATCTTAAGTTCTTCTCAAGCTGCCAAGAAGTGTTTCTCTAACCCTTTCAAAAGTGTCTGTAAACTCAGTTCAAAGGAAAATAAACAGAACAGTTTCCAAAGTTGCAAACCACGCCATGACCCATATGCGCCAAGTAAGATTTAAAAGCTTAATTTGAGTTTTCTGTTTTTACTGTCTAAAGATATTTTGGTATGTGAATTTAAAGTTGAAATTTTGTTTTAACACTTTCAGGTAGAAGTATGTATCATTTTTCAGATATATAGTCTGACATAAGGGATAATGTTGAAGTTGAATAATAATATAGTTTGAGAAGTATTTTCATAAATAAATGTTCAATTGCAAGAGTATATTAACCAAAATACATGTGTTGAAGGAAAATTGTGCAAATTATAGATGTATAAACACATACATGTGTATGATTTCAACAAAACCTTATTGCTTTTGTAGGGAGAAAAATTAGTAAATTTATAAATTAGGTAAATTTATAAATTAGGAATATTTTTGAACTTCCATTTTGAAGATTGTATGCTTTGATCACAAGTATTAGTAATTAGTGACTTGCTGCTGCTACTAAGTCGCTTCAGTCGTGTCCAACTCTGTGCGACCCCAGAGACAAGAGCCCACCAGGCTCCCCCATCCCTGGGATTCTCCAGGCAAGAACACTGGAGTGGGTTGCCATTTCCTTCTCCAATGCATGAAAGTGAAAAGTGAAAGTGAAGTCACTCAGTCGGGTCCGACTCTTAGCGACCCCATGGACTGCAGCCTACCAGGCTTCACCATCCATGGGATTTTCCAGGCAAGAGTACTGGAGTGGGGTGCCATTGCCTTCTCCCAATTAGTGACTTAATTGAGTATTAGAATATTGAAAGGTGAAAAATACTGAAAGGTGAGATTTCATGTAAATAATTCAAATTTTATTCATGAGAATTCAATCCAGTCAAGTTAATTTTCACATTAATGAATTTAATTTAAAAATTGCATCAAAAATAAAACCTAGTCTGTTTATGACTTTTTAAGATTTGATTGCTCAGTCAACAAGTATTTCTTGTGTGCCTTTTATACATTGGGCCCAGAGGTAAAACTGTCATTACAGAGCTTCTCATTTGGTGACGTGACAGACATAAAATTTGAATTATATTAAGTCTGTGATTCATTTTGCCTGAAATAGTGTGTACAGGGTGAGTTAATGATTGATGTTCGTCTTTTTCCACGTGGCAGTAAGAATGGCAGTGTATGTGCTCAGTTGTGTCCGTCTCTTTGTGACCCCATGGAGTGCAGCCTGCCAGGCTCCTCTGTCCATGAAATTGTCAGGGCAAGAACACTGGAGCAGGTTGCCATTTCCTTCCCCAGGGGATCTTCCCAACCTAGGGTTCGAATTGTCCTCTCTTGCATCTGCTGCATTGGCAGGTGGATTCTTTACCACTGTGCCATCTGGGAAGTTCTTTCCATGTGGATATCCAGTTAATTCAGCATTTGTTTGAAAAGACTTATTCTTATTGAATTTGTTTTGTTATATAGAAGTTGGAGAAGAGAGTAAGCTTTTCTCATAATGGTAGTAAAAATACTGAAATAATTATAAAAATAACTCTTAAAATAGCTATAAATAGAAGTGTTAAGGGCTTCCCAGGTGGCTCTGTTGGTAAAGAATCTACCTGCCAATACAGAAGACATAAGAGACACAGGTTCATCCCCTGGGTTGGGAAGATCCCCTGGAGGAGGGCATGGTGACCTACTCCAGTTTTCTTGCCCGGAGAATCCCGTGGACAGAGGAACCTGGCGGGCTATAGTCCATAGGGTCACAAAGAGTCAGACATAACTGAAGGGGCTTAGAATGCACGCATGCTTGCAAAAAGTATTAAAATAACTATTTTCCCCTCTTGCCATTTTGGGGACAGAATTTTTGAAATAAAAGGACCTTTTAGATAATTTAGACCAATCCCTTCACTTTGCATTTGAGGAAACTGAGTACCAGAAGGATGAACTGACTTGCTTAAAGTAGGTATTGGCATAATTTGTATTAAAACCCCCAAATTAAAAACTCCTTGCTTTCTTCTAGCTCATTTGAGACTTAATTGAAATTTAGAGAGTGGGAGTTTCTGCTTCTGATTTTTCTCTTTGTGTGAATATTTTGTCTGTCACACTGGCTCATAAGCCTCCTTCTGTCCTTTATGCTTCTTTCTCTTCACCTTCCTGTTATGTAGTAGAGAACTGTGGTGAACTGAAAGGAACACTGTGCTTAGTCAAGGGCCTGAGTTAGAGTCCTGCTTTTGCCACTAAACTACTGATTCTTCGACCAGTTGAGGTAGTCACTTACTTCACTATATTTTGCCTCATGTAAAATGTGGGTTTTAATAACTACCATAGAGATTTAGAGTGCCTGGTATATACTGTATACAATAAATATTTGATAACTGAGTGAATGAAAAATTTTATTATGATAATTTGTATATATGTGTACATGAGTGTGTGTGTGTGTGTGTGTGTGTGTGTGTGTGTGTGTAAGCAAGCCCTTTTTGTAAGTGGTAAATGCTTGATTATCCTCTCTCTTTTTAAATCTTGTTAAAGGTAGTTCTAACCTGTAGACTTAAAACTAAAGCAAGAGAGATTTTGTTAGCATTAAATAATGCTTCATGATCATGAAGGGCATCTAAAGATTTAAACTGATGTCCTATTGCTGTGGTGCTTTAGGTTTTATTTTTCTCGAAGCTTCGTGCTTTGTTAGATGACTTATGATTCTATGGTCCTTGCTTGAGCTGTGAATCATCTTTACCTCTATTTTCTTTTTAATTCCCTTTGTCCTTTTTAACTAATTTTTTAAAAAGCTTTCTTTCTTTATTTATAGCTTCACTGAGCCTTAGTTGCTGCGTGTGGGCTTTCTCTAGTTGCAGTGAGCAGGGGTTACTCTAGTTGCTGTGCAGGCTTCTCATTGCAGTGGCTTCTCTTGCTTACGCTTGGGCTCTACAACGCACGGGCTTCAGTAGTTGCAGAGCGTTTGCTCAGTTGCTCTGAGGCATGTGAGATCTTCCCAGACCAGGGGCCATACCTGTGTCCCCTGCATTGGCAGGTGGATTCTTAACTGCTGGACCACTAGGGAGATCCTCTTTTTGTTCTTTTTTTTTTTTAAAAGGAGCCATTTCTTGGTTGGAAATCCACAAGACATACTCTGTTCTTTACTACTGGGATATGGAGGAAACTCAGGGGCTGAGTTTTCCGTTTTCACACTCTATTCCCCTACCTGCCAGGAATTCACCTTGAAAATGAGAGTTTCTTTTGGTTGCTCAGAAACCTGGGAAGATCCACAGAAAACCTTCCTCCAGGTAATTACTATCAGTAAACATGACCAGACTCTCATTTCTGTGACTATATATTTCCACACTGAGGGTTATTTATTAAATCCCCTGTGGGTTTTTTTTTTTTTTTTGGTTGCCCCACACAGCTTGTGAGATGTTAGTTCCTGGACCAGGGTTTGAACCCGTGTCCTTAGCAGTGAAAGCACTGAGTCTTAGTCTCCTGGAACCTATTGTTTTTTAATCTCCTTTTCTCATCTTTGTTCTCTTTTTTCATATTTTAAAAAATCTATTTTACTTTTTTTAACCATGATGCAGACATACAAATATATCCAAAAAATTACTTTGATGGGTTTATTATCTGATTTCAGATTTATCAATTCATACCAGCTTTCTAGTTACATTTGGTTTTGTTTTTTGAATGATTTTAAATCTTTTAAATTGTATTACCATATTACTAAAGAATTACATTGTTATTTGACGGTTACTCCATGCTGCTTTGTCAAGATTCATGAATTTTACATTTCATAAATGAAGTAATTAATTTTAAGCAAATAATGGTGGTGAAGTCAATGGAAAATTTGTCATTCTTTCTCAGTTCTTCTGATTAATAGGGGTGATAGACATTGTTAGTCGGCATAGGAATTAAAATAAAGGAAGCCTTTATATTAAATTTGGAAAGCCTTTCGAGAATAAGAAGCTATGAGTATTAGTAAAGGCCATCTTGGCAAAATTCCAACCTGTGCTTTCAGTTGGAAATAGTTCTCTTTGCTTTGAATACTGAACTAGTAAGTGTTGTGGCTTGATGAATTCTTTATGAAACAATAGTGAATTTTAGTGGTTTCAAAGCACTTTTGTGCATGAAATTTGAAAAGCTCTTTGCCATTCTTTGCATGAATCTTACATCAATAAGGCATGGGATTTTATTTTTAAAATTTTGTACCTTTGCTTAGCATTGATGTTACTGAATTTCAAAATTATTGTGTTTTAATTTTTTTTTCTTTTTGAATTTCAAAGTTTTTGATTTTTTTTTGTTGCAAATGACTGCAAACAGTTGTATCTTCTGAGTAATTAGAGCAAGATAATGTAATTACTGACAGAGTGAAATACATTTATAATTATACTTTTCCCTTTCTCTTAAGATTCCCTTGTTATGCTCCGACCAGATAAGAATCACCAGTGGCTGTTCAATAAGAACTGTTTTCCTGTTGTGGATGTAGTGATAGATCCTCACCTCGTATATTACCTTCGACCACATCAGAAAGAAGGGATCACATTCCTTTATGAATGTGTAATGGGAATGAGGTAGGAAAATAATTTGTTTGATCTAATCAGAGCTTTGATTTACCTGTAACATAATGGTTTCTAGGATGAGCCTAATATATAATGAGTCTCAATGAGTGCAGCATACATTTTAGTTGATAGGAATGGCAAATGGTAATGTGTATGTTTTATTCCACAGGTGGGTTCTTTTTAAAAAAATAATTTTATTAAAAAAAAAATTTGGCTGTGCCTGGTCTTAGTTGAGGCAGGCAGGATTTATAATCTTCATTGCAGCATGCAGGATCTTTTTTTTTAATGCAGCATGCAAACTCTTAGTTGCAGCATGTGGGATCTAGTTCCCTGACCAGGGATTGAACCCAGGCCCCTTGCATTGGAGCCCAGAGTCTTAGCCACAGTGGACCGCCAGGGAAATCTCCACAGGTAGTTCTTGAAGGATACTGTGTGCTAAATATCTTGCTTGGAACTGGACACACAACTTATGAGGATTTTGCAAAAAAGTTTCCTTCTTATCTCACCTCTGTTTACACACACACACACACACACACACACACAGGAGTCCCTCTTCCTCTTTTATAATTGAGTTTTCTTAAAGAATTATAGTCAAAATACAGTTGAAGTAGAAGACACACACATAAATTCAAACCAAAGAGGGTTAAAAGAATCAAAGGTCTCTGCTAACATATTAGTACATTTCCTTCCAGGCCTTTTTTGTTGTTTTTGATGCATAGGACCTCGATTTTTACATTGGTCATTGCCACTCAGTATGCCTCAGTTACTAGGAAGCTGGGAATGTAAATTCCTTCAAGTTCTAAAGAACCCCTTGAATGATGCTGCTGCTGCTGCTAAGTCGCTTCAGTCATGTCCGACTCTGTGTGACCCCATAGACGGCAGCCCACCAGGCTCCCCCATCCCTGGGATTCTCCAGGCAAGAACACTGGAGTGGGTTGCCATTTCCTTCTCCAAGGCATGAAAGTGAAAAGTGAAAGTGAAGTCGCTCAGTCGTGTCCGACTCTTATCGACCCCTGACAAGGGGAAAATTATCTCCTGGAAACTTTCTAGATGCATGTTCTTTCAAATATGCTCTTCTTTTTTGGAGATCTTACTTCAGTTGGCCTGAGAATCATCTTTTATTTCTTTTCTCTCATCTTCTCTATCTAATCACACCTAAGCTTTTGAATATTTTGACTTCCTAAATACCATTTCTAACCTAATTGTTTCTGGCCCTCACTATAGCAGTTCTAGTAACTGGTGTCATAAAATTATATTTTATCTGGACTATTGCAACAGCTTCTAACTTGTGTATCTGTTTCTGATGCTCCTCAGATTCCTTCTACTTATTGCTGCCAGTTTGATATTTCTGGAAACAGTTCTGAACATGGCATTTCCTTGCTTAAAATGATTGCAATTCTCAGAACTTAGAGCAATGTTTCCTAATCTGTGGTATGCACTCCACTTGGGTGGTGTATAGAATTATTTTAGGTGTACATGGACAAACTTTATTTTTTACTTTTAATCATAGCATATTTAGTTAGTGAATAATTGGAAAGAAATAGCATATCAAACTTTTGGTTTCACAAGTAGATTATGCTTAGAAAGAATTTATTTTCTTTTCAAATAAATCTAAGTTAAAAAGTGAGTTGATTTAGAGAAAAATAATAAATAGTAACATATAGTATCACATATATGGCAAAGCAGTGTAGTCATTCTTGGAAGACTGATGTTGGGGAGACACTGACTTACAAGATACAGTCTGAGCTTTCAAGGGCAAGAATCCTTATCTTCTGTCTTCTACCAATCTTGCCAGCTTCCTAACCTTGTATTTCTTTGCTTGGAATTCAGTTCAAGCTCCAGCTGTGCTGATGTGTTAATACTGATTAATGTAGTGAATTCCTGTTTTCCTTTAAAACTCTGCTCAAGGTTCATCTTCTTCAAGGGAAGCCTTTCTGCTCTCTTCGCTATACCTGAATGCTGGATCACTGTTTTCTCTCTGCCACTCACTATATCTCGTTTAGCTGGCATCTTGCAATGGCAAAATATAAAATAATCTAAAGTAATTATAAGGGCTATGCTGCTGCTAAGTCACTTCAGTCGTGTCCGACTCTGTGCGACCCCATAGACGGCAGCCCACCAGGCTCCCCCGTCCCTGGGATTCTCCAGGCAAGAACACTGGAGTGGGTTGCCATTTCCTTCTCCAATGCATGAAAGTGAAAAGTGAAAGTGAAGTCGCTCAGTCGTTTCCGACTCTTTGAGACCCCATGGACTGCAACCCACCAGGTTCCTCCGTCCATGGGATTTTCCCAGCAAGAGTACTGGAGTGGGGTGCCATTGCCTTCTCCAAATAAGGGCTGTAGTAATCTAAAATAATAATAGTGGCTATAATTCATGTTTGTAATTTTTTCTCTATATTTTAAACTGGAAAACATAAATAAAATTGGTTTTGGTTGTTATTTCTACTAGTAAGAAACAGAATGGATTACCAAACTATACTTATATATTTCCTTAATTCCTTTGGATTTTGTAACTTTTAAAGTGTTTATCTAATACCTGTCAAAGAGCTTTTAAAACTATAAAGTGGTATAAATGCCAGTTACTGATAGTATTCCTTATAATGTTTAATTTTCAATTGCATGAACCAAATAGACTTGTAGGACAAGATTTTTACTAAATTATGTGTATTAGATCAAATAGTGTTTAATTTTTCTTACAGGTCAGGGAGCTATTTTGGTCGAGGACTTCATTTATTGCAAGAAAATCATAAATACAGATCACTAGGTCTTTCTGGTTTATGTTTCATTACATTTTAAAGTGTTTTGATATCTAATACTGAAACTGATAAAAACTGCTCAGCTGTCAGTGATGAGAAGCACAGTTATAGTTAAATTATTTAACTGTAGATATGAAATTGGCATTCATTTCTAGTTTCTAAATATGGAATCATTATAGTAACAGATTTAGATTCAACTGTAATTTCAATTTGTTTTAGTAATTTAGTTGACAGTAAATATATAATGAATATAATTAGCACAGATGCAAAATGTCATAAATCAGCTGAATGAAAAGCTAGAAAATGTGTTTAGTGGGGGCTAGAATTCATCCTAATTACAAAATATCAGCTTCTGGTTTTTGACTAATAGGTGATGATGTTAGAGGCATAAAATATTTTCCTTTTGTAGTTGAAGGAAATATAATTATTTCTAACAGGGTGAATGGCAGATGTGGAGCTATTCTTGCCGATGAAATGGGTTTAGGGAAAACACTGCAATGTATTTCGCTTATCTGGACCCTACAGTGTCAGGGACCCTACGGAGGCAAGCCAATAGTAAAGAAGACACTTATTGTCACACCTGGAAGCTTGGTGAATAATTGGAAGAAAGAATTCCAAAAATGGTTAGGAATCGAAAGGATCAAGATATTTACTGTTGATCAGGTAAGAGACTTTTGAAAATTTAGATTTGGTTATTTACTAAATCTCTAGTTTTTCAGATCAGTGCTGCAGCTTTCACTATCTAGTAGTTTTTCAAGCATATGTAGTTCTCTTTTTTCTGATAGATGGAATATTGCCTTACAATTTAGTTATGAGTTAATATATTCTAATACCTAGATAATAGTTTTCAGGAATATGCTGCTTTTATTTAATTTCACACAATTTTTGCCCATGATTTGTTAAAGGTTACCTTTTTTTTTAGGACCACAAAGTAGAAGAATTCACGAAATCTCCATTTTATTCTGTTCTTATCATCAGTTATGAAATGTTACTTCGTTCCCTGGATCAAATTAAGAATGTAAAATTTGATCTTCTAATTTGTGATGAAGGGCATCGTTTGAAGAACAGTACCATTAAGACAACTACAGCCCTCATTAGCCTCTCCTGTGAGAAAAGGATAATTTTAACTGGTCTGTATTTACTTTGGGTGAGATATGATGGAATTTTGCCTAATGAACATGCAGAACTTGTAGTATGATGTTTGACATCCAAAGAATTGATGATATTGAGTGAAATTCATACTAATCAACCTGGGTTAGTTGAGTCTCGGTAGGATTCTGAATTATCAAATTCCTGTGTAATGTTTCCCAGATTTTGGATTCTTTGAGGAATAAACACGATGGTATCATGATAAAGAAAGTAGAAGATGGGGCTAGACTGCTTGAGCTTGGTTTCCAAGTCTGACATTCATTTATAGCTGTGCAACTTTGGGCAAATTATACTTCTCCATACCTCAATTTTCTTATGCGTGAAATAGATTCCTTATGTTTTGAGGGTCAAATGAGTTAATTCATGTAAAGTTCTTGGAAGACCACCCTTATATGATAAGTGTTTAATACAAATATCCTTTATTTTTCCATGTTTGTGCTGTATGCATATGGTTTTTTGCTGGCCAAAGCTTCTAGCCCAGGTTGTCTAGAAAAGTGGGATAGACTATACAATAAATACAAGAATATTTTTCTGCCTTATCCTTTTTAGCTTAAGGCCTAGACTAGAATTAGGCCTGAATGACTCAAAGGAATTATTTTCCCACACCTCATTTTGGTCTTGTGTGGTGCTTTCAACTTACCATTTTGGTAGCAGGAGAAAAAAGTTGTCATTACTAATGTTTACATCCCTTCTGTTTTCTGCTCAAGGCTCCTTTTCCTGATCATCTTTTATCCTTTTAGAAAGGACGGGCAGGGCATGGTTATTTTTCTTGCATCATATCCCACGTCTTTGTCCTTCATGCATGTCAGAGCTCTGCTCTGAAGTTAAAATGAGGGAGAGGGGGTGTGCCCAACAGCTTATTCCTCCAGTATACACCTTCAGGGTAGGAGTGTGCCCTGGAGCAGCAGAGAACCCGCCCCCTGCAGAGGGTGCCCACCTTCAAATAATTTATGGCTATTCGTGTAGAAGGATTGTATTACCATTACCAAATGTGATTTTAAAGACCGTATATACTTTTTAGAAATGATTTGGGGAACTGTTAAATGACCTTTACGTTCTTCATATTTAGTCAAAGTGGATTCTTTATACTTCTTGACTAGCCTTTGATTTTGAAATCCTTGGGGCCAGAAAAGCAATGGAAAAAAAAAAAAGATTTAGCTGAATTTAGTTACATTGTAGGAAAAGCAAAGCGGAGATTATTTATTTTTACTGCTCAGTGTGGTGTCAATATTGCTTACCTAAATAGTAGTAATAGCTATAGTGTTAAAAAGATTGGCATTCAAGGGGGAAAACAAAGAGTGAGAAATTTAGATTACTTTTGGGTAATAATAATAGAGCAATAAAAAAAAATAGGACTTCCCTGGTGGCACAGTGGATAAGAATTCACCTGCCAACGCAGGGGACACGGGTTTGATCTCTGGTCTGGGAAGATTCCACATGCTGTGCAGCAACTTAGCCCGAGCACCACACCTACTGAGCCCATGCTCTAGAGCCCAAGAGCCGCAACTGCCGAAGCCCGGCTAGAGCCTGTGCTCTGCAGTGAAAGAAGCTGTCACAGTGAGAAGCTTGCACAGCATGATGAAGGAGTAGCCCATTTACCACAGCTAGAGAAAGCCACACGTGGCAACCAGACCCAGACCCAGTGCAAAAAAATGGATTCTCTTCTATTTGACAATCAGATAATGTCCTTTAGCAAAAGCGAACAGTTTTACAACTATTCTCAATTATAAGAAAATACCAATTTAACTAGCGTTACAAATTAAATTTTATTTTGTTGTTGCTGTTCAGTCACCCAGTCGTGTCTACTTGTGAGTTGGACAGTTGCATTCAGTGACTCCCATGCTAGTAAGATCATGCTTAAAATCTTGCATGCTAGGTTTCAGCATTATGCTAACCAAGAAATTCCAAATATCCAAGCTGGGTTTAGAAAAGGAAGAGGAACCAGAGATAAAATTGCCAACATTCGCTGGGTCATAGAGAAAACTAGGGAATTCCAGAAGACATCTACCTCTGTTTCATCCACTACACTAAAGCCTTTGATTGTGTGGATCACAACAAACTGGAAAACTCTTAAAGAGATGGGAATACCAGACCATCTTACCTGTCTCCTGAGAAAGCTGTATGCGGGTCAAGAAGCAACAGTTAGAACCCTGTTTGGAACAACTGATTGGTTCAAGATCCAGAAAGGGGAACCACAGAGCTGTCTGCTGCCACCCTGTTTGTTTAACCTATACGCTGAGCACATCATGAGAAATGCCGGGCTGGATAAGTTACAAGCTGGAATCAAGAAAGGTGGGAGAAACATCAACAACCTCAGATATGCAGATGACACCACCCTTATGGCAGAAAGTGAAGAGGAACTAAAGAGCTTCTTAGTGAAAGAGAAGAGTGAAAAAGTTGGCTTAAAGCTCAACATTCAGAAAACTAAGATCATGGCATCCAGTCCCGTCACTTCATAGCAAGTAGATGGGGAAACAGTGGCAGACTTTATTTTTGGGGGCTCCAAAATCACTGCAGATGGTGATTGCAGCCATGAAATTAAAAGACGCTTACTCCCTGGAAGGAAAGTTATAACCAACCTAGACAGCACATTAAAAAGCATAGACATTACTTTGCCAACAAATGTCCGTCTAGTCAAGGCTATGGTTTTTCCAGTGGTCATGTATGGCTGTGAGAGTTGGACTATAAAGAAAGCTGAGTGCTGAAGAATTGATGCTTTTGAACTGTGGTGTTGGGGAAGACTCTTGAGAGTCCCTTGAACTGCAAGGAGATCCAACCAGTCCATCCTGAAGGAAATCAGTCCTGAATGTTCATTGGAAGGACAGATGTTGAAGCTGAAACTCCAATACTTTGGCCACCTGATGTGAAGAACTGACTCATTTGAGAAGACCCTGATGCTGAGAAATATTGAGGGCAGGAGGAGAAGGGGACAACAGAGGATGAGATAGATGGTTTGATGGCATCATTGACTCAATGGACATGAGTTTGAGTAAACTCTGGGAGTTGGTGATGAACAGGGAGGCCTGGCGTGCTGCAGTCCATGGGGTTGCAAAGAGTCAAACATGACTGAGTAACTGAACTGAACTGATAATGATTTTTAATTGGGGGAAAGTTGCTTTACAGTGTTGTGCGGTTTCTGCTGTACAACAATGCAAATCAGCTATAATTATACATATATCACCTCCCTCTTGAGCCTCCCTTCCCTCCCTTCATCCTACCCTTCTAAATTGTCACAGAGTGCTAGACTGGGCTTCTTGTGTTACATAGCAACTTCTCACCAGCTACCTGTTTTAGACTTGGTAGTATATATATCGGAGAAGGCAATGGCACCCCACTCCAGTACTCTTGCCTGGAAAATCCCATGATGGAGGAGCCTGGAAGGCCGCAGTCCATGGGGTCACTGAAGGTTGGACACGACTGAGTGACTTCACTTTCACTTTTCACTTTCATGCATTGGAGAAGGAAATGGCAACGCACTCCAGTGTTCTTGCCTGGAGAATCCCAGGAAGGGGGGCTTCCATCTGTGGGGTTGCACAGAGTCGGACACGATTGAAGTGACTTAGCAGCATTGTATATATATCCATGCTACTTGCTACATTCTTCTGCTCTCTCTTTACCCCACTGTGACCACACGTCCATTCTCTGTATCTGTTTCTATTCTTTCCCTGAAAATAGGTTCATCAATACCACTTTTCTAGATTCCATATATATGCATTAATATACAATATTTGTTTTTCTCTTTCTGACTTATTTCACTCTCTATAACAGGCTCTACATTCATTCACCTCACTAGAACTGACTCAGATGTGTTCCTTTTTATGGCTAAGTAATATTCCATTGTATATATGTACCACATTTTTATTCATTCATCTGTTGATGGGCATCTAGGTTGCTTCCATGTCCTAACTATTGTAAATAGTGCTGCAGTGAACAGTGGGTACATGTGTCTTTTAGAATTGTGGTTTTCTCAGGGTATATTCGCAGTAGTGGGATTGTTGGGTCATATGGTAGATTTATTCCTAGTTTCTTTTTTTTTATGGAATCTCCATATTGTTCCCCTTAATTCTTGTATCGGTTTACATTCCCACCAACAGTGCAGGAGGGTTCCCTTTTCTCCACATCCTCTTCAGCCTTTTTGTTTGTAGATCTTTTGATGATGCCCATTCTGACCATCGTATTAAAACCTAGACAGTGTATTATAAAGCAGAGACATCACTTTGCTGACAAAAGTCCATATAGTCAAAGAGAGTTGGACCATAAAGAAGGCTGAGTATTGAAGAATTTATGCTTTTGATCTGTGATGCTGAAGAAGGCTTTTGAGAGTCCCTTGGACATCGGGGAGATCAAACCAGTCAATCCTAAAGGAAATCAACCCTGAATATTCACTGGAAGGACTGATGCTGAAGCTGAAACTCCAATACTTTGGCCACCTGATGTGAAGGGCCAACTCACTGGAAAAGACCCTGATGCTGGGAAAAACTGAGGGCAGGAGAAGGGGGTGACAGAGGATGAGATGGTTGGATGGGCTTACTGACTCAATAGACATGAGTTTGAGCAAACTCTGGGGGATAGTGAAGGACAGGGAAGCCTGATGTGCTGCAGTCCACGGGATTGCAGGAGTCAGACATGACTGAGTGACTGAACAGCAACAATTCTGACCAGTGTAAGGTGATACCTCATTGTAGTTTTGATTTGATTTCTCTAATAGTGATGTTGAGCATCTTTTCATGAGTTTATTAGCCATCTGTATGTCTTCCTTGGAGAAATATCTGTTTAGGTTTTCTGTCCAATTTTTGATTGGGTTGTTTGTTTTTCTGATGTTGGGCTATATGAGCTGCTTATATATTTTGGAGATTAATAAATTTAATATTTTCAGTAGAAAATGATTCTGGGACTCCATTCAGCAGGACTATCCCAATGATGACCAATAAGGTCATTTCCTTGCCCCCTTTATTTGTGCTTTGTCTTCTTTACCTTGTTTCTGCTTTCTTTCTTTCTTTTTTAAAAATATATTTATGTATTTGGCTGCATTGGGTCTTAGTTGCAGGTCTTTGTTGCATCATGTGGGACCTTTTTCCTGTTGTTGTTGTGGCAAGCAGGCTCTCTGGTTGCTCCGTGGCATGTGGTTAGTTCCCCAACCAGGGAATGAACTCAGTCCCCTGCCTTGCAAGGTGGATTCTTAACCACTGGACCACCAGAGATGTCCCTGTTTCGGCTTTCCTGTCCTGGTCGCTCCTGCTCCTGAGCTGCGAATTTAGGTGAAAACTAGCACTAGGTAAGCTCTCATATTTAGAAATGCTTATAGTTGGTTTTCATCTGCTCAGAATTGCCTTAATAAATTCTTTTTAATAGTGGCAGGGTATCTTACTCCCAAGGTGATTTGTGTTTTATTGTGGAATTAACATTCGATTATGAGTATGTGCAGTGCTGCATACATAATAGGTGCTCAAAAGCTATCTTAAGAATCCAATGAAAGTAATTTTGATTTTGTTTCCTCCTCTTATCTGGCCCTGTGCTGTGAAGAATATTCAGTTAATATTTCCTCCAGGAAAAGTTTTAATATTAAAATTAAATTAAAATTTAATAGAGGTATATTAAACTTCTAGGGATGCCATAACAAAATACCACGGACTGGGTGGTAAATTTCTTCATTGACAACAGAAATGTATTTTCCCACCATTCTGGAGACTGGAAGTCCAGTCTCAGGCTGTCAGCAGGTTTGATCTCTTCTGAGGCCTCTCTCCTCGCCTTGAAGATGCCTGTCTGCTTGCTGAGTCCTCTCATGGCCTGTCCTCTGAGTGTGTATATCCCTGTGTGTTTTTTCTTCTTGAAAGAATACAAGTCATGTTGGATTAGGGCCTCACCCTTATGAGTTTCTTTAACTTTACCTCCTTAAAAAGCCTGTTTTCTAATATAGTCACACTGGGAATTAGGACTTTCAAGATACGAATTTTGAGGGGACACAGTCAATTCATAACATCTCATTATGTCAAATAGCCTTCATTAGATATTAGATATCCTTTATTTATAGTATAAAAAAGAAAAATATGAGATTTGAAGCAAAATTCTTATTGAAGAATAGAAGTTAAAAATATATGCAGACATACAGATACATATATGTACTGGTGTATTATGGCATGCTTAGAAACTAGAGAATGGAAGTCATCCTTTAGTCTCAGTTTCTTAATGAGCTGTTAGCATTTTGTCATGTTTCATTATTCTCTGTCACACACACACACACACACACACACACACACAGAACATACATGCATATTTCTTTATTTTTTGTATATATTGGGTTGGCCAAAACGTTTGTTTGGGTTTTCCCATAAGATCATATGGAAAAACCTGAATGAACTTTTTGGCCAATCCAGTACATATAAAGTCCATCTTTATTCATTGACACACATAATGCACATCAAAATACACTTAATGTAAACATTTTTCTATTATATTGCATAATTTTGAAATGTGATGAATATCTACAAGCACATACTTTTTTCTATGTCGACTGCTAAAAGTGAAATTATTGGATCTAAAGGAAAAATACACAGAGGAGTATGTATAAAGAGCTCTTACACCTTTTTATGGAGATCAGAGACACGGATATAGCTGTAGGTTATTGGTAGTGTTCCTGTACTTGGGTTGGGTGGTAGATTTATGTCTCCTTAAAAGTAAACAATGAAACAGAAAGCTGTTATTGCTGGGATAGAGGTAGAGGAAGAGGAAGTTCTCTTAATTTCACTTCCATAGCTCTGAAAATAATTTTAGTAAATACACAAACTTGAAAAATCTTTAGTGTTTCCTTTTTTCTTGTCATCGGACATTGCTGCTTACTTAACTTTTATTAACGTTATATTATTTAGCTGCTTCTACAGGTTCTACATAGTCTAGAATTAGAAAGGAATACTAAAAGCAGCGAGCTGGGAACTAAAGTATTTCTAGACATTTGTGACAACTTCTCGGAATGATACTATCCTAGTGTATTGCCTAGCTTATAGCCCCTTCTTTTCTTTTTTTAAGAAGTTTATTACTTTTTTGCTGCACTGGGTCTTTGTTGCTGTGAGCGGGCTTTCTCTAGTTGTGGTGAGCAGGGTTACTCTTCTTTTCCATGCCTAAGCTTCTCATTACGGTGGCTTCTCTAGCTGTGGTAGTTGTGGTACCCAGGCTTAATTGCTCCCTGGTGTGTGGAATCTTCCTGGACCAGGGATCAAACCTGTATCCTCTGTATTGGTAGGTGGATTCCTATCCACTGTACCACCAGGGAAATCCATCTTTTCTTTTTCTTCTTTACTTCCTTCTTATTTTTTGCCCCAAATCTTATGTTTCACCTTTTTTTTTTTCCAGTTTTGCTTTTGCCTCTTTTCCTTGCTTATCAGGGTGATTTCAGCTGCAAGTAACAGATACATGAATTAAATGTGCTTATTCTCCCACACAACTGCAAATATAGAGCGAGGACAGGTTCCGGGGGTGACCCAGCAGCTCAACAGTGTTGTCAAGGAGTCTGGTTCTTTTTGTTCTTTGCTGTGCCATGTTTGGTGTTGACTTCATCCCCATGCTTGTAACAAGTGGCCAGAGCAGTTCCAGACATCACAGCTAGATGTGGTGATGTTTAAAGGAGAACAGGGGCTGGCTCTGCCTTTTTCTCCTGATTTCCTCTTATGTCTCACTGGACAAGATGGATTGCATACTTTTGGCAGACACTGTCGGTGCCCTCCCTAGCTCCCCTTTTCTGAGCTGTCGGACCCACCCCTTAGCTGCTGGGGCTGTTGGTTAAAGAACTCTCCTGCCTTATCTGGAGAATTATCATTGGTTGAATGAGAGCTTCTTCTCTTCCTTGCATCTCGGTCAATGATTGACTCATATAGAGCAGCAAGTGAAAAATGCCAGCTCCTTCACCTTAGGATAATTTCAGGAGCAACTTTATATGGTGCAATTTTTGCTCTAAGGCTCCCTGTAATTTAACTCAAGCTACATTGTTGGTTTCTTCCCCTGCATTTTCTGATTCCCTTTCTCCTGAGTCATTTCTCCATAAATCATGTGTAGCTAATCTGTATCTCAGGCTCTACTTCTGAGAACCTAGTCTGAGACAAACTCTTTCTTAACATCAGTCGTTGGCAAAGGGGACAGAACTACTAGGATTAGCTTGGATTAATCATTTGGATGACTGCCTGGAAGCCAATCACAATGAACCGTGTACCTTTTGTTCCCTTCTTGCTTTTCCTGTTTCCCCACTTTTTTATTAATCATTGTCATGGATTCTTTTAAAGGCTTAACAAAATGCATATCAATATAAATGTATTTTCTTAAATGTGATGTGTCTAAAAAAGTTTAAAACTAACTAGATGTATTAAAAAAATTAGTAAGCATTGGTCCAACCTCGGTCTACCCATTTAATTTCAAAGAAAGTGATTGTGAAACTCTCTAACATTGTAAAAGTTTGTGTCATCTGTTACTGAAATAAGTGCATTTTAATGTACATCTTACATTATTTATATCTTTGGACAACTTTTTATAGTCTCTTGTCTGAAACTCATCTGAAATTATGCTGTTTTACTGTGCTGATTTATATATTCATTTGACATTATTATAATTATTGAAACATGCTAGTGTCTCTTTAAAAATTAGTTAGCCAAAAGTTATTGAGCATGTAGTATGTGCAGGGTGTATCAATCCATTAGCGTCTCTGTCACTCTTTAGGATTAGTGAAGATCCCAATTTTATCTGATTACTTTGTAATGGATTAACATTAGGTACCTTTCATTGTGTCTATTAAACGTTAGGCACTTCACATCCTTTGTCTTTACTTTTCTTTGTAATATCACTGGGAAATTATTATCTTTACACTTTTTTAAGTGAAAAAACAATCCCCAGTTTAACTTAAAAGAACTTAAGCAACTTTGTCCAGAGTCCCACAGTTCTAATAGTAACAGATAACAGCTATGGAACATTATTGTGCTGCAGGCACTGTTCTTAGTGCATGAATTAATTCATTTGATTCTCACAACCCTAGTACTTCTATTATTATTCCTATTTTACAGCAAATAAAATTGGTGTAAGTAACTTTTCAGGGTTACTCAGAGAGTAAGTGAAACAGGTGGGATTTGAACCCAAATAGTCAGACTCTCCCTGGAGGAGGGCATGGCAACCCGCTCCAGTATTCTTGCCTGGAGAATCCCCATGGACAGAGGAGCCTAGTGGGCTACAGTCAATGGGGTCACAAAGAGTCAGACACAACTGAGTGACTAAGCACAGCACAGTCAGACTCTAGAGCCTGTACTCTGCCAAAATGCTGTATTAAATAAGACTTCAGTTCACAGTTACAACCGGAGTTAAAAATTTACATGTTTATTAATTTTTAAAAACTTCGTTTAGCTGCTCTTTCTTAATTTGAGACTTTGCTTATATGTAGTCCTCTTAGGGAAGAGAGTACAAATTTCTTTAAAAAAACTGATATTGTAAAACACAAACTTGACCTTCTGATCACTTTTATCTCTTTAGGTACTCCAGTTCAGAATGATCTCCAAGAATTTTTTACATTAATTGATTTTGTAAATCCAGGAATATTAGGCTCTTTGTCAGCTTATAGAAAAATATATGAAGAACCCATTATCATATCAAGACAACCTTCTGCTTCTGAGGTATAGTTTACTTTAATAAGTAGGTTAAAAATGACCAGTTTATCTAGGAAAATCATCCATAACTTGGGTATTATTTTAATTTAGGAAAAAATAAATTAATAGAGTGTATTTTTTATTTTCTCCACAATCTTTCAACTCCTCTTGCATTTCTTACTTTGTAAAATGACATTATCACTTTAAAAAGATTCATTGGTAGGTCCTTCACAAAGAATTATAAATGACAGTAAACATATAAAAATGTTTATCTTTACTGACTTTGAAAAATGTAAATAACTGTGAAGTGATTTTTGTACTTTTCTATTGATGTTTTAGTTGGTTAGATTTGCACTGTAAATGTACCTAAGAATACTGTCCTCTACTGGTTGAAGTAAAAATTGGTATGATTGGAAGATAGTTTGCTAATATGTATTAAAAGCTTTAAATTTGAATGTATCTTGTGGCCTAGAAATACCAGCTTTAGGAATTTATTATAAAGAAATAGTCATAGATTTTTATTAAATGCTTGAAGATTTAGCTGTAAGGGAAAAAAAAATTAGCTAAAACTAAGGAAAACAAACTAATTGGAAATAAACATTTCTGAAGATAGGAAAATCTGTTAGGTGCTACATGTTGTATATTTCATTGCATCTAGGATACTGTTAATTCTAGGGTGCATCATTATTTTTTGTACCAGTAGCAAAACATACTGTCAGTTGTAATTGTAAGAAGTCATCAATTGTAAAAGCATCCTATTTCAGAGAAGTTAAAGTGAGAAAAAAAGTATATCTCAGAATTAATACAATACTGTGATTAGTTAACAGATAGTTACTGAGCATTTTCCATGAACCAGGAACCATATAAAAATAATTATTTCATATATTTCATAGAAAGGAAAATGTTTATGATACATTATTTAAAAATAAGATCACATTCATTTATTTTCCCAGTATTTACATATGAAATCCCTGAAGTGGGCCAAACGCTAAGCTCCAGACATGGAGGATTATGATGATAAACCAAACTGGTTTCTAGTTTCCATGATGCTTTATCGTTTGAGATCATGTTTTTTGTAACAAATAAAAATAAAACATCTATTTGCATTTATGCAAACAATGATTTTGAAGATATTTGTAAAAAGTTTTGACAACATTCGCTATTTCTGGTTAATGAAAGTTGGCTTTAATTTTCTTATTTTTGCATCACTGTACTTTCTGACCTGTGACCCAATTTTTTTGGAATAAAAATTGAAAATAGTTTTAAAATATAAGGGAAATTTTCCATGATTTATATAAAAACAAATATGTACTTATACTGTGAGGATTGTGATGTAGAAGATTAGAAGATTCTATGTAGAGAATTTAAACATATATTTCACTCATAGTGTATTTTGACTTTAAAGATGTACTATTATATAGTGAACAAACAATGTGTAATGATTTTGAAAAAGTCAGCAGTGCCTTGTGCCAGTAATTTCTTAAAGGCTTAGTTTTAGGATCAGTAACTTGTCAAAATATTTTCTTCCAAGAATTTGCTTTTTTAGTGCTTTGATAATGATTTTAAGACTATTGTACCATCGTATCTTCACATAAAAGCTTACTTTCTGATAGTTCAGTTTATAGATTATTGATTTCCAGTGGTTCTCAGTGGTGGCAGTAGCCAAACAAGCAAGGATTTGAAGACTTTGGCTTCCATTAATTAAATGATTATGCTAAACATTTAAAGAGATGATTGTTGGTTTTTATATTCTAAACTGTGTTTCAAATAATTTTTGTTTAAAATAAATCTGAAGGGAAGCAATTAGTAAATGTTTGATCATGATAAAATATTTAATATTCTTTTTAACTGCATGTATTATTTTTGTCTAAAACACTTTTAAGTTTGTTATTTTTCCATAGGAAGAAAGGGAGTTAGGAGAGCAAAGAGCAGCTGAACTTACTTGCCTCACTGGACTCTTCATCCTTAGAAGAACCCAAGAAGTCATAAATCAATATCTCCCTCCTAAAATAGAGAATGTAGTCTTTTGCCGACCAGGAGCCCTACAGATTGCACTTTATAGAAAACTGTTAAATTCTCAGGCTGTCAGATTCTGTCTTCAAGGACTGTTGGAAAATACTTCTCATCTAATATGTATCGGAGCTCTTAAAAAGCTGTGCAATCACCCCTGCCTTTTGTTTGGCTCAATAAAGGTAAGTAGCATGTGAGACTGTGTCAGGAATATGAGCTGAGGGTTCTATGTCATATGAACCCAAGAGGGCAGCTGAGACTGATGTCTGAGGTTACATTTTTGTGTTTTCCAAAAGCTGTGCAGCCTCTCCGGTGTGATTTTTCTCTAGAGTTCCTCCATCCTTCTGCTTGTTCTTTACAGCATGTCCTTATTCATGGAGCTGAACAAGCGGTGAACTGGGCTTCAGGGTCTTCCTTCTGGATTTTGTGTCCCGTGCCCCCTGGTGCCTCACCTAATGCTTGGTCCTGGTTTCCCTTCCTATATGTTAACAAAGCCAGTCACTTTGGTTTGACACATACAAAATCGACCATTAAGAAATAATTTATTTTTTCCTCATTGTAGAAGTAATACATGATTATTGTACAAAATTTGTGAAAATCACAAGGAAGAAAATAAAAATTATCTACTGGTTAGAATGTAAATTGGTCTAACTGGGAGACAGTTTAGTAATGTGTATCATAGACCTTAAAATTTTATGTAACTTGTGGCCTGGCAATACCACTTTGAGAAATTTGTTATAAAGAGGTAAAGCTCTTCAGCTAGAGAAAACCACATTTGGTATTAATAATCTTAGTTGACACTTATTAAACATTTACATGTATCGAACACTAAGTACTTTTCAAATATTATTTTACTTATTCTTCACAGAATTTTATGGAATAAGTATTATCACCATTCCCATTTTTTGGTGAGAAAATAGGAGCTTAAAGATACACATGTGTAGTCTTTTTCTAGAGAAACTTAATTGTAATGATGCTATGCTTATTATTTAAAAATCTGTTTTTTTAACTAAATAAATTATAGTCATTTCCCCACATTAGATGCTTTCTACAAATATGGTTAATGACTACATAGTTGAACTGTCCATTTGGATTTGAACATAAGGCAATTTGGGCTACAGTGAGAACTTTCTGTTTGGGAGTTGAAACTAAGTATCAGTCCCTACTCTGATGTTGTTCAGTTCAGTTCAGTTCAGTCGCTCAGTCGTGTCCAACTCTTTGTGACCCCATGAGTCGCAGCACGCCAGGCTTCCCTGTCCATCACCATCTCCCGGAGTTCACTCAAACTCATGTCCATCTAGTCAGTGATGCCATCCAGCCATCTCATCCTCTGTCATCCCCTCTTCCTCCTGCCCCCAATCCCTCCCAGCATCAGAGTCTTCTCCAATGAGTCAACTCTTCGCATGAGGTGGCCAAAGTACTGGAGTTTCAGCTTTAGCATCATTCCTTCCAAAGAAATCCCAGGGCTGATCTCCTTGCAGTCCAAGGGACTCTCAAAAGTCTTCTCTGACACCACAATTCAAAAGCATCAATTCTTCGGCGCTCAGCTTTCTTTACAGTCCAACTCTCACATCCATACATGGCCACTGGAAAAACGATGGCCTTGACTAGACGGACCTTTGTTGGCAAAGTAATGTCTCTGCTTTGAATATGCTATCTAGGTTGGTCATAACTTTCCTTACAAGGAGTAAGCGTCTTTTAATTTCATGGCTGCAGTCACCATCTGCAGTGATTTTGGAGCCCAGAAAATAAGGTCTGACACTGTTTCCATTGTTTCCCCATCTATTTCCCATGAAGTGATGGGACTGGATGCCATGATCTTCGTTTTCTGAATGTTGAGCTTTAAGCCAACTTTTTCACTCTCCTCTTTCGTTATTGTTATTTAGTCGCTAAGTCATGTCCAACTCTTTGCAACCGCATTGACTGCAGCATGCCAGGCTCCCCTGTACGTCACTGTTTCCTGAAGTTTGCTCAAATTCATGTCCATTGAGTCAGTGATGCTATCTAACCATCTCATCCTCTGTCGCCCCCATCTCCTCCTGCCCTCAGTCTTTCCCAGCATCAGGGTCTTTTCCATTGAGTCAGCTCTTCGCATCAGGTGGCCAAAGTATTGGAGCTTCAGCTTTAGCCTCAGTCCTTCCAAAGAAATCCCAGGGCTGATCTCCTTCAGAATGGACTGGTTGGATCTCCTTGCAGTCCAAGGGACTCTCAAGTCTTTTCCAGCACCACAGTTCGAAAGCATCAATTCTTTGGTGCTCAGTCTTCGTTATGGTCCAACTCTCACATCCTTACACGACTGCTGGGAAAACCATAGCTTTAACTATATGAACCTTTGTCGGCAAAGTGATGTCTCTGCTTTTTAATACACTCTTTAGGTTTGTCATAGCTATTTTTCCAAGGAGCAAGCATCTTCTAATTTTCTGGCTGCAGTCACCGTCTGCCATGATTTTGGAGCCCAAGAAAAGAAATCATCACTGTTTCCACTTTTTCCCCTTCTATTTGTCATAAAATGATGGGACTGGATGCCATGATCTTAGTTTTTTAAATGTTCTTAGCTTTTCCACTTTCCTCTTTCACCCTCATCAAGAGGCTCTTTAATTCCTCTTTGCTTTCTTCCAAGAGAGTGGTATCATCTGCATATCTGAGGTTGTTGATATTTCTCCTGGCAATCTTAATTCCAGCTTGTGATTCATCCAGCCCTGCATTTTGCATGATGTACTCTGCATATCATGTACAGTACATTGGAAAAGTCCCTGATGCTGGAAAAGATTGAGGGCAGAAGGAGAAGAGGGCATCAGAGGATGAGATTGGTGGATGGCATCACCAATGCAACGGACATGAACTTGGGCAAATTTGGGGAGATGGTGAGGGATAGAGAGGCCTGGAGTGCTGCAGTCATGGGGTCACAAAGAGTCAGACATGACGGGCGACTGAACACCAGCAACAGCTCTGCATATAAGTTAAATAAGCAGCGTGACCGTATACAGCCTTGACATACTCCTTTCCCAATTTTGAACCAGTCCTTTGTTCCATGTCTGGTTCTAACTGTTTCTTCTTGACCTGCATACAGGTTTTGCAGGAGACAGGTAAGGTAGTCTAGTATTCCTGTCTGTTTAAGAATTTTCCAGTTTGTTGTGATCCACGCAGTTAAAGGCTTTAGCACAATCAGTGGAGCAGAAGTAGATGTTTTCTCTATGATCCAACAAATGTTGGCAGTTTGAGCTCTGGTCCCTCTGCCTTTTCTAAACCCAGCTTGGACCCCTGGAAGTTATGGTTGAATCCCAGCTTGAAGGATTTTGAGCGTAACTTTGTTAGCATGTGAAATGAGTGCAGTTGTAGGATAGTTTGAACATTCTTTGGCATTGCCTTTCTTTGGGATTGGAATGAAAGCTGACCTTTTCCAGTCTTGTGACCACTTGTGGTCAGCAAATGCTGACATATTGATGGCAGCACTTTAATAGCATCATCTTATAGGATTTGAAATAGCTCATCTGGAATTTCATCACCATCAATAGCTTTGTTTGTAGTGATGCTTCTTAAGGCCCACTTGACTCCAGGATGTCTGGCTCTAGGTGAGGGACCACACCATTGTGATTTTCTGGGTCATATAAGACCTTTATTGTATAGTTCTTCTGTATGTTTTTTACCACTTCTTTTTAATCTCTTCTGCTTCTGTTAATTCCTGTCCTTTATGTGCCCATCTTTGCATGAAATGGTCCCTTGCTATCTCCAGTTTTCTTGAAGAGATCTCTAGTCTTTCCTATTCTATTGTTTTCCACTATTTGTTTGCATCATTCACTTAAGAAGGCTTTGTTATCTCTCCTTGCTATTCTCTAGAATTCTGCATTCAGTTTGGTATGTCTTTCCCCTTCTCCCTTGCCTTTTGCTTCTCTTCTTTTCTCAGATATTTGTGAAGTCTCCTCAGACAACCACTTTGCCTTCTTGGATTTCTTTTTCTGGACTGCTTATTTAACTAAAAGCAAGTTTAACCATGGCCAGGTTATGTCTGTGAGCCTTAGTTTGTCTTAACTGGAAGACAGAGATAGTAACAACCTCCTGATAATGTTACTGGGGCAATTTGATGAAAGAATATGGAAAGAACCTAGCAGAATGCCTGGTCATGGAAGTTGTACAGTAACTATTAATACCCTATTATCCCCAACTCACCCTTAATTTTTCTTCTTTTATTTTTCTTTAAACAGTAAAATAATTTGCAAACAAATAAAAAGAAAACCTGTGGGTGCTATGTTATGCGGAGGTCATTATGTATTTAGGAGATGTAGTGTTCTATCACATTTCTCCATGTTTATTCCTACAGTGGATTATATTTACATAGTTTATCATAGGAGAAGTCAGCTTTCTATGACTTTGCAGTCAACAGGATTATAACAATGTATTAAGCAACTTTTAAAGGAACAGATTCTATACACAGTGATAAAAATTAAACTCTTTGGGCATGATGCCCAGCAAAAAAAGAAGCCTGAATTCTTCCTTAAAAGAAAAAAGCCTATGATGGCCTAGAATGTACCGCTTAACTAATAACAGGCAGAGTATACTACAGACTTCAAATAGAGTACATAATTTACCATTCCTCTAATATCATAGCAAGTAAGGATCAATAAAAAAATGATTGAAATGAGCCTTTCACACATATAAGTAATCTTTAAGCAATGGCTTAATAAATGTGTTCCAACTGAAACTAGATTGTTTTCCCAAGTTCAGTCAAAATTATGGGTTTCTCTACAGGAAATGTGCATGGATATAACCAATAAAAATATTATGAGTCACAACTTTTAAGAGTTGTGTATTTCTGTGTATCTTCTTATATATGATGTATGTGTATCTTCCTATAAGGAGAGTATTGGATTGCATAGAGTCAGAGAAGAGATTGCCCTGTCTAGTTGATTTGGGAAGTCTAACTGGTAAATCTCTGTGATGCATCTCCACGAATCAGGCTGTCTCAGCATAAAGGTGTTATCTATTAATTGATTCTTAATTAGGAATATACATTACAGTCTTCAGGGAAGCTCTTAAGAGTACATTTGTCCACTCCAGACACTTGTGAGCCAGTTCAGATTCTCTGAGAGTAGGACCCAGTCATGAAGATTTTTAAAAAGCTGCCCCAAGTGATTCTGATTACGTGCTCCTGGTTTAAAACTCTTGTGCCTTAGGATCATTCATCTCCCTTGTATTTTGGTTTAATGTTCACCAGACAACTTAGTGCTAATAACTTGGCTTCCCCGTGGACCGTTTATAGGACAGAATACATAGACCAGTTGGTGTAAATAGGCAGGTCTCATTTATAGGTCAATAAATTTATATAATTTATAGTCTGATTTAGTCTCTTAATTTGGTTAGTATGGCTCATTTCCCTAGAGCTTAAGCGTATGCAAGTTTCTGAACATGAAAAGCTGCAGATTGGACCCGGGGTCTGTCATCCTTTGATAACCCTGCCAAGGTGTAGGCATTGGTGTAGGAAACCTAACCCAAAGCAGCCAGCAACCATCTCTCCTCTTATATATATCCCAGTTATGTAAATATCTTAGGGTTCCAAGTATTTTTAATCAAGTTATTTTACACAAATATTGCTATGTTTTGGGAATAAGCCAAGTTAAAATTAGTACTTTGTGCCAAGCATTTTATGCTATAGGATTCACTGCCCTTAAGATGTTTCTAGTATTATTAATGAAAGATTATAACATACATTAAAGCATTAGGAATTTATAAAAAAAATTGTTAATTGTACAACTAAATAAATTCAAAGTTGAAATGTACTGTGTAACCATAAAATTTTAAGACTCAATGTCCCCCAAAAGGTGTCTGTGAGTAATCAGGTGGAATTTGCATTGGGTCCTCAAGTGTTTATAGGGGTGGGATAATTGGGCAAAATAAAAAAAGTGATGGAACATTCCAGGCAGGGGGCACAGGCTGAACAAAGTTTCAAGAACAGTGATAAATCTGGTAAATGTGGGAGAGAGTGAGAAGACTGCCAATCCCAGAAATTTAATCTAAAAAAGTGATGCAGTCATTAACAAATGTGATCTCCAGTTTTGTGTTCACATGTAAGTTTTGGCAGGGGAATTTCGGAGGTAGTGATAATCACTTTGGAATAATATACAAAAACTTTTTGTAAAAAAGCCAAAATACTGTAACTGACAGTAAATTTCTCTGTTAACGTGTTGGCAGAATTATTCCTTCTTGTAGAAGAAGTGGATAAGACTGAGTCAACTGTTGTGTTTGAGTTTGAGTATCACCTGGGAGGTGCTGTGTGAGCCTGTGAATCGGAGAGAAAAGGAACAGCAGGGAGAGGAGGAGGGAAGAAGAGAGAAAACGAGGCAGCAGTGATGAGGATCCTCAGGGTTTTGGAGAGCATAGATTTCCTAGCACTGTCTGCCCTCTGTTTTCCTCCTGTTTATTTCTCGCTTACCCGCCTCCCTCTCGATCACACATCGGCAATGATACTGCACTTGTGGGGTTCAGGGAGCAGGCATTTTGGAGACATCATTAGAACTGCTCTGTAATCAAACATGGCCAAATTGTGACCTTTAAAGATTTTCGTAACAATTAGAGTGGGCTTTTCAGGTAGCTATTAAGCTTCAGTTTTTTTACCCATAATTTTAGCATTTTTTTCCTCCCTGTCTAAAAAACATGAACCAGGGTTGACAATCATCCTTTTGAACAGGAAAAAGAAAGCAACTCAACTTGGGATGAGAGTGAAGAAAGAAATCTCTATGAAGGTCTGATGAATGTGTTCCCTGCTGATTACAACCCGATCATGTTTACTGAGGAAGAGTCTGGAAAACTACAGGTGCTGTCAAAGCTCTTAGCTGTTATCCGCGAACTTCGTCCTGCTGAAAAGTAAGAGGGCAGTTTAATAAACCGCTTCTATGTGCTTATGGAATTTCAGCTTAGACCATGGCTTTACTCCCTCCTCTCACTGCCTCTTTTTGAAAAAAAAAAAAGAAAACATTAAAAATAAGTTTTCTTCTTCTTTGGGGGCATGGTCAGCTCCTAGTCTTTTATAAACTTATCATTACCAATGTGCCTGTAAGTTTTTATCTAAGAAAAACTAAATGTAAATACCTATATTTAAAAAACCCTAGAGATATCTTTTGATATGTAATACCTAACTTGTGTCTTTTTTTTTTAATTTTCTATTTTTAAATTTGTTGATTTTTGTTTGTGCTGGGTCTTCATTGCTGCACGGGCTTTCTGTAGGTGCAGCGAGCAGGGGCTCCTCTCTCGTTGCAGTGCACAGGTGTCTCGATGCGGTGCCTTCTCTTGTGGAGCATGGGCCCTAGGCGGTGGGCTTCAGTGGCTGTGCACGTGGGCTCAGTGGCTGCAGCTTTCAGGCTCTAGAGCGAAGGCTCAATAGTTGTGGCACCCTGGCTTAGTTACTCCACAGGATGTGAGATCTTTCTGCGTCAGGGATCGAACCCGTGTCTCCTACCTTGGCAGGTGAATTCTTTACCACTGAGCGACCAGGGAAGCCCCTAAGTCATTACTTTATCTGTTTAAGAATCATTCTTTTTCTGTCCTTAAATGTTGATACTCCTGAGGACATTCTCTTCAGCCTCCTTCTCACTCTAAACATCCTCCCTGCCTTAGTTCTATTCCCCTGGTTTCAGCTGTCAGCCATATAGTGTTGATTCCAAATTATATCTCTAGTTCAAGCCTCTATTTAATGGTATCTAAATCTGTCTGTATCTCTGCCTTCTCATGTACCAGACCAGCTTCATCACTTTGCCATTGCAAGCCTAAATCTTTTTTCACCGTTCCTTGGCTTGATGAATGGTACCATACGCAAAGAAAAAACTTTCATCATTCTAGACTCACTTTTCTCCTGCACTTTCCCAATGTCATCAGTCACTACATTCTATTGGTCTTATTTCTTAATCTCAGGAATCTATTTGCTTTCTGGTACCAAGATTTTTTTTAGCACCTGTTTTGAGTTTTATTTTAAATTTTTTAAAAAATTTATTTTTGAGGTCTGGATGGATTACACTGTTGTGTTAATTACTGCTGTTCAGCACCAAGATTTTTGTTTTGATTCTTGTTATTACAATTGGGTTGTGGTAGTCTTGTATAAACTGTGTTCCTCTGACTTTCAATCCCATTGCATATCAGTATGCCCTAAGTTGTATATTTTTTTAAAATACAAATGTGAACACGTCCCTCCTTTTCTTAAAAATCATTCAAAGATTCCAAATCGCCTTCCAGAAATTTCTCAACTCTGTGGCACATAGGTCAAGACTCTTCATGACATGGGTGATGCCTCCTTTTCCAGCCTTATCCCTCTTGACTCCTTCACACTTTCATGTTGTCCAATTATACCAGAATCTATTTGCAGAACCTATAATTTGCTCTGCTTCTCACCTCTGTTCTTACCTGTTGCAGGTTCCTATACCTCCATTTCTCATGCTTCTGGCCAACTTTCTCTTCATTAAGACTCAACTCAGATGCTTTCTCCCCTTGGAAGCCCCGGCCTCATACTGAGTTTGCAGCCTCTCTTCTGTACACCCCTAGCGTCATGTCCCTGCCTCTGGTGGAGCTCTTCTCATGTTATACTGTGGTCAGTAGTTCTCTTCTATATCAGCACCTATAGTGCAGGGACTGTGTCTTAATTATCCTGGTAAGAGATATTCAAATGTATTGAATGCAAAAATACAGAGAAAGGTTTGAAAAATAGTAATTATATTTAATTGTCTAGGAGTCTGCTTCACCTCTTTGGAGCATTAATAGTGTCATTTGCTTTTATCATAATAATGAAGTGACCAAAATAAGGAAACTTTCTATGAACTCTTTAATACAGTTGGATTAAAATGTTTTATTGGATAATATTTTATATATACTAGTGTGTTCAGTTCAGTTCAGTCGCTCAGTCGTGTCTGACTCTTTGCGACCCCATGAATCACAGCATGCCAGGTCTCCCTGTCCATCACCAACTCTCAGAGTTCACTCAAACTCATGTCCATCGAGCCAATGATGCCATCCAGCCATCTCATCCTCTGTCATCCCCTTCTCCTCCAGCCCTCAATCTTTCCCAGCATCAGAGTCTTTTCCAATGAGTCAACTCTTCATGTCAGGCGGCCAAAGAATTTGAGTTTCAGCTTTAGCATCAGTCCTTTCGAAGAACAGGACTGATCTCCTTTAGAATAGACTGGTTGGATCTCCTTGCAGTCCAAGGGACTCTCAAGAGTCTTTTCCAACACCACGGTTCAAAAGCATCAATTCTTCGGTGCTCAGCTTTCTTCACAGTCCAACTCTAACATCCATACATGACTACTGGAAAAACCATAGCCTTGACTACACGGACCTTTGTTGGCAAAGTAATGTCTCTGCTTTTGAATATGCTATCTAGGTTGGTCATAACTTTCCTTCCAAGGAGTAAGCATCTTTTAATTTCATGTTACCACCCGTCTAATTTCTGTCTCCATGAATCTGATTACTGTAGGTACCGTACATAAGTGAAATCATATGATGTTTTGTCTTTTTATGACTAGCTTATTCTACTTAGCATAATGTCCTCAAAGTTCATCCATGTTCTAACATGTGTCAGAATTTCTTTCCTTTTTAAGGCTGAATAATAGTCCACTGTATATATATGATATTTTGTTTACCCATTCATCTGTTGATGGACAGTTGGGCTGCTTCCACCTTTTGGCTGTTGTGAATAATGTTGCTGTGAACATGAGTGTATCAGTGTCTTTTTGAGACCCTCTTTTCGATTCCTTTGGATACATATCCAGAAATAGAATTGTTGGATCATAGGATAATTCTCTTTTTAATTTTTTAAGGAATGTCCATACTCTTTTTTTGCAGTGACCACACCACTTTACATTCTCACCAAGAGTGCACAAAGGTTCTAGTTTCTCAACAGCCTCACCAGTATTGCTATTTTCTGTTTTGTTTGTGATGTCCTAATGGGTGTAAGATGATATCTCATTGTGGTTTTGATTTGTATTTCCTTAGTAATTAATGGGGGCTTTCCAAATGGCACAGTGGTGAAGAATCTGCCTGCCAGTGCAAGAGATGTAAGAGATGTGTGTTTGATCTCTGGGTCGGAAAGATCTCTCGGAGTAGGAAATGGCAACCCACTCCAGTATTCTTACCTAGAAAATCCCATGTACAGAGGAGCCTGGCAGGCTACAGTCGATGGGGTCGTAAAGAGTTGGACACAACTGAGCGCCTGAGTGCACACCTGCACCCACACACCCACAGTAATTAGTGATACTGGGCATCTTCTAATGTACTTGTTGACTGTTTGTATATTTTCTTTGGAAGATGTCTATTCAAATCCTTTGCCCATTTTTTAATTGGGTTGGTTTTTTTTTTGTTGTTGTTCTTGAGTTGTAGCCCTTTATGTTTTTTCTCACATGGCCAATTGGATATAGAGGTCAGGTTTTCCACAGCTGAACTGCCTCTGCACAAACATCTCCCAGACCTTTAAAATATGTAGCTGTAAGTTGCTCACAGTGTTTGACTTCAGGGATAGTATTGCTGTCGCTTGACCTACTGTGCTGTCATTAACCAGAACCGGATAGTGTGTTTCAGGTCCACAGGCTGAACTCTTCAACAGTGCTTTTGTGTATGTTAAGATGAATTAGAGCTCCTGACTTGTCTGGATGGTGGCCCTTATATGGAATTTCTAAAAAAGATAACTTCAAAATTTAAAAAGTTCCTCTTCCCTCTTGGTTGTTGCGTTTATGCATGGCTTGAAACCTAGTGAGCAGAGTTCATGCTGAATTCCAGCCTCCATACATCTTGGTTGGACACTCCTGTGCTGGATACACCTTGCACTCTACCTCACATGGCAGCCTTGCCTGCAGATTTCAGCTGCTTTTAGGGACAGTAAAGTAATCATAAAAATACTGTCCTTATTTGAAAGTGGTATGTATGTGGCGGGGAAGGGAGAGCTCTCGACCTCTGAAAGGGGATTGTCCAAGACTCCTTACCAAGATAATGACTGCTCCTGTTAGTCTACAACTAGTCTTATAAGAACTTGTTTGGGAAAAATATTCTAAACCAGACTTCCTCCAGTCCAGTAAAGTTGTGTCAGAAAAACTATGTTTGGATAATGTTATTCATCCACACAATAGTATTGAAAAGGAAGGGAAAAAGTGACTGAAATATTAGTACTGGAGTGTTCTTCCTATACTACTTATAGTAGTAATAATGTTGTTCCTATATTAGTACAGGCAGATTCTTTTTATAGGAATGTTGGTAGATTGCAACCAATGGTCTCAAGTTCTCCCTCCCTCTATCCTTGTTCCTTTGCTGTGTAACTTTGGGTGATATCCCATACTGACTCTGAGCTCAGCCACCTGACTTGGATTGGCCCATGAGATGCTGGCAAACGTGGCAAAACAGGGGGCTTGAAAAGATCTTGTGCAGTGGGGCTTGCCCTCCCTTGGGGTTCCTGGAACCTTCTTGTTACCATGTGAATAAGCCTGGGCTAGCCTGCTAGAGGATGAGAGACATGAGAAACTCAGACTCGCATTTTGGTTTGTTGCTATATCTCTGCCTTCTAGAGTTCCCTGGTCTAAGTTTCTTTGATTTACTTTCCACAGAGAATAAGTATTCTAGTTGAGAAAGAGAAGTCAACTAGTTTCATGGGAGTAGGGCCTGGGTTCTACTTAACTTTGTTCTTGTAACAGCTGCAGTCTAAACCCCTTCCGTCTGCGCTGGCTTTATAAGATGTGACTGTGTGAATGGACTTGTATATCCCTCTTTGGGCACTTAGATTTCACTCCTAAACACATCACCATTCCACTAGTTTCTGTTTTCATATATAAATCTCTCCTTGTTTCATCAGAGATAGAGTTTGTGTTTCTGTTTCTTATTCTCCTGCTGTTCTTAGGGTGACTTAAGAAAGTAACAAAAGCAGAAAGGTGTTTACTCCCTTATCTTTATACTGAAAGTCTCTTAGATTTCTTTTTTTTGGCCACACCATGTGCCTTGTGGGATCCCAGCTCGCCAACCAGGTATTGAACCCATGCCTTTGGCAGTGAAAGCACAGAGTCCTAACCACTGGACTGCTAGGGAATTCCCTCTTAGATATTGACTTTAAAATGGAATTTGAAAGAGAATCTATGTTTTAATTATACAGAGTTCTCTTGGATATTCTATAAATATCAGTGATAATATTAGTATTTTTCTCTAATTAAAAGAATCTAATACTGCTTCCAAGTTGTATATGAAGATTCTTTCTTTTTGATTGACAGAGTTGTGTTGGTATCCAACTATACACGAACCCTGGATATTTTACAAGAAGTCTGCAAGCGTCATGGATATGCTTATACAAGACTTGATGGACAGACCCCAATCTCTCAAAGGCAGCAAATTGTTGATGGCTTTAATAGTAAATACTCTTCTGATTTTATTTTTTTGTTAAGTTCAAAAGCTGGTGGTGTGGGGCTTAACCTTATTGGAGGATCTCACTTAATCCTCTATGACATTGATTGGAATCCAGCTACTGATATCCAGGTAGGACTTTTTCTATATTAAACAAACATTATAAAATGCCGAAGGGGGATACGATGCCTGCGGGGATATGAGGGTGATGATGAAGTATAAGAACTGCTGCATATTCAGCCCTTATTTTGTATCAGGCATTCTACTAAATGCTTTACATCTGTTCAGTCCTCACAGTAGTCCTGCAAGTGTGCGTGTTGTAAGCTCTGTTTTGCAGATGAAGCTATGGAAGCTTGTTCCAGGTCACATAGCTTATAAGAGGCAGAGCCAGGATTCATACCCAAGCCGGTATGTCTCCAGGCCCTACTTGGCTCTGTAGTTAGCTAGCCTTCAGGATGCCCGTGACCATCAGGGGAGGACAGCAAGGTGTTGCAGGTGCCATGATCGGTGTTTGTGCAGGGTATGGTGAAAAGGCAAAATTAGCTTCCTTAGGAAAATATCTCAGAAGCAACATTTGGTTTTCTTCAGAGTACAGTCCATCTTCACAGATTTTGAGGTTTCTACCTATAGATTTGCGCCTCACCTGGTAGCTGTGTTAGGGGACCGGGAGACGACCCTCAGGTTCAGTGATTCACTAGAAGGACTCACAGAATCAGGAAAAACAGTTATACTCAAGTTAGGGTTTATTGCAGTGAAAGGATACAGAGTAAAATCAGCACAGGTGAAAGGTACATAGGGCAGAGTCCAGGAGAGAGCAGGTACAAGCTTCCGGTTTTCCTTTCCCTATGGGATTGTATGGACAACACTTAATTTTCCCAGCATCAGTGAGTGACAACACCCATGGAATTTTGTCAAGCAGAGAAGTTCACTTGAGCCTTGGTGTCTAGACTTTTTGTGGGAGGTTGGTCATGTAGGCACGAATTGGCCTCTGCAAAGGTCAAACTGCCCCAAGTCCCCACCTAAATCACATCATTAGCATAAACAGCTTGGTGTGGCCCAAGACCCCAGGTAACCTAAGATGCTTTTATCAAGCACGATATTCCAGGGGCTTCCAGAAGCTGGTTGAGGGCCATAATTTTCTTTGGAATGTTCAGGGTTTGAATATCAACCTTTAACTAAATAGTATCATGGGTAAATCTTAAAACCTCAGGGATCTATCTAGAGCCTGAGCTGATTGCAGGTATCCTAGGGTTCCTTAGAGGTGAATCATTAGCCTGTTGGACTGAGAATAAACCCTCCATGCCCATGCTATCCTTGGTTCTTTGCATTCTTACTTCCCAAACTTGCTATCCCATTTGTTTTTTCAATGCAGATAGCCCCTCTCACTGTTGCAGGGCACCCTGTGGTTATTTTACAGTACCATAGTGAGGTGTTCATTCATCCCTTTCTTTAACTCAGGAAAAAATTTGAAGTATTGAAGGCTTAGTTATGCCTGGGCCTTGTTTTTTGAAACTGTAAGTGAAATCTAGAATTCCTAGTCTTAAATTTATGAATACAAGTTGCTTATGTGGAGAAGGTTATTAGTTTCTATTGTACTTTCAGAATTCTCATTTATTTTCTACAGGCAATGTCTAGAGTGTGGAGAGATGGTCAGAAGCACCCTGTACATATTTACAGACTCCTAACCACAGGTAGTAACCCTCCAGTATGAAAAAAGATGCATTCTCTTTGAGTAAATAAAGGTATTTTGTGTGTTAAACTGTGCTTCAGTACCAGGAATATTATTTTGTTAGCTAGTATAATAATAAATGTATTTTACCCTACCAAAATGACAGTTGTAAAGATCTAAAGGAAAGCTCATGAATGTTTTTTCTTCAGGTACCATAGAGGAAAAGATCTATCAAAGACAGATCAGTAAACAAGGTCTTTCTGGGGCAGTTGTAGACCTATCCAAGACATCTGATCATATTCAGTTTTCAGTGGAAGAACTTAAAAATTTGTTCACATTGCATGAAAGTTCACATTGCGTTACTCATGACCTGCTTGACTGTGAATGTACAGGAGAAAATCATACAGGTTAGTTGCATTTTACTTCTGTTATGATGAAGTTAAGTGGTCACTCTTGAGCAGTTGAAAATATTTAAAAACAGAATAACTAAAATATTGACCACTTGCATATGTTAGTTTTCTTTTTTCTTCAGGTCTTAGGGCAGCTATGACCTGGATATTTGAGGAAAAAAAATTTTTTTTTGCCCCCCTCTTTGTTTTTAATTGGAGGATAATTGCTTTACAGTGTTGTGTTGGTTTCTGCTGTACGACAACATGACTCAGGTATAAGTGTACATATATCCCCTGCCTCCTGAGCCTCCCTCTTATCCCCTCCCCACCCCACCCCCAGGCCACCCCAGAGCACCCAGCTGAGATGCCCGTGCTGCACAGCTGCTTCCCGCTCAGCAGTCTCACACGTGGCGCTATTTATTCGTCAGTGCTGCTCTCGCAATCCATACCCACGCCCTCCTCCCCAGCTGCTCCACAGTCTGTTCTCTACGTCTGTGTCTCTGCTCCTGTCCTGTAAATAGGTTCGTCAGTACCGTTTTTCTAGATTCCATATGTATGTACTAATATACGATATTTTCCTCTTTTTAACTTAACTTCACCCTGTATAACAAGCTTCAGTTTCATCCACCTCACTTCAGCTGACTCAGATTTCTTCCTCTTTATGGCTGAGTAACATTCCATTGTATATATGTGCCACAGCTTCTTTTAGGTCAGTGGACATTGAGGTGGCTTCCATGTCCTAGCTCTTGTAAATAGTGCTGCAGTGAACATTGGGGTACATGAGTCTTTTTGAATTATGGTTTTCTCAAGGTTTATGCCCAGTAGTGGGATTGCTGGGTCACATGGTAGTTTTATTCCTAGTTGTTTAAAGGAATAGTGCTGTATCAATTTGCTTTCCCACCAACAGTGCAAGAGGACTCCTTTTTCTCCATATCCTCTCCAGAATTTATTGTCTGTAGATTTTTTTGTTGATGGTCATTCTGACCAGTGTGAGGTGATACCTTATTGTAGTTTTGATTTGCATTTCTTTAATAATCATCAATGTTGAGTATCTTTTCATGTGTTTTCAGTGTTGGGTATCTTTTCTGTTTTATTGAAACTCAATTTTTCTTTTTTTATTTTTTTTCTAATTTTATTTTATTTTTAAACTTTACATAATTGTATTAGTTTTGCCAAATATCAAAATGATTCCGCCACAGGTATACACGTGTTCCCCATCCTGAACCCTCCTCCCTCCTCCCTCCCCATACCATCCCTCTGGGTCGTCCCAGTGCACTAGCCCCAAGCATCCAATATCGTGCATCGAACCTGGACTGGCAACTCGTTTCTTACATGATATTTTACATGTTTCAATGCCATTCTCCCACATCTTCCCACCCTCTCCCTCTCCCACAGAGTCCATAAGACTGTTCTATACATCAGTGTCTCTTTTGCTGTCTTGTACACCGGGTTATTGTTACCATCTTTCTAAATTCCATATATATGCGTTAGTATACTGTATTTATGTTTTTCCTTCTGGCTTACTTCACTCTGTATAATAGGCTCCAGTTTCATCCACCTCATTAGAACTGATTCAAATGTATTCTTTTTAATGGCTGAGTAATACTCCATTGTGTATATGTACCACAGCTTTCTTATCCATTCATCTGCTGATGGACATCTAGGTTGTTTCCATGTCCTGGCTATTATAAACAGTGCTGTGATGAACATTGGGGTGCACGTGTCTCTTTCCCTTCTGGTTTCCTCAGTGTGTATGCCCAGCAGTGGGATTGCTGGATCATAAGGCAGTTCTATTTCCAGTTTTTTAAGGAATCTCCACACTGTTCTCCATAGTGGCTGTACTAGTTTGCATTCCCACCCACAGTGTAAGAGGGTTCCCTTTTCTCCACACCCTCTCCAGCATTTATTATTTGTAGACTTTTGGATCGCAGCCACTCTGACTGGTGTGAAATGGTACCTCATAGAGGTTTTGATTTGCATTTCTCTGATAATGAGTGATGTTGAGCATCTTTTCATGTGTTTGTTAGCCATCTGTATGTCTTCTTTGGAGAAATGTCTATTTAGTTCTTTGGCCCATTTTTTTGATTGGGTCGTTTATTTTTCTGGAGTTGAGCTGTAGGAGTTGCTTGTATATTTTTGAGATTAGTTGTTTGTCGGTTGCTTCATTTGCTATTATTTTCTCCCATTCTGAAGGCTGTCTTTTCACCTTGCTAATAGTTTCCTTTGATGTGCAGAAGCTTTTAAGGTTAATTAGGTCCCATTTGTTTATTTTTGCTTTTATTTCCAATATTCTGGGAGGTGGGTCATAGAGGATCCTGCTGTGATGTATGTCGGAGAGTGTTTTGCCTATGTTCTCCTCTAGAAGTTTTATGGTTTCTGGTCTTACGTTTAGATCTTTAATCCATTTTGAGTTTATTTTGAAAATGAGTATACTACCCAAAGCAATTTATAGATTCAACGCAATCCCTATCAAGCTACCAACAGTATTCTTCACAGAGCTAGAACAAATAATTTCACAATTTGTATGGAAATACAAAAAACCTCGAATAGCCAAAGCTATCTTGAGAAAGAAGAATGGAACTGGAGGAATCAACCTACCTGACTTCAGGCTCTACTACAAAGCCACAGTTATCAAGACAGTATGGTACTGGCACAAAGACAGAAATATTGATCAATGGAATAAAATAGAAAGCCCAGAGATAAATCCACGCACATATGGATACCTTATCTTTGACAAAGGAGGCAAGAATATACAATGGATTAAAGACAATCTCTTTAACAAGTGGTGCTGGGAAATCTGGTCAACCACTTGTAAAAGAATGAAACTAGACCACTTTCTAACACCATACACAAAAATAAACTCAGTGTTGGGTATCTTTTCATGCGTTTGTCTTCTTTGGAGAAATGTTTGTTTAGGTCTTCCACCTTGTTTTGGTTGGATTGTTTGTTTTCTGATACTGAGCTGCATGAACTGCTTGTATATTCTGGAGATTAATCCTTTGTCAGTTGCTTCGTTTGCAATTATTTTTTAACATTCCAAGGGTTGTCTTTTCATCTTGTTTATAGTTTTCTTTTGCTTTTAATTAGGTCCCATTTGTTTATTTTTGGTTTTATTTCCATTACTGTAGGAGAGAAAATTTTAATTAGAACCCTGTTAGTTCTCTCAATTTAGCTTATTTCAGAATCAGTTTTGGAAAATTTGACTTATTTAGTAAAAATCTTTCAAATCCTGATAATGATTTAAGAATTAGAGAAATGTTTTTAATCCTTATTTCTGTTTCACACACACACACCCGACAGGCTAATCCTACTGTTTATTTTGTGTACAACTTATTCCTAATGAGGTCATACTTTGTGGACAGTGCGCATAAGCCACCATGCTTCTTAGTACCTCACACACCACTTGTGCTGCTTAAATGAGGCTGAAAGTGTCAACCCTCCAGAATGAACACCATTCAGATAGGAACTCGATTTGGAGTAGTACTTGAGCAAGCAATGTCCGGAAGTTGGAAGTCACTTGATAATTGTATTGAGATGAGTTTAAGAAGTGAAACTGTATAAGACTAGCATGAAATAATCTATACTTTATATAGTCAACATTAATCTCCTCTGTTGTATGTTTTTTCCATTTTAGTGATTTCTATTCTAATTATTTCTTTTCTTTTGCCCTGTGTTTATCTAATTTTTTCCCTTATTTTCTAAAGTTGAATCCTTAGGTTAATGACTTTCAGTCTTCTTTTCTAAAATGGCTATTAAGGCTGTAAATTTTCTACTAAGCTGAATCTCATAATTTTGATATGCCATCTTAATTATTTTTCAGTTCTAAATATTTTTTATTTTCCATTATGATTTCTTCTTTGGCTCATGAGATATTTAAAAGTATGCTTAAAATGTATTTTAGTTTTTGTTATTGAATTCTGGCTGCTGCACTGTAGTCCCAGGTATGGTCTGCATGACATTGATTCTTTGGCAACTGTTGAGACTTGGTGTATGTGTGGCCTGGTGTGTTCAGTTACTAAATGTTTCTCTTGTGCATGAAAATCATTTGTATTCTCTTAATTACTTGGTTTAGAGTTCTGCCATATGAGTCAAACCTTCTGTTACCAAATTACTTTTTTCTTATTTTAAAGATTTAAAAATTTACTAATTTAACTGGAAAATTGCATTGAAAAATGTAATGTTTACATATGAAAGCTATTTGAAAGTATAAAATGTATATGGTGGAAACACTTCCTTCTGTAATGCCCTCATCTGTCTAGTTTCTAGCCCTGCTGCCCCATAAAAAACTACTGTTACTAGTTTTTTGTGTATCCTTCTAGATGTATTTTTATACATATGCAAGGAACTCTGAATAAATATTATTTGCCCAGTTCCCTCCAGGCCCCCATAAGGGATTGTGTAGTATGTGTATGATTCTGTACCTTCTATGCCTTTTTCCCCAAAAAAAAGAAACACAAAAAAGCAAAATGGCTGTCTGAGGAAGCCTTACAAATAGCTGTGACAAGAAGAGAAGCGAAAAGCAAAGGAGAAAAGGAAAGATACACCCATCTGAATGCAGAGTTCCGAAGAATAGCAAGGAGAGATAAGAAAGCCTTCCTCAGCGCTCAATGAAAAGAAATAGAGGAAAACAATAGAATGGGAAAGACTACAGATCTCTTCAAGAAAATTAGAGATACCAAGGAAACATTTTATGCAAAGGTGGGCTCAGTAAAGGACAGAAATGGTATGGACCTAACAGAAGCAGAAGATATTAAGCAGAGGTGGCAAGAATACACAGAAGAACTGTACAAAAAAGATCTTCATGACCCAGATAATCACGATGGTGTGATCACTCACCTAGAACCAGACATCCTGGAATGCGAAATCAAGTGGGCCTTAGGAAACACCACTATGAACAAAGCTAGTGGAGGTGATGGAATTCCAGTTGAGCTATTTCACATCTTTAAAGATGATGCTGTGAAAGTGCTGCACTCAATATGCCAGCAAATTTGGAAAACTCAGCAGTGGCCACAGGACTGGAAAAGGTCAGTTTTCATTCCAATCCCAAAGAAAGGCAATGCCAAAGAATGCTCAAACTGCCGCACAATTGCACTCATCTCACACACTAGTAAAGTGATACTTAAAATTCTCCAAGCCAGGCTTCAACAATACATGAACCATGAACTTCCTGATGTTCAAGCTGGTTTTAGAAAAGGCAGAGGAACCAGAGATCAAATTGCCAACATCCGCTGGATCATGGAAAAAGCAAGAAAACAGAAAAGCATCTGAAAAAGAAAAAGAAAACAATAAAGCAGAAAAACATCTATTTCTGCTTTATTGACTATGCCAAAGCCTTTGACTGTATGGATCACAGTAAACTGTGGAAAATTCTTCAAGAGATGGGAATACCAGACCACCTGACCTGCCTCTTGAGAAATCTGTATGCAGGTCAGGAAGCAACAGTTAGAACTGGACATGGAACAACAGACTGGTTCCAAATAGGAAAAGGAGTTCGTCAAGGCTGTATATTGTCACCCTGCTTATTTAACTTCTATGCAGAGTACATCATGAGAAATGCTGGGCTGGAAGAAGCACAAGCTGGCATCAAGATTGCTGGGAGAAATATCAATAACCTCAGCTATGCAGATGACACCACCCTTATGGCAGAAAGTAAAAAGAAACTAAAGAGCCCCTTGATGAAAGTGAAAGAGGAGAGTGAAAAAGTTGGCTTAAAGCTCAACATTCAGAAAACGAAGATCATGGCATCCGGTTCCATCACTTCATGGGAAATAGATGGGGAAACAGTGGAAACAGTGGCTGACTTTATTTTTTAGGGCTCCAAGTCACTGCAGATGGTGATTGCAGCCATGAAATTAAAAGACACTTACTCCTTGGAAGGAAAAAGTTATGACCAACCTAGATAGCATATTGAAAAGCAGAGACATTACTTTGCCGACAAAGGTCCGTCTAGTCAAGGTTATGGTTTTTCCAGTGGTCATGTATGGATATGAGAGTTGGACTATAAAAAAAGCTGAACGCTGAAGAATTGATGCTTTTGAACTGTGGTGTTGGAGAAGACTCTTGAGAGTCCCTTGGACTGCAAGGAGATCCAACCAGTCCATCCTAAAGGAGGTCAGTCCTGGGTATTCATTGGAAGGACTAATGTTGAAGCTGAAACTCCAATTCTTTGGCCACTTGACGCGAAGAGTTGACTCATTGGAAAAGACCCTGATGCTGGGAAAGATTTAGGGCAGGAGGAGAAGGGGATGATGGAGGATGAGATGGTTGGATGACATCACCGACTCAATGGACATGGGTTTGGGTGGACTCGGGGAGTTGGTGATGGACAGGGAGGCCTGGCGTACTGCGGCTCATGGGGTCGCAAAGAGTCAGACACAGCTGAGTGACTAAACAGAACTGAACTCTACCTTTTTCATTTAATAGTATATCTCAAGATCTTTCTGTATCATTACAGAACGTTTCCTTATTCTTATTTTCCCCTCAGTTATATAATCCTCCATTGAATGAATAGACTATAATTTATTCATCTAACCTCACAGCTGTGTAATTAGGTTCTTTTCAGTCAATATGCATCTTCATTCATCTTTTTCCACATGTTCAAATATCTCTGTAAGGTTAATTATCAGTTTTTCTCTGTCAGAGAATATGTACATTTGTAGTTTGATAGGTCCTGCTAAGTGCCCTCCACTGGAGTGGAGGTTGTATCATTTATACCCCACCAACAGTATACTATTTCCCCACAGCTTTCCCAGTTTAGGATTATCAGATGTTTGGGTTTTTGTCAGTCTGAGAGTAAAAATGGCTCATTTGTCTAGTTTTAATTTAATTTTCTTTTGTTATGAGTGAAGTTGAGAATGCTTTTCTATGGTTAAGAGCTGTATTTTCTTTATGTGAACCACCTGTTCATAACATTTGCCCATTTTTCTGTTAATAACCTAATTCTTTGTTAGATGTATTATTAAGAAATACATTAAAATCTTACAGTATGACAGTGAAGTTTTCTCTTTCTCATTGTTCTGTCAATTTTTGCTTTATATACTTCATATGTTGTTTGTGAAATGTTTTCATTATTATTTCATTATTATTTGTATTTTCATTATGTAGGGATTGCTTTATCCCTAACATCTTTTGCTTTCATTTTGTCTTATGTTAATATATTACACTGACTTTCTCATTGTTAGTATTTATCTGATACATCTTTTCCCATTCTTTTACATTAAATCTTTCTGTATCATTTTAGGTAGCTCTCATTTAAATAGCATGAGCCTGAATTTTCTTTTTTTATCTGGTCTGATGTTTTCTTTCAACTAGAGCATTCAGTCTATTTACATTAATTATAATTACGGATATATTTTGATTCATTTCTACTGTCTGTCTTTTCATTTTTTGTTTTTTTCCCCCAACAAGGGTCTATTAGTGATTAAGTCTCTCAGTATTTTATTTTTCAAAGTGTTTTTTCTCTTTCTTAAATTCTGTCTTTGCTGGGTGTACAGTTCTAGTTGATAGGGTTTTCTAATATTTGGGGTGTTTTTTTTTTTGGTTAGTACTTTCAAGGTATTTTTCTACTGTCTCCTAGATCCTCAAAGCAGCCTCAGCTTTTGTATCTTCTGCTCTGTTTGGTTCTTCTATTTTCTGGCTCTTGTTAAACTTCTCACCGTTCATCTCCTGAGTTTGTTGCACATCTATATGATTATTATCTTGAACTCTTTATTGGGTTGATTGCTTATCTCTACTTCTCTTACTACGTCCTCTGGGGTTTTATCTTATTTCTTTGCTTGGAACATACTCTTCGGTCTCCTCATTTTGCCTCTGTGCTTATTTTTGTGTGTTAAATAGGTTGGGTTTTTCCTGATCTTGGAGAAGTGGCCTCTATTTCCTACAGTCCTCTGGCTTTCCCGTATGCAATTCCCTCTGGTCTTCAAAGCCAGATGTTTTGGGGGCTCATCTTCCCTGTGCGGGACCCCCAGGCTGGAGAGCTTGACATGGGCCACAGGCCCCTTGGTCTTTGGGGAGAACCTCTGCAATTGTGATTATCCTCCAGTTCGTGGGTCACCTACGTAGCGGGGTGGGTCCTGACTGCATCTCTGCCTCTCCTACCCATCTCCTTGTAGTTCTTTCTGTCTTTAATTGTGGAAAATCTCTTCTGTTGGTCTTCATGTCCCTCTCATAGAAAGTTGCAATTTGTAACAATTACATAGTCCTACTTTTGGTGTGCCCGTGGGAGAAGGCGAGCTCAGGGTCTTCCTACTTTGCCATTGTGGCCACTCTGTCGTCCTTCAGATCTGAATAACACAGGTCAGCTTCTCCTGTTGTACATGCTCACAGCCCTCTCTGTCTTAGCTTCATACCCTTAGCTCTGTTTGTAATGTGGCTCCATAGTTCCTTATTTCCAGTTTTGAAATCTAGAAAGCTTGAAAGACCAAAAGTTGTCACCCCGCCCCCCGACCCCGCACCTTCCCCCTTATGGCTCAGCTGGTTAAGAATCCACCTGCAATGCAGGAGACCCGGGTTTGATCCCTGGGTTGGGAAGATCCTCTGGAGAAGGGAAAGGCTACCCACTCCAGAGAATTGGCCTGGAGAATTCCATGGACTGTATAGTCCATGGGGGCGCAAAGAGTCGGACACGACTGAGCGACTTCATTCACTTCACTTTCATAAATTTGCAACAGTCTTATTTGGTGGCAGATACCTTAGCTAAATTAATGTGAATGTATTGATGGTCTTCAATCTCTTTTGTACAAGTGTTCTTGCCATAGCTGGTTAATGAATTTGATTATGGAGTGTTATCCCATGTTGTTACAGTTGTATTCTAAATTAGGAAACCTATCTGGCCCCACAGGCTTTTAGATGAGAAATTGTGGACCTATAATACATCTATCTCTCTGGATGATTATTTGTTTAATGTGTAGTTCTCTTATTAGATCATAAGGTCCTTGAAGTCAGAGGCCATGTCTATTTTTGTTGACCACTTTGCCCTGTTTGCTCAAGTTAACACATAATAAACAATTTATAAATATTCGTAGAAGGAATGAATTAATTGAATTTGCTCATCTTAACATGAACTATGGTAATCAAATGTAATAAGTCACACAAACTCATTATATAATAAGAAAAGTATTGTATATAATAGAGTATTGATTGGCCTAAGGATTTTCTTATTGTTTTACTTGTTTCAGGTGATTCATTGGAAAAACTCCCTGTGTCTAGAAATTGTCAGCTTGGTCCACATCAACAGAAGTCTGATTCCCTGAAACCTCTCTCCATGTCACAACTGAAGCAATGGAGACATTTTCCTGGAGATCATTTAAATCTTACAGATCCTTTTCTTGAAAGAATAAGAGAAAATGTATCATTCTTTTTTCAAAATATAACCAATCAAACTACTGCTATATAATGAAATATTACTTTATGACGTTACTTTGCTTCCCCCTTTAAAAAGTTAATCTAGTAAGTAAATGTACTTCTGGAAAACAAATAGAAGTATTTTAATTATAATAATGTATTTTGTTGAACACTATATTATAGTTTTGATATGGTAGTCAGAACTGACTTGTTTAATGTTTTGTATATGTTCCTAAATATTGAAACATTAAAGACATACTTCTATCATCTTATAATTGCTTATCAATAAATCCATAATTTGTACACTTTATTAAGTGCTTTCTAAAGAATTTTCATAAGGAATACTAAAAGGTAAAATGCCCAGTTTCTTGTCTTTGGGAAAGCTAAATCGATTAGGCATTGTAGCCATAGATGTGGGAGACAATTGAAAACTTTGATAAGTTTAAACTATAGCTCAAGGGAGAAAGAAAATGAGAGATTGGGATTACAGATGCTGAAGATGTGATGCAGGCAGTTTGGATGAGAATGGTGTATAGGTTGTGTCAGGATGGGGAGGAGCATTGGACCCTTCAAAGCACTGGTTTCTAATCTGGGACCTCTGACTCCTAGGGGACTGACACACGGTCTGTAAAGCCATGTCCACCAAGCACTGTGTATACACTGGACCATGGTTCAGCTACCATCATGTTGAAGGTTTCTCGGGTAATTGTTGGCATTAGTGTACAAAGCAAGCTTTACAAGACTGAAGTTGCAAAGAGAAAGGAATTACTCATTTAATCTCCAGTTAGGGCTCCTATAATCAGCTTTTGATTCCTTTTAGGGAAATTTCTTTTAGACCAAATATGGTCTTAAGGTTTTGAGTAAAGACTCAATTATCATCACTTCCTTAGTAGCTCAGATGGTAAAGAATCCGCTTGCAATGCAGGAGACCCCCTCGATTCCTGGGTCAGGAAGATCCCCTGGAGAAGGGATAGGCTACCCATTCCAGTATTCTTGGGCTTCCCTGGTGGCTCAAATGGTAAAGAATCCACCTGCAATGTGGGAGACCTGGGTTCGATCAGTGGGTTCAGAAGATCCCCTGGAGAAGGCAAAGGCTACCCACTCCAGTATTCTTGCCTGGAGAATCCCCATGGACAGAGAAGCCTGGCAGGCTACAGTCCGTGGGATCACAAAGAGTCGGACACGACTGAGAGACTAAACACGTATACACATGCACGCCTGGGCATTTGTACATCTATGATTCATGAACTGGCATTTTGGGGACCAAGTTTTTCAGAAAGGAAGTAATCAACTAATAAAAAGCGAAAATGGCATTTCTGGACTCTGTTTACAGGCTTCTTATATGAGGCTTAACATATAAAGCTGTCTTCAGTATGTACCTTGTATCACATTATTCTCAGGTATAAAATCTTTTTAAAAAGGTAAGAGACTAGCTGTGTTATTGTCTTATGTTAACTGTAGTGGACACTAGGGTGTTCTGCCCAGGTTGCCCCCTTTAGGATCAAGCTGCTCGTTTATCCAGCTGTTGGGAGTGTCACCAGCGACCACTCATAGCCAAGTCTCTCTCCAAGAAGAGCCCACAGCTGAAAGGAGCTGCCTTATGCAAAGTTCCCGTCCCTCCCCTAGGTGACTGGCGCCCACTGATCTGATGATGTAGGGTAGAAAGGCCCAGCCCCTTGCCTCAGTCTGGGACAAGCCTTCAGGGCCCACTCCAGCTCTAGGCCCTCCGTTGAGGCCTGTGTTGTTGCTTCACTGCCGTTCAGCTTGTCTCTGTGTCCAGACCTGCTTCCTTCAGTGCCTTACAGACGTCACTCCTGACAAACTCCCTGCGTGCACATCTGCTCGGTCTGTTGTCCAGGTGACCTGACCTAAGACATTACCCACAGAGGCATCACCGAGGAAAAGCACTTGAATAATTATGATCGATGGCATCCAGTTGTCACTAGTTGTTGGCAGAATAATCGTTGAATGGAATGAGCTGATACATGAAAACATTTTTAAAAGTATAATAAATTTTGCATCATACCACCTTTGAAAAACAGACCACGTTGAAATGAATTACTGTCTGTACACTCACAGTGTTGTACAGTCATCACCACTATCCATTTTCAGAGGAATTCTCAGTGTCTCTGTCCCCAGTACTAGAGGCCTCTATCCAGTCATTCCCCAGTTGACAAATGCAGTGAACTCTTTTCAATCTTCATCTTGACTTCTGTTCACATTAGGTATGGGTGAACTGCTTGAAATCCCTGCCTTTCTTAATTTTGATTAAATTCATCATTCCACGATTATTTATTGAATACCTAGTACATGTTGGACATCGTCTTAGGAATTACGCATATAGCAAAAAATAGACGGTCTCTGCCCTCACTGTGCTTTCATTCTAGCATCATGAGAATAATACACATATGTAAGGAAGGTGTCAGGTGGACGTGCCAGGTGGGGCCACTCGGAGGGACCCCCAGCTCTGGGGAGGCGGCCCCAGGAGCCCAGGCCTACAGCTCTAGGCCAGGAAGCCTTGAACTTGGGCCTGCTTGGTCAGGATGCATGTCCTCTCCCAGGAGACCCCCCTCCGGCAGTGTTCTCAGGTCTGCCTGTGAGAGCCGGTCAAGCTGGTCCCCCAAGGAGCAGGCATCATGCACTTGCACACGTGTGACCTTGGAGCTGTGCGCAGAGTTGGTGTGCCTGGGTGTGTGTCTACTTCTGCAGCCCAGAGTGTCCTGAGTAGGAGCCTGCTTTTGTAGATAGTTCTGTGGTTTCAGAGGGCTTCCCAGGTGATGCTAGCAGTAAAGAGCCTGCCTGCCAATGCAGGAGACATAAGAGATGCGGGTTTGATCCCTGGGTCAGTAAGATGCTCTGGAGGAGGAAATGGCAACCCTCTGCAGTATTGGAGCATCCCATGGACAGAGGAGCCTGGCAAGCTATAGTCCATAAGGTCGCAAAGAGTTGGACACAACTAAAGTGACTTAACAACATAATATTGCACATGGTGACAAGTGCTATGAAGAAAAATAAGAATAAGGGAGATATTAAAGTGAAGATGGAGATTGCTATTTATATGCGGTGGATTTATGCAGAAGCCTGAAAAAAGTCAGGGATTGAGACCCATGACATTTTCTGGGAAAAAGTGTTCCAGATAGAAGGAACCACAAGTCAAAGGCCCTGAGACAGGTGAAGGAGTATTGACGCATTTGAGAAACAGCTTGAGGCCACTGTGGAGAGAGAAGTGTAGTAAGAGATGAGGTGAAAGAATCGCAGTGAGGAGGTCAGATGTTACAGGGCATCGAAGACCATCTTGAAGGCTTCAGCTTTACTCAGAGGGAGATGGAAAACCACCGGGAATTGAGCCAAGGAAAGTCACAAGATGAGTCGCTCCGTGATGAGAACAAACTGGTGGAATGTGGGCTGGAAACAATGAGATGATTTTGGAGGCTCTTGCCATAATCTTGTAAAGAGGCGTTGGTGATTGGACCAAGGAGGAGCAGGGCAGTGTTGGATTGTGGATATTTTTGAACACAGAGCTGACAAGATATCTGAATGGATTGAATTTAAGGTGTAAGAAAAAAAGAAAAAGTGATTTTGGAATCATTTGGAATGATGCAAGGTTTCTGGCCCGAGCCAAAGAAGAAATGGAGTTGCCAGTTACTGAGATAAGAAGACTGTGAGAGGAGGTTTGTGGGGGAAAAGCCCAAGTTCAGACTTGATTACGTCAAGTTTGATAAGCCTATTAGGTAGCCAGTGGAGGTGTCAAATAACCAGTTTGGTATGAGCTGAGTTCAGAAACATTGGTCAAGGCTAGAGAGAAATTCAGGATTTTTCAGCATGTAGATGGTATTTAATAAAGGCACGAGACTGGAAGATACTACCTCAGTGGTACATGTTGCTACAGAAGAGAAAATGAATGTTATAGTGATAAAAATAATAATGGCTAACATTAAGTTTTTATTATTGTGTTCTAAATGCTAAGTGCTTTGCATACATTAGCAACCTATGACACAGCGTTAATGTCTTCGATGAACTGAGTTTTACTGTCTGTTCAGTGATATGTCCGAGGGTAGTTGTGAAACTTACATGAAATATATAGCCAGCCATGTAGAGAAATATTATCTTTTTTTTGAAGTATAGTTGGTTTATAATGTTGTGTTAGTTTCAGGTATGGGTATACAGCAAAGTGATTCATTTATATATATATTCTTTTTCAGATTCTTCACCATTACAGACTATTACAAGATATTGAGTATAGTTCCGTGTGCTCTACAGTGGGTCCTTGCTGCTTACTATTTTATATATAGTTCTGTGTATATGTTGATTCCAAACTCCTAATTTATCCGTCCTGCCCCTTTTCCTCTTTGGTAACCAGATGTTTGTTTTCTGTGTCTGTGGAGAAATATTATCTAGACTACATCAGAATTCCTCTTAGTTTTTATTTGGAAAAACACCCTATTCAAATTTGGTGAACCTTTCAACAACGTGGGTGTTGGTTGCTATCAAAGTGGAATAGAGGAAGGAAAATTTGTAACTTTGGAGACAATCTGAGCGGGAAGGATGGAGGGGATAAAAGTGAGAATATGGAGGGAGGCTGGGACTGGGTCAGACAAGGGACGTGCCCTGTGATGGGAACCAGGGAGGATGTTTGAATTACAGTTGTTCTTCACTTGACTGTTTGCTGAGTAGTGTGGAAAGTAACCCTCCTTGATCTCTGCCTGACCCCGAAATCTTGCCAGAATTTCAGAAGAGAGGCTGAGTTTGCCAAGAGCCTCCATGTGACACGGGACCAAGGCTGCCTGCAGGACACAGGAGCCCGGAGGCTGAGAAGACAGTGCTCGGCCATTGGGGATCAAAGAAGGCTTTCAGGCCAACAGGCCGGGGATTTGTGGGGGATCAGACTCAGTGAACCCAGAGTTTAAGGAGTGTCCAGTTAACATCTGGGTTGTACATACCCAGCGCCTTTCCTGTGGTTGATACTCAATTTATAAGAATTCTTTTGTCTGTTATCTACTCTGAGATAACAGTTTGTAGCTGTTATTTTGTAATACCTGGCTCCCTCTTAACACTAAGCTGAATTCTCTGAGGACGGGGATTTTATCATATTCATCCTAGTATCTCAGTACCTTGTATGGTCCCTGGCACAAGACTTGCAAGTGAGAAATGAATGAATAAATAAATGAGATACTTCATTCGCCCCTACCCCCCTGCCCCTGCCACACGCACACTTTAACTGCCATGACTGGGTTCCTTGCTCAGAGATCTCACTTTGAGGGTATTTTTTAAAGCCGATTGCTGAGTGTGGGACTGTGCTTGGCACTGAAGAAGGCAGAAAGAAAGTGAAAGTCACACAGTTGTGTCCGACTCTTTGCCATCCCATGGACTGTAACCTGCCCAGCTCCTCTGTTCATGGAATTCTCCAGACAAGGGAGTCCTGGAGTGGGTTGCCATTTCCTTCTCCAGAACGCAGAGCCAGTGGGTTTTCTTCCCTTCTGGCAGCACAGAGACTTCCCCTTCTTACTTCCATGATTTCTGGAATCATGTCTGCAGAATGAGCTGACAAAAACTGTCAGTGCAAAGGGTACTATATGAGTCAAGTATGTGATTCATTTCTAATTACACAAATGCACCTTTGACATATCTTCATGGGAATATCTTGCTCTAAATGACAGCATAAATACATTTGAATCACGTTCTCATTAGGACTGAATCACTGATGGATTAAAGTGTGAGCAGCTCGGATCGGTAGAATTCAGCGTCCCAAGAGCTCATCCATCCATTTAGCAGTGTGTATGATAAAGGAAGAAGTCAGATAAACCTGCTGTCACTGTTCCTGCACGTTGCCTTCAAGGCCTGCTTCACATCATCTGGCAACTTACTGACAAGATTGAAATTCTGTGATTCGCAGCAAATGACATGTATAATCAGTAGATGGCACTGTTTCTCTGAGTTGCTTCCAAGTTAGTATGTTGGGCCTTAGAGGGGTTTGTAGACATGCTATTTTTGTTGTTGAAGAAAGAACTCAACAAAGGGGTATAATTTTCTCTTACCTTGTGTGACAGAGGGCTTTTTTGGTTTCGAATAGTTTTCCTGAAGCCTCTTCTACAGCTGACCCGTGTTCTCTGCTTCAGGCCATTACAGACTAACATCCCTAAGAGCCTTATGTTGTCCACAACATCTGTACTAGTTCAGCATGCAGCTTTTATGATCAAAACAACTGTGGGGGAAAATCCTTACTGACACAGACAGAATGGTTTGTTAGAGTTTGTTACACTTACTTGAAAACCTAAAGTGTTAAATGTAGGTTAATCTTTATAATTTCTTTAATTTTTAAAAAATGATAAATCTCTGAGTAAGAGATGAAAATCCAATCAGACAAAAGCAATTCCTTTATTTCTATGTTTTAAAGAAATGTCAGAAAATACTAAAGACATTTTAAGTAGTTTTAAATCCGTATAATGTCAGAGGTAGGGACGCAGCAAGGGGACGGGAGAGAAGCTCGTTTCCACAGTTTCTCCCTCATCTTCGCTGTGGTCTTTGTCCTTAACTTGATGGGAAAACTTGGTCCACATCGCTGTTTCTACTGGCACAGGGCGGTGTGGAAATGCTGCTCTCCCACCAGCGCTGTTGGTCTGATTGCACCTCCTGTTCTGCTCAGGTTGCTCAGATCGACAAACACAAGACACGACAGGCTGCTCTGAGGTTTCCTTATACACAGGGTGAGCGCTTCCCAGCTGGCTCAGCGGTAAAGCATCTGCCTGCCAAGCAGGAGATGCAGGTTCGATCCCTGGGCCAGGAAGATCCCCTGGAGAGGAAAAGAGCAACCCGCTCCAGCATTCTTGTGTGGGAAATCCCATGGACAGAGGAGCCTGGCGGACTACGGTCCACGGGGTTGCAAAGAGTCAGACACGACTTAGCAACTGTACAACAATATGCAGGACGGGAAACAAGAAAGCCTGTCCTGTAAAATGGAGCAGAAGCTTCCTGACTCCGGGCAAGGCCTCCAGATGCCCCACCCAGTCTGCACTTGGGGAGCATGTGGTCATGGGACGTAAGACTGAGGGGGTGTGGACAACCTCAGTTACCGGGGGGTCCTTCAGCCTTTATACCTTTCAAGGTTGAGAAATAAAGAGAAAATATGGAGGCTAAGGTACCACTTTTATTATCGAGAACAGCTTACTTGGTGGACTTAGCTTGAGGTCTGTTACCCAAGTGAACGTAATACTGACCTCTATCTTGCCTGCGAGGAAATGCTTCCCTGGGAAAGCTGTGATGCGGAGGCAGGGAAAGGAACCCTGCTTTCTGTAACAGGCTCAAAGCTCCCGTCCCAGAGGAAGGAGGTGGAAATATTTTTGAGGAAAAATTCACATAACATAAAATTCACTATTGAAAGTAATTTATTGAAGTAAGGTTCACATAACATAAAACCCAATCATTTTAAAGTGAATGACTCAGTGCCATTTATTCAGCTCAGTTCAGTTTAGTCGCTCAGTCATGTCCGACTCTTTGTGACCCCATGAATTGCAGCACGCCAGGCCTCCCTGTTCATCACCAACTCCCAGAGTCCACCCAAACCCATGTCCATCAAGAAGGTGATGCCATCCAACCATCTCATCCTCTGTCATCCCCTTCTCCTCCTGCCTTAAATCTTTCCCAGCATCAGGATCTTTTCAAATGAGTCAGCTCTTCACATCAGGTGGCCAAAGTATTGGAGTTTCAGCATCAGACCTTCCAATGAATGCCCAGGACTGATCTTTAGGATGGACTGATTGGACCTCTTTGCAGTCCAAGGGACTCTCCAGAGTCTTTTCCAACACCACAGTTCAAAAGCATCAATTCTTCAGCACTTAGCTTTCTTCACAGTCCAACTCTCACATCCATACATGACCACTGGAAAAACCATAGCCTTGACTACACGGACCTTTGTTGGCAAAGTAATGTCTCTGCTTTTTAATATGCTATCTAGGTTGGTCATAATTTTCCTTCCAAGGAGTAAGCGTCTTTTAATTTCATGGCTGTAATCACCATCTGCAGTGATTTTGGAGCCCCCAAAAATAAAGTCAGCCACTGTTTCCCCATCTATTTGCCATGAAGTGATGGGACCAGATGCCATGATCTTAGTTTTCTGAATGCTGAGCTTTAAGCCAACTTTTTCACTCTCTTCTTTCATCAAGAGGCTCTTTAGTTCTTCACTTTCTGCCATAAGGGTGGTGTCATCTGCATATCTGAGGTTATTGATATTTCTCCCGGCAATCTTGATTCCAGCTTGTGCTTCCTCCAGCCCAGCGTTTCTCATAATGTACTCTGCATAGAAGTTAAATAAGCAGGGTGACAATATACAGCTTTGACGTACTCCTTTTCCTATTTGGAACCAGTCTGTTGTTCCATGTCCAGTTCTAACTGTTACTTCCTGATTGCATACAGGTTTCTCAAGAGGCAGGTCAGGTAGTCTGGTATTCCCATCTCTTTCAGAACTTTCCACTTATTAATATTGTATTAAAAATTTTTGCTTAGTGATCACCATTCTCTTACCCTAGAACATTTTTGTCACCCTCTAAAAGATACCTTGTGCCTGTAAGGATTTACTTCCAGAGCTGGGTAGACTGTTACTATTATGGTCCTTCTCATCTTCTCTAAATCAGTGGCAAGGGAAGGAGGGTGACTGAACAGAGAGGTTATTCTTCAAGGTGGCTTTGGGCGGAAAGGAGGATTGGAAGTGATGGTGTGCTGAGCAAGGCTTCCATCTGACCATTCTGGCCCGTTAACTCCCCTCCCGGCTGTCAATAAACAAATTCCAACACCTTCTAGTGCAGGTTTCTTTCTCTGCTGCCTCGGGTCTCAGCTGCATCACGTGAGATCTTTGGTTGTGATGCGTGGACTCACTAGTTGTGTTGAGAAGGCTTATTTGCTCTGCATCAGGTGGGAGCCCAGTTCCCCGATCAGGGATCGAACCTGTGTCCCCTGCGTTGTATGGCAGATTCTTAACCACTGGACCACCAACTTTCCATTTGTATTACTGTTCTCTAGAGAAACAAAATGAGAGCAGTCTGTCTGGCTGTCTGTCTATCTTATCTATCTCTCTGTTGACTCATGTGATTGTGGGGGCTGGTGGGACAAGCCAAAATCTAGGGCAAGCCAGCAGCTGGAAAAAGCAGACAGAATGTTGCAGCTTTGAGGCAGAATTCCTTCTTCTTTGGCAACTTTAGTTTTTGCTCTTAATGCCATTTGTTCTCCCACATTAAGGAGGATAATCTATTTTTTTTGTTGGTGTTCAGTAGCTTAGTCATGTCTGATTCTTTGCGACCCCATGGACTGCAACATGCTAGGCTTCCCTGTCCTTCACCATCTCCTGGAGATTGCCCAAGTTCATGTCCATTGGCTCGGTTATGCAATCCAACCATTTCATCCTCTGTCATCTCATCCCCTTCTCCTCCTTTCTTCAATCTTTCCCAGCATCAGAGTCTTTTCCAATGAGTCAGTTCTTCGCAGCAGGTGGCCCAAGTATTGAAGTTTCAGCTTCAGCGTCAGTCCTTCCAATGAATATTCAGGACTGATTTCCTTTAGGATGGACTGGTTGGATCTCCTTGCAGTCCAAGGGACTCTTAAGAGTCTTCTCCAACACCACAATTCAAAAGCATCAATTCTTTGTCAGTCAGCCCTCTTTATGGTCCAACTCTCACAGCCATACATGACTACTGGAAAAGCTGTAGCTTTGTCTGGACAGACCTTTGTTGGCAAAGTGATGTCTCTGCTTTTTAATATGCTGTCTAGGTTGGTCATAGCTTTCCTTCCAAGGAACCAGCGTCTTTTAATGTCATGTCTGCAGTCACTGTCCGCAGTGATTTTGGAGACCAAGAAACTAAATTCTGTTACTGCTTCCACTTCCCCCTTCTATTTGCCATAAAGTGATGGGACTGGATACCATGATCTTAATTTTTTGAATGTTGAGTTTCAAGCCAGCTTTTTCATTCTCCTGTTTCACCTTCATCAAGAGACTCTCTAGTTAGTTCCTCTTTGCTTTCTACCATTAGAGTGGTTTTATCTGCATATCTGAGGTTATTGATATTGTCCCTGGCAATCTTGATTCCAGTTTGTGATTCATCCAGCCTGGCATTTCTCATGATGTACTCTGCTTAGAAGTTAAATAAGCAGGGTGACAATATACAGCTTTTCTCCATTTGAACCAGTCTGTTGTCCTGTATCTGGTACTAACTGTTGCTTCTTGACCCATATGCAGGCTTCTCACAGACAGATAAGGTGCTCTGGTATTTCCGTCTGATTTACAATCAACTGATGGTAAATCTTAATCGTATCTAAAAGGTTCCTTTGCCACAAACTCTAGACTAGTGATTTACTAAACAACTGGGGTTTGAGCAGGGGCTTTGGCCCCACACCAGTCACCTCCCTAGCCAACTTGACACAAAATTAACCATCACCCCATTCATTCTTCTTAATTTTTAGTTAGTAGCACCTCTATATTATTTACTGTGTGCTAAAGACTTTTCTAAGTGCTTTATTAATGAAGATCCATTATACACGTACATGGATGTAAATCTTAGTATCTGAATACACTTCATGGCTTGCTAGGTTGTTCCTCGAATATGTGCGCTGCCCGCCACCCCATTCATCTACTTTTTGTTCACCTTAATCACGTCCCTGTTCTGTTTGTACGTATTCACTGAGTCCTCTTCCTGGGCTGCATCTCCGCCTGCCCCTGCATTCCTAGACTCCGCTGTCATTCTGTGGCTCCGATTATCAGAGAATCCAAAATAACAGGAGTGAAAATGAGGCAGAAGTTGATTTCTTAAGTAAAAGTCTGGGGTCTGGGTTGGTAGTCCAGGCCTGTGCGACCTCAGTCACCCTGGCTCCCAGCTTGGTGCTGCTCCTCTGTTCTTACCATGCAGCTTCCACCTCGTGGTCCAGACTGGCTGTAGCAGTCATCTCCTTCCAAGGGTTATGGGGAATAAAGGAGCAAAGGGAGGCAGGAGCTATATTCATTGAGCCTTCTTCACTGGAGTACTGGGGCAGAAGCACATTCTTCTAATAATGATCAATCCACACAATCTTTATTTTTTTGGTATATGTATATATACTATCGAAGTATAGTTGGCTTACAATGTTTCAGGTGCACGGCAAGGTGATTTAGTTATGCAAGTACACATATATTATTTTTGAAATTTATTTTCCATCATCTCCATCCTCCACAAGACTTTAGAGCTATGCTGGGTGGGAATTCACACTGTCCAGTCTTGTACCAAATGGAAGCTCCTCAGCGAGACATCCAAGGAATCAGTCTCAACCAGCGTCGAGCAAGGAGACTCCATGGCTTTGCTTACTGTCTTGGCCTAGACGAGAAACCATTTCCACTAATTGTAACGGGGAACAGCCCTGTTGGTTACACTCCACCTTGAATGCATTTAATGGTGGCAGAAACAAATGATGGATAACTTTTATTGCTCTCAAACTCATCAAAAGAAGGAAATTTCAAAGCTTAGAGGGAAATCACATGTACTTACATCTTATGAGAAATATCATGGAAATACCACTTCTGTCATTTCTTGGGAAGAAAGCTGTTATCAGGTGTTAGTGGGACATCCAGGGGACCTAATTTGTTTACATTGGGTTGGCAAAAAGTGCCTTCAGTTTTTTTAGTAAAAATAAAAGACACAGTTTTCATTTTCACCAAGAACTTTACTGAACAGCGTATCCGCTGTTTCATTCCACTGCCTTCGGCTCTTCTTCAGGCAACATCCTAATTCCATCTTCCCTAAGTTTTTTATCTTTTTGAGCAAAGAATTGTTCCAGGTTCCTTCTACAGTCTTCCAGATTCCATCTTCCCTAAGTTTTTTTATCTTTTTGAGCAAAGAATTGTTCCAGGTTCCTTCTACAGTCTTCCAGAGAATTGAAATTTTTTCCATTAAGAGAAATTTTGTAAAGACCGGAATAAATGGACATTCGAAGGTGCAATGTATGGTGAATACAGCAGATGCATCAGAACTTACCAACCAGATTGTAACAGTTTTTGCCTGGTCATCAAAGAAACATGCATTCTTGCATTATCCTGATGGGCACTCTTTACCTATTGAGCCACCAGGGAAGCCTGGTGGAAGCTGGGTATAATCCCAGAATGACGTGGCTTCGGAATGCACTTGTATTCTCCAGCCTTAAACCTGTAAGCTAAATGAAAATTTAAGGAATGTCTTGTAGCAGTCAGATCACATGTTCTCAAGGTACATTTACCAGAAAAATTACCTCCAAAAAGCAAGAGTTTAGGAGCTTATGAAGAAAAATGGAGGTAAGAATAGAAGAGAAGGAAAAAAACTAGACCTATTTATAAAAGAAAAAATCATATATAGTAGATATTTTAAAAATTGTTACTGAGGCTCCATATGAAAGAGATTTGTTATTAGGTAATAATTATTCGCAGTGGTAAAGAATCCATCTGCCAATGCAGGAGACGCAAGTTTCGATCCCTGGGTTGGGAAGATCCCCTCGGGAAGGAAATGGCAACTCACTCCAGTTTTCTTGCCTGGAGAATCCCATGGACAGAGGAAGCTGGTGGGTTACAGTCAATGGGGTTGCAAACAGTTGGACACGACTGAACGACTGAGCACTTACATAATAATTATTTATCCTGATTAAGGAATCTTGTGTTCAAGAAATATCTGTAGAGGAGTTGGAAACAAAGCTGAGAGCCAAGGGGAAAATATCATTTTGTGAGAATGACCTGCTGGTGGCAGCAACAGATCACAATTGTCTCTCATCCCATTAGGCATTCCAAGCACAGCTTCAAACATGACTTTCCTGTTTTCATAAGATTTCAGATCACAGGCTGCTGTTATGATAGCCATAAAAATTGGAAAATCATTCTAGCTATCAATATGACTGACAGGATTATTTTCCAGAACACTTTCTATTCCAGAATTTACATTCATTTCTTCCCCTGTTGGTTGAGGGAATGGAAGGGGGTGGGTATTACTAATTAAGTGAAAATTGTGCAAATGTTTTAAAAACTGAGGGACCAGACCACTGAAATTGGTAACACCTTAGTTATTAACCTCTGATTTGGTTGCAAGATGAATAAAGATTTAATAAACTGATTGCACAGAATGAAATATTTACTGCTTTGTTGAGAATGTTTTGAGAGAGCTCCAGTAATGATTTTTCAGTTCTCTTTCATACAAATGATTAAGGAATGCTTTGACTATCCGATGGCTTTGAAAACACGGAAATAATAATGTTAATTCTATAAATAGTAGAAGATAAATGAGTGTTTTGGAGGTTGTATCTATGCCTAAGGAAGTGCTCATAAAGAGAAATTGGAAATGTCTACAATTTCTGAGCTTTGAAGAAGGCCAGTCTCATGTCTCACTCCCATCGTTATTTTTGGAAGCCCAGGTGTAGAAGGTTCTTAAGGTCAGACAGTAATCCTTTGACTTGGACACTGCTTTTTCTCTGAGTAGCTTAGCCCCATAGGCCTTGCTACCTCTGAGCTGGGTTTCTGATTCTAGAGTACTGCTGAGGAGGAGATAGGAAAGTCACGCTTTTTATTAGTAAAGTGTCAGCAGACCACATCTGGGCTCCTCGAATGGAAGGAACAAATGCTGGGTCTTAAAGGATGCTGAGTGCCTTGTAGATAAGCGATCTAACCCAGCATTGCATCTGGATGGAGCCCTTAAACAGGTGAAATATGATAGACCTGGAAGGACATGTTAAGCTTTCAATAATTCCTATACCCTGAGATATTGATGGCACCAAGCAAGTGTGCAATTTAGGTGAGTTAAATGAAGAAACAAATAAGACAAATAACATAATGCAAGATAACCCCTTTCATTTCTTCCGTAAGGAGCTCTAGGTCTATCTCATTCATTTATTTATTCTTCTGCCATATGTTATTTGAGCATGCAGATATTTGTGCTAGAATAATAGATTTTATTAATACCTAGATTCAAAGATGGGGCATCCCAGGTGGCGCTAAGTGGTAAAGAACTCGTCTGCCAGTGCAGGAGAGATAAGAGACACCAGTTTAATAATCCCTGGGTTGGGAAGATCCCCTGGAGGAGTGCATGGTAACCCACTCCTGTACTCTTGTCTGGAGAATCCCATGGACAGAGGAGTCTGGCAGGTTTTAATCATGGGGTCGCAAAGAGTCAGACACGACTGAAGCGATTGAGCATGCACATGCAGATTAAAAAATGCTTATTTTCATTTCTGCAGGTTCTTTCATCTATAATTTGGGTGGGAAGCATGAATCAGGAATCTAAATTTTAGAAAAAACAAATTTTTTAAGGTGGCCAATTGTAACTGCACTTAAATGATTCATTTTCTGCCAGTTGATGAGATATGCCATTTATATGCTATAGGGTTATTTCTGGACTTCCTGTGTTTTGAATTGATTTGTCTGCTCTTGAACTTAGACAAAGTATTTTAATTACTATGGATTTACAAGATTTATTAATATTTGGTAGATCAGACCTCCCTATAATACCCATCTTTTTAAAATGTTTCTTTGGTTATGAATATTCTGTCAGTTACTTTTCTGGATGAATCTTAAAATTATTTTGCCAATTTGGGGAATGGACATGAGTTTGAGCAAGCTCTGGGAGATGGTGATGGACAGGGAAGCCTGGCATGCTGCAGTCCACAGGGTCACAAAGAGTCAGACACGACTGAGTGACTGAACTGACCGAAGGGTCCTCCTGTCAATGGTTATTCAACAGCTAGTTACGATTTTGGTGCTCTTGTGGGATGCTTGTCCTTCTATTCTGCCATCTTGAACCGGAAGCCTTCCATATTCTTAACTGGACATTTAGATTTCCTCTTCTGTACATTGCCTTTTTATTAGTGTCCATTTCCTTACTGTTTTTCTTTTACTGATATTTAAGGCTGAAAATACTCAGGTTGATTTAATTATTTAATATTAACATTTACTTATATTTAATGTTTTGGTTGGTCACTAATCCTTTGTCAGTTGTTTGCATTACAAGTGTAACTTCTTCGCAATCTTTTGTTTCTTTATGTATATCATTCTTAACTTTTAAAGTAGCCAAATTTGGATTTTCTTTTAGAGTTCGTGATTTTGTTTGCTTATTTGTTCCTTTGTTGGAGAAGTTCTTTCTTGCCCTGAAGTCGTCAAGAGATTCTGTAATTTCTGCTAAAGTTTTTTTTTGTTTATTTGACTGCCGGGTCGCAGTTGCAGCACGTGGGATCCCCGATCTTTGTTGTGGCGTGTGGGTTCTTCAGTTGTGGCAGAACTCTTAGCTGCTGCATGTGAGATCTGGTTCTCTCACCAGGGCTTGAACCTGGGCCCCCTGCCTTGGGAGTGTGGAGTCTTAGCCCCTGGATCACCAGGGAAGTCCTCTCCTAAGGTTCTCAGTTTTATGATTTCCATTTAGGTCTTTAATTCACCTGTAATGTATTTTTGTAAGGGATGTAAGATAGGAATCTATGTGTTTTTTTTCCTGATTGCATAATTAATTGTCCTAATAATATTTGTTGAACAAATTTATCCCTTGGAAACTAGAATGTAAGGGCTTTCCAGGTGGCTCAGTGTTAAAGAATTCACCTGCCAATGCAGGAGATGCAGGAGATCCAGGTTCGATCTCTGGGTTGGAAGATCCCTTGGAGGAAGAAATGGCAACCCACTCCAGTGTTCTTGCCTGGAGAATCCTATGGACACAGGAGCCTGGAGGGCTACCGTCCATAGAGTCGCAAAGAAGTTGGACACAACTGAGCGACTGAGTATGCACTCAGTAGAATGTAATGTCACCTTGGTCACAGTTGAAGTTTCCACCGTGCATGGAGAAGGTCTGCATTTTGTATTCTTTTATGTTTGTTTGTTAGCTTAACCCTAATACTATGTTTGTTCAATTTACGTAACTTTGTAATAAAGCTTGACACATGAATGGAAAGCTCACCCATTTTGCTTAAAATTTGTATTGACTTGTTTTTGATCTTCTGCTCTTTTCCATTAATGTTAGTTTTTGCTTGTAAAGCTACATACAGCCATTGACATTGTTTTTTAGTTACTCATTCTCTATTTAGTCCATGTTAATACTAATACAAATGTCTTAAGAAAGAATGGAAAAGATCTTATCACTCTGGAAAATCACTATAATTTTTTAATATTGATAGCTAGCCTGGTTATGTCTTCTTGGATGAGACAGTTTCTTCTCTCTGTCTCCCTCCCTCTGAATGCTTATCCCTGACTCTCTTCTTTTTCTTCTTTTTGCACCAATCTTTGAACATTTTCTAATAACTCAGACTCGTTATTAATTACATTAAGAAACCCCAATTTGCAGCTACTTAAATACAGTCTTTCTGAAAAATGGCCCACATCCATCTTTATTCCCAAATCTTAGTTGAATATTTTGTTCTTTTGAGCTGACACCTTAGGCTTAGTTTTGTGTCTAAGTTTTTCCAAATCTTAAGTAAAACGATGTCAGTGGTTCTGAGATTTCTTAGGTCTTGGAGGAATGTTTACTTGTTTCCTCTGGAGAGTAAAATAAGTTTCTTCTTATCTGAGATGCCATAATTCTGTTGTTTCTTTGGCTGTAAGTAGAACTGCTAGGTGGACACAAAATTGCCATAAAACAGCATAAGATTTTCTACTTTGCTAAAAGTGCCAGTGGGATCATTTCGTGTTCTAGGTTTTCAGGATGGGTCAGCATTATTTTCTACCTTTAGTAAATTACAAAAAACAAAAACACAACTATAACTGATGTTTGGAGTACACTTTTATAATGTAGATAAAATCCATGGAAACTTGGAAACATAAACAAATCCTGGCAAGATGCTTTTAGACAATACCAAAATTGAATTGTGGGGATAGAGCGGAGAGGAGGGTGTTCTCTGAAGGAGATAAGCCCTTCTCCTGGGATTCAGAGCTTCATTTGCTTCTGCTCAGAACTCCAAGTGCTCTGATGATTAGATTGGATCAGATTCTTTCCGTCTCAGAGATGATTTCGGGTGTCTCCCTTGGAACAAATCCCCAGTAGCCAGAACAGAATCCAATTTCCTCCTTGCAGCACTGCCACAGTGTACTTCTTCACCGCTGACTCAGAAATTTCAGAGTGCTTTGCCATCGGCTGCAGTTTGAGATCTGCCATGCTCCATGGCCATGAGCAGAAATCTTGATCAACAGAAATCTTTCTATTTGAGCTGGCAGAGCTGATTAACTTATACCTGTGTAAAGAACTCTGATGGTTCCCAGACTGGGGAAACCTCTTCTATGAGTAAAATAATGGGATTTAAATTTATTGTCGATAAATCAGCTGCTTGCTCCTTTTTCCACACTAGACCCTGTGAAAGACGTGCTATTCGATGTGATATCTGACAGTCTTCTCTGTTCAACCCGTCCTGCTCCTTTCACCCAGCCTGCCTAGTTACATGTGTGCGTTCACATGTCTTCGTTCTTTACTGACTTGATCACCTGGGTCTTTTCCCTCAACATTACTTCTGCCCTGGTACCTGTTTATACCACCTTTTTCTTTTTAAAATTATGAAATACTGTAAACATACAAAAAAGGTATATAGTACAATATAGTAGTAGCTACCTCTACACATCACACAACTTTCACTATAACATTTTGCTGGGTCGCTTTAGATGTTTTTTCTTTAAGAAATAAAATCTACATTAAAAAAATAAAGAGAAATGAATTTTTTTAAAAAGAAACAAAATCTTACAAATACAGTGAACCCTACTCTGACCTCATTCCTCTTCTCAGAAATGACTGATATCCTGAATTTTTCCATAAAGGTTTTAAAGTATTGTTTTGTGGGCTTTAAAACTTTATGTAACTGTTATAGCACTGTGAGTATCCCTTCAACCTACTCCTTCTACTCTACATATTTAAAAAAAATTATCCATGCTGATACAAGTTGCTCTGGTTTCTCACTGTAATTGCTGAGTGATATTCACAGAGTGAACACATCACTATTCATTGTTTATCCTATGATGAACAGGTAGGTTGTTTCTAATTTTTTTTCCTCTGTAAACAAGCTCCCAAACTTATTTTTGCTCATGTCTCTTTAGATACCTGAGCAAGACTGTCTAAAAGATGGAATTGCTCAGCTATAAGCTATTCCATCCTTATGGAAAAATTACTCTCCAAGTGGTTTTTGCCAGTCTCTGTGGAACTGAAATCTTATCTTAGGGAAATTGTATTTAACTACAAGTGGAATTGAGTGTATGGTCATATTTTAATTGACTATTTACTCTGAGAATTGTCCACTTTAAACACTGAATTTCTGTTTTACTTGTTTTTATGAACCTTTTACATATTCTGAACACTAATCTTGTGCAGCTGCATGTCAAATTATCTTATTTGAAGTAGTTTGTACCGTCATTTTGTTACTAGAATGCTTTGATGTGAACTTTCCGAGTGGCTCAGCGGTAAAGAATTCATCTGCTCTGCAGGAGACACAGGAGATGTGGATTCAGTCCCTGGCTCAGGAAGATTCCCTGGAGGAGAGCATGGCAACCCACTCCAATATTCTTACCTGGAGAATCCCATGGACAGAGGAGGCTGGTGGGCTATAGTCCACAGGATTGCAAAGAGTCAGACACGACTGAAGGGACTTAGCACATGCTTTGATGTACAGAGGTTTTTGGTCTCTTTTTTTTTTAACTTTGTATCATTTTGCTCAATAAATATTTTTAATTTTATTTTTAAATTTATTGGAACATAGTTAAATCACAATGTTGTGTTAGTTTTACGTGTTTCAGCAAAGTGATTCGGTTGTATAGAGGTTTTAAAATTCAATCTTTCCTTATGACTTCTTGGTTAAAAAGTCCTTCTTTACCCAAAAGTCATGAATATATTTTTCCATATTTTAGTGTAAAAGCTTTAACGTTTTCCTTTTCACATTTAAGCATTTAATCCACCTGAAATTTGTTTTTGTATATGCTGTTTAATCAGGATCTAGGCTTTTTTTCCCCCTCTTAAGGATCACTGCTTATTCCAATACTATTTACATGCTAGTTGATAATTTCCCCATGATTTTCAGTGCTGTCTTTGAAAATATCCAGTTTTTATATTTATGGTTCTGTTTCGGACTTTCTGTGATGGCTCATGGATATACTTGGCTGTCCTTGTCCTAAGCGCTATTAATCACTACAGCTTAATGCTCAGATGTGTTCTTCAGAATGCTGTGGCTGCTTCTGGCCCTTTGCTTTTCCTATAAATTTCAGAATTAGCTTGTCAAGATGCAGAGAACAGTCTTGGTATTTTGATTGGGTTTGCACTAACTTTCCTAGATTGATTTTGGGAGACTTGCTGTCTTGAAGATGTGAGGACTCCCCACCTATGAATATCATCAATCTGTTTCCATTTATTTAATCCTTCAATTGTGTTTTGTATCCTTTGGTATTGTTTTATAGCCTTTTCCACAGAAATATCGCGCATAAATGATAGATTTAGTCCTTGGTATGCGTGTGTGCTCAGTTGTGTCTGACTGTGCGACCCCATGGACTGTAGTCCGCCAGGTTCCTCTGTCCATGGGATTTCCCAGGCAAGAATACTGGAGTGGTTACCATTTCCTACTCCAGAGGATCTTCCTGGCCCAGGGATTGAACTTGCATCTCTTGCATTGGCAGGCGGATTCTTACTGCTGTGCCACCTGGGAAGCCCAATTCTTGTTATAGGTAGTATTTATTTTTTTGTGAAAAACATGCTGTTAAAAATTGCTCTGGCTGCTTGTTTGTTACTGGTGCATAGAAAAGTCATTGATTCAGGCCTGTTGATCTTGCTGAACTCTAACAGTCTGTAAGGACTCTTGGCTTGTCTGTTGACATATCATCTGGTTGTGACAGTTTTGTTATTCATTTGTAGCCTATTACTTTTTCTTGTTTTACAATGTCTTCCAGTACAATGTAGGATAGAATCAGTAATAATAGACATCCTTTACTTTAAAGAGGATAGACCTAACATTTACCATCAGATAGGATGTTTGATATAAGAATTTGGTTGATCTCCATTCTCAGATTAAGGATATTTCTATTCTTATTTTTCTATGACTTAAAAAACTTATGAATGGGTTTTCATTTATATCAATGCATATTCTGCAACTATTGGAAGCCTCATAACTTTTTTTGCTTTGTTAATTAGGTAGAGTACATTAATAAAATTTTAATATTAAGCCATATTTGTATCCCTAGAATAAACATAGTTCAGCCAAGAGGAATTTTTAATATACTCATGTATTAAGAAGCATTTCATTTAGGACTTTTGCATTTATATTCATAAATGGTATTAGCCCATAATTTCCCTTTTTCATGCTCTCCTTAGTTTGTTTTAGTATAATGGTCATATTGTTTGTTAAATGAACTGTAGAATTTGTCTTTTCTATGCTCTGAAATATAAGACTGAGATTGTCTATTCTTTGAGGATCTGCTAGAACTTTGCTGGTGAAACTCTTCAGGTTTGGTGTTTGTGGGTGTGTGTGTGTGTGTGTGTGTGTGTGTGTGTGTTTAAGAGGGGTAGATTTTTCAAACATTGAAATGCTTTCTTTAATGGTTGTTAAGTTTATTTAGGGTTAGGAAAAATGCTCCTTATGTCAGTTTTGGTAAATAAAAATTTTCTAAAAGTGTCATTTTCAAATATATTGGCATAAAGTTGTGTATTTTATGATTTTTAGATATCTACTTTCTTTATAGTTCTATCACTTTTTCATTCCTGGTGTATTTTTTACTTTTCTTCTTTTTCCTGATGAATCTTGCCAGATTCTGTTTATCACTCATTTTGTCTAGGAATATTATTGAATTCATTGTTTTAACTGTTGCTGAGTTAATTATTGAGATATAGTCCATATTTAGTAAACTGCATAGGTATAAAGTGTATAATTTGATGAGTTTGACACATGTATATAACCATGAAACCATTACCACCATCAAAATGATCACTTCCAAAGTTTCCTCATGTCATTTAGTGACTCTCCCTCCCTCCCTTTCCCTTTTCCAATGCCTCATCTTCAGGTGACCACTGATCTACCTTCCATCACTGAAAACTGGTTTGCATTTTCCAAGAATTTTATATAAACGAAAGGATGGAGCATTTATTCTTTTATGTCTGGATTCTTTCACGCAGCACAGTTATCTTAAGGCTCATCCATGTTGTTGCATGTGAGAGTATTCAGTCCTTTTTAAGACTGAGTAGTACTCCATTGCGTATATACACCGGCAATTTGTTTATCCGTTCACCTATTAATAGACATTTGGATTGTTTCCAGTTTTTGGTTCTTACAAATAAAACTGCTCTGAACTTTTGTGTAAAAGTCTTTGTATGGACTTTTACTTTTACTCTTCTTTGGCAAATATCTAGGCGTGGAATAATTGAATCCTTTGGTGGGTATGTGCTGAAAAATATTTTGGCATGTTGTTCTTAAGGGGACAATTGAATTACCCAAGTTACCAGCACAAGAAATAGAAGTCCCCTGTGTTTTTCCCTTGTACTTTTGTGGTTTCTTTTCTTTTTTTTCTATTTAAGTGTCTGGTTCCACTGAAATTATTTTGGTATAAGAAGTGAGTTATCTAATTAATTTTTCTCCAGATGGTAAGTTAATTATCCCAACACACACATTTGACAGCAATGTAAATAGATTGAAGCTAGAATCATACTCTTAAATCTCATCACAATATTGGCTAAAGATTTGGAAATCTTGTTAACCCAAACTAACAGGAACAGGGGCTTGTGGGTTGCTTGGAAAGTCAACAGGCAAGTGAACCACTCCCAAATGAAACATTAATTATGGTTATTTTGAGGATATTTTTTGCTGTATTTAATAGAACAACAGAAAACAAAAGACATTTTAACCTCAAATATTTACCTCAGACAATAACTTCTTGTAGTCTATAATTTTTCTTCAGTAACAATTATGTAGTTAAAGAAAACAAGGTCATTATTTTGAATTTTTATCATGTTAGTTAAATGTGAAATGAGGATAAAAAATGAAATAGTCAAGTTGACCAAAGTAAAAAGATAGAAAACACAGAGTTTCTGCAATTTTCTCACATGATTCATAGTCTAGAAATGAACATTTCTCCTTATTTTGATGTTCTGATGATTTCTTAAGATAAATCATCCATGTAGGGGCAAAACTGATATTTCTCCACTGAAAAAAGAAGCTATGATTGCTAGTTCTTTTAGATAGCCATTCTTTCCCAAAATACATGTGGTGTAACTTTTTGATTACCATATTAATAAAGATAATGCTCAAATATTTTAGATCTCAAACTTATTGTAATTACTATAGAGGAGAGATAATAAATCTTGCTCAAAAACTGGATTGCACCTGGGATTTGAAATATTCAATATTTTGATAGAAAATGACTTTAGTATAATGCATGATTTGTGCAAAATATAAATTTGTTTTTAAGAAGATTACCTGAACTTGTTTCAATAACTACAAACTATTACATTCCTTTTCCTCTTTCTTTTGTTTCTGTTACAGACATCTCTAAACTTTGTGCTATTTTAATCCAAAAGTACTTCAATTTGTTTATTCAATTAATATGTTTCTCATTTATTCGACAGTTGTTTGTTGGCATTATGTAGGCACTATCCTGGATGTTGAGATACAATGTGGAATAAAGATGGACAAGGTTCCTGATCTTATGGAGTTTATGTTTCAGCAGGACAAACAGACAATAGACACATGAAGACCCAAATAAGAAGAAAAGCGAAAGTGAAAGTCTCTCAGTCGTGTCCAACTCTTTGTAACCCCATGGACTATACAGACAGTCCATGGAATTCTCCAGGCCAGAATACTGGAGTGGGTAGCCTTTCTCTTCTCCAGGGGACCTTCCCAACCCAGGGATCGAACCCAGGTCTTCCGCATTAATCGTAGGCAATAATGATGCAGAAGCTGAAGCTCCAATACTTTGGCCATGTGATACGGAGAATCTACTCATTGGAAAAGACCATGATGCTAGGAAATTTTAAGGACAGGAGGAGAAGGAGTTAAGAGAATATGAGATGGTTGAATGGCATCAATGACTCATTGGACATGAGTTTGAGCAAACTCTGGGAGATTAGTGAAGGACGGGGAAGGAGCTTCATCTGCAGTCCATGGGATTGCAAAGAGCTGGACATGACTTAGGACTGAACAACAAGGCAATAATAGAGACTGGGAAGAAAATTACCCGTGTGACATGAGGGAGAATTATGGAGGTGGGCAGCATATAACGGTGTAGCCCCTAATATGTACTGAGCATCCATGCCAGGCCCTCTGGACTTTGTGAATCCAAAATCGTGCCTGAGATCTGGGCTTTGGAGAAGAGCAGACAGAATTATGTCCTCATAATTCATAATTATTTTCCACCCAGAGGCAGATTTATGAGTCACGAGCTAATGCTGGTTCAACCTTGGAGCGCCTCGCTATTACAGCCCCTGTGAGTGAAGGGAGTTGCAGAATGTTCTAGATGGTGAGGGGAAGCCAGGTAGCAACCAGGAAGCATTTTCTTTGTAAGCATTTCAGGGAAACTGTCCAAAGCCGTCTCAGGAGACTTCCATACCTAGAATTCAACAACTAATTGTGATTTCTTTTTTCAGTTTGAATATTCGCTTTCATACCTAATTCTGTATTTGTATATTTGAATTCTTTTTCTATGAGAGACCCTCCCTATTCCAACTTGTATAAGCTTCAAGCCTTGCAAAACTTGGCTTTGTTCCTGTCTTGGCCTTTGTCTATCTGTATGACTCTGAGTAAGCGATTTAAATCCACAGTTTCCTCATTTCTAAAATGGGCATAATACCTCAATCATCAGGTTGTGTGAAGATTAAGTGAAATTAAATAGTATTTCAAATGTTATCCTCAGCACCTGGCACATAGTAAGTACTGAATATGTTATAGCTCTTATTATTATCACTAACCCTAAAAGGACTTATAATTCTGGTAGAGAAAATCAACAAATGTAGATCCATAGGACACTTGGATACAGAACAGTATAGAGGTTGAGGATGTAGGATCTGGAGACAGATAAACCTATTCAAATTCTAGTTTTGTAACTTATTTGCTATGTGATCTTAAGCCAGTTACTTAATTTCTCTGAGCCTCACATTCCTCATTTGTAAAGCAGGGTAATATTGGCTACTTAAAAGCTTTGTTTCAGTAATACAGTGCTCACTGCCTGGAAAATCTTAAATAACACTTAGATATTTAAACTAGAGAAATTCTCAAATATAAACACAAGGAGACCTACCTAAGAATGCCCGTTATTTCTTTGTTTGCAATAGAGAAAAACAGAACAACTCAATTTTTAAAACAAGTTGTAAAAAATAAATAAATAAAACACATTGTTTTGATCATAAAATGGAATGTATAATAATTAAAATGAACTAGATCTATGGATTTAATATTAATAAATCTAAAAGCATAACACTGACCAAGAAAAAGCAAATTTCAGAATATTATGTACACTGATGCATGCACGCTCACTTGTGTCCGACTTTTTGCAACCCCGTGGACTGTAGCCCTTCAGGCTTCTCTGTCTATGGGATTTTCCAGGCAAGAGTACTGGAGTGGGTTGCCATTTCCCTCTCCAGGGGATCTTCCTGACCCAGGGATCCAACCCACATGTCCTGCATTGCAGGCAGATTCTTTACCTCTGAGCCATCTGGGAAGCCCATGTGCACAGATAACACTCGCTAAAAAGAATCCACATAAAATAATATTGTTTATGAACACATATGTTCTGATTATCTATTGCTTCATAACAAACCACCCTAAAACTTTGTAAGTCAATCAGCATTTTATTTGGCTACAATTCTGCAGCCTGGGCTTGGCTCAGCTGGGCAGTTCTGCTGGTCAGTAGTCACTTGGTGGACCTGGGTCAGCAGGGGCTCAGGCGAGCCGGGCTTTCTCTCTCCTTGTTGTTTTGGGGCTCCTTCTCCATGTGGCCTCTACACGTGGCCTCTACACGTGGCCTCTACACGTGGCCTCTACACGTGGCCTCTACACGTGGCCTCTACACGTGGTCCTCACATAGGCCAGGTTTCCTACATGGTAGGTCAGGGCTTCCAAGACTGCCAAAGTAGAAACATCCGGACCTTCTTACAGCTTAGACTTGGACCTGGGCCAGAACCACTTCTACCATTCACAGCCAACTTGGACTCAAGGGAGGGGTCTACGGAATGATGTGAATTCTGGAAGGAGCTTTTCAATAGAGGAAACTAACGTAACAGAGATTCATAGTGTGTGTGTGTAAAATGAACATAAGCAACATGGTCAGGATCACTTCAGTCCAGTCGCTCAGTCGTGTCCAACTCCTTGCAACCCTGTGGACTGCAGCACACCAGGCCTCGCTGTCCATCACCAACTCCCGGAGTTTACTCAAACTCCTGTCCATTGAGTCGGTGATGCCATCCAACCATCTCATCCTCTGTCAGGATACACACATTCAAAATACTAGTTGCCAATGGCTAGAGAGGGAGAGTAATGGGACTAGGGAAAAAGAATTTCTAACATAGAAATTTCTAATTTCTGTAACATTATTTTCTCTAAAAACTTGATCTGAGATAAACACAAGTATTATAACATCGTCCTTTATACTTTTCTGTTTGAAATTAAAAGTTCAATGAACAGTAGCTATTATTAATAAGTAGGGAGGGTTAGGTTAATAAGCCAATAATCTGACATATGTTGTTTCTAGGAACATGGTGTTTCCTTTCTACCAGGTTCTTCTTGGCATGGGGGCACATCTCCTCTGATTAGCACAGAAACTGGCAGCCTCAAGGTAAAAAGTTCTAACATGCTGATTGAATGTAGCTTCATAAATACTTAGTATGATATTGACTATTGAGTTTGGTGGTGTGGTGGAAGCAAATATGCTTGAAATTATGAAACACACAACATTTTCTTGCATCATTGGAGAAGAGCAGAAAGTAGCATAAATTGACTGAAAGTAGTCCCTCTGTTGTGTCTGACTCTGGGTGACCCCATGGACTGTAGCCGGCCAGGCTCCTCTGTCCATGGGATTCTCCAGGCAAGAATACTGGAGTGGGTTGCCGTGCCCTCCTCCAGGGGATCATCTCAACCCAGGGATTGAACCAGTGACCCTTACACCTCCTGCATTGGCAGGCAGGTTCTTTACCACTGGTGCCGCCTGGGAAGCCCCTAAATTGACTGAGGCTGTTGCAAATATGGGCAGAAGAGGGAGATCAGTATAGTCTTCAAATATCAGCAGAAGATCTAGGAGAATGTGTGACGTGAATGAGACCTTGATGGTAGGGTGGATTTGGACAGCTGAATCAGAGGGCCCAGGATTCAAGGTGTCAGAGGGGAAGGGAAATGTCCTGGAAGAATGAAATTCAAGTATCAGAGGTTGGGTGGGGGAAAATATGGAGGACCTAAAAGGAGACTTAACGAAGAGTTGATATTTGGTTATTATTGTTTTAACAATAACTAAAAATTCACAATTTCATTTAAATGAAAAATTTAATTTACGTTGAAAAATAATTTAACATTTTATCTCTGTTACTAGTTCACTTTATAGTCCAGCTGGCTAAGCTTTTAGCCCTCAGGTCACAAAGAAAAAGCAACTCCTCCACGTTGGCACCAAACCCTTGGGTCACAAGTTTGAGAAGTGACTTAGTCAGTGATGACTTGTCCAAACAATTGAGAACGGGGCTTACTCATTAGTGGCCTTGTGTTAATAATGGGTATTCAGCTCATAGAAAAGGAATACTTCCCAGATGACGAGCGTGTCCAGAGACTGGCTTTAATGGGCCTTGGGTGTGGGAGCAAGAACTGCCCACGGGAGAGGGGGTGTGCACCACTCCCTTGGCAGATGTAGACAATTGAGCCTGCACCTCAGTTTGTCCCTAGATGGCTGGACAGGGGACCAAGAGGCTTCAGTAATGAAGTGAAGATTTTATAAAAATGTATTTAACAAAACACATTTCTCTAAGGAGATCTCATGTAACTGCTCTGTTCAGGCAATTTGAGTTGATAACTTACAGCCCAGTGCAATCCTGGGGCATCCTTCGGACCCCTGTTCATGACTTAACGCCTCTTTAAGGAATAGACAAGCCATCTGCAGCCAACATGGATGAATCCAGAGAATATTATGCTTAGTGAAATAAGTGAGACATTGACAAATACTGTTGGATACCATTTATATGTGGAGTCTGAAAAATAGTACAAACAAAACAGAAGCAGACTCACAGATATAGAAAATACACTAGTGGTTCCCAGAGGGGAGAGGGAAGGAGCAGGGACAACATAGGGCTATGGGACTAAGAGATACCACCTACTGTGGGTAAAATAGATGAGCAACAAGGGTAATATTGTACAGCACAGGGAATTATAGCCATTATCTCTTAATGCCTTTCAGTGGAGTATAATCTTTAAAAATACTAAATCAGTGTGTTGTACACCTGAAACTAATATAATATTGTAACTCAAGTATACTTAAAAAAAAAACCATGGACAAGCGAAGGACAGAACATAATTATAAACGACCTCAGGAGCCAAGAGCCAAGGACCATATGCAGGTCAGAGTCAAGGAGAGGCCAGGCAAAGAGCAGTGGAACAGACACCTGCCCAGGGCCTCGTGTTCCTGGGAAGAAAGTCGGACTCTGCTGACTCAGATGGGACCTCGTGTTGGTGTATTGTTTTACGCTGGCTGACAAAACTCAAAGTTTTCACAAGTATTCTTCCACTTTGGCTGGCTTCCCTGGTGGCTCAGATGGTAAAGTGTCTGCCTGCAATGCAGGAGACCTGGGTTTGATCCCTGGGTCGGGAAGATCCCCTGGAGAAGGAAGCCTGGTAGGCTACAGTCCATGGGATTGCAAAGAGTAGTAGAAATGTTAGTACAGTGCATGAGCTGATGAAGTTAATCTCTTCAGATTTAAACAACTTCAATCTCATGGTCCTCTCATTTCCTCTCCTTTTGCCTCGTAAGTGTAATAAAAGCATTGGACCTTCTAAAGCTCCATATGTAGCTTTTATGGGACTAATTCTGATCATAGATCTGAAGTAGTCAGGAGACAGGTCTGTAGGTTTGTTTCTCCACATTCTGGTACCGTGAGCTAATGGGAACAAGGTTTAGGGGGTCTTAGTGTGCTAATGGGCTTCCTACGTGGCTCAGTGGGTCAATAAACTGCCTTCAGTGCATGTTCTGCAGTGCAGGAGATGCCGGAGATAGGGGTTCGATTCCTGGGTTGGGAAGATCCCCTGCAGGAGTGCACTCCTCACTCCAGCATTCTTGCCTGGAGAATCCTATGGACAGAGGAGCCTGGTGGGCTACAGCCCATGGGGATCGCAAAGAGTCAGACACGACTAAAGAGACTGAGGAGCACTCACTGATCTAAAGAAAGAATTTTTAAAAAAAATTTTAAATATTATCTTAATCTAATCACAGGGAAGGAAATGATCTATAATTTTCAGAATTTATTCTATATCTCCAGTACTGGGCTTTCTGAGTATTTCATCAAACCAGTACATAAGTTCTCAGGAACAGTACGTGACGGAGTTGGGGGCTGTTGGGAGGTGGTGCAGGATTGAGAAGTCAGTGAAAGAGAAGAAATTCTTTTTAAATTTTATTTTATTGTGTATCTATGTGTGCAGGCACAAGGGACGCCAAATTATAGAAGAAATGGTCTCACTCCTTAAGTCAGTAACTTAGATCTCTCTGTTTGGAAGAAAGAGCCAGATAACCCCAACCATGCAAATCTAAGCTTAATCCATGTGAGAGGGAACCGTGGGTGGAAACAGAAAAGCTATTCCCTCTGATCAGTTAGTGTTAGTTGAACACCCATTCTGGGCCAGGCTCTTTTATACGTATTATATCATTGAATATTCTCAAGAATTCTGGAAGACAGGCATTGTTATCACTCTCTTACTGAGGAGAAAAATGGAAACTCTGATAGATGGAGCGGTTCGTTCAAGGTTCACAGCTGGTAAGTGGTATAGCTAGGATTTCACCCTGGTATTAACAGTTACCGTTTATTGAGTGTTTCAGGCAGTGATAAGCATTTAATTTATATTAACTCATCCAATTTCCAGTAAATTAAACAACCCTCTTCATCACTGTTATTTTTCCCAGTTTACAGATAAGGAATTTGGGACTTGAGTTGCTCGTGGTGTACAGGTACCACGTGGCAGGTACCAAGGCATTTGACCCCTTTTTTCTGACTGTGCTTCCCTTGGCACTGAGACAAGTTGTCAGGGGAAGGGAGAGGCAGACCAAGATGCCAAGGAGCAGCCTGTGACATGAAGTGAAAGATCCCAGTGGCCTAAATTGCTTGCTTATGGGCTTTTGTATAGCCATAACAATACAGATATATATTAGTAGTATTAGTAGGGTATGCTTTAGCTGGGCTTACCAGCTTACCAGTAAGCTGGGCTTATTGGCGCTAGTGGTAAAGAACCTACCTGCAATGCAGGAGACATAAGAGACATGAGTTCGATCCCTGGGTTGGGAAGATTCCCTGGAGGAGGGCATGGCAACCCACTCCAGTATTCTTGCTTGGAGAATCCCATGGACGGAGGAGCCTGGCGGGCTACGGTCCATAGGGTTGCAAAGAGTTGGACATGACTGAAGTGACTTAGCACGCACACATGCTTTAGCTATGGGGGCTTCCCAGGTGGCGCTAGTTGTAAAGAACCTACCCGCCAATGCCAATGCAGGAGATGTAAGAGACACAGGTTCAATCCCTGGGTTGGGAAGATCCCCTTCAGAAGGGAACGACTATGCATGCTTTAGCTAAATATTCAGTAAATTTGCTTTTAGTCTTATCCATAGATCATGAGTATTACATCTTCCCTGGAAACTTCCAGGTATAAAGACCCAATTTAAGAACAATGGCAAGAGACTTGATTGTGTCTGGCATAAATCCTACTGACCATCTCAGCCCTGGCACCATCATTGCAGGTGCCCTAGCTGACAGAGACCCCCGGACTGGACCTTCTCTTTCTCCTTAGATGGATGGTGTTAATAGAGCTTTCTCCCAACCTGTTCTTACAAACGGGCCATCCCCGTCCGTCCTCCTTATCCTCCCTATGGTCTCCTGAGTCGTCTCCCCGAAGGTCTTAGTGCTCTGCTTTATTTCAGGAGCTGCAGGCAGCCACATAGCTAAATAATGGTTTTATTCTTCCCTGATCTCATAAATGTAGAATTGTGACTCAGTTACATTCTCCAGAGAGCCGAAGTTATACTCCAGTCTGTCCAGGCAAGGAGTTAGACACACAAACAGTGTGAGTTGCTAAGCAACATACTATACACTTTATTAGCTGCAGCAATGATGACCGCTCGCAGTGCCGTGATCTGTGGGGATTCCAGCTCGAGTCCTGAGGACACAGGTACAGTGAGGTATGGAAAGGTCATATGTGGTCTCATTTGGTTGAATCCCTTATTTTCCTTTCTCCTTCCCAAGTCCCTTTGGATTGACTTCATACTTTGTAATCAGAAGTAGAATAAGACATGTCAGAGTGGGAGGGGAGGCGCACAAACTGTTTAGTTCTGTGTATGTCGATTAGCTGAGATATCAACATATCTGGGCCATACTCTGTGTGTGTGTGTGTGTGTGTGTGTGTGTGTGCATGAGTATATATGCATGTGAAATACTTCAACCTTACAAACACTCACAGCTAACGGGTCCTACCTAGTGGTTCTTAAGGCTTCCGCTTAAACATGACTTTTCACCCAAAGCTACCCACGACTGGGTTAGGTATCTCCTGACATGGATGGATATCGGTTGCTGTTGTTTTTGGTTATTAACATCTAAAACCCCTCCTGAATTTGGAGAAGAATTCCCTTATGTGTAGTATTTGTGAGACCTCTTCCCACTGAGGAGTCTGACTGGCGGGAGATTTCTCTCCCACTTGCGGGCAGTCCAAGTATTATCCTATCAGATTCTGCTTTCTGAAAATTTCAACCATGAGTAAATATTAGATCTGGACATGAGAGATAGCCAGAATTCCTTTCCTGTTTCCAATGGCAGGGGCAGCTGCCTCCTGGGGGGATTGTTCCTCCCATTTGGCATTTGAAACCTTCTGGAGTCCTTCTCAATTTCTGAGCTTGCTGCTCTACCTCTTCTAGACTCTATAAGTAATATCATAGCACCCCCCCCATCCCTTAGCCTTCCAGGAAATCTTTTTGCCTAAATCATCCAGAATTAGTTTCCAAGCTTGACCCAGGAGCCTTGAATGAATCACACTCCCTTAAACTCACAGAATATATTAGTTTCTTATGGTTGTCCTAACAAATTAGCACAAAGTTTATGAAGGGGACCAACAGAAATTGTTTCCTCACAGTTCCCAAAGTCCAAAGTCCAAAACTGGTGTCAGTGGGCCCAAATCAGGGGGTTGGCAGGGCCATGCTCCCTCCGTAGCCTTAAGGGAGAGTCTGCTTCTTCCAAGACTTCTTGGAAGAATCCAGCTTCTGCTGATTCCTTGGCTTGTGGTTTGTGGTTGCATCACTCCATCCTCCGTCTCTGTGATCAATTGTCTTCTCTTCTGTGTGGGTCAAATATTCCTCTGTCCCACTTTGATAAGGATACATGTAATTGAAATTATAGCCTACCCACCAGGTAGCGCTAGTGGTAAAGGACCCTCCTGCCAATGCAGGAGACCTAAGAGCTGTGGGTTGGATCCTTGGGTCCAGAAGTTCCCCTGGAGGAGGAAATGGCAGCCCGCTCCAGTTTTCTTGCCTAAAGAATTCCGTGGACAGAAGATTCTGGCAGGCTACAGTCCATGGGGTTGCAAAGAGTCAGATGTGGCTGAAGTGACATCATGCAGATAAAATTGTGGCTCAGATGGTAAAGAATCTGCCTGCAATGCAGGAGACCTGGGTTCAATCCCTGGGTTGGGAAGATCCCCTGCTGAAGGGAATGGCAACCCCCTCCAGTATGTTTGCCCGGAGAATCCCAGAGGACAGAGGAGCCTGGCAGCTACAGCCCATGGGTCATAAAGAGTCAGACAGGACTGAGTGACTACACTTTCACTTTCAATATAGAATGATCTCTCCATCTCAAGATCCTTCATCACATCTGCAAAGAGCCTTTTTGCCACGTATGTCAACTCACAGGTTCCAAGACTTGGGTTGTGGACACCTTTGGGCCATTCTCAGCCAATCAGTTTCCTCAGTTTATTCCTCTGGAGTTCTGGTGGTCGGTTTACTTGTCCATCTCCCTTACTAGACTGTGGATGCCTGGAGCTCAGGAGCATTTGTCATGACTTGGCGACTGAACAACAACAATGATCATTATTTCCTCGTGCCAAGCTTCTGATATATATTCAAGATATTTGTTGACTGATTCAATAAACATGTTAAACCCAAGATATGATCATTATTCCATCTACTTTTCAGCACAAGGTTTGAAATATTAAAATTTGGCAAATTTTGTCTCATCATAGGTTTGATATTAGCATTCTCTCTCTGTTTAATCCAGTTAGTTTTGCTTTTAAGCCTCTAACAGTTCTTCTCACTTTAGGACTAAGTCAACAGACATGAAACTTGCATCATCATTCAGCTCCAAGAACAGACATTGCTAATGGATCACAGCTCCTTCTTAAGAGCCCAGACACTGCCTTAGAATCCTTGTTCCAGGCAACTGCTCCCTGTTGAGCAAAGTTGGCCTGCAATACAAAAAGTTTTACGTCATCATATTCAGAGCGTAAACAACCAGTGTCTTCAGTCTGCTTTCACTTTCTCATCATTTCTAGCGTTATCTGTACTTCAACCAGAATGAAGCATACCATATTCATTTTCTAAGTTCATAATGTTCTGCTCCTCTCTCTCCTACCTGGGTGGTAACCCCCATTCCAGTTCCAAAGCAAGTCCCACTTCAAACAAAAGAGATTTTTCTTTAACCTTGACACATATAATCATTTCTTTTTATGCCACGAAATAATTATTTTCTCCAATTATAATTAGCACCTATTTACCCCAGTCAGTTTTATTTACTTACTCCATCAAACTGACATTTAATTGATTCTCTCTCCCCCAAATACAACACGTTGAACCCCTCGCTTCTTTTCTGGGTTTGTCAGAGGAGACTCTCATGACCCGCCAAAAGGTCCTATCAGGGATGCTGATACGGCCCTGGCTGCATCGAGTCTGCTTAGAGGACTGTTCAGGTGTGTGTGGTTCTGACCAACTAGAACCTGAATTCTATTTCTGGGCCAAGTTGGGAGGATCAATGTCTTTACTTTCCCGACCCAGTGGTTTCAATGGTAAAGTGAGTGATGACACTTCCAATACCAACAGTGCAACCACTCATCAACACACTGCTCCCTTGCTCTCAGCACGGAGAACACGGCAGATGCTTCTCACATGTTCCCTGGTGCATCATGAGCCGTGAGCCCACTTGACCTTGGAGAAGCAACGGTGTGCAAATAAATCATCAAGCTCTTGTCTTCCTTCAGTTATGGGTTCTAGTTGTCAGATGTGAAACATTAAACAGCCACAGAAAGATAAAGCCTCTCAAGTGGGACATATCACCTAAACCTGCTTTATGAAACAAGTATGTTTCAAAGATACATCATTGAACATTTTTAAAAATCATCATAAGGGTGCTCTAGTTTGGATGTAGTTATTCTTTTTCCTTTTTAAAAAAATAATTGAAGTATAATTGATTTATAATATGTTAGTTTCAGGTGTACAGCACATTGACTTAGTGATTCAGGTATATATATATATATTTTTTTTTCAGATTCTTTTCCTTTATAGGTTGTTATGAAATATTGAGCATACTTCCTAGTTATTTTCTCTTTGGTAACTGTTGGGGTCTCTGGGACCAATCGGATAGGTTAATATGGCTATTCATAATGACACAGAGATGGCGATAGAGTCAGACTCTGCTGGAAATGGTTTTGCGGCTGGTGATGGGAATCTAGGCTGCAAGAATTGTCTTTCATCCAATGTCATAGTCGAGTGTGTTTTTCTTCAAATCTAGAGGAGTAAAACTAGGGCCACGACAGGCCAATCATGTCCTTTTTATGGCATGTGGAAGGCATCACAAGGGCCTTATATCATCGAGCTCTCTGGCCGTTATATTTGGAACAGCCTCATCTGATGTCCACAGATGGTCAGTCATGGCTAACCTGTCCCAGCTCCAGAACACCTCCTCCCTTTTCTCCCCTTTCCAGCTTTTGTCTGTACATCTTTAGCTCAAGAGCCCCAGCAGTCATCAATTGATTTTTATCCTCCTACAACAACCATAAGTAAAGCAATACATGAAAAAAAGCTTTTTATATTAACTCAGCATTTAGAAAAATTTTTATACTTCTCCCTGTTGGAAAGAGTGAATGAATGTACTTCTGTAGAATTTCTAAAGCTTTTTTTTTTTTTTTAAAACCTTTAAACGGCTCAGAATTCATCTGCCATGTTATTATTGAATCCCCTTGGGAGTTTGACTTCTCTGACTCAGGGAGGAGCATCATATAAAAAATGGAAATATTGCCCACTATTGTCACCAGACCTGCAGAGGAACAGAGACTTAGCTAACGCAGCTTTGGTGACCTTTCCTTTCTCTTCTTACTCCTCTTTTGGAGGCAGTGTTGGTGAAGGAGACACTGATCAAGATGAAGATACATATGGAGCCAAAAAGGCAGGTGTGAACCTGGGCTGGATTGCCACCGTGAGTAACAGAGAAGGATAGGACTCCTTGCCTAATATGGCGAGATGGTGCTCACACAACATAATGCTTTCCAAACAGTTTCGTTGTTTAGAAATAGTCGAAATCTCTGATGCAATTGAGATAATGTCTCCTAAGAGTAAAGTAAAAAATTTAGAGTAAAAATTGCAAGGAAAAACCTCATTATGTAGATTCGAGGTTAACGTTCAATGCTACTGTCTTGAGGTGGGATACGGCAGCCTTTAGCTCTTGCAGCCAGCAGTCCCCAAAGCAGCTTCCAGAATCCAGTTTCTGCTTGTCCCCCTGGCCAGAAGCAGAGCAATTAGGAATCAGGCCCCTGCTGTCTCACTCACTTTGCAGCATTGAAATATGGAAGGGTTGCTCATGTTTAGGCTCTTTTCTAGCACACAAAGCCAACCAGCTGGTATTTGGCTAAGTGGGATTCCTGAGAGAAGCATCGGTGGGGGCAGCTTACCAATGTAACACACGGGGGGCAGCCTCCCTGCTACAGCCGATGGGCTGCATTCCTTGGATGCCTGGTATTTCACTCCGGTTGCCATCTCACATAAACATCTGCTGGTCAAGGCTTTGAGGCAGGCAGGCAACCCTGATTAGTGTTTATAACCAAGAATCCTTAACTTGAAAAAATAGTTGTGGTTTTTTTTCACCCCCTATTATCTGGTTTCAGAAAGGCAAGAATGTTCTCAGAAAAAGGCCCTTTTTTAGAGAATGTTGGCTGCATAAAGGATGAAGGCAGGGCAAGAGGTAAGACCTTGTGAGGGCTGGAGACTCACTACGTGCACAGTGTTCTAGATTGCTGGAGTGTTCAAGCTTTGACATACTCACCAGTTTCAAATCTCCATTGCAGTCTGTGGTGGGGTCTCATACTCTGGTGCTTCAGTCAGCTTTCCCAGGATGGCCGAGGCTGTTGGCCCCATGGACTGCTCTTGAAGGAACAAAGGTTTGTATCAGTGATTCTCATGGGGAGGCAGGGAAGGTGTGTGTAAGAACCAACAGGAGAAAATTCTTCCAGAATACACATTCCCCTCTTCCCTCCATAAGGACTTTCAAATTGAGGGTAACTAGGCATCTTGATAGCATATTGAAAAGCAGAGACATTACTTTGCCAATAAAGGTCTGTTTAGTCAAGACTATGGTTTTTCCAGTGGTCATGTATGGATGTGAGAGTTGGACTGTGAAGAAAGCTGAGTCCTTAAGAATTGATGCTTTTGAACTGTGGTGTTGGAGAAGACTCTTGAGAGTCCCTTGGACTGCAAGGAGATCCAGCCAGTCCATTCTGAAGGAGATCAGCCCTGGGATTTCTTTGGAAGGAATGATGCTAAAGCTGAAACTCCAGTACTTTGGCCACCTCATGCGAAGAGTTGACTCATTGGAAAAGACTCTGATGCTGGGAGGGATTGGGGGCAGGAGGAGAAGGGGATGACAGAGGATGAGATGGCTGGATGGCATCACTGACTCGATGGACATGAGTCTGAGTGAACTCCGGGAGTTGGTGATGGACAGGGAGGCCTGGCATGCTGTGATTCATGGGGTCACAAAGAGTCTGACACGACTGAGCGGCTGAACTGAACTGAACTGAGGCCTCTTGAGAAACCTATATGCGGGTCAGGAAGCAACAGTTAGAACCGGACATGGAACAACAGACTGGTTCAAAATACGAAAAGGAGTACGTCAAGGCTGTATATTGTCACCCTGCTTATTTAGCTTATATGCAGAGTACATCATGAGAAACGCTGGGCTGGAGGAAGCACAAGCTGGAATCAAGATTGCCGGGAGAAATATCAATAACCTCAGATATGCAGATGACACCACCCTTACGGCAGAAAGTGAAGAGGAACTAAAAAGCCTCTTGATGAAAGTGAAAGAGGAGAGTGAAAAAGTTGGCTTAAAGCTCAACATTCAGAAAACTAAGATCATGGTATCTGGTCCCATCACTTCATGGGAAATAGATGGGGAAACAGTGGAAACAGTCAGACTTTATTTTTGGGGCTCCAAAATCACTGCAGGTGGTGACTGCAGCCATGAAATTAAAAGATGCTTACTCCTTGGAAGAAAAGTTATGACCACCCTAGATAGCATATTCAAAAGCAGAGACATTACTTTGCCAACAAAGGTCTGTCTAGTCAAGGCTATGGTTTTTCCAGTGGTCATGTATGGATGTGAGAGTTGAACTGTGAAGAAAACTGAGAGCCAAAGAATTGATGCTTTTGAGCTGTGGTGTTGGAAAAGACTCTTGAGAGTCCCTTGGACTGCAAGGAGATCCAACCAGTCCATTCTAAAGGAGATCAGCCCTGGGTGTTCCTTGGAAGGACTGATGTTGAAGCTGAAACTCCAGTACTTTGGCCACCTCATGCGAAGAGTTGACTCACTGGAAAAGACTCTGATGCTGGGAGGGATTGGGGGCAGGAGGAGAAGGGGATGACAGAGGATGAGATGGCTGGATGGCATCACCGACTCGATGGACATGAGTTTGGGTCTCCGGGAGTTGGTGATGGACAGGGAGGCCTGGCATGCTGTGATTCATGGGGTTGCAGAGAGTCGGACACGACTGAGTAACTGAACTGAACTGAACTGAAGAACATGTATTAATGTATTTTTAAAAAGCATTATTGTGACATAATTTACAGGCCATAAAATTCATATCTTTTAAGTGTACAACTCAAAGGTTAATAGTACCAATTGTGCAGCTGTCACCACAACCTTACCTTAAATAATTTCCTTCACTCCCAAAAGAAACCTCAGCCCTGTTTGCCATCACTCCCCATCCTCACCTCCCAACTCTAGGCATCTATTAATCCACTTCCTGTCTCTGTCGGTTTACTTTCTCTTTACCTGTCATATAAATGGAATCATCTGCTATGTGGTCTTCCGTGTCTGACTTCATGTTTTTGAGATTTGTCCTAGTGGTGTATCTTGGTACTTTGTTCCTTTTTATGGGCATGTCTGCTTGCAAAACACTCGGGGTGACTCTGTGGTCTCCTGTTGAAGACAGCTATATATATGTATGTGTGTGAAAGTGAAAGTGTTAGTCAGTCAGTCGTGTCTGACTCTTTGTGACTCCATGGACCGGAGCCCACCAGGCTCCTGTCCATGGAATTCTTCAGACAAGAATACTGGAGTAGGTAGCCATTCCCTTCTCCAGGGGATCTTCTGAACCCAGGAATGGAACTCGGGTCTCCTGCACTGCAGGCAGATTCTTTACCATCTGAGCCAGAGGGGAAGCCACCAGGGAATATAGTATTTAAACATATTATATTCTTTTAGAAATTATCATCCATTTTTCAAAATGAAGACACAGAGAGGCCAAACAACTCCTTTATGCAATTAATGATTGAAACTTACAGCTTTGACTTCAAACCTGAGGGCTTGTCCCTGATGCACGTTCTGTGAACCCAGAAGGTCGAAGGTCAAAGGTCCGAGGTCACCTCTGGCATGAAGAGCTCCTCCAAAGGACACTAGAATGCAACCGGGGTGCCTCTGCTACAGGCTCAGTTAAGGGTGCCATTCAAAGAAACACTTGCAGCAACACTTCAGGAAAACCTCGGAAAGGGATTTAAGTCTTTACTGAGCTCCCTGGATAGAGCGTGTAACCCTGCAAGATACAGAGAGAAACAACCGTCCTCTTGGAGAGTCACATCTCCTCCAGACAGACCGAGGACCCAAGTGCTCCCGCTGGGCCCTCCTCCCAGACTGCCCCCCGTCTTTGCTCTCCCTCAGCCTCCTCCCTCAGACTCCAGCTCGTGGTGGCTGGCTTGCCTTCTGCTTCCTCCTCCAGGAAAGAATTATTTTCTTTTGTCCATAGTCCTTGCCCTTTTAATGCAGGTCCACTTAGTCATTCTGCATTCTGGGCTATTCTCTCCTCCATTTCTCTTAAAGTGACACTAAGAGTATGTGTGACACTTAAACTCTCTTAAAGAGACACTAAGAATTTCTACCCTTATGGCAGAAAGTCAAAGTCACTCAGTTATGTCCGACTGTATCCATGGACTTCTCCAGGCAAGAATACTGGAGTGAGTAGCCTTTCCCTTCTCCAGGGGATCTTCTCAACCCAACAATCCAACCCAGGTCTCCCACACTGCAGGCAGATTCTTTACCATCTGAGCCAAAAGGGAAGCCCAAGAATGCTGGAGTGGGTAGCCTATCCCTTCTCCAGGGGAACTTCCAGACCCAGAAATTGAACCACAGTCTCCTGCAATGCAGGCAGATTCTTTACCAACTGAGCTATAAGGGAAGCCCATGGCAGAAAGCAAAGAGGAAGTAAAGACCTCTTGATGAAAGTGAAAGAGGAGAGTGAAAAAGCTGGCTTAAAACTCAATATTCAAAAAACCAAGATCATGGCATCTGGTCCCATTACTTCATGGCAAATAGAAGGGGAAACAATGGAAACAGTGAGAGACTTTATTTTCCCGGGTTTCAAAATCATGAGAGAGTCAATTCCTAGGCAGGTTGATAAGAAGTTCGGGGTCCCCAAGAAGGAGACAGCGGTCTGGGGCTCTCAAGGAGGAGACAGGGGTCTGGAAATCTCAAGGAGGAGAAAAAGACAAACTTTTTTCCCCTCTACATTCCTTAGTCTTAGTCACATAAAACGTTTTTTTCTTTAAGCCCAGAACTGATGATTACACAACAAACAACTCAGTTTAAACTCTGTACTAAGGATTATATGACAACCATATATCCTGCTTGAGGACAGTTTCTCCTTCCTGAAAACCTTCTGGCTAATTCTGTTATCCAGCCAGCAAGGAGATCCAACCAGTCCATCCTAAAGGAAATCAATCCTGAATATTCACTGGAAGGACTGAAGCTGAAGCTGAAACTCCAATACTTTGGCCACCTGATGTGAAGAGTCGACTCATTTGAAAAGACCCTGATGCTGGGAAAGATTGAAGGCAGGAGGAGAAGGGGACGACAGAGGATGAGATGGTTGGATGGCATCACTGACTCAATGGAGATGAGTTTGGGTAAACTCTGGGAGTTGGTGATGGACAGGGAGGCGTGGCGTGCTGCAGTCCATGGGGTCGCAAAGAGCTGGACACAACTGAACTAACTGACCTGAAGAATATGTGAGGGTATGTGTGGGTTATTTTCTGTCCTTCTGTACTAGTGTTGGGAGTGGGTGTGTCCTGGGCTACCCAGCCCGCCTTTTGAAGAGGCTCCCAGGGGGCCAGGCAGCAATGAAGCCTCAATTTTAGCTTCAGTGGAGGGATTTAAACCATCCTCTTCTTGCCTGCTACTCTGTGACTTGCTGCCATCCCAGGCTCCTATCCCCAGTTTCCAGTCAGAATCAACATTCTGGGTAAAGACCTAGTCACAAAATAGCTCCCTAAAAAACCTTGAGCCTTTTATCATTTAATGCTTCCTCCTTCACCCCCATTTAATGGTTTTCCTCCTGTTCTGGACATGTGCAGAGTGTCTCTTGCAATTCAGGCTATTGCTTGCTGGGCATGGGGCAGAACAACTCAACAAGCTAGCATCTCTGATCTCTACTTTGTCCACGACCTGAGTGCTTCTCCTCGCCTTGAGTTCTTTCCCTTATTTAAAAGTAAAGACCTTCCTATTGAGAACCTCAGCATCCCAGAAAGACAGAATTGGAAGAGTCCTTAGAACTTCCCTTCTTTAACAGCCTCATTTTTCAGGTGAGGAAACAGACCTTCAGGGGTCTGAAACTCAAGTCACTCAGTCGTGTCCGACTCTTTGCAACTCCATGGATGACAGCCCACCAGGCTCCTCTGTCCATGGGACTTTCCAGGCAAGAATACTGGGGTGGTTGCCATTTCCTTCTCCAGGAGATCTTCCCAACTCAGGGATTGAACCCAGGTCTCCCACATTGTAGGTAGACCCTTTACCGTCCGAGCCACCAGGGAAATTCAGGGGTAAAGTATCTTGAAATTGTTTTCAGCATTTTAGATCCATGTGTATGTGTTTAGTTTATGTGAGGATTAGAAGGGAAGAAGTAAAAAAGAATAGAAAGTTCTATAGAAAGCTGAGAGCAGAAAGATACACTGGAAACTGGGAAAACAATAGTATTTGAAATGAAGGTATTAATAAATTCCTGACGGTCTGTGTTGCCCTCACCACCTGGATCAAGGCAGTGATGAGAATATTAACACGCAGGGCTGGTGTTTGGTGTGGAATGCATTATATTTTTAGGGATGGAAAGGTTTTGGATAGCGTCTGGAAATCACTCGTCCTGCATAGTCCTAGTGCAGAGCAAGTGCTGAGTAAATATTAGTTGATTGATTCGAGTAGGATTATAACAAGTAGTCAGGCTTCAGAGTGTAAAGGCAACCTTGAAAACTGTGTGCAAAATCACCAGGCTGCCATTTCTGCCTTTGGTTTGCAGGTCTTCCTGACTGGCAGCACGCGGCATGAATGTCACTCACCCTTCTCTGGTCCCTGTACTAGTCTTAGAAGCTTCCCACTAATGAAGGGACTAACTCTCACCTGCAACAAATCCAGCTGAACTCGGTACCACAATCATGACATTCTGAGAGCGTCCTCCTTATTCACTGCTGGAAAATGGAACTTGAAGGGGTTAGGAAGGAGGGGAACGTTACGTCTTGTAGGTCTGATGTCTAGTTTTTGTTTAGCCACAGCAACTAGTAGTAACAGTACTTTACAGCTTGAAGAACAATGTCACATCCATTTTCTCATTCAATTATCTCAATAACCCTGTCAAGCCTGGGCTCTTCAGAACAAGTGTCAGGCCGTCATCCATACCCTGGTCCCTGCCTGTTTCTTTTTTTTCACTGGTTCTTGGGTTCTTCCAGCCCCCGCCACCCAGTGAGGTTTCCATGGCACCGTGCATGATTTATTGGATGAATAAACACAGGTCCTTTCCTGGGTGCTTCTTCTGGATCAGTGCACCCTTGGGCAGAGCTGGCCCAGGGGCCCCAGAGCCCTCACTTTCCTCAGGAGATGTTCTGTGCTCAGAGACCATGACTCATAAGTGACAGGAAGTTCTTGGCATGCTCCCTGCACGCTGGAAGAAAATTAATGGCCCAGTCGTTGTGTCTGGGGACGAAGAAGGACACAGGCAATGACGAGAGTTCGTGGCTGGGAAACACCTGCTGCTGCCTGGGGAGCACAGGCACGAGGTTGGCAGAAGCGGCTAGTCCGACGCCGAGCTGCGGACCCGCAGACTCCGCATGCCCCTCCGCCTCACGTGCTCACGTCTCTCCAGCAGAGACAGATGCTCTGGACTTTTCTACATCCACGGAGCTCCTTACCTCAGCCAGCCCTCCTCAAAGCCTGCTGTGGGTTTCTTTCTTTCCTTTCCTCCTCCTCATATCAACAGTTCTCTTTCCTCCATGAAGCTTGCCTCAGCAGCATTGAGGAAAGTAGCTGCTTCCACACACTAAGCCTCACGTAACCTTACACAGGCCATTGTCTTAGGAGGTGGTTTCATCCATTTATTCACTTTCTCAAGCAACAAATATTTATTAAGAGCCCACCATGTGCTAGATCCTGGGATACAATGGGATACAATGAGCCATTGCAAGAAAGTGTTTCTAGAGGGCAGGACAATTAAATGAGCAATAACAATACAGCGTGAAAGGGGAGGGACTGTGTGCCTTAGAGCACATGGCAGAAACATCTAGTCGCCTATAGGAGGACTTGGGGCTTATTAATTCAGAAGGGAACATTCTGATGGTGGCATCTCAGGAAAAATACAACAGACCACCCGGGCAGAAGTTAGCACTTGGAGCTCTGGGTTCTCGTCCCAGCCTTGTTCCACACTAGCTGAATGGCATTAACACGTCAGCTTACTTCTTGACTTTGGGCATTGTTCTTGATGGTCTCTAAGGTCTCTTTGACTGGTAAAACATTTGGTGGTGCCTGGTTGATGTTTCTTTAGGAGGCTGACTTAAAAAAAATTTTTTTTCTCATTTTGTAACTTTCAGTTCAGTTCAGTTCAGTTCAGTCGATCAGTCATGTCCGACTCTTTTCGACCCCATGAATTGCAGCACGCCTCCATCACCATCTCCTGGAGTTCACTCAAACTCACGTCCATCGAGTCAGTGATGCCATCCAGCCATCTCATCCTCTGTCATCCCCTTCTCCTCCTGCCCCCAATCCCTCCCAGCATCAGAGTCTTTTCCAATGAGTCAACTCTTCGCATGAGGTGGCCAAAGTACTAGAGTTTCAGCTTTAGCATCATTGCTTCCAAGGAACACCCAGGGCTGATCGCCTTTAGAATGGACTGGTTGGATCTCCTTGCAGTCCAAGGGACTCTCAAGAGTCTTCTCCAACACCACAGTTCAAAAGCATCAATTCTTCGGCGCTCAGCTTTCTTCACAGTCCAACTCTCGAATCCATACATGACCACTGGGAAAATCCATAGCCTTTGTAACTTTAATGAGGGATAATTGACAAATATAACTGTATATATTTAAAGTATGCAACATTATGATTTTATATTCATTGTAGAATGATTACTAAGATCAAGAAAATTAACACATCTGTCGCCTCATATAGTTCACTTTATTGTGTGTGGTAGGAATGCTTGAGATCTAGTCTCAGCAACTTTCAAATATATAATACTATATTATATATTGTAGTCACTGAGCCATACATTAGATCCTGAGAACTTACTCTTTTTATAACTGGAAATTTGTACCCTTTGATCTACATCTCCCAATTTCCCCTTCTGCCTGACCCCTGGCTATAGCACACGTTCTCTATATCTGTGATATTAGTTGTTTTTTTCCTTTAGATCCCACATGCAAGTGATACTGCGCAGTACTTCTTCCCCTGTCTGACTTATTTCACTTAGAATAAACCACCCTCACCCCCAGCTCATCCATATTGTAGCAATTGCAGGGGCTCCTTCTTTTTTGTGGCTGAATAATATTCCATTGCTGGAGAAGGAAATGGCAACCCACTCCAGTACTCTTGCCTAGATCATTCTGTGGACAGAGGAGCCTGGTGGGCTGCTGTCCATGGGGTTGCACAGAGTTGGACACGACTGAAGCGACTTAGCATGCATGCATGCATTGGAGAAGGAAATGGCAACTCACTCCAGTATTCTTTCCTGGAGAATCCCAGGGACAGAGGAGCCTGGTGGGCTGCCGTCTATGGAGTCACACAGAGTTGGACACGACTGAATCGACTTCGCAGCAGCAGCAGCAGCAGCAATATTCCATTGCATATGTATATCACATTTTCTTTTGTTTGTTTGTTTTAATTTATTTATTTAATCAGAGGCTAATTACTTTATAATATTGTAGTGGTTTTTGCCATACATTGACATGAATCAGCCATGGGTGTACCTGTGTTCCCCATCCTGAAACCCCCCCCCACCTCCCTCCCCATCCCATCCCTCAGGGTCATCCCGGTGCACCAGCCCTGAGCACCCTGAGCAGGTTTGATGCAGTCTCATGCATCAAACCTGGACTGGTGATGTTTCACATATGATAATATACATGTTTCAATACTATTCTCTCAAATCATCCCACCCTTGCCTTTTCCCACAGAGTCCAAAAGTCTATTCTTTACATCTGTGTCTCTTTTTGCTGTCTAGCATATAGGGTCATTGTTACCATCTTTCTAAATTACATATATATGTGTTAATATACTGTATTGGTGTTTTCTTTCTGACTTACTTCACTCTGTATAATAGGCTCCAGTTTCATTCACCTCATTAGAACTGATTCAAATGCATTCTTTTTAATAGCTGAGTAATATTTCATTGTGTATATGTACCACATCTTTCTTATCTATTGGTCTGCCGATGGGCATCTAGGTTGGTTCTATGTCCTGGGTATTGTAAACAGTGCTGTGATGAACATTGGGGTACACATGTCTCTTTCCCTTCTGGTTTCCTCAGTGTGTATACCCAGCAGTGGGATTGCTGGGTCATATGGCAGTTCTATTTCCAGTTTTTTAAGGAATCTCCACACTGTTCTCCATAGTGGCTGTACTAGTTTGCATTCCCACCAACAGGGTAAGAAGATTCCCTTTTCTCTGCACCCTCTCCAGCATTGATTGTTTGTAGACTTTTTGATAGCAGCCATTCTGACCTGCGTGAGATGGTACCTCATTGTGCTTTTGATTTGCATTTCTCTGATAATGAGTGATGTTGAGCATATTTTCATGTGTTTGTTAGCCATCTGTAGGTCTTCTTTGGAGAAATGTCTATTTAGTTCTTTGGCCCATTTTTTGATTGGGTCATTTATTTTTCTGAAATTGAGCTGCATGAGCTGCTTGTGTATTTTTGAGATTAATTCTTTGTCAGTTGCTTCTTTTGCTATTATTTTCTCCCATTCTGAAGGCTGTCTTTTCACCTTGCTTATTGTTTCCTTTGTTGTACAAAAGCTTTTAAGTTTAATTAGGTCCCATTTGTTTATTTTTGCTTTTATTTCCATTACTTTGGGAGGTGGGTCAGAGGATCTTGCCGTGATTTATGTTAGAGAGTGTTTTATCTACGTTGTGTTTTCATTTTCATTCATTTCTGTGCATATTTTGATTTCTTTTTTTATTTGTTGGTTATTCAGAAGTGTGTTGTTTAGCCTCCATATGTTTGTATTTTTAATAGTTTTTTTCCCCCATAAGAAAGTGAAAGTCAAGTCGCTCGGTTGTGTCCTACTCTTTGTGACCCCATGGACTGCAGCCTACCAGGCTCCTCTGTTCATTGGATTTTCCAGACAAGAGTACTGGAGTGGGTTGCCATTTCCTTCTCCAGGGGATTTTCCTGACCCAGGAATTGAACCCGGGTTTCCTGCATTGCAGGCAGATGCTTTATTGTCTGAGACACCAGGGAAGTGTTGTAAGAACTCAATAAATAACAGCAACCATCAACATTAAAGCTAAGCTTGCATGTTGCTCTTCTGTCTTCTAGACCCAGCAAAGACTCCCCAACCTTGAGGTGGACGTGGAGAGTGGATCTAACACTGCCACCTTCATATCAACCCTATTAACTGCAAGTATCGAAGGATCCACTGTAATAAAGCTTATACAATAAGTACATTTAATATCTTACAGAACAAGATATCTGGAGTTGGTGGTTCCAGGGCTGGCTATTAAAGCTGGATGGAGTTAGCCATTACCTGTTCTCCTCCATCTGCCCTCTTAGAGTCCTTGGTCACTGACTTGTTCGTGAGCCTGTCTTTCCGGAGTGAGAAAATGGTTGCTGCTGCCTTAGGCTCTGAGTGTGGAGGGTCACCTGAATGAAGAAGAGGACATTTCCTCCCATGGGTCACTATTTATTTGGAAGGAAACCCTCTCCCCTGAAGCTATTTGACCACTGCTTCCCACCGCAGGATGCCCCTGAATTCTGGCCAGAACTGTGTCACGGGCCAGTGCTTGACCTCCAAGGGAGGTGGTGCTGGTATCGGGAAACTTCAGTGGTGGTCCTGAGGTAGGAGCGGAGTTGTCTGGGGCCCATCTGCACCAGTCACCTCATAAGCCTCAGGTGGCTTCTGCCCAGTTCTCTCACGTCAGCATCCCAGCCACATTCCTCCATGTGTCTTCCACAACAAGTCTTTCTTTTTAATGTAAAATGTATTAAATTAATACCATCCAGGAGAATTGACGTTTTGGGAAGACATGTCTGGTGTACTGTAGCTTCCATGTCAGTAGGTCCATGTACCCTACCTAGTTTGAGAAATCCAGAGTTAACACATACATTGCAGCATTCACTGAAAAGCTTTTTGAGAAACAGAGGGACTCCAACAAAATGCTGCAAACCCCTAGATTTTGGCTTCCAAGCTCCTTGGTTGGAGATGGCGGTAGAAGGCGTGGAATGGCGGCGGGGCGGGGCTTGATCAGGATCGAGAGGGTGGCTGGGCTTGGTCAGCGCTTGACTGGGGTGGGATTTGTGGTGAACCACCAGCCCCTGCCCCAGCTGACGAACAGAGATGATTCCTCTCGAGTAATCTTCTGGGAAAGGAAACTCTGAACGCTGACGCCAACTTGGTAGCCCTCTGATGATAGTCAGCTCAGTTCAGTTCAGTCGCTCAGTCCTATCCGACTCTTTGCGACCCCATGAACTGCAGCACGCCAGGCTTCCCTGTCCATCACCAACTCCCGGAGTTCACTCAAACTCATGTCCATTGAGTCGGTGATGCCATCCAACCATCTCATCCTCTGTTGTCCCCTTCTCCTCCTGCCCTCAATCTTTCCCAGCATCAGGGTCTTTTCAAATGAGTCAGCTCTTCACATCAGGTGGCCAAAGTATTGGAGTTTCAGCTTCAGCATCAGTCCTTCCAATGAACACCCAGGACTGATTTCCTTTAGGATGGACTGGTTGGATCTCCTTGCAGTCCAAGGGACTCTCAAGAGTCTTCTCCAACACAAATCAGTTTTCTCACCGAGCCTATCCCATCCCCCAAGCTCTGTACCAAGCACTCATCACGAACTTAATCCTCACAACAGCTGTCTGAGTTAATATTAATATTCTTTTCTCATTTCATGTAAGGAGGAATTTCGAAGCTGAGGTAAGCAGACCCAGGTCATTCAGCTCATAAGTGGCAGAGCCGGATCTGGACCCCGGGTCTGACCCGAGGGCCCCCTGAGCCTCAGTGAGTTTCTTCATGTGGGAAGACCACCACGCACTAAGCCCAATGTAGTCGTTTTTTGCTTCTGTTCCCACAGGCAACACAGACACACTGGGACAGTCTGTGGTCTCACTCTGGTTTCACAAAACAGGGACGAGGCCTTGTTTAAGGTTTTTCTCGTTTGGGAGTGTGGGAGACAGGCACCGCGCCCTCCCTCCCTGCCCCCACTCCACCAGCGCTGTGTCTGCAGCGGCCCTCCTCTCACCAACCCTCAGGGGGAAGGCAGGAGATGGGATGCTCCAACTCTGCAGCTCTTCAAGGGAAAACCACAGGCTGGGGCTGCCACCCGCCCCCTCATCAATCCATCTTGTAGCATCTATTACTACTGCTTTTCTGCTCCTTGACTTTTAAAAGAAAGGGTATTTCCAGGTAGCTGAGGAGTGAAGACTTATCAGAGGGTTGGAGGGAGCCAGCTCTTCTCGAAGTGCCCCTGGCGAGTTGTGGGCAGGGTGAGGGCCTGGGATGCAGCCCCCAGATTTTGCTGGAGCCTGAGGGCAACCACTCAGAGGCCTGGCCCTGGGGTGGGGGTGGGCACGTCTGGGAAGGCCTGTTTGTTCTTTGCTGACCAGAGAAGGCTGCAGTGCACATCTGGATCAAATCAGCTGTCAGGAGGTTGCTAAACACTAAAGTGCCCACAGAAGATGTCGTCAGCTTGCCAGCTCAGAGACAGGTTGGAGGTATGTATGTTTTGCCACCTTGGGGCATGGCATTGAATCAGAAGGGTTTTTTTTTTTTTTTATTCCACAGATTGCCTGGAAGTTGGCTTTCCAGGGGATAACATTGTTTGGACTTTGAATCAACTGGTTCTTTTCAAACAAACTCCTCCTCATGGCCAAGATTTCTCTCCTTCTGCCAAGGGAACAACTCCCTCAGGGTTCCTGACAGGTCCCTCTGTAAGTGCTGGAGATGAGTCATGGGGGAGGGGGTCTGGCTCCAGGGCTGAGGGCTGGGGGTGGGGTGCTGGAGCTGGGCCGGCAGCTCTCAGGTCACAGGCCTGGCTTCACCCGCCATTCTACTGAGAAAGGCCTCTGTCTTGCTTTTCTGAGCCACACTTTTGTGTAGCTGAGAGGGGCCTAATTGCCTAGGAATGTGACATTTTTCAGTTGCTTCGGGCTGGATAAGCTTCTTGTCCGTGGAGTCATACAAGGTAGAACACTGCCTGCTGCGGGGATACTGAGAAGGAGAAGGCAGAATCCCTGCCTTCTAGAATGGAATACTCCAGTTGGAAAGATAAGACAGACATCTTCAGTGAAATGATAAGACTCAAATGACAGAGCGAGCGTCATCCTGGGTTGGGACACGGCTAACTGAGGAGACGCCAGTGACTTTAGAAGGGGAGCTGAACTTCCTGTGGTTGTGAGAAGGAAGAAGGTGGGATGAGGGGAGGGGTGGGAGAGCTTCCGCAAAAGGATCTACCGGGCTGGACTTGAAAGACTTAGTGCAATTTAGACAATTAGTTATAGTAATAGGGCTTCCTAGGTGGCACAGTGGTAAATAATTCACCTGCCAATGCCGGAGACGCAAAAGATGCAAGTTCAATCCCTGGGTCCGGGAGATGCGCTGCAGGAGGAAATAGCAACCGCTCCAGTATTCTTGCCTGGAAAATTCCATGGACAGAGGATCCGGGCAGTTACAGTCCATGGGGTCACAAAGAGTCAGACACAACTGAGCGCATGTGTATGTGGGTTCGTGCGCGTGCGCGCGTGCACACACACACACACACACACTACTTTTTCTACTTTACAGATGAGAAAATTATTTCAGAGAAATTAAGAAACATGTCCAAAGTCACCCAACTGGTAAGAAGGGAATCTAGAATTTGAACAGAAGTGAGTCTTGTTCCAAAGTCTATTTTTATCTTCTGGTGGCTGTTGGGAGACAACTCTCCATGTGACTCTTGTATTTCTGTTGTCTTGTGAGTAAACTGACTGCTCTTTGTTCTCTGTTATCTTTTTTAAGATGTTTGCACTGCAGTCAGTCTTGGAAGATAACAGCAATATCTTCTTTCAAAACAAGGAGCAGGCATGCTCACTGGTCGTTACACAAAATTCAGGTTCCCTAAGCCCTGCATTCCTCTCCTTTAGTGAAAAACACCGTGAGAGCAATGGTTCACGGGTCCTCTTCATGCTGTGCTGTGGGGGCTGGAGTTTTGGAAACTGGTGCTGAATGTGCTGATGTGCAGTATGCTAGCTGCCCCGTGAGTAGTCAGCCCTTGGTCTCTGACCCAGGAGTCTCGTGGCTTCTTCTGGCATCCATGAAACTGAGTGATTCAGTTGTTAGCTTGCAAGTGGGGCAAATCTCAGACCCTTCATAGTTTTTGACAGTGGTGTGTGTGTGTGTGTGTATGTTCCTGCCCTTGGAGCCTGACGTGGGGAAAAGGAAGGCCCTGGGTGAGGAGTGAAACTTTTCAGGTCAAGCTGTGGAGGCAGGAAACGGAAGCCTTTCATTGAGGATCAGTGTGTCTGTGGGTTTGTGCTTGGATGTTTGTGTGAGGGAGAGGTGGAAGGCAAAGATGAAGGAATAAATTATAGATAGCTTCTGAAATCCCTACAAATGGAAGACAAGAGGATTATGAGGATAGAGTGCCAGAAATATGATTGGCACCTGTGAATATTTCTCCAGTATTGCCTAGAAAGACATTTTAATGTGGCCCAGCAGCAGTCGCTGACGGCACACTGGGAGTATGGTACAAGGAGGGCCCACACCTGGTCCTGCCGTGTTTGTCTGCCTCGTGGTTTGTGGACCAACTGTGGCCCTGCTTTTCCTACCTGCTTCCCCATTTCTCCTCCCCAGGGGGATCTGGGCTTCAGTTGAAAGCACTGAAGAAGCAGCCTCAGCTCCCCAGTGGCTGGTGCAGAGCTGGTGTTTGATATACAGGGCTTTGCTGTCTGGACTCGTTGGTTGCCTGAACTGTAGCTAAGGATGGTAGCCTGCCTGGCACCCTCCCCTCTGTCAGCCAGCGTGTACCCTGCTCATCTGACTCCTGCTTTTAGCCTTCCACTTCCTTGTTTACAGGCTCAGTCGGGCCCCAGCTGTTCTCTTTGCCTGCCCAGTTTGGGCTGTAACCTGCCAAGCTCCACCTACCGATATTGGGATGGATGGTGGCAAAGATGGCATATGGCCTTCCAGTAAGAGTGGAAAACAGCGAGGGCTATCTGTACAGCATTCCCCACAGCAGAGCCTCCACCTAGGATGATGTCTGCTCTTTTCCTTTTTCCCTGGTTTGTGGATGCATTCCTTCCTGCCCCTGCCCTACTTGTGCCATAATGCTTTCCCTGGGTATGGAGACACACTTGGGCTCTCAGCTGATGGTGAACTTGGCTCACAAGCTGCGCTGGGACCTGGACCTGTGGAAGGGCTGGGTGTAGACAGAGCAGCTGTCAGGACTCTGGGTGCATCTCCTTGGTCTTCACCATCTCCACGAATGCCAGGCCTACTTCCAAATGCCAATACTGAGTCTCTTTACACAAGGACTTGCTTTGCTGTCAAGGCCCTCTTCTTCCAAGTGCCAGGCAGGCTAGAAATGCCAGGGCATGAATGCCTTCAGGAAACAGAGAGAAAAAAAGTGAAAAAAAATGAACTGAGTCTCACTGAGTTATAGTACAACTCAAATGGTCTATTGTTGTTCAGTTGCTAAGTTGCGTCTGACTCTTTACGACCCATGGACTGCAGCATGCCAGGCCTCTCTGTCCTTCACTATCTCTCAGAGTTTGTTCAAACTCATGTCCATTGAGTTGGTGACGCCATCCAACCATGTTGTCCTCTGTTGTCCCTTCTTCTCCTGCCTTCAATCTTTCCCAGCATCGGGGTCTTTTCCAATAAGTTGGCTCTTCACGTCAGGTGGTCAAAGTATTGGAGCTTTGGCTTCAGCATCAGTCCTTCCAATGGATAGTCAAGATTAATTGCCTTTAGGATTGACCAGTCTGATCTCCTTGCTGTCCAAGGGACTCACGAATCTTCTCCAGCACCACAGTTTGAAAGCATCAATTCTTTGGTTCTCAGCTTTCTTTATGGTCCAACTCTCACATCTGTACATGACTACTGAAAAAACCGTAGCTTTGACTATATGGACCTTTGTTAGCAAAGTGATGTCTCTGCTTTTTAATGCACTGTCTAGGTTGGTCATACCTTTTCTTCCAAGGAGCAAGCATCTTTTAATTTCATGGCCACAGTCACCATCTACAGTGATTTTTGGAGCCCAAGAAAATAAAATCTGCCACTGTTCCCATTATTTCCCCATCTATTTGCCTTGAAGTGATGGGACCAGATGCCATAATCTTAGTTTTTTGAATGTTGAGTTTTAAGCCAGTTTTCACTCTCCTCTTTCACCATCATCAAGAGGCTCTTTAGTTACTTTTTGCTTTCTGCCATAAGGGTGGTATCATTTGCATATCTGAAGTAGTTGATATTTCTCCTGGCAATCTTGATTCCAGCTTGTAATTCATCCAGCCTGACATTTTGCATGATGTACTCTGCACATAAGTTAAATAAGCAGGGTGACAATATTCAGTCTTGATGTACTCCTTTCCCAATTTTTAACCAGTCCATTTTTCCATGTCCAGTTCTAACTGTTGTTTCTTGACCTGCATACAGGTTTCTAAGGAGACCAGTAGGGTGGTCTGGTATGCTCATCTCTTTAAGAATTCTCCACAGTTTGTTGTGATCCACACAGTCTAAGGCTTTGGTGTAGTCAATAAAGCAGAAGTAGATGTTTTTCTGGAATTCTCTTGCTTTTTCTATGATCCAACAGATGTTGGCAATTTGATCTCTGGTTCTTCTGCCTTTTCTAAATCCAGCTTTTACATCTGGAAATTCTCAATAATATACGTGTAACTGGAGTCCCTGAATGAGGATGGGGCAACATAATATTTATAGAAATGGCTGTATCCTATTTCATTGTATTAATGAACTTTATTTAATTATTCCTTATTGTTGGTATTTAGGTTGTTTTCAATACCATTAGAAGTAACATTTTAATGAACACTCTTGTTCATATGTCTTTTAGTGTATTTCCATTTCCTTGGGATAAATGCCTACAAGTGTGTATGTTGGGCCACAGAATATAAACATTTTAAAGGCTTTTAAAACTTTACTCTTCAGAAACATTGACCCCATTTACCCTCCCATAAGGAGCCTGGAAGGCAGTGGCACACACTCCAGTGCTCTTGCCTGGAGAATCCCATGGACGGAGGAGCCTGGTGGGCTGCAGTCCGTGGGGTCGCTAAGAGTCAGACACGACTGAGCGTCTTCACTCTCACTTTTCACTTTCACGCATTGGAGAAGGAAATGGCAACCCACTCCAGTGTTCTTACCTGGAGAATCCCAGGGACGGGGAGCCTGGTGGGCTGCTGTCTATGGGGTCGCACAGAGTCGGACACGACTGAAGCGACTTAGCAGCAGCAGCAGTAGCAGCAGCAAGGAGCCTGGAAAGTTCGTGTTACCTTATACCTACACACACATCGGCTGAACTGTGCCGGTTTGATAGACAGAGTGGTGTTTTTATTGTTGCAAGGTTGCATTACTTTGGTTGTTACTGAAGTTGAACAGTGTTTTTATTTTCCATTTACAGAGCTGTCTGCTCGTGTCCATTGCCCACTTGAACATTGTGTTATCCATTTTTTTTCTCACCGATATGTAATTTTTCTTTATAGATTAACTTTCTTCTGTCATCTTTCAACTTTTCCTATTTGTCATTGGCATTTTGGGTCAGTTGCCATTGTGTTTTATGCTAGTCATCTTTTTGACTGATAGTGCCAAAATATGTTGATGTTTTCCAACCCATAGTTCACCTATCTGTTGTCATATGCTATCACTAATGTCAGAGGTAATGAGGATAAAAGACCTTTGTTCAGTAATGACTTGGGCAAGAAGCATGCATTCATGGCTGCTGTGCAAAGTGTGCTTATCCAAGGATGCCAGAGTCCCCCCCTCCTTCCCTCAGTGGGTGTCAGCATCAACCTTGGGATACTTTCTTATCATTCTCAGAAAGATGTTTTAGTGTTTTCCAGAGAACAGAACCCATAGGATCTGTATGTGTGCAGTCATGGAGACTAATGAGTCCAGGCTGTAAGGTGGGCTAGCAGGGTAGAGACCCAGGGAAAGCTGATGTTCCAGTTTGAAGGCCGGCAGAGAGAGCTGATGTTGCAGAGGAAGTCTGAGGGCAGTCTGCTGGAGAATCCTCTCTTACTCAGGGGAAGTTTGGTCTTTTGTTTTTTCAGTTGCCTTCAACTGATTGAATGAGGCCCATTCATGGTATAGAGGGCAATCTGCTCTACTCTAGTGATTAAAATTGTAATCTAATCTATTGTTACAGTCTACCCATCTAAATGTTAATTTCATTCATAAAACACTCTTACAGAAACACCTGGAATAATGTTTGACTAAATATCTGGGAAATGCTGCCATCTATATCTCATAACTATATCTATCTGATCTAGAGATAACTGCTTTTATTTGTCGCTATATTTCCAGTACTTAGCACAGGTGGTGAGTGACAGGTATTGGATGAATGAATGACTGACTGAAGATGGACTGAAGATGCTCAGACACTGGGTACCAGAATTAGGATCAGAATTTACTTTCTCTGGAATTCAAGCCCTATGTGCCCCCTTCCCGATGCATCGACTTCTGGGTTTACAGAGGCATTTATAAAGGTCAGTCTTTCTGGAAGATTCTCCAGCCGTAGGGCTGACTCCTTCCTCAACTGGCTCCTGATACCAGTCAGGCTCTGCCTCTACTGTCTCAAGGCCCTTTACAAAGTCAAGCAGAATTATCCCTTAAACAATCTCTTCCTTTAAAAACCTCTGAATAATTAACAATGGAGAGGCTACTACTGGGGAAGAATAGAACTCTTTGAGGGCTGTGCTTTCACTTGCCTGTCCTGAAGCCTCATAGAGTAGAGAATGCCAGAAGAATATTGCCAAGACCTGGGACTGAAGTCAAGGTAATTAAATAAAATCTCAGACTCTTCCTGAGGAGTAAACATAACTTTTCATAAGAACTAATTGTTAGGAAATCTATAGGTACTTTTCAGATTTAAGAGGCTGATTCATGTTAGCTGGTGTTATTCTCCTTAAGTGCTCCTCTTTAAACATATTGACTGTTCTTACTTAGGTCTCTCTTGCCTCCCATTTTTTTCTTCTTTGTGAAAGTTATGGTCGATTCAAGTTACTAAGATTTTACCAAGAATGAATAGTAGGCCCTTTGTGGAAACATGAAATGAACGTTGTGGCTTCACCCTCAATAAAATGAGGATAATAGCAGACAACTTAAAATGTTCCAGGCAGTGTGTTAAACATTTTATATGCATTATTTAGCTCCCTTCTCACAATGACCCTAGGAAGTAGAAGGGTCATTTATTTATCATTTTTATTGTTTCCACTTTACAGATGGGAAAACTGGGAACAGAGTTCCAATATCTTGTCTTGGTTGAAAAGTCAGGATTCAAACCCACATTCTTCTGGCCTCAAAGCCTGAGGTCTAGGTCATTGGATTGTATTTCTTCTCATGATCCACTAGGTGATTTATACAAAAGAATTCTTAGCTACTAAATCTTAGGACACAAAAAAGCCATATAAAATTATTAAAATAAATTAACACTTCAATATAAAACTGTTAATAATGGATAAATCTTAACAATCATGCATGGATATAGGTATAGAAGATTTTGACTTTTGTTTTCAATTATTAGTATTTTTGGAGTTGATCAGGCTCACAACTTTTTCTTTTCAAATAGTCTAGAAGGGTACAAGATGAAGAAGAAAACTCTTCTACCTTTATTGCATATTTGCTCTATTATTTAAGAATATTTAATTTAGATATAGATGAAAAGAAAACAAGTAGAATGGATGAAACTTCTCTCTAGAAGGGTAGTTACAGATAGTGTGTAAACAAGTAGTTTGTAAGATCCCCAGAACTTATTCCTCTTACAACTGGGAGTCTGTCCCCTTTGATCAGCATTTCTATCTCCCCCATTTTTCAGTCTTTGATATACCTGGAATTTATTTTAGTGTAGGGGTGAGAAAGCTTCCAGCTTTGTTTTCCTCCAAATGATTTGCCAGTGTTCCCAAATTCATTGAATAATCTACCTTCCTCTATTGCTTTGCAATGATCCCTTTGTCATATATAAAAACTCTATATGTGTTTGGATCTCTTTTGCATTGGTATGTCTCTCTGTTCTTGTGTTGATCCAAACTGTCAATTACTGTAGCTTTCTATTTCTGTTATTTAAAAAATGTATGATAGAGCAATCCTTCCCATTCCACTGGGAATTATTCTTTTTAAAATGTTATTTTTTTTTTAATGTTTATTTTTAAACATTTTTAAACATTTAAAAAAATGTTATTCTTTTAAAAATGTTTTTTCATGGCCTATCTCACATGTTTATATTCCATATGAAACTCATGCTTTTCCCCCTTAGAATCAATTTGTCTAGTCCCCCCTAAAATCTTACTAGTTTTTTAGAAGTTGAAGTCAGATTAAATTTTGAGATAATTGAGCAATTCTGAGATAATTTAAATATACGTTTAGACATAACTGAGTTGATATTTTATTACTCTTGTCGTGCCTTGTTTAATATTAAAGTATAGTAATCCTATTTATTTGAATCTTATTTTGCATATCTTCACAGAAACTTAAAGTTTTTTCATGTAGGTCTGCACATTTCCTATATGATTCCCAAACATATTGTCTATTATGTGCTTTGATTAACAGAAAGATATTCCTTTGTTATGTTCTTGAATTGGTGGGGGTTTAAAAGCAAAGAAGCCAAAGCATAGGCTTTTGTGCCTTACTGCCTGATTTAAATCTGATCTTTAGCTTTGTGAATTAATGCAAGTTATTGAAGCTCTCTATGTGCCACAGTTTCCTTTCTCACAGAATGTGGATAATAATAATAGTGCCTACTTGAGGGAATTGTTTAGAAGATTAAGCAATTTATTTTTGAAGAGTTCTTTGAAAAGTGCCTGCCACATAGCAAGCACTTGAGATGTTAATTATGTTGCAGAGCTATTGATTTCTACCAGTTAATTTCACAATTAACCACTTTACTGAATTTTCTTATTTTTTCTAACAGTTCTTTGGAGAATCCTCTGGGTAATCAGGGTGTACTGTCATTTTATCCATCAGTTTCAGAAGGTATCTCTTAGTTCCCTCCCTGAGTAAGATGAGGAAATTAGTGCTCAATGCGCTTCCCTCCATACCTCCTTCTTCGCCCCTTCTCAGCCGCATTAGGTATGCTATTACCTCTCATCATTATGCTATGTTCTATAAATGTAATTAATAGATGTAATTACATTATTTATTTATAAATATTATTTATAATTTATTTATAAATGTAATAAATGTAATGTAATTTTGTACATTCTTTGATACATAAATGTAAATGATTCTTAATCTGGGGCCTTGGAGAACAGGGCAGTGGCAAGGACAGCGGCTGTGAAATCGTTTTTCATTTTCTCTGAATCCTCACATAAAAGCAGTCAGAACTGCTGGATAATAAAGTTACCTAACCTATGGGTAACGTTTACAACACAGCTAGGTTATAAGGAAACTCCAGAACCCTGCAAACACACACAAACCACTAATAATCTCAGAAACTGGATTGTATCAGTATCTGCACAGGATAAAGGACAGAGATGCAACTGGCCATCTTCCAGGCCCGGACCAGGAGAAATCCAACAGATATTCACTGACAAGCATGGAAGCCACTTCGAGAAAAGAACCAAATGTGAGAAGACTTTTACCGTCCGTCCTGGGCTTCCCAGGTGTTGCTAGTGGTAAAGAGCCCACCTGCCAATGCAGGAGACGTAAGAGATGCAGGTTTGATCCCTGGGTCGGGAAGATCTCCTGGAGAAGGGAATGGCAACTCACTCAGTATTCTTGCCTGGAGAATCCCATGGACTGAGGAGCCTCGCGGGCTACAGTCCATGGGGCTTCAAAGAGTCGGACATGATTGAAGCAACTTAGCATGCAGCATGCACTGGAGGGAGGCAAGGGGATCATGGTAAGATATGAAGCAGGTGGACCAGCCAGAGCTCCCTTCCAGCAGTTTATTGTGATAAGGAATATAGAGAGGAAGGAAAGAGAAGGACCAAGAAAAAATGAGAGAAGAGAGCAAAATCTTATAAATAAGGCATTTCATTTTTGAAACATCCCCACTTTCTAAAAAAAAAAGGAAAAGAAACCCCACCATCACCAGCATTAATAACAAAACAACAATTGTTGATGTAACACAGAATGGAAACTCCGTGATGTTGGAAAAGCCATGCTAATTTTTCTTTCTGAAAGTCCGGGACAATAAACTTCCCATAAAAATAAAGACCAGAAGGGACTTCCCCGGGGTCCAGTGGCTAAGACTCTGTGTTCCCACTGCAGGGGGCCCAGGTTTAATCTCTGGTCATGGAACTAGACCATGTATGTTGCAACTAAGAGTTTGCATGCCACAACTGAAGATCCTGCATGCCGCAATGAAGACTGAAGATTCTGCATGCTGCAACTAAGACCTGGCACAGCCAAATAAATCCATAAATATTAAAAAAGAACAGAAAATTATTGAAGTCAAATCTCTTAAAACTTATTATAAGAAAAAAAAGTAAGAAGCAGAATGATATCCCTACAATGAATGCATGCCAAGAATACTCGTCTACAAATTAAAAGGGTACTGTACTCTTCTATTTCAAAATGAGCCAAAACAGATTAGTAAGATAATACCAGACGTGAAAGAAAAACACAAATCAGAAATAGAAAATTCAGAAGTGAGGTGACACAGAGGCAAAATGAGGATACAGAAGAATATATTCCAAAGAAAGAACAAGACAAAGCCCTAGTATTAGAACTAGAAGAGTGGATACAGTCTTTGCTAGAAATAAAGAATTCAAGATAATGATCAAAAAGATTCTCAAAAAACTCAGGAGAAGAATGGATAAACATAGTGATAAGTTTAACAAAGAGTTAGGAAATACAAACAAGAACCAAGCAGAGTTGAAGAGTACAAAAACTGAAATTAAAACATATACTAGAAGGAATTAACAGTATATTAAATGATATATGTGAACTGGAAGACAGAGTAGTGGAAATCACCCTCATTGATCAGAAAAAAGAAAAATAGAATTAAAAATAAAGTGAGGATGATTTAAGAGACCTCTGAGACAACATCAAGCATACTAACATCCACATTATACGGTTTCAGAAGGAAAAGAGAGAGAATAAAGGACAGACAACTTATTTGAAGAAATAATTGGCTGACAACTTTCCTAACCTCAGAAATGAAACAGACATCCAGATCCAGGAAGCACAAAAAGTCCCAAATAAAATGAATCCCAAAGAAGTCTCTGTGTGTGTGTGTGTCAGTTGCTCAATCATGTCTGACTCCTTGCAACCCTATGGACTGTGGCCCACCAGGCTCCTCTGTCCATGGGATTCTCCAGGCAAGAATACTAGAGTGGGTTGCCATGCCCTCCTCCAGGGGATCTTCCTGACCCAGGGCTCAAACTGAGTCTCTGACATCTCCTGCGTTGGTAGGCAGGTTCTTTACCACTAGTGCCATCTGGGAAGCCCAAAGGAGTCCATACCAAGACATATTATAACTGAAATGTCAAAATTTAGAGAGACTATTACAAGCAGCAAGGGAAAAGCAACTAGTTGTGTACAAGGGAACTCCCATAAGACAATCAGCTGACTTTTCAGCAGAAATTTTGCAGGCCAGAAGGGAGTGGCACAATACATTCAAAGTAATGAAAGAACAAAACCCACTACCAAGAATATTCAATCCAGCAAGGCTCTCATTTATTTGAAAGAGATACAGTTTTACAGATAAGCAAAAGCTGAAAGCATTCAGCACCACCAAACCAGCTTTACAAGAGAGGTTAATGGGACTTATGTAAATAGGAAAGAAAAGACCACAACTAGAAATATGAAAATTGCAAAGGGAAAAGTCTGGTAAAGGCAAACTTTAGGTAAAGGTGGTAGATCAACCACTTACAAATCTAATAGGAAAGTTAAAAGTAGTAAAACCATCTATATCATGATAAATAGTTAAGGGATACACACACACAAAATGTAAAACATGACGTCAAAAAATAAATGTGAGTGCAAGGGGAATAGTACAACACATTTAAACTTAAGAAAGCAGCAATTTAAAATAATTTGATACACACACATAAACATATCCACAAACCAAAAACCTATGATACATACACACACACACAAAAGAGAAAGGAATTCAAACAATATTAAAGATAGTCATCAAGTCACAACAGAAGAGAGCAAAAGAAGATAGGAATAAAAAGGAACTACAAAAACAATCAGAAAACAATTAACAAAATGGCAATAAATACATACCCACCAATAATTACTTTAAATGTAAATGGACTAAATGCTCCAAGTGAAATAATATAGTGACTGCTTACAGGAGACTGACTTCATATCTAAAGACACACAGACTAAAGTGTGAAAGTGAAAGTGAAAAGTGAAAATGAAGTTGCTCAGTCGTGTCCAACTCTTTGCTACCCCATGGACTGTAGCCTGCCAGGCTCCTCAGTCCATGGGATTTTTCAAGCAAGGATACTGGGGTGGGTTGCCATTTCCTTGGCCAGGGGATCTTCCTAACCCAGGGATTGAACCTGGGTCTCCCACACTGCAGGCAGACTCTTTACCATCTGAGCCACCAGGGAAGCCCCTGACTAAAGTATGGGGACAGAAAAACATATTCTCTGCAAGCAGAAATAAAAAGAAAGCTGAGATAGTAATACTTATATCAGAAAAAATAGACTTTCAATCAAAGACTGTCACAAGAGACGAGGAAGGACATCACATTGTGATCAAAGGATCAATCCAACAAGAAGATATAACAACTGTTAATATATATTCACCCAACATCAGTTCAGTTCAGTCACTCAGTTGTGTCCGACTCTTTGCGACCCCATGAATCGCACATGCCTGGCCTCCCCGTCCATCACCAACTCCCGAAGTTCACCCAGACTCACGTCCATCGAGTCAGTGATGCCATCCAGCCATCTCATCCTCTGTCATCCCCTTCTCCTCCTGCCCCCAATCCCTCCCAGCATCAGAGTCTTTTCCAATGAGTCAACTCTTCGCATGAGGTGGCCAAAGTACTGGAGGTTCAGCTTTAGCATCATTCCTTCCAAAGAAATCCCAGGGCTGATCTCCTTCAGAATGGACTGGTTGGATCTCCTTGCAGTCCAAGGGACTCTCAAGAATCTTCTCCAACACCACAGTTCAAAAGCATCAATTCTTCGGTGCTCAGCCTTCTTCACAGTCCAACTCTCACATCCATACTTGACCACAGGAAAAACCATAGCCTTGACTAGACAGACCATTGTTGGCAAAGTAATGTCTCTGCTTTTGAATATGCTATCTAGGTTGGTCATAACTTTCCTTCCAAGGAGTAAGCATCTTTTAATTTCATGGCTGCAGTCACCATCTGCAGTGATTTTGGAGCCCCCCAAAATAAAGTCTGACACGGTTTCCACTGTTTCCCCATCTATTTCCCATGAAGTGATGGGACCGGATGCCATGATCTTTGTTTTCTGAATGTTGAGCTTTAAGGCAACTTTTCCACTCTCCACTTTTACTTTCATCAAGAGGCTTTTTAGTTCCTCTTCACTTTCTGCCATAAGGGTGGTGTCATCTGCATATCTGAGGTTATTGATATTTCTCCTAGCAGTCTTGATTCCAGCTTGTGTTTCTTCCAGTCCAGCATTTCTCATGATGTACTCTGCATATAAGTTAAATAAGCAGGGTGACAATATACAGCCTTGACGTACTCCTTTTCCTATTTGGAACCAGTCTATTGTTCCATGTCCAGTTCTAACTGTTGCTTCCCGACCTGCATACACATTTCTCAAGAGGCAGATCAGGTGGTCTGATATCCCCATCTCTTGAAGAATTTTCCACAGTTTATTGTGATCCACACAGTCAAAGGCTTTGGCATAGTCACCCAACATAGGAGCATCTAAATACCTGTGGGAGGAATTAACAAACATAAAGGAAAGAATTGATGGTAACACAATAATAAGGGATTTACAACACCCCACTTATATCAATGGGCAGATTGTCCAAGTGGAAAATCAATAGGAAAATATTGGCCTTATATATATCGGATGAACTTTTAACAGACACATAGAGAGCATTCTGTCTAAAAACAGAAGAATAGGGAATTCCCTGGTGGTCCAATGGTTAGGACTCCATACTTTCACTGTCAAAGGTTCAGGTTCGATCAATGTCAGGAAACTAAGATCCTGAAAGCCATGCAGTGCAGCCAAAAAAATGAAAAGAAAAAAGCAGAAGAATATACTTTCTTTTCAAGTGCACATGGAACATTCTCTAGGATAGGTCACATGCTAGGTTATAAAACAAGTCTCAATAAATTTGAGAAGACTGAAATATCAAGCATCTTTTTTGATCATAATGGTATGAGACTAGAAGTCAACAAGAAAAAACTGCAAAAACACAAATTAAAAATGGCTGAACAATATGCTAGTAAACAACCAATGGCTCACTGAAGAGGGAGGAAGGAAGGGAAGGAGGATAGAAGAGTTTGATATGACTGTGTGTGCGTGTGCATGCGTGTGTGTGCACACACATGCATGCAGACACACACGGCATGTAGAATCTTCCCAGACCAGAGATAGAACCCATGTCCCCTGCATCGTCAGGTGGCTTCTTATCCACTGCACCACCAAGGATGTCCAAAAAGGTGAGTCTCGTCTGCAGTTTCTTGATTGACCAGACTATGAGCAGTGGAGAATGAGTGGTTCCCCAAAGCAAAACTGGGGTTCTGAAAGAAGGGAATGCATGCGGTTCAGGCAAAAGGAGAGATGGCCATTGCAGTTTTCTGTCACCTAGTCCTCCCTGAAAAGATCATTCATTCCCTCTCTTTAGTAGTATCTTGGTTTTTTACCCAAGGAGTAATCCTTCAGCTGACAGTCGTTCTCAAAATGTGAAGGTGTAGCCAGCTGTCCCAGTGACAGGTCATGCTGATTTCTGCTCTCCCTCACACTCCCACTCGCCATTTCTGCCCACTTTGGTCTCAGAGCCCCCCAGATGACTCTAACCTTAGCTGCAGTCTTACTCTGCTGTTAATTCTGGGATTTTACTCCTTCCTCTCTGTTTTTAAAATTGAAGTACAGTTTATTTACAGTATTGTGTTAGTTTCAGATACACAGTAAAGTGATGCAGAAAAAATATATTTTGGACTATTTCCCATTATAGATTATTATAAAATATTGAATGTAATTCCCTGTCCTAAAAAAAAAAATTCCCTGTGCTATACAGTAAATCCTTGTTGCTTATTTGCTTTATATATAAACGTTTGTACTTGTTAATCCCGTACTGCTCATTTATCCCCACCTCCGTTTCCTCTTTGGTAACCATTAAGTTTTTCTGTGTCTGTGAGTCTGTTTCTGTCTTGTATATAAATTCACTGTATTATTTTCTTAGATTCCACATGTAAGTGATATCATATAGTACTCATCTTTCTCTGATTTATTTCACTAAATGTAATATTCTCTAGGTCGATCTGTGTTGCTGCAAGTGCAGTATTTCATTATTTTTTAAGGCCAAGTAATATTGTGTGTTTGTGTGTATCATATCTTCGTAAGCTAATTGTCTTAATGGGCACTTAGGTTGTTTCCATGTCTTGGCTGTCATAAACAATAATGCTATGAGCATTGAGATGCATGTGTCTTTTAGAATTTTGCTTTTGTAGTTGGTTAATTGCTAAGTCTTTTGTGACCCTGTGGTCTGTAGCCTGCCAGGCTTCTCTGTCCTTGGGCTTCCCCAGGCAAAATACTGAAGTGAGTTGCCATTTCCTTCTCCAGGGGATCTTCCTGACCCAGGGATGGAACCCACATCTCCTGCTTGGGCAGGTGGACTCTTCACTACTGAGCCACCAGGAAAGTCCTTTTAGAATTCGTTTTTGTTTTTTCTGGGTATATCCTGCACGGGATTGGTGAATCATATGGTAGCTCTGTTTTTAGTTTTTAAGAAACCTCGGTACTGTTTCACATACTGGCTTCACTAATTTACATTTCTACCAACAGTGAGAGTGTTCCTTTTTCTCCACATCCTCTCCAGTATTTGTTATTTGTAGACTTCTAAATGATAGCCATTCTGACCAGTGTGAGATGATACTTCATTGTGGTTTTGATTTGCATTTCTCTACTAATTAGCATCTTTTCACGTGCCTGTTGGCTAAATGTTTGTCTTCTTTGAAGAAATGTCTAAGTCGTCTGCCCATTTTTTGATTAGGTTATTTGTTTTTTCCAATATAGTGTGATATGAGCTGTTTGTATATTTTGCATATTAACCTCTTGTCAGTCACATTATTTGCAAATATTTTCTCTTATTCTATAGTTTGTCTTTTCATTTTGTTTATGGCTTCCCTTACTAGGAAAAAGCTTTTAAATTTGATTAGTTTCCATTTTTGCTTTTATTTCTTTTGCCTTGGAAGACTGATCTAAAAAGAAAATATTGCTATGAATTGTGTCAGAGAATATTTTTCCTATATTCTATTCTATGAGTTTTATGATGTCATGTCATATATTTAGGCCTTTAAGCCATTTTGAGTTTCCTTTGGTCTATGGTGTAGAGTGTTCTAACTTCATTGATTTACATAAAGATATCCACTTTTCCCAGCACCACTTGTTGAAGAGACTGTTTTTCTCCATTGTATGTTCTTGCCTCTTTTTTTATAAATTAATTGATTGTAGATATATGGATTTATTTCTGGGCTCTTATTGTGTTCTGTGGATCCATATATCTGTCATATATCCATATTTCTGATCCGTATATCCTCCTTCTGTGCCAGTACCATGCTGTTTTGACTATGGTAGCTTTTTATGCTGTTTTGACTATGGTAGCTTTTTATGCTGTTTTGATTATGGTAGCTTTGAAGTTCTGTCCACAGTCTAGAAGGGTTATGCCTCCAGCTTTGTTCATTTTTCTTAGGATTATTTTGACAACTCTGGGACTTCTGTCATTCCATATAAATTTTAGGATTATTTGTCTAGTCATGTGAAAAATGTCATGAGTATTTTGATTGCATTAAATCTGTAGATTACTTTGAGTAGTATGGCCATTTTAGTAATATTAATTCTTCCAATCCAAGAGCATGGGATATCTTTATATTTCTTTGAATCATCTCTTCAGTTTCCTTTATCAGTGCTTTATAGTTTTCAGTTTATAGGTCTTTGCTTCCTTGGTTAAGTTTATAGCTAGGTATTTTACTATTCTTTTAATGTTATTTTTAAATGGGACTTTTTTTAACTTTCTCTTTCTGATATTTCATTGTTAGTGTAAATAAATGCAACAGATTTCTGTATATTAATCTTGTATCCTGTTGCCTTCCTGAATTCATTTATTAATGCTAATAGTTTTTGTATGGAGACTTTAGGGTTCTCTATGTAGAGTATCATGTTATCTCAAATAGAGACAATTTTGCCTCTTCCCTTCTAATTTGGATGGCTTTTATTTCCTTTTCTTGTCTGATTGCTGTGGCTAAGACTTCCTATATTGCATAGAAATGGTGAGAGTGGGAATCCCCGTCTTGTTCCTAAACTTAGTGGGAAGGCTTTTGGCTTTTCGCTGTTGGTATTATGTTGGCTGTGGGTTTGCTGTAAATAGCTTTTAGTATGTTGAGATATTTTCTCTCTATAGCCACTTTGGTGAGAGTTTTTGTCATGAATGGATGTTGAATTTTGTCAAGTGCTTTTTCTGAACCTATTAAGATGATCATGTGGCTTCTGTCTCTTCATTTATTAATTCAGTGTATCACATTGATTGATTTGCATATGTTGAACCATCTTTGCAACCCTGGAATGAATCCAACTTAATCATGATATATGATCCTTTTATGTATTGTTGGACTCAGTTTGCTAATATTTTGCTGAGGATTTTTATTCTTCTTTTTTTTTGGTTGTGCTGGATCTTCCTTGCTGCTTGTGAGTTTTCTCTAGTTGCAGAGAGTGGGGGCTACTCTTCATTGTGGTGCACAGGCTTCTCATTGCAGTGACTTATCTTGTAGTGGAGCACAGGCTCTAGATGCCCAGACTTCAGTAGTTGCAGCATGTGGGCTCAGTAGTTGTGGTGTGTGGGCTCTAGGGTGCATGGGCTTCAGCAGTTGTGGCACAAAATTTCAGTGGTTTTGGATCATGGGCCCTGGATTACACAGGCTTCAAGAGTTGTGGTACCCGGGCTCAGTAGTCGCAGCTTGCAGGCTCTAGAGCGTGGGCTCAGTAGCTCTGGCACATGGGCCTTGGTTGTTCCATGGCATGTGGAATCTTCCCAGACCATGGTTTGAACTTGTGTCCTCTGCAATGGCAGGCAGATTGATGTCCACTGTACCAGCACAGAAATCCTTTGTTGAGCCTTTTTGCATCTATATTCATCAAAGATATTGGCCTATAATTTTTTTTTTTTGTAGTGTCTTTGTCAGGGGGATAGTGGTTTCATAGAACGAACTTGGGGGTTCCCTCCCCTCCAATTTTTGTGAAGTTTGAGAAGGATCAGTATAAGGTCTATGTTGTATGTTTGGTAGAATTCCCCTGTGAAGGAATCCAGTCCTAGACTTCAGTGTGCAGAGAATTTTGTTTTTTAAAATTACAGATTTGATTTTGTTTCTAGTGATCTAACTGTTCAAATATCTGTTTATTATTGACTCAGTTATGGCAGGGTGTATGTTTCTAGAAACTCGTCCATTTCTTGTAGCTTGTCCAATTTGTTGGCGTATAACTGTTTATAATATCCTCTTACAATTTTTTTTTGTATTTCCATTGTATCAGTTGTTATCTCTCTTATTGTTTTGTTATTGTTTTATTTGAATCCTCTCTCTTTTCGTCCAGGTGAGCCTGGCTAGAGGTTTGTTAACTTTGTTTATCTTTAAAAAAAAACCTTTTTGTTTTATTGATCTTTTCCACTGTTTTTTTTAATCTCTATTTTACTTATTTCCTCCCTGATGTTCATTATTTTCCTCTTATGCTGACTTTGAGTTTTGTTTGTTCTTTTTACAATTCTTTTAGGTGGTAGGTTAGACTGTTTATTTGAGATTTTTGTTTCTTGAGGAAGGCTTGTATCACTCTGAACTTCTCTTTTAGAACTACTTTTGCTGCTTACTATAGATTTTTATAAGATTGTGTTTCTATTTTTGTTTGTCTCAAGGTATTTCTGATTTCTTCTTTGATTTTATCATTGACTCATTGATTTTTTAATAGCGTATTGTCTAGTCTCCACGTATTCATTCTTTTCCCATTTTTATTTCTGTGGTTGTCTTCCAATTTCATACCTTTGCAGTCAGAAAACATGCTTGATATAAATTTATTCTCTGAAATTGAAGTTTGTTTTGTGACCTAGTATTTCATCTATCCTAGAGAATGTCATATGCACATTTGAAAAGAATGTGTATTCTGATTTTCTTTGGTTGTAGGGTCCTGTAAATTTCAATTAATTCCCACTGGTCTACTTTTTTTTTTTTCCAGCTGTGCAGCATGTGGAATCTTAATTTCCCTGACCAGGGATTGAACCTGCACCCCCTGCATTGGGAGCATGGAGTCTTAACCACTGGACAGCAAGGAAAGTCTCAAGTCCAACTGGTCTACTGTGCCATTCAGCACCTCTGCTGTCTTACTGCTTTCCGTCTGGATAATTTGTCCTTTGATGTCAGTGGGGTGTTAATGTCTCCTATTTTTTTTTTTTTTAATTCCTGTGAGTTTTTCCCTTTATCTCTGTTAGTGTTTGTTTTATATATTTAGGTGATCCTATATTGGGTGCATATCTGCTAATGAGTATAATCTCCTCTTCTTGTATTGACCGCTTTATCATTACATAGTGTGCTTCTTTGTCTTTTGTTACAGTCTTTGTATGAAGTCTCTTTTATTTGATACAAGTATTGCTACTCTCACTTTCTTGCCATTTCCACTTGCATGAAACATCTTTTTCTACCCCTCACTTTTAGTCTCGGTAGGTTTTTTTACCCCGAAATTAGTCTAATAGGCATTATGTTGTAAATTTTTGTTTTTCTAGCCAATCTTTCTGTGTCTTTTGATCAGAGCATTTACTCCATTGATGTTTAAAGTATTGATGGATATGTACTTATTGCCATTTTAATCCTTGTTTTCCAGTTGTTTTTATAGTTCATCTTTTCCCTCCTCATTTCCCAAAAGAAAAAATTGAGGATTTGTTAAATTCTCAAGAGTTTAGTTTCCTCTATTCTGATCTCTTATCAGGTGAGTAAGATTTTAACTTTGGGAAAGGGGATAGGGGAGCTTAGAATAGTTTTTTAAAAAAAGAAAGAAATCAAAAAAGCTAAGATTTGGCCCTGGCCTTGTCACTTACTAATGTGAGCCCTTTAGGAGGTTTCCGATTTTTAGTTTTAATATCTGAAAAATGAGACTACCTTTGCTTTCCTTACCTGACTGTCATAAAGATAATATTTTAAAAAACACTTTGCAACCTACTATATAAATGAAAGCTATTGTTCAGAAGGGTCAGAACTGCTGAAGCAACACTTAAAATTACCTTTAGCCCATGGGCACCAAAGAAAGTGTGAATCTTGTACAGAAATCAGATTTTAGTGATAAAATACGATCTATAGGGAATGTTGGCTGTGAGGGTGTATCTATTTGTTTAACAAATATTCACTAAGTACCTTCTCCATGTATGGAACAGTGTAAACCACTGGGGATATAGTGGTGAATAAGTCAGTAGGGTGCCTGCCTGCATAGACTGGGGCAGAGATGGACATTATCCAACCAACCACCTAACTTAATATAGTAGAATGTATATGTATGAGAGCAGTGACTTTGCTTTGTTACTGCTGTGTCCACAGTGTCTAGAATGTTCAATAAATCTTTAGTAAATATTTTTTGGACTTGTGGTAATCCCTGGGAAGGAAGAGCTCAGAGAAGTCTGGGTAAACATCAGGGGATCTAGTGTAGACTTGGGGGTTAAAGGCTTCCTTGAGCAAATGATGTTTGAGCTGAGGTCTTAAGGATAAATAAGACTGAACTTGGAAGAGGTAGGAACAGAGTGTTTCAATCCCAGGGATTGAGGAAGGAAAGAACTTGGCATGTTCGGGCAAATAAAAGGAGGTAAGAATGTTGAGACAGCCTAGAAAGGGGGACGGCAGGAACACGGAGAAGCTAAGAGTGGAGTGGGAGGCAGGGACTATTTCTCACAGAGACTTTTGAAACTTTAAAAAAGATTATGGGAGCCAGTGAAGGGCTTTGCGCAGAGGTAGGTCAAGATGATATTTGTGTTCTAAGGCAATAATCCTGCAATCTGTGAACTGAGAGAAACCCATTAGGTGGCAATTGCTGAAATTTGGACAAGAAGGGACATTAGTTTGGACTGGGGCCATAATGGGAAAAATGGAGCGAAGTGCATGAAATCAGGAACTATTTTGAAGTTATATCCACAGGACTTTGTGATGGACTGAATGTGAGGAAAGAGAGAGATGAAATAGTCAAGCCTGACTCCTGAATTCCTGTTTGTAGCTGAACAGATTTCCTCACTGAAAGAGGAAACTTACTGAGGTGTCATCTAAGGGTAAAAAGTTCCTTCTGACAGTTTGAGCCCTTGGATACACATAACTGTAGAATTCTGCCTAATCCTCACAAGCTTCTTGTTACTCATTGTCTCTGTTTAACATCTCCACTAAGCTTAACTTAAATCTTGTATAACTTACATTTTGTGGGTTTCATCCATCCACTTATTTCTATCATCTTTTCTAATACAGCTAAATATCCTCAATAATAAAATACACATAATGCTCTATTAAAAATATTTTGAGTCCTTTAAAGCACCTAGCACAAAGTCTAGTACCTTATAGACATCCAAAAATAAAGAGTAGGTATATAGCATGTTCATATCTTATATGTAGGTATGTCCTACTTCAGTCAAACAAAATATGTAAAAATTTGGATTAAAAATGTAAATTAGGTCATACTTATTCACTTTAGAAAGTATTGTTTCACTCTATAAATGATTATCCATAGTAAATTTCCTGATGTATTTAAAATATGGTTCAATTTACAACAACCATAATTACATATATAATCATGGATAACTCTTACATATAGTGAGATATATTTAGATTACATAGAATGCTGTTTGTTTTCTCTCTCTGAGTGGACTGTCATCTCGTCCTGCTTTACCAACAGCACTTGAAAAAGGCAGGCAATTCTAACGCTCAAAACCTTGAAACTGGACAGGAGGACATCTCTCTTAGGATACCATTTGGTTGCTATTGCAAAGGACAAAATAATAGTGGCTAAAACAGGACAGAAGTATCTTTCTGTGGTAGGCCAAGTAATGGCCTCCCCCAAATATTTATGTCCTAATCTCTAGAACCTGTGAATATCATCTTACATGTAAAAAGGAACGTTGTAGATGTGATTAAGGTTACAGACCTTGAGATTGAGATATTTTCTTGTATTATCTAGATGAGCTCTTAAGAGCAGAGACCTTTTCCCGGCTGTGGTCAGAGAGGGATGTGATGATGAAGGAGGGTCAGAGAGGTTAACATGAGAAAGACCCAACCTGTCATTCCCTGCTTTAAAGATGAAGGAAGGGAAGGAGCCACAAGCCAAGGAATGTGGCAGCTTCCAGAGGTTGGAAAAGGCAAGAAAACAAAATTCCCCACAAAAATTCAGGAGGGAACCTAGCCTTGTCCTCTGAAACCCTGCCTCACTTCTGACCTATAGAACTGTAAAATAATAAATGTGTGTTGTCTTAAGCCACTTAATTTGTGTTCAGATATTATAGCCGCAGTAGAAGACTTTGGTATCTGAAAGTTGGATGCTGCTGTAACCAATACTTAGAAATGTTGAAATACGTTTGGAATTATGCAGTGGGCAGAGGCTGGAAGAATTCTGAGGAGGCTAGATTGCCTTAGACTGCTGGTAGAAATAGAAATGCTGAAGTCTCTGCTGGTGAGGGCTCAGAAGAATCATCATAGAGGATATCTAAATGGTTGTAAGCAGACTTTTAATAAACCTGGGCCTTAAGGACAGTTCCCATGAGGATGTAGAAGGAAATGAGGAACGTGTTATTGGAAACTGGAGGAAAGTGGATCCTTGTTACATAATGGTAAAGTTAGCAGAATTGTGAACTTCCCTGAGCTCTTGATGAAAGTGAAAGAGGAGAGTGAAAAAGTCGGCTTAAAGCTCAACATTCAGAAAACTAAGATCATGGCATCCGGTCCCATCACTTCATGGCAAATAGATGGGGAAACAGTGGAAACAGTGTCAGACTTTATTTTGGGGGCTCCAAAATTACTGCAGATGGTGATTGCGGCCATGAAATTAAAACACACCTACTCCTTGGAAGGAAAGTTATGAGCAACCTAGATAGCATATTAAAAAGCAGAGACATTACTTTGCCAACAAAGGTCCGTCTTGTCAAGGCTATGGTTTTTCCAGTGGTCATGTATGGATGTGAGAATTGGACTATAAAGAAAGCTAAGCACTGAAGAATTGATGCTTTTGAACTGTGATGTTGGAGGACTCTTGAGAGTCCCTTGGACTGCAAGGAGATCCAACCAGTCCATTCTGAAGGAGATCAGTCCTGGGTGTTCATTGGAAGGACTGATGTTGAAGCTGAAACTCCAATACTTTGGCCACCTCATGCAAAGAGTTGACTCATTGGAAAAGACTCTGATGCTGGGAAAGATTGAGGGCAGGAGGAGAAGGGGACGACAGAGGATGAGATGGTTGGATGGCATCACCGGCTCAAAGGACATGGGTTTGGGTGGACTCCGGGAGTTGGTGATGGACAGGGAGGCCTGGTATGCTGCGGTTCATGGGGTCACAAAGAGTCAGACACGACTGAGTGACTGAACTGAACTGGTGGCTCAGTCGGTAAAGAATCTGCCTGCAGTGCAGAAGACCTGGCTTCGATCCCTGGGTTGGGAAGATCCCCTGGAGAAGGGAAAGGCTACCCACTCCAGTATTCTGGCCTGGAGAATTCCAGGGACAGAAGCCCTGGCATGTTACAGTCCATGGAGTTGCAAAGAGTCAGACAACTGAGTGACTAACACACTTAGCAGAAGTGGGATTTGAATTTATGTGGAAAGCAGAGCCTCTACATGATGAATTTGTGTGGAAAGCAGAGCCTGTAAATGATGAACTTGGATATTTAGCTGAGGTTTCCATGCAAAGTGTTGAAGGAGCAGTCGGACTTCTGCTTGCTGCTTTACAATAAAATACAAGAGGAGAGAGATCATGGCTAAACAAAAAAGAGCCAAGACTTGATGTTTTGGGAACCTCAGCCTATCCAGATTGCAGAAGATTCTAAAATTGAGAGATTTATTGTTGGGAAAGCACGTTCTAAAGAAAAAGCTGAGGGTGTGGCTGTACAACATTTTGCTAAAATGTTAGAAATATCAAAAGGTCACACAAAAGGCTTTCTGGAGGGTGTGGCTCACAGTACCCCCAGTCAAACCAGAGCGAATAGAGAAAGCTTCAGAGTGTTGTCTTATTCATTTCAGTATAAGCAAAAACATGGATGGGATTATCTAGCAGAGATCTGTGCACGAGCCTCTTGCCTAATGGAGTGAATCCTTGTGACACACACAGGAGACTCACAATTTTCTTGATAATTTTATACCAGCAGAAGCACTGTCAGCTTGGACTGAAAGGAACAGAAGGAAATGTGACAATGCTGTTGGCCCCCCAAAGTCCTAGAGGTGAGAAGCCATCTGGCAAACTACTTAGATGCCAATATGTATCACATTTCATGAAAAGGGAAGAGTATACAGATGGAAAGGAAAAAAGGAAGAATTTAAAAGCAGGGTATTTCTAGGTTCCCTTCCTAGAGAGACTGCAAAATGGGCCCTCAGTTTTTTGTGATGAGCTACAAGTAAGCCTGCATTCTTTTTGGTAAAGGACTGTGGTTATATTTCCACATAGTGTGGAGCAGAACATCAATGTTATATTTATAAGCAGTTTATACAATTAAATCTAGGATGACCCATGCTATTTTGATGAAACCAGAAGCTAGTATGGGGAACTAGCACAATTTTTCAAGGAGATGTCAAAATTAGCTTCAGCCAAGCTTTGTTACTTGGAGAAAATGAGTTTTCATGCCAGTAGATGTAGAAAAAAGGGGAATATGGTGACAGAAGAGTAGAGCTGAGCAAGATATTAGTGCCATCATTTTTAAAAAGTGCTGGCAGTTTTAATTTTGGAATTCATCTTTCATCTAGTTAGAAATCATAGTTTCATCTAGATTGTCAATATTTCCAAAAACTTGTATATTCATTTAACACCAGACTTGAAATATCTTCCATGCAATCCTAACTTAATACTAAGTTCTAGGGAGAATAGTGCTCATTAAAATGTATCCCCACGTGTGCGGACTGAAATAAATGGTTCCGGCCTTCTCCCATCCCCCTGTCCTGTTTCCCAACAGTTTGACTCTGCCTTTCCTCACATCAGTTGGGGAAGTCTTTTCCTCACCATCTTGAATATGGACTGATCTCGTGACTTGCTTGCTTCGATAGAGTGTGGCAAGAGAGATATTTGGGGGAGTCTTCAACTGTGGGAGTTCCAGGTCTGCAGCCTCCAGTCTTGCTTCCTTGGAATTTTGCTGCTGCTGTGAGGAGAAGGCAGCCTTGTTGGCATGAGAAACCACTTGGAGAGAGAGCAGCCCAGTGGAGAGCCAGCACTAATTTTCAGTCACATGAGTGAGGTCACTGTGAATCGTCCAGTCCCTGATGAATTGCATGGTGATAGTTAACATAAGAGTAAACCCAGGTGGGACCAGAAGAAAGAAAACATCCCTCTGAGCCTAGCCCAAACCAATGACCCATAGTACCATGGGGTGATAAACGAGCTAAGAAATTTTAGTTGTTTTAAGCCACTAAGGTTTGGCGTGGTTTATAACACTACAGTGTGTTGCTGTTATTGAGGGGTTCTCTGTCTAATGAGTTTTTCCACAGCTTTTTCATTCTAAAAGATTTACCTAAGAATTCTAGATTTAGGTTTTTGGTAATACAACTCATTGGGTTTCTACATTCACATATGTATTGTATTGTGTCTTTTAGTCCATATTTTCTGAATATCATGTTTGGACTTTGCTAACAAGGACTTATTCAATTTTAGATCTAGCATCCCTAGAGAAATTACCCTGGGGTTTATAATGAACTCCTATTTGGCAAAAGCTGTTTTATCCTACAAGATGGAGGGAGGAACCTGTGATGGGAAGGGGATTTGGTGAATGACCCAGATTGGGTTCATTGTGAGGTGGGGCTATAGTTCTTGGACAGCTTAAGTCTCCTGCCGTTTGATCTTGAGTGTTCTAAGCTCTTTTTCTCCACTATTGTTTAAAACAATTTAAAGGGATGCAAATGAAGCCCTTAAAGAAATCTTTCTTGAGTGACAGGTAGGAGAGATTGCCTTTCCATGGTTATCAGTCAGATAAAACTCATCATACCCTAATGGAGTTCTCCTCAGCGAGAAGCCCCATCTGGGCTGGCACGAAATGGTAATTTGTCTCTACTCATGGATAAGAGAACTTCCTGATGGCAAAGGAATCTGCTTCTTTTGCACAGGGACATGCTCACCAGAGACTGCATGCTTCAGGTGATAAATGAGTGAAACTAGGTTTGTATCTAGGAGATCAAAATATTTAGGAGCTTTTGTTTAATATGATGTGTCTGTCTTTTTTGAAAACTCCCATTGGTTCTCAGTGATATATTCTTTTGTTCTCAGTGATATATATTTTCCTCTTACTTTGTGTTTCTGTGCTATATTTCTCCCTAATTTATGGTGAGAATTGAGGTATTGTAACATTGAGTATTAATTAGCTTATATTTCTCAGTGCAGAACAGAAGAGGGAGTTTACGGCATGTCTCTCTTATTTAAATAAGCAATGTATAGAGGATTTTACAAGAAGGATCCCAATCTTACCATCAACATTTTAAGGCCTTAGTCATGAAGAACTTATGTAGCAGTTTTAATGATTTTTTGATATGTGGATTTTTCCTTTAATCTATCAATTACTTGCCCTATTTGACTTTAAGATTCTTGGAAGTAGGTACAGTTGACCCTTGAACAGTAAGGGGGTTAGGGGCACCCACCACAGTCAGAAATATGTGTATAACTTATAGCTGGCCCTCCATATCCTTCCCAGGCTTCCCCAGTGGCTCAGACAGTAAACTATCTGCCTGGAGTGCAGGAGACCTGGCTTCCATCCCTGAGTTGGGAAGATCCCCTGGAGGAGGGCATGGCAACCCACTCCAGTATTCTTGCCTGGAGAATCCCATGGACAGAGGAGCCTGGCGGGCTCCAGTCCATGGAGTTGCAAAGAGTCAGACATGACTGATTGACTAACACTTTTCACTTGTATATCCTTGGCTCCTCTATATCTGTAGTTCTGTGTTCACAGATTTCAGCCAACTGCGGGTTTTGGATCTTGCATTAGCATAGTATTTACTATTGAAAAAAATTTCTGTATGGAAGTGGACCTGCATAGCTCAAACCTGTGGTGTTAAAGGGTCCGCTGTATCTGAAAAAGAATAAGGCTTATTAAAATACCAACTGAGGGTACAATAGTATCCTGAAGAATCCAGTAATAATTCTATTAAATGTGTACGAAATGCTAAAGTAGTTATTGTTTGAAAATTTTAAATGCTCATCAAGATTCCTGAGGAGCTCATTTTATGTCTAAAGGCGATTTGGAGACAGGACAGGTCTTTCATGGTCTGTGTGCTAAAAGCTCATGGCACTTTTGAGGAAAACCAGAAGACCCATAGTTCTTTTCTGGGAAAAGCAAAAGTGGGTGGTTCTTTATTCTGGGTTTCTCTTCTGTATCCTTGTAGCCCCAGTTCCCTGGCCACATGGGACTAGGGACTGAGGAACTGATGAGTCAGTGACTGGCCCACAGAGAGCTACAGGTCAGTTGAGGTTGGAAAGCAAAGCTAAGCCAAACCAAGCCAAACCAGTTCAATCCATTTTGGGGAAGAGTGAATTCCTTTTACTCAGAGAGGTGCTGGCTGTCAAGTGGTGCAGAAGCCACGAGATATGGAGATAGGAAGTAAACACCAACCATGAAAGAGTAGTAGCTGTTGATGTAAAAAGAAGCCACAAGATATAAAATAAGAGAGAAGAGAAACTTAGTTTAGACACTCAGCTCCTGGGTCACCACAAAGCCATGCCTCAAGACAGGGAGCAAGGGAAGCCTTCTGTGGAGAGATGACAAAATAGTCAATGGTTAATTGCACCTCTTGTGGTGACTGTGGTGGTGGGGCTCAGTTCACAGTACCTCTCATCTGAAGACACCCTTCTTTCATCCTCTTAAGGCTTCTCTGTGGCAGCCATGTTTGTGCTACTTAGCCCTGCCTTCCAGACCTCAGTTGATTGGGTCAAGAGGTGCAGCCTCATCTTTCCTGAGCCAATCAAATGCTCTCTCTTGGGGCTTTGGAACTGGGACTGAGGGATAGTCTGTCTCATTGTCTGGAAGCTTCCCACGTGGCTCAGTGGTAAAGAATCCATCTGCCAATGCAGGATACACAAGAGATATGGGTTTGATCCCTGGTTTGTAAAGATCCCCTGGAGTAGGAAACGGCAACCCAATTCCAGTATTCTTGCCTGGAGAATCCCATAGACAGAGGAGCCTGGTGGACTACAGTCCGTGGGGTCGCAAAGAGTTGGACATGATGGAGTGTGTGCGCACTATGGGGCTGCAACAAAGGGATATGGAGCTGTGGGCTGAGAAGAAGACAAAGCTGGCGTGTGGAGAGAAAGGAAAGAAATAGATATGCAGCAAGAACAGACTTGGAGAAGTCACGTGGAGAAAAGGAAGGAGATGGTGTGAGAGTCTTGTCTTCTGATAGCTTTCCATTTCCTGGCTCTGATCCCCTAAAAAGTCCCTTAGGGCCTCAAGATAACCTATATTTTTGTAATATCCACCACCATTAAAGAAATTAACATGGCTCAAGGTAATGTTCGGATTTTGCTACGAAGAGTCTCAATGGAAACATAGAGCTAGTGTGGTCATGTGCACAAAATTTGTGTTCTCCATGAAGCTTGGCGGGACAGCTGTCAAGATGGCTTCTTGCCTCTCTTACAATAAGTTCCCAGATGGCTATGGCTCCTTCTCTTGAAACCTGGAAGGGACAAACAACCATAGCTAGGGAATCTGATATAATGGAACTAATGGAGTTAGACCTTCAAACATCAAATACCAGTTTCTATATGACAATACAAGGAGATCCAACCAGTCTATCCTAAAGGAGATCAGTCCTGGGTGTTCATTGGAAGGACTGATGCTGAAGCTGAAACTCCAATATTTTGGCCACCTGATGTGAAGAACTGAGTCATTGGAAAAGCCCCTGATCCTGGGAAAGATTGAAGGCAGGAGGAGAAGGGAATGACAGAGGATGAGATGGTTGGATGGCATCACTGACTCAATGGACATGAGTTTGAGTAAACTCTGGGAGTTGGTGATGGACAGGGAGGCCTGGAGTGCTGTGGTTCATGGAGTCACAAATAGTCAGACACAACTGAGCTACTGGACTGAACTGAGCTGATATGAGAATACTTTTATTTTTTCTTCTTATTGCTCTTTGCTTTATATGTCTGTGTTCTCGGAGGGCAGAGGCTCAGTGCAGTAGGAATGGAGGGGGGATATACCCATATTCTCAGGTTCAGAGTCCCCTTTCGGTATTTGAAGTCTCACTGTGATCCTGCCCATTTGTGCTGACAGGGCTTGATCTTCTTGGTGAACAGTCACTTAAGTACTAAACGTGAGTTCAGTGATTGTGACTCTTACCCAGGGTGAGGTTTGTGTTCCTTGCATTTGTGCCCTCCATCAAAACTTATTGAGTGAAAGACTAAATATGTTTCTCAATAGCAGTTTAAAGGCACCAAAGTGTTAGTGCAAGTCGCTTTAGTCTTGTCTAACTCTTTGTGACTTCATGGACTATAGTGCACCAGGCTCCTCTATCTATGGGATTCTCTAGGCAAGAATACTGGAGTGGGTAGCCATTCCCTTCTCCAGGGGATCTTCCTGACCCAGGGACTGAACCTGGGGCTCCTGCATTGCAGGCAGATTCTTTACTGTCCGAGCTACCAGGGAAGTCGCAAAGCAGTATCCAAAACCCAAAACCAAATCACATAGCAAATTGTATAATCTAAGTGTGCAAATGAACAGATGCCTAATATAATTCATTAGGGTGTTAATTATGATGATAGTATCTAAGGTGTGCAAGTTCTTAACCCTCCAGGTGTGAATGCCCTCGTGTGGGGAACAAATAAGAATATTGGGTCCACACATCATTTGAAGGGATCTTGCTTTTTTTCTACTTCCGATGCTGCTTTATTGTTGAGAGAAAAATGACAATCCCAGTTGCCATTGGGTCATGCATCACTCTCACTGAAGTCCCCAGGAGAGATGACTTCACAGTTTCTTGGAGGCTTCTGTTTATTTCACCCGTCAGAGGACTGTTTGTAGTTTTCATGTAAATTTTTATTGGGCAGGAACATCTGTCCCCCATCCAACCATGATGTTTTGGGTATAGATGAGAGTCCCTGGCTGAACACAAACTGTGTTTGCTGTGTATCAACTGGACGTGCAGAAAAATAATGTAGACCAAGGACAAAGAAGAGAGGCGTGAAGAGGGAGTGGGGAGGAGAAGGGGGAAGCGGTGAGTGGCTGAGTGTGCAGGAAAACCCATGTGCCCACTAGTAGCACTGTGTGTGGCTCACCCCCCGCGTGGTCTGGATGGTCCTGGTGGATCCCAGGCCTCCCTTCTTCCCTCCGAGGCAGAGCCAGTGGGTCTGGTGAACCACTTAGCTCCATAACTGTGGGCACCTCTTGCCCTTGTAGGGGGAAGGGTGAACACGAACCAGCATGCGACCAGCCTGCACCCACTCGGCCTTCAAGGCTGGCAGAGCTCGCTTCTCCTTGTTTGCTCCTGTCCCTCTAGAGGTCCCTCCCCACCTCCTATCACCTGAGATCCTGCTGGAACTTGGAGTTCTTAGGCAGGACTAAACAGAATATTGGAATCGTGCCCCCCATAACTTGGAATTTGCAGAGGGCCCCTGACCACCTTTCTGGCCCTACCTCTCATCCTCCCTACGCATTTTCCAGCCACCTGAAATTACTTGCAATCCCTCAAATGCACATACTTTTGAGGCTTCTTTTTTTTTTTTTTAACCCTTGGACTGCTTCTTCTTTCCCAGCCCCTGTCCACATGGTGTGCATGCGCACACCACCCTGCCCACTGCTGTCTGTACTGCAAAACTCGAACGGACATTTTCTCTGTGAGGGGCTCCTGGACCCCCTTGAGCACAGTTCACCCCCCTTGCTGCCCTATTCTTCTGCACGCGTGCTCTGTGGCCCTCCCAGTTGCTCTGAAGTGATGGGTTTGGTGTGAGGGCTCTGTCTCTGAAGTCAAGTTGCTTGGCTACAAATTGCAGCTCCATCACAGGGTTGTGTGATCCTGGACAAGTGAACATCTCTATGCCTCAGTTTCCTAATTTGTAGACTGGGGGTGCTATTAATAATGACCATATACATTTGTTGAGAAAATTAAGCAAGATGATACGTGTAAATCACTTAGCAAAATACCCAGCCTCAATAAAGAGCAGCGATTACTATCGACTCCTCAGTTTTTCTTTTTCTTTTAAGTTTCATTTTATTTTATTTTATTTTTTTTCATTTTATTTTTAATTAGAGGATAATGACTTTACAATATCTGTTGGTTTCTGCCATACATCGACAGGAATCAGCCACAGTTATGCATCTGTCCCCCTCCTCTTGAAATTCCCTCCCATCTTCCAACTCCTGAGTTTTTGTTCCCAACCATCTTGTATGGGGACTGTTACACACCTTGTATTCCTAGAGACTGGCATATAATAGATTTTTCACCTTTGTTTGTTGAGTTGAATTGTTGAACAGATGGCTTCCACTGGCCTACTCAATTAAGTTCATATTCTCTGGAGTCAGAAGTTGGGGTTCAAATCTTAACTTTTGCCAATTTAAACCTGTGGGACCTTCAGTAAGTTAATTAAACTTTCTATATTTTAGTTTCATTCTCTTAAAATTTTAATTATGGTAGTACCTGGATCATAGGGTAGAGATAACCTAGCTTCACAGTGCCTAGCCTAGAATATGGAAAGATCTTAATAAATGTTAATTGATACTATTCTCACTAATATTATGAGTATTATTATATTTAATTACATTTAATACTCATCTTAAATATCACTTTATAAGTCTTTCTCAACCATTCTATCCTGAAGTACTCTTTATTCAATCATCCAATATAATTATTAAATGTCACCTATAAGCCTGGCACCATGCTAGACACCAGCTATGCATGGTAAATAAATCATATATGGTTTCTACCTTTGTATAACCTGGTGTTTGACAGAATGCTAAATCTTAATGTGTTTCCAACGTTCTCAATCCAGTGAGATACAGATTCATACGACAGATCAAAATATGAGCTTACTTTTAACCAGGTAGGAAAAGTGTTAACTGCCCATGTCCTCAACCCAACTATTCATTCTTTTATCCTGTCTAGATTCATCATTGAAGAATTCTTGGGTCACTCAGTTCAGTTCAGTTCAGTCGCTCAGTCGTGTCTGACTCTTTGCAACCCCATGAATCGTAGCATGCCAGGCTTCCCTGTCCATCACCAACTCCCAGAGTACACTCAGACTCACGTCCATCAAGTCAGTGATGCCATCCAGCCATCTCATCCTCTGTCATCCCCTTCTCCTCCTGCCCCCAATCCCTCCCAGCATCAGAGTCTTTTCCAATGAGTCAACTCTTTGCATGAGGTGGCCAAAGTACTGGAGTTTCAGCTTTAGCATCATTCCTTCCAAAGAAATCCCAGGGCTGATCTCCTTCAGAATGGACTGGTTGGATATCCTTGCAGTCCAAGGGACTCTCAAGAGTCTTCTCCAACACCACGGTTCAAAAGCATCAATTCTTCGGTGCTCAGCCTTCTTCACAGTCCAACTCTCACATCCATACATGACCACAGGAAAAACCATAGCCTTGACTAGACGGACCTTTGTGGGCAAAGTAATGTCTCTGCTTTTGAATATGCTATCTAGGTTGGTCATAACTTTCCTTCCAAGGAGTAAGTGTCTTTTAATTTCATGGCTGCAGTCACCATCTGCAGTGATTTTGGAGCCCCCAAAATAAAGTCTGACACTGTTTCCACTGTTTCCCTATCTATTTCCCATGAAGTGATGGGACCAGATGCCGTGATCTTCGTTTTCTGAATGTTGAGTTTTAAGCCAACTTTTTCAGTCTCCTCTTTCACTTTCATCAAGAGGCTTTTTAGTTCCTCTTCACTTTCTGCCATAAGGGTGGCGTCATCTGCATATCTGAGATTATTGATATTTCTCCTGGCAATGTTGATTTCAGCTTGTGCTTCTTCCAGCCCAGCATTTCTCATGATGTACTCTGCATAGAAGTTAAATAAGCAGGGTGACGATATACAGCCTTGACGTACTCCTTTTCGTATTTGGAACCAGTCTGTTGTCCCATGTCCAGTTCTAACTGTTGCTTCCTGACCTGCATACAAATTTCTCAAGAGGCAGATTAGGTGGTCTGGTATTCCCATCTCTTCATTAATTTTCCGCAGTTTATTGTGATCCACACAGTCAAAGGCTTTGGCATAGTCAATAAAGCAGAAATAGATGTTTTTCTGGAACTCTCTTGCTTTTTCGATGATCCAGCGGATGTTGGCAATTTGGTCTCTGGTTCCTCTGCCTTTTCTAAAACCAGGTTGAACAACTGGAAGTTCACGTTTTACGTATTGCTGAAGCCTGGCTTGGAGAATTTTGAGCAGTACTTTACTAACATGTGAGACGACTGCAATTGTGCGGTAGTTTGAGCATTCTTTGGCATTGCCTTTCTTTGGGATTGGAATAAAAACTGACCTTTTCCAGTCCTGTGGCCACTGCTTAGTTTTCCAAATTTGCTGGCATATTGAGTGCAGCACTTTCACAGCATCATCTTTCAGGATTTGAAATAGCTCAACTGGAATTCCATCACCTCTACTAGCTTTGTTCATAGTGATGCTTTCTAAGGCCCACTTGACTTCACATTCCAGGATGTCTGGCTCTAGGTGAGTGATCACACCATTGTGATTAACTGGGTCATGAAGATCTTTTTGGTACAGTTCTGTGTATTCTTGCCACCTCTTCTTAATATATTCTGCTTCTGTTGGGTCCATACCATTTCTTTCCTTTATCGAGCCCATCTTTGCATGAATTGTTCCCTTGGTATCTCTAATTTTCTTGAAGAGATCTCTAGTCTTTCCCATTCTGTTGTTTTCCTCTATTTTTTTGCATTGATCACTGAGGAAGGCTTTCTTATCTCTTCTTGCTATTCTTTGGAACTCTGCATTCAGATGCTTATATCTTTCCTTTTCTCGTTTGCTTTTCACTTCTTTTCTTTTCACAGCTATTTGTAAGGCCTCCCCAGACAGTCATTTTGCTTTTTTGCATTTCCTTTCCGTGGGGATGGTCTTGATCCCTGTCTCCTGTACAATGTCACGAACCTCATTCCATAGTTCATCAGGCACTCTATCAGATCTAGGCCCTTAAATCTATTTCTCACTTCCACTGTATAATCCTAAGGGATTTGATTTAGGTCATACCTGAATGGTCAAGTGGTTTTCCCTACTTTCTTCAATTTCAGTCTGAATTTGACAATAAGGAGTTCATTATCTGAGCCACAGTCAGCTCCTGGTCTTGTTTTTGTTGACTGTATAGAGTGTCTCCATCTTTGGCTGCAAAGAATATGATCAATCTGATTTTGGTGTTGACCACCTGGTGATGTCCATGTGTAGAGTCTTCTCTTGTGTCGTTGGAAGAGGGTGTTTGCTATGACCAGTGCATTTTCTTGGCAAAACTATTAGTCTTTGCCCTGCTTCATTCCGTATTTCAAGGCCAAATTTGCCTGTTACTCCAGGTGTTTTCTGACTTCCTACTTTTGCATTCCAGTCCCCTATAATGAAAAGGACATTTTGTTTGGGTGTTAGTTCTGAAAGGTCTTGTAGGTCTTCATGCTGCTGCTGCTGCTAAGTCGCTTCAGTTGTGTCTGACTCTGTGAGACCCCATAGATGGCAGCCCACCAGGCTCCCCCGTCCCTGGGATTCTCCAGGCAAGAACACTGGAGTGGGTTGCCATTTCCTTCTCCAATGCATGAAAGTCAAAAGTGAAAGTGAAGTCGCTCAATCGTGTCTGACTCTTCAAGACCTCATGGACTGCAGCCCACCAGGCTCCTCCATCCATGGGATTTTCCAGGCAAGAGTACTGGAGTGGGGTGCCATTGCCTTCTCCGGTATGTCTTCATAGAACCGTTCAACTTCAGCTTGGGTCACTATAATTGGCTAAATCAAGGCTTTAGCCTTAGGCTGGATTTGACTTTTTGGGTTAAATAGTATCATTGATTTCTCAGTTGCTAAATGAAGGAACTTCAAGGAAAACATCATGTTGCTTGGGAAGCTAAATATTCACTGGGCCAAAGCTTTTAAAGCAGCTATTGAATGGTCTTCTCATGGGTTTGGTAATTTCTGGGAAAAGGAACACCAGGATTTATGCTCCTTGAGCATATGCTCCTGATGTCTGTGTCACTGGGGCTTAGGGTATTGCTTAGTAATAACAAGTGCTCAATAAAGACGTGTTTAACTCACATTATTAGACAACAGTTTAGCTGAACATAAAATTCCAGTGTGACAATTACTTTCACTAAACACTTTGATTTTGTTATATGACTGCCTACTTGCTTCTTGGTTATTTTTCAGAAGCCTGGTGCCCATCTATTGATACCTTATCGTTATTCCCCTGTTCCCTGGGATAATCTCTGTTTTGAAGCTGATATGTATTTTTCCCATCTATGTTATTACACTTTTACTAAATATCAGTTCAGTTCAGTTGCTCAGTTGTGTCCAACTCTTTGCAGCACACCAGGCCACCCTGTCCATCACCAACTCCTGGAGTTTACCCAAACTCACATCCATTGAGTTGGTGATGCCATCCAACCATCTCATCCTCTGTCATCCCCTAATCCTTCTGCCTTCAATCTTTCCCAGCATCAGGGTCTTTTCAAATGAGTCAGCTGTTCACATCACGTGGCTGAAGTATTGGAGTTTCAGCTTCAACATCAGTCCTTCCAATGAATATTCAGGGTTGATTTACTTTAGGATGGACTGGTTGGATCTCCTTGCAGTCCAAGGTACTCTCAAGAGTCTTCTCCAACACCGTGGTTCAAAAGCACCAAATCTTTGGCACTCAGCTTTCTTTATAGTCCAACTCTCACATCCATATATGACTAATGGAAAAACCCTAGCTTTGACTAGACACACCTATGTTGGCAATGTAATGTCTCTGTTTTTTAATAGGTTGGTTGGTCTGTCTAGGTTGGTCATAGCTTCCCTTTTAAGGACCAAGTATCTTTTAATTTCATGGCTGCAGTCACAGTCTGCAGTGATTTTGTTGCTGCTGCTGCTGCTAAGTCACTTCAGTCGTGTCCGACTCTGTGCGACCCCATTGAAGCCCCCCAAATAAAGTCTCTCACTGTTTCCACTGTTTCCCCATCTATTTGCCATGAAGTGATTGGGACCAGATGCCATGATCTTAGTTGTCTGAATGTTGAGTTTTAAGCCAACTTTTTCACTCTCCTCTTTCACATGCATTAAGAGGCTCTTTAGTTCTTTTTCCTTTTCTGCCATAAGGGTGGTGTCATTTGCATATCTGAAGTTATTGATATTTTCCCAAGCAATCTTGATTCCAGCTTGTGCTTCATCCAGCCCAGTGTTTCGCATGATATAATCTGCATATAAGTTAAATAAGCAGAGTGACAATATACAGCCTTGATGTACTCCTTTCTGGATTTGGAACCAGTCTGTTGTTCCATGTCCAGTTCTAACTGTTGCTTCCTGACCTGCATACAGATTTCTCAGGAGGCAGGTAAGGTGATCTGTTATTCCCATGTATTTAAGAATTTTCCACAGTTCGTCATGATACACACAGTCAAAGGCTTTGGCGTAGTCAATAAAACAGAAGTAGATGTTTTTCTGGAACTCTCTTGCTTTTTTGATGATCCAATGGATGTTGGCAATTTGATCTCTGGTTCCTCTGCCTTTTCTAAATCCAGCTTAACATCTGGAAGTTCACAGTTCATGTACTGTTGAAGCCTAACTTGGAGAATTTTGAGCATTATTTTGCTAGCATGTGAGATGAGTGCAATTGTGTGGTAGTTTGAACATTCTTTGGCATTGCCCTTCTTTGGGATTGGAATGAAAACTGACCTTTTCCAGTCCTGTGGCCATGGCTGAGTCTTCCAAATATTGAATACAGCACTTTCAGAACATCATCTTTTAAGATTTGAAATAGCTCAACTGGAATTCCATCACTTCCACTAGCTTTGTTTGTAGTGATGCTTCCTAAGGCCTGCTTGACTTCACATTCCAGGATATCTGGCTCTAGGTGAGTGATCACACCATCGTGATGATCTGGGTCGTGAAGATCTTTTTTTGTACAGTTCTTCTGTGTATTCTTGCCACCTCTTCTTAATATCTTCTGCTTCTGTTAGGTCCATACCATTTCTGTCCTTTATTGTGCCCATCTTTGCATGAAATGTTCCCTTGGTATCTCTAATTTTATTAAAGAGATCTCTAGTCTTCCGCGTTCTATTGTTTTCCTCTATTTCTTTGCGTTGATCACTAAGGAAGGCTTTCTTATCTCTCTTTGCTATTCTTTGGAACTGTGCATTCAAATGGGTATATCTTTCCTTTCTCCTTTGCTTTTAGCTTCTCTTCTTTTCTCAGCTATTTGTAAGGCCTCCTCAGACAACCATTTTGCCTTTTTGCATTTTTTTTCCTTGGGGATGGTCTTGATCACTGCCTCCTGTACAATGTCACGAACCTCCATCCATAATTCTTCAAGCACTCTATCAGATTTAATCCCTTGAATCTATTTGTCACTTCCACTGTATAATTGTAAGGAATTTGATTTAGGTTATACCTGAATGGTCTAGTGGTTTTCCCTACTTTCTTCAATTTACTGAATATATTTAACTATAAAATATTAGTGTGGGCTTTAAAAAATTACGTAAATTATTACTCTTGTAGGTATCCTGCCATTTGTTTTTTGAAGTCACCATTATGGTTAATTTATCCAAGTTCCTACAAGTAGGTCTACCTCATTCATTTCTACGCTGCATGTTTCACTGAAAAAATATAGCAGCATGAATTTATTCATTGATGATCACAAGGTGGTTTCTGATTGGTGTTATAAGTGCTTTAATGAGCATTCTTGTATCTGTCTCCTGGGTGATACAGAAGATGCACACTGAGAAGCAGAATCGCTGAGTCACCAAGGATGTACACATTTTAGATGTTGATGACTGATCTCCAAAGTGGTCTTCCAATTCACACTCCAACCAGCGCAGCACAAGAACACCACTTCTTCACATTTTCATCAGCCTTGCTATTGTCAGACTTCTGAATGGGTGTGTACTTGACCCTGACTTTGTACATTGTCTCCAGTATTATTCTCTTTTTACAGATGAGAAAACTAAGGCTAAAGGGTGGCAAGTTCAGAGAAAGAATGAGTGAATGAATGAACGAGTGAATATGGTGATACTTCATTATTTAGTATTTTTTTAATAAGTTCCAGAATATAAGTCCATGAATGTGTACCTTACCCCTAGCCCTTAGAACAGGTTCTGGTAACAGGTGAGTGCTCAGTAGTTACTGTAATGAATGGAGGAACCTGGGCAGAGAATGTCCTTTTTCTCCAGGAGCCTCCCCTAGGCCCTTCTGAGATACATCCTGCACGCAGCCTGCAGGGTTTTAGAAGGAGTAGCAGAGGTCTGCAGCAGCCTGGGCTAATGGAGCAGAGGAAGGGTGGCAGTTGAAAATTTTTTCAATGGAAAATTAAATTTGCTCAGCAGGAGTCTGATGAGACGCTGGGGCCAGACTGAAGGAGGCTGCAGCTGGCAGGAGTGTCCATCTGGATCCCACAGGCCTCTGGAAGTGGCAAGGCTATTCTTAGCCTTCTTTTCTTTGGTCTTCATTTTCTCTTAATCAGGGCTCTCTTGATTTTGCAATTGGAGTCTTTTTTCCCCCTTCTGTAAAGCAATGATTTTCCATATAGTAATTCTTTCCTTCTTTAGACTTCCCAGAGGGGGTGGGAGGTTCTTTTTGAGCTCTGACACTTTGCACACTGCCTCCCACCCAGCTCCTCCCACTGCTTTTGTGGCTGGTGGAGACCTATTCTGTGTGCGGGATTTGACCCCACATCCTTGTTTGTTTACAAAGGACTTAACCATCCCACTCTTCTTGCTAATTATTTTTTCCTAGGAACATCAATAGGAGTACATTTCCAACCCTGCCTGCCTCTGCCTCCTGCGTCCTGAATGCTGCTGGATTCATTTAACTGGAGCCTTCAGGGGCAGCACTACTGATGGCAGGTGGCCAAGCTCCAGGCCTCGGCTCCTGCGTCATCGTCATAATCACTCGCGTTGAAACGGTGCTCTGTGGTTAACAGACTGCTCCAAGCTCAGTAGCCCTTTAGTCCTCACAGCAGCAGAAGCCAAGGCCTCTGGGGTTTGGTGACATCCCAGGATCGTGTGACCAGGAAGAGGAAAGGCTGAGGTTTGACCTGGCCTTCCTAACGCTGAATCCCCTATCTGTTCTTTCTGCCCTTGCAGGGGTCATCAAGGCAAATGCTCTGGGGGCCAGGTAGCTAATCTAAATGAGAGAAGCTGACTGGAGTAGAAGACATTAGGGAGTAGTCAGGACTCTGGGGAGTCAGACAACAAGCTGTGCCTCAAGGCATCTCAAGGCCAAGCATTTCGAAAGCAATAAAAGCCAAGCCCATTTATTGGATCACCTTTTCAGTGTTCAGGACATCCCTTCTCGTGGTTTTGGTGGAGGTGGACCGCACTTTATCATTGAGTAGCACTGACTTGGTGGCACGAATAAGCATGGCCTTGGTGGCAGTAAGTCTCCAGTATAAATGAGGAAGATCGAGTAATTCTATGGCTTTTAGGATAGTATTACAGACCCAAGGGTGCACTGACCTTGGGTAGGAGCCTACCCATCACCTACCCATCACCTTGCCTACCCATCACTTTGCCTTCTCTAGAACTTTCAAAGTCTGATATTCAAAGTAATAGGACATTAATGGTTGATCCCTTATGCCTCAACCCCAGGCCTGGTCAAATATTCTCCCCCTCCTTCCCCACCTCTTCCTCCCTCTCTGAAATCATGGGGTGGCTGCACAGGTCTCTATGCTGAGGAAAAAGAGTGACAGGGTGACTGAGACAGGGAGATAGTCAGGCCCCCCAAAGGCACCCTGAGTTTACCTTGTCATCAGGGCATGGGAGCTAGAGAAAAGAAAGAGAAGAGGGTGGTTCATGCCTTTAGGGAGAGACAGACCTTCCCCATTAGTAATATATTAGTGATATGTGGCCCAGTGAAGGTCAGGGGCTTTTGCCAATCAAATCAAAACTCCTCTTTTGAGGGGGATTAAGAAGGAGGTAGTCTGAGGTCGGGGCGGGGGAGGGGTGTGGGGAACAGGGCTGACGTCTAGCCCCTACTCTAAACAACAGTGGTTAAGACTGTGGCCCCAGAGAGCGCAGCTCTGCTACCTACAGGTTCTGTGACCTTGAACAAGTTATTTCATGCCATTCCGCAGCATCTTCGTCTGTGAGACACAGGCAGATGCCGTGGTGGTGAGGATGAACTGAGATACAGTATATGGCTTTGTCAGTAAATGTCAGTTATTTTTGTTTGGAGTTCTGTCTCCTAGCCCCACTCTTTACCCTACTAGCTAAAACCTGAGGAGCCTTCAAATGCCCATGAAAGGAATACAGACACAATAATTCATAGACTAAGAAACTACAATCTTCTGCCAATTTTTCTTCTCCAGAACTTGCTATTTGTCCAAATGTCCTGATTCCCCCCTTTTTTCTCCATCTCTAAACCCTCAGATGGTCCCAGTGAGCTGGAATCCTGGATGAGGCAGCTGGGACTCTGCTGGATGAAGCTTGGCTCTGATATGTGCTTTTTGCTGGTATAACTGTGACTTTTGTCTAAATATTCACTCCAACTTAACTGCCATTCAGTTGAAACTCTTCCTAAGTTGTTGCTTTCTCATCTGGCTTCTTGTGGGACAGACAATTTAAGAAGGCAGATTCAAACACAGCACGGATGTACTTATCCAGTCAATAGGGGACTGAAGAGCCCTCTCCCCCATCTTTAGAGCTGATTTTCTTTGGCGAGCTTCACATATACCAATGAACAACAGTTAAGAGGGGATATGGTCTAGGTGTAGAATTAGGTTCTTAATGGGAAGAATTAGGTTCTTATCAATGGGAAAAAGTAGAACTGAGAGGCTACATGATATGCATATATACTCTGATTTACATATAATGTTTTTGTTGGCTTCCCCGATGTCTCAGTTGGTAAAGAATCTGCCTGCAATGCAGGAGACTACAGTTTGACTCCTGGGCCGGGAATATCCCCTGGAGAAGGGATAGGCAACCTACTCCAGTATTCTTGGATTTCCCTTGTGGCTCAGCTGATAAAGAATCCACCCGCAATGCGGGAGACCTGGGTTTGATCCCTGGATTGGGAAGATCCCTGGAGAAGGGAAAGGCTATCCATTCCAGTATTCTGGCCTGGAGAATTATAGTCCATGGGATAGCAAAGAGTCAGACAGGACTGAGTGACTTTCACTTTCAGTCTTTTTGTTAAGATCAGTTGACAGAGTCAGCTCAGCATGAAAAAGCACAGATAATTCTGAAATACAGATAATTCACAGATTACATGTATGGAGTCAGTGGAAAACTTTTGGATGGTCCCCTCCCCTTCCCCTCTCTCTCTCTGTCCTTCCCTCACCCCCTACTCTTCTCTTTTCACCACGTCTGTAGCCATCCTCTTCCCGGCTAAGCCCAGAAGGAAAACTCGATGGAAATGAAGGGACCCATCCAGGAAATTATGACCCTTAGGCTCTGGTTGCAGCTCTGCCAGTTACTACCTGAGTGGTAGTCATCCCTTTGGGTATCAGCTTCCTCACATAAAATGAGGAGGTTGGGCCCAGGGCACCTGGGACCAAGAGAGCTCTGGGTTGCCATTCCATCTTTGCCAGCATGGGGCCTGGCATGTCTCAGCAGCTGGTCACTTGGATAATCCCCAGAGCACGTAAGTGCTGCAGGGTAACAGAGAACAGACTCTGTTCACAGCAGGGTCCAGCCACTTGAATAGATGCTGGTGCCTCTGGCTGTTTTCCAGAGCCACCAGCCCATCCAGAGATGCAGCTGGCTGGAAAAGTGGATGGATGTGTTGGAAAGGCCAGTGTCACCTCCAAACACAGTGTCTGGGAAATGCCCGTGGCCCGCAAAAGAGGTCACTGAATCCCTCCAGCTGGGGGCACAGTGCAAAGAGCCATGCAAGTGGAGCTTCGAGTTCTGATGCTGCCACATACATGAGCTGCGTGACCTTGGGCAAGCTCTCTGACTTTGGGGATCATTTTCCTCCTCCATATAATGGGAGCAGCAGTATCTTCACCTTGCAGAATTGTAGTAAAGTTTGAGATACTGCAGAGGTCTAACAGTACCTACTAAATATAGGGACTCAGAGGTACTCAGTAAATGATAGAAGAAGTGGCTGTTTCTGTTATCTTGTGCCCTTTATTCACAGGCATCATTCTCGGGACTGGAACCCAGGCTAAGGCTCCTCGCATGGCCAGAGGCCCTGGCTCCACAGCCAGGACCGGCCATGCTAGGGAGCCTGGTACAGGAGATGCTGCTAGTCGGGATGCTGATTACATTCCCTGATCCAGGAGCCTCAATGTCCTGGTCCAGGGCAGGAGGGCTAGCCACATTGAGCACAGTCTGCTTGGATTCCTACTTAAGCTGTTTTTTCAAGACCTTTTCAAGGTCTTGCCCCCTTGCCCCACCTTCCTCTGGCCCCTTCTCTCTGGGTCCCGGTCAAAGAAGAGAGACGAAGCAGTGTGGGTCTCCTCTCCTTCCCTCTTTCACCGGGAAGGCGACAGGAGCAGGCAGAGGCCGTTTTCCTTGCAGAAGATGCGTCTAACGCAAGCCCCGAACACTTCCATGGGGCTGTAGCCCCAGCCTAAATCTCCACGGGAGCCTCGCCGATCCCTGGTTTTTGGTTTTGGCGAAACTGGGGTTTCCCTTGCAAAAGATGCGGCTGACACAAGCCCTGAACACTTCAATGTGGCTGTAACCCCCTGTGTTTTTTGTGTGTGTGTGTGTGTGTGTGTGTCTTTTGGCGAAACTGGGTTTCCAATCCCAACCTGCCTCTTCCTCCATCCTTCATCCGGACAGCTCGCAAACTGTTTTGCTGGAAAGTGCGATTAAGGGGCACTTCGTGTATTATCTGCCCCCTTCCAGCGTCCGCCTGGTCAAAAGAACAAACCAGAATAAAGGATCCCGGGATTCAACTGTCGTTATTTTTTTTTAAAAGGGGAGAGAGGCGGGGGTCACATGACGGCGAGTCACCGATTTGGCGATGGGGCTGCCCCTCGGGGCTTGCTGCAGAGCCGCCCGCCCCCCAAACTCCGGGCGGGGGCGCTGACGTCACGGCAGAGCCCGGGCCGCGCGCGTATAAACCGCGGGGCGCGGGCGCGGGCGCACCCGGCGCAGTCACCCCGCGATCGGCCGCCCGCATCGCGGCGCGCGCCAGCCCTCGGCCGCCCCCCGGGTAAGGCGCGCGGCCCGCGGCTGGGAGCGGGGGCCTCCGGAGAGGTGCGGGGGGCAGGACTGGGGGAAGGGGTGGGCGTCCCCAGCCCGCGGAGAACTTTCCAAGTGGGGAAAAGAGCCTTCGGGACCTGCTATCCGGCGCGGTGGTCTTTTGATCAGGGGGTCGGGAGGGAGGGGTGTTGCAGAGTTTAAGGGGCGAAGGATGCCGTTCGGCAGTGGCGGGTTGCTTTAGTGCAGTTCAGTTGGAGGGTCATCTCCTCCAGACTGTGATCGGAGGACAGCCGTCAGGGATACTTCAGGTTCTGGTTGTTTGAAGAGTCGGCCTACCGGAGGCGCTGCTTGTAAGATTAAAAAAAAAAAAAACAAACAAACCCTACAAACCGATCGGTCATCAGGGTCATCGAGATGAGGGTCACGGCTAGGGTCATGGACCTGTTGGGGTTTTGGGGAGTGGGTGCGGGAAGGGGAGGGTCTCGCGCTCACAAGTGCATCTTGCTGCTGAAAATGAGATTGCTTCTGCTTTCTGTCTGAGAGCCTGGGAGTCCAGACCTCCGGGCAAGGGGAGAGAGTCTTGAGAAAGGCCAAGTTGTAGCCAAGTTGTTGAGTGTCTTTCTCGAGGGAGTCTTGGACCTGATTGGCTTCAGGAAGGTGGAAATCCGAGTTGAAGGAGAGGAACTCTTGGAGTGGACAGAGTTTAATAAGAGTGAAGCACTGTCTCTGCAAGTTTGACAGCTCTGAACCTGAGCAGGTCCTCTCCCTGCCAGAAGGACAAGGCTAAATGTGATATCCTTGGGCAGGCAGGCAGAAGTGAGGCATACACCTCAAGCAGAAATTCTTCTCCCTCTCGAATAAGAGCATATTCAGGCAGCTGGGGAGCATCAGGGCAACTTTACTAAACATGGAAGTTCCAATCAGCCCTGGTCCAGTCCAGCCGGGGGGAATGATGTCATTGTCACGTGTTCCCCACTGAGGCATAAAAGCCTGCTGGGTGCTGGTGCTACTTAAGTGCCATGTTTAGACAAGAGCGGTAACCTGGCCAGCTGGTCCCCAGCTGCATTAACTTGTTGCTTTTCAAGCCTTCTCTGGAGGCTCTTGGTGCCTTCTGGCTGCCTCTGTGCGGGCTCTGAGTGGGGAATCCCCAGGCTTCCTTGAGGATGGAGGAAGCCCCAGGGCAGTGGACGATACTAACGGTACCTTTTCCTCTTTGCAAATAACAGTCTGCCCGAGGAGCTGCTGTGTGTGTGTGTGTGTGTGTGTGTGTTCAGTTGAAAGCCTGCTGGATTTGGGGACTGCTTCACTGGTGCTCCTTGTGTGAGGGTTACTTGGTAACCTCATGTACTAAAACATCACCGATGACTGTGTTCGAGCTCCCTGAACTCATGCTTCGTGATGCTACCATCTTGGCTGCTTTGCCTTCCAGGACCTGACGATGACTCTGAACCATGTCACCATGCGCCAGGGCACGGCGGGCGTGCAGCCGCAGCAGCAGCGCTGGAGCATCCCCGCCGACGGCAGGCATCTCATGGTCCAGAAGGAGCCCCAGCAGTACAGCCAGCGCAGCCGTCCCCCTGCCGCCCCCGAGGACCCCTGCCGCCGGAGCTGGTCCTCCGACTCTACGGATTCAGTCATCTCCTCTGAGTCCGGAAACACCTACTATCGGGTGGTTCTCATCGGGGAGCAGGGGGTGGGCAAGTCCACTCTGGCCAACATCTTTGCGGGGGTCCATGACAGCATGGACAGCGACTGCGAAGTGCTTGGAGGTAGGTGGCCCGGCTCCGGGGGGCTTTACGGGGTCAGCAGCGGTTCAGGAGGAAGAGCAAGTGGGTGGGTCATTTGTCTGCAGAGTTGGGAACTGCAATTATGCCTTCTTGGCTCTGCCTGGGGAGCCGAGTCCCCACAGAAGCGCTGGCATAGGCCTCTGGGACAAGAAAGTGAAAATGCTTGTAGATAGAAGCTGGGCCAGAGAGGGAATTTCTTACATTCCAGCTCTAAAGGGACCAGGGAGACGGTTTTCAGAGGGTGGAGCTGGAGGGTCAGGATCCCACCTCTGGCTTTTGCCAGGTCTGACCTGGACCTTTCAAGCACTCAGTGTAGACACAGCCTTTTTCCATGGTGATACTTAAAACCAAGCCAATTAGAAAACTGTTAGGATGAATTCATTAGTTTGTTTATTGCAGTATTAGAGGCTTTGCTGCTGCTAAGTCGCTTCAGTCGTGTCTGACTCTGTGCAACCCCATAGACGGCAGCCCACCAGGCTCCCCCATCCCTGGGATTCTCCAGGCAAGAACACTGGAGTGGGTTGCCATTAGAGGCTTTAGAGGGTATAAAATTGTTTAAAATCTCTATTTTCAATAGCACAATATTTAAAAAAGATATTGAAGGATAACAGTGATACTTAACATTTGTAAGTATACTTATGGCTTTTCAATTTTCCATGGATAATCTCATTTAAGGTATTTATTATTTAGGCCTTGGTTTCCAAAACTGATCTGAGGTGATACAGTCTCAAAAAAATCACATATTCCTCAAGTAAAGCATAGCACTGTATTCTGGGAAGTAAGATGAGGCTCCTGTAGTCGATGGTTTAAATTCATTGTCTTTCAACCACAGGGTCTTAGACGATGCCAGGGTCACTGTATGTCCCTGTTTGCATTTGTGGAAATGAAGGAAGCGTGCTTGTCCCAGTGGCATGGTCTGTCTGAACGCTCAGTTGCAACTTACCGCTGAATCACAGATTTCAGGAGTAGGAAGATGCCTTAGTGATGACACGGTTCTGCCCTCTGCTTGATGCACAGAAATCCTACTCCTTCCTTACTGCTGTCAGCCCGTTTCTACTAAACATCTATTCTTCCTTTGTCTGGGAGTTCACTGCTTCATGAGGCAGCTCTAGAACTGGCTTTAAATGATGACTCATTGATAGAACATTGATTTTTCTCCTCACTCCTGACGTCTCAGGGATGACAGCTAAACCCTAGTTCAAGGGAGAAAGAGGCTCAGTATCTCTTTTTTTAGTAAAGACCCACGGGTGCGTGTCCCTATAGGAGACAGGCAGGAGGCTCTCATCTAGAATGTGCATTTGCAGTGGGACAGATGCTTCATTGGGTGCCTTATATTTGTGACTTTATTTTGGTCCTCACATCATGTCTGTACACTGAGTCTTAGGGACTTACCTGGAATCACCCTCTGGAGCATCTTGGATTAGAACCCGGGATTTTCGAAATTAGTTTGGTGGTGTTCACCTTCCACCATTGATAGGGAACCTGCTATGTGTCAGGCACATAGTGCTAAGTACTTCCCACAGGTATTTTAATAGTACTTATAAAAATTAAGCCCATTTGGTTCTAAAGTCCCTATTTTACAGGTGAAGAAGTGGAAGCTTGTGAAGTCAAGTGACTTTCCCAGGGTGAAAAAGCTAGTCCCTGGTTTGCCCAGGATTCAAAACTAGTTGTGATTGAATCTAAATTCCTGTGTTCTTTCACTGTACTCGGCCGCCCCTGGATTTAGCATCCGAATGCTGTTACATACTATAGCACTTTGGGCAGGGTACCTCCCACATGCCTGGCTCCATGCCATGCTCTGGGGTACTCAGTGATGGATGAGGTACACCATAATACCCTCTTAGGAAGGATTTGAAGGCTGGGGGCTGTATTTAGAGCAGCATAAAAATTAATAAAGAAGTCACGGTAAAGTACTTTGGGGATTGATATGAAAAAGAGACCAAAAAAGAATTTTTGTTCATTTCTTTAAGAGGGAGGGATTGAAATAATTAGTAGATAGCAGACTCTCAAAAATGTTTGTCCATTAGAGCACCGTGGTACCTATCCAGAGGGTGGTATTCCTGTGAGTATAGGGTATGAAGAAGACTGACCCATCCCTGAACCTTGGGAAGGCAGGCTTCTGTATTTGGGAGGCTTCTTTGTTTAATGGGGAGAGGGGACTATTGGTAGGGGGAATCCTTTCATGATCTCCTCAGACAGAGAACCTTTGACAACAGGAAGCTTCTTGGGTGACTCATCCTACCTAATCTGACCTATTTGAGTAACTCATACTGTCTAGGATTACAGCTCTTACCTGTGGGGGGCTGTTGGAATCGGTGGTTGGCTTTATCTTTCCCGAGGAGAGGGTTTTCCATGGCACTTCACTGCATTGTTCTTTTTTTCAGCATTAATCATAAGATAAAAAGTACACGATACTCTCATCATTATTTCTCCAAATAAAGATGAATGTTGTTAAGATTATATTGCACTAATCTTATGACTCTCTGTGCATATTTAATGCCATTCATTCATTCACTCATCCGTCCATTCATCAGTTACTGAACGTATACCATGAAGCTTGATGCGACTCAGTGAGGACATACTAAGAGTCGTGGGGTTTCTTCCTTAAGGATACTGACAGTATTTGCAGTCGAGAGCAGATATACACCCACTTATAAATCAAGATAGGACGCAGTTAGTATCTTCAAAGAGGTACAAGGGCAGTACTGGGGGAATTCAGAGGAGAAAATAAATACCACTTCTGGCTGTGAAATCAGGAAAAGTTTCATGCAAGTGTTGGTCTCTGAGCTGGACCCTAAGGACCACTAGGATTTAGAAGCCCTGAGGGAGGTGGAAAGACATTGCACGTATGCACAGATGTACAGCAGAGACCACTGGACTTGAAACCTCGTATGTGGGTTTGGACCCCAGTTTTGATGCTGGGCTTCCCTCATAGCTCAGTTGGTAAAGAATCCGCCTGCAATGCAGGAGATCCTGGTTTGATTCCTGGGTGGGCAAGATCCCCTGGAGAAGGGATAGGCTACCCACTCCAGTGTTCTTGGGCTTCCGTTGTGGCTCAGTTGGTGAAGAATCCGCCTGCAATGGGGGAGACCTGGGTTTGATCCCTGGGTTGGGAAGAGCCCCTGGGGAAGGGAATGGCTACCCACTCCAGTATTCTGGCCTGGAGAATTCCATGGACTGTGCAGTCCATGGGGTCACAAAGAGTCAGACACGACTGAGCCACTTTCACTTTCACTTTCTTTTCACTTTGATGCTGGGTGCTCCTGGACAAGATACTTACCCTTCTCATGCTTCCTCATTAGTAAAATAGGGACACTACTGACATCAAAGGTTATTAAGAGGATAAGGGGAGATAGCACAGTGCCGGGCACAGAGTGAGTACCAAGTGAACATTAGCTGGGGCTGATTCTGCGTCTGCTGTTTCCTTCCCGTGGGCTTCTCTTCCGCGCCAGCCCTTTCACTGCTTGAAGCCCTTCGTCCACTCTGGTGCCTCTTGCCTGGGGCCCTGTGAGGCAGGCAGAGGAGACGGGAGCCACTAGAGGGGAGGCCAGTGCTCCTCAGTGCTGCTTGTTCCTTTCCAAGTGGGACCCTCTGGACTCTGAAAGCTGAAAGCAGTTGAGAGTTCTGGGGGGAGAGGGATGCTGGAGCCTCAGAACTTTCCAGAGGCTGCCAGGACAGGTTCCGGCAGGTGAGAGAACTCCTGTTCAGGCTCACACACAGCCCTGGAGCCAGTCTTGAGCAGGGTGGTCCTCCGAGCAAAGAGGGTGGGGGGTCAAATGCAGTACAGACAAATCAAGAGGCAGCAGTTCAGGGAAAATGGAGACTGACCACAGTTGCCCAGTTAGAAACTCTCCCCCACCCCTCAGGAGGGTCTCTCCTGTTCTACAGGGGGTGAGTCCACCCCCCGCATCCCAGCCTTCATGGGGGAGCACCAGAAAAAGGAGGCCTTCTCCAGACCAGGGATCTGAGAAGCCTTCTAAGCAAGAGGCCTCAACCCTTTCTCCACACAGCTTCACCCAGCGCATATTTCAAAGGACTCGTCTAGAATTTCATATTCTTTTATGTCAGCTCTTCTTACCTGATTAGCACTTAAAAAGGCTGAAAGGTAAGTGCCTAAGAGAGGAAGAGAAACGCAAGCTTTGGTTACAAGCAGGTTCTCTCCTGGTAGCAGAAGGCTGTCACGCGGACGCTCTGTGTGTTTGAGGAATCCTTGGGGCACGTAGCCAGAGGCGCTACATAAACCCAGGTGCAGGGCACATGGCCACAGCAGGGCCGAGATGTATTGTTTTAGGCTCCTGGGTTTCCAACACAGTGACTTTCAGGCAGGGGTAAGTCAAAACGATCCTGTCAGGAACCTTCCGGGACAGCAAAGCAGTTTGTCCTTAATTTGCAACTGGACTCTTCAGTCCACTTATTCCTCTAGACTTCTTCTGATAATTCTTAAACCGAGAGAAAGTTTGAGTTTGCTTTTTCCCTTAGCTACTGGAATACAGTATGCTTCTGTCTGAACTACTGGAGATTCAAGCAGATCTCTTGTGCCTGCCTACTTTTGGGTAGTGAGTGATGAGCAGAGAAAGTGGGGTGTTTTTTTTTTGAGTTTTCTGAGTGCAAGGAAGGCTTTCAGAGAAAAGATAAAAACTCTGAGGTGGTCACGGGCAGGCAGCCACGCCCCCACCACTACCCCCAGCCCGATCTGTGCTGCCCAAACTCTGATGGTTTGCACTTGGTTGTATACATTTGCCTGTTGAAGTCATGAGTCTCTACTCTCCACTAAGCCAAGTTATGCTATTCATTCTGATCCATTCCTGATGCATCCTGAGGGTAGCAAACCGGTGGGAATAAATAGACTTAAAAATCCCCAGTGGGAAACAGTTACCATCGTTTAGAAGAGTGACTCCAGAAAAGGTGGGGACACTGAGAAATTCAAAGTTGTTCCTGGTTCATTTTTATTCTCCTCTGTCCACGTGTCCTTCCTTTCTCTCTCCTGATTCTAGTCCCTAGATGAAGAAACATTAGACCAGGAGCATGGCTTTTCTGTTTTACATTGGAGCGTAGTTGCTTTACAGTGTTGTAAGTTTCTGCTGTATAAGAGTGTGAGTCGGCTACAAGCACACCTGTATCTACTTGCTCTTGAGCCTCTGCACCCTGCATTCCGCCCCCGTGGATCGTCGCAGAGCACTGGGCTGGTTCCCTGCGCTGTACACAGCGGGTTCCCTCTTGAGCCTCTGCCCCCTGCATTCCGCCCCCGTGGATCGTCGCAGAGCGCTGGGCTGGTTCCCTGCACTGTATTCAGTGGCTTCCCACTAGCTATATACACGTCAATGCTACTCTCTCGATTTGCCCCATGCCCTTCTTCCCCACTGCGTCTGCAAGTCCGTTCTCTACGTCTGCGTCTCTATTCCTGCCCTGTAAATAGGTTCGTCAGTACCATTTTTCTAGATTCCATATATATGTATTGATGTACAGTGTTTGTTTTTCTCCCTCTGACTTACTTTATTCTGTGCAACAGACTCTAGGTTCATCCACATCACTACAAATGACCCAATTCCATTCCTTTTTATGGCTGAGTAATATTCCATTGTATATATGCACCACATCTTTATCCATTCTTCTGTTGATGGACATCTAGGCTGCTTTCATGTCCTGACTGTTGTAAATAGTACTTTTACAATTTGCACATGAACATTGGGATAATGTGTCTTTTTCAGTTATGTAAACCAGGAGCACTGCTTCTTCTAAGTACCTCACTGTTATAAAGCAGGAAATATCCTGGTTCCTACAATGCAGGGCTCTTCAGCTAGGATTACCTATAATAGGAAACAGCAAGTATGCCAAGAACCAACTTTCATGATCTGAAGAAGTGATGATAACAGCTAACATTTACTGCATGTCTCCTGTGTGCCCAGGCTTGATAAATGTAATTGTCAGATAGCCCTAAGGTATGGATACTATAATCAGTTCCATTTCACAGATGAAGAGACTGAGGCCCAGAGAAATTAAGAAAGCAGTTCAGAGCCAAATAGTTAATAAGGGCGGGCACCCAGATTTGAGTTCAGGTTTGCTTGTGCTCACAGCTGCAGTGCTATATTTATCATCCATTCATTCATTTGATAAGTATTTACTAAGCACCCGCCATCTACCCAGGAAATGTCCTGGGTGCTGGGGGAGAGGGCAGTGAACAGCACAGAGGTAAATCTGCGTTAACATTCTGGAAGGTGAGAGGGACCGAAAATAATAAAATGAGTACATTAAATGCATTCTTGTTAGATAGCAATCAGCACAGTGAAGAAAAAACAGGGAAGGGAGTAAGGAATATTGGGAGGAGGATGACGGAATTTTAAGAAGGTGGTCAGGAAACACATCACTCAGAAGGAGGTGAGGGAACAAGCCTTCGAATATTGGAGAGAACTGTTGTCATTCAGTCACCCAGCTGTGTCCGACTCTTTGCGACCCCATGGACTGTAGCCAGACCTGCCTGTCCCTCGCCATCTCCCGAAGTTTGCCCAAGTTCATGTCCATTGCATTGGTGATGCCATCTCATCCTCTGGTGCTCTCTTCTTCTGATTGTCCTAGTTCCTAGCAAAAAGAACAGCCAACGAAAAATGACCAAAAAACAAAAAGACAAAAAATCATTACGAAGATAATAATTTTCTAATGTTAAAATTCAAAACAGGAAACCGCATTGTACAAATAGAGGGAGTATGGGCTTAGTTGCGTGGAACTGATGGGAATTTCTCTTGCAAAAATCCCACTGAACTCAGTTACTCCCCTCCCCCCTACACACACACTGATTTTTCTGGCCTGGAGCTGCTCTGCCCTTTGGACTGCATTCACCCTTCACCTACACTCAATCTGGGCTCAAGTGCCAGGAGGGAAGTTTCCATTACTAAGTAGAGCTGGAGGCTGTGCCTCTGTTCTACTTAAGATGGAAAAGCGATCCCGTTTATTCCAGGGACCTATATTTTTTAAATGCAGAAAATGTCATCAAAACAAGGTTAGTCTCAAGATTTTTTTCTTGCATATTTCAAAAGAGCTCTGTGAGCTGAAAGCTCCTGAAATTGCCAGTGAATGTTCAGTCATCAGCCCTGTGAGGGCTGTGAGCTACGTTTGCAGTTCTACTGGGCAGTCAGTGTTTCTCAGGCAGCATCCATGGAATCGGAGTCAAAAGTACTCAAGTGAGTTTATTCTCCTAAAGGGTTTTCCTGTATAAAATGTATAGGAATGATGAAAATGAATGGATGCCTTTCAAGTGTTTAGTGACACATATTCGGAAGAAGCAGGAGATCTGCTTAGTAAATACTGGAGGAATATGTGCGGAATGTTGTTGAAGGTGGTTAAAAAAGAGTTTATCTTTGTGAATATTTACACAGTTTACTCTGTCTACTTGCATAATTAATTGCATAGTTAGTAAGTTTATTTTCTGGCATAATTTGCTGCATCACCCTCTTAGAGAAAAGTGTTGCCTATCTGTTTGACTCCAACATCACTGTTCTTTCTTTTCCAGAAGATACATATGAACGAACACTGATGGTTGATGGGGAAATTGCAACAATTATCCTCCTGGACATGTGGGAGAACAAGGTATGCAGGGCCCGTGACTGTAAACTCCTCTGGGGCCTGCCTTCCAACAGGCTGTTTGGTGCAAGGGTGACATTGTCCTTCTTGATGTTCCAGATAAGGTGGACTCATTTTCTTGATTAAAAAGCATTTACTTCTGAAGACCGAAACTGTTGTAAGGAACATGTTGTTCATAAATGAGCTCTGAATAACAAGCAAGTGGCAGTGATCTGCCCTTAGGTCTATTCAGAAATACAAAGTGTATTTGTTTTAGGGAAAGTCCCAGTAAGTATGGGTGATAATTTTAAACTGCATAAAACCATATTATATGAAGTTGACATTCTCAATAGTTTTCACATTTTGCTTTTTTTGGTGAAAGGTTTGGGGTTTCTGAGCTTGTATGCTAGACCGACCTTCTGTTTATTGAGACTCCTCCTATGCTAATGAAAGGATTCTTAATTTCATCACTTAGGAAAGGCAACGGAGAAGGCAATGGCACCCCACTCCAGTACTCTTGCCTGGAAAATCCCATGGACGGAGGAGCCTGGTAGGGGTCCATGGGGTCGCGAAGAGTCATACAGGACTGCGCGACTTCACTTTCACTTTTCTCTTTCATGCATTGGAGAAGAAATGGCAACCCACTCCAGTGTTCTTGCCTGGAGAATGCCAGGGACGGGGGAGCCTGGTGGGCTGCCGTCTATGGGGTCGCACAGAGTCGGACACGACTGAAGCGACTTAGCAGCAGTAGCAGTAGCAGCAGGAGAGGCAAAAAGAATTTTATGGAAGCCAGGAAAGGCTCCTTTTAGGTGGTTGAAATAAAATTGGAAATATTGTTTGGCAGACCCATTGTATAATTTATCAACTCAAGCTGTAGGAGGAATCAGAAAGTCAAAGTTTTTGGCGTCCGTCCCGTCTGAGCTAGCAGTCTTTACAGTCACAGACATCATGGAAGACAGATGCCTCTGGGGGAAGTTGGAATGAATTTTCTTCCTCTCCCGAATCAGCAGAGGGACTCTGGGATACACACGTTCCCTCTTTCAAACGGACACCTCATTCAACCAGGCAGCTCTGAGCTCATGGAAGACCTTGTCCTTTATCAGGGGGAGAGTGAGTGGCTACAGGACCACTGCATGCAGGTCGGGGATGCCTACCTGATCGTCTACTCCATCACGGACCGAGCCAGCTTTGAGAAGGCGTCTGAGCTGCGGATTCAGCTTCGCAGGGCCCGGCAGACCGAGGACATCCCGATAATCCTGGTTGGCAACAAAAGTGACCTGGTGCGGTGCCGGGAAGTGTCCGTATCAGGTAAGAGGAGCGGTGCCAGTACTGTAGAAACGTCTCTGAGTCCCTTGCCTTTTGCTTCTGACGGTTGCTCTTTCCTGAAGCTGAAACCGGGGACTTACTAGAATGCCACGTGGAGTTTCGAGAATCCTCTCTAAGAGGTCCACGTTCCCAGCAGATCATCTGCTCTACCTGCGGGATTCCAGTCTCTCCATCCCCAAGGCTTTCTCTGGGATTCCTTTAGGGAAGAGGTTTGGCTCAGGGAAAACTGGCCATCCCCAGCCTTTTGGCCTCGTCCCTTCTATTCTCCAGGGAGATCTCAAGCCTTCTGGGAAGTGAAAGTAACATCTTTAGACAGGAAGGATGGGCACTTTGATTAAGGGGCATTGTGAGAAAGAGTCTCACCGAGATTGAGAATTCTACTCTGGCTGCCTCTGGTTGCTAGAAGCATCCTTCCAGCCCTCACTCTTTGTTTCCTGAATTCCAGTCAAGGCATCAGTCTGCTGGTGTCACATACCCTTGTCATAATTCAAGGATACTTTCTATTTGTTGAGCTGGCACCCAAGTGCCTTTGGGGACCTTAAAATTTTATTGTCCTAATACAGATTTGTACAATGGTAAAAAATAAAATAAAATGCTGCATTGCCAGCCTCAACCCAGGAGTAAAGAACCCTGTAAAAGACTGAAAAGACCCAACCAGCTTGGGAATGCCTTACTCTTGGGAAATGGCTGTCTATAGTAGTTAGTTCCCCCCAAACAAAAACGTGGACACCTGGTCATTGAACACAGGAGAACATTCGAAATTGAGACTGTTTCAGAAAAACTTGTTTGTAGAGTTGCTGTAATTGTACTGTACATATGTGAAATCTTCAAAATTTTTTCAAAATATCTCATCAAAACTTAAAAAAAGTTTTTTTAAGAGAGGAAATAAACTAGTAGGATTCTTAATTTTCAATTCAGGAACTGAATCAGGAGAAAGAGTAAAGAACATGAACTTGAGAGTGAAGCAGACCTGGATTCACAGCTGCTACTTACAGGCTGTGTGAATGCCCCTCCCTTCCTGTCTCATCAGCTACCTGAAAGGGATAGTGTACTTTTAAAGATTGTTGTGAACATTAAAAAAATATTTGTCAAGTATTTAGCCCATCTCCCGAGGGGAGTCAATTAAGACAATGGCTGGGACTATTATAATTAATACTATGACACTGGTGAATTTGATGGGCCCGATCTAAAGCCCGTCTTTGCTGCTTCCAGGAATTTTCCTGTGAGGCTCTTTGCTTCTGTTTAAGGGAGGCCACGTGTCCCCGTGGCCTCCGGTATCCATCATGTGGATTGCTGACTTCGAGTCCCCTGGGGCACCGTTGCTTGGCTGTGTGCGTGTCGGGTCAAATCTGCAGCTCCCCTGACTCTCCTCTCGCCCTCTTGCTTTCCCCATCAGAAGGGAGAGCGTGTGCTGTGGTGTTCGACTGCAAGTTCATCGAGACCTCTGCAGCCGTCCAGCACAACGTCAAGGAGCTGTTTGAAGGCATCGTGCGGCAGGTCCGCCTCCGGCGGGACAGCAAGGAGAAGAACGAGCGGCGGCTGGCCTACCAGAAGCGGCGGGAGAGCATCCCCAGGAAAGCCAGGCGCTTCTGGGGCAAGATCGTGGCCAAAAACAACAAGAACATGGCCTTCAAGCTCAAGTCCAAGTCCTGCCACGACCTCTCGGTGCTCTAGGCACCCAGAGCCACCCGCTGTCCCGCAGAGGACATCACTGAAGGCCACTGGGACCCATAATCTATATTAGATTGGATTCTTAAGTATCGTTAGATGTGGCTTCCCCTATTGTAGCTGGGAACTAATGTGCTAGCCTGCTGGGCAATGTACGCATGGAAAATGAAAGAGCTTCGTGAGGAGTCAGTATTCATTTACAGGAAGAGCCTGACCTTTGCTGTTTGAACACCCAAGACTCATTAGAGGGCGTGGTCGGGGTTCACATGTGTTTCTTCTCTCCTTTGGCTGATAGAGAATCGAAGCCTACCGAAGAATGCCTGGATAAGAACTTTTCCTAGTTAAAATTTTGCCTGGTGTTCTGATATGTGAATTTGAGGCCAATCAGTCGGTCATAGGCAAATATAGGAAAGCTGTCAAAAGAGTTTTGCAAAGGAAAGAGAACTTCTGTCTTTGTAGCTAGAACTGCATAACTGGGTTCATCATGGTCATCACTGTCATTGCTCCGTGAAGCTGTGAGAGATGATGGACTTGCTGGAAACGAAAGCTTAGCAAACTATTTTTGTTCAATGCCCATAGTTGATGATCCATAAATCTGTAGAATTTGGAATTGATACATGTACCACTTATGGGTTCAAAAACTGTGTATTTACTATTGTGTCTTATATTTTTTTATTTAGAGGAAAATTATTTTAATCAGATTCTATTTAGCCAAACCACATTTTCTGTTGCATTGTTTTTAAAATCATGGGGCCATCATAAAAATATTTTTAACATCTAAATTACTAAGAACGTAGAGTGCAAAATGCCAGATTTTAAAATATAATCGAAGCTCTGAATTTTTGTAAAACACAAAACATAAATACTTCCAGCATTTTGGGTTGACCCTTGTATGCCGCAGCTCTGCTCTATTTATTATTATTTTGCAAAATAACAACCATTGTAACATTTGATAAAGCATATTTATGAACCTGTTTCTTATTAAGAAAAACACCCGTTTTATTACCATTTTCTATCTTTTTCAAAATATTCAAGTTTTTACCTATATGTCTTATAATAAAATAAATAAAATCTTTGGAAAAAAAAGGCATTCCTAAATATTTTTCCTCTCCAGGAAAGATGGTTGTGATCATTTTGGTATAGCTTCCAGAGCAAGCAAACTATAAAGAAACCTACCTATCATTTTATTTCTTCTTTTCATTGGCAGTAGCCCAGTCATTATCTGTTTTAAAGAGTATTCCTGACCCCTGTCCTTTGGGACGTGATTCACAATAATGCAAGGTGATTTTCAGCTGATACAGTTAGGAAGTATTTGGAGTCACGTAAATGCTAAGTTATAATAAAAGTGAGATTGATCTTTACTTTGGTCTGGAAAATTCCTAACTCAACAGATGGGCCTCGCTTTGCTCCCCAAAGGCTCATGGTCCTAAGCTTGAGTAAAGCATTAGAGGAAATTATAAAGGATTAGGGAGGAAAAAAAGGAAGCTGGTGATTTTCAGCCTGAGATCTAGCCAGGCAAGGCTTTAACCAAATTTTCCTTGCTGACTTTATTACAGCTGGACATTAATACATGGCTGCTTTCCAGTGGTGCTGTGTAGCCCTTCTGCTGCAGGAGTGGGGCTCCCTGTTCACACCCCTGGCCCCCATGTGCCCCCTCTTTCACTCTCAACTCCCTCTCTTTCTGAGTTTGTGGTCAGACACACACAGTGACAATCGTGGGACCTTGCATATTGCCCCGAGTGACACAGTTTTACAAGGGGTTTCTTTTCTGTTCTGTTGCCCTTTCTTCTCCCTTTTCTAAGTTGGGAGCAGAAGTTCCCATCTCAGAACTTTGTATCTTTGAATTGTGTAAGGAAACAGTACAGGGAAGTGATGAGAGTAAAGATTCAGGTTACACAGGCCTCTGCGGAATTCCGGCTGTGCCATTTAACATGTGCATCTGGAGTAGAGATTAAAGCTTCTTAACTATCAGTTTCTCATCTGCAAAACGGGGCTGCTAAATATACCTGCCTTATAAGGTTGTGAGATGGATGTTGTTCAGTTTGCCACACTGTAAAGAGCTTGAGAGATGGCAGTTTTCATTGACACACATCTTCCATTTTGCATCAATTAGTTTTTTTTTTAAATTTTAATTGGAGGCTAATTACCTTACAATATTGTTTTATATGTCAGTCTCCCCAAAATGAAATGGACACTCCTTAAAATCAAGAACCACTTCAATCTTTTCCTTTTCACCTCTCTGCGGTACAGAGCTTTACATACATTGAAGGTTTTAATAGCATTTCTTCTTGAATAGTTTCTCCCAGTGGCTCTATGAGGTTGACAGGCCATTTTATAGCAAACAAGGCCAGGGGATAAGTGACTTCCTCAGTTTGTTCAGCTATGAAGTATCTGGGTTATGACTGGTATCCAGCTGTGATGTATTTGCATCTTCTAGAATCTAAAACCGTTTCCTGTACACACAGCTCTTTTCATCCTCATCGGCCAGCCCTTCTCCCCGCCCCACACACCACACACCACATACAGCATGGCACACCTCCCCTGCACAGCCCCCACACGTAACACAAACCGCACACACGCACCCTCCACGTAGCATACACACACAACATGCACACACATCCCACAGCACACATACCACACACGCGCCTGACACACACACACACACACGTGTTCTTTATACTCTTTTCTCCCAATTCAGCCTGCCTCCTCACTTATTGCAGATCTCCTTAGATAAACAGCCAATGGCTCCCAGGCGTCTAAGCCTCAGGGCCCGTTGAGGACCGTTGCCCCAGGGCTCCCCCAGCTGAGCCAGGCACACTGCAGGTTGCAGTCCAGTCTGAGAGGTGGTTTGGTTCAAACAGATCTGGGTTTCAAACTGGTTTCATCACTGTGGCTATGTGACCAGTAGGAATTTACTTATCCCCTTCAGCCTCAGTTTGCCCATCTGTGATGTAGGTATAACACCTACTTCACATGGTTGCGATGAGAACAGCGAGAGACCTGCAAAAGTTTTCGCCCCAAGGTAGCTCCCACAGCTGCTGCTCCTACACAGAATCTTGCCTTCACTCACCCTCACCTCCTCCAGACATTGCTGGGCGTCCGTGCACCATCGGATGCCAGGGATACAGTGATGACTAAGACATTGTCCTGGTCCTCCGAGTCCTCGAGAAAGGTAAACACGACTGTCCCAAAAAGCCAAAGAAGGTGGCATTAGGGATAGGAAGAAAATGAAACTGTGGGAGGGTTATACATGGAAGGTGCTGGATCTGCTGCCATTAGATGAAGTTTAGATGAAGAAAACTATTAAAATGATTGGATTTGAGGTGGAAAAAGAAATTGGGCTATTTTTAAAAATTCCATTTTGGAAAGTAGGAGAATTGGAGAAAAGTTGGATTTTTAGCAACCTGTCTTTTTGCTCAATACATGAACTACTCAGTAAATGGAATGAAGGAGACGATTATGAATTCACTCGGCCAAATCCATGGAGTGCCTACGTGTGCAAGGTGCGGTGGAGGAAACCCAATGGGAGAAGGCGGTCTCGCCTTTAAGAAGCCTATGATATGGTTATGGCATATTTGTGGGAGGTGGGCATGGTGTGAATGAGGACAGCTACACAAAAACCCTAGACTATGACATAGAAGATAAGAAGGGGCCGCAGACCTGTGAGGTAAGAAGGGGCCGCAGACGTGTGAGGTAACGCCGGGGTGGGGGGGGGGCTTGGCTGGTGCAATCATGGAATGCCTCTTGGAGGAAGTGGCATTGCGCTTAACCCTGAAGACTACTTAAGATGTCCACAGACAAGGCTAGTTAAAAGAAAGAAAAAGGGAGAGGTTGGCCCATGTAAAGAAAATAGCATGAGTAAGAGCAGAGAGGCAGGAAAGAGAAAAATCTGTTTAGAAAAAATAAGACAAGTCCAGTTTGACCAGGAGATTTCTGGAAGGTGGTTCACTTCTTAAAAGTGAAGTGGTTAAATATATGAGTCTTGGAGTCAGAAAAATGTAGTTTCACATTCTAACTTGTTAGCTATAGTGGGTTGAATTCCCCCCCAAATCCACATCCACCTCAAAATGGGACCTCATTTGGAAAGAAATTTTTTTTTAGGTGTACTTAGTTAAGGATCTTGAAATCATTCTGGACTTACAGTGGGCTCTAAATCCAATGAGTGCCACCTTCATAAGAGAAAAGAGAGGGAGAGAGATTTGACACGTAGGGAAGGAGGCCACGTGAAGACAAAAGCAGAGATTGGCATGATGCTGTGGCCGGCGAGGAATGCCGAGGAACATCTGGGACCAGTAGTTGCAGACAGAAGGAAGGATTCTCCCTAAAGCCTTCTGAGGGAGAATGGCTCTGCCAACATCATCATTTTAGATTTTTAGCCTCCAGAACTGCAGTAGAATACATTCTGTTGTTTGAGCCAACAAGTTTTTGGTAATGTCAGCAACCCTAGGGAAATGAAATGCATTGGGTTATTTAGGGCGGTGTAGCCTCTATAAAGAAGGCGATGGCACCCCACTCCAGTACTCTTGCCTGAAAAATCCCATGGATGGAGGAGCCTGGTAGGCTACAGTCCATGGGGTCGCTAAGAGTCGGACACGACTGAGCGACTTCACTTTCACTTTTCACTTTCATGCATTGGAGAAGGAAATGGCAACCCACTCCAGTGTTCTTGCCTGGAGAATCCCAGGGATGGGGGAGCCTGGTGGGCTGCTGTCTATGGGGTCGCACAGAGTCGGACACGACTGAAGCGACTTAGCAGCAGCAGCAACAGCCTCTATAAGCCTCCATTTCTTCATTGGAGAAACAAAGATAATGCCCATCTCAAAGGATTATCATGAGGATTAAATGGAAAGTGCTCAATTCATTGTCTGTCCAAGAGGTAGAAAGTGACTAAACAGGAAGGTAAGAATGGGGCGTCATAGACTGTGTCAATGTCCAGGCTGAGAAGTTTGCACTTGGTTCAGAAGACAATGCAGGGGCTTGAAGATTGCCAAACAATGTGAGAGGTCAAGTGGCCCTGCTTCAGGATGTGCCCCGGGGGGTTGACCTGGCAGGAACCTGGAGGTACAAGACCACCCCCCACACCCCCCCTGCAAGAAGACCTGCGAGGAAGCCGCGGGAGCACCTGGCCTCGTGTACTGAACCCTGTGCAGGGGGACAGAAGCTGTCCAGCAGGAGAGCCGTCGATGTGTGCTCTGCATTGACGAGTGCACGCATCTCGCAGGTTTCCAGGTTTTGTGCAGGGAGTGCTCCCAACACAACGAGGCCTGATACCTACAACAGCCAGATGGCAGTGCAAATAAGAGACAAGGAGAAAGGGGCAGCAGAGCAGGGCGGGGAGCGCCGGGTTACCAGATGATCCTGCGGGAAGGGTGTGGATTCCGACTCTGTGACTGCCGAAAAAAGCCATAAAACAAGAGGCCTGAAACCACCAGTAATTGTCCAGTTTAACTCCTGAAGCACTGAGGAAATAAATATTGCACACCTGCTTGTTGGCTCTTTGCATCAGATGGCCAAAATATTGGAGCTTCAGCCTCAGCATCAGTCCTTCCAACAAATATTCAGGGTTGATTTCCTTTAGGATTGACTGGTTTGATCTTGCTGTCCAAGGCACTCTCAAGAGTCTTCTCCAACAGCACAATTTGAAAGCATCAATTCTTTGGTGCTCAGCCTTCTTTAAGGTTCAACTCTCACATCTGTACATGACTACTGGAAAAACTGGAGTACTGCAATTAAAATAACTTCAAATGTCAACTAGACTCTCATCTTGCTCCACTATTCAGTATATTTCAAAAATACAGCTTCTGTCAATGGTTTTATTTACTTCAGTATTTACAAAGGAAACTGAGTATTCAAGAGGTGTGTGCCCTTTCAGAAACCAAAATGAGTTGTAATTTCAGTTTATTGAGATTGTGGTCAGATAAGCTGAAACAAGATGAGCCTGCAGCTTCTGTGGGGCTGAGGTTTTTAACCACTTGAGTCAAAGTAGAGAAGTTACCTCTCACTGTCAGACTAAGAAACATGGATACTCAAGTGGCCTGAGATGTACTAGATTAGCATTACTTAGAGGCCCCACGGATGTCATTTGACTTGCAGAAAACTGGCTGCCATGTGGGTGATTTGAAACAATTTTGGAGGGCACTTTCCTGAAGGGTATTTGTAATTTTAGCTACATACATATACCTTTCACCTATATATGTTTGTATATGTACAGACCACACATATTTACACCAGCCTCATTTGAAGACAAACTAATTGTAATACGGATGGCAGATGTTGCAAACTAGATATCTGATGAGGGAACTATACCCCTCATGTGAATGTCGGCAAAAGGTACCTTATCAGGAGCACCACAGACGCAGAGAGCACGTTGCAAATACCAGAAAACGGGCAGGCAAAGAGCCGTGAGGAGTGCAGTCAATAGTCGGTCAGCTTTTATTTGATTAAAAACACAATCAGATATATTTGAAAGCAGTACTTTCTGTTTTTTGTAAGCATCAGACTGGACAAGGCGATGAGGTAGGAATGGAAATCCTATTTAAAAAAATGCAGAGGAAATTGCCTGTGATTCATCTATTTGATGGTAAGATGGAGCTGGTGGCTGGCCATAGTGTGGTTCAATATTTGGAAACAGCAAGTGAGGAGCCTGGCTTATCTGAGGAATGATGGGGCAAAAGTAATTCTGAGCTGAGGTGGAAAAAAACAAGTGCAAACAGGGCCTCCAGATGTCTTTCAGACGAGACCTGCCACACCATGAACGTGCCTCCCCCTTCACCCCCAGTGAAACAGTCCAGCAGCTGGGTGGTCACCCCAAGTGCATCCTCACCCAGTGCTGGGTGAGGGCACGTTTGAACTTTCCTTTGTGAAATATCGGAGTCATGGCCAACACCATGTTGCCCATAAGGAGGGTGGTAGCGAACTATTATGACTTTGCTGACTTCACATTTCTTAATGCAGCATGGAGTGCTGGGTGGTCAACAACAGACCACAAAAATGAAGTGAAACACAGAAGTTTGTTACTCACAGGTCCGAGAGGAAGTGCAATGGGCCTTAAAGGGAGGTCCAGGCAAGGTGCCCACAGAGCGACAGGACCCTGGGCACAAGCCTTTATTAAAGTCTGAGGATGGAGAGCTTTGGGGTTCTTGTTGCAAGGCCCGATGGGTTAATTCAGACAAGAGAGTGAGGCTTTGATAAGCTCCACAGGGTCTTATCTAATGGGCACCGGGGAGGCTGTGCTTGCAAGGGCTGCTGGGAAAGTCACGTCAGGAACTTACTTTTGCTTGTGACTCTATGGGCTGTTACTGAGGACATGCACTTGCATGAGGGCGTTCCTGTCAGCTTACAGCCTCCCACAAGTCACTAGGTCAAATAAAATGGATGCAGAGGCAGCAATGCCTGGGGATAGAGCATCTTAGCTAAACTCTGGACTCTGGATGCTCATGAGCCCCATTGGAACCACAGTAGTACATGTGGACCTGTTGACTCCAAAAGATGACTCGAGTTTGGAATTTGAGAGAGCCTCAGATGGCAGAGGACTCCTCCTTTATGCACAGAGAGACACTGAGACCCTGAAGGTGTGATTTGCTCAGTGACCCAGTTGGGCAAGAACCCAGGGTTCCAGACCCCAGTTCAATGCTCTTTCCACAAGTGTCACTGCCTTGCCACCTGAGTTAAAAGACTGTCCTGGATTTCCTAATCATAGCTCAGTTGGTAAAGAATCCACCTGCAATGCAGGAGACCCCGGTCTGATTCCTGGATCGGGAAGATCCCCTGGAGAAGGGATAGGCTACCCACTCCAGTATTCTTGGGCTTCCCTTGTGGCTTATCTGGTAAAGAATCTGCCTGCAATGTGGGAGACCTGGGTTCAATCCCTGGGTTGGGAAGATCCTCTGGAGAAGGGAAAGGCTACCCACTCCCGTATTCTGGTCTGGAAAATTCCATGGACTAAGTCTACGCGGTCGCAGAGTCAGACACGACTGAGTGACTTTTGCTTCACTTCTTCACTTCAGTGCATCTTAAAATCTTCATGCATAAAATAAGAAAAATACTATTGATTTCACAGTTTTTTTAAATTCAAAATTGTTTTAATCTTTTTAAATGGAGTATGGTTGCTTGACAATGCTGTATCAGTTTCTACTATGCAACGTGAATCAGCTGTATGTATCCATATACCCGCTCCCTCTTCAGCCTGCCTCCCTCCACCATCCCACCCCTCTCAAAACTACAGTGAGGTATCACCTCACATCGTCAGAATGGCCATCATCAAAAAGTCTATAAACAATAAATGCTGGAGAGGCTGTGGAGAAAAGGGAACCCTCCTACATGGTTGCTGGGAATGTAAATTGGTGCAGCCACTATGGAGAACAGTGTGGAGGGTTCTTAAAAAATGAAACAGAAGCTACCGTATGACCCAGCAATCCTACTCCTGGGCATATAACCCTGAAAAAACCACAATGTTTCTAAGATGACAGAATGAGATAAGTAAAAGTGCTTTGTAATCTCTGAAGAGTCTTCAAACCTCTACAGAGTCATTAAAGTGCTATGCACATATGAGGTGGCATGAAGGCTTGTTTGCCCATCGGTGACTTCAACAGTGTCTGAAGGAGAATCACAGGTGGAAGTCAGACCAGTTCGTGGAGTAGGTGGGTCTCTCAGTGCCCACCCTCAGCGGATTCTCCCCCCACCACCCCAGACAGATACTCACCTACTTTGCTGATGTATTGGACGAGCTTTGATCACTGTCCCTTGGAATGTCTGAAGCCAGTTAAAGCGCATTAGCAGTTGGGGAAATGCCAACGCCATCTCTTCTGGCAGCAGCAGGAGGGAACTTGTAATTTGATTTTCTTTATTGTGTCTTTGAGAGTCTCTGTACAGACTGGGCAATGAGAAATGCTATTTTAGGTGTTAAAGATGAGGACATTTGACTCGTAAAAATATCAGATTGATAGTGACCTTGTCCATTTCCTTGCTTCTAGGTGGAACAGTGTTCCACCTGACAGATAAATGAGACCCTAGGGTGTCACAGATGCTTCAGGTTATAACTGTGAGTAAATCACTGCAGATGGTGACTGCAGCCATGAAATTAAAAGACGCTTGCTCCTTGGAAGAAAAGCTATGACCAAGCTAGACAGCATATTAAAAAGCAGAGACATTACTTTACCAACAAAGGTCCATCTAGTCAAAGCTAGGGTTTTTCCAGTAATCATGTATGGATGTGAGAGTTGGATTATAAAGAAAGCTGAGACCTGAAGAACTGATATTTCTGAACTGTGGTGTTGGAGAAGACTCTTGATGGCCCCTTGGACTGCAAGGAGATCCAACCAGGCCATCCTAAAGGAAATCAGACCTGAATATTCATTGGAAGGACTGATGCTGAAGCTGAAACTCCAATACTTTGGCCACATGATGTGAAGAACTGACTCATTTGAAAAGACCCTGATGCTGGGAAAGATTGAAGGTGGGAAGAGAAGGGGATGACAGAGGATGAGATGGTTGGATGGCATCACCAATGCGATGGACATGAGTTTGAGTAAGCTCCGGGAGATGGTGATGGACAGGGAGGCCTGGCGTGCTGCAATCCATGGGGTCACAAGGAGTTAGACATGACTGAGCCACTGAACTGAACTGAGGGTGTCACAGGTGCTTTGGCTTATAACTGTGAGTATAGGAAAGAAGACAGAAGTGGGCACGTGGGATTCACCTCCTTTGTGACTGAGAAGGAAGATGCAGATTGTGCAGCTCCATGAGAGAGTAGCTGAAAACATAAGATGAACCCAAGGTGAGGATGGGTTGCCTGGGTTTGGATGCTGGTTCCCCCTGGGTTATCCCAGCTCGGTAACTTGGGCAGGTAACAGTCTTTATCAGGCTCAGTTTCATCATCAGAAGGAAGCAATCAAGTAAATGAATTAAGATTATCTATTTCTTAGGTTTTTATAGAGAATAATGGAAAAGTGCAGCCTCCTGGTACATGATGCTTAAAGCTGTTAGCAAGGTTTATTTTGTTTATTCAAATGAAAACCAAGTGCCTTCAGAGACTAGTCCTAGGAGGGAAGTCTGGAAGCAGGGAGGGGCTGTCTAACAGGAGACTCTCCTAGTCTGTTATCCTAAATTGTCATCTTGCCCTTGGCAGTCAATACTACTCTAGAGGGGAGTCCAGCCTGAATGTCCTGGCCAAAGGATGGACCAAACTTCCTGCCACAAAGGAATCACATTCCTTTTTAAGGCTGAATAATATTCCACTTTATGTATCCACAAATGAATTCTATATTCTCTATACTTGTTCATCTGTCATTAGACACTTGATTGTTTGTACCATTTGGTTATTATGAAAAATACTGTCATGAACATGGGTGTATAAATATCTGTAAGAGTCTCTGTTTTCAATTCTTTTGAGAAGAAGTGGAATTGCTGGATCTTTTAGTAATTCTATCTTTAATTTTTTGAGAAATCTCCATGCCCTTTTCCACAGTGGCTGTGTCATTTTGCATTCCCAATAGCAATGAATGTACAAGGGTTCTGAGTTCTCCACATTCTTGCCAACACGTCCTATATTGGATATTTTTTTGTTAATAGCCATCCGACTGGGTGTGAAGCAGTATCTCATTGTGGTTCTGATTTGTATTTCCCTAGTGATTAGTGATGTTGAAAGTCTTTTCACGTGCTTATTGGCCCTTTGGTGGTGGTTTAGTTGCTCAGTCGTGTCTGACTCTCTGCAACCCCATGGACTATAGTCCTCTAGGCTTCTCTGTCCATGGGATTTTCCAGGTAAGAATACTGGCATGGGTTGCCATTTCCTTCTCCATTTACATACTGTTTTTGGAGGAATGTCTATTCAAGTCCTTTGCTGATTTTTTGATTGGGTTATTTTGAGCTGTAGGAGTTCTTCATATATTCTGAGTATTAATCCCTCATTAGATATATGATTTGCAAATATTTTCTCCCATTTCATGAGTTGTCTTTTTGCTTTGCTTATGGTGTCCTTTGATGCACAAACATTTTAAATTTTGATGAAATTCAATTTATCCACGTTTTCTTTTGTTGCTTGTGCTTTTGATGTCATATCCAAGAAATTGTTGTCAAACCAGTTTCATTTGCCTGACATGCAGCAAGTCAAATCTAGATGGAGAGATTTGTAGCAGAGAAAGGATCTGTTCACAAGGCAGTCAAGCGAGGAGTCAGGAGAACAAGTCTCAAGTCCACCTCCCCAAAGGCAAGAGGGCCTTGTAATATTTATGGGGTAAGGAGGTAACGTGGTCTGAGGAGTGGGGAAAGATGACTGGAGGCAAGAAAATGGTGAAATAACTGGTGTTCTGTGCAGGTGTATCTGAGTTACATTCTTCTTCATAGTATGTATGTTCAGAAAATGGCAGCATTAGCATGATCTAAGGGTGGAGTTCGGGGCCCTCTAACGTCAAAAGGCTATCCATCAGACACTTGCACAGTCTCAGTTTGATGTTGGTCATCTTGATCGGTTTGATCTGAGCAAAACTAGCTCCATGTTTCTGAAAAATGATTCAGCCATTACTGTGGAAGCCCATACATCAGAGGTGTTATCTCTAGGGGGCAGTTAATCAAGTCGTGTGACATATTGTCTAGGCTCCATGAAGCTTGAAGGGTATGTAATTCACAAGAACAATTAAGATAAGCTTGATTGGTGAAGGCAGGTTTTTGTGGTTATTCAGTCGTGCCCAACTCTTTGCAACCCCATGGACTGCAGCATGCCAAGCCTCCCTATCCTTCACCATCTCCTGGAGTTTGCTCAAACTCATGTCCATTGAGTCAGTCTTGCCATCCAACCATCTCATCCTCTGTCGTGCCCTTCTCCTCCTGCCTTCAATCTTTCCCAGCATGAGGGTCTTTTCCAGTGAGTCGGCTCTTCACATCAGGTGGCCAAAGTATTGGAGCTTCAGCTTCAGTATCAGTCCTTCCAAAGAACATTCAGTCCTTTCAATGAGTATTCTTGATTTCCTTTAGTACTGACTGGTTTGATCTCCTTGCCGTTCAAGGGACTCTCAAGAATTTTCTTTAACATCACGGTTCGAAAGTATCAATTCTTCAGTGCTCAGCCTTCCTTATGGTCCAACTCTCACAGCCATATATGAATACAGGAAAAATCATAGCTATGACTATATAGACCTTTTAGGATATTATTTATTAAGCAAGTTATGGTTTAAAAGATCTAATTGATTACTGCCTTCAGTTTCAAAATCCTTGCTGAATCCAATGTTATGAAACTTTTCTTCTCTATGTTTTATTCTAAAAGTTTTATAGTTTTAACTCATGTTTGGGTCTTTGATCTATTTTGAGTTAACTTTTGTAGGTGGTGTAAGGTAAAGGTACAACTTCCTTTTTTTTTTTTTTTTTGCAAATGGGAAATAGGTTTCGTGCATCATCTATAGTTCACTGGTTGCAAGCAACAGAAACTGAGAGGCTAACTATTGGAATCATTCTAGGTAGTTCATAGAAATTAAAAGAAGTTCTGAATGGTAAAATCTCTGTAGGTAAAGAATATGGCAGTGACTTAGGAATCTTAGTCATGGACTGTTTCTAATGATGCTGTGATCAGAGAGATGCTGTGACTGGCTCCAAAGATCTTGTGTGTGTGTACTTCACTGGATGTCACATTTGGCTAGGAGGCCTATAAGGGGAAGTGTGTGTGTGTGTTTGTGTGTGTGTGCTGAGGATGAGGCAGCATTGTTACTGAATTTTCTCAACAGATAAGATCAGTTGAAATGCAGGGTTTGAGTGAGTGGGAGAGAAGGAGGAGGGGGTAAGGGATTCCCCACAAGAAAACCAGAATGCAGGAGCAAAAGGAAGTGGTAAGGAATACTGGCTAGGTCAAACTATAGATACTCACTGAAAACTTCTCAGATATTGATTGATACTGCATTGCGAATCTTGAGTAGACAGCAACAGAGTATGTCATGTTTTCCACACCTATTTGTCCAAGATACTTTTCAGTTCAGTTCAGTCACTCAGTCGTGTCCGACTCTTTGCAACCCCATGAATCACAGCACGCCAGGCCTCCCTGTCCATCACCAACTCCCAGAGTTCACTCAGACTCATGTCCATCGAGTCGGTGATGCCATCCAGCCATCTCATCCTCTGTCGTCCCCTTCTCCTCCAGCCCCCAATCCCTCCCAGCATCAGGGTTTTTAAGTGCATCTTACAGAGTTGATGTTCCATAGAACATGTTTTGGGAAATGCTTTCACATGCTAACAAAAAGAATTGTGTACTTGTACAATAGCAAGTTCAATTCTGGTTGACTCTTTTCTTCAGTTCGTAAATTAGACACAGCTTACACAAAGAGCAAGGACACACACATCACATACATCAAAGCACTGAGCTGAAGTGGGTCTGGACTTCCCGAGTTTGTGCTGGGAAGTTAGGGGTCAGATTCAAGTAACCCTCTCCCATACACTCACAGAGGAAAGATGACTTCACATAAGCCAAGCAGAAATATCATCCACAATATTTGTGATGGGAATACATTTCTCTGTGACACTTTGATGTGAGAAATGACATGTTCCTTAATTTTTTAAAAATCTTCACCTAGCTCTTTCTCAGCAGGACTGGTCTTTCTGGGAGACCACCACTCTTTTGGATTATTCATGACACCATGGGACTTATTCAAGGCCCAAATAGCTGGTCTCTAGGGACTGGTCATCTTCATCACTGCTGTGCTTTCTGGGTGCCTTCACTGGGTTCCTGAGAGGTGCCCCGCCCCCCGTGGTGCTCTTCTCCGCTGACCTCATGCTCAGCCTAGGACTCTCAGCATGGCTTCCCAAATCTCTTAGCATCTGCCTCTGACAAGCAGAGCTAAACCCAAACTCCCCTTGCATGTGGGTGGCGCAATGGAAGGCTGGGGTAGTCCCATGGAAGCCACATCCCCTCCCCAGGATATGGGATTCCAACCCCACTTGACATTGAGTCATTTCTCTTTCTTACTTCAAGGCATCAATACCTCCATCTCCTCTTCCTCTGGTTCTTAGTGATCCAGCAGTTGGGGTAAGGGGAGTGCAGCTCAGTAGTGGAAGTTCAGTCTCCTGCAGGTTTTGGAGCTCCCAGGGTGCTATCTGCAGAGGTTCTGATTCAGTTCCAGAGCGGTGGGGACCAGAACACACTGTCAGAGAGTCTGATCCAACACATCTTCTGACCATACTTGATGGGCTGTGTCCTCATCTTGGGGACAAAAACCAGACAAGTCTCCTGGGCAAGGGTAGGGGGTAGGATAGAAAGAGTTCCGTCTTTGGAGATGTCAGAACTGGTCTCCCAAAATGGACAGTGTGCTTCTAAAGGAGCAACATATCAAAACAACCCATATGGTTAAATTTCCATATCCTCATCCAATTTGCCATGACTCACCTCTGTAGATCTGTGTTTTGGAACTCCCCATAAACACAGAGAAGAGAGCCTCTGTGTTTCTATCATGTCTCTGTTTCTCTGTGTCTCTGTTGAAGCCTGGCAGGTATCAGCAGGACTTTGGCCGAGTGCCTGGGTTGCTAACTCTTAGCGTCTGACAGGCCGCCGGCTTGAAATGGGGGTGGGGGCGGTGTCTGTGTCCATGGGTGTGGCTTGTCTTCCCCAGGGCACAGTTGTGAATCTGTCATTGATTTGGGGATCTTTGTGACTTTCAGAAGAGGTGTCTATTTTGTTGCCAGCACCCTCTCTCTCCCAAATCCCACGCAGGCACCATATTTCTACTGTTTCACAAACCCTGGTGTTCGAGAAATGAACGGCTGTCCACAAGCACTGCAGCAACCTCCTCAGCTCAGGAAAGGGGCAATGATTGCTTTTTAACTCCAAAACTTAAGGCCTGGTGGTCACTTCCACGCTTCAGGATATTTTCCTCTAGAAAGCGGGAGGGTTGGGCCAAATCTATTAATTCAAAGATGAACATTTACTGAGCTTGATGATGCACTCGGCTCTGTGCTGGAGGGATGTGACGTTAAATAAACCTGATGCATGCCTTTGTAATGACGCTTTCCAAGGTCTTCTGGCACGCTGGCATTCTGTGAGTCTAGGAGCGATGCCTGCTCACAGCAGCCCTCGAACACTGCTTTCACACACATTATCACATCTGCACTTGAGATGAGTCACCCTTCCTACTGCGTGGGGGTCGAGTGACTTGTCTAAGGATACACCGTTGTGAAGCAACAGGGCTGGATTTGAATCCCGAGTTTCTGTTTCCCAGTCCTGTGCTCTCGGCTCTTTAGCTTGCTGTCTGTGACTACTCCTTCCTTCCAGATTTTTTTCCACCCAGTGAAATAATAGCTATCATTTGAGAAGCGCTTACTTTGGGTCCTGCTATATACATTATCTTGTGGAAATCTCACAGCACCGTTACTAGGTAGTTATTATTACTGTCATTTTACAGAGGAGGAAACCAGGGCTCAGAGGTTGAGAGCCTTACACAGAGTCACACAGCTTGTCAGTGACATTGGATCCCAGGTCTGTCTGGGGCTGCTCAACTGTATTGCCTTCTGGGATCATTGAGAGAGAAGACTGGGAAGACCCTGGACCCTGTTCTTTCCTAGAGAATTGAAGGTTGGGCCTTTGTGTCTTCCTTGGTTCCCTCTGGAGAAAACTGAGAAAGCCAGAGGACTTGAGGGAGTTGTGAAGAGGCCTTGGTCAGTGCCCCCTCCTGGGCTGAAGGTCCTGAGTTTGGGGGCTTCATGGGGAAATATGACAGACTTCCAAGACTCCAAAGACATTCCAGGTCTCAGGCCCAGAGGCCCCCGTAGGCATCAGCTGAAAAGCAGGAGCACCCTGTCATTTTCCAGAAGGGGTGATGTGGACTGGCTGGGGAAGACGCTTCTGGGGTCTTGCGGAAGCAAGGTCCTCCCTCCCCCCCAGCCCCGGGCCTGCCATTCTGGGCTCCCTCTGCCCACCCTCAGGACCCCAAAAGGCCTTTCCTCTTCCTGAAGCCTGCCTGTGGTGCTCCCTTCATCCAGTGCTTGGAGGCTCTGGAGGCAAATTAACCTCTCGCTGGGCAGTGCCCTCACCTCAGGGCTTCTGCTTAGCCTCATGACCTTGTGGGAAGGCTGAAAGTAGTAGAGTGCACTCCAGCAAACAGATGAGGAGTACGTGTGGGCTTAAAGGGGAAGGAACTAGCTCAACTCACTCACTACCAGCAGAAATCAGGCCTGAAGCGTGGACTTGGTTCCCAAGGGCGGGGTGCAGAGCTGGCCCCCGAAACCTGGGGTAACCATGGCTCACACCTTAGTTTATTTTTTAGGTGCTTAACTCATCTACAACCACCCAGGGAGGCCAGTAGTACTGTCTCCATGCTACAAATGAGGAGCCTCAAGCCTGGAAAGGTTAAATAACTTTCCCAAGACCACTTGGCTAGAGAACTAGGGAAGGATTCAAGCTCAGGACCCTCTGAGTTCCTCCGCTGCACCTCACTGTCCCCTCCCCTCACTGCCACCCTGAGATTTTCCTGACTTCCGGTTCACGGTGTATGCACGCCAAGTCGTGTCAGTCATGTCCAACTCTTTGTGAACCCATGGACTGTAGCCCCGCTAGGCTCCTCTGTCCATGGGATTCTCCAGGCAAGGATACTGGAGTGGGTTGCCATGCCCTCCTCCAGGGGATCTTCCTGCCCCAGGAATCCAACTCAAGTCTCTTCTGTCTCCTACATAGAAAAGCGGGTTCTTTACCACTAGCACCACCTGTGTTCAGGTTCAAGACCCTGATGCTGGGAAAGACTGAAGGCAGGATAAGGGGACAACAGAGGACAAGAGGGTTGGATGGCATTATCCACTCAATGGACATGAGTCTGAGCAAACTCTGGGAGATGGTGAAGGACAGGGAGACCTGGTGAGCTGCCATCCATGGGGTCGCAAAGAGTTGGACACGACTGAGTGACTGAACAACAACCAGCACCTGGGTTCACAGTAGGGAGCAGTAAACTGGACATGAGTGAAGCCTGGATGGGTCCTTATGGAGGTTGGCTGGGAACTGGAGGACTAACTACCAATTGAAAGCTGACCCTACAGGCCCTGGATTTTAATTATCAGCAAGCAGCCAAGACAAGCTTAGACTCATTCCTTAGCAACAGGAAGTGTGTGGGATGTGCAGAGGCTTTGGAGGGACCACCCGCAGCTAAAGGGGAGTGAGCAGAACTGCCTAGAGACAATCTACTAGCCGCAGGGCCCCAGGAGAGGAGACTCTGACAGCTGGTGAAGTCACCAGCGGGGGACAGATGCTAATGGACAAAGGTCACGGCCTCCGTGGAGCTGGGCATGAGGCATGCATCTGTGAGTCACGGTGGGAGAGACTCACAGGCTTACTCCCAAACTCAGGGACACACACCGAGCTGTCACCAGAGCCACCCTCCTATAAAATACATGATTAATTATGACAAAAGCTTCTTACAAATGAGAGGCTCCAAGCTGGGTTTGCAATTAGCATGAAGAGAAGGTGCTTCACGTTCAATTAATTTTAATCTGACCTGCCTGATCTCCCGGCAACAAAGCTCGCCTCCCGCTGCTGTACGGATTCGGTTCTCTGCCAGGGCCGGAGGGAGCTGCGGCGCCGGGTCCTCCCGGACTGGAAAGCAGTATTTGTGAGACGAGCAAATGGCGCAGATGGTGAATACTGAGCGTCACTGTCCTCTGTCCCACCCCCTGGAGAGCTGGGGAGGTTTAAATAGAGCCTGGTGGATTTTTTTTTTTTTTAATTTGAAAAATAAATCAGGTGGCACGGTTTTTGTTTTTTTTTCCTTCAAGAAAGCATACTTTTTTTAGGGGAAAAATTCTCTAGTATCCAGAGATGATGTTGACCCTGTAGTGGCAGAGTGAGGGGGGGGGGGGGCGGTAGGGTGCACAAGCCCTGGGTTCCTGATGTTTTGTGGGACTTCCTGACTTTGATAGGCCGGGGTCTTGGTTTCCCCCTCCCCTGCTCCCCGCGGAGGGTCCGGCTCGCACGCTGGAGAGCGGGAGGCTGGCACCAGGCTGCGCGCGGGCTCTGAGGGAGAAGCGCCGCCATCTTGGAGCGGAATTGCGTCACTGGAGAGAGCAGGGAACGCTAACGTGACCCCCGGGGTGGTTTCCGGGTCTGAGCGCCCAGTCCTGCAACGTCGTCTTCGTCATCCTTATCGGGGAGGACTGGGCGGGGGTAGTGGGGAGTGTCACAGGAACCCTGAAGCACTGGCTCTTGTTGAAAGTAGGTGGATGGGATGGGGGGCGAGGGGCGGGGGCGTTGGGATGATGCTAAAGCTGAAACTCCAGTACTTTGGCCACCTCATGCGAAGAGTTGACTCATTGGAAAAGACTCTGATGCTGGGAGGGATTGAGGGCAGGAGGAGAAGGGGACGACAGAGGATGAGATGGCTGGATGGCATCACTGACTCGATGGACATGAGTTTGAGTGAACTCCAAGAGTTGGTGATGGACAGGCAGGCCTGGCGTGCGGCGATTCATGGGGCTGCAAAGAGTCGGACATGACTGACCGACTGAACTGAACTGAACTGAATGAAATTGTTCACTAGAGAGAAAAATCCCAGGGCTGGTTTGGATGGTGCTTGAACGGAACGCCAGCATTTGGGGCCTCTTTTATTCAACCACGGTACAGCGGAATGCCACATCCTGGGAAGCCCGGAAGTTTGGAGTTTCAGGATGAAGGGTTCAGAACTCTTACTTCCTAATCACATTTTACTCAAAAAGCTTGAGTCAGATCTGGTTCCACACCGCCCCTCTCTCCTTCCTGTTGAGTCATCCTGGGGAGGTTATTTAACCTTCTATCTTACCCTTATAATATGAGGGTAATAAATATCTCCCTGTTAGGGCTGAAGTGAGAGTCAGATGGAATCATGTTGTACCAGCTTACCCAGCTGCAGGGGTGTCCTGAGGCCTCCAGCCCCGAGAGACTCCCCATTTTCCTTGATATCCCAAAAGCCTTCCCTGAGGTCCAGTCCACAAGGCTGTGGCTCCTCCCATCTCCCCTCCTTTATGGCTCTCAGCATTCTTGGGGGAGTTTTGTTTGTCTCCTGATGATTTCTCTCTCTGATTTCCTGTCTCTGCAGAATTTTCAAGCCCTTTCTGCAGCTTTCCTGCTGTAACTGACCTTCTGTGACTCAGCACTCTCCTTCGCCTTTAGTTACTAGGAAAATGATCATTAGTCTAGGTGGTTGTGTTTACTGAAGATCTGGGCCTAGTTGGGCCTGATTCAAGAGAGTTTACAACACAGTCCAGAGAACAACCTAAAACTGAGCAATAGGTAGGACCCTTCTATTGTCTCAGCCATTCCACAGGCCATCTCACTAGTCATCTGTATCAATTAGCTATTGCTGCACAACAAATTACCCCCAAACATAGTGGTCTCAATTCTGTGCATTGGCAACTGAGGATCAGCCATGTAGTTCTGGTTTCATCTGAACTCTGATACAGATCATCAGTTAGCAGTGGTCAGTTTGCTGTTCCTGGTTGAATTCTCACATGTCCGGGAGCTTGGCTGGGATACGTTGGTTCTATTTCACGTGGTCTCTCAACTTGTAGCAGTTAGTTGTTCATATGGCAAGTGAGTGGAAGCATACAAGGTTTCTGAGATGTAGTCTTAGAAATGGCACTCCATTACTTTTACTGCATTCTGTTGGTCAAAGCAATTCTTAAAATCAATCCAGATTCAAGTAGGGGAAAATAAATATATTTTTGGATGTGAGGAGCTACAGATCCAGATGGCAAAGGGTGTGGATGGAGGGCAGAGTGAAGTACTGTATCCCTGTTTTTTTAATCTCCTGCTCCATCTTTTCCCCTCAGGGTCTCTCCTATTATCTTATTGTTGGATCTTCAGTCCCTCCTCCTGGACTGTCTGGATCTCTTTCCAAAGAGATAATTTCTCCCTCTTCAAATCCCTCTTCTGATTTAAAGAAGACTCTGATTTCCTGTAACTTTATTATACAGAATGTTTATTTTTCTTTATTGACAGTGTTTTCTTTTCCAGTCACATTCTCACCAAAAAAAATGATCCTAAGTGTGTTGATTAAAGTATACCACTGGTGGGCATCAGAATCACCTGCTGCTGCTGCTGCTAAGTTGCTTCAGTCATCTCCAACTCTGTGCGACCCCGTAGACCTGGGATTCTCCAGGCAAGAACACCAGAGTGGGTTGCCATTTCCTTCTCCAATGCATGAAAGTGAAAAGTGAAAGTGAAGTTGCTCAGTTGTGTCTGACTCTTAGCGACCCCATGGACTGCAGCCTACCAGGCTCCTCCACCCATGGGATTTTCCAGGCAAGAGTACTGGAGTGGGGTGCCATTCAGAATCACCTACAGTGCTTTTAAAAATTACTGATATCTTTGGTCCCACCCCCAGGTCTGGGCTAGGTTTTGGATGTTGATATTTAAAAAAATTCTCTCTAGGTGGTTCTAATATGTAGCTAAGGTTGAAAACCACTGGAATAAACAAAAGAACCATGTATCCCTGAAGTGGATTTTACTCTATCTTTAAAATATGGGCATCTTAGAAGCTGTTTTTTTTTTTTTTTTATGAGCAAATTCCCTCTTCATGTTACACTGTGTAGTGTCCAGTGCATTGAAGGTACTCACTAAATATGAGCTATTATCACTGTTACTATTGCCATCAAGGATAAGACTGTGGTAGTAAGGAATGTGGTTTCTAAAGTCAGACCACTTCACCTCTATCTGCCTCAGTTTCCTCATTTGTAAAATGAACATAATTAAAATGATTACTTCATTAATATTTACTTACCTCCAGGATTGTTATGGGGATTAAATGTCTTAATGATTCAACTTCAGCACGGAGTAGATGTTCAATAAATGGTGGGTACTATGTAATTATTGTTTTATTATTTCAGAACCCCATTTTTTATTTTTCACAAAGCACAGTTTTCTTTCTCTTTGGACCAGTTTGTTTCCAAATAAAATATGATGATAGTGGATGGGGAGAAGTGGTGTAGTTTTACTGGAGCGTGCTGGGGTTGGGAAGATAAAGAAGAGAGCTTGCTTGGGGGAATCTCTCAGATCTGCCAAGTCTAGATTAGTCATGGCATTAAGAAAATTCTCTGGCAAACCTGGGAATCTTCTTTCTTTTCCAAGCTGAAGTTTTCCTCAGCCCAAACATTCATTTTAATGGAGGCAACTTCAAACTTGTGCAATTACTTGAGGAGTGCATAATTAGCACATTTAGCTCAGTTCAGATGTCCTGGAGATAATAGATGTGAACAAGGATGCGAGAATCTGTTAGGAGCCTGGACCAGGTCTGAGTGCCAGCCTGGGTGGTGGGGGTGCAGTCAGCACACTGAGGGGGTGGTGGGTAGGACGGAGGACATCTTGGAATCACAAAGAGAGTCAGTGGGGCTCTTTGATGTCTAGACCCACATAAAGGAAAAAGAATCAAGCATATCTAGAGTCACATTGCTTGCTGGTGACGTAGAGCTCAGACTAGCGGGATTTTAACTGTTACTGTGTCCTTTCTTGTTCCAGGCTTATGTTGGGTCTTCATCTTTACTACTTCAGTTGTATCTCACAGCTTTAGAAAACAGGGAATATTGTCTCCATTTTATAGCTGAGAAAACTGAGGCTTCAAGAAATTACGATGTTACTGCAACTAAATTAAAAGTTAAATCACCATACGGCTAACCTGTGACAACACAGGGCAGTTTAAAGCCATTGGAGTGACTTAAAATTTTTTCTATAAAATTTCTATTCCCCTTTCTGAAGAGGCAGAATGAGATTAGCTCCACAGTATGATTTTAGGAAGACTCTAAGGGGGAAAAAATTCTTTCCAAAATCTGAAAATCAGAAAACCCAAATCTTACTTCAGTTTCCTCTCACCTTATTCACTCATATGCGAAAATAAATTGGAGCTTAATTTAAGGTTTTAATTTCTGATACAATGGGATCATTCTTGAAAGAAGCTAAAACTCAACATGACCTGAAAGAGGCAACATAGTGTGGGGTAAATGAGCGCTGTGATCTCATGTTTCAAAAAACTAATCTGGCTTCAAACTTGGCAAGCCCAGTACAAGTCACATATATGGAAAATTCTGGAAGAAAGGGCACAGACAAGATATTTGCTGGACAGAAGGCCAAATTATAAAATATTTAGAAAATATGCAATTTTTATTATTTTCTATATTATACACCAATGCATGTGATATTTTTATGCAAAATGAGATGGGGAAAAAGAAAAGAAAAGTCTCAACAGCCTTATTAGTGTCTCATAGGCATAAAAAATTTACAAAATTAGGGTGCCATGTAAGTAGAGTGGTTAAGTCTTTAGACGTGGGAGTCGTACTTCCTGGTTTCATATCCTGGTAGTATCATGTTACTAGTTGTGTTACTTTGTGTAAGTTTACTTAACTTCTCTGGGCCTAGTTCCTTATCGAGAAAATAGTGCTAATGATATATTCCTGCTTCATAATGTTGTTTTGAGATCTGAATGAATTAATGCCTTCCTGTCTTCTTCCCAGTGCAGGATTCTCTTAATAGGAATCCTCTCTGAATTATTGCCTTATTGCCAATAACACATTTTTTGAATTAAGGCAACTGCGTTCCTGGTTTCTGGTTATTATCTTTGTATCAGACTAGGATTACGTCTTGTCGACTTAAATTTACCACTTGCCCATGATTGCCTTGGCTTAGTTTGACTGCCCTTGCATTATTTTTCACATAAGTCATGATTTGCAGAGCTTTGGCAAATGTACACTGGCCTACTGTTGTAGCAACAGCAGGGGAGAAGGCAGGATCTCCTGTTTCACCCCGCCAGAAGGTGGCCACAGCAGATCCGCTTGCTCTGGATGTGGCTGTGGTCACGCTCCACAAATGGGTGTTTTATTTTCATGTCCGCACCCAGCAAGCTCATGACTCTACCAAGCACTCTGCCTCTTACTCCTGGTCGTCCTGGAGACCAGGCACTGGACTAAAGCAGGAATACGGTTATCTGGGGGCCACAGGGAGAATACAGAGATAGACTGCTTTCCTAGTCCAAATACCAACACAAAGTTTTTAAAAAATTGATTTTTAGTGGAGTATGTGTACTTACTCACTCAGTCATGTCCAACTCTTTGTGACCCTTTGGATTGTAGCCCACCAGGCTACCCTTTCCATGGGATTTTTCAGGCAAGAATACTGGAGTGGGTTGCCATTTTCTCCTCCAGGGTATCTTCTTGACCCAGGGATTAAACCTGTGTCTCATCTCCTTTGTCTCCTGCATGGCAGGTGTATTCTTTACCCACTGAGCCATCAGAGTTGATTTAAAATGTTGTGTTAGTTTCTGCCGTACAGCAAAGTGAATTGGTTATACATAAATATATACTGACTCTTTTTTCGATTATTTTCCCATATAGGTGATTACAAAGTATTGAGTAGAGTTGCCTATTCTATACAGTAGGCCCTTATTGGTTATGTATTTTATATATGTAAGTGTAAATGACAGTGTTAGTCACCCAGTCATGTCCAACCCTTTATGACCCCATGGGATGGTAGCCCATCAGACTCCTCTGTCCATGGAATTCTCCAGGCAAGAATACTGGAATGGGTTGCTATTCCCTTCCCCAGGGGATCTTCCCTACCCAGGGATCGAACCCAGATCTTCTGCATTGCAGGCAGATTCTTTACTGTCTGAGCCACCAGGGGAGCCCATTTTATACATAGTAGTGTGTATATGTCAATTCCAATCTCCCAATTTAGTCCCACTCCCCATTACCCTTCAGTTCAGTTCAGTTCAGTCACTCAGTTGTGTCCAACCCCATGTCTTTGCAATCCCATGAATTGCAGCATGCCAGGCCTCCCTGTCCATCACCAATTCCTGGAGTTCACCCAAACTCATGTCCATCGAGTCGATGATGCCATCCAGCCATCTCATCCTCTGTCATCCCCTTCTCCTCCTGCCCCCAATCCCTCCCAGCATCAGGGTCTTTTTCAGTGAGTCAACTCTTCACATGAGGTGGCCAAAGTATTGGAGTTTCAGCTTCAGCATCAGTCCTTCCAATGAACACCCAGGACTGATTTCCTTTAAGATGGACTGATTGGATCTTCTTGCAGTCCAAGGGACTCTCAAGAGGCTTCTCCCACACCACGGTTCAAAAGCACCAGTTCTTTGGTGCTCAGCTTTCTTTATAGTCCAACTCTCACATCCATACATGATTACTGGAAAAACCATAGCTTTGACTAGATGGACCTTTGTTGGTAAAGTAATGTCTCTGCTTTTGAATATGCTATCTAGGTTGGTCATAACTTTCCTTCCAAGGAGTAAGTGTCTTTTAATTTCATGGCTGCAATCACCATCTGCAGTGATTTTGGAGCCCAGAAAAATAAAGTCTGACACTGTTTCCACTGTTTCCCCATCTATTTCCCATGAAGTGATGGGACCAGATGTCATGATCTTAGTTTTCTGAATGTTGAGCTTTAAGCCAACTTTTTCACTCTCCTCTTTCACTTTCATCAAGAGGCTCTTTCGTTCCTCTTCACTTTCTGCCATAAGGGTGGTGTCATCTGCGTATCTGAGGTTATTGATATTTCTCCCACAACCTTGATTCCATCTTGTGCTTCTTCCAGCCCAGCATTTCTCATGATGTACTCTGCATATAAGTTAAATAAGCAGGATGACAATATACAGCCTTGATGTACTCCTTTTCCTATTTGGAACCATCCCCCTTGGTCCAACACAAATTTTTATAAGTAAACAGCACACACAATTCTGTTACTATCCTCCTGTTATGTAACTCCAACTGAGTGTTTCCACACTCAAAGCACCCAGCCACAAACAAGGGTGATTCTGAGCATGAGCTGAAGACAGATGAAGACCTGATGTAGGTCACCCAGGCTCTAGAAGGGGCCACCTTCTAGATCAAAGTGCAGCCTTGCCACCAGCTGCCTGCCTCTGAGCAAGCAGGTCTTTGGATTAGCTCTGCCACAAGCCATGAGCAACCGTTAGTCTAAATTTGGGGTTGGCAGAGATAAGAGGCCAGGCAGATGGCCTGGATGAGAGCCTTTCCAGGGCCTCAGTAAGAATCTACAACTGACAATTGTCAACAGGCTTAATGGACTGGAAACATGGGCATGTCCTGCTAACAAAGGCATCCCCAGATCCCTTTAGAAGAGGAGGTATGGGTTTCAGTCTACAGGCTTGGTTGTTTACCCGAGTGAGTATTCCTCCCCATAAGACCCCTAAACAGAGATGAATAAGGGACTAGCATGGCATATTGCACACTTACCATCACAGGTTTCTTCTGTTAGAAGCATTTTTCTGATTTTCTTTCTTCCCTTACCTCTTGGGCAGCATGAAGAGAAATCACAAGTCATGTGGAGGCTAAGGACTCCAAATGTAGGTTTAAATTTAGGTTCTTCTATTAGCTGATGGATGCTGGGGCAAGTCACTTAACTGAAGAGTTTGTGAAAATGGGGTTATAGCAATATTTACCTCGGAGATGCTAAAAAAAAAAGCATTTTAGATAAATAGTGCCTGTTTTCTGAATCAATGGATTATTTTTATCATGAAAGAAGAAAATAAATCATATCTTGAAATTGATATGCTGATTGTCTCATCAGACAAGTAGCCTCTTTGGAGGGCTCCAGAAGACCCCTGGTGCTTGGCATTATGACCTAGGTACTTCCTTCCTCACTTTGTGATGAATCATGATCAAGTGTGCGTGCACGCGCGTGTGTGTGTAAGAGACAGAGACTGTGACAGTTAAGGGACAATTTGGTTGTGCTGTGCCCAGATATGTTGTCAAACATAAATGCTTCTATGAGATTGTTTTGAGATGGGGACAGGGAGGCCTGGCGTGCTGCAGTTCATGGGGTCGCAAAGAGTCGGATACGACTGCACGACTGAACTGAACTGAACTAAAATTTAAATTAGTGGGATCAAATAAAGACAGTTGCTTTCCCTAGTGTGGTCAGCCTTACTCAATCAGTTGAAGGCCTGAATAAAACAAGACTGATTTCCCTGGGTCAAGCATGAATTTTGTCATTCAGTTGGCTTTGGACTTGAACTGGAACATTAGCTCTTCCTGATTCTCCAGCTTGCTGACCCACCTTGCAGATTTTGGGTTTGCCAGAGCCATAATTGCATGAGCCAGTTTTTTAAAAAAGAAGTCTTTCTGTTGGTTCTACTTCCTTGGGGAACCCTGACTGATTCTGGTGAGACAAGAAGACTATCAGCATTCCCTGCTGGCTTATATCACCTGAGAGACTTCACTTGTCAAACCTGCTCACAGCGCTTTTTTTCACAGTGATTCTGCATTTTAGAAATACTGCAGTGTTTCTGTCTTGTGCCTGCTTTTCATTATTTTCTTATTTGGGATAAATTAAAAGTGTAAAACAGGGAATACAATGGTCATTACTTGACTGTACTATGTTCAAGGGAATCTTAATTCAAACTAAGACCAAAGACACACACCCACTCCTGAAGACAAAAGACAATACAAGATAGTTTCTGTCAACATAATTCTATTATAAGGACCTACAAAACAAGGATTATTTTAATAATTATGATAGTAATAACAATAGTTGACTCTTAGAAAGAAAATGAAAGTGAAAGTCGCTCAGTCCGTTCCAACTCTGTGACCCCAAGGATTATATGGTCCATGGAATTCTCCAGGCCAGAATACTGGAGTGGGTAGCTTTTCCCTTCTCCAGGGGATCTTCCCAACCCAGGGATCGAACCCAGGTCTCCTGCATTGCAAGCGGATACCAGCTGAGCCACAAGGGAAGCCCTTACCAGTTATTGGCTATATACAAGAATTTACATGTATTATTTCCTTAAACATGATAATAGTGGTGGGAGGCCTTCCCAAATGTACTGGAGAATCACTGCAGGCCCCTAAATTTTAGTGTTTAATTTCTCCCTGCAAATGATGCATTTCTTTGAATTTTATTTAATTATTTTTAAGTTTTGACTGTGCTGGGACTTTGTTGCTGTGTATGGGCTTTCTCTAGTTGCAGCGAGTGAGGGCTGCTCTAGTTGTATGTGGACTTCTCATTTAGGTGGCTGCTCTTGTTGCTGAGCTCTGGGACACTCGAGGCTTTAGGACACTCGGGCTTCAGTAGTGGTGGCATGTGGGCTTAGTTGCCCTGAGACATGTAGGATCTTTCTGGAACAGGGATCAAAACTGTGTCTCTTACATTGGCAGGTGGATTCCTAACCACTGCACCTCCAGGGAAGTCTTAAATGATACATTTTGAAAGGACTGTTTCTTGGTTATTTTCTGCCAGATTCATTCCGTTCAGTTTTATCTGTCTTCAACTCTTCATGTGGTAGAATAACTATGTACGGTGGAGGCTGTGTTTATCATTATCCAGTGGCAGAAAAGCCAGCATGCTCAGAGAGCATGTTTATTCTGGGTAATCATGTATTCTGGTTATATAGATTTCACATAACCATATGCGGCTGAACAGTTGTCAGATACATTTAATTCAATAGGATATATTTATTGCTCTGCCTCTGGAATGTAGTAGCATTTTGGTGGGTCATAAACCTCTTGAGGATATCTTTCTGCCTCTGGGTCATCTTCACAGTCATCAGTTCTCACTGTATGTATCATTACTTTCTGGTTTTTTTTTTTTTTTAAATTGGAGTATAGTTGCTTACAACATTGTGTTAGCTTCTGCTGTACAATGAAATGAATCAGCTATATGTATACACGTATCCCTTCCCTGTTAGAGCCCTCTCCCAGCCTGCCCCCATCCCCACCCATCTAGGTCGCCACAGAGCTTTGGGCTGAGCTCCATGTGCTATATGGCAGCTTCCCATGTGTCTGTTTTCACACACGGCAGTGCACTACTTGCTAATCAGCAGGACGCTAAATAAATGAGACTTTACTGCATTACTTGCCACAAGAGACGAAGGCTGCATGTGTCTATAAAATATCATTTGTGGTCAATTTATTTAAAAGTGATAGAAGGTGATGGGAAAAGGAGCTGTGAAACATACTTTCTCCTTTCTCAGTGCCCACCAGCCCCTGCCGGGTTTTCTGGCTGTTTTTGTCCTGCATTTGCTGCCCAGATAAGTGACTGAGGCATCAGTTGTCTTCTGAACTCATTCGCCTTTGGTAACAGGTGTTCATCCTTTTCCTGGTGGTGCTGTTGTCCTTATTTCAGTGGGCAGGATTTTCACACAGGAAATGCTCTGGGCATTGGTGCCCACAAAATACCATCTGCAGCCTGCCAAACCCAGACAGTGGGGGAAGGCTTTTGAAGGCCGAATTCCCTAAGTTAGAGGACAAATGAAGTCACTTGCTGGCTGTGTGATATTGAGAGAATAACTCAACCTCTCCGAACCTCCTTTTTCTTACCTGTAAAAGTGTGGTGGTAATGCCTGTGCCATGGGAGAGGGGAGACTGTAAAGATTCACGGAGGAAATGAATATGAAACACTTAGTACTTGGTCTGGAATGATAATTCATGAATGGCAGTGGATCTAAGTGCTTGTAACCCTGCCATCAGCTCAGATTTCTCTGACCATTGGAGACACAGAATCTCAAGTCTAAAGACACCCCCAAGATACCTGCAGATGACTGAGACCTAACCTCAAGTCAGACAACCTGCCCCTTCCTTCTGCACCCCTTTTGCTTCCAGGTCACCAGCTCCTGTGTCTACAGATGTGCAACTTGTGTTTCACGCTGTGTCCACTGGTCGAGACCCTTATATCCTTGAGATGCTAACAAAGGAGAACAGTTCTTATGTTTCAATACTAATATTGTAGTTCTCTAAACTCCAAGTTTACCTTCCAATTCAGGAGGCTTCATTTACGTTTTCTGAAAGGCCAGGTTCAGAATGTGAAATGAGGGCCAGCACATGGTGTTGTGGTGAAACTGTCTTCTCTGGAAACTGTCCAGTTGAGAATGTGCTCAACACTGTCTCTACAGAAATACATGCCTCGATGGTTTGAACAAAAAACCCACCACTCACCCCTTATTGACCCAGATCCTTTGCTCAAAACAAGAATAAGAAGTTAGGGAAAGTCAGGGTGTGCCTGCATATGTGTGTGTGTAACTAAAGTGTTCTCATTTTAAAGTTTACTAATAGAACATGTCAAAATAAAAAAAAAATAGAATAATGTAATAAACTGCCATGTGGCATCATTGCCCAATTGCCTTGGTACTTAGCTTGTGCCTAGTCTTGTTTCATTTCTGCTGCCCTGTACCACACTACCTTCCCTTACAACCAGAATGGATTCTTGCAAAGCACATCTAAGACAGCAAATCACTTCATCCATAGCTCTATACATATCACTAAGTAAGAACCCTTAAAGAACTGAAACCACATCACCATTTTCACACCCCAAAATGGAATTTACCTATTTATAGAACTTTTTTTAAAAAAGAATTGGTTTGGGGAATTCCCTGGCAGTCTGGTGGTTAGGACTCTGAACTCTCACTGACCTGGGTTCGGTCACTGGTTGGGGAGCTAAAATCTCCCATGCTGCATGAAAAAACAAAACCACAACAGAGAATTGGTCCATGCCTTCTTTCAATTTTCTTTTAATCTATAACTGTTTAATCTTTTTTCCTTTTCAATTTATACATGGAAGAAACAGAGTCATCTGTCCTGGAGTATTTCTATTTTGCAACTCCGAGTGTCATTTCATCTGTAACTTGTTCCTCTCACCAGCATTTCCTGTAGACTAGTTCTTTAGACCTACAGTCTAGAATGGAAAGTTTGATCTGCTGTTTCTATTGTACCTATTAGATACAATAGATCTGCTGTATCTATTGATAGATACAATTTTCTATCAAGAAATCTTCATAAGCATACTTCTTTCGGGGGCAATGGTGCGACATGTTGTCTGTTTGTCGTAGTTCATCATTTTGATAGATTCATTTTTCACTACAGGTTGCAAAATGATAATAGTCTAATTATATCATTCCTTCATTTATCTGATGGAAGTCTTCTATAAAGAGGAAGTTTCCCTTAAAACTCTTTGGTTACCCCAAGGTACAGTTTGCACAGTAAGGGCAGGTTAAATCCTTTATTCTTATCTATCAGAAAATGAAGATCATGGCATCCGGTCCCATCACTTCATGGGAAATAGATGGGGAAACAGTCGAAACAGTGTCAGACTTTATTTTTTTTGGGCTCCAAAATCACTGCAGATGGTGACTGCAGCCATGAAATTAAAAGACGCTTACTCCTTGGAAGGAAAGTTATGACCAACCTAGATAGCATATTCAAAAGCAGAGACATTACTTTGCCCACAAAGGTCTGTCTAGTCAAGACTGTGGTTTTTCCTGTGGTCATGTATGGATGTGAGAGTTGGACTGTGAAGAAGGCTGAGTGCCGAGGAATTGATGCTTTTGAACTGTGGTGTTGGAGAAGACTCTTGAGAGTCCCTTGGACTGCAAGGAATCCAACCAGTCCATTCTGAAGGAGATCAGCCCTGGGATTTCTTTGGAAGGAATGATGCTGAAGCTGAAACTCCAATACTTTGGCCACCTCATGCGAAGAGTTGACTCATTGGAAAAGACTCTGATGCTGGGAGGGATTGGGGGCAGGAGGAGAAGGGGATGACAGAGGATGAGATGGCTGGATGGCATCACCGACTCGATGGACGTGAGTCTCAGTGAACTCCGGGAGTTGGTGTTGGACAGGGAGGCCTGGCATGCTGCGATTCATGGGGTCGCAAAGAGTCAGACATGACTGAGCCACTGATCTGATCTGATTCGTAATGATAACTTGGTTCTTAGTCATCCTCCAAGGGTGATCAATGAGTTTTTGTTGTTGAGTATAATTATAGCCTCATGGATTTAAACATGTTTGATGTCTTTCAGTTCATTTCAGTCATTTTTTGCCTCTGAGAGCCTCTTTCTGTTTGCTGAATTCTTTGAATACAACTCCAGTGGGTTTTGATAACTTCTTTGCTGTCCATTATGACAAATGTTCTAGGTACATTTTGTACATTTCCTGCTCCAGACCAAGAGTCAGCAATTTCTTCAAGGAGACTTAGCTCTTTTTGTGAGAAATGATGTTTAAAGATCACAAGATGGCTTTAGGGCTGCTCATTGCTTATGAGCTGGTCATTGTTTCTAGGCTGTTTCAGTGGACAGAATGATAAAAATTATTTAGGAGAAAATACATCATGAGTTCCTGCTAAAATTTTGAATTTGGACTTAGTATTGTAGGACTGCTATTTAACTTCTTTGATTTTGTATTTGTATATTTTTGCTCTTCTGCCTAAAATCTTGACTCCAAGCAGTATTAATATAATTACTTTGGCTTTACTATCTGTGTTTCAGAATGATGATATTAATATCATTGCTAGCAGAATGATTTCTGAAAACAGTTTAAGATTTTTAAGGTGATTTTTGTTCTTAGGATCTAACCCACCATGGTTCACAGTGATATTGCTGTTTTTAAATTGTTTGAATTGTTTCCTCTCAGGCTATGCTTCTCATTCAATACATAATGAATTTTGTTTGTTTCATTTGCTTTCCATTTAAGAGTAGCTTTCTTTTAATTTTGACCTAAAGTTGTTTTGTAGTTATGTAAAGAATTTGCATGGTTCTAATGTCAAATCTATACAGTTATATTCAGAGCAGTTCTAGCTTCTGTTCTTATTCTCTCCACTTTGATCTCTAGCTTCCCCTATGATAACTATTAAACAAATGTGCTTTATCCTTCTATTTTCTAAAGTATAAGTAAATGTATATCTGGATGTGTTTATATATGTGCATAATTATATAAATTATATGTATATAAATAAATATATGAATTAGTATCTTCCCCTTCTTCAGTATTAGATAAATGCTTCAGTTCAGTTCAGTTCAGTCACTCAGTTGTGTCCAACTCTTTGCGACCCCATGGACTGCAGCATGCCAGGCTTCCCTGTCCATCACCAGCTCCCAGAGCTTGCTCAAATTCATGTCCAATGAGTCGGTAATGCCATTCAACCATCTCATCCTCTGTTGTCCCCTTCTCCTCCTGCCTTCAATATTTCCTAGCATCAGGGTCTTTATCAGGTGGCCAAAGTACTGGAGTTTCAGCTTCAGCATCAGTCCTTCCAATAAGTACTCAGGACTGATTTCCTTTAGGATGGACTGGTTGGATCTCCTTGCAGTCCAAGGGACTCTCAAGAAACTTCTCCAACAAGAATCTCCTCCAACAAGAATCTCCAACACCACAGCTCGACAGCATTGATTCTTGGGCGCTCAGCTTTCTTTATGGTCCAACTCTCACATCCATACATGACTACTGGAAAAACAATGGCTTTGACTAGATGGACCTTTGTTGGAAAAGTAATGTCTCTGTTTTTTAATATGCTGTCTAGGTTGGTTATAGCTTTCCTTCCAAGGAGCAAGTGTCTTTTAATTTCAGGGCTGCAGTCACCATCTGCAGTGATTTTGGAGCCCCCCAAAATAAAGTTTCTCACTGTTTCCATTGTTTCCCCATATTTACCATGAAGTGATGGGACCAGGTGCCATGATTTTAGTTTTCTGAATGTTGAGTTTTAAGCCAGGTTTTTCACTCTCCTCTTTCACTTTCATCAAGAGGCTTTTTAGTTAGTCTTCACTTTCTGTCATAAGGGTGGTGTCATCTGCATATCTGAGTTTATTGATATTTCTCCTGGCAATCTTGATTCCAGCTTGTGCTTCATCCAGCCTAGCATTTCACTTGGTGTACTCTGCATATAAGTTAAATAAGCAAGGTGACAATATACAGCCTTGATGTACTCCTTTCCTGATTTGGAACCAGTCCATTGTTCCATGTCTGGTTCCAACTGCTGCTTCTTGACCTGCATACAGATACCTCAGGAGGCAGGAAAGGTGGTCTGGTATTCTCATCTCTTTAGAATTTCCCACAGTTTGTTGTGATCCACACAGTCAAAGGCTTTGACATAGTCAATAAAGCAGAAGTACATGTTTTCCTGGAACTCTCTTGCTTTTTCTATGATCCAACAGATGTCAACAATTTGATCTCTGGTTCCTCTGCCTTTTCTAAATCCAGCTTGAACATCTGGAAGTTCACAGTTTATGTACTGTGGAAACCTCCCTTAGAGAATTTTGAGCATTACTCTGCTAGCATGTGAGATGAGCGCAATTGTGCTGTAGTTTGAACGTTCTTTGGGATTGCCTTTCTTTGGGATTGGAATGAAAACCGACCTTTTCCAGTCCTGTGGCCACTGCTGAGGTTTCCAAATTTGCTAGCATATTGAGGGCAGCACTTTCACAGCATCATCTTTTAGGACTTGAAATAGCTCAGCTGGAATTCCATCACCTCCACTAGCTTTGTTGCTAGTGATGCTTCCTAAGGCCCACTTGACTTCTGACTCCAGGATGAGCCCTAGATGAGTGATGGTAGCATACTATTAAATATATACATTTTCTTTTGGTTTTCAGTTCAGTTCAGTTCAGTTCAGTCGCTCAGTTGTGTCTGACTCTGCAACCCCATGAATTGCAGCACGCCAGGCCTCCCTGTCCGTCACCAACTCCAGGAGTTCACTCAAACTCATGTTCATCAAGTCGGTGATGCCATCCAGCCATCTCATCCTCTGTTGTGCCCTTCTCCTCCTGCCCCCAATCCCTCCCAGCATCAGAGTCTTTTCCAAAGAGTCAACTCTTCGCATGAGGTGGCCAAAGTATTGGAGTTTCAGCTTTAGCATCATTCCTTCCAAAGAACATCCAGGACTGATCTCCTTTAGAATGGACTGGTTGGATTCCTTGCAGTCCAAGGGACTCTCAAGAGTCTTCTCCAACACCACAGTTCAAAGCATCAATTCTTCGGCACTCACCTTTCTTCACAGTCCTTATTTTATTTTAAACTTTTTATTTTGTATTGAGGTATAGCCAATTAACCAGCAATGTTGTGATAGTTTCAGGTGAACTGTGAAGGGACTCAGCCATACATATAGATATATCCCTTCTTCCCCAAACTCCCCTCCCATCCAGGCTGCCACATGACGTTAAGCAGAATTCCATGTGCTCTACAGTAGGTCCTTGTTGATTAACCATTTTAAATATAGCAGTGTTCTGGGTAGCAGCAGCCAAGCAAAGACTCAGCTGCTTGGTTAGAGCCTGAAAGTCAATTCCTCTCAGTTGTTGAATTTTCAACTCATGAATTTCTGTGGTCCAGAGAGCAAAAGTTCCTCAAAATTGTCTACCACAAATAAGCAATGTTAAGAGTAACTTGCATGGTGCCTCTTCAGACCCTAGCTCAGACAGTTTTGGAAAAAGCCTCCAAGAGCCCAACCAGCTCAAAAGTAGAAGAGCTGCTATTCGTTGGATGCCAGTCAGGTAGAGAGAAAAGCTGATGTAATTTTATGAATTGAGAAGCTTGGCCTATAGTCCAGGTGATGCAGGATCATTTGACTTCTAGTAGAGTTGACCATAACCTTGACTAGACGGATCTTTGTTGGCCAAGTAATGTCTCTGCTTTTCAATATGCTATCTAGGTTGGACATAACTTTCCTTCCAAGGAGTAAGCGTCTTTTAATTTCATGGCTGCAGTCACCATCTGCAGTGATTTTGGAGCCCAAAAAGTCAAGGCTATGGTTTTTCCTGTGGTCATGTATGGATGTGAGAGTTGGACTGTGAAGAAGGCTGAGTGCCGAAGAATTGATGCTTTTGAACTGTGGTGTTGGAGAAGACTCTTGAGAGTCCCTTGGATTGCAAGGAGATCCAACCAGTCCATTCTGAAGGAGATCAGCCCTGGGATTTCTTTGGAAGGAATGATGCTAAAACTTAAACTCCAGTACTTTGGCCACCTCATGCGAAGAGTTGACTCATTGGAAAAGACTCTGATGCTGGGAGGGATTGGGGGCAGGAGGAGAAGGGGACGACAGAGGATGAGATGGCTGGATGGCATCACCAACTCGATGAACATGAGTTTGAGTGAACTCTGGGAGTTGGTGATGGACAGGGAGGCCTGGCGTGCTGTGATTCATGGGGTTGCAAAGAGTCAGACACGACTGAGTGACTGAAATGAACTGAACTGAACTGAACTGAGAGTTGACCAGAAGTCTGCTTCTAGGCAAGACCAGTATTTCTTTTTTCCTAAGAAGTCAGTTTGAATGCTCTAGGGTGAGGGATCAGGCCATGTGTTTCAAGGGAAGCACAGATGGAACAAAGCTGGACATGAGCTGTTAACTGCTAAAGCTGGAGGTTGGTACATGTGTTCATTACATTAATCTCTCTACTTCTGTTTACGTTTAATTTTTTCCACTGCAAAATGTTACAATAAGAGAATTCAAGTCGCGCGCACACACACACACACACACACACACACACACAGCCTGACTGAAGCATTTGGTATCCAACCATAGACTACAGATACTCCTGTGGGCCTTCTACATCAATCCTTGAATCAAATTAATCACCAGCAGAAAGATTATCCTAGATGGATCTCATTAATTTAAATTCCAGCGGAAAAGCCTTTTTACTAAGTTAATTTTTCATGTTATATGCTTTGCTTTTATCAATGGTGGATGTAAGAGATACCCTTATAGAGAATGTACATCTTTTATACAGTCAATGCAAAAAGATATTACATTGTTGGATGTACATTCTAGAATTGAGGTTTAATCTGATTCAGGTATATTTTCCCAGGAATAATCCTGTATAAATGGTATTGCATACTTCTACCAGAAGGCATCTAGTGACCAGTTTGCCAACATGTGATGGGACAGTCTAGTCTTTACCTAGACTCATTATTTCACTAGGCATTTGAAAATGATAACATTCAGATTATATCATCATCACTTCATTTGTTTGCTGGAAGACATCTATAAGAGAAGCTTTTTCTTATCACCCTAGAGTTCCTCTGCTCGTGGAATGGCTGGCATGCTTTAAGCCTGGAAGATGCTAAGAGTGGTTACCACCTTCCTCAACCTCAGCAGAACCTTAGTAAACTTCTGAAATGGAGAGGATGGCATTTGGACAGAGCAGTCTGGATGAACTCATATAAATATGTCCTGGAGGGAATATAGAAGTAGATGAATAAACAGGGCTGGTTTAACATTGCCTACTTCAACATTAGTGAGTTTGCCCAAAGTAACAATTTTGGCTTTGATGTAAGTTCTCTAGAACTTTTTTTAAACTATGTGAAACAGTTAGTTGTACACTAAGGCCTCTTCTGTTTAGTTGAGACACTCAAGTCCAAGTAATAGGAGAAAGGATGTGGTCCTGGTGTCCAGGGTAGAAGCTGTGACTAGGACACCTCTATAAATCAGGAGCGGTGTTCACAATGACAAAGATCCTGAGTTATCTGAATCCAAATCTTAGCTCTGTAACCACCAGTTATGTGTCTATGAACAAGGTATTTGACTTCCTTGAAGCTCAGTTTCTGTAATTAGGGTTGGAGACTGTGATCTACCTTTCAGTCTTGCGTACATTAGAGATAAGATAAGCCAAGCACTTTGCCCAGCATCTGGCACAGAATAGATACTTGCTAAGTAGACCTCATCATCATTTAGAAGTAATTCAGAAAAAGGCAAACAACATGTGATACCACTTATATGTGGAATCTAAAATATGACACAATGAACTCATCTAGCAAAGAGAAGCAAACTCACAGACACAGACAATAGTCTTGTGGTTGCCAAGGGGGAGGTGGGGTGGGAGAGGGACGGACTGAAAGTTTGGTGGTTGGCCAGGAGGGAGAAGGAGAAGGTGTAAGTAAACAAATAAATGGAAGAAAGACAAAGGAACTGCTTAATGATCAGACTAAATAGTCAAGTCGGAATTGGGGACCATCCCTAAATTCAGGGCTGAACACAATGGGTGGCAAAACAGCTTCTGGAGCAATCACAGGGGCTACATTTGAAAACTGTGCAAGGTCCCTACTGGGGAGAGTTGTATGTCCACCAAATCCAAAGACATTGCTGCAGGGTTGTAAAGTCAGGGCAACTCTCTAGTCAGCTACCCATAGAAATCAGAGTTCTCACTGCACTTTCAGAAGCCATTTGGTGAGAAATATGTCCAAATGGTGTCTGCTGAGATGCTAACGACTTCTTTCAAGCTTTCTCACTGATGTTTGCTGTATTTTAGCTTTTAAAATAGAAACTTAAATGAGAATTTGAACTTAGCTTTCTGTGGCTTCCTTTGTATTTGGTTTGCTTATCAACGACACCAATTTTAGTTTCCTAGCAGCCTTTGCAATACCACGAGATTAGGTTGATTAAGCCTTCTAGGCTTGCGGTCAGTTCAGTTCAGTTCAGTTGCTCAGTCGTGTCCGACTCTGCGACCCCATGAATTGCAGCACGCCAGGCCTCCCTCTCCATCACCAACTCCCGGAGTTCACTCAAACTCACATCCATTGAGTTGGTGATGCCATCCAGCCATCTCATCCTCTGTCGTCCCCTTCTCCTCCTGCCCCCAATCCCTCCCAGCATCAGAGTCTTTTCCAATGAGTCAACTCTTCGCATGAGGTGGCCAAAGTACTGGAGTTTCAGCTTCAGCATCAGTCCTTCCAATGAACAACCAGGACTGATCTCCTTTAGAATGGACGGGTTGAATCTCCTTGCAGTCCACAGGACTCTCAAGAGTCTTCTCCAACACCAGGCTTGTGGTAGATGAGGCTAATTGCTGTTGGTTCCTGGTCTGAATGAGGTTGGGAGGCAAATGGCAAAACACTCTCAAGGCAGGTAGAGTAGGGTTGAAAGGCTCCTTAGAAAAGTAATTAATGGAAGATGTTGGAATCTCCTCTTTCTACCTTCAGTATATTCTTACGTATCTTGGTACCATTTTTAAGCAGAGTTCAGAGCTCCCTACAAACACCCCTATTGCACCTTAGTTTTTTTAACCCCTTAATTGTGCCACTGCGGTTATGAGCACAGAGTAGGCGGTTCAGTTATGGAAGGTCTAGTCTAAGATTTCCAAATCTTTGTTGGCGATAAATATAGGAGTCAAGAATAGCATTGGAATTGGGATTCAGATCCTAATTTGCCAGTCCCCAAAAGCTGTGGTCTTAAACACTCTGACTCAAAGAAGAGTGTGCATATGTTAGTCTCTCAGTCGTGTCCGACTCTTTGTGACCCCATGGACTCCCCACAGGCTCCTCTGTCCATAGAATTTTCCAGGCAAGAATACTGGAGTGGGTTGCCATTTCCTTCTCCACAAAGAATAGTAGACTAATAGTTCATTAGGGAGCTGACTAAAAATGGGGAGAAATAAGTTCTCATTGCCCGTGTCAGGCTCAGGAAATGTGTCCTTGACCCTGAGAGCCCTGGGACTGGCTCTGTGGTAATTCTCCCTCCAGTCTTTTCCTCATGATCAACAAAGAAAAAGACCAAAGGGTCCTCTATTCCAAAGACAGAAAATTAATTTCAAAGTCCAAAGTGAAACTCACTCAGACTCTTTGCAACCTCAGGGACTATACAGTCCCTGGAATTCTCCAGGCCAGAATCCTGGAGTGTGCAGCCTTTCCCTTCTCCAGGGGATCTTTCCAACCCAGGGATCGACCCCAGGTCTCCCGCATTGCAGGCGGATTCTTTACCAGCTGAGCCACCAGGGAAGCCCAAGTCCAAGTCAAAGTCCAAGGCCCCTGTTAAATTCCAGAAGGAAAGTCAGCACATTGGCAATGTTGTACTGGGAGCCATGTGATACTCCAGTAATGGAGAGGATGTTCAGTTATTGGGGGAAGGGGCTTCCCAGGTGGCCCACCGATAAAGAATCCACCTGCCAAGCAGGAGATGGTGGTTGGATCCCTGGGTCAGGAAGATCCCCTGGAGAAGGAATTGGCAACCCATTCTGTACTCTTGCATGGAAAAGCCCATGGACAGAGGAGCCTAGCCTGCTGCCGTCCAGGAGGTTGCAAAAGAATCAGACAAGACTGAGTGACTAAACAACGAACAATATGTGAAAAACCCAGGAAGTCAGGGATAATTGATTGACTGCTGGGGCAAAGTGCACCTGGCCGCGTGTCTAATTCTTTGAACAATATTGGCTTCTGGGCTGGGCTGGTCTGAGCTGAACTCCAGTAAAGCTAACCACTTCCTCATTAGCTCTGAGACAGGGTGACCTTCCTCCAGACCAGCTGAGACAGAGACTGGATCCAAGTCGGCCAGGTGATGCTCTCCCTCCACGCCGAGAAAGGTCAGGGGGATGTCTAAGAGGATACCAGCTGGGGAGGAGATCTGGGTGGAACGTGCTCTAGGGGGTAAAGTAGTTGGTGTTATCTGGGAATGGAAATGACACCAGGGCAGGTTTCGCGGCCAGGGGAGGATTCCCAGGGAAGGAGCTCTCAGAAAAGGTGGGGCGAAGGGACAGCTGGTAGGAATGATGTCGGGGTGGGAGTGTGGATGTTTGGGCTGTGGTTCTGTGAGCTGATGCGTCTAAACTGCCTCTGATTCTGGTGCCTGGTGGATAAGTAGAGCCGCATAGGAGAGGCACCCTGCGGGTATTAAATGCTCTCAGCCCTGGGTAGCTATGAAGTGCTCTGATATATATATATATATATATATATATATATATTTTTTTTTTTTTTTTTAATTCACACCTGGATTCAAGCCTTGCTGAGTCTATTTTTATCTTCTTTTTTTCTCGGTTTCTTTATTTGCAAAGTAATACAAATAATGACCTCACAGCATTGTTGTGAGGGTAATACGCTGAGACCAGTTAGGAAAGTGCCTGACAAAGGGCAGGCCTTGGATCGGTGAGTCTCAAGCTCAGCTGAGCCTTTGGTACCAAGGAGAACATAGAGATGGCTATTGTCAGATTATCAAACGCCAATCCAATTAGAATCACTTTGCTTCTGTGCAGCCAGGGTTAAGAAGCTCAGTACTAAAAATTAATTGTTTTCGGAAAGCTCAGAGGATAGAAAAGAGTGGTGGTTTTTGGTTAACTTTTAGTCAAGTCCTGTGTTGTTAACTGGGATTAGTTTGCTTTTATATAAAATGGTAACTTGGAGAAGGTACAGCCACCTCTGGCTTGTAAATCAATCTGATTGGATATAGTGCTGGTTCTAGGCGATCCCCTTTGCTTCTCACACTTAGGAGCAGAACTGGGAAGATATGGGAGTAAAACAGTCTCTTTGGAGCCTTGCCTCTGGGACTCACCGGACAAGACCACAGGGTTTGAAATAGGGGCACTGAGTGAGACTCCAACAGTTTAATCAAAGACGGTCTGGGGCCTCCCCATGCTTTGTGAGGGGACCTGGCATAACCTGAGCACTCATTGGTGACCCTCAAGAATCTTTCCCCAGTGGCTTCCCTCTTTCCTCCTCCTTCAGGCTTCTCCTGAAGAACAGCAAAGTGGATCTCAGGTGTGAGATTTCATTCCTGGATTTTCTCATGTAGCAACTGGAAAATTTCAGGCTTAAGAAGAGAGAGCTTTTCCAGAAATTCTCCTGCGTTATTATTGTGTGCGTACGTGACCCTAGGCTTAATATTACCCTGAGCCGGAAGACCAAAGGGAGAAAAAAATTTCTCTTTTGTTTTCCGAGTTACTAGATTTGGTCACGTCGAAAGAAAGTAGACTTCCCTTTTTGGGGGGCAGTGAATTCAAAGAGTTTCTCTAGTGCTGAACTGACTGACCTGAAGCGCTAGGAGAGAGACGGAAAGGCCTGTGGTCGCCTGGTCCTCTTTTCCCTCCTTCTTTGCTCAGGGCAGAGAACTTTCAAGAATGGAAATGTTCTTATATACACTTTTAAAAGTAAAACATAGAAGATGAGATCAAATAATAAGTAAAATAAGCAAAACAAATACACTTAGGTGAGACTAACATGATTAAAATCCCTCAAATCATCTATGATAATAGAACACAATGAATTTGTTCTGAAGTTCTTTGTTTGAGGTAACTGGAAATGTTTAAGCCTGTGTCTTGTATTTCATATCAGGGTGAGTTTGGCTGCAGGAATTACCTCTTCCTTTTTTTGGTAACAGCTTTACTGAAATAAAAATTAATGTATGTAAAAGTTACCAATTTAAAGTCAGAACTCAATAGTTGTTTTTAGTATATTTACAGAATCATGCAACCGTCACTGCAACCAATTTTAGAATATTTTTATCACTACGAAAAGAAACTCCATATCCTTTAACATAAACTTCTAACCCCATCGACCCACTCCCTGACCTCAGGCAACCCTGAATCTACTTTCTAGCTCTATGAACTTGCCTGTTCTGGGCATTTCACATGAATGGAGTCATACAGTGTTTGGCCTTTTTTGTCTGGCTACTTTTACTTCATCTATGTTATAGCATATGCCAGCTCTCCATTGCTTTTTGTGGCTGAAGAATACCCTATTACCTGGATACACCACATTTTGTTTATCCGTTTGTTGGTTGAGTGGACATTTCGTTGTTTTCACTTTTAGTTATTATGCATAATGCTGCCATGACCACTCATGCACCGATTTTTATGTGGACATATGTCATTTTTTTCTTAGATACATACCTAAGAATGACATTGCTAAGTCAGATGGTTTAAGTTTTTGAGGAAATTTCCAGATTTTTTTTTTTTCCAAAGTGACTTTATCATTTACATTCCCACTGAGTATACAAAGATTCTGATTTCTCTATATACTCTCCAATACTTGCTATTATATGTCCTTTTTGTTATAGTTATCTTAATGAGTATAAAGTAGTATCTTACTGTGGATTTGATTTACATGATGTTTATGCCTAATGATGTTGACCATTTTTTCATGTGTTTGTTAGCTATTTGAATACCTTCTTTAATAATATCTGTTCTTAACCTTTGTCTATTTCTGATGGATTTTAATCTAGTTATTTTTGAATTCTAAGAGTTTTTTTTTAAAATGTGTTCTAGCTACAGCTCCCTCCTCAGATATGTGGTTTACTCTCATCCTGTGGTGGCCTTTCCACTGTAAAAAAATAAAATTATTTTTCTTTATTTGCTGCACTGGGTCTATGTTGCAGCACGTGGAATCTGATTATAGTTGCAGCACGCAAACTCTTAGTTGTGGCATGTGGGATCTGATTCCCTGACCAGGGACTGAACTTGGGCCCCTTGCACTGGGAGTGGGGGGCCTTAGCCACTGGACCACCAGGGAAGTCCCCCACTTTTAATAGTGCTCTTTGAAGCACAAATTCTTAACTTTGATGAAGTCCAATTTGTTTATCTATTGTTGTTTGTGCTTTTGCTGTTATGTCTAAGAAACCATTGCCAAATCCAAAGACATTCAGATTTACCACTGTTTTCTTCTAAGAGTTTTATAGAGTCCCTAATTTCAGGTCTTTAATCCACTCTGAGTTCATTTTTCTGGATGGTATGATATAGGAGTTTTGACTTCATTCCTTTGCATGTGGGTATGCAGTTATTTCATCACCATGTGTTGAAAATACTATTTTTCTCCAGGAAATACTTCTTAAGAACAACATTTTCAGAGGCAATTCCAATGTTTTGTTTTCCCATGAGAAACCCGTAAGTAGAGAAGGCAATCCAGAGTTCACTGAGCCCTCGTGTCCAAGTCACGGAGTCCTTCCTAGGCAAGGTGGGTGATTCCCAGGCGTATTCACTGCCAGCCTCCTATTTGTACCCATGGCAGGAATTACCAATCAATCACAGCACCCTGGCTAAGGCTTGGTGACTACCAAGGCTAACATGAAGGGGTAGTGTTCCAAGAGATTCAGTTTGGGAGAGAGTGAAATGGTGAGGTCAATTTCGGATATGTTGAGTTTGTAGTGCATTTGGGACATATAAAGGGAGCTTTGGCAATAATTGGTTGGTGTAAAAAGACTGAAACCCAGGCCGGGGGTGGGGGGGAATCTATGCTGAGAGACTTGAGACTTTGCTGTACAGATGGGAACAGATCCAACCTTCTAGAATGAGTGATAAGGTGAGATAACCTGGCATTGACCCAAGGAGTCTGGTGAGGCTACAAATGGGACTGCCAGAGACTGGCTCGAGAAGTAGAAAAGAAATCAGAACAGTATTTGAAAATAAACTAAGGATAAAGGGCAGTTCAGGGAAGGCTATTGATAGTGTCACATGTTGTGAGAGATCTGGTAAAGTGCAGCGTTTCTGATTATCAAACGGGGTTGTTATCGCCTTTGTGAATGCAGCTTCCATGGGATACTGGAGGTGGAAATAAGATGCAATAGTCTGAGCATTGAACTGGATGTAAGCCGAGACCAATGCTGGTGAAATCTGGTAAGAGATACAGAGATCAGACTCAGAAAAGCAACAAGATTATTGTAATTTCTTGGAATTAAGAAAAAAATTTGAGGTCAAATGAAATGTTCAGTAGACTGTGAAAAAAATGTCTGAGGCAAGATAAGCATCTTTGTGTTTGCCAGATTCAGTCTACATGGACGACATCAACTCAACTGCAGTGTTGTCTGAGACAGGTCCTGCAGAAATGGTGGGGGAAAATTATTATCAAGGACAGACCTTGTTAAAGAATATTTACTTGCAGATAGAGCACAGAATCACTAAGCTGTGTTTCTCAGAGAAGGGTCCATGTGATTACTTGCATCAGGAATCCCGAGGGGTTTAAAAAAATATTGATCCCTGGGATGCATCTGTGATCTCCTGAGTCAGGATCTCATCATAGGAGGCCCAGTTTTAATAAACTGCCCATAGTCAGAAAGCTCCAGAAAGCATTTGTCCAATCTATGTCTGATGTGGATAGTTATTAACCATTCCAGTCATAGGGTTCTCCAGAAGTTTCCTGATGGGGTAACTGGAGCCAGATTAAGGACCTAGTGCCTATTAGGACCAATTGCCTCCTAGGCAATTGTCAGAAGTAACCCTCTATAGATGGAGTTAAAGTATTCCTGAAATAAACAAATGCAAACCGGATCCACTTCTGTCGAAATTGAAAACAGGGAAAAAACTTTTCATTAGCTTCAAACTGTCTTTTTTGAATATTTTTAGGATGAGCACAGGTCATAGCTAAGATTTTGAAACTTCATTATGTATGGTTCAGTGTTTTTTCCTTGGCGTTAGTGTTTTATTTTAATATCTAAGTCTTAAATCACTTAGTAATTCCTTAGAGTGTTCTGGTTTGGGAAATTGCCTGAAACGATAACATGAAAAACAATAAAAAGCCCAAATTCAAACAAACTCAAGGACAAGAATAAGGGCAATGTAAGAGTGGGGGCTATGTTGCTTACATTTATCAGAAAATGGACACTGCCTTGGCCGGTGAAAGGAATTAGAGAAAATTCTGCTTTGGTCTAAAACATTCACCAGCAGAAAATTAGTTTCATGTCATTCCACTAAATAAATGTGGAATAAAAGATGTAAAACATAGCCTTGAGAGGATCCAAAATCATTCACGTATCTGGGTTCCCATTAGCCTTGGTTGGGCCTGCATGCAATCCTGACTATTTGGAGTTATTGAATTAAATAACTCAAAAGAGTTTAATTCTAAAAAGTATTTACTGAGAATTTCCTGGTGGGCTAGTGGTTAGGCCATTGCACTCCCACTGCTGAGGGCCCAGGTTCAGTCCTTGGTCTGGGAACTAAGATCCTGCAAACTGCATGGCTTGGTCAAAAAACAAACAAATAAAATAATAAGAATTTATTCAGTGCTAATGGAAGACAGTTTCTGCCACCAGTAACATGGGTAAGACAGATATTAAGTAATTAAAAGTATTATTATGTATATGTATTATATAACTCCTATTAGATGAGGCTCTATGTTGATAGATGCATGATAAAATGTTCTTAAAATGCATGATATGTAATGCAAATAAAGTCCAAGTTAAAGTGCAAGCAAATGAAAAATGGAAAAACTTAGCATTCATAAATTTATTTTGAGCTTTAAATAATAAGAATATTAGAAATGTAACATTCTTTGAAATTTAAGAACCATTTCCAATTTTCATCAAGCTTTTTTTTTTAATTTAAGTTTATTCATTTCAATTGAGGCTAGTTACTCTTCATCAAGCTTTTGTCTGGGAGGCTATCCAAACTTTATTCCTTGCTAACTAGCTAAGTAGCACAGTCCATAGATCAAACACTGCTTATATATTTTCTATGGCTAATGTTGGAGGAATGGTTGCTGCTGCTGCTGCTAAAAAAAACACTATTAATATTAATTGTTAATATGTTCTAATACCATGAAGCTGTTAGTCAGAAGTATTTATCCTAACTTTTCCAGTTGTTCACTTGTTTCCATCATATAAACAATTTATATCTACTTTGCTCTGATAAAAGGAATTAGTAATCTTTATCACCAACCTAGATAGCATATTCAAAAGCAGAGACATTACTTTGCCAACAAAGATTCGACTAGTCAAGGCTATGGTTTTTCCTGTGGTCATGTACGGATGTGAGAGTTGGACTGTGAAGAAGGCTGAGCACCGAAGAATTGATGCTTTTGAACTGTGGTGTTGGAGAAGACTCTTGAAAGTCCCTTGGACTGCAAGGAGATCCAACCAGTCCATTCTGAAGGAGATCAGCCCTGGGATTTCTTTGGAAGGAATGATACTAAAGCTGAAACTCCAGTACTTTGGCCACCTCATGTGAAGAGTTGACTCATTGGAAAAGACTCTGATCCTGGGAGGGATTGGGGGCAGGAGGAGAAGGGGATGACAGAGGATGAGATGGCTGGATGGCATCACTGACTCGATGGACGTGAGTCTGAGTGAACTCCGGGAGTTGGTGATGGACAGGGAGGCCTGGCATGCTGCGATTCATGGGGTTGCAAAGAGTCGGACACGACTGAGCAACTGATCTGATCTGATCTGATCGATTAAAATTTTCTTATTATTACTGTCAGTGTTAAACTATTGAACTGGAAATGCCTCATTTTTACATAAGAATGGGTTCCTAAAATGCAAAGGTGTTCACCCTGAAACACAGGGCAGAATTTAATCTAGAATTATAAATCCAGATGACTTTAATCTAGAATTGTAAACCCAGATAATTTTATAACTTATAAATTTAAATTTAATGTATGAATGGTGAACACACAGCTCTGAAAACTATGCTAACCAATTATCATGGAGAGCACAAGAGAAGCCTTTATAATACAGAGATGTAATTACCTGTTAATTTCTCTGATGGGTGGTTTTGGCCTTTTTAGAATTTAATCAATCTGACTTGAGAAGCTGCTGCTGCTACTGCTGCTGCTAAGTCGCTTCAATTGTGTCCGACTCTGTGCGACCCCATAGACGGCAGCCCACCAGGCTCCCCCGTCTCTGGGATTCTCCAGGCAAGAACACTGGAGTGGGTTGCCATTTCCTTCTCCAATGCATGAAAGTGAAAAGTGAAAGTGAAGTCACTCAGTCGTGTCCGACTCTCAGCCTACCAGGTTCCTCCATCCATGGGATTTTCCAGGCAAGAGTACTGGAGTGGGGTGCCATTGCCTTCTCCGGACTTGAGAAGCTAGGAACCTAGAACATAAAATATATAAAGGGAAGCCCACTTTAGGAACCTGGCTATCTCCCATCAGGAACTGGGTCACACAAATGGATTTCTTCCTAAATGGAACCAGAAGAAAAACAAATTGGCAAATTCAACAGCTGTGGTGGTGAATAGGTTAGGCTTTGAATCAGACAGACCAAGGCTGGAGTCCTGATTCTATAATTTTGATCATTGCTAAGAATCAGTGATTAAAAGTGGTACATATATACACATTCTTTTGAAGAAAAGCTTATAGATTTAAACGTACTTTTTGCATACATTATTAAAAAGTACCACAAGTTTCTGAAGAAGAAGCAAAGTCTGAGCAACACCTTGAAATTTTTGTCATTGATTCAGGAAGTAAAACACACAAGTGAAAGTTCTTTGATCTTGTGGAACAAGGTCATTTGATTTGGTTCACGGGAGGGCAGAGGTGTTAAGAATGTGAGAGTTGCTTAGCCTCACTGACCTCATTTTTCTAAATGTAGCTATGTTGTGAAACAAAGGAAGAAGGATCCTTGCTGGGCCTGCCGGTCCACCGAGCATGCTGACTGCTGACCCACAACCAGGTGATTTCACTTCAGGGTCCCCAAGACAAGTGAGGCTTAGTCTTCTCAAGGGGATCAAGAAGGAAGAAGCCCATCTAGACAGTGGGCTGTGCTCTTGTGCTTTGACTGTACCAGATGCACACTAGAGACAGATGGAGAACGCAATGCAGCTCAGGAGCGGCCCAGAAATGAGTATCAGAATGACTATCACATTTGACATAAAAGCGACCTTGATCCACATCTTTAGTGTAGGTTTCCAGAGTGACTGAGGGGTGGGAATGAGGAATCCATCAAAAAGAGCCCTTGACTTTGGAAAAGGCCATAGGCTTTTATTGTTTAATTGGAAACCTCATTTTGAGTGGAAAAAGTGGTAACTTGTTCTTAGTAAGTCCAATCTCAGAGAGTGAGAAAAAGGACTTGATTTGTGTTTTGGGGGAAGGGTACTGCTGGCTGTTTCATGCAGACTTTAAGAGGACCCTTGGGCTTCAGAAGCGGGTGCTGTCAGATTGCACCCTGGGTTGCACCATCTGAATCATTTCCCCCGTCTCTTGTGCCTGGTTATCAGTGAACTGAGTCATTGCTCAGACATGACATCCTGTACTGGTCTGTGTTTAAGATGGAATCTACACAAATATCTGTTAATTATTCTTCTGTGCCAAGTGGTGGGAAAGAGGACTTCCTCTCTGGCTCACTGGGTAAAGAATCTACCTACAATGCAGGAGACACAGGAGGTGTGAGTTCAATCCTTGAGTCAGGAAGATCCCCTGGAGAAGGACATGGCAACCCCCTCCAGTATTCTTACCTGAGAAATCCCATGGACAGAGGAGCCTGGGGGGCTACAGTCCACGGAGTCTCCAAGAGTTGAAAACGACTGAGGGACTAAGTGCACAAGGGTTGGGAGAGCAAAATATGGAGGAAACTCAGAGATGTCAGGGAACTTACACTCTACAGACAGTTGAATACACAGAAAGTTTTTCCATGCTAACTTCCTCTTGTCTTCTATTTTATTTAACCTACATTCTGATATTCAGAAACTTGTTCTGAGATGTATTAGATGTGAACGAACCGCTTTTGGTACAAACACATTTCTTTCCTGGATTACGATTCCATTTATGACATCTGATGAAAATCAATAAAACCAGTCGATGGTTAATGTTTGACTGAAGGGGAAGGGAGAGGCTGGGGAAGCAGAGCCGTGCACTGGGTGTGGCCTCTGGGGAAGACACTCCAGTCCCAGCAAGGGTCCCAGCAGCTGAATGGAAGAAAATAACCTTTAACCACCATTTTTGTTACTTACAGAAAGGTAAGCTTTGGTATGTCTTAACTATGCTGATAATGTATTTCTTTAAGGAGAGCAGAATAGATGGCGAAGGGCCTTACTTAAGTTGCTGGATAAAAGTATTCCTTGAGGGGTGCTGGGTAGCATTTGCTGGGAAAAAAAGTTAATTCCTAGTGTAATAAGTTATGCTTCTGGAGCATAATTTCTTTTGCAGGTTCTTTTGATTAGTCTATATCTTCTATAAATCCATTTCATGAAGTGGTTTGGGTTAAGTCAAGCTTGGGAGTAGAATTAAAGGAAAGCATAATGCTTTGGATGTTTACGTGTGGATCACACCCATTCTTTTCAATTAAAATATAAAAAAGTGCCCAGCCCTGAGAGGACCTGGGACTCTCATACTCTAGAAATCAGGGCCAGAATCTCATTTTCACAAAGTGTCATTTCTCAGGGGTGATCTTTAAAAACTGTGCATTTTATTTACTTCTTAGAGAGCGAGATTCAATTTAGGATTCATAGGACTGCCTGGGACAGAGCAGAGAAAAGGAAATGCATAGGAGGAAAAAAAGTCCTTTGTTAAAAGTAGTGGAATAGGAATTGAAAACAGAGAGACAGATCTGCCTTCCCAATTGGGAAAGCAAGGTTGGTGTGTGTATCGGTCAGGTTCTGGTCCTTCTTTCGGCCACATCGATGGGTGTAATATCAGCTAACGAGTGATTATTTTGAGATATCAAGACATGTACAGCTTGTCAGTATCTTCAAAGGTCCAGTCCCTGTCTTTGTCCCAGTTTTTTATTCATTGTGAGTGACTTTGAAACAGATGCCCTCTGGGCTGGCAGACGCCAAGCAGCAGACGGGCAATGCATTCTCTAACATTTTCTTGTCTTTCTGTTTCTTCAAAAACTCAGATAGCAAGAGAGGAATAACTTGAAAGAAGAAGAAAGCATATGTTTCGATGACATGGAAAATGGATGGCATTCACCCCTCACCAGGAAATGAAATGAGTTTTGCTGAGTGAGGGTTTATCATGGACTGTAGAGTATATAGTTTATGAGTCTTCAGGGTTGGGCAGATGGGTTAGGCCAGTTTCATCATTTACCAGCCAGCGGACACTGAGCAGATTGCTTAAGCTCCCTGTACCTTAAATTTCTCACCTACAGAATGGAGATACCTGCCTCACCAAGTAGTTATGAGAATAAGTTAAAAATTAGATCAGCATGTCAAGAACTCAGTACATAGTTTGGCACCCAATAGATGTTTAATGAATGTTAACTATTTTCCATGAGAAAAGATGTTGACTCTACCTTTTAAGTAGGTGATGCAGGTCAGACTGAGAAGTTGCTCTTTCAATCCCTAGGGAAAGAAACCAACAGTAATGTTGCAGTAACTACATCTACCAGTATGCAAGGGAGAAACTGATTCTATGCCAAAGAAGTGGGGTCCCAAAATATGAGATAATGAGAAAACACTTGAGTTTTGCTTTTTTTCAAATGAAGCATTTTAAAGCACGTTTGATTTTTCACATATATCTTGGGTGAGAAGGGGGTGTGGTATCCTCTGAGACTTGCTAAGATGTCCCCTGGGAAAAGTCATTGCTGTCGTTCAGGATGAAGATTGCATTTCCAGTACCTCTTCCCTTCTTTCATAAAAAGGCAAAATATACCCCGGCAACAACTCGACTTCCTGTTTGTTTGTCAAAGGAACTCTCTGGAAAGGAGAGTGGGGTCCCCCTTTTCTTCCTGATCAAGAGAGGTGACTCTGCTCAGGAGGAAAGCTGAACACCGCTGTGCTCCTTTCTCTGAAGGCTGACAAGTGCCTTTATGGCTGTTAGTTTACACAGGTAGAGACATACAGGTTTATTTGTTAGCATGAAGTTGTATTCCTTCAGAAATCCCTGGTGTCGAATTTAGCAGGGGTAGTTGTTCTGTGTTCTCCTGCGTGATTAAACAAGAAAAGAGGTACTGAAGTTTGTTAGGGGAATATCAATCTACCTAGTTGTTACTTGTGAGAACAAACAAGGGTGTTTATTTAGGTATAAGAAGTGTTAAGTTAGCAAAAGCAGATACTCACCCAGTGGTTGAGGTTTAAACTCTTGTACACTCAAGCTGAGCTTTTCACTTACGCGTGTGTAACAGACCAAGCTGTCCATGGTTATTGTGTATGTGACACAAATAAAACCTAATTTGTCTTAATATTCTGTAAGACCGACATTGAATTCTCTCATCCATGATATTCTGAATCAATGATTTCTTACTGCATTTTAATTATTTTAAAGCATAGGACTTGTGTTTATGAGTGAGAGGCAGAGAAATCGGAAAGGTAGACTTGTGCCCTTAGGGAATGTTAAACTCAGGATGAGCACATCTTCCTCACGCAGAGGGTTCCATGCTTGGTCTCTTCGATCAGACTGATGCTCCTTCCTCAACCTCCCTGAGCTGTTCTGCCCTGTAAGATGACATCAGGTCCTGCCTTATGGGAACGTTGTGAAACTAAATGAAATAAGTCATCCAAAGTACATAACTTAGTAAATGTTCACTAAATGCTAGCTTTTTTTTTCTTTTTAAAGGTTACAATTATAAAAAACCAACTCATGAGTGAGTTTTCATAGTGGTAAAGCACCCTTTACGAAGATAGAATTAAATTTATTTTCCCCTTATTCTCTTGCCCATCCCAGTTGTCAATTACAACTTAATTACAGAATCAGAAAGTTAGCCTGCCACACTTGAGGAGGACTGCACATTTTTGTTTTTAGAGGCCTTGTCTGAAGGTCACCTCGTACATGAGCTAGTATTGTAGCAAGTCTTTTGTTTTGTTTAAATCTCAGGGTTTAAACCATATGTGAAAGTTAAAGTGTTAGTCACTCACTCATGTCCGACTCTGCGACCCCATGGACTATAGCCTGCCAGGCTCCTCTGTCCTTGGAATTCTCCAGGCAAGAGTACTGGAGTGGGTTGCCATTCCCTTCTTCAGGGGATCTTCCTGACCCAGGGATCGAACCTGGGTCTCCTGCAATGCAGGCAGATTCTTTACTGTCTATCCACCAGGGAAGCCCTTAAATCATATGGGATGGGATCTAATTTAGATTTACCTCATATTGAATTTCTAAGGCCAGAATGTATTATCTTGACAAAGTATTCACCTGTGCACTTCTTAATACACAAAGAAATGTTGTATAAAGCATGAAGAAACACTTTGTCAAAAATAATTAAGATGCTCTTTTGAGAAATATTGATTTCTACTCTCCTTTTGGTGGCTCAGTCAGTAAAGAATCTGCCTGCAATGTAGGAGACCCCCTGCAGCATAGGAGAGCCAGGTTCAATCCCTGGGTTGGGAAGATCCCCTGGAGAAGGAAATGGCAACCCACTCCAGTATTCTTGCCTGGAGAATTCCATGGACAGAGGAGCCTGGTGGGCTACAGTCCATGGGGTCACAAGAGTCAGACACCACTGAGCAACTACACAATGACAACAGTCCTCCTTTTAGGCTAGAAAAGACCCTTGTGATGTTGTTGTGCTAGATATGGAGGAAAGAAGTCCTATCTCTGCCTCAGGTTTCTGAGGTGGAAACCGAAACACCTTAGAGAACTCAACACTGTCGTCCTTACTGCCAATCTGCTTAAGTCATCCAAGTACCATGGGGGTGAGTCGCCATCTGTGACCCCATGCAAGGGCCTCCCTTCCCTCTGATCTCCTCACCCCAGCTGCCCTTTTCCTAGCTCACTCTGGGGGGAGTGCTGGGTGGAGGTAAGTATGAGCACACTTCCTGAAATAGTCCTTAGAACTCATTATTACTTTCTTTAATAATTAGGTTTAAAATTTGTATTTAAGTCAATCAGAGAAATTTAACATATTTTAAGAGGAGCCCTCTACCCTCTCATAAGACTGTATAACCAATTATTCACCTACTGATTAAGTAAAAAAATCACCCTCAATTTTGCATACGTGTAAATACAGATTTTCGTATGCTGAAAGATGGGCATATTTCAATTGCAAAATTCAGTGCGAGAACAAAGTGCCTGCCTTTATGTGTGCATTGGGTGGGGAGAGGGCAAGCCACCCTTCCTTTTCCTTCTTTGGACCTTCCTTCCTCCTTTCTAATCAGCATGAAGTGGAAGGCAGCAGCCCAGATTTTACACCTTCCTGTTTGTTTCTAGCTTATTATTAGCTGCTTTAATTTGGTCCTTAATTTGCCAAGAATGCAAATTGGTCAGATCCTCTTGTGGTTTTTTCTAAACCTTAAGTGATATAATGGGTGCCAGAGATTTGTGAGCAAGAAGACCACAAAGATGGGCATGATTGATCTGAACATTACTTGATGAACAATGTGAGCAAGCTTTTAATCTGATTTTTATTCATATCTGGCCTTGCTGTCCAATTTATGCTGCTCTTAGCAATATACAATGCAGAGGTGAATTAAATGGCTCACAGAATATTTGGCTCTATTATTTGGTCCTGATGGTGTTATGAATTCTAGTCACATTCTTTCCTTGGCCACATCACCTCTGATACTGGAGAGCAAATTTTGCAGCCCTCTCCTTCTGTACCTTTATTGTTCTTTGGAAATGCATTGTCCAGCCTTAGAGCATGGTGAATTACTTTAATTCAAAGCCTTTAACTTTTCTTTTTTTAAACAAAAAGGATGAGTATGGCTGACTTGATTTAAGGTTTGCCTATCACTTAGCTTTTTGTAAGAGGGGGAAGAAAATCAATGCTTGTGTATTGATTTACTTGCAGGTTTGGAGACCTGGGACCTAGAAATTCCTCGTCCTTACTCAGATAAATGGGGAAACGACAGGGGAGTCTAAAAATACCTCTTGGAGGCACTGGAGCCCAGCAGGAGACTCAATCAGCTTGGAGTGGAGCCCCTGGGATGCAGTGGCCACTGCCTATATAGTAACTGGATGAGGCTCCATCTGAGGCCACCTCTGTCTTAGGATGGCAGTGCCTTTGTCAGTCAAAACTAGGGCCCCTTGATGTATTAGTTTGGTAGGGATGCTATAACAAAGTACCACAGATAGAGTGGCTCAAGCAACAGAAATTTATTGTCTCACAGCTCTAGAGGCCTGAAGTCCAAAATCAAAGTGCCTGAGGGGGTGACTCCTGCAGACAATGAGATCTGCAGCCTCTCGCCTTGGCTTGTCTTTCCCTGTGGCCCTTCATATTGTCTTTCCTCTACGTGTGTCTCTGTGGCCAAGTTCCCCCTTTTGATGAGGACACCGGTCATATTGGAGCAGACTCACCCTGACGACTTCATTCTAACCGCATTACCTCTGTGAAGACTTGAGTCTCCGAGTCAGATCACATTCTGAGGTACTTGGCAGTCAGGACTCCAACATGAATTTTGAGGCAAGGGGCAGTCTTCAACCCATCACACTCAGCTCGACTGAAAACTAAGAAACTAGGGGGGTGAAGGTCAGAGAGTGAATGAGGAGAGGGCACGATAGAGAAATAGTTGTGTGGTAGGAGCTGGATCTCCAAGGCTGATGGTCCTCTGAGAAGGCGGACACATGTTAGTGTCTGAGGAGGAAGCGCCGCCATGGAGCGAAAAACAAAACTTTTTGAAATTTTAGCAAGATACGTAACCGACTCAGTGACACCAGGAGTCTTATTTGTAAGGATGTTCGTGCTTTCAGAGAGACTAATATATGAATGAGCGCATAGGTGTGAAGTTAGCCAGACGGTGTGATCTTGGACCAGTGTCTTGTGACTTCTTTGATTTTTGATCTTTATGAGGTAAATTTTTTTACATTAAAAAATAATTTCATATTTATTTTCGGCTGTGCTGGGTCTTATTGCTGTGCGGACTTTTCTCTAGTTGTGGTGCACGGGCTTCTCATGGCAGGGGCTTCTTTGTTGCGGAGCACAGGCTCTAGGGCCTGGACTCGGTAGTCGTGGCTCCCGGGTCTAGAGCACAGACCCAGTAGTTGCGACACATGGGCTTAGTTGCTCCAAGACAGGCAGGTGGGATGTTCCCAGATCAGGGATCGAACCCATGTCTCCTGCATTGGCAGGTGGGTTCTTTACTGCTGATCCACCAGGGAAGCCCCTTTAAGAGATAAATTTTAACAGCGTCTGCTTCATAGGGTTCTTACGAAAAATCAATAATTATATAAAAGTCTCAGCATGTGCTGAGACAAAGGGCTTCCAGGAAATGTTAGCTGCCTTTGTGTCGTTATCCTGGCTGGACACAGATTCAGGACATGGAGGGGTTTCAGTGTTTTCTGGGCTGTGGTAAGTTAAACGAAGCCGTCAGCCCTAATTGTCAAGGCCAGCAGACCTGATTCCGCGTTTGTAAATTGTTTACGGTTAAAGCAACTGGTGGTGACTTTTCAAAACTCTCCCAGACCTCTGACCTCTGTTGCTAAGGATGTACTTGGCCTCTTAGATAGTTGCATAGAAACTGTGTGAATTTAGTCTTTGTGCCTGAGGGAAACTCTGACAGCAAAAATTCCTAGCAGAGGGTTGGATCAACTGTTTCAGATAGTTCAGACAAAACATCACTGAATTATCTGGAAATCTACTCCAATCCTTTGCCAAGTAGGGTTGGTGAAGTAGTCTACCAAGTGTGTATGGCTTGGTGGTTTTAGGCAATTTCAGTTACAAACCATGGTTTCCCTCCAGCCAGGATGTAATATTCATTAGTGAAATTATGTCTGTGTGAAGAAGAAAGATAGGCGAGACTTGTTTGTGAGGACGGAGTCCTCCTCTGGCATAATCCTAGCAGTGGGGTACCTTGCCTTGGATCATTCAGACAAAGGCTTTACTTGGCCGCTTCTTTTGGCCGTGAGGGTGTTGTTGTGAAGGCTGCGTCTCGAGTATCCTTGTGACCAGGGCCATCGAAAGCTGGGAATTGTGACAGGAACTGTCTTGTAGGACAACATTTAAAGTTCTGACTAATAAACTTGGGTGGCAGAAGGAAATTTTATTTGACAAAAAATATTAACTGTTCAAAATATTCACTTATTGAGGTCCCCAAAGTAGATACTATTATCCTCGCTTTACAGAGGCGAGTCGGTGGAGGAGCCAGGGTCCAAACCAGCCAATCTAACAATTGCATTGTGTGGCTGATTCATCCACAAAGAAATCACGAGACCCTAGGCATGGGAACGGAAAGCAATTACTTCTGTTTCCCACTGGAAACCTTTCTGTGAGGGGTGAAACCAAATGTAAATAACAAAATAAAGGATGAGTTTAATGCTTTGTTTACTTTTTAGGTTTCATTAAGCACCTCAAACGGTGGCCTGTTTGAGCATCTAGCTAAAATAAGGCATTTATTTTAATTTGCTTTTCTGCCATTCAACTTACATGTCTTTGGAAGCTTGGAAGTGCTAAGAAATCATTTCAAGTGCAGATGGTATATATCGATCAGTTCTTAACCAATTTACTGAGAAGAAATTTGTTTGTGTATTTAAAAGAGAAATAATCCTTATCATCAACAATAAAAATGTATTACTGTGCATCAAAATAAATCTTTAGATCTTGTTAGTTTCCTTTAATGTTTTCTGTTTATTCTGAAAGCTCTTACTAATTGGAGAAATTCATAGAATACCAATGTTGCTGCTGCTGCTGCGTTGCTTCAGTCGTGTCCGACTCTGTGTGACCCCATAGACGGCAGCCCACCAGGCTCCCCGTCCCTGGGATTCTCCAGGCAAGAACACTGGAGTGGGTTGCCATTTCCTTCTCCAATGCATGAAAGTGAAAAGTGAAAGTGAAGTCGCTCAGTCGTGTCTGACTCTTCAAAACCCTATGGACTGCAGCCTACCAGGCTCCTCCGTCCATGGGATTTTCCAGGCAAGAGTACTGGAGTGGGGTGCCATTGCCTTCTCCGATACCAATGTTAGACAATCACAAATGTTTCAGAATTTAATAAACATCTGTTGAGAGTGTAATATATGCAAGCCATAGTATGAAGAGCTGGGAGAGGTTAAAAATATATAATTTTAAAATAAGGCCTCTGCTTTGAAGGATTTTGTTTTCTAGTAGAGGCAGCAACACAGACATGTAAATAAGCGATAAAAAATAAAATGCAGGTAGGAGGGGCTTTGAGAAGGCAGTGGCACCCCACTCCAGTACTCTTGCCTGGAAAATCCCATGGACAGAGGAGCCTGGTAGGCTGCAGTCCATGGGGTCTCTAAGAGTCGGACGTGACTGAGTGACTTCCCTTTCCCTTTTCACTTTCATGCATTGGAGAAGGAAATGGCAACCCACTCCAGTGTTCTTACCTGGAGAATCCCAGGGATGGGGGAGCCTGGTGGGCTGCCGTCTATGGAGTCGCACAGAGTCGGACCCGACTGAAGCGACTTAGCAGCAGCAGCAGCAGCAGCAGGAGGAGGGGCTTTGAGAGAGCTTCTGGCTGGAAAAAAGAGAGATTGCATGAAGGACGTAATTTCTAGCTCCATGAGGCTGATGCTATACCCCTTATTTTGTTTTCCCAGATTTTAGCCCAGTATCTGGCACATAATAGAATTGTTAAATTCAGTGATTTTAAAATAAATAAATTGGCTCTAGATGGTCAGGTATGTAAGGAAAAATGAGAACACATAATCTCAATCCAGCTTGATTCAGCAAATATCAATTGTCATTTACCCTGGGTGGGGCCCTTTGCTGGGTGGGAAGAACAGCCAGTGCCGAAGCGTGGAGACAGGGAAGCTGGGTGCAAAGTCCACGGAGTGCTCGCGGCATTCCTGGGTGCGGCGGGTGTGGGAGATAAGGCCAGAAGAGCAACTGGGGACCAACGTTTAAAAGATCTTGATGCTGAGGGTTCTGAGGAGAAAGATCCCCAAATGCTACTTCTCTTAAGCAAATATTGGTTGATAGCTGATCGTGTTCATTTTACTAATATAAAAAAATGACTAGTTAGATTTAATAATACCAATTTATTCATTTTAAATATATTTGTAGTATGCTAGAACCTGGGCTTGTTATTTGTTTCCGTATGTTTCCAAACCATGTAAGTAGTCTAAAGCCGTAGAAAAAATGTCTTGTTTGTGTTTGACAAGGAGCCAATTCTAAAATGATGTTTGGACACATAGACCAGACTAATTCTATTGCAAAAGCTCATTTCTAAACATTCACAGAATTTACAGATCTAACTGTCCTGAAGGGTTTCCGTCCTAGCTCTTTCTTAAAATAGCTGTAGCCTTGGGACAATTGGTCTCATTTACACAGCATGCGCTAACAACACGCACATCTCTATGCCTGTATCTGCCTCTCTTGGGCTATCACACAGTACAGAGTAGAGCAGAGAGAGGAAAGTTCTTTGAACTTTGGCTTCTGACAGATCTGGTTGGCAACAGGGCAGTATCACTTCCTAGCTGTGTCTTAAGGTGAATGGCTTAACTTTGGACTTCAGTTTCCTCATGTATAAAGTAAGAGTAACATTTCCTAATTCGTTATGACTGTGAGAAACTCGTAAAAGTGTTCGCTCACTATTGAGCAATTGCTATGTATTTTTCATTCGAGTAAACTGAGGCACAGAGAGAGATTAAGTAGTACCCACGTGGCCACACAGCTAACGAAAGGCTGTGCTGAGTTTCTGACCCAGACTCGCTGACTCAAGAGTACACCTTCTGGGCCTCTGCCATTCTGTCTGTAAAGGTCCCTCCACTGATCTACCCTATGTGCTGTGCTGTGCTTAGTCGCTCAGTCGTGTCCACCTCTTTGAGACCCCATGGACTGTAGCCCGCCAGGGTCCTCTGTCCATGGGATTCTCCAGGCAAGAAAACTGGAGTGGGTAGCCATGCCCTTCTCCAGGGGATCTTCCCAACTCAGGGATCGAACCCAGGCCTCCCAAACAGCAGGCAGATTCTTTTTTTTAGCGTCTGAGCCACCAGGGATGATCCTTAATAAACACTATTTTCTATCTTTATTTCCCAGGACATTTGTTAAGCTAAATTGTTGTAGTACTTTGATCTTTCTTAAAGTTCAAATAGAAGGTGTCCAAAGGTAAGGAATTAAAAATTTTCAGGGTTTAAATTTTTAGATAGTTAGAATTTTATAACCATTTTCCCGTGCCGATTATATTAGCGATGTAAGTTCAATGTAGAAAACTTTAAAAAATTAAAAAAAAAAAAAGTAAAACAAGATCATCTACAATTCCTCGAGGCAATAAAATAATTGGAATTTTAGTGAAGTGAATGCATTCTTCATTTCCTTGTTTTTTTTGTTGTTTTGTTTTAGCAGTCCAATATTATGATAGGCAACAGTCCTGCTTCACAGACCATGTGGAAAATTTGTCTCAGATCTTAAAATCAGTTAGTCATGAAAAAATAAGAATAGGAAAAAAATCAGTTAGTCATGATGTATCTTAGGGTGAAAGGTATACTTTTTGTGAAACGTGAAGACACAGGGAAAGAGGAAAAATAATACTGAGTAGGAGAGAAGAGGGGCAGAGTGTGGATTCTCACTGGGTTGCTTTGGGAGTTATAAATACATTTTTTCCTTTGGTGTATTGTACAGTTAACAGCAAGGTTTAGAAGACCAAAGAGGTGGCTGGTGAGGTCGTTGAATGAAGGATTGGGAACATGCTTGGGTTCTTCCTCCTTGAAGACTCTCACATATTTGCAGCTGTGAATCAGAACCACTAAAATTTTAGCATCTCGTTATTTTGGCATTTGGCGCATCTCCTCCATCCATATAATGAAGGTCTTCATTGCGGCACATGGGGGCTTCTCTAGTTGTAGAGCAGAGGCTCAGTAGTTGAGGCTTCTCTGTTTGCCCCCGGGCATGTGGGCTCTTACTTCCCCAACTAGGGATTGAACCCTCGTCCCCTGCATTGGAAGGCGGATTCTTAACCGCTGGACCACCAGGGAAGTTCCCACTTAAGACTCTTTAAGTGAAGAAGAGTGATAAAGTGAAGCGGTAAAATTGGAGTCAGCACAAGCTTGTTTCGGGATATTGACTTGTGGTTGCTGTGGATGAGGTATCAGGGGGCTTGGGGAAGTCCAGGCTGTTCCGAAGAGGAGAGGCTGGCCTTCAAGGATGCCATCCTACGAGGTTTACAACTGAATATCGTCCAGGGATCCTTTGTGCTTGGATAAACATGGTTTTAATAGGAAGGGAACTAATCAACTTATCTCCGGTTTATTCACAGGAGTTTGAATAAGGAAAATTATGACAACGCAAGCCCAGCTACACTGCTTGTGTCTCCTTACACTTTACTTGGTAAGAGAAGAGAAATGTTCTGTCTTTATTTAGTGGAATATTTCTAGCCCATACCGGGGAAGCAACAGCTATCATCACTTAAACAAAAAAGTCTATCAACTTATTGTGAACAAAGCACACAGCTTACACTAATGGGCCATTTTTGATGAAATGGCTGTAAGTTATATGTCTAACTTTCAACCAGGGAGATGCTTTCTCCTCAGCTCTTATAAGCCAATGCCCCTTCACGGGCAAGTTTTAAACCATTCATCTTCTCAGTTTTAGGCTTTTACATCCAGCTCAGGGAATCTGGAAAGAAAAGTATACTGATACATGTGTTAGTCTCTGTCCCTTAGTCTTGACTTTATTTATTTTGTCTTTAACCATCGTTAAATTACCACCGAAATTAAGAAAAGCATTTTCTCCAGTTTTGACTCTGCTCTGCACTTTTGTTTCCATATATGGCTTGGACTTTTTTTGGCCAAATTTGCCCTTAGTCACTTGTCGAGCTAACCCTATCGACTCAGGCTTCTAGAAGTTGGAGCTGAATGGAACGTGGGGAGACCAGCCCAGGCCTCAGGTGGATAGAGGGATGCGGTCTTCCCTTTTGTCGTGAGGTTCCTAAGGGTCATACATGTGCCAGATTTGCTGTGTTATGAAGCAAAATTATGGGGAAGCATTTGCTTTCTCCTTAGAAGGAAGCTACTAGATCCTCCTACCTCTAATCTTGGTTCCTTTCTTTGAAAACCCGAATATAACATCAGATTTCAAGTTCCAGAGAGCCCCTGAGAGTCTACACAGTTCAAAATATTTAGAGTGACATACAGCTGTACTTGTAAACTTACCAAAGCGTTCCTCTTGAGGGGAAAAGCTGAAGTCTGAACCTTATGAGCCTCGTGCATCCCCACAGCCTGGGGCTCGAAGCTTGTCCCCAGGACTGCCAAGAAGCACCACTTGGCTTCGCTCCTGTTGCTACCTTCTCATATGTGCTTTGCTATCTGTATTACGGCAGAACGGTGAAATCAGTGCCTAGTTCAAACTTGGCACTGCTGTTGACTGGTGATAGGAACTTGGGTGAGTTACTACACTCTGAACCTCAGTTTTCTGCCTTGTGAAATGGGTCTAACAAGAGGACTTGCCTTATGTGGCAACTAAATGAGATCATACGAAGCCCTTGGATCAGTGACTGGCACAGTCTAAGGACTTGATAAATATCAGCTATAATTATTACTACCACATTTTAAATATTCAGGGATTACACTCATATGGACCCTGACCTCCATGAGGAAGACTGTGTTTTAGTCATCTTTGCATCTTCAGCACATAGCACAGTGCCAGGAACAAGGTAGAAATTAAATACATAATTATGGATTTATATTAAGAAACAACAGTGAGCTCTAAGAAAGACAGAGAAGATTCTTTCATGATAATTTAACATTAGCAGGTTCAACAGCTTCTGATCTGAGATGGGGATATGCATTTTTCTTCCTAGATAGAGGATGGAAAGCAGTTTTCCTTTTCCTTCCTTTTGTTTTCCTTACTCTCACCATAGTGAAGTTTCTACCCGGAGTGAGAAATGCGGCCCAAACCACTGTTGGCAGCAAGAGCGTTGCCTGGGAGACGGCCACGTGCACAGCTGTCTCTGGGTGAAGGAGGGAGGCTGCGACCTGTGGACTGGGGTCTCAGGGCTGTTGGGAGGAGCCATGTCTCTTCTGCCCCCACCCCTGACCCCTGTGCCCAGACCCTCTCCTGTGAAGACTGCAAGTTCACTTGGTGCTTCTTTCTTTCGGCATCAAGCTTTTATTTAGCAGAGGATATTTACCATTTATTCCATACTATAGTGGCTCAGCCGTTCTCTTTTGAGAACTGGTTCTCTTAGGGGATTAGAAACACTGCGTGAACACATTGGAAGGGCACTGAAGAGAGGATTTGGGAGAGTGCTGAGTAGGGATGCAAGGAAATCAGGGAGAAGCCAACTGTTTTAGAATTGTGCCTGGGACTCTGCTTCCTCCAGAAGGAGGAGAGCTTGAAATACTTACTGTATAACCAACACAGAGAACTCTTGGTGTAAAGCGCAATGAAGGTGGCTACTAGGCGGGCAGATCTGACAACTGCAGGTGTCCTTTGCTGGCCTGGAAGGCAGTGGGCAACTTGCAGGGGGTGGGGCTTGGTAGTCCAGCCCCCTCGGCACCATTCCACTGTAACACCAACTATCTGTGCCTCTGCTAGGGGGGTTCTCTTGAGAGACTTCCCTGATAGTGGTGAGGATCTTAAGAAATGACATGTGTGGAGGGTCACATTCCATAGCAGGAAACACAAAAATACCAGTTCCATCCGCTTCCTACCTTTCACCTCTTTATGTAAGATGGTGGGTTTTGTTCCTCCAACTCTTTCACAAGTTTTCACTATAACATTCTTCCCAGTTCTGGCAGTATGGCTTGTTGACTCATGCATTTTGAAATCTTTATAGCTCAAATAGCCCTGATATGAGAACCCAACCCTACTTTGAACCTTGCCACTGAGACATCTCCTTGTTTCCTGATAGGTGAGCCGGCTTGTCCACAGAGGAAAAATGCAGGCTTGTGGGTGAGGTGTGCCTGACTAACATAGTTTTCCTGCAGGGTCTGTCACCGGTGTGATCAGCTGAAAGACAGACTGCTTATTGATGTGAGCAGAAAACTGATGAAATGAAATGAAAGTCACTCAGTTGTGTCTGACTCTTTGTGACCCCAAGGACTATACAGTCCATGGAATTCCCCATTTCAATTCCATTCTCCGTGGAATTCTCCAGGCCAGAATACTGGAGTGGGTAGCCTTTCCCTTCTCCAGGGGATCTTCCCAACCCAGGGATCAAAGCCAGGTCTCCGGCATTGCAGGCGGATTCTTTACCAGCTGAGCCACAAGACAGACTGCTTCCTGGTGAGCAGAAAGCTGGTGAAAGCACTGTGCTATTAAGCAGTAGCCCCTCAAAAGGCACCGCCCTAGCAGCAGCAGCATCCTGTATCCACCACAGCGCCCACTTCTTGTGCTCTGCCTTCCAGAGGGAGGAGAAGCTGGAGCTGGAGCTGGAGAAGATGTGGAAAGAAGTGGGAGGGAAGATGAGCCCTCAGAGGAAGACACACCTTGAAAGGAACTGATGAGCTAGGAGTCTGTATAGTTATTGCATCAGTTAAGAAGTCCTTTGCTGCTGCTGCTAAGTTGCTTCAGTCATGTCTGACTCTGTGTGTGACCCCATAGACGGCAGCCCACCAGGCTCCCCTGTCCCTGGGATTCTCCAGACAAGAACACTGGGATGGGTGGCCATTTCCTTCTCCAATGCATGCAAGTGAAAAGTGAAAGTGAAGTCTCTCAGTCGTGTCCGAATCTTAGCAACCCCATGGACTGCAGCCTACCAGGCTCCTCCATCCATGGGATTTTCCAGGCAAGAGTACTGGAGTAGGGTGCCATTGCTTTCTCCAAAGAAGTCCTTTAGCTATGAGCATATTTAGAGTGTCTCCAGTCAACAGGGATTTATTTTTTTGTTAGACAACAAGAATCCTATAGTGGGCAGTCCTGGGCAGGTTTAGCAGTTTTGTGATATTATCAGAGACCTGGGCTTCTTTATCTTTGCTCCACCATTATCTGAGCTGGTTTATCCCCCATGGTTTCATGACAGCTGCCACAGCTACAGACAGGGGACCACTGCCTGAATAAGAACAAGGAAAGAGGAAGGGCCGTGCCACCCACATCTGTCCTTTTTCATCAGCTCAGTTCAGTCACTCAGTCGTGTCTGACTCTTTGCGACCCCTTGGACTGCAGCATGCCAGGCCTCCCTGTCCATCACCAACTCCCGGAGTTTACCCAAACTCATGTCCATTGAGTCAGTGATGCCATCCAACCATCTCATCCTCTGTTGTCTCCTTCTCATCAGGAGAACAAAAGCTTGACTGGAAACATTCCCCCACCCACACCCCGACCCAGCAGACTCCACCTTTTGTTTCAATAACCAGAATGGAGTCACTTGGCCCTGATCTTTCCTGCAAAGGAGTCTGGGAAAGAGATCATTTGTCTTTCCAAGGGATAGAGGTTGACGATGGCTGCAGGGGCAGCTAACCCAAGAGTCCACTGCATCTCTGAAGGGGAGGGAAGTTCTAAATTCCAAAACCTCTGTGTTCTTGTTTATTACTGCTTTTTTGTTAGACACCCAGATCAACTCAGTCAAGGTTTAATGAGCCATAGTACAAGATCTTTTCTCCCCATCATTTTGTCCTAATTGTTTTGGGTTATTTATCTCCAGTGTTCTGCAGTAAGAGTGTACTTGCTCCATATAAGGAAATGGAGAATAAATCTCTTCTCCCCAGTTTTTCTTTTTTTGTTTTACCTGTCCAGTTCTCCAAACCATTAACTTCCCATATCATACTAATCCATCCCACCCCTGACTGCCACCACAGGAGGAGAGTGGAAGGACCACTCAGGAGAGGCACTGGCATTGGGTGTTGTGCTAGATACCTCGTTCCAGGGGTGCCCACTGTGGTGGGTTTATAGCTGGCGGTCCCTTCCTGCGTGCTGCTCTGCCTCGCAATTTCCTTCAATGATCCTCGTTGGTGGGAGACAAAGGGATGGCAGGAACTACCGCTGAATGTGCCCTCTTGCACACCCTCCATGCTGCAGATTTCCTGCCAGGCTGTCTCGGCCACTTGTGCTCTTTCTAGTGGGTAGTGGGGCATGAGTGGCTTAGAGCGGCTAAGAGTGGTCTGGAATTGTAGGTTCAAATCCTGCTTCCTGCACTGTGAGCAAATGACTTAACATTTCTGCATCTGAGTCTCATCGCTGGTGAAACAGAGCTAGTGATGATAAATGTAGGATTGTTAACGTGGTTAAATGTGCTTAGGACAAAGCTCAGCATACGCTAGCGTAGCGAATGTGAGCTCTTTTTGCTGTGTGTCAGGCAAGCATTGTACTAAACAGGTCCATGTATTTTTTTTTCCCCTTATGGATTCAATTGTCTTTGAGGTGCCTGAACTCTAGCATGCTGGGGAATCTGCCATGGATTTCCTTATAAACTAACAAGAGTGGAATGGAGGGGTTTTAAGAAGCTGGTGTCAACCAGGTAGAATTGAATGGCATAGTGGCACTGTGGGACGACGATCACCAGTTTTCCTTCAGCTATAACCTAGTGTGTGTGCCATGTCAACTGCTCGTGGGTTCTACTCCGGTCAAGTGACTAACTCTCTGTGAGCCTGATTGAAAACACGGCAGTGTTAATTCCCACCCCCACCCCACCCCCCCCCCCCCAGGGTGATTGCTTGAATCATCTTGAATGAGAAAAGCAATGCTAGGCTGCTGACAAACCATCTTGACATAGTGGAGCCTCAACAAATATTAGAACCCTTCCTGACTATTTTGACTTGATTTCACTTTTTTTTTTTTTTTGAGCCATTTTAGAATCTTAGATTTCATATATCAGTCCCAGAACCATAAGAAAATCATCAAGTGGCCCAAATACATTCATAGTACATGGTGTTGCTAATTTTCTATTTTTCTTTCATCTTTTAACAGACAACTGGATATGGCCAAGAGGGAAAGTTTAGTGGACCCCTAAAACCCATGGAGTTTTCAATTTTTGAAGGCCAAGAACCGAGTCAACCCATATTCCAGGTAAGGGCTACTCTTAGTCCCTGTCATCTTGATTTTGCAGGCTCTCTGTGGACTTTACTCCTTTATCTACTGGACACCCAGAAATAAAATAGAGGCCTAGGAGATCTCATTATGGAGAATGATTTCAGGAGCCAAGAGATGAGCAGTCTCAGTAATACCAGGCGTCCTCATTCAGACTTTCTCAGCGGTATCTGGGATATCTCCCGTCCCTGAGCCGGGGATCTTAGGGCCTGTAGGCTCCGCCCCTCTCCGGGGGTGGGCGGGGAAACAGTCTCGGAAGGGGGTGGTTATCTGAGTCTTGGTCTATTCCGTGAGCTGGCTGCTTGCAGCATTTGAAGATACGGATTCTCTGGTTTAGCGCTGGAATAGCCTGCCTTCCTGGAGAAGGAAATGGCAACCCACTCCAGTATTCTTGCCTGAAGAATCCCGTGGACGGAGGAGCTTGGTGGGCTACAGTCTAAGGGAGGAGCTTGGTGGGCTACAGTCTATGGGGTTGATAAAGTGTCGGACACGACTAAGCAACTAACACACACACACACACACACAGCCTGCCTTCCTCACTGCTCTGAGCCTGTCTCTGGGCCGACCCAGGCGTTGACCGAGACACACTGGGAGGCAGTCATCTTGTTCACTTGGTTCACTGAGAAGCCTCAGATTGAGGGTGGATGGCAGGGGCTTGAGGGCCAAGAGACTTCAGCTTTAGGGGCACTGAAAGAATCCTGGAAACATAATGGAGAGAGGGAGAAAAACATCCTACTGCATCGGTCAGAACCCCCTGGGGAAACCTGCTTGGCCCTGGAGTGGTTGAAGAGGCTTTGATGGGCCTTAGAGGATGCCCGTGATCCCCTGCTCCATGCACTGGGGGAGCAACAGGGGTTGCCAAACTACTGTCTGAGGTGGGTATGCCTTCTCTTAAGTGCCAAACATCTCTTTTGTTGGACAGTTCCCATCCACAGAGGAGGGACTGAAAACTGCCTCATCCCACTTTCTCTCATTTGGTACCAGATCAGTGCGAAGTGGCCCTATTATATGAGCTGGTGGGGGTGCACAGGTATCTCTGTGCCCCCGCCGTGGGGTGTTACAGAGGCTTTGACCTCTCCAGTTAGGGGAGTCAGGCCCTGAGGGAGGAGCAAATGCTTTGAGAGCTTAGACAGAAGAGCAGTCCAGCAAAGGCACAGCTGGGACACCTGCCCTGTGCTGGGAGAGGGCAGGGCCTGCCTGGGGTTCTGGCAGAAGGCCAGTGAGGCCAGGAAGCTGCGAGCCTGGAGAAGGAGGTAGGAACGGAGGCCGCAGAGACAGGAAGGATCCTGACTTCTGAGGTTCTTAGATTCCGCCCCCACCCCCGAGAGGAGCGGGCCTGAATCACATTTCTGTTCAGGGCTGCAAAGCGGAGGGGGCTGGGAAACGGGAGAGGATGCCAGGAAAAGGTGGGAGTCTCTGGCGAGGGCTCACTTAGGGGAAGATCTCGTTAACTAACTCTGTCTCCCTCGCCAGGGAGCATTTAGTTAGAGATTTCTCATTTACATTTGGAAAGTCCTTTTCATTTGTGTGTTTTATGCTTCATAAGTTGGTAAGAATGCTGTGGGCTGGGCACACATTCATCTCCTTTTATGAACTGTGCGGAAAGTGCCTAGTGTTACAAGATGCTGTGCTGGGTTCTGGGGGTGCAGGATGAGACCAGCAGCTTGGGTAGCAGAAGGAGACTAACAAGAAGGCAAACAATGCGCTGGAGGGTTCTGATTGGAGTCTGGTGGGCTGAGGAGGGGGCCAAGTGCAGGCGGAGAAAGAGTGGTCGATTTTAAGAGTGGAGGGTAGTCGTTGAACAGAAAAAGTTTCATTGGACCCTAGAACTGGGTATTTAAAGTTGACCAGGCACTCCCAAACAGAAAGCAGGTCCTGAGGACTAGATGGAAAAAAAAATATGGGGGCAGGCATTTAGCAAGAAAATGAAAGATGGCAGGTGGTTTAGGGTGGGAGAGGCTGTGAGGAGAAGGTGAGACTGCTGAGGGTGAGGGTCGGCGTGGGGGTCCTGACTGGCTGTTTAACCTGTGTTAGGCGGCAGGGCCCACTGGGACGTTAAGGAAGGGGTGAAGGAGTTAGGCTGTGTTTGCCCAGACTTGCTCTCTGATCACTTTGAGTGTATGATGAGGGGAGTGAGCCTGGAGGCGGGAAGGGTCTTGGGACACTGTTTGCCATAGAACCAGTGGGACATGACGGAGGCCTGGTTTAAGCAAGTATAAATGGGAGTGGAGGGGACGGGACGGGTGGGAGCAATGCGAGGGGGTCCCATGTGCTGGAATTGGTTACTGAGTGAGTGCAGGCAGTGAGAGAAAGGCGTTGAGGGTAACTCTAGGGTCTCTGGATTGCTTGACTGGCTGGTTCATGGTGTCACTCAAAGAGAGAGCGAGAGAAGGAGGGGAAGGAAAGTTTATGGGAAAATAAGTTTTAGGCTTATTGAATTTAATCTGTGGGGTTAGCGAGGTGGAGATGTTTAAGAGACAGTGGCCACATGAGTCTGGAGCTGTAGACTGGAGAGTCTTCCTCTCACAGTTGCTAATCCAGAGCTTGGGTTTGAAAGCCTGTCTGTAGCGAGTACCTCAACTACCCACAGGGGCCAGGTAGATGATGAATGGTACTATCTTGGGATCAGAAAGGCAATAGCAAAAAAACAGATGTAGAAAACCCCGAAACTGTGCAAATGTGAAATTAAAAGTCTTCTGACACTTGGTGTCAGCCTGTGGGACACAGGGAACAGTGGGGAGCAGGACTAACTGAGGGTGCCTCACAGGGCAAAGGCTCAGGGCAATTCCAGATAATTTCTCACATCAGAATTTGTGTATTACAGGATTTCATGATTTTTTCCACAAAAGTCAGACATTTTTATCTTTATGTAGAATTTCCTAAGAATCTAAATATTTCCTAAGAATCAAAATCTAAGAATATTGGCACAGTTAAAAAAAAAGCATCCTATAATCAAAGCAAAAGTTGTCTGTGGGCCAGAGAGTCTGCCGTCACTTCTTCGGGCAGAAAGGAATGGATGTTCTGTGAGTACAGGTCCACATCTCGTTGAACAGAATCAGAACTGTACATAGTTCTGATGTACTGAACTGTACAATCCCCAACTTACAAACATCGCAGACCTAGAAATTGCTTCTTAGGATCCTTTCACAGTCTCTGAGGATCCCAGCCAGTAAAATCATTCCTTGGGTTGCTCCACGTCGTTTTCTGTTCTTTTTCCATCAGTCATGCTACAAAGCTTATCTCTTCTAGGCAGGAAATGAGAGCCCCGTTGTCACGGCTGAAAGCTCTTGTGTATGGGTGTGTGTGTTACAGAGGAGAAGTAGGAGATGAAGGGGAATTCCTTCTAGAATCTCAGAGTCTTTGTGCTAGAAAACACCTTAGAGACTCTTTGTACCAATTGCTTGTTTTACAGATAGGAAAATTGACGCTTAAATAAATTAATGGCATAACTGATATTATAACACTGCTGTTCTCATGTTCTAGTTGAGTATATCATGCTACCTAACACCATATATGGCTTCCCAGGTGATGCTAGTGGTAAAGAACCTGCCTGTCAGTGCAGGTAGAAATAAGGGACATGGGTTCAATCCCTGGGGTTGGGAAGATCCCCTGGAGAAGGGCATGGCAACCCACTCCAGTATTCTTGCCTGGAGAATTCCATGAACAGAGGAGCCTGGCGGGCTATAGTCCATAGGGTCACACAGTCAGGCACCACTGAAGTGACTGAGCATGCACGCAACACCATATGCAAAAATTAACTCAAAATGGATTAAAAACCTAGATGTAAGACCAAAACCGTAAAACTCCTAGAAGAAAACATAAGCAGAACACTTTGATATAAATCATATCTGTCTCCTAAAGCAAAGGAAATGAAAGCAAAAATAAGCAAGTTAAGCCTAATTAAACTCCAAAGCTTTTGCACAGCAAAAGAAATGATTGTTAAAATGAAAAGACAACCTACAGAATGGGAGAAAATGTTTGCAAATGATATAACTGATAAGGGGTTAATATCCAAAATATACAAAGAGCTCATACAACTCAACGTCAGAAAACAACCTAATTTAAAAATGGGTAGAATACTGAAATAGACATTTTTCTAAAGAGGACATACAGAAGGCCAACAGGCACATGAAAAGATGTTCAACATTGTTAATCATCAGAGAAATGTAAATTAATAAACTCTAGAAATGATCCCTGAAAGTATAGTCTTGAGAAATGCACATTTAAACCACAAGGAGATATCACCTCAAGCTGTCAGAATGGCTATCCTCAGAAAGAGCACAAATAACAAAGGTTGGTGAGGAAGTGGAGAAAAGGGAATTGCTCGTGTACTTTTTTGGGGGAATATAAATTGGTGCAGCCACTGTGGAAAATTGTATGAAGGTTTCTCGAAAAATAGAACTACCACATGACCCAGTGGTTCCACTCCTGGGTATATGTGAAAAAAATGAAAACACTAATTCAGAAAGATACATGCACCCCAATATTCATAGTATTTCCAGTCGCCAAGATATGGAAGCAAGCTAAGTGTCCGTCAGTGGATGACGGATACAAAATATCTTGACACACACGTGACACACACACGCACAGTGGAGTACTACGCGGCCATAAAAAGAACTTCCCTGGTGGCTCAGGCCGTAAAGCATCTGCCTGCAGTGCAAGAGAACTGGCTTCAATCCCTGAGTTGGGAAGATCCCCTGGAAAGGGAATGGCAACCTACTCCTGTATTCTTGCCTGGAAAATCCCAAGGACAGAGAAGCCTGGCGGGCTACAGACCATAGGGTTGCAAACAGTCAGATATGACTGAGTGACTAACACTTTCACTTTCATAAAAAGAATGAGAATTTGCCATTTGCAGCAATATGGACGGACTTTGAGGGTATTACGTTAAAGTGAAATAAATCAGACAGAGAAAGAGAAATATTGTATGAAATTGTTTATAGGTGGAATCTGAAAAACAAAACAAACTAGTGACTACAACAAAAAAGACTCATAGGCACAGAGAGCAAACTAGTGGTTACCAGCAACAGGCTGGGGGAGAGGAGGGGCCGAGAGAGAGGCAGGGGATAGGCACAGAGAGCAAACTAGTGGTTACCAGTGACAGGCTGGGGGAGAGGAGGGGCCGAGAGAGAGGCAGGGGATTAAGAGGTACAAACTATTGTGTGTAAAACTCCCTTGAACAGCAATGGATCAAACCAATCAATCCTAAAGGAAATCAACCCTGAATATTCCTTAGAAGGACTGAGGTTGAAGCTGACACTCCAATACTGATGCAAAGAATTGACTTATTGGAAAAGACCCTGATGCTGGGAAAGACTGAGGGCGGGAGGAGAAGGGGGTGACAGAGGATGAGACAGTTGGATGGCATCATTGACTTAATGGAGATGAGTTTGAGCAAACTCCAGGAGATAGTGAAGGACAGGAAAGTCTGGTGTCCTGCAGTTCATGGAATCGAAAAGAGTTGGACATGACTTAGCAACTGAACAACAGCAAATAATCTACAAGGATATACTGTACAACACAGGGAATATGACCAATATTTTGTAGTAACTATTAGTGAAATATAACCTTTAGACGTGAATCACTATGTTGCACCCCTATAATTCATGTAATATTGTGTGCTGTGCTATGCTTAGTTGCTCAGTCTTGTCTGGCTCTCTGTGACCCTATGGACTAGTCCTCCCAGCTTCTCTGTCCATGGGGATTCTCCAGGCAAGAATACTGGAGTGGGTTGCCATATCCTCCTTCAGGGGATCTTCCTAACCCAGGGATCGAACCCAGGTCTCCCGCATTGCCGCTGAATTCTTTACCATCTGAGCCACCAGGGAAGCCCATGTAATATTGTGCTTCAATTTAAATTAAAAAGTAGGTTACATGACAAAAAACAAAATCTGACATCTCAGAAAAAAAAAAAGCATTTCATTCTCTCTCCATCTTTGGCTGTGGAGATGATGTGGGAAAATCGGCCTTGGTAAGATGTACTCTGAGCTCTTTATTCCATGGAGTTGTCCCAGTCCCCTCATCTGTACCAAAGAACTTCTTACCTGAAGTCAGGGAGGCACAAAACAAGCTTATTGCCCCATGAGGTTGACCCTTGCATTATTAACATATCCTCCAAAAAAGAAAGAAAGAAAGAAAAGGAAGGAAGGAAGGAAGGAAGGAACTACACATCTACAGACTTCTTTCACTGAAGATTTGCAATTATGCCCAGCTCTGTATTCTCAGGGGCTTCCAGATGAAAGAATTGTATGCTACATTTCTGAGATAGGTCATTTTTTGCCTTTTCTCTTTGTAATGTATGAGATGTAACTCACATATCTTAAGATTTGCCCTTTTAAAATGGCCAATTCTTTGGTTTTTAATATATCATAAAAATATGCAACCATCACCACTGTCTGATCCCAGAACACTTTCACCAGCCTCAGAGAAACCCTGTACCCACTGGCAGCCACTCTTTCGTCTCCTCCCACCCCCTGGCAAACACTAATTTATTTTCAGTCTCTATAGATTTGCCTTTACAGACACTTCATAAAAATGAAGTCATATAACATGTGGCCTTTTGTGTATAGTATCTTTTACTTAGCATCATATTTTCAAGGTTCATCCATATTGTAGCCGCTGTTAGTACTCCACCCCTTTTTTATAGCCGAATAATATTCCATCGTGTGAATATGCTACCTTTTGAATATCCATTTATCATTTAATGGACATTTATGGCTATTACAAAGTAATGGTATTATGGACATTCATGTACAATTTTTTGTGAGGACATGTTTTCCATTCTCTTGGATATATATGTAAGAGTAAAATTTCTGAGTCATGATGAATTTAATATTTAGCCTTTTGAATAACTGTAAAATTGGTCTGCAAAACAACTAAACTATTTTACATTCCAACCAGCATTGTATAAGTGTTCTGATATCTCCACATCCTTGGCAACGCTTGTTACCGTTTTTTTTTTTAATTAAAGCTATCCTAGTGGAGTAGAGTGGTTTCTTTGTGGTTTGGGTTTCCCTAATGATTAATGTTAATATCTTTTAATGTACTTACGTACTATTTGTATCTGTTCTTTGGAGAAATGTCTCTTCAAATCCTTTGCCTATTTTTAAATTGGATTATGTCTTTTTATTGTAAGAGCTGTTTATATATTCTGCATAAAGTTTCTTATACACATAATTTGCAAATACTTTCTCACATTCTGTAGATTATCTTTTCAGTTTCTTGGTAATGTCATCTGAAGCACAAAAGCTTTTAATTTTGAAGTTCAATTTATTTATTTTATTTTCTGTTTGTGCTGTTGATATAATATCTAAAAAACTACTGCCTCATCAAGAGTCATAAGGTTGTATGCCTGTGTTTTCTTCTTAAAGTTTTATAGTTTTAACTCTAACATTTAGGCCTTTAATCTATTTTTAGTTGTTCTGTGCATGGTACAAGGTAGGGATCTAACTTCATTTTCTTTTGCATGTGAGTATCCAGTTGTTCAAACATCATTTGCTGAAAACACTATTTTTTTCCCCTTGAATTATCTTAACACCTTTGTTGGAAATTAATTTGACAATAAATACAAAAGTTTACTTCTGTACTCCTGATTTTGATTCCACTGATCTATATGTCTATCCTTATGCCAGTGCCATCGGAGAAGGCACTGATGACCCACTCCAGTACTCTTACCTGGAAAATCCCATGGACGGAGGAGCCTGGTGGGCTGCAGTCCATGGGGTCGCTAAGAGTCGGACACGACTGAGCAACTTCACTTTCACTTTTCACTTTCATGCATTGGAGAAGGAAATGGCAACCCACTCCAGTGTTCTTGCCTGGAGAATCCCAGGGAGGGGAGCCTCGTGGGCTGCCATCTATGGGGTCGCACAGAGTCGGACACGACTGAAGTGACTTAGCAGCTGCAGCAGCATGCCAGTGCCATAAACTTATTGCCCCATGGGGTTGATCCTTAGATTATTAACATATCCTCCAAAAAAAAAGAAAGAAATTCTTACACAGTTCTATAATATTGTAGCTTTGTAGTAAAGTTTGAAATTATGCAGTGTTAGGTCTCCCAACTTGGTTCTTCTTTTTCAAGATTGTTTTGGTTATTTTGGGTCTTTTACATTTAAACCTAAATTTTAAGATCATCCTGTTAATTCTACAAACAAGACAAAGGTAATTTTGGTAGGGATTGTGTTGAATCAGTATCTCAATTTGGGGAATATTACTATCTTAAAAATCTTGTTTTTCAACTTTTAAGGATGGGGTGTTTTCCATTTATTTAGATCTTTAATTTCTTTCAATAATGTTTTAAAGTTTTCAGATTACAAATTCAGATTTTCTTGTATTTCTCAGGTTAAATTTATTTTGAAGTATGTTATTCTTTTTAATCTTATTGTGTGTGGAGTTGTTTTCATAATATCACTTTCAGATTTTTTTTTGCTAGTGTATAGAAATAGTATTGATTTTTGTATATTGATCTTTTGTCCTGCAGCCTCACTGTACTTGTTTATTTGCTGTAAAATTCTTTTTAGATTCCTTAAGATTGTCCATATATAAGATCATGTCTTCTGTGAATAGAGGTACTTTTATTATCCAATCTGGATGACTTTTATTTCTCTTCTTGCCTAGGATCTCAAGTACAATATTAGATAGGAAGTCCCCTCCATGCGAATGAATTCTGTTCCAAGAGTGCATTCTTAAAGTCCAATTTGTTCATAAGTCCAACAGAGTTAGCCTAGGTACCCAGCTAACACAATTGGCTATAGAGGACCATATTATAATTGGTTTATAATACTTTTCACACAAATAATATGCAAAAAACAAATATAAAAAATAAGGAAAACATTTTTACCTTACAGAATAGTACCCTGAAAAGTACAGGACAGCATCTGGCAAACAGGGGCTGGTACAGAGTGAATAGGCAAGAGGAGTTACCGACCTGAAGAGGGAGAGGAGGTGGCCGACGACAGAGCTGAAGGAGTGTCAGCAATAGGAGACAGAGGGCGAGCTGCAATTCCACTCCCGCCTGATGTTGGTAGCACAGGTTCTGGCTCCTTGCTGGATTCAACGCTACCCTTTTGATAAAATGATCCAGTGATGTCTGGGTAGTGCCTCTTTTTTTCTCATTGTAGATGATATCTTGGGCTTGAAATTAAGACATTATACTACTACACTCTATACAGTGCGTGCATGCTCAGTCATATCTGACTTTGCGACCGCATGGACTGTAGCCCACCAGGCTCTTCTGTCCATGGGATTCTCCAGGCAAGAATACTGGAGTGGGTTGCTGTTTCCTCCTCCAGGGGATCTTCCCAGCCCAGGGCTTGAAGTAGCATCTCCTGTGTCTCCTGCATCGGAAGGCAGATTCTTTTCACCACCGAGCCCCCTGAGAAGCCCATTCTCTACAGAACTGTAAAGTACACAAAGCACAACCACCCGCAGAGGACGCACACACGTGACAACGTGCGCCAGATAAGTGCACTAACTTAAGACACGGAAATGCACACTCGAATCTTTGAGAGCTCACAACTTGAAGCGGACTTACTATATAGAAGTGACAAGATTGGGCTTCATTTTCTTGTTCCCGATCATATGGGGAAAGCTTTCAGTCTTTCACCACTAAGTATAATATTAATATTAACTGTGGGTTTTTCTTATATATCCTTTATCAGGTTGAGGAATTTACCTTCTATTCCTGAATTGTTGCATATTTTTCATCATGAAAGGATATTGGATTTCGTGGAATGATTTTCTGCTTCTGTTGAGATACTCGTCTGGTTTTGTCCTTTATTCTATTAATATGGAATATTAAATTAATTGATTTTTGTATGTTGAACCAGCCTTTTATTCTGGGATAAATGCCACTTGGTCATGATATATAATTTTTTATAGTTGCTAGATTCAGTTTGCTAGTATTTTGTTGAAAATTTTTGCATCTGTATTTATAAGAGATACTGCTCTGCAGTTTTATTGTATTTTTTTTTCTGATTTACATATAAGGATATTGGCCTCGTAGAATAAGTTAGGAAGTGTTCCATACTCTTAATTCTCCCATTGTTAGGCAGAATTCATCAGTGAAGTTATCTAGACCTGGACTTTCCTTTGTGGGAATTTTTAAAATTACTAGCTCAATCTCTTTACTTGCTATAGTTCTTTTATTCTTTTGTCAATTTTGGTTAGGTTCAGTTGCTCAGTTGTGTCCGATTCTTGTGACCCCATGGACTGCAGCACGCCAGGCCTCCCTGTCCATCACCAACTTCCGGAATTTACTCAAACTCATGTCAATTGAGTCTGTGATGCCATCCAACCATCTTATCCTCTGTCACCCTCTTCTCCTCCCACCTTCAATCTTTCCCAGCATCAAGGTCTTTTCAAATGAGTCAGTTCTTCTCATCAAGTGGCCAAAGTATTGGAGTTTCAGCTTTAGCATCAGTCCTTCCAATGGCTATTCAGGACTGATTTCCTTTAGGATGGACTGGTTGGATCTCCTTGCAGTCCAAGGGACTCTCAAGAGTCTTCTCCAACACCACAGTTCAAAAGCATCAATTCTTCGACCCTCAGCTTTCTTTATAGTCCAACTCTCACATCTATACATGACTACTGGAAAAAACATAGCTCTGACTAGATGGACCTTTGTTGGCAAAGTAATGTCTCTGCTTTTGAATATGCTATCTAGGTTGGTCATAGCTTTTCTTCCAAGGAGTAAGCGTCTTTTAATTTCATGGCTGCAATCACCATCTGTAGTGATTTTGGAGCCCAAGAAAAATAAAGTCTGACACTGTTTCCACTGTTTCCCCGTCTATTTCCCATGAAGTGATGGGACCAGATGTCATGATCTCAGTTTTCTGAATGTTGAGCTTTAAGCCAACTTTTTCACTCTCCACTTTCACTTTCCTCAAGAGGCTTTTAGTTTCATGGTTGCAGTCATCATCTGCAGTGATTTTGGAGCCCCCCCCCCCAAAATAAAGTCTGTCACTGTTTCCACTGTTTCCTCATCTATTTGCCATGAAGTGATGGGACCAGATGCCTTGATCTTTGTTTTCTGAATGTTGAGCTTTAAGCCAGCTTTTTCACTCTCCTCTTTCACTTTCATCAGCAGGCTTTTTAGTTCCTCTTCACTTTCTGCCATAAGGGTCCTGTCATCTGCATATCTGAGGTCATTGATCTTTCTCCTGGCAATCTTGATTCCAGCTTGTGCTTCATCCAGTCCAGCGTTTCTCATGAGGTACTGTGCATGCAAGTTAAATAAGCAGGGTGACAACATAAAGCCTTGACGGACTCCTTTCCCAACTTGGAACCAGTCTGTTGTTCCATGTCCGATTCTAACTGTTGCTTCTTGACCTGCATACAGATTCCTCAGGAGCCAGGTCAGGTGGTCTGGTAGTCCCATCTCTTGAAGAATTTTCCACAGTTTGTGGTGACCCACACAGTCAAAGGCTTTGGCATAGTCAGTTTTTGTAGTTTTTGTCTAAGAATTTATCTATTTCACCTAGGTTGTCTGATTTGTGAGAAAACAGTTGCTTATAGTATTCTATTTAGATTTTTTAATCTCTGTAAGTTTGGTAGTGATGTTCCCTCTTTTTTTTTGGTTGTGCCATGTTTGGCTTGCAGGTTCTTAGTTCCTCAACCAGAGATTGAACTGGTTGAGGTAAGTCCAGTTGAAGATTTGTTCATTGTATTGATCTTTTTTTTTTTTTTTTAAAAAATAAAACCAAGTTTTGGTTTTGTTGATTTTCTCCTTTACTTTTGTATTCTCCATTTCATTAATTTCCACTTTATATTTCCTTCTACTTGCTTTGGGTTAGTTTAGTCATCATTTATTTAGTTTCTTTTTTAAAATAATTTTTTATTTATTTATGGCTGCACTGGGTCTTCATTGCTGCATGTGGGCTTTCTCTAGCTGTGGTGAGCAGGGGCTAACTCTTTACTGCCGTGAGCGGGCTTGTCATTGCAGTGGCTTCTTTTTTTGTGGAGCACATGCCACTATTGTTTAAAAAATATTTCCTTAGGATAAATTCTGTTTAGTAATTTTTGTTATTAAAGTCTATAAACATTTTTTTAAATTTAATTTTATTTTTAAACTTTACATAATTGTATTAGTTTTGCCAAATATCAAAATGAATCCGCCACAGGTATACATGTGTTCCCCATCCTGAACCCTCCTCCCTCCTCCCTCCCCATACCATCCCTCTGGGTCGTCCCAGTGCACTAGCCCCAAGCATCCAGTATCGTGCATCGAACCTGGACTGGCATCTCATTTCATACATGATATTTTACATGTTTCAATGCCATTCTCCCAAATCTTCCCACCCTTTCCCTCTCCCACAGAGTCCATAAGACTGTTCTATACATCAGTGTCTCTTTTGCTGTCTCGTACACAGGGTTATTGTTACCATCTTTCTAAATTCCATATATATACGTTAGTATACTGTATTGGTGTTTTTCCTTCTGGCTTACTTCACTCTGTATAATAGGCTCCAGTTTCATCCACCTCATTAGAACTGATTCAAATGTATTCTTTTTAATGGCTGAGTAATACTCCATTGTGTATATGTACCACAGCTTTCTTATCCATTCATCTACTGATGGACATCTAAGTTGCTTCCATGTCCTGGCTATTGTAAACAGTGCTGCGATGAACATTGGGGTACACGTGTCTCTTTCCCTTCTGGTTTCCTCAGTGTGTATGCCCAGCAGTGGGATTGCTGGATCATAAGGCAGTTCTATTTCCAGTTTTTTAAGAAATCTCCACACTGTTCTCCATAGTGGCTGTACTAGTTTGCATTCCCACCAACAGTGTAAGAGGGTTCCCTTTTCTCCACACCCTCTCCAGCATTTATTGCTTGTAGACTTTTGGATCGCAGCCATTCTGACTGGCGTGAAATGGTACCTCATAGTGGTTTTCATTTGCATTTCTCTGATAATGAGAGATGTTGAGCATCTTTTCATGTGTTTGTTAGCCATCTGTATGTCTTCTTTGGAGAAATGTCTATTTAGTTCCTTGGCCCATTTTTTGATTGGGTCATTTATTTTTCTGGAGTTGAGCTGTAGGAGTTGCTTGTATATTTTTGAGATTAGTTGTTTGTCAGTTGCTTCATTTGCTATTATTTTCTCCCATTCTGAAGGCTGTCTTTTCACCTTGCTAATAGTTTCCTTTGATGTGCAGAAGCTTTTAAGTTTAATTAGGTCCCATTTGTTTATTTTTGCTTTTATTTCCAATATTCTTGGAGGTGGGTCATAGAGGATCCTGCTGTGATGAATGTCAGAGAGTGTTTTGCCTATGTTCTCCTCTAGGAGTTTTATAGTTTCTGGTCTTACGTTGAGATCTTTAGTCCATTTTGAGTTTATTTTTGTGTATGGTGTTAGAAAGTGGTCTAGTTTCATTCTTTTACAAGTGGTTGACCAGATTTCCCAGCACCACTTGTTAAAGAGATTGTCTTTAATCCATTGTATATTCTTGCCTCCTTTGTCAAAGATAAGGTGTCCATATGTGCATGGATTTATCTCTGGGCTTTCTATTTTGTTCCATTGATCTATATTTCTGTCTTTGTGCCAGTACCATACTGTCTTGATAACTGTGGCTTTGTAGTAGAGCCTGACGTCAGGTAGGTTGATTCCTCCAGTTCCATTCTTCTTTCTCAAGATTGCTTTGGCTATTCGAGGTTTTTTGTATTTCCATACAAATTGTGAAATTATTTGTTCTAGCTCTGTGAAGAATACTGTTGGTAGCTTGATAGGGATTGCATTGAATCTATAAATTGCTTTGGGTAGTATACTCATTTTCACTATATTGATTCTTCCAATCCATGAACATGGTATATTTCTCCATCTATTAGTGTCCTCTTTGATTTCTTTCACCAGTGTTTTATAGTTTTCTATATATAGGTCTTTAGTTTCTTTAGGTAGATATATTCCTAAGTATTTTATTCTTTCCGTTGCAATGGTGAATGGAATTGTTTCCTTAATTTCTCTTTCTGTTTTCTCATTATTAGTGTATAGGAATGCAAGGGATTTCTGTGTGTTGATTTTATGTCCTGCAACATTTTATGCCTCAAGTTATTTCCAAAAGGATTATGCTAATTTATATTTTCATTAATAATATATGTGCTTTTTTCCATTCTTTACAAGAGCTTTTACAACATTGGCTATTATTGATTTTTAACTTGTGAATATAGAAAAATATATTAAAATTGTTAATGAGGTTGAATGACTTTTCTGTCTGCTTTTAAGTGAATTTTCTCTTCTGTGGTCTTAAAAATACTATAGCTATCCCATGAATGATCATTGACATTTTCTTCATTTCTGAAAAGTGAGATTTTCATACAGAATATTATCAAATAAAGTCACTTTAAAGTTGTTTTCCTTAACATTAAAGTATCTCTTAATCTTTGTCACAGTTTTTAGAAGTACTAAATGCTGTCTTTTTCATCCTAGCAATGAAACTACACTTCTTAATGTTTCTTAGAAGCTAGGAGTAATATAGCTCTCAGATATTCCCAGAAAAAAATCTCATCTAATTCTAGCTATAATGTAAAGTATCAATTGATTTTTGTAAATATATTAAATTATGTCATTTATTGTTTCTTGAGAGACATGTAGTTTGAATATTAGTTAATATTAAAGCAGACTTTTAGAATGTATCCCTTTAAAAGCTTAGAAATTTTTATTTTGGTGCTTGTGCAAATAAAAATGTTACCTGAAATTGGTGACTTACAACAAATTCTACAACATTGCTTTTCCTAATGACTTAATCTAATTTTTGCTTTTTCCCAGTTTAAGGCCAATCCTCCTGCTGTGACTTTCAAACTAACGGGGGAGACAGATGGCATATTTCAGATACAATCTGATGGACTTCTATATCACAACAAAAGCCTGGACAGGGAAACAAGAGCTGTTCACAGACTGCAGGTGAATCGACACCAGGCCACGGACACCAGCTCCAATCTCTGAGTGCTGGAGATGCCACTGGCACACTCCTCCCCAGCACAGAATCCCGTTTCCACTCTCCTTACCCTAACAACGTGTTTGCCAATCTCGTTTGTCCATATATATATATATTTTAAATCAACTAGAGAGTGATTTGGTAAAGATATCTTCGTTTTTAGGCTTTTTGACCAGGTAACCCAAGTTATATTGCCAAGGCTCTCAGATGAATCACTCATCAAGTAAGGCCCTACTTAGGCACCTGGATCAAAACCACTCAACACTTCTCTGATATTTCACTGGTGTCTTGCTCTGGCTATTGGGTGGGCTCTGGCTCTGCAAAGAAGGCAGCATTGGTGCTAGATGACGCACCTTTGGGCCTTGCAAGAAGCAGAAGTGACCGATGACCAAAGTCAGAGTCTGACTAAAGAGACCTCCTCCCTCTCTTTCTCCCTTAAGTTTCATGGTTTGTATCTGAATACACAGAAATGGTAGAGAGCTAACTGTGGGTAAAGAGCAGGCCAAAAGCTTTCTGTTAGTAAATATGCAGATTGACCACTAAAATGCCTCTGTAACAGCACGTGATGTTTCCATATCCTCAAGGGTCAAAGTGTTCTTATTTCACTGACTCTAGCTATTTAGAAAACAGCATGTCCAGTGTCCAGCATATCCCACTGCTGGAAAACAGTCATGATTAGCTTGGCTTAACTGATAGGGCCTCTATTTTAGCAGCTCCCAATTTGGGCTTTTATGGGTGTCTTTCTCCCCTGTAGTTATCAGACCATTGATTATTTGGGCTCTAATTTCCTTCAAGTGACTTTTGGGTGTATGATATGAGGTTCAGACTCACCGAGAAGCTTTCCTTTTCCTGTCAACATCAGGTCTCAGCCCTGGATGCTCAGGGCAATACAGTGGAGGGCCCGGTCCCTGTCACCATCGAAGTGAAGGACATCAACGACAACCGACCTGTGTTTCTCCAGCAACATTATGAAGGCTCAGTAAGGCAGAATTCTCGCCCAGGTAATAGGCAGGAGCCTGGAGATATTTGGCAGAATGGCAGATTTGTGTGGTTAACAGCTATAGCTATCATTCGTTAAGCACTTACTATCTTATTTAAATTTTATTTATCTTATTTAAATTTCACAGCAATCCTGTGGGATTAGTTTTATTATCCCCATTGCTCTAGGGCACAATTTCTCACCGTTGGCACTACTGACATCTTAGGCTCTATAATTCTTTTTTGTGTTGTTGTTGTTTTTCTCTTTTTTTGGTCAGGGGCTGCTGTTCTATGCATTATAGGATGTTAGCAGCTTCCCTGACCTATCTACACATCAGATGCCAGGAGCAACACTTCCTTTCCAAGCTTTGATAGCCGAGATGTCTTCAGACATTTTCAAATATCTCTTGGGGGCAAAATCACCCCCAGTTAAGGACCACTATCTTTGGATGAGATTTTAGAATACCTTACAGCTCTAGAGGGGCTTCCCTGCTGTCTCAGACGGTAAAGACTTTGCCTGCAATGTGGGAGACCTGGGTTCAATCCCTAGATGGGGAAGATCCCCTGAAGAAAAGACTGGCAACCCACTCCAGTATTCTTGCCTGGAGAATTCCATGGACAGAGGAGCCTGGCAGCTATAGTCCATGTTGTCATCAGAGTAGGACATGACTGAGCAATTAACACACACACACACACACACACACACACACACACACAGCTCTAGAACACTCTGAAAGGGTAAGCTTACTTCCCCACACCCTCCCAGAAATCCACATTCTCATGGTCACTGCTGGCTCCTAGTTCTTTTTCTTCTCTTACTTCCAGCTCCTAGCTAGGGCTCATCCGTTCACAATTCTCTTACCTTTTATCTCCAGGAAATCCCCTCATCAAAGCCTAGGTGTGGGCGGTTCAGTTCAATTCAGTTCAGTTCAGTTGCTCAGTTGTGTCTGACTCTTTGCGACCCCATGAATTGCAGCACTCCAGGCCTCCCTGTCCATCACCAACTCCCGGAGTTCACCCAAACTCATGTCCATCGAGTCAGTAATGTCATCCAGCCATCTCATCCTCTGTCGTCCCCTTCTCCTCCTGCCCCTAATCCCTCCCAGCATCAGAGTCTTTTCCAATGAGTCAACTCTTCGCATGAGGTGGCCAAAGTATTAGAATTTCAGCTTTAGCATCATTCCTTCCAAAGAACACCCAGGGCTGATCTCCTTTAGAATGGACTGGTTGGATCTCCTTGCAGTCCAAAAGAAGACTCTCAAGAGTCTTTTCCAACACCACAGTTCAAAGGCATCAATTCTTTGGCGCTCAGCCTTCTTCACAGTCCAGCTCTCACATCCATACATGACCACTGGAAAAACCATAGCCTTGACTAGACGGGCCTTTGTTGGCAAAGCAATGTCTCTGCTTTTGAATATGCTATCTAGGTTGGTCATAACTCTCCTTCCAAGGAGCAAGCGTCTTTTAATTTCATGGCTGCAATCACAGTGTGTGTGGTAGGCTTTACTAAAGATTTAGAGAAATGAAGGAGCATCTTGTCATAACAGTGCACAAAATAAACCTGAATATTAGACTTTGAGTTCTCAGAAAGACTCTTGGCCATTTCCATCGACTCACTCTCAAACTTCCTTCTGTGTTACTTAATGCTCTCTCTCATTTTTCAATGCCCACTTCCAATAACTCTGGAAGAGTATTCCTTTCACTGTATTATGTGGAGTAATTTCATGTGTCTCTGTCTCTGAGGTTGCATACCAAAGGTTCACTGCTGAACTGTGCTAAGTAATTATCTTGCAGGTCTTATTCTTCACCAATAGGATTTTCTAGTTCAGTGGTTCTCAAACTTTTTGGTCTTAGGGCCCTTGTATTCTCCTAAAAACTATTACAGGCTCTAAGGAACTTTTCCAAGGATATATGGCTTATATCCAGTAGTATGCTGGCAAATTTTAATAGCTGTCTATCTGGGAGTGGGAAAAAAACCTCAGATTTGTAGCATTTGTCAATTTCTGTGGTATAACTACTCCCACCATAACTCATTTTAAACTACCAATGGTGTTAATAATTGACTCACAGTATTTCTGGAAATTCAACTGGGTTGTACCAGTTGGCTCCACTATATCACTGGTTATATCTACCAATATTTATCATATTTGAAATCAAAACTGAGAAATTGAAAAATTATTTAGTAATTGATCTAAAGTAATTATCATATTTTAATAAAAAGAACTGTATTTTCAAAGACAGTAGGAATTATTAAGAAAATGGCATTGTTTTAGTCTTTGCACATCCTTTAATGTTTGGATTAGTTGAGAACAATTGGATTCTTATGTCTGTTTTTGCATTCATTTTGTGGCCATATACTGTTTTGGTTGAAACGTTTAAAGAAAAACTGTCCTTAGGCAGGTATGTAGTTGAAAAAAGGAGTACTGTAACAGTGTTTTCAGATTACTGTGAATAGTCTTTGATACGAGACAAAACTCAGCAAGGGATAGTTTATTGTTGATTGCAATGTGGAATCTGAAACTGTATCAATGTTTTTTTGGGTACTCCTTTATGCTAAAATGCATCAATTTATCTTGTGATTTGGATGGGTCTTTTATACATGTATGACGTTAAAAACAGTCTCAACGACCCCTAGAGGTTCCTGGACCACACTTTAAGGAATTTCATCCTAGGAAAAAGGAGCAGAATAAAGATTTACTCCACACTAATATGAATTATGGCACATTCCTCCACTCTATTTCTGCCCCTTGGAAGGCAAATGTGTCTATGGTTGGTTTAATATCTTTAAAAAATATCTTTTAACATCTTTTTTTAATATCTAAATATCTTTTTTTTTTTTTCTGGGTACATTTTGTTAAACAGGAAAGCCCTTTATCTATGTCAATGCTACAGACTTGGATGATCCAGCCACACTCAATGGCCAACTTATTTATCAGATTATCATGCAGCTTCCCAAGGTCAACAATGTCATGTACTTTCAGATCAACAACCAAACAGGAGGAATTTCACTTACTCCACAAGGTGAGTTAAGTGATGCCCTCAAGGGACTCTCTGAATCAATACAAATGACCTAGATCTATATCATCTTCAGAGACATTTCCTTTTCTCTTCTCTCCTACTTCCCATAGGATCCCAGGAATTGGATCCTTTGAAGAATCCTTCCTATAAGCTGCTGGTCTCAGTGGAAGACATGGGAGGCCTGAGTGAGCATTCCTTCACTGACAGCGTGCATGTGGATATTACGGTGAAGGAGAACATTTGGAAACCGCCAGAACCTGTGGAGATTGAAGAAAACTCGACTGAACCTTACCCCATTAAAATCACTCAGGTAGTGCCCAGGGAATGCTAACAGCCTGCCCAATCAATGCACTCACATTGTAGGGGCCCACTCTCATGGTCTTCACTGATGTTTTTGCATAGTATCATTATAAAGCAAACTAAATAAACAAAATCTCTGACCACAAGTCTCTGGAGTTTGCCATCATGGGTGAACTCTGGACTGTACCAACTTAGATTCATGTGCACTAAGTCACTTCAGTCATGTCTGACTCTTTGTGACCCTGTGGACTGTAGCCCACCAGGCTCCTCTGTCCATGGGATTCTCCAGGCAAGAGTAGTGGAACAGATCGCCACTTCCTTCCGTGGGGTATCGTCCCCACCCAGGGATCGAATCCAAGTTTCCTGCATGGCAGGTAGATTCTTGATCATCTGAGCTACTAGGGAAGCCCAACTTACATATATTTGAGTTTTAAAAGAGAACTTTACTCACCTTCATTTTCTAAGTAGATAATGCTATTTTCTTTTTCTTGTCTATAGTGTAGAATATGGCTGAGTTGTATAGGGTACATGTGCATGATTTGAATTTGAGACTGCAAATTAGTTTTGAAATGTTGCTTCTTATTCCGGTGGGGAAAATCTCAGTGTGAAAGATTTGCCCCATCATAGGCTGAGGGGCAGAGATAGGACTGGCCAAGAGTAAGAGCTGAGTAGACAACTTTTATCTTTGGAGCCCACCCCCTTTCCAACGCCATCCCCTGTAGGTACCTCCCCTCTCCCTTCAGACCCTCCCCTGGTCCCACCTGTGTCTCACTTTGAGCCTTCTCTTCCTGCTTTAATTCCTGGAAATCCACTCTGGGGCCCACCCAGATCTGATCTTTCCTGGGAGATCAGGAGATTTCTTGACACAGAAAGCTGTGAGTCAGTGGAAGATCGCTGGATTTGGAAGCAGATAAGCAAAACCACATTCTTGCTCTATTACCTCAAGGACTGATCATAAACAAAGAAAGTGAAAGTGAAGTCGCTCAGTCGTGTCCGACTGTTTGCAACCCCGTGGACTGCAGCCTACCAGGCTCTCCGTCCATGGGGTTTTCTAGGCAAGGATACCAGAGTGGGTTTCCATTTCCTTCTCCAGAGGATCTTCCCAACCCAGGGATTGAACCCAGGTCTCTCACACTGCAGGCAGACTCTTTCCCATCTGAGCCACCAGGGAAGCATAAACAAGTCATTTATTGTTTATGAGAAGTTGAGGCAACTTCTCACCAATAAAATGGGGATAATGACAGCTCTTTAGGGTGTGACAGAAGTTAATTAGTATCTGTGGAAGTAGATAAAAGTTATTAACGTTATGAGGCAGTTCTGGTCTCTAGTACTCCTATATATATTTTTTTAAATGGTACTGCTATTGTTAAGGGGTCCTGGGGCCCATCCTGTTGTATCTATCTTCTAACTTAAGATTTTTATTTATTGAAGGTTTTTAACATGAAAAATATTTTACCTCCTTTTACAAATTTACTTATTTATTTAATTGGAGGATAATTGCTTTACAATGTTGTGTTTGTTTAATGCCATACAACGAGAATCAGTCATAACTGTATATATATCCCTTCCCTCTGAAGCCCCCTCTCACTGCCACCCCCCTCCCCCCAATCCCAGCCCTCACAGAGCGCCAGGCTGGGCTCCCTGCGTTATATAGCAGCTTCCCACTTACTGAATGTTGAATTAATGAATTTCACCTTCAGAAGAAAAAAAACGAAAGCAAGAAGTATTCTGCTTTACCAGATAAGAAAGTATATCAGGACTCATTTCTCCAAGAATTTCAGTTTGGTTCCTTTATGAAAGTCTTCCTATTTATTATTCACGTTGCCTTCATAAGGATTTATAAATGCTAAAAAAAAAAATGCATATACTTAGTTTTTCATAGCACTGTCGAAGAAAAGAAAATATAAAGAGCCACAGCCAATACCCAGGCCTGGGAAAAGTACTCGGTGTGTCTTCAAACTGAGGAAGAAGAGTGGAAGGGGAAAGATGGAAGAACTTGGGCTGAATCTGTAGGGCGTAACGGGAGCTTGCTTACAACCAAGAACATAACCTTTGGCCTGGAGCTTAAATAACTAGAAAAGGACAGTGGTGGCTCCTTGATACCCTTCCCAAGTTGTCTTTGAGGAAACAGTTTAGTGTAGGACTTTAGGCAGGTCATTTAAACATTCTGCGTGCTAGTTTCCCGGTTTATAAGATTCGGGTAACAATAGTCTCTACCTGATGGGACTGTTTGCGGATTTAATGAGACACTTTAAAGTGTTTAGTATTATGTCTGGAATGGGGCACAACCCTCAATAAGTGTTGTTATTAGTAGTAAGTAGATTATCCCATAGGCTAGGCTCTGTCTGTAGCAAGTGGACAGGAATTACTATTGAGTTTATTGATTTTATTTTTTCCAAGTTATTTACAAAACAACACTGGGAGTTGGCAAATATTCTTATCCCTAAAGTCTATGAGATTAAATATTTAAAGGAGAGATGTTCTTTATTTATGTATCACTTGTTTTAAATAACAGCATGATGAAGAATTGAGAGTGTCTCCTGTCTTTACTGGGGAGTTTTGGGAGCTTGTCATTCATCATGGCTTGGTCCTCACATAATGCCAGACATTAAGTGCATCTTGTTTCTTAAAGTGGTGTTTCATGACAGGAAGTCTTCACAACCAGGCTTCCAAATGAACAACCTATAGACTCTTTAGAGGGTTCACAAAGAATTGCTTTAGGGAAGGGAAATACTGCTATGTGCTTATCTGGAGCAATACAACAGTGAAAAGGAAAAAAGGGGGAGGGATTATTTTAGGTTGAAAATGAAAAATGTAATTTAGCAGTTATAAGAAACCACAGACATCCAAACAAGGTCGTCAGAAATTTCAAACGGAGAGCTAGAAAATTGTTTATTTCCTTTCCAGTTCTGTCCGTCCGGGACTGTCTTTCCTCACATTTTGCTCTGGGCCCTGTAGGTGCAGTGGAATGATCCAGGTGCTCTATACTCCTTAGTGGACAAGGAGAACACACCACGATTTCCATTTTCGATAGACCAGAAAGGAGATATTTATGTGACTCAGCCCTTGGACCGAGAAGAAAAGGACGCAGTGAGTAAATCTAAGAGGAGGTTCACGGGTGACGAGACGAGACCCTGTGCCCGCGGAGACCTGAGGGCAGAGAGGATTTTACTGAACACCCACACCACCGCCACCAAACCCCCAGAACTGTGTTCTGAACCTCAGTGCCTTATTGCTCTCAAAGGCATGGAAATAACCCCACAAATTCAATCCATTTTATATTTTCTCATTTCGCAGTTCTAAATGAATGGAAAATAAAGGGATAAATGGAATAGTCTTGAAACAGTTGTTTTCTCTGCCTTTTAAAAAAGATGATGATGGAGTCATGTTTTACCTCTGTTCTTGTTATAGTATGTTTTTTATGCGGTTGCAAGGGATGAGCAGGGAAAATCACTCTCGATCCCACTGAAAATTCAAGTGAAAGTGAAAGACATTAATGATAATCCACCCACGTGTCCATCTCCAGTGACTGTACTTGAGGTCCAGGAGAATGAACAAATAGGTAAGAAAGTGTGTGTCTGTCTTCTTTAACTCTGTAATCCCTTTCTCCTCCCTGTTGGGTAAATGGTGGCAGATAAACGTGACTGGGGATCGGTTGTCCATGCCCAACACAGCATAGAGGTAGAATGCATTTTGGGACTCACACGGGTACAGTATTTCAGTTCAGGGAGTGTCTGAGAAGGGTTCTAAAACTGGAGTTTTCTAACTACCACCCCTACTCATAGCGCGGTTCCTGCCTCTACCATTACTACTACTCCTGTCGCTACTCACACCCCTACACCTGCCGTGAGCACCATAACCACTTGCACCAGCATCCTGTATAAATGTGTAACGTTATCTCATCTGCACAGTTTTCCCATAGATTCTTTTTTGCCTTCCAAAAAAGTCAGTGACAGATGTGATCCCATCAAATTTGCTAAATAATTTAAACAAACATTCACACTCCATGCCAGATACCCTGCAATTGACCCTCTCTAGGAAGCTGATAAAAGCTCATGGGGCTTAAAGATGAAGTTCAGTTTTTATCTGCTTTTGTCCTTCTATTCTTGACCTGCTTCATTTCTTTGTACTATTCCAGGATAGCTTTAGTTTTGTGCAGGGACAGCTACTATTAGAACACTGATTTCTGGGAGTTCTATGACTTCACTGGATTTGGGACACCTCTTACCTATTACTCCTTACTGCCGAGCTCATTGGTTGTGCAGAAGATCTTTGAAAACCTCTGTAGATGATACCTCAAGTATTTTTGTGTAGGGCCCAACATTTAGTGTATCTGTTCATCTATGATGCATAACAAACTGCCCCCAAATTTAGCAGCTTAAAATAACAAACATTTATTATCTCACAGTTTCTCTGAGTTAGGGATCTGGACATTCAGAAAGAGAGAGAGAGTTTAAAAAAAAATGGCAAGTAAGATGAAAGTCAGTCTTTTCATAACCTAATCTCAGAAGTGACATCCCATAACTTTTGCCATATTCATTAGAAATGAGTCACTAGGCCCAGCTCACACTCAAAAGGAGGAAGTTCCACCAAGGCGTCACTATCAGGGGTGGGGCGACTGCTGGGGGCCATCATAGTGGTGGCCTGCCTTACTAGGGAGGAGGACAGTACTTGTTTTCTGAGACTAGTTTACCTTGCTGGGAAAACAAATTGTTCAAGGGTGCAGCCTCTCCAAAAGTGATCATTTATTTTGTAACAATATTTCACAGTCTTGAGTTGTGGACTTAATGGATCAGGAATTCTTAGAAATCAACACAGAATGAGTCTATTCTAATATATATAGCCTAGAAGGATACTCCCCCAAAAATGCCCCTGCCTTTTGGGGCCCTGTCTAGCTCACTAAAATACCAGATTATTCTTTAGTATATTTATATTCTCCTGTTTGGTGTCTTGTATCAGCCAGAAACTTGTGAGACTCATGTACCCAAGTCTCAGCAGTGCCAACTTTAATTCTGAAATCCCACTTGCCACCAACGCCTTTGTATTCACACCAGAACTTTATCCTCTCATAAAAGCCCCACCTCCCCAAAGTATTTCTCGGTGCCCCAAGAGATACTGTATGTACCTCTGAATCAGTTTGGGCTGCCACTTATTCCTAGCTTTTGTCACTCGGAGACATGACACTTCTTTCACTCCTGGCTCATTCATGAAGTTCTCTGCTCCCACTGAGTGGCGCCCCCTACTGGAGTTTCCCTGTCAGTGATGCCAAACAGTCCTGGTGTCTCTGACCGCTGGAGGGTTCCCCCGCAGTGAGGGGAGACCGGTGTCCTCTGTGTTACACTCACTTGCCAAGGGAAGGGTCCCGAGCAGGGCTGCTCAGACACCAAAGTGAAAGTGAAAGTCGCTCAGTCGTGTCCAACTCTTTGCGACCCCATGGACTATACAGCCCATGGAATTCTCCAGGCCACAATACTGGAGTGGGTGGCATTTCCCTTCTCCAGGGGATCTTTCCAACCCAGGGATCGAACCCAGGTCTCCCTCATTGCAGGTGGCTTCTTTACCAGCTGGGCCACAAGGGAAGCCCTCAGACACCAAACCACCACAGAATTTAGTGAGACGCACTTTCATTCCAGCACGCAGATGCTTTTCTTACAAGGGCAGATGCAGGTTGCAAAGGTGACTTGGTTGCTTGTGAGGACACAGAAATGGCAGCTGCTACCATGCTAGACACATGTTCTGATGCCTCTCCTTCCCTGGCCAGGAGACACGTCTGCCAGGGCAACCCTCTTAGAGGCATAACATAGGTACTTTCATTCCTCCCCTCACGAAACCCTCCAAATCTCCCTGTGAATCAGTAGATGCAAAGTAACAGGGCGAGGGGATAAAGCCAACTCCACAAGGGGGATACATATTCAAGTTCTAGCCTTCATATGGAATTCTGGCTGTGCGTAGAGAAACACACAATTCCCATTTCATGCAGCAAAATGACCCAGCATCTATCAGAGCTCATCCAGACAGACCTGGGTAGAGCACTGCGTTGTGGCCAGACTTCTAGAACTCGCTGGACTGAGACACTCACAGACATAAAACTTAGGTCCATAAACTGCAGCGAGGTGGAGAGGACACCAGCCTGCTCTCGGCCCGTGCTGTCTTTATCTTGGGGGTGGAGTCAGTCTCTGCTGTTGTTCCAGAAACTTGCTTAGAATTCAGCACAGTTGGCTTGTCCTTGTTTAGTTTTACCATTTGCCTTGTGCATTAGTGTCTGAGGGTGGCCATAACAAATGACCACCAACTCAGAGATTTGAAACAATAGAAATGTATCCGCACACAGTTCTGGAGGCTAGAAGCCTGCAGTCAAGGTGCCCGCGAGGGGAGAATCCTGGCCCCTGGTGGCTCCTGGCATTCGTTGGCTGCTCATGGTGGCCTTGCCGCAGTCTCTGCCCTCTTCTTCACATTGCCTCCTCCTCTGTGAGTGTCTCTGTCGTCTCTTCTGGATTTAGGGCCCACTCCACATCCAGGATGGTTCAAGACCCTGACTTGGGTCCTCCCAAATTCATATGGTGAAGTCCTAGCCCCCGGCACCTCAAGGGGGACTACCATTTAGAGACACGGTCTTCAACGTCATTAGCGTGGGTCTTAACCCAATATGACTGGTGTCCTTCTGAGAAGAGAAAATCTGAATAGACACAGAACGGGGGAAGACCATGTGCAAACACACGCACCAGATGGCCATCTATAAGCCAGAGATCTCTGAAGAAATCAGTCCTTCTCACAATTGCTCTCAGACCTCTAGTCTCCAGAAACCGAGAAAATAAATTGCTGTTGTTAAAGCCATCCATCGTGTGGTCACTTTTTAAAAAATTTTTTTTATGGCAAGCCCTAGCCAGCTAAAAATGGACTTCCCTGGTGGCTCAGACAGTAAAGAATCTGCCTGCAATGCAGGATACCCAGGTTCCATCCCTGGCTTGGGAAGATCCCCTGCAGAAGGGAACAGCAACCCACTCCAGTATTCTGGCCTGGAGAACTCCATGGACAGTGGAGCCCTGCGGGCTACAGTCCATGGGGTCGCAGAGAATCAAATGCGACTTAGCGACTCACACACACATGCAGCCAACTAAGACGCTGCTCCACACACTGTACTACTGAAAAGGTGAGAAGCACCAGCATCAATCTAAGAACATTATTCTGCTTCTCACGGTTCCTTTTAGTGCCTTCTAGGAACCCGATTCTCCACGGAAGCCATTTTTTAATAGGCTAAAAAAATTAATGGACGGGTTTCCTTCTTTCTTTCCCTATAGGGAGCAGTATTGGAACTCTTACTGCTCACGACATGGATGAACAAGACACTATCAACAGTGTTTTAGAATACAGAATTGTGGATCAAACTCCCAAAGTTCCTCAAGATGGACTCTTCCTGGTCCAAGAATTCTCTGGAATACTCCAGTTAGTGGTGCAGTCGTTGCGTAAGTGGGACACTCCGCAGTACAACCTGACCATAGAGGTGTCTGACAAAGGTTAGTATCGCTTTCACGGTGTCGAGTGAAAACACTTGTTTTCTTTCTAGCTGTGATTGTTAGGCTGCTCTAATGCCTGGGTGTGTTACAGAGGCTACCATTGAAAAAGGTCTTGCTTCCCACATAAAACAAGCCCAGAAGCCAACATGGTAACGGCCAGAGTTGCAGCTCAGAAAATGTGATTATGTTTGTCTCCTGAGAAGCAGATGCCCACGAGGGGATTAAATATATAAAGATTTTATTAGGGGAACTGCCTATGAGAAAAAATGGAAAGGGATACAGAGAAGTGTGGAAGAGCCATCACACCTCAATTCGAGCCTGACCCTGAGTGAAGGAGGGAAGGAAGGAAAGTGCTGGGGAAACTCCCGGTCAAAGGGAAGTTCGGCAGGGTCATCGGAGGTCCGAGGTTGGCTGTGGAAGGAGTCTGTGGTCTCCCAAAGCAGGCCTACCTTAGCCTGCCTGCCTTGTTCAGGCACTGCTGGGGCAGCCAATGGGAAGCAAGGTCTTGGTGCACACGTGGTGATGGAGTTCAGAGCCCGGCAGCATGTTGTCAATTAAGATCCCTGTTGTTAGAAGTTGTTGGCAAGCCTCGTTGTCATGGCCACCGTGATCACAAACAAGACAGTTAGTTGTATTTCTCAAGTCTCCCTTTCAGACTCAAAGGCTTCTACTGTATGACTGTGAAGGAACTTTTGGAAAGCTTTGTCTTCTCCTATTAGCTTCTAATTGGCCATTTGACAATATCAGGAAACATTCATCCTTATACTTTATACAATTTCAAAGCAAGTGGTTTTTAATCTTTGCTAAGTCATGAGACCCTTTGAGAATCTGATGGAAACTATGAATTCCTAAACAAATGCATATGTTCTCAGATAAATTGCACAGACACACAAACATACTCGACCTCAGAGACAGGCCTGTTTTAGGGTCATTAGTACTTTTAAGTTAAGAATCTTTCTTCGAGTTAACTGGTCCTGAGTCTTAAAGAACCAAGTAGTTCAGTAATTATTATGCTAGGAAAGAGAGATTATATAGGTATGCTGTACTAAAGAGCATCATTTCACATTGTGCTTCATATTTTTTTTCTTTATCCAGATGTTGAGATACTAAAGAGAACTGAGAGTCCTGGGGTTTACCAGGCCCCCAAAGCAGAACATTTGAGACATAGTAATTCGGCAAATATAGAGGGCCTAACATAATGCTTAGCATTATGCTAAGAGGTACAATGAAAGTGGGTATAATAAATTATCCCTGTCTGTGATGAGCTGACAATTTCACACCATTAGCCAGCCATTCTTCCAGTGGTTACTGAGCATTTAGCTTGATTGAGGCACCATTCAAGGTACTGGGAATGCACAAATAAATAAGACCCGCTGTCTGGCCTCAAGGAGCACTTTTGGTAGAGGAGATGGACAAGTGAATAAATAAATTATAAGGAATATGTACAAGGTAGCCCATGAAAGCAATGAGTGACTCAGTGGAGAGGGAGAGAGACCTAAGAGAGCTTTCTGGAAGAGGTGTCATTAATCTGACTTTCGATGGATGAATATGACAAGTTACAAAACAGTGTAAAGGCTTATAGAGGAGAAGAAAGTCCATGTGCAAATGCATGGAGACCCAAAGCAGTTTAATGCCGTAAGAGCATAAAGTGGAAATCAGATGACAAATAGTCTATATACATGAATACATCTATAGAATATATGGACCAGATTATGCAATATATTTATATGTAAATATATGGGTGTATGTGTGTTGATGGAATTAAACATTCAATAGTATACTACAGAAAATTAGTCAGTAGGCTATAATTAGCATAGTTTTACATAAATTCAGGGAAGTGATTTTATTTACATGAAATCACAAGGCTCACTGCTGGTCCAAATGAGGCTTACATGGAACAGGCAAGTGGTGAGTTCAGGCCCTGGGACCTCTCCAAATCTCCAGCCGTTCTTGCTGTCTACAAATGTCCTGGGGGCTGGACCCAGCTTTAATTAGCATCCACTTATTTATAAGATGGTTATTATTAGGTTACACGCCTGGCCTTGTGTCTGGTGTGTTGAGAACAAGCTCTGGAGCTCTGCAGCCTGAGTATGTTTGTCAGTATCCCAGGAAAAGAAAGCCCTCTTCAAAGAAGTAACCAAAAAGAGATAAAGAAGGGATTATCTGTAAAGCTGTGGGTAGGGGTTACGGGAAGCCAGCAGGAGGTGTGAAGCACCATGGAGTCATTTTTACCCCAAGGTGAGAAGGGAAAGGGAAGGGCCCTTCCCTGAAGGAGCAGGCCCTGGGCCTGGGGCTGTGACTCTAGAGGAAGCTGCTGGCAGTGGGAGCCAGACTGACTCCGTGCTCCTGCCCTTCCTCAGACCTCCTGCCAGTGCTCCCCCTGGTAGAGCTCAACCGCTACCCAGAGGGCCAGGATGCCCAGTGATGCTGTTCCTAAGGGCAGCCCCAGGGCACAGAGCAGGGTGAAGGGCGGGGAGCAGACGGAGAGGACTGGCGAGCACGTGGACTCGAATTCTGGCTTGACCACGAGCCAGCTGCAGGACCTTGGTCAAGTTGCCCTGGGCTTCCTCGGTTGTGAACTAAATGAAAATGACAATCGTACCTACATCACAGCGTCAGAGTGAAGATGAAATGAGTCACGTAAGCAAAGCACTTAATGCCGCGCCTGATACGCACAGAGTGCCAGCGGTGTCTGTTAGGATGAGAACCTTGATTTTGTTGCTGTCTACATTTTATAAACTGACTGCCTCACACTGATTTCAAGTAACATAACCAACCTCTTACACATCTGATAAGTAGCAGAGACAGAATTTCAGTGGTGGGGTTCCAGAGCCCAAAGCCTTAGCCATTGTATAATACAGGCTTCATGGCTGGAATAATGGAAACCTCAACAAAAGATCCCATCCTGTTGGCCTTCATGTGGCTGTTTTTCTGGGGATCCCATCTCTACCGGTACTCCATGCTCACCTTGGATCCAGGTTGAACTGCTGTCTCTGACTAGGTCTCTGAATTGTCAAACCCACCCCTCAAAGCCACTTTCCAGGATTCTGTGAGCTGCCTCTGGGTAGGCATGCCCTTGGAAGAGGGCTAATTGTATCGTGGGCTTCCCAGGCAGTGCTAGGGGTAAAGAACCCGCTTACCGATGCAGGATATGTAAGAGACCTGGGTAAAATCCTGGGTCAGGAAGATTCCCCTGGAGGAGGGCATGGCAATCCACTCCCGTCCTCTTGCCTGGGAAATCCCATGGACAGAGGAGCCTGGCAGGCTATAGTCCAAAAGGTCGCAAAGAGTCAGACACGACTGAAGCGACTTTGTACACAGACACACCATTGTACTGTGCCTCCCTCACTTGGGCCTTCCCTTATGGGGGCAGAAGAGAGACAGCACAGTGAGAGCCAGAAGTGTTCAGAGAAGGAAAGACAACCTTCTCGGATGCTCAAAGAAGCTTTCTAGAAGGACAGTTTTGCACTGGGCTTTGAAGGCTATGTAGGTTTCACGAGCCAGAAAACAGAGGCTGCTTCCCAGGAAGCCTGGCTCAGGAACAAGCTTTTATGGAGGAGGAGGCAGGTGGGTGGAGCGGGAATCCCAGAGGAGCCTCTCCCAGGGTTTTCTTCCACCCCACCTTGGTGACCTACACGTGGGTGTTGGTGGGGAACAGAGAGACTCCTTGCTCTGCACATCGCAGGCCAATAGTCAAATTGTGGCGTGGCTGTCACTGTACTTGCCAACTGTTTTTCTTGCAGATTTCTGATCTCAATGCATGATTTTCAGTGAAAATTTTTGTGATGTGCTTTTGATTTTCAGATTTCAAGACCCTCTGCTTTGTGCAAATCAACGTTATTGATATCAATGATCAGATCCCCATCTTTGAAAAGTCAGATGTGAGTAGTTGTCACCTTGTTTTTGCTTTACTTTGTTTATATTACCTGACCCCCACTTTTGGAATAAGACACAAACAGTAGTTAGGGATAATGCCAGATTTAATATCTTAGTTAATGCTCTGCTAGTAAACTCAGGCATCGTCTTCAGTGGAAACCTTCTGGGGACAGTAATGTTCACTGTTATAGTATCTGCAAGCATCTGTTTATAAACTTTTGCCAACAGCTCATTTATTTCAAGGACTGCTTGAAAGCTGTAAGCACAGTCTTTGTCAAATTGAGATGAATTGAGTGGCTGCTTGCAGTTTGCCTTTATATATTTTGTGTGTGTAGGACAATAAATAGATTATTGCTACGTTCTCAAACAAGAATTTGTTGTCAAAATTTAAAATCTGGCAAAATATTGGCAATTTAAGCTCACCTTGCATTAATTGAATAAGAATCCAGTAGTCATATACAGATGTGAGAGTATCTGAAGGCTGAGTGCCGAAGAATTGATGCCTTCGAACTGTGGTGCTGGAGAAGACTCTTAAGTGTCCCTTGGACTGCAAGGAGATCCAACCAGTCAATCCTAAAAGAAATCAACCCTGAATATTCATTGGAAGGACTGGGGCTGAAGCTGAAGCTCCAATACTTTGGCCACCTGATGCAAAGAGTCGATTCATTGGAAAAGACCCTGATGTTGGGAAAGATTGAAGACAGGAGGAGAAGGGGACGACAGAGGATGAGATGGTTGGATGGCATCACCGACTCAGTGCAAACTCTGGGAGATGGTGAAGGACAGGGAGGCCTGGTGTGCTGCATGCAGCACGTGGGGCTGCAAAGAGTCGGACATGACTGAGCAACCGAATAACAACAACAAAGGCGAAGACAAAGCTGACCTCTGGTTTATGCCGAAAGAATGTGCTCAGGACACTTGCAAAAAAAGAGAAGAACTGGGCAGAAAGAGCAGGAGAAAAAAGATCAGTTGACTATATCAAGAAGAATTCAAGCTAATTTACTGGTAATGTGGGCTTTGAAGTTGGCAGTAGTTTTATCATTGCTTCCCTTAAAATGGATGCCTCTATTTATTTTGGAGGAGAGAGAAGCTGTTTTGACTAGATTGTTATGTTTGAAGTCAGTGATGAGGCAGCCCCGAGCCTTGTGATGATGTTCATAAATCAAAATAAGGATAAAGCTGTGGCAAAGAAAGGGAATTGATTTACAGGAGGGTGTGCAGAGGTAAAAGGTTTGACAATATAACTTGTGTAGCAGGCACTGAGGTTAAGTGAGCATGAGATGAAGAGCCTGTCTCTTCTCTGTCTCCATTCTCTTGGGTGTTTGATCTTTTCTGTATGTTATAGTCTCCTCGCATTACATCTAGACAGTGTTTTTAGACTGAGAACAAGAGTTCTGCTTTAGGAATCTCAGAGCTTGGAGAGGCAAACGGGGCTCTAGAAAGTGTGAGTCCACTTCTTTCGCTGCCGTGGTCCACTCCCGGACCCTGCCTGTTATCATCTTCATGATCGTGATGCCAAGAGACGTGACCTGGGGGATTTTCAGTGGAGGAGTAAGAGATTAACAGCGCCTGCTTTGGAGATGGACAAGCATGGATTTGAACCCCAATTCTGTGACCAACTGGCTGTGTGGAGTGGGTTTCAGCTCTCCAGGCTTTTGCTTCTCTGTCAAATGGAGGTGATGACACAGCTATTCGGTAGGGCATTTTGTCTTGCTGCTTACCTTTTTGAGCACTTATTATGTGCTAGGCATTCAGAGGTTCTATATGTATTATCTCTGCAAATCCAAACAGAAAACATAAAATAGCTTCCATTTTTATTATGTCCAATGGACAGAGGATGAACCTGAGACTTTAAAAAATCAGGTAACTTATTTCAATTCACCCAGGTAATAAGTGGCAAGCCTAGGATTCATACTGAGGCCACTTGACTCCAAAGTTCAGGCTCTTAACGACTATTCTGATTGATTAAGAATTAATTAAAATGATACATGTAAAGTGCCTGTCACATTGTAGGTACTCGATACATAGGAGCTATTTATCTGTCTCATTACTAACAACTATAATGATAGTTACAGTTATTAAATATATTGGATGTGGGTGGGAGAATCTGTTTTAGAATCCCATCAGTCGCTCTCTGAGACGCTGTTTCTTGGTATAACGGATATCAGTCTACAAGTGTGACTGATGTCAAAGCAACTGCAACCTACTCATCAACGGGAAAAACATGCTTGGTAAGTATTGATGTAAACGATGACTTGTGTCCATTCTGAAACCAGAGGCAGGTTTGCTTGTTGATAATTGTCCTTGATGACAATGGACATTCTCATTGTTTCCTTCCCCTATTTCCTTCTTAGTATGGAAACCTAACTTTCCCTGAAGACACAGCTGTGGGATCTGTCATCTTAACCATCCAGGCCACAGACGCTGATGAACCACATACTGGGAGTTCTAAAATCCTGTATCGAATCACACAGGGAGACAGTGAGGGACGTTTGGAGATTGAAACAGATCCCCAAACCAATACTGGATACGTCAAGCTTAAAAAGGTAAATCGCCCATTGAATGGAATTTGTCTTTTTCATAGATTAGTTTCCTTAGGACCATTCAGGGACCTATAAGCAGAGGTGATGAATTGGCGGCGACCTCTCAGGCACGTGATGGACTCCTGGAACCCCCGCAGTCATTCCTGTCCTCGTGAAAGACAGAGGCCGGGATTCTTGCTGAGTCTGTCACTAGCTGACCAAGCAACCTTTGCAGAGGGAGGTAGTATTTTCATAAAAATTATAGAACGAATCATTTTTAGTATCAGTATGTCCCATGCAATAATTGGGAAATGCTTTTACTAAAAAATCGCTTACTGTTTATCTGAAATCCAAATTTAACCAGGCACTCTTTATTTTTATTTACTAAATCTTGGGCAAGGTAGTGCTCAGGGCTTTATTTTTCCCTTTGCAGGTGTGGGATATTAGGCTAGATGAATCCCATGAACCCTTTAGGATGTAGGCTGTTTATTCAAGTGGACCAGCCATAGGTTCCTCTTTTTAATAATGACTGGAGGGTGGTAGGTCTCCTTTAATAGGCAAGTTATAATAAACAAATGTATTCTCTCATACCTTCTTCCCTGCCCACTCCTTACATTCATCTTTTATGGTGCTGCTAAGTCCACTGGCTCTTGCTTCGTCTCTCCCTTTGTAAGGACTGGGTAGCCTGGAAGCCAAAATCTTGATTACCCTGATACTTGCTTCTTTATACAGGGTCTTCCCATTCTTCACTCAATCTACTCCTATCCCCTACTGTATACACCTGAAGTTTGGCCCTTTCCTCCCTGGCTGCCTCATTTATGCATGTAAACTGGGTATCGGATGACTCAACAGGAAGTGGCACTCAATGTCATCCAATGTCTTTAGAACGAAAAGAGATCAGAGTTACAGCAATAGAGACTCTGCAGACATGGTTGAATGCGGAAAGTCTGTAGTACAGTGTGTGGGAGGCTGTATCAGAAAGCTCTGAAGGAAAGTTTTGACCCAGAATAAAGGTAGAAACTGAAAATGAAGACAAAAGAAAATAATTTTACAGAAAATGGATAGAAGCATAGGGGGAAAAAGTGCTGGTGCTGAAGGAAACCCTGGAGCAGAATCTCAGAATTCTGGTATCGTTCTGACCACACACCCCGCCTCTGACAAGGGGCCTCACTGGGTTTCAGCTGCAAGGTTTGTGCGTGGACCTACTTAAGCAGCAGTATTTTGTGTGAGTCTGACCTTTGAAAAAGGTGCCGTTACATCTTCCCCCTCTATTCATGGCTGCCTATATGGACACAAAGAACCCAGAAGGAAAGGTCAGGGCCCCGAGTTTGCAATGGGTGGTCCAGGCGGCAGGCCTGGTCCTGGGGCAGGATGCGGGGGCAGATAGCTTCCATCCTTCCCCAGGACCAGCACCCTCTAGGTGTCTAAGAGAAGATAAAGGCTTGTCCATCTCAGTATGAATGTCAGTAACTTTTCATGGTGGCTTGTTGTGAACTAATGTAAGTTAATTTGACCATCTGTGGCTAAAGGGCATCTATAGGGAACAGTTGGTAACCTTGATGATCAGCAGTAGGTGAAGGCTCTAATTTTCTTCCCACACCCTTAACATGAGAGGGTGTGTTCCTGTACAGCGGGCCTCTGGCCAAAATCTTGGTCACATCCTTATTTTGTTTGCGGTTATATGCCAAGTGTCCAGAATATTTGCACATAGTGGAGGTTCAATAAATCTTGGTTGCCTGAATACATAGTTGAATTCTGTCCCATGTGCAATTAATAACAAGCAGGTTTGAAAACCAGCATTCAACTTGTGCTTTAGGCTTTAGGTTTGTGCTGGCCTGGCTCTCTGTCCCTCAGGCGCTGTAATCACAGTAGTCTAGTGACAGGATTCATCTGACTGTCCGCAGAAAAGGTGACGATAGACCAGAACTGGAGTCCTGGAACTCTGAAGGGTGTAAGCTGCTGGACCAGCCAGATGCTACGCTCTTCTTCAAGAATGTATTTTTCCATCAAATTGCATGTCTTGAATACCACTGATATCACAAAAACCTCTTTGCAAGATCACTGTGCTAATTAACAAGCATTCCAGTGTAGCTTGAGACAGTGCTAGCTCAGAGCCTGTACCAGCTGCCTCTGGGGTGTGGCTCTGATTGGGGTCTTTCAAATGCTAAGTGCCAGCCAGCCCAGAGGTGTGGATCCCAGACCAGGATGCACTGATGTCAGCCAACCGCCCCTCGGGTGTGTGTCCTTGCCATGACAGGTGTGTTCATGCAGTTTTCAGGTTTTTAAACTTAGACTCTATTATGTGGTTTCTCTGGTGGCTCAGTGGTAAAGAACCTGCCTGCAGTGCAGGAGATACAGGAGGCATGGGTTCGATTCCTGGGTCAGGAAGATCCCCTAGAGGAGGGTATGGCATTCCACTCCAGCATTCTTGCCTGGAGAATCCCATGGACAGGGGAGCCTGGTGGGCTACACATCCACAGGGTCACAAAGAGTCAGACACGACAGAAGCGACTGAGCACGCACGCATGTGGTTTCTCACGCATAGCTTAGTTAACCTTACTTCTAACTCCCTCCTCATTAATGGCTTCAGAACCATTGTATTGGTCATTAAAAAAAAAAAAAATTAATCCCAGTGTTAAACTATCACGATCCTATCAGCACCTGTTCACCTGAATTAAATGTGCAAATGAAAGTGAAAGTCGCTCAGTGGAGTCCGACTCTTCGCGACCCCATGGACTATACAGTCCATGGAATTCTCCAGGCCAGAATACTGGAGTGGGTAGCCTTTCCATTCTCCAGGAGGTCTTCCCAACCCAGGGATCGAACCCAGATCTCCCCCATTGCAGGCAGATTCTTCACCAGCTGAGCCACAAGGGAAGCCCAACAACACTGGAGTGGGTAGCCTATCCCTTCTCCAGGGGATCTTCCGGACCCAGGAACCGAACTGGGGTCTCCTGCATTGCAGATGGATTCTTTACCAACTGAGCTATGAGGGAAGCTCTAAATGTGCAAATGGCAACAGGTAAAATTCACCGAGGAGCGCACACTCCACAACTGAAGCCCCTTTCGCTTCATGAAGCACTTCTGCACATACTCCTTTGCCTCTCAAGCTCATCCCGAGGGAGGCATAAACAGTCCCATCATCCAGCTGAGGTTCAGGCTCATGAGTTACAGTCAGCCGCTCTGCTAGATGAAGGAGCTGGGAACTTGACCCCTGGCTTCTGACTCCTTTCAGGAAAGGACTGCTGTGGCAGCCTGGGATTGCCATGTACTAGCTCTGCGACCTTGACACAAATGTTGTAACCTCTCAGACCTCAGTTTTCTGATCTGAAAACCTAAATTGGTAGAACCTTCTTGATGAGGATTCTGGAGGATTCAGTGCAAAAATACACACATAGCTTTTAAGACGTGTGAGGGCAGAAGCTAGGACTCTGGCTGTGGACAGATGAGACGTTTTCTCTTCTTGCCAAGGGTACCAAACTTGCCCGATCCCAGAGTGCCCTCTGGGGACAGCTGACTCTGGCTCTCTGGCGGGGGGCCTGGAAATCAGTCTTTTTAGCAAGTGCCCTGCAAAGGCTTTCTCCTCTACTCTTGAGTAATGACTGCACTTCAGGGTGGATACCAGGTGTGTGGGCTTTCCATCCATCGATTCTCCAACGCCAGCCTGGTGTCCTACAATGTAACTCAATTATGACACTTGTCTGTTGGGAGACAGCATCCGACCCCCCCAGGTTAAGGGCTCAGTCCCACTCTCCCACCCCACTTCAGAAGCCAGTAGTAAGTCCCAGGTTGTCCCCTGTTCTTCTGACTGACTGGCTATACATCAGAGGTTCACGACTCCCTCCTTAAGTTCCAACATTTGCTAGAACAGCTCACAGAGCGCACGGAAATGTATTTACCAATGTATCACGTAATAAAGGATATGATGAAGGATCCAGCGGAGCAGCCAGATGAAGAGATAGATGGGGTGAGGCCTGGGAGGACCCCGAGAGCAGGAGCTTCTATCTCATGGAGTTGAGCTGTGTGTCACTTCCCCAGCTCGTGGATGTGCTCACTAACCCAGAAGCTCTCTGAATGCCTTACTCTGGGGGTGTTTATTGAGGCTTCATCATTTAGACATGATTGATCATGAACTCAGTCTCCGGCCCCTGTCCCCTTCCTGGGAGGTGGAAGGGGTTGTGCTGAAAATCCCAAGCTTCTAACCATGCCTTGGTCTTGGTCTGGTAACCTGTTCCCATCCTGGTTACCAGGAGCCACCAAGAGTCACCTCATTAGAACAAAAGGTGTCCCGTTCACCCAGGAAATTGCAAGGGATTTAGGAGCTCAGTGTCAGGAACCAGAGGAAAAGACCAAGATATACTTTTTCTATGAATTCATATGCCGCAAGTGATGCTTGGGAATAAACACATTTTAGAACTGCTGTCCTCCCTGTCTTTACCGCCACCCTGAGCTCTGGCCTATTGAGTGATAGATCAGCATATTCTTGAGACCAAGCAGGTATCAGGAGCCAGGAAGGCTATTTCTCTGAGCCCTGCCAGACTCATCAATAACTCTCCTGAAATTGAAATTCGGAGGTTTGTTTTGGCTTTAATGTTTTTTTGATACAAATTTTGTCACTTCTTCATTATGGCTGGTCCTTTTGAATTCTCAGTACATGATGTATTTTTAAGCAGCTAGAATATCATGTGGAAAGCTAATGTGCGTTTTTTTCTCATCACTGATTATTGATGAAAATGTTAAATGTCCCCGGTCTCAGCTCCTTTCCTTCAGCACTTTATCTCTGCTTCCAGGTTGAATCTAAATCATGGGGTTGACCTTTCAAGCAGCCATGTACAGAAGAGGGATTGTGGCATAAGTGGGTGTTTTCTGCCTACCTGATGAGTAAGGTCGTGAGGGTCTCTTGACTTGACTCTGCAAGCATAGCCCTGTGTAGTGAAAGACAGGGCACATGGTTTGACAAAGCTTGTTCTTGATTAAACTCTGCTGGTTATCACTTGCTAATTTTAGTATCTTCCATTTCTAATTTTTTTCCTGGAAAATGTGGTTCCGTGTGTTTTCCTGGTGTGAAAGTTAAGTGGACTGACTGATAGCAAGCTGTTACTTCCATTCAGTAAGGGTTGAAGGAACACTGACACCGTCTCCTAACGGGCCTCCCTGCCCTGGTCAGATTGGCTCAAATCCACCCCTCCCCTAGCGGCTCCCAGAGTTAACTTCCTCCAGTACAAGTCCCACCTTGTCAGTCTTGTGCTCGCCGCCTCTCTCTGTTCATCAAGGATCAGGTCCCAGCTTCCTAGCTTGACGTGTACCATCTTCTCCATCACCTCTCTCTTCTCTCAGGTCACACATTCTGTCCTGCTAACTCCCGCTGCTCCTTATTTGCAGGTACACCATTTCGTTTCTGTATCCCTCACCTCTGTATCCCTCACCTCTGGTTTCTTATCTCTCACCTCACCTCACCCTCACCTTTCCGTGAAAGGATCGGAAAGCCAGGGAGGGGACTTAGGACCTGTTTGATGTAAGGATGAGGTGTGTGTCCTCTGCCCGAGCCCACAGAGTGCTGTGCTGCTTGTCTGAGCTTGGTCTTGGCTTGACCCACAAGGAACAGATTGACGCATCCTTGGTCCACATGGCCGGCTTGCTCTGGGGGCTGTTGGCTTCCTGCTCCATCTACCAGACTTTTAGTTTGATGGCCCTGCCCTCCTCCCCTGAGATGATGGGTGGATCCCTGGGAGTCAGACGCTCCAGGGTGCACACATCTCTTCCCAACTCCCCTGGGTGGGAAGCCCTATCCCACCATGAGATCTTGACCAAGAGGTCATCATGGGGTCATACCCTGTAGGCACTGGATGCTTATTTCTATGAAAATCCTCTCTTTTTACATCTCAGCTGGATTACAAAATTTTATACCCTGCATTTTAACAAGAGCCAATTCATTCTCAGATGACCTTGAGTCTTTACACATAATTCTTTCTCTTTCATATGAGGAAATTTTCTGTCTTACTTCCTTTTGAACTAGCAATTGGGTTGCGGATATTGTGTGTGTTTGTGTGTTCATGGAGGAGAGAGTTTCTAAAGAGTGAAGATTTTCTCCAGAATCTCTTTCCCACTGGAGCCTGCAAGGGCTTGAGAAGGACCAAGACCTTCTCATTTTTGTATTTCCTGATGGGTATACTATGCACACTGTCAGGGAAGTGATGAGAAGCAAAGAATGCAATACAGTTCCTCTTCTCAGACAGCTCATGGTCAGTAAGGATCTGGAATAGAGAAGCAAACAATTAGGATCCTGAGTTAAGTCCTATAAGATTACAGAAGGCATGGAGCTCATCTATTTGGGGATACAGAGTGGGATTTGGGGAAGATGGTATGCAGAGAACAGCACTAAGCCAACTTTTGACTGATGGGGAGAATTTTTTCAGATGTTGAGGGAAGAGTAGGCTGAGCTAATGCAGTCATGTGTCAGCTTTTCCTCTTTATGAAAGGAAAATACCATTTTTGTTTAACTGATGAGAAACTGATATAAACTAAAGTTAAAGAACTGACAGCTCCCCAAGAGATCCTGGGTCCTCCAGGCCTGGAAGAGTGAATAAAACAGGGCAGTTCCCAGAATCTATAATGTGCTTTTTGAGCTTTTCTCTGGTTCCTTCATCTTTTTGAGGTCATGGGTACCTTCGAGACTCTGACAAAAGCTACATTACCTCTCCTGATGAAAAAATTCATGTATGCACAAACATCAAAAATTCAATGGAGTAAGTTTAAGGATCAAATTGGCTTTATTAAATAATTCATAAATCAAGTGTCATTCCATTTAGCAAATAGAAAGGAGCTCCACCAAGCTGTAGCAAAGGAAAGATTTTTAAAGGTAGAATGGGAGTGGAAAAAGGAAATTATTGGCAAAGAATGTCTTGTTTCAGACAAGGTTGCCCTCCTAAAAGGAACAAAAGGGCCTACTGGGTTGATTACCTCACTAGGGCCGACCAGATTCAAGACTGACTGGTTAAAGTTGCATTCCTGGGGCAGGGATTGAGAATGCAATAAGTCAGGTATTAAGTTTTGTTGCTGACATGGGGTTTAGCACAAGTGATTCCATTTTGGGCCTGTTGTTTCTTTAAAGTGTGTACATGCTCAGTTGTGTCTGACTTTTTGCAACCCCAAAGAGCCCAACTCTTTGTGGACTGTAGCCCGCGAGGCTTCTCTGTCCATGAGATTCTCCTGGCAAGAATACAGGAATGGGTTGCCATTTCCTTCTCCAGGGGATCTTCCCAAGCCAGGGATCGAACTCACGTCTCCTGCGTCTCCTGCACCGCAGGTGGATGCTTTACTGATGAGCCACTGGGGAAGCCCTTTAACAGTTTCCCCATTTTGATCAGATTCTCACTTATCTGAGAAATGTGATAAAAACTTGAAGCATTAAATGCCACTATCAGATACTGCTCTTTAGTTCTTTCTTCTGTTGATCTTCTGTGTGATATTCACAGGTCATAATGGTTTTTTTTTGTTTTTTTTTTTTTCTACTTAATCCCTGTGATATTCACAGGTGTCAACTGCAGGTTTAGAGTTTTTAAGTTGGTCATTCTTTCTGTCCCCTTTCTGATGTTCTTAGTCTTAGTGAGACTTGGTAGTGAGTGGTTGTGAGCATGTATTTAAAGCTTTTGAGAGAATGCAGCACATGAGAGAGAGTACTCTGATTCTAACAAGCAGGATAATTCCTTGTGTTTGGAGTGTACCTTTGAGCCACGGCCCCCAAGACCCAAACCAATCAAATGCAAATAATTCAAAGAAAGACTCCATGGCAGGAGTCACCCTTTGAAGGCAAGTGGCTTGTTCAGTGATCTGATGATCCTGAATTTCTGCTGCCCCGAAAGTGTTTTCCAGGTATGGCAGGTGGTGTTGGCTACAGCATAGACATCTCCTTGCTCACCTGAAAGAGAATCAAGGGCTATCTTATATCAAGAACAACTTTGGCCAGAAAGTCTTAAGATTTTTGTTGGGCAGCTATTGCTCTAACAGTGAATTTTTCAATATTTTCAAGAATTAAGGAAAGGTTCCTAATCATATTCTGGTTTACATGCACTCTTAACCAAGGAGGGCTTCCCTGGTGGCTCAGACGGTAAAGAATCCACCAGCAAATCAGGAGACCTGGGTTCGATCCCTGGGTTGGGAAGATCCCCTGAAGAAGGGAAAGGCAACCCACTCCAGTATTCTGGCCTGGAGCATTCCATGGACTGTATAGTCCATGGGGTCTCAAAGGGTCAGACACGACTAAGCAAAATTCACTTCACTTCACTTAAGAAGAATGGACTGGCTAAAGAAAGGGAATCCTGAGTCATGAATACCTCTTGACAATTCCTTTCTAACTCATTTACTGATGTAAATCCAGGGAGTTCAACCAATGAGGTGTCTCAGTTGGTTTGTGAACACTCAGGGGCGCAGTTAGATAACCTAGGAGACGTTGCCTGATGACGATGTACCAGCCGTCTAGGTACATACAGAGAATGATAACCATCACAGACAAAAATAAATGCTGTCAGGACACAAATCGCTTCCATCGAGGCAGCACTGTTAGTGGGTTCACTCGTAGGGATAGTTAGTTGCATATGCCTGTTCAAGTTAGATGTCAGTTAGGTTTTCTCCCAGCCCCAAATCCTTGTTGTTTTAAATTTCAGAGGCTGCCTCCCTTAGCGACAGTCTGGGAGATACAGATGGTGGTTTACCTTTCCAGGCCAATGCCAGAGTGAAGGAAAGGGAAGGGAAAAAAAGAGAGTTTCATGTTCAGCTGAAATATGAAGTGTTGATCTGATGTCCTGGAAGGGAGCATCTGCCGCACTGTCAGCTGCCTCTCTTCCTAGTCAATCTGATTTGGAGATTCAGTATTTTTATAAAACCAGATGTCCGGTGGACCCCTCTTCAGCTGTGAGATGTGTATCTAAGGTTTAAGACTCTAAAGTTTGGCTGCCGTGTGGGGAGTAAGGAGGACCGGGCAGATCCCTTCCAAGGAGGTTCAAGGGCAGTCTTTGTTCTCACCGATTCCAATTCAGAAAGGTGGGAGACAACTGAAACATTAGCTTGGAGAGTTGTAGCCGGATATTTGAGGAAACTAGAAAAATTCAGGATCCAGTCCAGTTTATGGGTATATGTGTGCATGCCAAGTCGCTTCAGTCACGTCTGACTTTTTGCAACCCTATGGACTATACCTCGCCAGGCTCCTCTGTCCATGGGATTCTCCAAGCAAGAGTCCTAGAGTGGGTTGTCATGCCCTCCTCCAGGGGATCTTCCTGACACAGGGATCAACCCTCATTTTTTGTCTCCTGCATTGACAGTCGGGTTCTTTACCACTAGCGCCACCTGGGAAGCCGAGTCTAATGCGCTGTGCTGTGCTTAGTCACTCAGTCATGTTCGATTCTTTGTGATCCCATGGACTATAGCCTGCCAGGCTCCTCTGTCCATGGGGAATGTAAAGATTCAAATAGAATTTTTCTCTCTACAATTATTCCTGCTTTTTAAAAAATTCTTTATAAGGATAACCCCAGTAAAATAATTTTTTTTGCATTAAATTTGGCTTGATTATTTACATAAGCACAGCAAGAATAGTGATTGACCATGTAAGCTCATCAGAGAAGGCAATGGCAATCCACTCCAGTACTCTTGCCTGGAAAATCCCATGGATGGAGGAGCCTGGTAGGCTGCAGTCCATGGGTCGCTAAAAGTCAGATATGACTGAGCGACTTCACTTTTACTTTTCACTTTCATGCATTGGAGAAGGAAATGGCAACCCACTCCAGTGTTCTTGCCTGGAGAATCCCAGGGACGGGGAAGCCTGGTGGGCTGCCATCTATGGGGTCGCACAGAGTCGGACACGACTGAAGTGACTTAGCATAGCATAGCATGTAAGCTCATGCTGGAATCTTCAAAGCAAAGTACTCTCTGAGTCTATGCACATCTCTCTCAAATGTGACAATCCAGTCCAAGCCTTAGCAATGTAATCAATGTTTCCAAATGTGTTCCATTATGAGGAGAACAGATTCTTATTGAACATATGTGAATGACTACCTATATTGCCATGAAAAGAATATATTGAGAGTTTCTGAATTCTGGAAAGATCACCTAGAAAAAAAATGTCATTTTTGTTTAAAAAGGTATGATTTATCGATTGCTGTAAGTCATAGATTACTTAAAAGAAAACATTTCTTTAAATCTGGAAAAACAAAACATTAAGAAATATGTACTGTATTAGAACAGAAAGTCATACAAATTATAATCAACCTCCTCAGTTTATTTAGTTCAATGTAATTAATACTGGCTCTATTTTAATCTAGTTTTTCTGTTATTCTGGAATTCTTATCCAGTTTAGTTTTATGATTTTAAAGTGATCAGATATTGTAGAATACCTGTCAGAGTCCTTTTTATGGATTTCTCTGAAGATGAAATAGTTTTGTAGGAACATTTCTGCAAAAGCATCAGAATACAATAATTAACTATCTGTAAATGACAAAATCCTTAAAATGTCCATTATCAAATATCTGATAAGAATTCATTGTAATGGAATTGACAAGAAAATTTGGTAATTTTTGCAATGAGTAATGTTTAAGATAACTAGAATTATGACTGATAACATCATACCAGGAAATAATAGATTTCCAGGAATCTTGTATAATTTCTATAACATTTACATACCTGTGTAAATATAACATAAAGAAGGTTTGGACTTCCCTAGTGGTCCAATGGACATGGGTTCGATCCCTGCTCTGGGAAGATTCCACACGATACATTAAAACCATGCACAACAACTGCTAAAGCCCATGCACTTTAGAGCCCATGGTTTGCGTGAGAAGCCTGAGGATGGCAACTAGAGAGTGGCCTCCGCTCGCTGCAACTAGAGAAAGCCTGTGTGCAATGAAGACCCAGCACAGCCAAAAATAAATACATTTTTTTTTTAAAAAAGAAAAAAGCCTGAACACTCAAATCATTAAAAAAAAAAAAAAAGGCTTAGTATTACTTGTTTGACAAAGTTTTCCATGTAATTTAACATTTCAAATAATCTTAATTAGTGGAACATCTCTCTTTTTATAAGGAGAAAGAAAATGTCTTTTCTGATTTTTCCAAAGTACCTCTGGAAAATCCCAAAATTATTTCCAGGCCAAAAAGACTTCACTTAGAATTTGATTTTGGGAAGTTCTGTCAAAAAATTCAAAAGATTTGGACACAACTAAAAAGGATCACAGATCATTATGAAACAATACTTAATTATCCAATTAATTATTTCAAGAGCAAATGCAGTAAGTTACGTACTTCTGAGCCAAATTTTGCTTTTCTAATGTTGAGACAACTCAGTTTACTTAAATAATCAAAGACATGATAATAAAGATATAAAGCACAAAAAATTATTTTGATAAAACACAAAGTCTTTGCTTTCTAAACAGATTTTTTAAAGATTAAAAAAAGCTTTTCAAATTTCTCATAAAGAGTAGATCTTTTTTATTAATAGATCTAATAAAATTTGTCCTTTTAGCAGATGAAATAAAATTAAGTTTAGCCTTTTTTTTTTTTTTTTTTTTTACGTTGTGCTCTTTATTGCCAAAAATAAAAACTTTCAAAAGACAACTACTGTTAATAAATAACCCTTCCTTTCTGTACTAGATTTCCGGTTTTCTCCAGGCTTCTCCTGCCAGGTTGCCTAATTAACTGTGTTGGGTGTGTGCCTACCTACAGGGCTAAGGGTCAAGGCCAGATCTTCATTAAGGTCCTTGTCCTCTCCCCTGCCCCCACCACACAAATTAAATCATCTGGCCATTGTTGGTGAAGATTGAAACTGATGGGTAGAGAACAAAATACAAGGTTTACTGGGGGGAAGAGGGGGATAGCCTAGGACTAACACTACTCTTAAGAGGTTCTCAAATTCAGGACACTTGAGAATCTGAGTGAAAGGCCAGTAGGGTGGCCGAGGCAGGGACTGGAAGGGCGCTCGTGCAGCCCGAGTCAGGATTCAGAGTCAGTCCCTACACACGAGCCTACAATGGTGAGCGCTCCAACTCATGAACAGAAAGGGTTCGAAGTAAAGAGCTGAAATGACCCAAAGGTGCGAGTCCAGCTCAGTGGTTGTCAACAGGGGAGCCCTATGGCCCCCGAGGCACACTGGGAGACAGGGTGGAAGGAGTGTTTCAGGGAGCACTGCTGCCAACCTACAGGAAGGCCCAGGGATGCTAAATGAAGGGGAAAACTGTCCTGCCGGCAATGGCAGTGGCGCCCCCGGTGATCTGTAACCGATCGAGGCTGGCATGGACCTACCCCTCCCCGATGCTGCCTTGCTAATTGGTACTGAAGGCTTGCCAAGAAACTTGAGCAACAGCTGTCCAGTGCCCAGGAGCCAAAAAGAGTCTCAGAAGAGACCTGAAATCCAACTGTTTTGCTCAAACAGGTGAGCTGCAGCTAGTTTATGGTGAGGACGTCACTCTGGATCTCGTGGCTTAACTGGGTCTGTAAATCACTCAGCTTCTTCTTTAATGCAGAGAGGTTTTAGCTTTATGTAAGAATATTTTAGTATTTAAACTTATTTTAAAACTCTTGAAATAACAATTAATTTTTTTAGCTAACTTGACCGCACAGGATTTCCTCTTTTTTCCTCTTTTTCTTTCTTTCATTCTTCTTTATTTTCTATGTCCATAGTTTTCCCTTAATTTTTCTCCTTCCTATTTTAAAATAACTAGAGAAAAAAACCACTTTTATTTCCCTCAACAAAATATATTGCCATACCTCATACCCTTTTTAACCAAAAAAAAAAAAAAAAAAAAAAGCCTCCCAAACAAAAAATACCTCCTATTTTCCTTGCATACACAATTATTTCTTATTGTTTTAAATTACATGAGTGACTGAGCTTGCACACGTTAGAATTCTTACACTTAGAAGCCTTAATTTATAGTGAACACTTGCTAAGCAATTATGAACTGTTACCCTAGCATTCTTTAGACTAGCAAATTTATGAATATATTTCATAATTTTTAGAAAAACATGCTTCCTCATAGTAAACATTTTTAATGTGGCACTAGCCATATATACTAATAGATCCAAATATCTTTAGTTCCTCTGCAAAAAGAAACCAAAGTGGGTAAAATTTATGTTCAGTAATTAATGTTTTAGTATTTTATCTTACTTAGAAGTGATCTAGATGTTCAGTGAACTTCTGTGGAGGGGAGCAGTAGGAATTACATGAGTCCTGTAGTCTTTTTTGGATACCTTTTATATCTCTAATTTTTTATCAGGCTTTTGCAATGAAATTATTTTGGAATTTTGAAGTCTTTTGGAGGCTTCTTCATGCCAATTAAAATAGGTATTCCTTGCTTTTAAGTGCTCTTCTTAAATGTTCTTGTCTAATTGGAACATTCCTCTTAATGGCTGTTGTAATTCTCCTTATGGAGAAGGCAATGGCACCCCACTCCAGTACTCTTGCCTGGAAAATCCCATGGACAGAGGAGCCTGGTGGGCTGCCGTCTATGGGGTCGCACAGAGTTGGACACGACTGAAGTGACTTAGCAGCAATTCCCCTGAAGACTGAAAGCAGTTTGCTAGGAAACTTAGCAGCGTTCGGAGTTCAGCTTCCATTTCTTTCTGCTCAGCCATGTTTGGGGCCCCAGTTTGATGGTAACCATACCAAGTTCTCACGTACAAAATTTTAGGTTGTCTTTAGTAAGGTTTTGGCCATTTTGAGGGGTAGGTATTTATAGTTTCTGAGATAGTTTTTAGATGTAAAATGAGCAAGTATGCTCTAGTTTATGCTAACCTCTCCCACCCGCCAAGAGTTTAAGTTCTTTTATTTTGAAATGCGAATCCTGAGGTTTCTGGGAAATCATTCTCCATACAATCTGGTTGCTGCCGTGTCCAGCTCTGCAAGCCCATGGACTGTAGCTGCTTCAGCCTCCTCTGTCCATGGGATTCTCCAGGCAAGAATACTGGAGTGGGTTCCCATTTCCTTCTCTAGGGGATCCCCTGGACCCAGGGATTGAACTTGCATCTCCTGCATTGGCAGGTGGAATTCTTTACCACTGATCCACCAGGGAAGCCCCACACCATGTGGAAATCTCTGTATAAGCATTTCCCAGTGACTTCTGAGAACTGTCTTGAGAGAATCAATAAATTTCTGATGAATGAATGAATTATCCCAGGATTAAATAAATTGGAGGAGTGCTGTACTGATTCCCTCTTCTAGGAGAGTCAGAACACACATTAGCATATTCAAAGTCCTGGTAAGTCCCATAGCAAAAGCTTCTCCATGGCTCTGCTATCCAGAGAAAGAAGTTTTTGCTGACACTAGATTAAGAATGGATGCTCTGTCAGAGCGTTTTTTAGGGCGCCTTGGGGAGGGGGCGGATTTTAAGGGAGTTAATTATCCCCCAATTGATTTTCCTTCTTTTTCCCCCTGTACAGCCTCTTGATTTTGAAACAGTAGCCATTCATAATATTGTAGTCCAAGCAGAAAATCCTGAGCCTCTGGTGCCTGGTGTACAGTATAATGCCAGCTCTTCTACTACCTTCAGACTGACGGTGACAGATGTGAATGAGGCCCCGCAATTTTTCCAACAAATATCTGAAGCAAAAGTCAGTGAGGCTGTGGCTAAAGGCACAAAAGTGGGCAACATGACTGCCAAGGATCCGGAAGGTCTGGACGTCAGGTAGAGAGGAGCTGTGCTGGGAAGCTTGGCTGGGTGCTGTAGTCACAGCCCATGGGAGGAGGAAGGGCTGGGGGGCGGGTGGGCAGAGAAGCTGGCCTGACTTGAGGGCTCTCCCCTAAAGGAGCAGCCAGGGATCTGAAGCTGTGTCCCAGTGTGCTTGGTGAATCTGCCCTTGGTTTCGGCAGGTGCCAGTCACCTTGGGGGCATCGGGGAGCATCCAGACTTGGGAGTGGGAAGCAGGTCAGATTCCAGCCCAGCCTGCCTACTTCAGTTCCCAGCTGAGAGCTGGGGAGTCCAGGAGGTGGGGCTGGACCAGTCACAGGGTCAGGGTCCGGAGACAAGCTCCAGCTCCTGAGGCAGATGGGCGTTCTAGACAGCAAAATAAAGCAGAAACCTGACGGGGTGGACTCAGCCACCTGAGAGGGTGAAGGGAACCTTCTCCATGAAGAGCTCTTCAGAGCAGGTCCAGGGCAACAAGATTCACTCCGGAGCTCAGCCCTGGAAAGGTGAGTATGTGGGCTAAGACGGTTAGACAAGATGTGTAAGTATTTCCATTTTAGTAGTTCTCATTTGTTTTTCAGGGTGATAGAACCCACACAGATTTTCCTTAAATATATGCAACAATAATAAAAATTTCCAAGATAACAGATGTATGTGTATACATCCATGTCTGTATCAATACCTATAATCTTCTTAAGATCATCTCGTTAATAAGCCCAAGGACAGGACTTGATCCTGGATCTTTTGTTTCTATTGTATAACATCAGCCCTACTGTCCATGGCATGACAAATATTTTAGCATGGCTTAAAACCTATGCAAGTGATTATGAATGTTATGAATGACAATTCCTTAAGTGTCTCTAAATATTTGAGGGGAGTCTTGCCTTCCACTGAGTGATCCTTTTGGTACCTGGAATCAGCTTCAAGACGTTTTTCTGATTGTCGGAGTAAAGTTCCCACCTACTATTTTACACTGCAAGCATGTATCAACTTTCACAAAGACAGATAAGAGAAAGGAAAGAAGAGATGTGTTGTACTGGATGGTTAGTGTAGATACTACTGTGTACGTCAGAGTCACTAAGCCTGATGGGGCACAAAATGTTCCTAATTTTACAACAGTTTACTCTTTAACAAATGCTCCCATCTCCTTCATGAGAATGCCATGAGAAAGTCATTGGTCAAGGGCAAGTGAGTAAAAATTTGAGTTTATGAGTGGAGAAAACAAAGTTATTTAAGAACATTCCTCAGATGTTCATTCTTTCATCTGAGGAAATGATGTGATGTATGTACTATTAAGTTAAAATCAGGAAGATGAGTAAGAAAGATAATGTCCTGGCAGAAACAAATGAAAAGAGTACTTCATGAATGGAGAGTAATCAATAGTTGGATGCTAGGAGTAAGTCAGTTAAGATTTAAGGATAACTCCAGAGCTGCTGCTAAAACCTGAGCAATTTAATTCTCTTTCTTTTAGACCCACAAACTTGGAATCCATTAGCACCCAATGGATCCTAATCCAATCTATCAGTAAATATTAGTGATTCTTTCATTGAACTATATCCAGAATTGACCTGCTACTCATCACTTCCTCAGTGATCCAGGCCACATTATCAACTCTTCCACCCCACTCACTGCAATGAGAGTGGGTCTTTAAAAAAGTAAAATCACGCAACTCCTCTGAAAACCCTCCAGAGGGTTTCCATCTCACTCAGAAATCCCGACTACATCAGTTCAGTTCAGTCCCTCTGTCGTGTCCGACTCTTCGTGATCCCATGGGCTGCAGCACGCCAGGCTTCCCTGTCCATCTCCAACTCCGGGAGCTTGCTCAAACTCATGTCCATCGAGTCAGTAATGCCATCCAACCAAACACAGGCAATTATTAATTCACTGCCCATACACAGAGCCTAACACAGTGCTTGGCATATAGAATATTCTAACACTGGGAAACAATTAGTGTGAACCAACAACATTATTACTTTTTAATCATTCTCCTACTCCCAGACATGTAGGTTGTTTCCAGTATTTTTTAACTTATAGAAAATAATTCGTTTTTAAGACTTCTATTAAATTGTTTCTTAATTTGGAGAAAATTTCCAGAGGTGGGGTTTTTTTAAATTTAAAGATACAGACATCCTTATGGCTATGCGCTTTGTTCCCAAAAGGCTGTAGCCATCTGTTTTCCTTTGGTTCTAGACTTTTCTCGCTCAATTTCACCTTTCATGCACCTACCAATGAGTTCCACTGAAAACACAAACATGACTAGGTCACCATCCCATGCCTGCCCATCGCTTCCCACGACCCAGCTCCTTCCATCCCTTGAGCTTCATCCTTTGCCATCCACTGTGCCCTATTTTTATCCCTTCACTACTGGAATGTCTGATGCCCCCACATCCTAAGCTATTCCTTGGCCTCTCTGCCTTAGTTCCTGCAATTCCTTCTGCTTAAAGCATCCTTCTTTTTCTCGCTTTAGTTAATGTCTACTCTTTCAGATGTTTCAGAAAAACATCTATTTCTGCTTTATTGACTATCCCAAAGCCTTTGACTGTGTGGATCACAATAAACTGTGGAAAATTCTGAAAGAGATGGGAATACCAGACCACCTGACCTGCCTCTTGAGAAACTTGTACGCAGGTCAGGAAGCAATAGTTAGAACTGGACATGGAACAACAGACTGGTTCCAAATAGGAAAAGGAGTCCGTCAAGGCTGTATATTGTCACCCTGCTTATTTAACTTCTATGCAGAGTACATCATGAGAAACTCTGGACTGGAAGAAGCACAAGCTGGAATCAAGATTGCCGGGAGAAATATCAATAACCTCAGATACGCAGATGACATCACCCTTATGGCAGAAAGTGAAGAAGAACTAAAGAGCCTCTTGATGAAAGTGAAAGAGGAGAGTGAAAAAGTTGGCTTAAAGCTCAACATTCAGAAAACTAAGATCATGGCATCCGGTCCCATCACTTCATGACAAATAGATGGGGAAACAGTGGAAACAGTGGCTGACTTCATTTTTCTGGGCTCCAAAATCACTGCAGATGGTGACTGCAGCCATGAAATTAAAAGACGCTTACTTCTTGGAAGGAAAGTTATGACCAACCTAGACAGTATATTCAAAAGCAGAGACATTACTTTGCCAACAAAGGTCCATCTAGTCAAGGCTGTGGTTTTTCCAGTAGTCATGTATGGATGTGAGAGTTGGACTATAAAGAAAGCTGAGCACAGAAGAATTGATGCTTTTGAACTGTGGTACTGGAGAAGACTCTCGAGAGTCCCTTGGACTGCAAGGAGATCCAACCAGTCCATCCTAAAGGAGATCAGTCCTGGATGTTCATTGGAAGGACTGATGTTGAAGCTGAAACTCCAATATTTTGGCCACCTGGTGAGAAGAAGTGACTCATTTGAAAAGACCCTGATGCTGGGAAAGATTGAGGGCAGGAGGAGAAGGGGATGACAGAGGATGAGATGTTTGGTTGGATGGCATCACTTACTCAACAGACATGCGTTTGAGTAAACTCCAGGAGTTGGTAATGGACAGGGAGGCCTGGCATGCTGCGGTTCATGGGGTTGCAAAGAGTCAGACATGACTGAGTGACTGAACTGAACTGAACTGAACTCTTTCAGGAGAGGGTTCCCTGGTGCCTCAGCTGGTAAAGAATCCGCCTGCAATGCAGGACGCCTGGGTTTGTTCCCTGAGTTGGGAAGATCTCCTGGAGGAGAGCATGGTAACCCACTCCAGTATTCTGGCCTGGAGAATCTCCACGGACAGAGGAGCCTGGTGGGTTGCAGTCCATGGGGTTGCAAAGATTCAGACATGACTGAGCAACTAAACACAGCACAGCTCACTTTTTCAGAAAGTCTTCTCTGATTCCCATTACCTTATCTGGAATTCCACATGGACCTGACAATCATCACACTAGAATTATCTGTCTCTGTCTCCTCCACTGGCCTGACAACCCCCTTTGGTAATTTCCTCTCTTGGTCCACAGCCTGATGTTTGCTCTCTCTCAGCAGATGTCTGTTGAATGAAGAGTTCACCGTGCCTCTGAGTATTCACCTATTCACATATATCCACCAATGAGTGTTCACGTTTTCTTAGAGGGCATGGTTTTAATGGACAATTCCAGGTTGTTTTATTTGAAAAAGAAGTTTAACTTTTTTCACTAGAGGTTGTGACTCTACCTTTTAAAAAAAAAAATTAAAACAAGTACAAAAACCACTTTGTAGGGATGAACAAATCCTTCTTTTGAAGGCAGATGGTAGGCAAACAAAGCATTAGTAATATTAGATTATGCTTCTTTATATATGTTGTCAATAGTCTGCAAGGGACAGTGCTGATATAACAGCGTAGAGGTGCATAAACTATCTCCACGTTTTCATGCAGGGTAACGTGGGCTTTCTTTCGCTCTTTTCTCTTACTGAAGTTATTCACTGAGAGGCGACAAGAGAGGCTGGCTAAGAATTGACCCCGCCACTGGTGAGATCTTCAGTGTGGCGCTGCTGGACAGGGAAGCTGAAAGTCTGTATCGGGTACAAGTGGTGGCAACGGAAGTAGGTGAGCCAACACAAATACGGAAAAGGTAACACAAGTGATCAGGGGCTACGTCAACAGAAGTGGGAGGGAAGGCGAGGTGAGTGGGAAACTCCACTGGGTTGAACGGTCAGAATATCTGCCAGTGGAGAAACAGAAGAGGACAAACACGGAGGGAAGGGTTCACCCCGCCATGGCTGTGTTCCGGGTGAGAACCCTCGTGACTGCTGCGGGGCTCTTTCCAGCCGGGCTGCCCCTGGAGGCTGGCAGGGCTTCAGGGCTGCTGCTCCCTCTGTGGGGTCCTGCAGGGACCACGGCTTCTAGGAAGGTTCCTGTGACCCCACTGAACTACCCCGCCTTCCTCCAAAGTGGCTGTGGGTTTCTCCAGGGAGCGGGATCAAACCACCATGTAGTATATAGAATTATATGGTGGTGGTGGTTTAGTCGCTAAGTCTTGTCCGATTCTTGTGACCCCATGGGCTGTAGCCCACCAGGCTCCTCTGTCCATGGGATTGTCCAGGCAAGAATACTGGAGTGGGTTGCCATTCCTTCTCCAGGGGATCTTCCCGACCCAGGAATCAAATCGGGGTCTCCTGCATTGCAGGCAGATTCTTTACTAACTGAGCTATGAGGGAAGCCCCAGAATTATATAATATATAGTAATATACCTGCCTGACTTACCAAAAAAAAAAAAAAGAGAGAGAGAGAGAGAGAACTGAACAAAGTATGACTAAATAAACACAGATTTAGAGCAAAGAAAGAAACTTTCAAAATGTAGAGCCCAGGTTTGGGAGTAGGGGAATGGGGAAAATTCCAGTAGGTGGGAATCATGAAAATGGTCCCTGTCTGTAAAAAGCTGAAGAACAGCAAAGTACTGTAGTCATGTTAAACCAAGGAAGCTAGACCCGCAGATGTGTGTGCTGAATCTGAAATGGTTGTGGGTGAGCGCACGGACCTCGCTGAGGTGGGTTGGGGACTCTCTCTCTTGCTTCTAGTTAATGTGCTTCTAACACATACCACTATCACACTCTACACATTTAACTCTTGATTTTAAAAGCTCCCGATTTAATCAGCAGAAAGTTTCTGGTGAAATCTTTGTGCTCTGCCTTCTGCTAAAATGTACCGTGGGGTCAGCACTTCACTTTGCTGCTGCTGATGCTGCTGCATCACTTTAGTCGTGTCCGACTCTGTGCGACCCCATAGACAGCAGCCCACCAGGCTTCCCGTCCCTGGGATTCTCCAGGCAAGAACACTGGAGTGGGTTGCCATTTCCTTCTCCAATGCATGAAAGTGAAAAGTGAAAGTGAAGTCGCTCAGTCGTGTCTGACTCTTCGAGACCCCATGGACTGCAGCCTACCAGGCTCCTCCGTCCATGGGATTTTCTAGGCAAAAGTACTGGAGTGGGGTGCCATTGCCTTCTCCTAGACGTGTCCTAAAGCCTCTCACAGTTTAGAAGTGTCAGGAATCAAAAACAGGGTTCAAAACTCTGCCCGGTGTGCAGTTGTTGGCCCTGGACTGATCCGTGTCGATGAAATGACTTCAAGAACCCGGTAGCTCTTCCTCCTTTGGTTATGCAGACAGCTGGCAAGAAAAGCAGGCAAATAGAATTTACAGGAATTGAAGCGGGCTGGAGTCAGAAATTGTAAGAACATCAGGGAGAATGAGAACCATCAGCGTCACTGCTGTACTGACCGTCTCCTTCTAAGCACTTACCCCTCACACAACACTATGGGGAGGGATTATTATTGATTATATTTGATGTATGAAGAAACCAAGATACTGATAAGTAACCCGCCAATGATCACACAGTTACTAATTGTTCAGGCAGCAAGGTCAAAATTTTTACCATGGTACCCCAGCAAATAACATTTGTACAGCTCTGTACAATTTTCTAAGAATACTACATGTTGGATCCTCATATAGTCACATTTTACAGCTGAAGAAATGAGACTTAGAAAAGTTTTTTTTTTTAATTTATTCATTTATTTTTGGCTGCGGCACTTGGACTTCTCTAGCTGTGGTGTGCAGGCTCAGCTCGGTAGTTGTGGAGTGCAGGTTTAGGTGCCTTGCAGCTGGTGGGATCTTACTTCCCCGAGTAGGAATCAAATCCTCACCCTCTGGACTGGAAGGCAAAGTCTCAACCACTGGACCACAGGGAAGTCCTGACGCTTAGAAAACTTAACAACCACACCTAAGTCAGTGATGAGGAGCAATTGAAGTTGTGGGCTCTAGAGTCAGATCTCTTGAGTTGGAAGACTCTCCACTGCTGTGTGACCTTGGGCAAGTCACACAACTTCTCTGAGCTCCAGTCTTCTCATCAATAAATGCATGCAGAATTGTTTTGAAGTAACATGTATAAAACATTAGCACATAATTCTTGGGGGTGTGCGTGTGTGCTCAGTTGTGTCTGACTCTTTGCAATTCCATGGACTGTAGCCCGCCAGGCTCTTCTGTCCATGGAATTTTCCAGGCAATAATACTGGAGTGGGTTGCGATTTCCTCCTCCAGGGGATCTTCCCGACCCAGGGATCGAACTTGTATCTCCTGCGTCTCCTACACTGGCAGGCAGATTCATAATCCTTAGTTATTTTTATTATCAAGACTTTTAAAGCAGAAAATGAAACTAGGTCTGAATTGTAAAATTTTTTTTAAGGAAAGGAAATATCTTTTCTGATTGAGAGAATGAGAACAGACACCGTATTTCAATGATTCAATTCCTTAGGTGGATCCTACTTGAGCTCCACGGCGCAATTCCACCTGACCCTTACCGATGTGAACGACAATCCCCCACGGCTGGTCAAGGAGTACACAGGCTTGTTCTTTTGCTATCCCCCCAAAGCACCCGGAAGTCTCATTTTTGAGGCCACCGATGATGATGAACTGACATTTCGGGGTCGACACTTTACATTTTCCCTTGGCAGCGAAAGCTTACAAAAAGACTGGGAAGTTTCCAAAATCAATGGTGAGTTGTCAAAAGAACATTGAGAAAAACACTGATGGGCGATGAAATGAGTTTTTAATTTGCCTTGGTGTGTGTGCAGCACTCAACACAGAGCTTTCTTCCCCGCTCCAGAAAGGAAGTTCATGCTGTGGAAACTTGCACAGGCAAGCTCTCCAGAGGGTTGAAAGCCCCCAGGGTTGGGAAAAGACAGATTGTTAACACTCAGTGTCCCCTTTGGTGTAAACGAACAGTTGGACAGTAGTTGGTGTACATGAATTGTTTTCCAATCAGAGCAGCATTGCAAAACAACCAGTGGCAGCTGAGAAACAGATTTTGTCCTGATCTTTTAAAAACAGCTTTATTTAAATATAATTGACATACAATTAACAGCATATATTTAAAACATACAGTTTTATAAAAGTTGATATAAGTATGTGCCACTGAAGCCATCAGCACCATCAGGTAAGACGACTCCACCAGCTCCACCAGGTTTCTTCATGCTCTGTTGCAATCCCTATTTTCTACCCCACGCTGTTCATCCCTCAGTCAATTCAGTTGCTCATCGTGTCCAACTCTGCGACCCCATGGACTGCAGCAGGCCAGGCTTTCCTGTCCATCACCCCCAAGTAACCACTGATCTGCTTCCTGTCACTGTAGATTGGTTTGCATTTTCAAGAGTTTTATGTAAATAAAATAACAGCGTGTAATTTTTTTTGTTTGGTTAATTTCACTTAGTATACTTATTTGGAGATTTCACCGTGTTATTGCATATATCAACACAGCACTCATTTGTATTGCAGAGGAGTATTCCATTGTATATCATGATTTATTATTCATTGACTTATTATTACTTAAATTGCTTCCATTTTTTTGCCATTTCAAATAAAGCTGCTATGAACATTTGTGAAAAAGTACTTTGTAGGAGCCTGTGCTTCCATTTTTCTTGGTTAAATACCTGGAAGTGGTCATATGGTAGCTATATGGTCAAATTTTAAGAGGATATAAAATTGCTTCCCAAATAGTCTGTAATATGTTACATTTCCACCAGTGAACGAGAATTCTAGTTGCTTAATATTCTTCCCAATGCTTGTTATGCTCAGTCTTTTTAATTTTAGCCATTGTAGTGGGAGTGTAGTATTTCATTATGGTTTTAATTTACATGGCCCCAATGACTGATGGTGTTGACCAGCTTTTCATAAGCTTATTTGCCATCCATATATCCTCATCAGTGTAGTGTCTGGTCAAATACTGTGCCTGCTTAAAAAATTTAGCAAAGGTTTGACTTCTGTTGTGGTCTTTGTCAGATATATGTTTACAAATATTTTTTTCCAAGGCACTGTTATATTTTTATTTTGTAACAGTACCTTTTGGAGAGCAAATTAAGTTTTTTTGATGAAATCTAATTTATTGATATTTTTCCCTTATAATTTGTGACTGTTTTGCATATTCTTTAAGAAGTTTTTGCCAAGGTCACTAAAGTTTTCTGAGATTTTTTTCTTCCAGAGGAAGAGAAAGCTATGGTTTTAGCTTTTACAATTAGCTCTATGATCCATTTCAAGTTAATCTTTCTTGCATGTATGGTAAATGTCAAGGTTCATTTTTTTAAAAATATGGCTAATTATTTAAACACTGTTTATTGAAAATATCCTTTTCACATTGAATTGTCTTGGCAGCTTTGTCAAAAACCAAGTGACCACATGTACATGGGTGTATTTCTGGACTCTCTTCTGTTTGATTGAGTTCTTTGTCTATAGCAACACCATAATGTTTTGATAATTTCAGCTCAATAATAAGACTTGAAATCAGGTAGTGTCAATGTCCTCGTTTTGTTCTTTTTCAAGTTTATTTTGCATATCTATATAATTTTTCGAATTAAGCTTGTCTGTTTCTACCCCCAAAACCTATGCTGGTTGTGACTGAGATAGTATGAATCGGTGCTTGAATTTGGGGGACAATTTAAATCTTAACAAAACTGAATTTCCCAATCCATGAATATGATTATGTCTCCACTTATTTAGGTCTTCCTAATTTCTCTGAGCAATGTGTTTTAATTTTTTAAGTATAGTTTTACAAAATTTCCCCTGAACACTTCATATTTTTATGCTGTTATAAATACTTAAAATTTTTAATTCCAGCATATAGAAATATAACCGATGATTTTCTTATACTGATCTTGTAGCGTATAACATTGCTGACTTCACTTGTAAGTTCTCTCTCCCTTGTTTCCTTACATTTTCATAGTTTTTCTACATGTTGTCTGTGAATCATTATAGCTTTATTTCCTTTCCAATCTGGATGGCTTTTTATATGTTTAGCTTGCTTTCTTACTGGTTAAAATCACCAGGACAATGTTCAATGAAGGTAGTGAGAGAAGAAACAATTCGGCTTCTGATCTCAGGGAGAAGGCATTCAGAAGTCTCTCACCGTTGGGTTTAAGGTTAGCTATAAGTTTTTGTAGATGTCCTTTATCAGAGTGAGGACTTTATCTTTTACTCCTAACTTGCTGAGAGGTTGTTTTTTTTTTTTAATGAAGTATGATCCTAAAAATTTCAGGTGTTTTTTCTGCATCTGTTTAGATGATTGTTGGTTAATTTAGGTTTTTGTTGTTTTTGTCTGTTAGTTGGTGAAATATTTCAGTCAACTTTTGTATCTTAATTCAGTCTATTCCTGAGATAAGGCGTACTTGATGGTGAAATATTAGCATTTTTATGTGATTGGATTCAATTTGCTGAAATTTTAAGACTATTTCTGTCTATATTCATAAGGGATATTGGCCTGTATTTTCCCCTTATGGTGCCTTTGTCTGATTTCGGTATCAGAGTAGCACTGGCTGCACAGAATGATTTAGAAAGTGTTCTACCTCTTCAATTATCTGGAAGAATTTGTGTAAAATTGCTTTTTATTTTTTCCTTCAAGTTTGATAGAATTCACCAGTGAAGGCTTCTGACTCAAAGTTTTCTTTGTAGGAAGTCTTAACTATAAATTCTATTTCTTTAATAGATAAGGGACTACTCAAGTTATAGATTTATTTTTGGTTGAGCTTGCTAGTTTGTGTCTTTCAAATGATTCTCTATTTCAATAGATTTGTCTAATTTATTGGCATGAAGTTGTTCATAATATTTTATTACTTTTAATAATTACAGAGTATGTAGTGATATCACTTCATTCTAATATTGGAAATTTTTGCCTCTTTTTTGGTCTTGATCAGTCTGGCTAGAGGTTATTAATCACACTGAACAAGCTTTTGGTTTCATTGATTTTGCCTTATTTTTTGTCTTATATTTCATTGCTCAGATCTTTATTATTTCCTTTATTCTTCTTATGTTGTTTTTAACTTGCTTTTTGGTACTGCTTTTATTCAGATGGAAACTGAAGCAACTGAGAATTTTTTTCTTTGTTAATGTGAGTATTTGGTGTTATAAATTTATCTCAGTGTCGTATTAGCTGTATTCCATAAAGTTTGATGCGTTTTCATTTTCATTCAGTTCAAAACACTTTCTAACTTCCCTTTAGATTTCTTCTATGACACATGGATTATTTAGAAGTAGGGTATTTTGTTCTCATATATGTGGGGATTGCCCACATCTTCCTGGTTACTGATTTCTAATTTAATTCCATGGTGACCTGAGAACATGTGATTGGGGTACTTTTAAACTTACTCAGTTTTTCTTTCAGTACTTTACAAACATTGTGTTCTGGATTGTATTGGTTCTTCTTTGTTCTTTTGAGTATAATATCCTTTTTTCTCTGGATACCTTTAAGATTTTCTTTTTCACTAGTTTTCAGTAAATTGAGTATTATGTGTAATTGTTTATTTTTCTTTTTCCTGAGATTTGCTGATCTTCTTGGATCTGAGGATTTAGAGTTTCCATCAAATTTGGAAAAACGTTAGCAATTACTTCTTCGAATATGCTTTCTAATTCAGTGTTTTTGACCACTTTATGGAACATAACTACCAGGAGTAATGACAGCCTACTGCACTTGGTGTTTGTTTCTACAGCGAAGTCAGGAATTGAGAATTTGATGGATGCCTCAGCATCCTTTTTAACATTATGGAGGGTACCTGTGGAGTGGTGATACTTGGGGTAGTTTAACTCACACTTTCATCTAACCATTCATGTTTGAGGCAGAGATGAGCTTTATTCCTGCTCATCCAGGGGCCCACAGTTGTGTTTTCATGTCAGTCATTTTTTTCCCCTATTCTGACAGGAACTCATGCCCGCCTCTCCACCAAGCACACGGGCTTTGAGGAGAGAGTTTACAACATCCCAATCCGCATCGGTGATGGTGGCCGGCCACCCTTGGAAAGGACTGTCTCTTTGCCAGGTAGATATTTTGCTGCAGGCAACTTGGGATAATGTTGTCTCTCAATATGATAATTTGTGAGGATTCTTATCTTTAATACAGGATTCCTCAATTGTTTGCTTGAAAATTTATCTACCAAATATTATTCTGTTTCTCAGTTACTTTCTGCAAGTGTGTGGAAAATAGGTGTTTCCAGCCAGCGGCTCGCATGCCTGGGATACCCCCAGTGGGCATGGCAGTTGGTATACTCCTTGCCACCTTTTTGGTCATCGGTGAGTATAATTTCTCAGATTCAACGATTTCTGTCAGAAACATGAGCTCACATGAGGGTCTGACTTCATGGGCTGAGCTGGGGCTGCTCAGATGGCAGCCTGGGCAATAACCAAGCATACAGATCACCAGTAAACCTGATTGGGAGTTACTGCTTTGGTACTACCCTCCACCCATCACTGCCTTGCTGGTTAGTTTAAAACCAGCAAGTTTAAACCAGTTCATTTAAAATCACATAGGTGGCTTTAAAGAATAAATTATTGTATCTCACGCTGAGTCACCAAGCTTTCATGCTGAAGGGGAAATAAATGCAGTAGCTGTCCCTCTGCTATGCGTCAGGCACTGTGCCTGGTGGGAGACACGGTGACGGACATAAGCGGATCTTTCACTCACAGAGCTTAGGGCCTAGCCCGCCATTGTTGGAATAGGTAGAAGCTAGGACGGGGAAGCCTGGTGGGCTGCCGTCTATGGGGTCGCACAGAGTCGGACACGACTGAAGCGACTTAGCAGCAGCAGCAGCAGCCTTCCAGTGGAGATGCGGGCGTATCTGAAGGACCTGACATGTTGCAGAACTCCCCCTTTTATGTTTTTGTGACTGTGGACCTTGATTCTTTATTAACTCAGAATAATTCCACTGCATCACAGGCCTCACTCTGCCTTGGCCCCTAGACAGCAGAGTTCCCTGTCTTCTTTTTTGTAAACAGCTCAGTGTCTACTGTAGTCTTTACCCTCTTTTCAACAGGTGTTCTCACCGCAAATTACGTATTAGTAGATACTTCATCAGTTCACATGCACCTGAGCAAAGGAGTTGACACAGTTTCACATCCTTTCTCTTTTAAAGGAAGAGCTGGGGTTATTCTAAGTCTCTTTCATTGTTCTTTTGGCATCTGTGCTTTTCTGCCATCATCCGGTCTACCACTCTGGATTCTGATTCGTAGCTCTAACAGGGATCTCATTTCCTCATACCCTTCTGTTTGTATTCCTCATTATTATGACACAGAAAGGCCTTTGTGGCGTGACCATGGCCCATCCTAATATGTGCATAGTAGTAGTAATGTTAGTCGCTCAGTTGTGTCTAACCCTTTGCGACCTCACGAACCATAACTCGCCAGGCTCCTCTGTTCATGAGCCTCTCCCGGCAAGAATACTGGAGTGAGTTGCCATTCCCTTCTCCAGAGGACCTTCCCAACCAAAGGATCGAACCTGGGCCTCCTGCATTTAGGCAGATTCTTCATTGTCTGAGCTACAAGGAAGCCTAATATGTGCATGGTGACCATCATTTCTCTCTGACAACAGTTTGGTACAAACATTTTATGCTAATTGAGCTGGCTTTTGAGGTTTACTCACTTACCAAACTCCCCCCTACCTCTATGCCTTTTCTTATTCTATTTGTCTTCTCATCCTGAAAGGATTTTGGGGCTTGCATGCCATGGTTTTCTAGCATGACCATTTACTCTCAAAATTTTACCACAAGTTAAAGATTGGATGAGTTTGGTGATCTACAGACAGAAGTAATAGGGTCTTGTAGTTTCATATCCTTACTTTTTTTTCAAAATAGGAGGATTGGGATTATTGCAAGATTCTTAATGGGCCTCTGAGCATCCAGTCTTTTCTGCCATTATTCCTCCTGTGACCCTAATGCCAGGTTAATTTCCTAAAAACAATAGGTCTTTAGTTCACATTTTCCTTTTCCATATAGGTCTCTGGTTTGTAGTACACATTTAGTGCTAAAATGCACAATGTAATTTTGCAGGAGGTCAGAGATGAGGGAAAGCAGAGAGGTTAGGTAGTGTACTCAAGCTGGAGCCATGAGGAAGGTGCAAAAGAAAATGTGATACTTGGTGAAAGTAGGCTTTAGGTAGATGGATGAATCCTAGAAAAGCTCTCTGGTTGTTCTTATTGGCCTATTTCCTCCAGGGAAGAAGGACTGGAATCAACATCTATTGGCTGCGTCCAGACTTCAGGAACTCTGTCGGATGCTCATATGGTCTTCAGGGTAGTGCAGGCATAAAGTCCTATATCCCTTGACAGAGGCCTGGGGAGAGCCATCAGCTTAGATATAACTTGGGACTTGTTACACACTGACAGCAAGAAAAGTGATAAGCGTACTTATCCAAGAAAACCCATGCTTAGAAGCCCTTAATCACCATGACAATGAAGCTCTGTTGACCCACTCACAAAATGAAATTTATGAGTCATTTTTTCCTACCAGGGTGCTACTTTATAAATGAATGTGACAGTACATTGTAAGATTTCATCTATTTGACTCTGATTTTTCTCTTTTAGGCATAATTTTAGCAGTGATGTTTTTCCGGATGAAGAGGGATAAAGGCCAACATAATGCTGAAAGTGCTCAGGCATCTGAAACCAAGCCTCTGAGAAACTGAATGTGAAAAAGAATGTTTGAGTTTATGTACCAAGTGCTATTTCAGTAACATAACCATTTAGTCCCGTATTTTTACTTTTCATCCAACATATGCACTGGAAGTTTTACAGATAAACTCTCTTGTCTTTCAATATTTTATTACTTTTAGATATTTCATGTGCTATAGACATTAGAGATATTTTCCCATTTCTCATGACACTTTTCTACTCTGCAAAAGTTGTAGCTATTTTTGCAAACACAAAAATGTGTATTTTTCCCTCTTAGGGAATGAGGGGCTGATGAAATAGTCTGTTTATTTTTGCTTCCTCAAGAGGTTTTATCAGTCACCCATCACAGAGCTTTCTGGATTCCATTTATGCTTTTTTCTAATTCCATCCCATGTCTCCTTCCACCATATCTCCTTTGGTATTTCACTAATTTTAAAACATTTGTTGGAGAAAAGAACAAAGCAGAGTCTCAGGAAGGAAAAATAAAAGGGCAGACCTGTCCCTCAGTTTGAACAGAAACTCTTGATCGTTTGAAGAGGCCTGCTTCACAGACCCTGGTTGCAAACACCGGCCACTCACCATGTTTACTCACCACCTCCCATGCTCGTGTGCTGTGCCCACTTCCTTTGTGTGTATATTAATAAAGTTTTGGTTATTATATATTTAATGGTGAAGGAAAATAAGGAAGCATGAAAGATGTAGTGACAACAATCAAGAATAAACATTGGCTGTGGCTTTGTTTGTTTCTTGGATTTCTTTGGTTCTGCTTCCTGATTCTTTGCATTTCTTGAGGGAAGGACTAGCTAGCAGTGGTTAACTATCGTTAGTCAAAATTACCTCTCACGTAGAATCAACCCATAAAGAGGGGTCCGCAATGAAATAAACATTCACTGTGCTTATGATCATGGATTGGGATGTTCAAGGCAGATACATGAGAAATTTTAAATTTTTAAATAAGAAAACCTTAGATTTGGAAGCACTTCTAGGACCTGGGGCTGTTGTCTGGCTCCCGATTTGAGTCTTGAAAGCGTTCAACATTACACAGCCTCTCAGAATTTTCAAGAATTTTGGGGAAAAGAACTTGTATCTGAAAAGGCACTCCTACACTGATGGCTAAAGCAGGCCATGGAGTTCTGTTTTTCATAAATAACCCTCTTTGTGGGCTTTTATTATATATTTTTGAAAGCAAAAAAGTAAGACAAAAGAAATTATGTAAACTCTAAGACCTCAATATTACTTTCTTGCATAATGTTATCCTGTGCCCCAACATAATACTGAGCTTTTGTACCTGTTTTTTTTTTTTTTTTTTTTTCACACAAGACTCATTGGAAGTCTCATGATGGGCGAGGTTCTCTCTTGTCTCACCAAATGCTGAAAGACCAAACAAAAGAAAACAAAAATCTAGGAGCGCCAAAAGCAAATTTACTGCACAGATTTTACCCCAGCCTACAGAATGGTCTAACTCCTCAGCAACTTCTCTAGGAAGTTTTCTTGTGTGTTTTGGACCAAGGGTGACTGTGATTTAGGTCACTTAAAATTGCATCCTTGTTGTTGTTCAGTCGCTCAGTTGTGTCTGACTCTTTGCGACCCCATGGACTGCAGAACGCCAGGTCACTTTATCATTCCTGAAAGACAGGCAGTTCCGTGGCAGGTCTGCTCAGGCACCCCTCCTGCCTCAGTTCAGGGTTGTCCTCTCTGGACCAATTTGTATCACCTAATAGTAGACTGATCACACATAACCATCTAAAATCTAAAATCACTGCTTTTTCTCATCTAAAACCACTGATTAATATTCATGCTTTTTCCCCTTGGTGGGCCCTCCGTCTGAACCTTCTACTCCTTTCATGACCAGATCCTACCCATTCTTAGAGTCTTCAAGACCAATTTAAATACTGGTCCCTTTGGGAAGCCTTCTGTGAGGAAACTACAGAGACCCGGCCACCATCTCATCTAAACCTCTACACTGTGGTGAGGAAAATGCCAGGATCTATTCCCTCTGCTGGTGAGAGTGGTTGCATTTCCACTGGAAGACATCTTCCCCTCCCCGTTCCCCAGCTTTTCCACACCCCGTCTGTATAGTTTAGAGTCAACTTCCTGTTTTTCCCCATGTCCCTAGACTCACTTCTAGAATTTTGTTCAAACTCTCAGAAAACAGCTCTCTTTAAGTACAATTTGCAAAACTAGGCAAAAATAAGCTTAGAGCATTCTAGTCACCATAAGAGGTAAGCCTGTCTCAGAGCAAGGACCACAGAGAGTTCAGAGGAGACTTTGAAAATGCTGAGTGCCTGCTCCAGCTCTGTCTGGGGGCAACCTTGCTCTGGACTTTCTTATCCTGTGAGACGGTATGTTCCTGTTTTACTTAAAGCTCAGTGGAGTTCTGCCCTGGCAACTAGAAGAGTGGATGTTTGTACCTTACTTGTGGACCTTCTGTTCCACAACTGGAGCGCATTTGACCTCCCCAACTAGTCTGGGGTTTCTCTGAATCCTTTCAGCATCTCTCTGACAAGTGTTGGCTCATAGCGGCTCCTCCATAAGTTTTTAAAGAATGAATACATGAAACAGCTGATTCATTTAGCCCATTTATACCATTGTCATTTAAGAGGCAACCGTTAGACAAAATCGAAACTAATCCATCTGTGTTTAGTTACAGTATCCTCAGCGATACCTTAAACTCCCACTTCACCATGCTCTGATGAGCCGTTCCAACATCCTCACAGCTGAAAGCAGTGGTGAGTGAGGCCTGTGAGTGACAAAGCCTGCAGGAATTTCTGGATGATTGAGAAGTAGCTGTGAGAGTGAGAGGGTCTCAGGAGCGGGGTGGGAGGTGCTCCTGGGAGAAGCTATAAGGAAAGTCTTGGGGGTTTCTGCTGCTGCTGCTAAGTCGCTTCAGTCATGTCCGACTCTATGCGACCCCATAGACGGCAGCCCACCAGGCTCCCCCGTCCCTGGGATTCTCTAGGCAAGAACACTGGAGTGGGTTGCCATTTCCTTCTCCAATGCATGAAAGTGAAAAGTGAAAGTGAAGTCGCTCAGTCGTGTCTGACTCTTCGCGACCCCATGGACTATAGACTACCAGGCTCCTCCATCCATGGGATTTTCCAGACGGGTTTCTGGACAGCAGTAAATGAAGAGGAGAGATATCGGGTTGTGGAGGGGGTGGGGAGCATGGTCTAAATACTCACAGGCAGGAAGCTAAGGTTACCTCTGAAGTATCCAGGGCAAGAAGGAGAGAATTTGTTTCCAAGGTTCTGTATAATGCTATATGCATCATGGGAACTTGTTAAACTTGGAAACTTAAGAGTTACCTGAAAAGAAACAATGTCTTAAATTTTTATTTTTAAAACTCATTTTAAACTATTTTAAAAGGTACAGTTCAGGGGCATTAAGTACATTCACATTATTGGACAACCATCACCATCATCCATCTCTAGAACTTTTTCTTAAATGTGTAGAGTTTCTAAATGAAACTCTGCACATTAAACATGAACTCCTCATCCCTTCCTACCCCTAGTCCCTGGCAACCACTGTTCTAACTTTCTGAATCAGGTATCATACAATATTTGTTCATAATATCAATGTTTTAAAACACATTTTAAAATAGTAAGAGAAAAAAATAGCATTCAAACCTAGAAGTTATCTTATGAGGAGAGTGTCTCAAAGCTAATACTATTTTTGATTTTGCTGCATTCAAATGTGCCACACATTATACACTTAGATGTACATTTTACATACCTATGAAAATATCCATACAATGCATATACAATGCACGTGGGTTCTCCAAACACACATGCTCTCATTCTCCTAAATTTCTTCTCACCGAAGCCTGTCTCCTTCTGGCTGAATCCCGAGAATGTGGGCGGCTGTTGGATGGCCAGCTCTCTACCACAAGGGTGCTCAGTGGACACATGTTAGAATCACCTGGCGGAGTTTTTCAAAAATACTCATTCCAGAACCCCATCCCCAAATGAGTCAGCATGTCTGGGCAGGGTGTTTTAATGTTAATATTCTGAAAAAAACCATATATATATATATATATATCCCCACGTGAATCTAACGTGCAACCATGGCTGAGATCCCTTATTCCAGACAATCCTCAGAGGGGTTAGCACCAGGCTGGTGTGGAATATGATCCTTTGTGGGGTCTGAATCAGCAAATTTCTTCAGAACATCAGCTTCCCAAGCCTCTCAACTTTCTGGGCACCTTTAACCCGGGCCTGCTTCCATCTTTTCCCAGGTGGAAACACGGACCATGACCTAGAGCTCAGGGAAGGTGGGGGGTTGCTGTCAAGAGAGCCATTCCTCGGCCCTCAAAGATCCTTCCACTGAGAGCAGCCTGGTGGGTACAGTCCCAGGTCACTCTGTCAGCATGTCGGAGCCTGTGAACTCCAACGACGAAGCTGAGAAGAAAGACATGGCTTCTGCCTGTGGAAGAGCAGAACTTTTGTAGACTAGAGCAAAAATTACTCCGAAAACACACATTTCTGTAAAGTGATCTTCTTGTGCTTGGAGACCTGGTTATTTAAAGGGACATTCCTGACAGTCTTCCCTGTAGCTCACATGGTAAAGAATCTCCCTGCAATGCAGAAGACTGGGTTTGATCCCTGGGTCAGGAAGATCCCCTGGAGAAGGAAATGGCAGTCCACTCCACTATTCTTGCCTGGAGAATCCCATGGACAGAGGAGCCTGGCAGGCTACAGTCCACGGGATTGCAAAGAGTCAGACACGACTGAGCGACTGATACTACTACTTCCTGACAGTGTCAAAGACAAAGAATATTTCTCATAACACAATTACTTCCTATTTTATTGCTTTTCCACTTGTACCTCGAGCATGGTATGGGCCCCATTCGACATGTCAAAAGGACTGTATGCCACCTGTTGTCATGTGTCAGCCATCTGGGCCCTTTGGACAAGGAGGGCGGCATCCTGACATGGTAGATAATTCTAAAGGGGAAGGGACTGTTCTGGAACCCAGGGGTAATAATGTCCACGGCTAGGGCACAAGTCACACTTGGGGCCTCCACAAGTTATTTAATAATGTCTCCAACAGCCCATGGTGTTTTGGAACAGAAATCAAAGCCTCCCCCCCTCCATCCCCGCCCCACCTTTTTACACATGATCCTCATCCTGGGAGTGCGCGGTGGGACAGGAAGAAGACTGAAGCCGGGCTATGGAAACAAGGGTTCCTGTGATGGGGAGAGAGTTTTCATTCTTTCCATTGCAACAGCTGGGCTGAGGGGTAAGTCCTGGAGTTGGAAAGCTACACTGGAAGGGGAGGAGGGCAGGCACCAGGGAGGTGGGAATAAAAATAGCACCTGTGTGAGCGCAGCCTTTTAGTTACTTGGATTAAGCACAGGACTGGGAGGAAACAGAACATATTTTTAGTAACTGAAGTTAAAGTGAGACTTTCTGGCTCTTGGCGGAGAGAAGATCCCAGAGGTGGAATTTCCGGGGGTCTGCTGAGGCCTTGGTTGGTGGCAGACACAGAGAACCAGGGAAAGGTCCCCTGAGGGGCAGGAGGGGAGAGGCCCCGGGGGGCTCCCTGTCGAGTGTGGACCTCTGTGGGGGGATCTCAGAGCGCCTTCCTAGGGCCTCTGAAGGGGAAGCCTCCCCTGGAGAGAGCAGGCCGCGCGGCTCGGCGCTGGATCACTGCCTGGCGTCCCGGTCCGGCTGAGCCGGAAGTTGGTCCTGGGGTAAGGCCTCCTTGGGGTGTGAGTTCTTCCCCAGTTGCTCTACGTCCTCCCAGCTCAGTGTCAGTGACCCTTCCTTGGAAGGGCCCGTGTGTTCTCCAGGAAGGCCCTTCAGGAAGTGGAGGCTGAGAAAGAAACAGGCAAGGAGAAGTTCTGTGAGAGACAAGGCCTGTGAGGGATGGAAGAAAGGAGAGTAAGGGGAGCCCGGGCCCTGAGGGAAGGGTGCTAGGTGTTGAAGGAGCCAAGGAGGGCGGGAGGACCTTTAGGAGGAGCCTCAGGCCCCCCGTGCAGCTCTGAGGGCCCGGGGCCAAGCCCATGCTGAGCTCAAAGTAAAGACTGTTGGAGAAGCCCACTTTGGGCAGAAGCCTCGGATCTCAGAACCCCTGCTCAGCCAGGCTGCTGACTGGGGATGTGATCCTGAAGGTGGAGGTGGTGATCCTCCAACTCCTGCAATGAGGGGCTTCTTGAGGGAGCATCTGAGCCTACCCTGACCCCCCACCTTCCAATGGCCGTCATAGTTAGGTTGCAACCTAACTGGAGTGGGTTGCCATTTCCTTCTCCTGGGGATCTTCCCAACCCAGGGATCAAACCCGGGTCTCCTGAATTGCAGGCAGATGCTTTATCATTTGAGCCACCAGAGAAGAAGGCAAAGAGCACTGCAAATCAACTTTGCCTTTCATCCTTTTGCTTATCCGTAGGTCAGATATTTGTTGAGCCTCCACCATGGCTAGCAGTAATAAAGAATCCTCCTGCCCATGTAGGAGACTCAGGTTCAATCTTTGAGTCAGAAAGATCCCCTGGAGCAATGAAATGGAATGAAATCCACTCCAGTATTCTTGCCTGGAAAATCCCATGGACGGAGGAGCACGGGGGCTACAGTCCATGGGGTCACAAAGAGTCTGGCATGACTTCGAGACTAAAAAAATCTACAACCATATCATGGGCCGATATTGAGCTAGTCACTAGGAACACAAATCACATTAGTTAGTAATTTTTACAGCTTTTATCATGTGCCCCGTACTATTCTAAATGCCTTACAAAATATTGTCATTGAGTCCTTACAACAACAGTATGAGGGAGATACAATTATTATGTCCATTGTACAGATCAGAAGTTGTGATAGAGAAAGGTGAAGTATGTAACTTGCTCAAGGTTGCATACCAGGAAACAACCCCAGAAGTCTTAACTCTGAAGTCCATGCCCCAAACTACCATATATCGTCTAATCTAAGGAACCAGCTCTTGTGAGATGCATTGTTATTTCAAGTGACACTAAGAAAGAAAGAAAATGAAGTCGCTCAGTCGTGGCCGACTCTTTGAGACCCCATGGACTGTAGCCTACCAGGGTCCTCTGTCCATGGGATTTTCCAGGCAGGAATACTGGAGTGGGTTGCCATTTCCTTCTCCAGGGGATCTTCCCAACCCAGGGATCAAACCCGGGTCTCCTGAATTGCAGGCAGATGCTTTATCATTTGAGCCACCAGAGAAGAAGGCAAAGAGCACCGCAAATCAACTTTGCCATGCCATTATTAGTAAGATGCATCCTCAACTGCGGAGAGGTGAAAATATGAAAAAGAAAGCGAGTCTTGAATTGGTGGTTGTTACAAAGAGGCACGTCTCTGTTCAAGGCACAATCGCACAAGGGAGACGACTTCAATGATCGTCGTGCTGTGAGCTCAGCGTCGTCACACCAAGGTGGAGCACACACGGACTGCTTCAGTGGCAGAAAGGGGTGACCGTCACTTCTGTCTGAGGGTCTGGGAACCCATCGCAGAAGTGGCACCCAGCTCTGCCTTAGGGTTTCTCCAAGTAGAGAAGGGAAGGATAGAACTGGGGAACCTGGAGTATTTTAAGGGCCATGGTTGCTAATACGAATGCTAATGTTAATTAGCAGTAGCTAACAATAGCTAATCGTTCAGTCTTCACCACATGTCAGGCACCGTGTTTAGGGCTTTCCATGCATAGTCCCATTTAATCTTCACAGAAACCCTTTGAGAAAGCACCCTTACGAGGAAGAATCCCGAGGCTCAGGAGGTGAACAGATTCATCTCGTACAGCACAACTAATTGGTAATGTACCAGGATAAGGGTCTCTGGCAGCCCAGCTCCCAACTCTCACATTTTAACTATACTGCAGAGCCACCTCTAGGAAGCAGGTTAGTCTTATAACAATGTACTGTACAACTGAAATTTGCTAAGAGAGTAGAATTTCAGTGTTCTCTCTCACACACAAAAGGTAAATATGAGGTGATGGCTGTGTTGATTTAATTAGTTCGATGGGAGGAATTCTTTCATAACACATACGTATATCAACTCATCACACTGTACACTTTTAAGTCTCTTGCTATGTTATTTGTCCATTGTTATCTCTCTCAATAAAATGGAAAAAAAAAAAAGAAGAAGAGAATTGGTGATGAGACCTGCTCACCAAGATCACTCTCATCCACTGAGCTCTCCATTTCCTGGGAAAAGCATGTGTGAGGGCTAAGCATTGTCCAACCCAAGGGTTGAAGAGAGACCTTTGACAGACCGAAGACCTGTCTCTGAAGTTGGGCAGAGCATGAGCGATGGGCAGGAGGTTCTGAAAGTGTTGGTGCAAGATTGGGGCCACTCAGTCATTTCAACGAGCAAGTCTTTGCTGAAAGCTCATCTCAGGCAAAGATCTGTGCTGGACACCCAGAGGACTTTTGAATGAAGTCATGGACTGAGCGTCAAATGTTGCATGAATGAAATATAACATTGAATTCCTTTGCAGGCCTCTCTTATCCAACCCCTACCCGCTCTGACCTCATCTCCTGCCTCCTCCCTCTTACTCACAATACGTTAGTCACACTGACCATCTGGCACTTCCTTGAGGGGGCAGATTCCTTCCCCTTCTGTTCCTTTACATGTGCCTCTGCCTCAAAGATTCTCCTACCTCTAACCCCCTTTTTTGTGTCCGCCCTTTTCTCTTGCTTTAGGTCTCAGTGTAAAGTTGGTCTCCTCCAAGCTGTCCTGCCTGTTACTATCCACTGTTAATTTTCTTCCTGGCACTTTCATAGTGTATATTATGTCCTTTACTAGGTTTGCTTCTTTAGGGGCAGAAACCTTGTTCACTGTTGTGTCCCATCATTGAGCATGGTGCTGGCATGTAGGAGAGGCTCTGTATTCGAATAAGTGAATAGCTTAACTTGGAATCTAATTATGGAGCCAAGATGGACATCGATGGCAGCAAAGAGTTAGCTGCTGAACTTTCAATAAATGGAGAGATCGATGTGGGCAGAAAATGTCAAGGAGGTACAAGCATTGAACAGGGTGGGCAGAATCTAAAGACTTAGGGATAGCCCTGGAGAAGAACCAGCTAGGAGAGAAAATCCAGTCTGTGGGAGAACACAAAAATAGTTTTCCCTTCCCTACAGGTTTGAAGCACCTTCAGTTTCAGTACCTGCAATCTGTCTAGCTTTACTTACCTCATGAGCTCTCCTCCTACTTACTGGAACACGAGCAAAGGCCACAGTGGCCAGCTGTCCAGGCTTGTTTCTCCAGAGTGCTCTGGTGGACTCCCTTGGGGGGCTACACTCAACTGAGATTGAACTCGCCTATGGCTTCTCAGCCCAGGAATGAGGATGTTTGGGGGGAGCCAGCATGGCTGCTGCCTTCCCCATGAAGAGTGATCCCCAAAGTCCATGGCTCAGAAGGTGAAGAATCAGCCTGCAAGGCAGGAGACCTGGGTTCAGTCCCTGGGTGGGGAAGATCCCCTGGAGAAGGAAATGGCTACCCACTCCAGTATTCTTGCCTGGGAAATTCCATGGACAGAGGAACCTGGTGGGCTACAATCCATGGAATCGCAAGAGTCGGACACGACTGAGTGACTAACACACAAAGTGCAGAGAGGACCTCAAATGGTCATATTTTAGAATTCCTTCAAGGAATATAGACGCAGAGATGAAGGCAATGGCACCCCACTCCAGTACTCTTGCCTGGCAAATCCCATGGACGGAAGAGCCTGGTAGGCTGCGGTCCATGGGGTCGTGAAGAGTCAGACACAACTGAGCGACTTCCCTTTCACTTTTCACTTTCATGCACTGGAGAAGGAAATGGCAACCCACTCCAGTGTTCTTGCCTGGAGGATCCCAGGGACGGGGGAGCCTGGTGGGCTGCCGTCTATGGGGTCACACAGAGTCAGACACGACTGAAGCGACTTAGCAGCAGTAGCAGCAGTGTCTTCAGTCAGCTATTCTTGCCCACCCCACCACTGAGGTCTAATAGGGCACATTATTTCATTCTCTTGCTTAAGAGTTGTACTTGCACAACTTTGAATTTCATGAATTTCCACACTGTACATTTTGAAGGTTAAGACTTGTTAGCATTTTACCCATGTTCTGTCTTATTCATCTTACGTGTCTTGAAGGTGGTCTGTAGAGCATCAAGTCTTACTTTAATTGTTTATTCATGTGTTCACTTCCCCTCACCCCACCCCTATCCAGCACACACTGTGCAACTTGAGGGCAGGAGACCAGGTCTTATCATTGTAACTCTGCTGCCAGCAAAGAATCTTTAATAAAACAGTTTCTTGGTAAGTGTGGAATTAAACTGAAGCATTCTAAGACCTTCCAGAAGCTCAGTTCTCTTTTTTAGCAAAGTTGCCTCAATTAACCTGAGCCCGAGTTGTTTGCCCGTTAACTGTATAAACCAAAATCTGTGTCCTCCTTGTCAAAGACGATTAAAGGGCAGAAATCTCATTTTAGCTTTAACTGGTCTGTGACTTAATTTGGCAAGCCTCGTCTTACCCACGATTAGACATTACTGAACAAGAATACAGAAAAATGAAATGAAAGTTAAAAATAACTTTCTGCTATAGTGAAATAACAGTTTAAAACTCTAAGCAAAACTCTTTGCCACAAACCTCAACCCAAGAATCCAGCTATTTCAGAATTTGTAGGGATTTAATTGCCACATTTCTGCCAAGGACAATACCATGCAATGGAGCTAGGAATGAAGTCATTTGGGCATGTGTTTTCTGGAACTGTGCCCCAAATAGTTTTCTTCTTGACATATGCCCAGCTCTTTAATACAGCTTAGCATATTAGTATTAGTAATGCTCATAGTTTCTTTATAAAATCATGTTTAAAATATAAAGGGAGCAGGGAAAGATGCTCAGAGTAAGGGAAAGGAAAGAAAAATAAGGAGGAGAGCATTTGTTGAGGATGAGTGAACACTCAACAAGAGTGCATCATGAAAACTGTTCTGTCAATGAGAACCTTATCCAAAGAGTCAGCCCAGTGATTGACATGACATTTGCCCCCTGAATTAGGACACTCTGAATTTAGCTAAGGACTATCTTCTTTAGATTCATGCATGATTCACTTAATCCACAAAGGACTATTACTTTTTTTTATTCCTAAGAAGCAGGCAGAAGCAGTGATGACAACCCTCCACCTTTGCTCACGCAGTTTCCTTTCTGTCAATTGTTTCACTCCACTCCTGTCAAGGCTTCAGAAGGAATGTTCAAGGGCTCTTCCACCAAAAGGCTATTAAGTAAATGTTTACAGTAATCTTTGCCCACCTTGGACTGTTCCTATCTCTGATATTTCACCACGATCAGAGCCTAAGATCATTTGGCAAATATTTTAAGGAAATAAAAGGTATGAAAATCCCTATTGAGGTCAGAACTATGGAATTACAGAGAGACTTGGTAGACTCCCCAACAGCTGAGAACAGTCAGCTAGAGAGTGATGCAGAAATTCATAAACTGTATTAAAACTTTTGGTGCCCTGGAAAAAGCTCTGAAATGTTCCAATCATTAAATTACTCAACTGAAATCACTTTCAGCTGAGCAAATGCAGAACAAACCCAAGCTTTTAAACTACATCATATGTTCCAAAAGTAAAATGGAAAGCAATAAAGCAGAGTGGTCTGTTCTTACTCCCACCTGCTTATGCAGGTGATTTCAGATTTAATACAAAGACATCTCCAGTATGTCTGCCCTCAGAACCAAATATGTGAAAATAATAAGCTTGGACCACTGACTCAAAGGAGTGGTTCTGCCAATTAGAGTGGTTGATGTCAGGACACTTAATACGTGGTAGATTTCAGTAATGTTCATTTCAGTGATACACAAACACATGGATAAATAATATCTGTGGTGAGAATAAGGTGAAAACTCTTGGCAGAGTAAGTAGCCCCATGAAAGAATAAAAACAGAGGCCAAAAAATAAGACAAAAACTTGCAGACTAAAGTGCTGAAAAAAATCAGAGAAGAAAATCATAAAAAAGAGTAAGTGGTTGACAAGCTCAACTGTAGTGAGGGGCGTTGGACTGATCAGTGTCAAGCAAATTTAATAACAACCTCGTGATCTGGAAGATGATAGTTGCAATTTGCACACAAGATCAATTAAGTGTACGTTGCCTCCAACTCCCTGTGCATTCCCTGGTATCATCCCCTTACCAGGAGTGTGGTGGGATTTAGTGACACAGTACTAGTGAGTAGAATCTGGAAGAAGTGATGGGTGTCACTTCTGATATTAGGTAAGAGAAAGACTGTGGTTTCTCTCTTGGGCTGCCCTCTCATTCTCACTCTCTGATTTGCTTTCTCTGGGGAAGCCAGCTGCCACCCTGGAGCTGTCCTAAGGAGACAGTCATGTGACAAAAACCCTGCTGTTTCTGGGTGATAGCCAGGGTGAGCCCAAGGCCTGCCAGCAGCCATGGGCATCCAAGCACATTCCTGCAGTCATTTACTGTGTTAGGAATATGTATTAATAGACATGGATTGCTTTCATTTATCTCAAGAAGTACGACTGTGCTATTAATATTACTGAAAATCACATTGTAGCCATTCCCTAACCTAACAGCAAAGAGTGATGGCCCTGTGGGCTTAAGGATAAAGGTGGAAATATCCTTCCTCAATGACTGAGCAAAGAAGATAGAAGTCCTCTCACATTCAATTTACTCTTTAGTCTCCTAATTCATGGTTTCACTTACCATTTCAAGGTCTGTTTAGAAAATTCCAATCTGTTTTGACTAGATAGACAAAAATAGATGACTAAGAGCCAAAACAAAATATTTCAGAAACTATGATCTTTTAAAATGGGATTTGTTTTTAAGTCATTTTCTCTTTTGAAAAAAGATAACAGGAAGGAAAACAGTTTAACAGGACTGATTAACACAGCCATTTGGATGTGGTTATTTTGATTTAGGAAGTGTTTTGGTGTAACTATTTTGATCCCAGTATTCCAAAGAAAATGAAAAATGCTGTTTATTTTTTAAAATTTCCAAGTGATATGCCCAGTAAATTAGTGGATCTTTCTGTCCTGACCCTCCCTCACCCTGGGTCACTCTGATCTTAATTTCCAGGTAGTAGTTGATGATGAGATGAAACTTAGGGGTTGGGTAAGGATGACAATTTCAGAGTACTGCAGAATGATATTTAAAATGTAAAATTTTAGTGGCACAATTTTGGGGGGATATTCAAATAATCTGATTATCAATATGGCCATTGCAAATTGTCAAGTACTTGGGGGTATATTATTTTTGCTAATATCTCTTTGCTTATGTGATCTTACTCAAAATGTGTAATATCCACTAATATAACTTATGTGTTTTCCAGATTTAAATGTAGATGGATAGCAGTTACATGAAATGCTCTCTGGAATGCACTGTAATGTAATGGTTAAGAATACAAGATAATGTACTCTATAATATGGTATATAATACTATACACTATATTAATACTCTATAATAAATAAGAAAAGGAGGTCAAGGCTGTATATTGTCACCCTGCTTATTTAACTTATATGCAGAGTACATCATGAGAAATGCTGGGCTGGAGGAAGCACAAGCTGGAAACAAGATTGCTGGGAGAAATATCAATAACCTCAGATATGCAGATGACACCACCCTTAAGGCAGAAAGTGACGAGGAACTCAAAAGCCTCTTGATGAAAGTGAAAGAGGAGAGTGAAAAAGTTGGCTTAAAGCTCAACATTCAGAAAACGAAGATCATGGCATCTGGTCCCATCACTTCATGGGAGACAGGTGGATAAAAAATGGAAGCAGTGACAGACTTTATTTTGGGGGGCTCCAAAATCACTGCAGATGGTGACTGCAGCCATGAAATTAAAAGACGCTTACTCCTTGGAAGGAAAGTTATGACCAACCTAGATAGCATGTTGAAAAGCAGAGACATTACTTTGCCAACAAAGGTCCATCTAGTCAAGGCTATGGTTTTTCCTGTGGTCATGTATGGATGTGAGAGTTGGACTGTGATGAAGGCTGAGTGCTGAAGAATTGATGCTTTTGAACTGTGGTGTTGGAGAAGACTCTTGAGAGTCCCTTGGACTGCAAGGAGATCCAACCAGTCAATCCTAAAGGAAATCAACCCTGAATATTCATTGGAAGGACTGATGCTGAAGCTGAAACTCCAATACTTTGGCCACCTGATGCGAAGAGCTGACTCATTTGAAAAGACCCTGGTGCTGGGAGGGATTGGGAGCAGGTAGAGAAGGGGACGACAGAGGATGAGATGGCTGGATGGCATCACTGACTCAATGGACAGGAGTTTGAGTGAACTCTGGGAGTTGGTGATGGAGAGGGAGGCCTGGCGTGCTGAGATTCATGGGGTTGCAAAGAATTGGACACAACTTAGCGACTGAACTGAACTGAATATAATATTAGTGTAAGCCACTCTGTAATATAGTGGTTAAGAATACAAGATAATATAATCTTATGTATTGTTATCAGAAATGCATATGTTTAAGTTGAATCTGGGAAGGCAATTCCATTGATAATATCAAAAGCTGATAAAATACAAATGAGAAGTATTAAGATGTCCCTGGTGGTCCAGTGGTTAAGAGTCCAGCTTCCACTGTGGGCAGCATGGTTTTGTTCCCTGGTTGGGGAGCTAAGATCCTACAGGCTCACATGCCATGTGATGAGGCCAAAAAAAAAAAAAAAAGAATTATGTAAAGTTGTTAATATTAGGAATTCCCAAACATGGCTGCATATCAAGAACCATCTAGAAAGATTTCACCTTCCTGTGAAGATTAAGGAGAAAAATTTCACTCTTTTTGTGAAGAGTAAGGAGGTTTGGATTTAATTTCAGACCATAAACAACTAGAAAATAGGGTAAAATAGACGAAACAGTTGTTTTCATACATTGGACAACAGGCAGCACATTGATTCTTGAGAGAAGGAAAAGAGATAAGATGAGCCCTGTGAATCCTGTGAAGCCCCCAACCTTCTGCCCACAGGCAATTTATGGATCAGTGATATGGCAGGAGGGAATCCAGAGACTTGCTGAGTTGGAGAGATAGAGACAAAGTTTGGGGGAGACTGAAGTGGCTGAACTTGTGGGACAGAGTTCCAGAAAGGAGGGAGTAACACAGAAAAAGAACTTACTTGTGTAGGGATTCCTTTGCATCTTTGCTGAGTATTATGCTGTATAAAGTGTGAAATTCCACAAGCCTGGGTACAGAATGACCAGAGTTATAAACTGAATAATTCCCAAAGCTCACACAGGGAGGGAAAAGTGTGAAATCTGGTTATTCAGTCTGATGATCCTTTACATCATCTACAACATTCAGTAGAGGGCCCAGAAGAATCACATCATAGTAATAGGACTCTATTATTTTGGAATGAATAATACTCTAGACTACCCTAGCTTCCCTGGTGGCTCACCAGTAAAGAATCTGCCTGCAATGCACAAGATGCGATAGACATGGGTTTGATCCATGGGTCAGCAAGATCCTCTGGAGAAGGAAATGGCAACCCACTCCAGTATTCTTGCCTGGAAAATCCCATAAACAGAGGAGCCTGGAGGGCTACAGTCCATCTAAGGGGTCACAAAGAGTCGGACACAGCAGAGTACACACACACACACACAGTTATATTAGAAAAGATGGCCAAAATTAATGATCTAAAATCTCACCTTAAGCAACAAGATGAAGAAGAGTAAGTTAGTCCCAAAGTAAACAGAAAAAAGAAATAATAAAAAGCCAAAAACAATACATTAAAAAATGGGGGGGGGGGAAAGGAGCTAAAATCAGTAAAAGCTGATTCTTTGCAAAGATCATTGAAACTGATGAACATTTAGCTAAACTGTTCAAAAAGAGACACACCCCCCCCCCCCAAGAGACACAGAGAGAAGACACACATTACCAATATCAGAAATGAAAGAAGGAATATCACTATAGATCTTACGGACATTAAAATGAGGTTATGGACAACTTTATACCAACAAACTAAAAAATTTAGACAAAATGGACAAATTCTTGAAAGACTCAAATTGTCAAAACTGTCTCAGGAATGGATATCTGATTCTTATGGAGTCAACCTACCACTGATTCACTGAATATTATTGAAAATCATTGGTTTTGATCAGATTTTATTTAAATACATCAGTGGACCAAAATGATGGAAGATTTGAGCAGGAGTGTTTGTTGTTTTAGTCACTAGGTTGTGTCCTACTTTTTGCGAGTAGGACTGTCGCTTACCAGGCTCCTCTGTCCATGGGATTTTCCAGGCAGTAATACTGAATTGAGTTGCCATTTCCTTCTCCAGGGGATCTTCCTGACCCAGGGATTGAACCCATGTTTCCTGAGTCTCCTGCATTGGCAGACAGATTCTTTACCTCTGAGCCAACAGGGAAAGCCAGGATTAGGGTGTCCAAATAAAGCCCAAACCATTAAACAATAAAATATGCAACTGCAATTGAAGGCTGCACCACCAAACACAGCTCCAAATAGTTTTCATCGAATTGCGGAACGATTTGAGTCAATTGTCTAGGAGTTTTACAAACTTAGCCTTCAAGATTTAGATGTGAAGACACTGGGTTGGCTTACTTGACAGCCATTCCCAATCCCCTTCTCTCTTGCTTATTTTCTAAGCCTTCTTTGCAGCTAGATAAAGGTGGCCAAATGCACCAACCTGGCAAGAATTACAAGCAGATATCTGCTAAAGAGTGGGGGAAGCACCTTGATAAAAGGTGAAAAAGTTCAGCAGCTCTCTTGCAAATGAGCAAACGGCAGGGACAGTAGTCCTAACATCTTTTAGCTGTTGAATTGGCAATGGAAGTAATGGGCTTCTTATGGATTTTTTATTATTGGTATGTAAGGAAAAAAATCCCTATTTCTTTGAACAGTTGATATTGAGCTTTCATTTACTTGCAACTGAGCAGTCTTAACAGAAGACTTGCTGTTACTATTTAGTTGCTGAGTTGTGTCCGACTCTTTCCCGACTTGATAGATTGTAGCTCACCAGGCTCCTCTGACCATGGAGTTCTCCAGGCAAGACTACTGGAGTGAATTGCCATTTCCTTCTCCAGGGGATCTTGCTGACCCATGGATCAAACCCATGTCTATCACATCGCTTGCATTGACAGGTGGATTCCTTACTGCTGAGCCACCAGGGAAGCCCAAGAGAAGACTAGGGCACATTTATATACCCCCATAACCGAGGAAACAACGAAGATAGAAAGGGAGCTGTCATTCAACTCTTCCCTTGATTGGCTGTAAAATCTTAGAACCATTCCTTAGCATCAGTGAGCCTGAGTTTTGACACCAGTAGATTAACAGCAACACTAATAGCTATGTAGTAAAAACAGTGCTGAGAGAAGAAATAAACAAGAGGCTTCAGTATCCCTTTTGGCCACTGGAAAGACACTATGCCAGTACAGGAAGTTCCTACACATCAGAACGGCTAAATCAAGACTGAGATTCTCCATGTGGCATAATGAAACATCATTAAGCATCAGTTTTAGCATGAATATGAAGAGTCTGGAGGTTTTTTTAGAGGTACATATGCTAAGAAGGCGTCAGCTCCTAAGAGGATCAGGAAAAGTAAATGAAGTGCATTCAGTGTTTCCACAACAGAAGCCTGTGACAATATTTCATATGAAGGAGTCTTTGCCTCTATGATTCACTGCAAATCCCATGACCCATGTTTCTTTTTACATGAAAAACCACCAAAGTTCCCCCCAGAATAACTCCCTGTTTAGCAGATATTTGTGGTCAAGGTTCAGAGAAGATTTTTTTCCCCATAAATAGCTTGTGCTCTATACACTTGGAGGAAAGTAGAGCTCACACAGAATTTCAAAAGGCTGCGAGTGCCCAAGGAAATCCATGCAGACTACCTGGGCATGTAAGCAAATGGAGCAAGAAAGCCATGCGCCACTTCCAGGTGACAAGGAAGGGCAGTGAGATTGGAATCCACACAACCACGGTGCCTTACCTTTCTTTCTTATAAATAAGCATGGAGCTTTATTTGCTCACTAGTCTAATTGCTTTTTGGCTTCCCATGTGGCACAGTGGTGAAGAATCCACCTGCTGACACAAGAGATGCGGGTTCAGTCCCTGGGTCTGGAAGATCCCCTGGAGTAGGAAACGGCAACCCACTCAGGTATTCTTGCCTGGGAAATCCCACGGACAGAGGATCCTGGTGGGCTGCAGTCTCCACGGGGTTGCAAAGAGTCTGACACAATGAAGCGTGCACTAACTGGCTTCTTATATGAAAAACGGCTCTGGTACCATCCAGCTCCACCACTTCCCACCTGGCTGTGTTGACCCTGGGTAAAAAAACAAGTTGTGTCTCAGTTTTGTCATATGTAAAATAAGGATGATAATAGCGCCTCCGTAATAATAATGGGCTTCCCTGGTGGCTCAGCGGTAAAGAATCTGCCTGACAATGCACAAGACACAGGTTCAATCCCTACGTCTGGAAAATCCCCCAGAGAAGGAAATGACAACCTGCTCCATTATCCTTGCCTGGGAAATCCCATAGACAGAGGAGCCTGGCTGACTACTGTCCACGGGGTTGCAAAAGAGTCGGACACTACTTAGCAGCTAAACAAGTTAGCAACTTTAATAATAATACGTTTATTGAGACTTACTTCATACGGAACACTACTGTAAGCACATTAAGTATATTAAACTCCTGCAACCTTCACAACTCCATGGTGTGGACTCTATTATCGTTATTGGATTTTAAGTTGAAAAAAGCTGAAGAAAGGGTAAGAACCTTCCTGAGGTCACATAGCTAGTAAGAGACAGAGGTTAGCTAGAGGGTGACTGCCAGGATTGAATGCGATGGAGTGTGCATGTGAAGCCCTGCCTGGCATATGGTGTGCATGTGCCGCTATAAACACTAGTTGTTACTTCTAGGTCACGTTTTGCCCATGATGTCACCTTAGAAACAAGTATAGGAGTCCATTGCAAGTTACGAGTAGGGAATGTAACATAAATAAAAGCACTGAACCTTTTTACGGAAATCCAATTTTGTAGGATAGGAACATGCTGGGTAAGGCAGTTCTAATTGTTTTCTAGGGAGTCTTTCTGGAGAAGCAGCCAGCACAAACCAGTCACAGAGACATTGTCAGTGGTGAACTAAAGTCAAGCTTAGGAGAGAAACAAATGCTGAGTTCTCACAATGGCAGGGGAGTTATAAGAGAATATAAAGGGATAAACCTGTAACAGACACAGTCCCACTCCTTTCTAAAATAATCTAGAGTCACCTAATCCTTCTGTTTTTCTATTTCATAATAAAAGAGTCATTGGCTATCTATCTGCTCCTCAGATAAACCCATTCTATTAATATGAACTCTTAGAACATTTTTTCCATTCCCTGAGATACACTTAATTCTAATCCACTTTTGATTTCAGCTTTAGCCAAGCTGAATTTTATGCATCTTTACTTGTATTGCCTCCAATTCTGTTTAAAACTATCCACTGAGCTCCTATTTTCTCCAAGATTTTTCCTGCAATCAAAAAGATTTATTCTTTAATGAACTTACATGGAAATACTTTTACGGGTTCTTTTTCTTTCTTTTTACAACTCTCCAACACAACTTTCTGTCTGACATTTGTTAGAAATGAGAACTTTGTGGATTGTCTTGTGATTTGTGATATTCTCAGAGAGATGATTCTTTCCTTTTCCAGAGGTCTCCCCTGAGGCTAAATAAATATTTCTCCAAAGAACACATACAAATGGCCAAAAAGTACATGAAAAAGATGCTCAACACCACTAATTATTAGAGAAAAGAAAATGAAGTAGCACTTCACACCAGTCAGAATGGTCACCATCAAAGCAATCTACAAATAGTAAATGCTGGAGAGGCTGTGGAGAAAAGGGAATCCTCTTGCCCTGTTGGTGGGAATGTAAATTGACATAGTACGGTGATTCCTTAAAAAAAACTAGGAATAAAACTATCGTATGACCCAACAATCCTATTACTGGGCATGCACCCTGAGGAAACCATAATTAAAAGAGACGCATGTTCCCCAGTGTTCACTGCAGCACTGTTTACAATAGCTAGGACATGGCAGCAACCTAGATGTCCACTGACAGGTAAATAGATAAAGAAATTGTGGTACATATATACAATGGAATATTACTCAGCCATAAAAAAGACCCCATTTGAATCAGTCCTAATGAGGTGGACCAACCTAGAGTCTATTACTGAATTAGTGAATTTAGCCTATTAGTGAATTTGATCAGAAAGAGAAAATCAAATATTATATATTAATGCATATATGTGGAATCTGGAAAGATGGTACTGAAGAACCTGTTTGCAGGGCGTCATTGGAGAGGTGGGCACAGAGAGCAGACTTGTGGACACAGTCGGGGAAGGAGAGGGCGGGGCGGATTGAGAGAAAAGCATGGAAACATGTATATTACCATGTGTAAAACCGACAGCCAGTGGATATTTTTTAAAAGATGTGGTACAGATATACTGTGGAATATCAACCAACCATAAAAAAGAATGAAATAAGGCCATTTGCAGGAACATAGATGGACCTAGAGATTGTCATACTGAGTAAAGCGAGTCAGAGAAAAGCAAATAGCATATGATATCACTTATATGTAGAATCTAAAAAATGTACAAGTGGACTTATTTATAACATAAAAATAGAGTCACAGAGAAAATAAACTTATGGTTACCGGGGGGGAAAGAGCTGGGGGAGGGATAAATTGGGAGATTGGGATTGACATATACAGACAACTACATATAAAACAGATAACTAATAAGGACCTACTGTATAGCACAGAGAACTCTGCTCAGTACTCAGTAATGGCCTATATGGGAAAAGAATCTAAAAAGAGTATATAAATGACTCAATTTGTTGTACACCTGTAACTAACACAACGTTGTAAGTCAACAATGCTGTACCAATATACCAACTATACAGATAGAAGTTAAGAAGAGGCATTCATTCATTCAGTGTTCAGCACCAATTATTTCCTAGGAGTGGGAATACAAAGATAAATAAGATATCATAACTGTCTTGGACAAGATACTAAAAGTAACGGAAAAAAGAATAAAGGCAGAAATCAACATTGTAAGTCAACTGAGAAGGCAATGGCACCCCACTCCAGTACTCTTGCCTGGAAAATCCCATGGGTGGAGGAGCCTGGTGGGCTGCAGTCCATGGGGTCTCAAAGAATCGGACATGACTGAGTGACTTCACTTTCACTTTTCACTTTCATGCATTGGAGAAGGAAATGGCAACCCACTCCAGTGTTCTTGTCTGGAGAATCCCAGGGACAGGAGCCTGGTGGGCTGCCGTCTATGGGGTCGCACAGAGTCGGACACGACTGACGTGACTTAGCAGCAGCAGCATACTTCAATAAAAAGCTGAGCTTTAAATACAGAACTATCTGGCTCTAGCACTTGTGTTCATCTCATTGGGTTAGACACCCATTCATTGACTTACTCAGAGTCAGGTTCTGGGCGAGGTGACATGGCCAGGAAGTCACCAGGGCATGCAGCAGCTGGGACTTGACCCCAGATCTTCCATACGGGCCCATTGTTCCTCCCACACCACTGCAGTCCTTGACTGGGTAGTTGCCAAAATTGGGCAAACACCACGATAAACGCTAGTGGTAAAGAACCTGCCTGCCAAGCAGGAGACATAAGAGACACAGATTTGATCCCTGGGTCAGGGAGATCCCCTGGTTGGGCATGGCAACCCATTCCAGTATTCTTGCCTGGAGAATCCCATGGACAGACAGAGCCTAGCAGGCTACATCCATAAGCTCGAAAAGAGTTGGACATAACTGAAGCTAATTAGCATGCACACATGTAACATGATAAAGACTGAGTGGGGTTGGGGGTGTGGTCTCCCTTGGTTCAAAGGTGCCCAACAGAATGTGCAACCCTTTCCAGGTCCGCCTTCCCTCCCCACTGCTGCAAATGGACACCCAATTTGCACCTCGTCCTTTGCTTCTGCTTTCTTCCTGGGCTGCCTGCAAAGCACCAGGGACTTAGTGCAGGCTTTATTTATTCTTGTATCCTTGGGGTTTTGCTTGTGTATACTTTCTAGTTTCCAAAGTGCTGAAAGATATATTGGGTTTTTTTTTTCTTCCTTCCATGCAGTTTATTGTGAGCCGCTCACAGAATAACTCATTTTAGAAAGAGGTTGCTACAAATGTATCACACACTTTAATTTAGGATTCTCCTTGCTGTCCTGTTAGAACACCAGTCTTGACCTCTGAAATTTGTCTCACCTAATGAAGATTGCAGCAAATACGATTTTTGCCTGAATGTCTACTGTTTTAGAAGGAGGTTTGGGATTGCTTAAATACAGATTAAATCCATTTAATTGAGCAAGTGTATAAGGTCCATTGAAATGCAATCATCAATACTGGAATCTCCCAGGTTGGAGGCTGAGGGGACAGCCAGGATGAATGAGACAGTCTATGCCCTCTATGAGATTTTGGTTTAATTTGAAGGGAGGCTGATGGAGATCAGGGGTTAGCAAACTTTTTCTGAAAAGAGTGATATAGTAAATATTTTAGGCCCTGTAAGCTATAACATCTCTGTAACAACTACTCAATCCTGCCTCTGTAGCACAAGAATAGTCGTAGACAATAGTAAACAAATGGAAATGGCTATGTTCCAATAAAACTTTGTTTATAAAAACAAGCAGTGGGCCAGATTTCCCCCACCAGCCGTAATTTGCTGACACTTGGTTTAGAGTGAGGTTTCTGCCATGAGACTGCCCATGTTACAACCCACTGCCTCCAACTGTGGGACCTTGGTCAACTCACTTAATCCCTCTAAATCTTAGTTTTCTTATCTGTAAGTGGGAATGGGGATAAAAGGTGATTCACAGAAATGTTCTAAAATTGAATGAGATATGGCTTACATAGGGCAACGGCTGACTCCTGGTAAGAACTCAATAAATGTTAATTATTCCCACTAAGCCAAGAGCCCAATCAGAAGCCTCTCTCTGGTGAGGGCATCACAAGGATAGAATTAGAGAAAGGGGATCGTAAACCATAAAGTGTTGTAAAGAAATTCCCTTAGAAATGAAAGGCTTACACAAGGCCCTTGTGAAGAAGGGTGTGAGGATCAGAGAGATTGCCGAGGCTTTTTCTGATAGTCTCTTCCCCCAGCACATATGCCTGGCTTTGCTCTGCTCTCATTACATCTTGTGTGAACTTCTGTTAGGGTCATTGATGGTTCCTCTGAGGAAACCAAGAGTTAACACCTGTCCTCACTCCACCGTGAGCCTCTCCTGGGATTCCAGGACCTCGAGCAGGGCTGGGCTCAGTGTCAGGTGGTTAGTGAGTATTGTTTTTGTATACTTTTCAGTGTTTAGGATTCTAGATGAGTGAAGAAACAGCTCTGCTATAACAGCTCTGAGCTCTCCATAGCCAGTCCTGTTTTGAGGGGTTTTTGGAAGGACCTTCCCATCATGCTGCTAACATCCGTCCCCCTTTCATGGCAGTATCTAAGCTGGCTCTTACTCAGTCTCTGAAAGTCTGTTTTCTTTATTTCTAAAAGTCAAGGACCGATCCTGTAACACTTACAGAATGTTCTTGAATAACCAATTGACCCTGATTATTCAATGAATAATCTTCTTTTACTCGTAGGAATGAAAAACAAAGGGAAGTGCCAAAGGGGAGCAATCCTAGCATGGCAGCTCTGCGGTGGATGGTCGCCTTGCCACTAGACAGAGACCCAGACAAACAAAGTGAGTGGGAGCCAGACAGCCAGCTTTCCAGCGCACCCCCGGGAGGCATCCTCCAGCGCCTTTCCGGCACAGCTTGGAAGGGGCACCAAATGGGGACACGGCTGACATCCGCCTCAGTTCTAACCGCCGCAGATCAATGAACCTGGCACCTAGCTCATCTTTATTTGGGTTGCTTTTGAAAGCCCAAGATAGGGAGAGCCACCGGGCTCTGCAGCACAACGTGCTGGTGGCCTTGGCCACAGGCTCTTCTGCTGGCTGCCTCTCCGCTGTGCTGAGTCATTCTCAACAGGGGAGGCAGCAGGAGGAAAGGGCCTCTTTGCAAAGATGTGGAACCAGCCTAACCATATCCCAGGTCTTTGCGCAAACTGGGTATTGCTGCTCACTTCTGTCTGAGCCATGGAGTCAGGAATGTAGCAGAAGCGAAGAATGGGGGCCTCGTAGAAGAACAAGCCAACGTGTATCAGTGCTGGGGCAAGCTTAGCGCCAGAGGCTGACACACACACTCACAGGAAATGCCCACAGAAGCTCTGAAAGCTTCACACCAGAGCCCTTCTCTACCCTGGATCCCAGGTATGAAGGCTGCTATCCAGTCTTAACCTCTGCAAGCCTCCAAGAGGTTCTGTCACTGCTTCACGCTCTCCCCGAGACCAGGCAGCACTTGCTGGGCTTGCTTTTCTCAAACTCGGCCTCTATCTTTCACCTCAGAACCTTTCCAAGTGCTGCGCCTTCTCCCGGAGCTCTCTTCTCCTCCCAACTCCGCTTCCTCCAGCCTTTTATCTTAGTAACTCAGTATTTAGGTCTCAGTTGAAGTTTTCCTTTATCCAGCTTCACCTAACCCTGCACTGTGGGTCTGTATCTCTCTTCAAACCTCTTACCTCAGCTTGTAATCACATTTATTAGCAATAAGTCAGTAGTTATTGCAGTGAGTGTTTTATCCCCATTGTTAACACAATTCCTGGCTCTAGAGCTGACCTGTTGGGATTTAAATCTTATCTCCAACACCTACAGCTGTATAACAGGGGCAAACCACATCTGCCCATGCCTCAGTTTATGCATCTATAAAATGGGCATTAGAATAGAACTGATGCTTTTGAACTGTGGTGTTGGAGAAGACTCTTGAGATTCCCTTGGATTGCAAGGAGATCCAACCAGTCCATCCTAAAGGAAATCAGTCCTGGGTGTTCATTGGAAGGACTGATGTTGAAGCTGAAACTCCAATACTTAGGCCACCTGATGGGAAGAACTGACTCATTGGAAAAGGACCTGAGGCTGGGAAAGATTGAAGGCAGGAGGAGAAGGGGATGACAGAGGATGAGATGGTTGGATGGCATCACTGACTCGATGGACATGAGTTTGGGTAAGCTCCGGGTGATGGACATTGAAGCCTGGCGTGCTGCAGTCCGTGGGGTCGCAAAAGTCAGACACGACTGAGCAACTGAACTGAACTGACATCATAGAGTCGTTGGGATGATCAATCAAGTGAACCCCTGAGGGGCTGGTTCTGCCTCTTCTCCTTGGTGTTGACACCTGTTTGGACTTCTGCATTCACAGGGATCAGTCAGTTCAGTCGCTCAGTCGTGTCTGACTCTTTGCACCTGTGTACATTCACAGGTATAGTCTGAACCTAAGCCTTAACCACTCCTGACTTCTTGTTTCCACCAACTGGTTTTGCTGTCAGATTGGCTCATTTCTGCCTGCTCAGTCCACGATTTTTCGCTTCAGTCCTGACCCTGTTTCTAGCCCCAAAGCGAACACAGACAATCACCAGCCCTGGCTCTCATCCAGGTTGTGATGCCTGCTCTGGAGGAAGGGGCACAGAGGTGACAGCAGGGAGGAACCGGATGGACCGAGCTCTGGCCTGAGCCAGCACCACCAACAGGCTGGGAGTCCCTGAGGGGCAGAGATGACACGCAGAGCAGTGGTGAGACTCCTAAAACCTGCCTTTCATCACATTTTCCCCTGCTCCCCTCCCTGACCTGGGCAGCAGGCTGTCACGCTCCCCTCCCTTGTGACCTGAAACAGCACTGAGAATTATGTCGGTGGTGTTTCCCACTGTGATCACTCGTCTACTATGTTGTGATGACATTTTACATGTTTAATTTTCATTTTACCTCAAATTAGTTTTTTAAAAATATTTATTTATTTGGTCGTGTCAGGTCTCAGTTGCTGCACACCGGTTCTTCACGTGGGATCTGTCATGTGGGGTATTTCGGGGCAGCACGTGGACTCTCTAGCTGTGGCTCACAGGCTTCGTTGCTTCGTGGTATGTGGGATCTTAGGTCCCCAACCAGGGATCAAACCCATGTCCTCTGCATTGCCAGACAGATTCTTAACCACTGGACCACCAGGGAAATCCCTCAAATTAGCTTTTAATTATAAAAGTAAAATAATTTTACATGAGGGCTTCCCAGGTGGCTCAGTAGTAAAGAATCCACCTGCCAATGCAAGAGATGCAGGAGACCTGGGTTCAGTTCCTGGGTCAAGAAGATCTCCTAGAGGAGGAAATGGCAGCCCACTCTAGTATTCTTGCCTGGAGGATCCCATGGACAGAGGAGCCTGGCTGGCTCTAGTCCATAGCATTGCAAAGAGTCAGACAAGACCGAGGGACTGAGCACACAAGCAAATTTACATGATTTAAAACTGATCAGAAGCATAGAAAAGTTATGAAAAAGCTCTCTCCCAACTTACCTATACTTGAAAGTCCCAACCCTTTCTGGGGGGGGTGTTCACAATCTATTGTGTGTCCATATAGAAGAAAAAGAAGTCACTCAGTTGTGTCCAACTCTTCGAAAGTCCATGGACTGTAGCCCACCAGACATCCACCGTCTGTCGATGGAATTCTCCAGGCAAGAATACTGGAGTGAGTTGCCATTCCCTTCTTCAGAGGATCGTCCCAACCCAGGGACTGAACCCAGATCTCCTGCATTGCAGGCAGTTAGTTTCTTTACTGTCTGAGCCACCAAGGAAGCCCTGTCCTTCTAGAAAAATGTTTGCCAAATATGGATTTATGCAAAAATATCTGTGCAAATGATATATCATACATATTGCCCTGCACAAGGGCACTTCTTTTAATAAAGTTGTACCTTTGTTTCATTTTAAAAGAGACTGAAGGAGAAACAAAGATTCAAAATACCACTTGTCAACCTATGCTGATTTTTCAAGTATTATGGATATATGACTCATTCTTCTCAAGGCAGTAGCATTCTGTTCACAAAATTCAGAAAGGTCATCATTTCAAAACCAAAGAAAAACTTTGGTCTTAAATGGATAATGGTACTTGTACAGAGTAGGCATTTATAACCCATAGTGATACCACAATTGATAACATTATTAGAATATTCTAAAAGAGAAAGCTGCCTAAGAAGAGTTGGTTATTCCTTCGCTTGTGCCTTGTTATCCCTTGAATGCTATAGTCACATCTATATTCCATATTTATAATTGTGTGTTTGCATTTCTTTCTTTTTGAGTCTTATTTAGTTTTCAAGCCGCATGGACTCAATAGTGTCTGGGACATAATATGCAATCAGTCTTTGCCCTGTCAGTCTCTAGGTAAAGGCATAGCTTCAACTCTTAAATATAAACAAGCAACCAAGGATGAGCAGCCTTGAAGAAAGCAATGTCATAAGATCCAGGAAATAGGGGACCTAGCACGAGAAGGAGGTGGAGAGAATAACCAGGATGATGGCAGAAGTCAGTCCTAGGACCACAGCTCTGCAGGAGGCCTTCTAAGAGATCAGAGGTAAAGGAGCAAAGGAACAGAGGATATCTCCAAGGAAAAAGTGTGATTAATAGGTTACCTGGGGCTTCCCTGGTGGCTCAGGGGTAAAGAATCTGCCTGCAAGTGCAGGAGACATGGATTTGACCCCTGGTCTGGGAAGATCTCACATGCTCCACACCAGCTAAGCAGCTAAGTGTGCCCCAACTACTGAAGCCCATACACCCTCGAGCCCACGCTCTGCAACCAGAGAAGCCATCCCAGGGCGAAGCCCACACACCACCACTGGAGAAAAGCCCCCACAGCAACAAAGACCCAGAACAGCCAAAAGTAAATAGATAAATAACATTATTTTAAAAAATAGGTTTCCTGATGTGTTTGATCATGTTGAGGGAAACTTTACAGCTTTGTAAGTGAGTCTGGCTGTAAATTGGTGATAAACACACAACATAAACTAAAGGAATAAAAAAAAATAATAACACAATCCTTAACTCCAAGAAAAACAAGCCCTTCTACAGGAAAGCAAAATAAACAATGCTTGACTAGACATAAAAATATAAACACAAAATAGTAATTTAACAAAAATTTGGGATATAAACATACTTTGGATATAAATATACTTGGAAAATATATGGAGATGGAAGTGAAGTGAAAGTGAAAGGCACTCAGTTGTGTCTGACTCTTTGTGACGCCATAGACTATACAGCCCATGGAATTCCCCAGGCTAGAATACTGGAGTGGATAGCCTTTCCCTTCTCCAGGGGATCTTTCCCACCCAGGAATCGAATCGGGGTCTCCTGCATTGCAGGTGAATTCTTTAGCAACTGAGCTATCAGGGAAGCCCATGGAGGTTGAAGTATAATATAGCTTATCTTTCAGGGTACAAAGTCAAGCAATAATGTCTATAAAATTGGGAAAAATAGCAAAAATTTTCTGTTAAAGCATATTACTTAGACACTATGGTGATTCCTTAGAAAATCAAAATATTAAAAAAAATAAAAAATAAAATCCCCACATAATTCAGTAATTCCTCTTCTAAATATACATCCAGCTTCCCATGTGGTGCTAGTAATAAAGAACCCGCCTGCCAATGCATGAGACATAAGAGACACAAATTTGAGCTCTGGGTTGGGAAGATCCCCTGGAGAAGGAAATGGCAACCCACTCCAGTATTCTTGCCTGGAGAATCCCATGGACAGAGGAACCTGACAGGCTATAGTCCATCGGGTTGCACCAAGTTGGACATGACTGAAATGACTTAGCACACACAACACAAATATATATCCAAAAGAAGTGAAAGCAGGGTCTTGAAGAGGTATTTGTATGCTAATGTTCATTGCAGCCTTATTCACAACAGCCAAAAGTGAATATCCATAGCTGAATATATGGAGAAACAAAATGTAGTGTACAAACACAATGGAATATTATGTAACCTTTAAAAAGAGGGCAGTTCTGCCATTTATGTTCACATGGGTGATTCTGGAGGACATTATGCTAAGTGAAATAAACAAAGAGACAAATACTGTATGAGTCCACTTATATAGATAACTAGTCAAATTCATAGAAACAGAAAGTAAAATGGTACTGTCAGGGGCTGATGGGGAGGAGGGTATGGAGAATGTTGTTCAGTGTGTATAGAGTTGCAGTTTTGCAAGATGAAAAAGTTCTAGAGATCTGTTGCACAACACGGTAAATATAGTTCACACCACTGAACTGTACACTTAAAAATGGTTAAGGTAAATTTTGTGTTATGTTTTTTAACCCAATTTAAAAAGAATCATAATTAAAAGACACTTGCTCCTTGGAAGAAAAGCTATGACAAACCTAGAAAGAGTATTAAAAAGCAGAGACATCACTTTGCTGGCAAAAAGTCTGTATAATCAAAGCTATGGTTTTTCTAGTAGTCATGTATGGACGTGAGAGTTGGACCATAAAGAAGGCTGAGCACCAAAGAATTGATGCTTTCGAATTGTGGTGTTAGAGAAGATTCTTGAGAGTCCCTTGACAACAAGGAGACCAAACCAGTCAATCCTAAAGGAAATCAACCTTGAATATTCATTGGAAAGACCATTGGAAGATGCTGAAGCTGAAGCTGAAGCTGAAGCTCCAATACTTTGGCCACCTGATGTGAAGAGCCAACTCGTTGGAAAAGACCTGATGCTGGGAAAGACTGAGGGCAGGAAAAGAAAGGGGCAATAGAGGATAAAATGGTTGGGTAGCATCATCAACTAAATGGACATGAATCTGAGCAAACTGCTGGAGATAGAGAAGGATGGGGAAGCCTGGTGTGCTGCAGTTTATGGGGTCACAAAGAGTCGGACACAACTTAGCAACTAGACAACAAAAAACCCTCATCAACTGTACAGTTAAAATACATGTATTTTATTGTACACAAGCTATGCCTTAATGAATTTGAAATCAGCAAAAATGAAGAAGCGTGTTACTTAGAGAAAACACTAGAAGAAATAGCTCTTTTTAAAAATCTCTTTAAAGAGGTCATCCCTGGAGATGGGGGAAGTAGAGCAGGGACTACTACTTCATCCTACAATTAAATGTTAAATGGTATATTTTGTTCATATATTGCTCAGGAAAAAATAAACAATAAACTTAAAAAATCCATTCAAGGACATGAGTAAACATTAAGTTTTCAACATAAAAATAGATCAAGACTACAATTCAAGAAATACAAAGAGCTAATGAAAATTTTAAAAATTCAAAGTTATTAATAGCCAAAGAAATCTAATGATGTACTATTTTTCCTATTAAAATAACAAACAGTAATAAAAAAATGATGTCATTCAATGAAGGCATAGAGAGAATGAGATGAAGGTTTTCACATGTCATGGAGCAACCTTCCAAAAGGATACTTTGAGAATGTGTATTAAGGTCCTTGGGGCCATACTTTTTGACCCAGTGGCTCTAGTTTCAGAAGTAATCATACAGAAAATTAAGGATTAAATCAGAGACATGGACAAAAAAATATATACAAGAGTTAATCATTGAACCATTATTTGCAATGTTTTATTATAAAAAATTTCAAACACAGAAAAGTTGAAAGTACAATGAACTCCCATATACTGTTCACCTAGGTTCAACTGTTGACAATTTGTCACAAGTCAAATTGGATGACCTCAGTAGTTAACAGTGGTTATGTCTGGCTATTGGGATTACAGGTAATTTTTACTTTTTATATCATATTTTTTAGCTTTTAGTAAAAACAAACATCAACACTATACAACTCAGCAATCCCACTACTAAGCATATTGTTGTTCAATCGCTCAGTTGTGTCTGACTCTTTGCGACTCCACGGACTGCAGCTTCCCTGTCCATCACCAACTCCCGGAGCTCACTCAAACTCATGTCTATCACATTGGTGATGCCATCCAACCATCTCATCCTCTGTCGTCCCCTTCTCTTCCTGCCTTCAATCTTTCCCAGCATCAGGGTCTTTTCAAATGAGTCAGCTCTTCGCATTAGGTGGCCAAAGTATTGGAGCTTCAGCTTCAGCATCAGTCCTTCCAATGATCTTTCCAATGAATATTCAGGGTTGATTTCCTTTAGGATTGACTGGTTTGATCTTGTTGTCATGGGAGTCTCATGAGCCTTCTCCAAGGCTCTTATAGTTCTTCTGTGTATTCTTGCACTTCTTAGTATCTTCTGCTTCTGTTAGGTCCATGCCATTTCTGTCCTTTATTGAGCTCATCTTTGCATGAAATGTTCCCTTGGGATCTCTAATTTTCTTCAAGAGACCTCTAGTCTTTCCCATTCTATTGTTTTCCTCTATTTCTTTGCATTGATCCCTGAGGAAGGCTTTCTTATCTCTCCTTGCTATTCTTTGGAACTCTGCATTCAGGTGGATATATCTTTTTTTTTTTTTTCTCCTTTGCCTTTCGCTTCTCTTCTTCTCTCAGCTATTCGTAAGGCCTCCTCAGACACCTGTTTTGCCTTTTTGCATTTCTTTTTCTTGAGGATTTGATCTTGAGGTTTCGATCACTGCCTCCTGTACAGTGTTACGAACCTCCATCCATAGTTCTTCAGACACTCTATCAGATCTAATCCCTTTCTATTTGTCTCTTCCACTGTAAAATTGTAAGGCGTTTGATTTGATTTAGGTCATACCTGAATGGCCTAATGGTTTTTCCTACTTTCTTCAATTTAAGTGTGAATTTTGCAATAAGGAGTGCATGATCTGAGCTACAGTCTTGTTTTTTGCTGACTGTACAGAGCTTCTCCATCTTTAGCTGCAAAGAATATAATCAATCTGATTTTGGTATTGACCATCTGGTGATGTCCATGTGTAGAGTGGTCTCTTGTGTTGTTGGAAGAGGGTGTTTGCTATGACCAGTGCACTCTCTGGCAAAACTTTGTTAGCCTTTGCCCTGCTTCTGCACTCCAAGGCCAAACTTGCCTGTTACTCCAGATATCTCTCAAAGTCCTACTTCCTATACCCCGAGGAAAGCCAAAATTGAAAAAGACACATGAAACCCAATGTTCATTTCAACTTTATTTACAGTAGCTAGGACATGGAAGCACCCTAAATGTCCATCAGCAAATGAATGGATAAAGAAGCTATGGTACATATATACAATGGACTATTACTCAGCCATAAAAAGGAATGCATTTGAGTCAGTCCTAATGAGGTAGATGAACCTAGAGTCTATTATAGAGTGAAGTAAGTCAGAAAGAAAAAAATAAATATTGCATACTAATGCATATATATGGAATCTAGAAAGGTGGTGCTGATGAACCTATTTGCAGAGAAGCAGTGGAGACACAGGCATTGAGAGCAGACTTATGGACACAGCTGGGGTGGGGTGGAGAAGGAGAGGGTGGGAGGTACGGAGAGAGCACCACGGAAACATACATCACCACATATAAAACAGACAGCCGATGGGAATTTCTTTATGACTCAGGAAACTCAAACAGGGGCTTGACAGCAACCTAGAGGGGTGGGATGGGAAGGGAGGTGGAAAGGATATTTAAGTGGAAGGGAACATGGGTAAACCTATGGCTGATTCATGTTGACGTTTGGTAGAAATCAGTGCAGTACTGTAAAGCCGTGATCCTTCTATTAAAAATAAATAAATAAAAACACACATCAACAATTCCTAATTAATATTTCAGTGAAAAGAAATTCCTGATAAGTGATCTGTTTATTCAACAGATATTACATGGTGAGTCGTTTCCTATGTGTTATGCCATATTGCCCTCCCACTACTAATACCATTTCTGAGTTCAAAATGCCTAACTTCAGAAGCTTTAGTAAAGTCAGTGGTGAGCTTCTCCAGGTTTTTGTTAACAGTTCGCCTTTGAGAGAAGTTTGTAGGTTGCACATTATTTATCTGAAACTAGGAGTGAGTTTCCCTCTGGGTCAATCTGAAGCTGCATTTATTACTATTTCTTCAATATCTGATGACCTTGGAAATTGCCCTGAATTCCAGCTGGTTGCCTGTCTTAACTGGTCTGAACTACTCCTCCACACTTGCCTGTCTGGCTCTCACATACGGCTCTGGAAGGCCTAGCCTGAACCCCTAGTACCTGATACCCCAGGAGAATGAGAAAGGTGCTCCTCCCACCTCCCATGCCCCTGTAGTGCTGGGGTCTCCTGCAGCATGAGATTGCCCCTCGATCTCCTTACCTGCTCCCAACACCTGGCTCTTGGCTCTTGAGGACAGGATCTGCCTGATCCCAGTGTCACAGGACCGAGAAGACAGGGGGGCCCAGCACCTACTCTGTTGTTTAGAAGATCGTTCCTTTGCTCTGGAAACTATTCAAAATGACTTGTTTTTTGGGGGGGGTTTCTTAACTTTACTGAGAGAAATGCCCGAAGAAGATGTGGTTTCCCATCTGGCTACCAAGCAAGGGCCCAGAAGTTTTGTCCTGCCGCTGATCCGCGAGCCTCAGTTAGGGCAACTTTTTCTCTCCCAGAGGGCAATTTGCGAACAACACGGACCACCTTCCAAAAGTCTGCTGTGGGAGGAAGGCTGGCCTGGGAGGAATCCAAAAGAAAAGCTCTTTTTGAGCTACCTGAGCGGAATCCACCTTCTGAGGAGATTTACCTCCTCTCTGAGCTCGTTTCCTCGTTTGTGAAATGGTTAAGTCTGGACTTAAAGGTGTCTCAGGCTTCTTGGTCAACATGAGTCAGAGCAGGGCCCTTGCCGGAGTCCTAGCTAAGGGTGGAGGGGATACCATCAACCCAAACCCCTAGAAAACACCGGACAAAATTAAGACAAAGGAAATTCAGAGCAGGTCTCCTCCCTGGCAGGCGTCCCCTCCACTTTGGAGAAAAATTAAAAGCCCACCTCAAATGTATGCCAGTTTCCCTGGTGGCTCAGACGGTAAAGCGTCTGCCCACAATGTGGGAGACCCGGGTTCAATCCCTGGGTCGGGATGATCTCCTGGAGAAGGCAATGGCAACCCACTCCAGTACTCTTGCCTGGAAAATCCCATGGATGGAGGAACCTGATAGGCTACAGTCTGTGGGGTCACAAAGAGTCGGACATGATTGAGCGACTTCACTTCACTTCACCTCAGCCTATTTTTTTGCAGAGCATCCCTGGCTAGGGGCCTCAGGGGCACAAGCTCACCTTGACTTGCAGCTGTTGTTGCTGTTTAGTCAGTAAGTCATGTCTGACTGTTTTGTGACCCCATGGACTGTAGCCCACCAGGCTTCTCTGTCCATGGGATTTCCCAGGCAAGAATAGTGGAGTGGGTTGTCATTTCCTTCTCCAGGGGATCTTTCCTACCCAGGGTTCGAACTTGCGTCTCCTGCACTGCAGATTCTTTACCAGTGAGTCACCAGGGGAGGCCTTGCAGCGGGGAAGATGCTTCTAATATATGATTTGCAGACTTGAGAGCTAATTCGTGGTTATGGGGATGGCACAGCTGAGCTGGAAACAGAGTTCTGCACGCACAGCTACCTGATGAACAAGGGTCAGGGGCTCTGTTAGCTTCGACCTCCTGCTAGCTGGCCCGTGCCCAGGGCCTGCCTACCTGGCCAGGCTGCTCGGTCACAGTGAAAGGACAGCTTTGCTCTGGTGGCAGGCTGCTTTGGGGTTGGTACATCTGAATCATTTTCATAAACAGCAAATGGACCTCGGGTTCAGATGCCCACACATCGTGTGTCACAGCAGCCTTCAGAGAAGCGTCACAAAACGGGCAGATGGAAGATCAGGAAGGAAGTTAGGGCACAGGTTAGAAGAGGGCACGTTTCCGAAAAGGTCCTCACAATTTATCTTTTGAAATGCAGAGACAGCTGCGGGGCTTCAGAGGGTGTCGTGCTGGAACGAGCACTTCCTGGGACAAAGTAATTACCCAATGGCTCCCCAGCGCTATGGAGACCAGTGACCAGCGGCAAAGGGCCTCTGACTAATGTGAACTGAATTTTAAAAGGCGCGATTTTGCCAAAAAAAGAAAAGCAGGACAATAATGAAATTCATAAACATTTGAGTATGACATTTATGACTTTTCTTCTTTTGTGCTTGAGATATTTTTCTTTGATGAAATCCAGGGCACAGAGACTTTACATCCTGGCTATTCAGAGTTAAGTATCTCCAACTTTGAGTATGACTGCCTTGTGACAAAACAGAGCGCGGGGCAGGCGTGGAACTTGTAGCTTCAAACTGTCATAAAAACACAGAAGCCATAATGAAGTGTGCCTCCTGGTGCCTTTATTAAAACCTGCTGGCCTGACGCTCCCAGACAGGCCTAGCCCACACCACCTGCTGCAAGCCTGGGTGAGCCGCCAGCCTGGCGTGTGGGGTAGATTTGGGCCCTCTGGCGGTGCCTCCCACTGTCTTTTGCACTGATTTCCTTTGACCTCTAGAGTAATTTGAAAACAGATGATGTTTTGCTATGGAAAGTTTTCCTCTTGGAACTGTGCCCAAGCTTTTGATATGGGAAAATTTTTGCATCAATTGCTTAATAATTCCCAACACACATCGTAAAACCCTCACAATTTAGGGTACTTTAGTTCACCCTACCAAAAATAAATCAATTTATTAAAAACAACAAAGGGAATTTATTTCCCACAGTAAGTTGAGAGAGGGAGAAACCAGCAGGGCCGTCAGTCCCTGGGGCGGAAGAGAAGTTTTTACTCTTCTTTCTCCTTGCTGTTCAGTCACTAAGTCGTGTCCGACTCTTTGCGACCCCATGAACTGCAGCACGCCAGGCTTCCCTGTCCTTCACTGTCTGCTGGAGTTTGCTCAGACTCATGTCCATTGAGTCAGTGATGCCGTCCAATCATCTCATCCACTGTCGCCTCCTTTTCCTCTTGCCCTCACTCATTCCCAGCCATCAGGGTCTTTTCCAAAGAATCAGTTCTTAGAATCAGATGACCGAAGTATTGGAGGTCCAGCTTCAGCATCAGTCCTTCCAATGAATATTCAGGGGTGATTTGCCCTTCCTTGTTTCTAGAGCTGCTAATTTGCTTGTTGAGATTCTCGGACACTGATGGGGTCATGTTCAAGGGCACAAGGTGCCAGGAGTGAGTGGCTCGCTCATCCTCCGTGTATGGTTGAAGTACCCTGAGTGGGGACGTACAGGCCCATCTTCCTTTCTCTTCTCAGTGGGAGGGAGCCGGGAAAGCACTCTCCCTTCCCTGTAGGGAGCGTCTCTCCTTTGCTGCCAAATGGAGAATGAGGATTTGGACACAGGAGGAAACTGAGGGCTGCCCTTCAGGCCGCAGGCCTCTTGGCCACTGTCTCCAACTCATCTCTTTGGATTTTGCACAGAGCAGTGGTTCTCCAACCTCCACAAGCATCTTAATCACTGGAAGACCTTGTTAAAGCCCAGACTGCTGGCCTCCAGCCAGTGTCTGACTCAGAACGTCTGAAGTGAGACCTTAGGATGTGCATTGCTAATGAGTTCCCAGGTGATGCTGAAGTTGTTGGTCCAGGACCACGCTGTGAGAATTATGATAACGTAACATTTTGCTTTCTTTTACAAATTAGATGTTCCCGGTCCCTTGCTGAATACCATCAAAGCCTCTCTCTGACCCCTGAAACGAGTAACAAAATTATTAAATTATCCCAGTAATAGACAATGGATTTTATGATGTAATGATAAAGGACTCAGAAGTTTTTAACCTAAAGAGGAAGAGGCAAAGAATCTCAAGGAGAAAGCTGTCCATATTTCCTACACACAGTTAAAAAGGCCTGAGCAGCTATGAGAGAGGGCCTGGTGGATATGTGGAAGGATTTCCAAGGATGATTAAGCAGGCTCGCTGAAGGGGCCTGGAGAAATCTTATCCTCAGGGGTCTCCAAAAGCAGGATCAATGACTATCACTTGGACTGCTTGAACCTGGATGACAACATGCATTTCTAGAAAAGCTGTGATTAGCTTGACTCTCATCCTCTTCCAGGAACTATGCTACATGCTTTATTTTATTCTCTTAATAATTCTGTAAAATTGGTGCTCATATCACCATTTTACAAATAAGGAGGCAGAGACCACAAAAGCCTCAAGCTCATTACACCTGGAAAGTAGCAGAACTCAGATTCGGATCCATGTCTGTGTGATTCCCTGTCCCAAGTTCTGGTCGTACATAAAGCTGTAACTAGCTATTGGTGGTTTGTATCTTCAGATTAAAGAGTCGTTCCTGTCCCAAGAAGTTGGGAAGAAGAAAGTTCCCTGTAACTGAATGAAAGACGCATGATTGGTAAGTTTTGAAGGGTTGAGGATTAGGGAGTCGGGGTAGAGGATGTTGGAAGCACACAGGCCCTGGCCAACCAGTGAGGAGCTGGGGTGGGGGTGGGGGTGGGGGTACAATATGAAGAGCCTGGACCCCATGGAGCAGATCACACTGAAGAGGGTGGAGAGAAAGGAAACTCAGCTCACAGTTTGTAGCTTTCATAATTTTGCTTGGGTCAGATCTGCTGAATACAGGCAGTATCAAAGTCACCCAGATTCAGTATAGACTCACTCAGGATGGAAGTTTGTTTCTCTCTGATGTGAAAGTCCAAGCTGGTGGAGCAAGGTTCCTTTGTGATAATGTCAGGGGCCCCAGAAGATGTGGCAAGAATACACAGAAAAACTATATGAAAAGGGTCTTAATGACCCAGATGACCACGATGGTATGGTCACTTACCTAGAGCCAGACATCCTGGAGTGTGAAGTCAAATGGGCCTTAGGAAGCATTACTATGAACAAAGCTGGTGGAGGTGATGGAATTCCAGCTGAACTATTTCAAATCCTAATAGATGATGATGTTAAAGTACTACACTCAATATGTCAGCAAACTTGGAAAACTCAGCAGTGGCCACAGGACTGGAAAAGGTCAGTTTTCATTCCAATCCCAAAGAAGGGCAATGCCAAAGAATGTTCAGACTACCCTACAATTGTGCTCATTTCATATGTAAGCAAAGTTATGCTCTAAGTTATCTTTCAAGCTAGCCTTCAGCAGTTTGTGAACTGAGAACTTCCAGATGTGCAAACTGGGTTTAGAAAGGGCAGAGGAACCAGAGATAAAATTGCCAACATTCCCTGGATCATAGAGAAAACAGGGGAATTCCAGAAAAACATCTACTTCTGCTTCATTAACTGCACAAAAGACTTTGTGTGGATCACAACAAACTGGAAAATTCTTAAAGAGGTGGAAATACCAGACCACCTTACCTGTCTCCTGAGAAACCTGTGTGCCAGTCAAGATGCAACAGTTAGTACCAGACATGGAACAGTGGACTGGCTCAAAATTGGGAAAGGAGTATGTCAAGGCTGTGTCTTGTCACTGTGCTTATTTAATTTATATGCAGAGTACATCATATGACTTTCCTGGCTGGATGAAACACAAGCTGGAATCAAGGTTGCGGGAGAAATATCAACAGCCTCAGATATGCAGATGATACCACTCTAATGGCAGAAAGTGAAGAGGAACTAAAGAGCTTCTTGATGAAGGTGAAAGAGGAGAGTGAAAGAGCTGGCTTAAAACTCAGCATTCAAGAAACTAAGATTATGGCATCTGGTCTCATCACTTCATGGCAAATAGAAGGGGGAAAGTGGAAACAAAGGCAGATTTTATTTTCTTGGGCTCCAAAATCACTGTGGACGGTGACTACAGCCATGAAGTTAAGATGTTTGCTCCTTGGAAGGAAAGCTATGGCAAACTTAGCACATTAAAAATTAAAGACATCACTTTGCCAACAAAGGTTCATATAGTCAAAGCTGTGGCTTTTCTGGTAGTCATGTATGATATGAGAGTTGGATCATAACGAAGGCTGAGCACTGAAGAACTGATGCTTTTGTTTTGAGTTGTGGTGCTGGAGAAGACTCTTAACAGTCCCTTGGACTGCAAAGAGATCAAACTAGTCAATCCTAAAGGAAGTCAATCCTGAATATTCCCTTGAAGGACTGATGCTGAAGCTGAAGCTCCAATACTTTGGCCACCTGATGCGAAGAGTCGACTCCTTGGAAAAGACCCTGATGCTGGGAAAGATTAAAGGCAAAAGGAGAAGAGGGCAGCAGAAGATGAGATGTTTAGACAGCATCACTGACTCAATAGACGTGAAGTGAAGTGGAAGTCACTCAGTCATGTCCGACTCTTTGCGACCCCATGGACTTTGGAATTCTCCAGGCCAGAATACTGGCCAGAATACCCACTGGAGTGGGTAGCCTTTCCCTTCTCCAGAGGATCTTCCCAACCCAGGGATCGAACCCAGCTCTCCGGCATTGCAGGCAGATTCTTTACCAGCTGAGCTACAAGGGAAGCCCCAGTAGACGTGAATCTGAGCCTAATCCTGAAGACAGTGAAAGACAGGGGAGCCTGGTGTGCTGCTGTCTGTGGAGTCACAGAGTCAGAAACGACTGAGTGGCTGAACAGCAGCAACAAGGCTGCTCCTGGCCACCTGCCCCCAACCCATTCCACAAACATTACGTTTTCTTCAGGACTTGGCCAGATGTCATTCTCTCCAGAAAATTACTTAGATCCTATAGTTTCATTCTAAACCTCCAGGCCGCTCTCCTGTTATAGCACGCCTCATTTTGCTTATCTTCTTATTTATTTACTTGGCCATGCCCAGCTTCAAGACATGTGGGATCTTAGTTCCCTGACCAGGGATCAAACCTGTGCCCCTTGCAGTGGAAGTGAAGAGTCTTTACCACTGGACAGCTGAGAAGTTCCTCGTATCTTCTTGAGGCTGAACACTATGCTGATTTTGTCCCTAACCCCAGAGCAAAACACAATGTCTGATAAATCTCTTAGTAAGTTTATGTTGGGTCCACTTAAAACTCCAAGAATCAAGTTGTACTCAACACTTCTGTATCATGCACATCACAAGCCAATGGCTAAGAGTTCTGTCCCCTGGCAGGGAATTCACCGCCTGGGTCTGGGCCTGGAGGTGGAGCTCGTGCCTGGCTAGCGCAGAGCTGTCCCCTCTCCTGCAGGCCACATGGGAGGAACAACTGGGCCAGGGAACAACCCCCTTAGAGAATACTCAGGGCTCTCAGCTTTTCCCATTATTTCAGATCTTCTACCTTGTCTCCTGGCTCAGCACCTTATAGACATGCCAGGGCCTTTTATGAAATCCCTTCACAATGGCAATGAAAGGCAAGCAAAGCGAGGCTCCATCCAGCCACTGCAAGGAAAGAAAATGTCGGAGGTGGTTTAGCTTCAAGTCTGAGGACAACAGAGGCCATCAGCTTTTGGCCCTTGGTAATTTTCAGGCATAGCATGAAAAGGTATTTCAAATCTGGCAAAAGATCTGAATCTGTGTCCCAGCATATCTGGAGTCAGAGAAAAAAATATTATTTGCTTCCTGGTATTTGCAAACCCAAGGACCAGACACTGAATGGCTGGGCTGTCTTTCCTTGGATGCAGAAGAACTCAGACGAGAGGATGATACCCACTTGGAAGGGGACAAAGGTCAGAGGTCACTCATTCATTTGTCACCCAGCAGTCACCCTCCTGGTGACTCAGGCCTGCGCCGGGCCCTTCAGAGATCAAGACCCACTCTGCCGCGTGCTGTCACCACCAGGCAGGATGTGACACGCCAAGCTTGTGTGCTACTAAACAAAAAATCTCTACAATTTAGATGCCGTTGCTTACAGTCCACTTGATAAACTATGACCTCCTCGTCTTAGCGGAAGTCAGACAGCCATTAAAAAGCATAGTGACTGTAAGATATGTTGTTATGAGAAGAAAGGAAGCTTCAGGACAGTGTCAGCTTTGATTAGTATGAAAAAGGACCTATCTACCTGTGTGTCTACACACACATACACATGGGCATGTGTGGTCTTAAATGCTTACTGGCTTATTGTTGATGCGCTGGGAAGGGAAATTGGATAATATAAGGTGAGAAGAAGATATAACATTCATTTTATATATATTTCAGGCTTCCCTGGTGGCTCAGCAGTAAGGAACCTGCCTCTCAATGCAGGAAATGTAAGAGACACAGTTTCAATCCCTGAGTTAGGAAGATCTCATGGAGGAGGGTATGCCAACCCACTGCAGTATTCTTGCCTGGAGAATCCCATGGGCAAAGGAGCCTGGTGGGCTACAGTTCATAGTGTCTCAAAGAGTTAGACACAACTAAAGCAACTGAGCATGTATGCACGCACACATAAATATATATATTTCAATAATGTGTGGACCTTTTAAAAAAATCTTTAAAATAATGCTCCTTTTTGAGTTAAAAAAAGGCAACCTGAGGAGGGTTTGAATCCTACTCTTGAATACTCTGCCAGGCACTGGCGTGTGTGCATTACCTCATTTACTCTTCACGAAACCCATGAGGAAGTTACTGTGGTCCCCAAATAATCGGTGAAGGAAGACAGAGCCGCTGTGGAGAGCCAACAGGGAGCTGGCACTCCCGGCCCAGGTGTTGAGAGCGGACTGAGCCTCCATTTCTAGAGTGAGTCTGAGGAGTCAGGCCAGGAAGGCAATGCCCGGTGAAGAGGGCCACAACCCAGCCAGGGGCCCAGGACTGCTTGATGGCACCGGGGTGTCAGGCATTGCTTCCTTCTGATATCTGAGCCCTGGAAAGTGAGGAGGATGAGGCAGGAGAAGAAATGGGGGTGAAGCAGGGGGTGAGAAGCGCATCTGGGCGACAGAGCAGCAAGGGCTGAGGGGTGACGGGGCCCTGCTGGGGCTGCCTGTCCCAGGGTGATGAGCATTGAGGACAGGCTGCAGACAGAGGCTGGAGCCCTTGTGGGAGGCCCCGGGCAGCCCTTGCTGAAGGCAGCCAGGAGCTCCCGCAAGGTTCAAACCAGGAAAGAGGGTGTGTGCCCGCTCCTGCCTCATCATCTTCACCCCTTTGTCTGTCCTTTTTTAACACTGACTGCTGTCTACAAAGGGCTTCCCCTGAGGCTCAGCGGGAAAGAATCCGCCTGCGTTGTAGGAGATGCAGGAGACGTGGGTTTGATCTCTGGGTCAGGAAGATCCCCTGGAGGAGGACATGGCCACCCGCTCTGGTATTCTTGCTTGGAGAATCCCATGGACAGAGGAGCCTGGCGGGCTTACAGTCCACGGGGTCGCAAAGAGTCGAACATGACTGAGTGACGGGGCACCCACTGTCTATAAAATCCTTGTAGCTCACTTGTTTACTCTCTGTGTCCCTCAACGGATATATAAGCTCTGGAGAACTAAGACCACGTGTGTCCTGTGGGCCCCACTGTCTGCTTGCCTAGAGCAGCGCGGGGTATACTTGGGCTCTCAGCATTGAATGAACGGGTGAAAACTGATTGATTGCCATCCTGCTGTGCACCCCATGCCCCAGTCCTCGAATGCAGGAGGGAAGTTAAACACTGAGCTGTTCTATCTCCCCCTAGGTCCACTCCCTGCCTTCTCCACCCTCTCAGCATCCTGGGGGGTGGGCTTGGAGGAGCCCGTAGGGACTCCCTTATGCTTTAGCTTCTTGGAGGGTCCAGCCAATGACAGCACTGGCGGGAGATCAGGGAGAGGGCCTTCCATTAAGCCTGTCTTTTATTCTCTGTATGCTGAAGCTTTGACATCTTTGACTCCATCAGACCCTGGAGTGCGCCTTTCATAAGCAGATAAACCAATCCAGTGTTCCCACTACCAGCTGCCATCTTCATCAGCTCTCCCCTTCTGGGGCCTGGTCCCCTGCCCTCCTCATCTCGGACCAGGTACGAGATGACTAGAGGCAGCCCCTACTCCCCAGTGTTTAGCCTAGCCAATCCCAAGCTTCCTTATCCTGCCTCTCTTTTTCCTTCCAGTGGGAACCACAGGAAAGGCTCTTCCTGGTCATGTTTTCTTCTGCTCCTTCTGCCCCTGACTAGTTATAGAGCCTCCTGTGGACGCCTTACACAGTGGAGTGCCACGCCTCCTATTGCTGAGGAAGCGTGAGTAGAAACAAGTCTTCCTTCACAAGTCATTTCGTGTCTGTGTGTCTTGAGGGACTGGATTAAAACAAGTGCCAGGTACCCGGAAAACTGGGCACAGTTAGGTCGGGGTATGTGTTCCCTCTACACCCTGTTTGTGGAGGGCTGGCTGCACCCCTCAGGTGAGTTACTTAACTTCCCTGAGCTTTGGCTTCCTCATATGTACAGTGGAAATACTATTATCCACCTGGCAGGGTTGTTCTGAGGGATAAACAGACAATGTACTGTATATATCTTCCCAGAAGGGGAGCTTTTTCTCCCTCTGAAAACTTACCCCTCAGAACTAAAAAGGAACTACCTTATATTTTTGTCCCTATAACGAGGTGTGTTTCTACTGTTTCCACTGGAAACAGTGGCTGACTTTATTTTTGGGGGCTCCAAAATCACTGCAGATGGGAATTGCAGCCATGAAATTAAAAGACGCTTACTCCTTGGAAGGAAAGTTATGACCAACCTAGACAGCATAGTAAAAAGCATATTACTTGGCCAACAAAGGTCCATCTAGTTAAGGCTATGGTTTTTCCAGTAGTCACGTATGGATGTGAGAATTGCACTATAAAGAAAGCTGAATGCTGAAGAATTGATGCTTTTAAACTGTGGTGTTGGAGAAGACTCTTGAGAGTCCCTTGGACTGCAAGGAGATCCAACCAGTCCATCCTAAAGAAGATCAGTCCTGAGTATTCATTGGAAGGACTGATGCTGAAGCTGAAACTCCAGTACTTTGGCCCTTGATGCGAAGAGCTGACTCGTTTGAAAAGACCCTGATGCTGGGAAAGATTGAAGGAGGGAGGAGAAGGGGACGACAGAGAATGAGCTGGCTGGATGGCGTCGCTGACTCAATGGACATGGGTTTGGGTGAACTCCGGGAGTTGGTGATGGACGGGGAGGCCTGGCGTTCTGCAGTTCATGGGGTCGCAAAGAGTCGGACACGACTGAGCGACTGAACTGAACTGAACGGGGTGTGTTAGAGGCCCTGTGATAGCCTCTCAGACTCACTTGGTTTCAAGGTAACTCCCAGCTGCCACCGGCGGTGTGCCTTCACACAGGGGTAACGACAGTCTCCCACTTCCTGCTGCACCTTCTTCCCGCCCCTTTGGGGGCTCCCTGCAGACGCTGCCATGTTGCTGTGAGGCCCGTTCAGTGCCCTGAGCGTCCATGGGGCGGGGGAAGCTCCAGCTTCCCAAGGGCCAATATTGACCCCAGGGAGACTAGGAGGGATGAATGTGTGCCCCTCCCCCTACCCGTCCCAAGAAGCAGTTATAAGGCCTTTTGAAGGATGTCTTGAGAGATGGTGCCCTTGATACCAGCAGGGGTGCAGCTCAGGAATGCACCCCATATCTGCTGCTGCCCAGTGCCCCACTCCTGCCTGCGGTTCCCTGATAGACTGGCAGCTGGAAGGCTTTGCTTTCTGTGGAACCCGGGCCAAGATACTTGAGGATTCTTTTCCTTTATTTTGACAAAGTACTATTTGAGATGGACAAATTGTTCTGAGACAATGTTCTGCTGTCAGCTGCAGTTTGGAGTGGTTATAAGGGTTGCCTTACACAATGGATTTTTTCAAAGGAGGCAGATTTAATACAGATATAGTCATAAATCTGTATTATCTCAGGATAATACGGATTTAGTCATAAATCTAGGGATATGACTTCACAAGAGCAAATACTAGATATCATTGAAAACAGGCCTTTAAGGATCACTTTTAAAAGCAATAATAATTTTATAAATACCATAAATACACATTTAGAGAATGAAGAGACACATCTGTACTAAGCCTTACAGAGATGGATATCTGGGGCCTCGGGCACATTTTCATTAACAGCATATTATTATATGGATTCAAAAACCAATGTTATCGCAAAACAACTTAGCGGGAAGTAAAGGTGATGTGTTTTGGAAAACTGTTAGATGCCTCAAAATGTGACTTCGGTTGTGACAAGGACAGAGACAGTAAAGGAGATATGAAGAACTAATGTAGGATGGTTTCATGAATGTGAGATGGGAATATTTAAAAGAAATATTTCTAAGTTAGCAGTATTTCTAAATTACTATAATGTTTGTAATGTCTTGATAAATTCATAAATGTAACAGGTAGACATTTGTCTGTTTCATTTCTATTTCTAAAAGAATATATCCTCACATTGTTCAAAACCTCTTTTTTGAAGCTCCAATACTTTGGCCACCTGACGCAAAGAGCTGATTCATTTGAAAAGACACTGATGCTGGGAAGGATTGAAGGCGGGAGGAGGAGGGGATGACAGAGGATGAGATGGTTTGATGGCATCACCGACTCAATGGACATGGGTTTGGGTGAACTCCGGGAGTTGGTGATGGACAGGGAGGCCTGGAGTTCTGCGGTCCATGGGGTTGCAAAGAGCTGGACACAGCTGAGTGACTGAACTGAATGGCTCTTCATCAGGCATTAGGTTGTTTCACTATTATTAGGGCTGTTACTTGGCATCTTCACTGGATCCGCGGCTCCTCAGCAGCTGGTCTTTGCAGGCAGGATCCATACATAGATGCCACTGTGTTCTCAGGAGGCACAGGCAGAAAGTTACCACGTGGGTGTCTTCTGACAGCTGGAGAAGGAAAGCAGTTGATAGATGCAGTTATTGGGACCGAGCTCTTGAGTGGTTTCTGGGTCTCTGATCACCAATCAGGTGAGTCTAGAGCAAGGCTCTGAAGCCAGCTCCAAAAAGGGAACAGGAAAATGGCTTCCTCTCATTAGCTGACCAGCTGACCAGTGAGGGTGGAGTGGGAAGGACTTGGATTTGGGGTCAGGCAGGCCACGTGTGCATTTCAGCTCCTCTGCTTACTATTTATGTAACCCTGAGTGTATTAACCGTTTTTGCTTTCCATTTCTTTAGTTCAAAATGGGTATAATAATAGCTTCCCCCTTTCCCCTTAAAACTGTTAAAAAGAATTATATAAAATAAATATGGGAAATTCTTGGCACATTGTCTGGCACCAAGTACTCCAAAGATGTGAGCTGTTATATTGACTATATTACATTTTCTTTAGATAGCACTTGACTATGCAAAATCCTTTTCTGTCAACGGACGTGTCCTTGCTCTCGGTACACTAAGCACATCATGACTATCCTTGACAAGTTCTTAGAACTTCCTCCCCTAATCACTACCCATGAGTAACAAGAAAAATAGACATGAAGTCATAATTAAACCCCAAATACTTCACATGGGTTTAGGGAATGAATTAATCAACTGAAACAGGCTGATAAGAGATTAGATAAAGAGTTCTTAAAAGAAAAACAAAGGATGTTGCAAAAACTGGTAGAATTGTTTCTTCTTGTGGGGTTGCTTTTTAGTGATCTTGGTGGCCAAACAGGCAAGGAGAGAAGTAGCTCAAATTCCCAGGTAAGCAAAACATTTGTTTTCATTACTCTCCTCAAAACATCTATCATTACTAAGTCTGAAGCAATAAAGTATTGTTCTAGAATCTTTGAGTGAGGCATTAAAATGAAATACTACCCTGAAGGACAGCAAACAAGAGAGGGCTGTTATCTCCCCTTGGACCTCGCCCCCCAGGCACTCAGCTCCTCTCCCGAGAAGCAACCAGAGTTACCAATTTCTTATGCATCTTTTGGAGATATTCTGTACAGAATGAAGCAAAAAAACTTTTACCCTCTTTTTTATACAACAAACCAAATGCATTGCTTCATATTTTATTATCCTAGTCAACAGTGTATCTTGATAATCATTGTAAAGTCAATACTGAGAACTTCCCCATTTTTTTCAAGGCTGCAGAGTATTAGATCTTACACAAATACCATCATTCATTGAGGGAATCCCCTCCTCATGGACATTCGGGTTGTTCTCAGTCTTTTGCTATTATGAAAAGTGCTGTGATAAATAACTTCTGACTTATGATGTTTCTCACGTGTAGAGACAGAACGTTTTTAAAAAGTATTTCTTAATCCTTTGGGGTCAGGATGCCCAGACACTGAGAAACTTATGTAAGTCATGTCCCTCCAACACCAGGCCAGGGCACCAAGCCCCCAGCTGCGATGGGGGTGGGCTGCCAATGGCTCGACGCTACCTCTTTCTCCAGGGTGCCACCCTACTCAGATTACCCTGCAGTGCGCCCCAGCAGCCGTGACTCACCCAGAGGGACGAAACGACTGCCAATTCCACATGCATCTCATGCTCCGGGGCGCCCCGTGGGATCACGTTGAAGCTGGACTCGGGTTGAAGCTACCTTCTCTCTTGGTTTTATTCTGTGCCTTGTCCTGTTTTCCTTAGTCTTTTCACCTTGAGATAATTCCCTCATGCACCCAAATTCCTGTTTTAGGCTCTGCCTCAAGGGTACGTACCAACATAAGACAGGGTTTCTCCTAAGAAAAATGTACATACAGATGTCAAAGAGAATTTTAGATAATTTCAGAGAATTCACTGGGCCTCTGAGTTCCAGACCAACACAGGGCTTTTACTTCGAAACATCCTAAAACATTCACAGTCTCACAAATACCACCTCACATAAGAGAGTACATTATAGCCAGCTATTTCTTCCGTACTTTAACTTCTCTATTTCCTTTTCAGTGGAAGATGTCAACTTGATTAATTACCTTTAGAAATTCAAATATTTTAATCGCTAGTTGGACTGTTCACAATTGATTGGTTAAGAAGTGGAAATTTTCACCACAGAGTAAGCTCCAGTTCTCAAATGCATGCCCCGGGTAAAGTGTTTTTCCCTTTGGGAAAATAGTGGAAATGCGTGATCTTTCCAAGTTGCTTCAATATCTGATACCCTTTTGGGGGAAAATGTGGGAAGTATTTTCTCAGTCTTTTGAGGTTAGATGCTCTGGTTTTCTCAGAGTTCCATAGAATTCTGAAGGACACATTCTGCTGTACTTTACCAGTTTTTATTACCCGGTTTTCAAAAGTTTTAGGAAAATTGCTTTCTTAATCATTGGTAAATTCAAATACCACAGATTCTTCCAGTTGGGTTTAATGAATCAAATAGGTCCTGAAGAATGACTTTTCTAACCAGAATGGCATCTGAGTAGAGCAGTGTAGGTCTCCATGTCAATTACTGAAGCTTTGTTTTCAGTGCTGCCAGATGTGAGGAGCCGTGATGGATAGGAGCCTGAATACTAATGATTAATAATAACAGGAGCAGCATCGACGGCAGCTGCTGTTTACAGAGCATCTGCTCCGATAGCACTGTGCTAGGCACTTGCTAAACGGTTTATGTGCGCCATCTGATTTAAACCCTCACGACAACCCCAGAAGGTAGGGCTCACATATGAGGAAAACGAGGGGCCAAGAGGTGCTTCTTTTTCGACTTCAGTGATATCAAATCAAGAATCTCCCAACCTCTTCCCAATAAAAAGCAGCCGAAGGGTTACGATTGTGATTGCCACATTATGGATGGGACTGAGTGGAAAAGGAGGAAGAAGTTAGGAGGGATGGGGCTGGCAGGACTTGCTGAAAATGAAACTTACCCCTAAATGTGCTGTTGGCGAGGCTGCCATCTCCACTGACCGTGGAGAGGGCCTTGGGGTGGCAGTGGCTGACTGAGGACCCCCTCCAGGCCTTTGAAAGGGGGGATTCTCAAGTGTGAATTAAGCATAACCTTCTCCCTTCTGCCCTCCAGATTCTGAATCCATTTAGAAGAAAATAGGAGTAATATAGGGTGCAAAATATCTGCTTTCAGTATAGTCAAGCTGATTGCAGAGCATGACTGGAACTTTGGACAACTTAGTGGTGTAACCCCATCCCCCAGTTTAAACTCTGGGAACTGGGCACAGGAAAGCAGCCTGGAGAATCGGGCACAGCCTCACACTTGTGGGACTGAGACTGTGAGACAGGCAGAAGGAGGGACTTCGTGTGTGCCTTTAACTCACTCGCTTTGCTCAGCAGAGGACCTGAACAGCCAACATCCAGGGCCCAGTGAACGTCAAATGCTAGTCACCTCAGCAACCAGATAAATCACTCTCCCCATAGGGGGAGGACTGAGAGTTCAAGAGAGGGACCAGAAGCCTTTCCTCTGGAGAATAGGACGGATGTTCACTCTCCTCTACAGAAATATGAAGATAAATATGAACCTCCTGCCTCAACCCTCCCCAGCAGGAACCTCTGCTGTGAAGCCCCACTTGTTCAATTTTAATTTGCTTCTAACAGATGCCACATATCGCAGGAATTCAAGACCGAGACTCAAATAGAACAGAAGCATAAAGATACAAAGTGCTTCACATTCCCCACTACTGATAAAAATAAACTGCTGCTCATAAGCCACTCAGGTGCGCATATATGACAGTTGGATATAGAAATACATGCAGCATATAGCCCTTGGGGAGTGGTGAAAATCTTTTAGACAGGAGAAAATCTAGATGACCTGGGGTGTGGTGATGATTTCTTAGATACAACACCAGATGCACGATCCAGGAGAGAGATACTCGATTAGAAAGACGTCATTAAAATTAAAAACTTCTGCTCTGAGAGACTGTTTAGAGAATGCAAAGACAAGCCAGGGACTAGGAGACAATATTTGCGGAAGACATATTTGTAAAGGACTGTCATCCAAAATATACCAAGAATGCTTAAAGCTCAACAGTAAGTAAACAAACAACCTGACTTTTTAAACGGGCAGAAAATGTGAACTGATATCTCACTAAAGAAGATATAAAGATGGAAAATAGGCATAGGAAAAGATGTTCAGTATCATTTGTTATTAAGGAATTGCAAATTAAAACCACAACACTTTACACCTACTGGGCTTCCCAGGTGGTGCTAATGATAAAGAACCCGGCTGCCAATGCAGGAGATGTACTTGACATGGGTTCAATCCCTGGGTCAGGAAGATCCCCTGGAAGATGAAGTGGCAACCCATTCAGTATTCTTGCCTGGACCCCATGGACAGAGGAACCTGGCGGGCTACGGTCCATGGGGCTGCAAAGAGTTGGACACGACTGAAGCAACTTAGCATTCAAGCATGCCTGTTAGAATAGCCCAAATTCAAAACAGTGACAACACCAAGCACTGATGAGAATATGGCACAATAGAAACTCTCATTCATTACTAACGGGAATGCAAAATGATACCATCACTTTGGAAGACAAGTTTGGCAGTTTCTTAGAAAACCAAACATTCTAAGCATACAGATTACCATATAATCCAACAATCATGTTCCTTGGTATTTACCTTTTAGCCCAAAGAGTTGAAAATTTATGTCCACACAAAAATCTGCACATGGATGGTCATAGCAACTTCATTCATAATTGTCAAAACTTGGAAGCAACCAAAATGTCATTCAGTAAAGGGCATGGTGTGAAAATAAAACTAATCAAATGAGAAAAGCAAAGACTTTTCATGAACTTGCTATATAGCAAGGCAGTTGGCCACTCACAACTGACAGGGACTCAAAGGCAGCAGAAGAGTAGGAAAGTTCATGGGCAGAAAAAAGAGGAGGCTTCAGGTACGCCTTATTGGAGGCTGTTGGCATGAGGGAGCTCCTGAGGACAAACTAGAAGTGGGGCATCCCGGGTGACAGGTTAGAGGACGTATTTGGCCCTAAGTTGGAAGCTGTCAGTTATAAACCAAGTGCTGGCCACCAGAGGCGGATTATTATAGAAGCTTTGAAGGAAATGGCAACCCACTCCACTATTCTTGCCTGCAGAATCCCATGGACTGAGGAGCCTGGTGGGCTACAGTCCATGGGGTGGAAAAGAGTTGGACACGACTGAGTGGCTTCACTTTCACTTTCACTTTTGTTTAGCTACATGGATTATCACCAGAGATAGCAGTCTGGCTTCCTTGAGTCTGACTTATACCAGGCTGACTTCCTGAGTTGCTTACTGGAGATTAGTAGAGGTTCGCTTCCTGGGCAGTTTACTGCAGGTTGCAGGTCAAAGTTCTATTTTTGTGTGGGGTCTGACCATTGTCCATTTGTATATTCAGTCTCTCAATAGATAAGTTAACATGTGGTGCATCAGACATTAGAATATTATTTGGCACTAGAAAGAAATGAGCTATCAAGCCATCAAAAGACAAAGAGGAAACTTAAATGCATATTGCCAAGTGAAAGAAACTAATCTGAGAAGGCTGTATTCTGTATGATCTGTCTGTATGACATTCCAGAAAAGGCAAATCTAGGGAGACAGTAAAAATAGTGGTGGTTGCCAGGGGTTGAGGGGGTGTTAATTCGTTACACAAAGAGGCCTGCAGACTGAGGTGTCTCTAATGAAGAAGAAAGCCTATGAAAACCAACCAAAATCTAAGCCTGTCAATGCTTCAAGGTTAGGAAATGAAAAGCTGAGGACAAGCAATCACAGTTTGTGATCAACAGTCCAATGGACTCTAAGCTACAGCTTATCAAGTAATTCTCTTTCTTTGCTTCACGTCTCGTCTGTGTAGGTAATTCCCCAGCTCCTGCCCGAGGCGGGACCATCACCACTTCCCATTTGATTCTGCCCCACTTGAACCAATGTTTGCTCTAATAAATTCAAAAATTTTAATATGCCTCAGTTTATGATTCAACAAGGGCAGGGGAGGGATGAATAGGCAGAAGACAGAGGACTTTTTAGGGCAGTGAAACTGTACGGTATGATATTATAATGTTAGATATGTGTCGTTATAATTTGTTAAAGCAGAATGCACAACGCCAAGAGAAAACCCTAATGTAAACTGTAGACTTTGGGGAATTACGATGTGCAGGTTCATGGATTTCAACAAATGAATTGCTCTTGTGCAAGATGTTGATCGGTGGAGAATAGTGTGCATGTGGGTGGAGAGACAGGTATATGGGAACTTATATTTTCTGCTCAGTCTTCTGAGAACCTAAAATTACTCTAAAAAATGAAGTCCACTTCAAAGGAAAAAAGAATGTTGTAGAACTACACAGTGGTAATGTTTGTACAGCCTTGTGAAATATACTAAATGTACTGAATTGTATACTTCAACAAGGTTAATTTTACATTATATGAATTCTGCCTCGATGTTAAAAAATAGAAAGGTGGGGTGGTCACATTCAAAACCAAAACAAAACCTGTAGTGAGTATCCTACATCTTTTTAAACTGGTTCATTGCTGGGACTCGGCCATGTCCAGGCCTGCCTAGAAGCTGTGAGCTGGCTGCCTGAGGGACAGAGGTCCACTTGAGAAAGGACCTGCTCTGACAGGAAGGGAAAATGCAAGCTTGGTCCAGTAAGCCAGAGGGCAGGGTGATTGGAGAATTAGATGTTTCTGGCCCTCATCTTTCCCTGGTGTAACTGTGTGTCCCCTGTCTTCTAGGCCGACTGGGCTGCCCTTTCGTGCACCATCAGGCCCCAGCTCTGCCTCCAGAGTAGGATCTCCAGCAGGCGCTCAGAGAGTGCTGACAGTTCCCAGGGGTAGTGTTGTTCACACATCCTGCTGGGGCCTCTCACCACTGGTACCAAAATTCTGCTCTGGTTTGTCCTCCACTGCCTCTGACCCATCTGCTACCTCTCCATGCCAGCCCAGCTTCTTCCCAACATAGGTCCATTATTCTGGCTGAAGGCTTTGTAATGATGGAATTGTTATCGAAAGGGTGACCTCTTCCAGGGCCTGGGAGTGGGCTCTTGTCCAACATTCAGAAATAAACTGTCCAGGGAGACACACTCTCTACAAAGTGAGAGCCTTTATTGGGAAGGGGCGTCTGAGCAGAGAGCAGCAGCGTGAGGGAATCCAGGAGCACTGCTCTACCGCGTGGCTCACAGCCTCGGGTTTTAAGGTAATGGGGTGAGCTTTCTGGATTGTCTCTGGCCAATCATCTTGCTTGTGCCCATGTTTGATCTGACTCGGGTCCTTCTTGGTGGTGCCTGCATCTCTTAGCCAAGATGGATTCCAGCACAAGGATTTCTGGGACGTTGACTGGACTTATTATGGGCTGGTGTCTCCTCCTTCCTTTCGGCCCCTCCTGGATTCTTCCAGTCGGAGGTAGCTGGTCATTTCCATGTTCCTTATATGAATCTCCTGTTGTGAGATCACTCATGCCAGTGGTTATTATCCGGCCTGGCCAGGGTGGGTGGTTCCAGTCAATGGTTCCCTAACAGAATTACATCAGTTTCCCTAAAGCCCTGGGTCAAATCCACCCAGGCCAGTCTCCTGGCAGAGACCAGGCTCCAGCACTGGCCACCACTGTGCCCCTGGAGCCTGTCCCTCAGAACAGAGGTCTATTTACAGTGTCCTCTCTCCTTGAAGTCTAGAACCATCTTCACTCCTCCCCCTTCTCTTTTCTTTTGGACTGGCCTAGAGGAAACCAAAAGTCAGACATCATGAAAGCCAGGATAAGCTAATAGTAAAAACACGACAGTATGTCAGAGAAGGAAACATTACACAAACTCCAAAAAGAACTCAGCCTCACAAGCAATCAGAGAAATACTCGTTTAGTATTTAGCACATACCTACCAGACTGACGAAAATGAGAAAGGCCAGCAATACCAGCTGTTAGCAAGGATGCGGGGCAACGTGTCTCCGCCACCCGCTGGTGGTGAGAGTCAAATGCAGTTAATGGGGAACAGTGTTGCTGGCCTCAAGAGCCCTCCAATTGCTTCACTTCATGAAGGCAGAGCGGATCCTCTTTGCATCAACAGGAACGCTCTGGACCAAGGTCTGGCCTCATCTTATTGTAACCTCTTTGCCAAAGCAAAGCCTCCTTAGGATGGGTCTGCCCCCATCTCCTTGGGCAACTGGCACAAGAAGCAAGCCTGGGGTTCTTCTGCCTCTGGTTCTCCTTGAGGCTCCCAGTGAGGCAGGCCGGGGCCTGGGATCCCATGCTGCAGTGCTTGCAGCTTGACCAACATCTTCTCGAGCAACAGAATACAAAGAAATTATGAGGGACTAAAAATAACTGCAGACGTGCGCAATTGGGGCAAATTATGAACATGCTAAGTCAACTCAGCTATGTCCGACTCTCTGCCACCCTGTGGACTGTAGCCCACCAGGCTCCTCTGTCCATGGCATTCTCTAGGCAAGAATACTGGAGTGGGTTGCCATGCCCTCCTCCAGAGGATCTTCCCAATCCAGGGATCAAACCTGCATCTCTTATGTCTCCTGCATTGGCAGGTGGCTTCTTTACCACTCATGCCGCCTGGGAAGCCCAAATTATGAACATTAGGAAACTAAAAGACCAAAGCCCAGTTGCCACATCTGAGGTGCTGCCAGCAAAAGCAGGGTATTACAAACGATCCTGCACAGAGCACCACCAGGGTTAGCAGACCACTTAAGCCACTCTCCGGGCTGACCCACCAATCCAGCCCTGCTCTCATCCCATCTAAGGAATCAGCTCCTCCCCTCCCCCTCGCCCCAGGGACTGACCACAGGCATCTGATAGGGGTTCTCACTCCCTCTCGCTGGAGCACAAGTTCCAGCAAAGCCTTGCCTGAATTTCTCTTCTGGCTTCTTATCAGTTTGTATGGATTACATTGTCCAAGGGCCAGGGCTGCCACCCTGGGTCAATGTCACCAAGGTGGCTAAAGGGATCTCCAGCTCCTTCTGCAGAGCAGCCTCCAGCAGCCTGGAGCTAGCCCTGGGCCTTGCTTTAGGGCTGGCATACTTCATGCTGGGGTCAGTGGCACCTTTGGCCCTGGGCACAGCAGGGTCACCAATGAAAATGGAGAGACATAGTGATGCGCCCACATCAAAGGAGCTTCACTGTCAGTATGTGAGACAGGCGGCACTCGTGCTTGGACACCGTGCCCGCGATGGCGGTCAGTGGTCCTGGGGCGCGTGCCTGCAGGGATGGAGCAGAAGTGTGGACATGCCGCATCTCGGGTTGATAAGGGCACACTCCTCAGTGCTCCAGGAAGCTGGAGTAAAGGCCCTTTCACTGAGGCAAATAAAGACAAGAACCAGACGGTGATGACGATCATGACGGTGACATGTTGATGCTCCAATTTTATATCCTGCTTGCATAACCTGGGAACCAGCCACAAAATGCCAATAAATCAGGTGGCCCTCCAGAGCCAATTCTGTGTTTCTCAAAGGGAGGCCTTCAAATTGGCATCAGCATCAAGGGCAAAGTTCTTTAGACCTGGATACTCAGATCCTACCCTAGGCCTATTGAATAAGAACCGCTGAGTGGGAGCTGAGGAACCTACATTTTAAGGCATTCCCAGGGTGATTCATGTTTCCCATCCATCAGGGGAGGCAGGAGCTTCTTTGCAAATATGGCCGTGCCTCTGATGACCCTAGGACTCAGGGTCTGAGCTCTACTTCCTCCTCCTCTCAGCTCAGTCTTTTCACCAATGACTGGGGAGCCCTGCACATTGAAAGGGTTCAAGAGTTGTTTTCCAGGCTCGTTCCATTCTCAAAACACAAACTCTTAATTCCTTTTAAGAACCTTTGCTTTGTAGAATGTCTTGAACAGGCGATGTTTATATTCCTAGTGGGTTGTCAACATTATTTTTTGCTTTCATGGTGATTTTGTGAAACATAAGATTTGGGATGCATCTTAACACAGTTTCAGGCTGTTATAGCCTGAAAGCCATTTGGGATTTCCCCTTAATGTATGTATCACACAAAGGAGAAAGGGGCAGGGGGCTGTGTGCAGAGTTCCAGGCCCTTCCACCCCTTGCCTTCCCCTCGTGTGCAGCTCTCACGGGGTGGGCTCTAGGTCAACTTGCCTTTTAGGGCTCACCAGGTTACCTGAATTTTTTTCTGTGGGTACTCTCTGTATCTTCTTCTTTTCTCATGTTTTTCTCTTCCAGAGAAACTCTTCTCTTGAGTTTTTAAAAGTAATAATGCAAAAGAGAGACCAAAAACAGGATTTTACACATTGGCTTGAGTTTCTTGTTACCCACAGTTTGGGATGTTACTTAGTTACCAGAAGAGTCTGGCTTGGGCTCCAAGAAAATTAGTTTGACACTAAAATCTTAAAAGTGCCAGATGTGCTCAATGTTTAGACAGGCTTGGCAGATGAAAAGTTCCAGAACTCGAAAGTGGTACAAACATGAAACCCACTCAGAATCCACAGGCCTCTGCATTTCTGTGCTTTCCCCTCTCTCTTTTTCTCTTCTCCAGGACATTTAATTGCCTATGGGTGGACAACAAATCTGTGTTCTTGCAAACGTGTCTCCTCCTGTCATGAATGATTTATCCTGTCTTTTCCCAGTGGCTGGTCTACATTTCTATGAAAATAAAAATAAAATGGCCCCTGCTCTAGAAAAGGAGGAAGAGGGAATCTCGACTGAGTCCCCTATTTGTTTTATTTATAGAAAATCACAGACGAGACAGCATCGCAATTTATAACTATGTTTGGTGTATCTCCCTGCTGAACCCATGTTACACCACAGAGGGAAGTCTGATCTAGTCCATCTGGGGTGGGGCCCCTGAGAACTTGCATTTTTTAACAAGTTCCTAGATGGTGCTGCTGCTGCCTATCTAAGTAAGGACCTCCAATTTGAGAGCTGGTCAGAGCAATGATTTTCCCAACCTTGACTGCACATTTGAAGCACCTTGGGAGCTTTACTAAGCTGAATGCCTGGACCCACCTCAGAAGAGCAGGGGGTTATGAGAGCCACATCAGCACTTTCAATCACTCTGCGTGCTCAGTCACTTCAGTCGGGGCTGACACTTTGCAACCTCATGGACTGTAGCCCGCCAGGCTCCTCTGTCCGTAGAATTCTCCAGGCAAGAATACTGGAGTGGGTTGCCAAGCCTTCCTCCAAAGAATCTTCCTGACCCAGGGGCCGAACCCGTGTCACCTGTCTCTACTATATCGCAGGCAGGTTCTTTACCCACTGAGCCACCTAGAAAGTCCTTCTGTCGCTCCAGGGCTGTGTTTCCTCAGTCTTGGTTGCACATCGATTACCTGGGGAATTTTTAAAACCCTGTTCCTAGGCTTCTGCCAACTTCAGACCTATTCCCAGGCATCAGTGGGATGCAAAGCTTTTCAAAGCTCCCCAGGTGAGTCACACATGCAGCCTGCAGGGTGAAGAGCCGCCAGAACACAGGCCTGTTAGCACGGAGCAGTGGCCATGGCTCTGGGAAGACGGCGGGCCCTTCAGTAAACCCTGGTTTACGGGTCACTTCAAGAGCAGTTGTTACTTCAAGTTGTTACTTCAAGAGCAGTTGTTACTGGTCACTTCAAGAGCAGTTGTTTGTTTTTGTTTTTTCCTTCCTGTCCTTTCTCCTACTAAGTGGATTTTGAAACAGAGGCTCTAAATCCACTGTGTTAATGCTGGAGGGGTTTTATTCAACGTTTTAAGTCAGGGAAACAAAAAGGATCACCACAGTCTTTCAAGGTCAGGGAGGCCACCACTTTGAACAAGTGGGCTTGACCTTGCTCTCACCTTCTTTTGAAGGTGGGAGCAGAGGTTGCCGTTTACAGGGGTAGATCGTATAGCTTCACTGGGAAGGTGACATTGGGAGGGACACCAGGCGAGAGGTGAGGGAGCCTGCTGGTGGTTTGAACTGGCCGCACACCAGCCTGTGACTGCAGGCTGTAGAGACGAAGACATCCGACACCGGAAGAAATGGAAGCAGGAAGGGCGGCCTGGGGAGGCCTGTCCAGTGCTCAGAACAGCTGGAGGGTGGGGGCCCAGGTGCCTCAGGACAAGATGGGGACTCAGGGAGGCTTGGAAAACACCATTTGACTCAAACCTGGTGCTGAATGTGACTTTAAAATACATATGTATGTATGTATGTATTTGGCCACATTGGGTCTCAGTTGCAGCATGCAGGGTCTCTGCTGGGGCGTAAGAACTCTTGGTTGCAGCATGTGAGATCTGATTACCTGACCTGGGATTGAACCTGGGCCCCCCACATTGGGAGCGCAAAGTCTTAACGATTGGACCACAAGGGAAGTCTCTAAATGTGATTTTTTTTTTTTTTTTGATGAGGGACCCAAAGAGCACACTTTCCTTTCAAAGAAGTTGGTTTAGACTAAGTCACTTTATGGAATTCTTAACCACACACAGACCTTTAAACCTGAAGAGATGCTTCATGATCACCCAGTGTCAGTTCAGTTCAGTTCAGCCGCTCAGTCGTGTCCGACTCTTTGCGACCCCATGAATTGCAGCATGCCAGGCCTCCCTGTCCATCACCAACTCCCAGAGTTGACTCAAACTCATGTCCATCAATACGGTGATGCCATCCAGCCACCTCATCCTCTGTCATCCCCTTCTCCTCCTGCCCTCAATCCCTCCCAGCATCAGAGTCTTTTCCAATGAGTCAACTCTTCGCATGAGGTGGCCAAAGTATTGGAGTTTCAGTTTTAGCATCAGTCCTTCCAATGAACACCCAGAACTGATCTCCTTTAGAATGGACTGGTTGGATCTTGCAGTTCAAGGAACTCTCAAGAGTCTTCTCCAACACCACAGTTCAAAAGTATCAGTTCTTTAGCGCTCAGATCACACAGTGTAGTTCTCTCCAAGGTAGGTTTTACAGAGCTTTGGGCATTTCCAAAGGTCCTTTGAGGGGCCTTCTAGGAAATAAGTGGGCTTCCCTGGTGCTTAGATGGTAAAGAATCCACCTGTCAATGCAGTAGATGTGAGTTTCACCTCTGGGTTGGAAAGATCCCCTGGAGAAGGAAACGGCAACCCACTCCAGTGTTCTTGCCTGGGACAATCCCATTGACAGAGGATCCTGGCAGGCTATAGTCTATGGGGGTCACAGAAGAGTCAGGCATGACTTAGTGACTAAAACCACAACAGGAGACAAGACAAGAGGCGAGAACCACGGTGGAGCCAAGCTGTGGCCTGGGGTGACCCTTTGGTTCAGTTCAGTCACTCAGTCATGTCCAGGTCTTTGCGACCCCACAGATTGCCGCATCCCAGGCCTCCCTGTCCATCCCCAACTCCCGGAGTCCCTACCCCCCACCTGTAGACATCAGGCCTAGTCAGTAAGGCACTTGCTGTGCAGCTTCAAGACAATAAAAGACAATGCAGGGTGCCTGCTCACTCCCGCCAGTCTCGCTCTTAAGCAGCTGCCCTGGGTGAACTCATTTAGTCCTCCCCAACCCTGTGAAAAAGCTCTGTCCCCCTCCTACTGGTGAGGAAACAAGCCCAGGGAGGCCAGGGCCATTGTCCAGGGTCCCTGCTGTCTAGAGGCCGAGCTGAGACTCACACTCATGGTGTGCAGGGCCCAGGCTCCAGCCCTGGGCGGTCCACCTTCCCGGAGGCCAAGCCTGGCTCCCCCTCTGGCTCGCCTCCTGAGCTAGCTTGGCCACACGACAGAGGTTCAAGGCTTTTCCATCTATGATTCAACCCGAGTTCCTCCCGTTCCATGCCAGGGTGGCAAGACCCTGCCTCTTCATCTCCAAGTGGGCCCCTCTGTCATTGGGGCTACAAACGAGTGGAGGGTCTGTGTCTGCTTCCCCTGGCAGGGTGGGCTGTGGGAGCCCCCAGGCACCCCCATGCAGCCCCAGGTCCCTCAGGGCCCTTCTCTGCTCCCCGCCAGGCAGCCTGCCTCTCAGGCCTCCTCCTGGCTCAGCACACAGAGCCGGGGATGGGCTCTCCACGGAGGGCCAGGCGAGTCTCAGGGCTGACAGAGGCGGGCAAAGGCTGCCCTCTCTGCCACTCAGCTGTTGTCCTGTACTTTTCCTGAGAAGGTCCTTTCCTCCCTCCTTACGCAAAGAGAGGGCCCCTGTGGGTGTCACCTCTCTCCCTACCTTCTCTCCAGAAGAGGACCCTCCTTCACCTCCTTCAAGGGCTTACTCCGGGGCTTGCCGTGCCACTCTATTTACAGCAATAAATGAGGAGCGCAAGGTACGGGTCATGGGTTCTGGTAACTTGCCCTGAGATTGATTCAGACCTCTGAGGCTCTTCCCTGAGCTTTGCAGGTCGAGGTCGAGAGGATATGGAACCCACTCCGGACCCTCTATCAGATCAGCCTCCTATTAGAGCCGTTTGGAGGAGAGTGGAGGATAACCTTGCCAAGCGGAGGACTAGTTAACCAGTTTCTGGGGAAAACCATGCATCTTTTGGATCAAAGGCTATTGCTCCTTTGAGCCGACCCCACACCTTGTGGGGTAGCCTTTGTCCTCTCAGCGTGGCTGGGGGCTTTGTTCAGGGGTCTGCCTTCCCTGCCCGACCTGAGCCTGCAGGCCTTGCAGGTCAAGCCTCTTTCACTGCAAATGGCCCTTCAATCCAGGAGGAAGGGTGCTGGATTCTGTGCTTCAAACATGTAAAACTCGACTCCCGGGCTCCTCACACTCACATAAGTTTGTTGGATCCATGCAACTTTCAGTTTCAAAGAAGGAACGCAAGCTTGGGGGGAAAATGTCTGAGACCAGATATTGAAGGTCTTTGCTCCTCATTTTATATTTCAGAAAACCCGTTGCAAGGAGATGAGACATCTCTGACATGGTTATTGAGCTCACCTTACATGAAAGAAAAATAAGCCTCGCATTTTCCAGGAAAGAGTTTAGGCAGAGAAAGATGTGACTGAGAATCCTTCTAGAATAATGAGGAAAGTGCTGATCACAGACATATTTTCTTGTCCTCCTCAAGGGCCTCACTATGATACCTTCTCTCCTTTCTTTCAGGGTAGCTTAGATAGGACATGTGGCACTGGGACGGTTTCACGTCATTATTTCAAGCCTACATGTAAAGCCAGATCCTGGCAGTTCCAACCCTTCTCCCTCCTGGGCTGTTCGGAGGCCTGTACCTATATTCCACAAGGCAAAATCCGATTCTCTGGAATGCAGCCGTTGTTCCTTTTTAGGCTCTGGGACAGTTTGTTTAAGATAAGGAGAGGACTAACAGGCTGGATTTAGAGTCAGTGAAGGAAAGACTGAGCGGTTGCAGGCTATACCTATACGGGCACAATGACCTCATCCCTGGGGAGGGCGCCAGGGCCAGGGAGGGACGCTCCTCCCACATGGCCCCTGGTCACTGCCATTTACAAGAGAAACTGTCCTTATTTTCTCTCTTCCTCTAGTGATGTCCCTAGATGGCTAATTCTTACCCCTGGAGCTGTGGGGCTTCCCTAGTGGCTCAGACAGTAAAGAATCTGCTTGCAATGAAGAAGACCCGGGTTCCATCCCTGTGTGAGGAAGATTCCCTGGAGAAGGGGAAGGGTACCCTCTCCAATATTCTTGCCTAGAGAATCCCATAGACAGAGGAGCCCAATGGGCTATAGTCCATGGGGTCGCAAAGAGTCAAACATGACTGAGCGACTAACACTTTCACTTCACTTTACCTAAGGAGCTGTGGGGTTCAAGAGTGAACTGAAGTGAGAAGCAAAAAAAAAAAAAGAAAAGAAAAGAAAAAGGAAGCTTAAGAGCTGAAACTACTGCAGGAAAAACATGGGGCCCAAAAGGGATGGTTAAGTCCCAGGTCTCAGGCGAGTGCCTGGAATGGGCCACCAAGTGAAGAATTCAAGAACTTCCCGAAGCAGAGTGAAATCAGACTTATTCGGGGAGACAGGAGCTCCATAAGCAGAGTGTGAGCCATCTCAGAAGACAGAAGGCCCCAGGGTAGGATGTTGTTGGTTTTTATGGGAGGGGTAACTTCATAGGCTAATAAGGGGGAGGATAATTCCAGCTATTTGGCAGAAGGGGTGGGGGTTTCCAGAAATTGGGTCACCACCCATTTTTTGGCCCTGTATGGTCAGCCTCAGAACTCTCTTCGCACCAGTGGGTGTGTTGTTTAGCATATGCTAATGGAACAACAGACTGGATCCAAATAGGAAAAGGAGTACGTCAAGGCTGTATATTGTCACCCTGCTTATTTAACTTATATGCAGAGTACATCATGAGAAACGCTGGCCTGGAAGAAGCACAGGCTGGAATCAAAATTCCCAGGAGAAATATCAACAACCTCAGATATGCAGATGACACCACCCTTATGGCAGAAAATGAAGAGGAACTGAAAAGCCTCTTAATGAAAGTGAAAGAGTAGAGTGAAATTCATGGGAAATTGATGGGGAAACAGTGGAAACAGTGTCAGACTTTATTTTTATGGGCTCCAAAATCACTACAGATGGTGATTGCAGCCATGAAATTAAAAGACGCTTACTCCTTGGAAGGAAAGTTATGACCAACCTAGATAGCACATTAAAAAGCAGAGACATTACTTTGCCAACAAAGGTTCGTCTAGTCAAGGCTATGATTTTTCCTGTGGTCATGAATGGATGTGAGAGTTGGACTGTGAAGAAGGCTGAGCGCCGAAGAATTGATGCTTTTGAACTGTGGTGTTGGAGAAGACTCTTGAGAGTCCCTTGGACTGCAAGGAGATCCAACCAGTCCATCCTAAAGGAGATCAGTCCTGGGTGTTCATTGGAAGGACTGATGCTAAAGCTGAAACTCCAATATTTTGGCCACCTCATGCGAAAGGTTGACTCATTTGAAAAGACCCTGATGCTAGGAGGGATTAGGGGCAGGAGGAGAAGGGGACGACAGAGAATGAGATGGCTGGATGGCATCACCAACTCGATGGACATGAGTTTGGGTAAACTCCTGGAGTTGGTGATGGGCAGGGAGCAAAGAGTCAGACAGGACTGAGCGACTGAACTGAACACCCTCCCCCTAGGTGATTCCATCTAGTCTCAGAGCTTTAAGGGCCATTTGGAAGCCAGTGACACCCAAATCATCATCACCAGCCTTGACCTCTCCCAGGAACTCCACACTTAGGTACCTAGCTTCCTACAGGACATCACCACTTAGGGGCATAACGGTCACTCCATGCTTAAAATGGCCAAAACGAGACCCTTTAATGTGTACTCTTCCACCTCTCCCTCAAAAAGGCCTGCATCTCAGACTTGGCTTTAGAAGCTACCTTTGATTATTTATTCTTCTCAACTCTCCCCCCTTCCCCATCACCCCCTTTCCCACCACCGTAGTCTAATCCACAGCCTGTTCTGTCAACTGCATCTCAAGCCCTATGTCAGTCCATCTCCACTCCTATCACAGCAGTCCAGTCCCCTGTATCTATTCCTCTGGACCTGAAGCACCATCTCCCTGGTTTTTCCTTCTACCCTGGCAGGATCACGCCCTCACCTGCCTCTTCAGCTGGCCTTGTCCATTCTCTCTCTTCTATTCTGCCGTTGCCATACTGACTCTGTTACAATTTCTCGTACTTGCCAAGTTCATTTTCACTTTAAATAATTTCCTCTAGACATTTTCCCCGTCTGGAATGATCTTTGTTCTGACAGGGCAAACAGCCCCCACAGCTCCAAAAATGCACTTAGTATTTGAAAAGAAAGGGCACATAAATGTTTACATTATTTGCCACTTTAGATAATCTACACTGTGACTATATTCTTTCATTTGGGATGATTAGGAGCTGTTGAGAGAAAAACGGAGACACTCAGAAATTCACCTTTCTTGTTAATAAGGTAATGTGATCCCAAACTGAAGAATTCTATGAGGTTATATGGTCCGTGACTCAGAGTGACTCACACTCCACCCTGAGTTTGATACAAATCCCTTCCTGATGCCAATGGGAGATTTCCGTGGGTAATTTAATCAATTGGACCTGTTACTACGTTACCATTGCATCACTTCTGGCTAAGATTTATCCCCTCTTTCCCCCAAAAGAGTCTCAGTGCTGTCTCCTAAACTTTAAAATTGACAATGAGCAATACTTTTAAGGACAGACATTGTAAGGCTTAAACATGAAGGTCACAAAGACTGAATCTAATTCTTTTTTCTAAAATGAGACACGGAGGAAATGACACACAGAAACATTTCCCTGGATATGACAGGCTCGGCTATTCTGCTGAAAGTGCCTCAACGCACATTCCACCCTCCCAGGGGTGAAGTCAGGTGGGCTGCAAATGCCTCGGTCACCATTCAGCTACTTTGCAGTCTGTCAGTGGCTTTCAAAGCTCATGTTCTTTGGGTCCTGGAGGAGATGTTTGCACTTCAGGTGGAGCTGCAGGCAGCTGGGAGCAAGTCCATCATGTTGGGTGTTTTCAGATACCTGCATGTCTGCCCTGAGAAATAGAAGTTGGTGGCAAAGCTCATTCTTCCACTCCCTGCAGGCTGTGCGGCCAGCATGCCCCCCAGCCCATGGGGAAGGCAGAGATCAAGAAAATAGAACACACTGATAGAAGGTGTGTGATCTCCTGAGTAGCCAAGACATTCAGAAAACTCCCATTCTCCCCGTATTTGAGCCATGCCCTATTTGCCACCTTATATTACCTTTGCTCGGGCTTCCCTGGTGGCTCAGAGGTAAAGAATCAGCCTACAATGCAGGAGTTGCAGGAGATGCAGGTTCAATCCCTGGATTGGGAAGATCCCCTGGAGGAAGGCATGGCAACCCACTCCAGTATTCTTGCCTGAAGAATCCCCATGGTCAGAGGAACCTGGTGGGCTACAATCCATAGGGTTGAAAAGAGCTGGACATGAAAGAAGCGGCTTAGCATGCACGCATGCACACATTCCCTTTGCTCTCCTTCGCTGACCAAGGTGTCAGAGGCAAAGTCCATGCTCCAGGGCAGTATGTTTCTGAGAATAAGCTAAAAAACTAAAACAGGGAAACAATTTAAATGTGAGCAAAACCCTGGTTCACGCTGTTGTCAGCGCAGGTTTAGGCTTGGATTCACAGTGTTGACCTGCTGCTTATTTCTGCAACCATAAAACAGGTTTATTCAGGATCAGCAGCGAATTTATTATTTACTTTGGCTACGCTGGGTTTTTGTTGCTGCACCCGGAGCTTCTCTAGCTGTGGAGAGCAGGGGCTGCTCTCGCGTTGCGGGGCATGGACTCAATGCCTGGCTTCTTTCATTGCGGAGCCCTGGCTCTAGGGCAAGCAGGCTTCAGTACTCGCTGTGTGCGGGCTCTAGAGCCCGAGTTTAGTAGTTGCTGCACGTGGGCGTAGTTGCCCTGTGGCATGAGAGATCTTCTGGACCGAGGGTCGAACCCATGTCCCCCGCACTGGCAGGCAAACCACCAGGGGAGCCACAATGACCAGAGAAGTGAAAAAATAAAGGAACACGGAGCCTGCATCCATGGAAACCACGTGCAAGTCCCTGCACAGCAAGGCAGAGACAGCACTTTTATGGGGGAAGAGGAAGTTGGGAGGGCTGCAGTAAACCAGGAGGCCAGGGCTTTTCGCTGGCGGAACTGTTGCCAGGAAAGAGGAGCCTGTGTTCCTGTTGGGCTCTGCCGTGGTCTCAGGACAGAACAGCTCCCTCTTCTGGTTTCCCAACTCTTTAATTAAGGTTTCTGTTGATCAACTTTTCACAGCAGCTACTATGCGAAACCCTCAAATGTGTATTTTTACCTTTCACTCTTTTTGAAGGACAGAAGCAATATAGAAAAAAAAGATGAGTAAAAAGTGACTAATCCTCACCAGATTTTTAATCTCAGCACCTGTTTCCTGATAGCAAGCTCAAGTAGGGGAAAGGGACACAACTTGATCGCTGATGACTATGGAGAAGGAAATGGCAACCCACTCCAGCATTTTTGCCTGGAGAATTCCATGGACAGAGGAACGTGGTCAACTCTAGTCCATGGGGTCTCAGAGAGTCAGAAACGACTGAGTGACTAATACTTTCATTTTCACGTGTTTGGCACAGACTAAACACGTTCTGTTCACTCTCTTATCTAAACTCCAGTGTTCAAACTAGCGTACTCAGATAGCTATTACTATCTCCATTCAATGGATGCAAAAACAGGCACAGAAAGTGAGGTAAATCTCTTTAGATCTCAAGGCAAGTCCATGGCAGGGGTCCGCCTGATTCCCAGTTCTCTGGTCCCTGCACTCCCAACCCTGCTTCCTTCTGCAAGGTTCCTCCTCTGATTCCTCTGGATATCCATACCTGCTCCAGTGTCTCCAGGACGAGAAAAATCAAAGAAAAGGGCACAACCCTGGTCAGACACTTCATTCTCTTCTGGTTGCGGTCCTCTCATTCTCCTTTGCTTCAGTGAATTAAATGATTAATTTGTAATGAGATAGATTTTAATGCACACAAACATTTTGTTCTGTCTTGGTGCTTTGGATCATTTTTGCCGTGTTGTCAGAAGGAAATGATTGTCAAATTAATCCAAGCATCAGGATCATCTGGAAAAACTTAAAAAAAATACATATCCAGGACCCCATTTCACACCTGAATCAGAATTTCCATGGCCACAACACGAGTCTCTGTTAAGAGGGGGGTGTGTGTGTGTGCTTGCACGCGTACACATATTTGTTGATAACAAGATCTCCCTTCTTAGCAAATTTCAAGTATACAATACAAATAGTTAGCTATAATCATGTTAGTACATTAGAGCTCCAGAACTGATTCATCTCATAACTGACACTTGGTTCCCCTTGACCGTCTCTGCACTTCTCCCCCCCTCCAGGTCCTGCTCCTCTATTTCCATGACTTTGACATTTTTAGGTTCCACACGTAAGTGAGACCATGCAGTATTTGTATTTGTGTTTCTTCATCCAGTTTATTTTACTTAGCCACAATGTTCTCTCAGTTCATCTATGTTGTTACAAGTGCTAGAATTTTCCTTTTCTTTTGGCCATATCTCACAGCTTGTAGGATCTCAGTTCCCCCACCAGAGATCAAATCTGTGCCACCTGCAGAAGCACAGAATCTGAATGAGGGAAGTCCCAGAATTTTCCTTCTTTTTAAAGGCTGAATAATATTCCATTGTGTGTGTGTGTGTGTGTGTGTGTGTGTGTGTGTGTGTATACACACACTCTACTTTCTTTATCCATTCACCACTGATGGGCATTTAGCTGTTTTCATACCTTGGCTACTGCAAGCAATGCTACATCCTGGTTTCACTTCCTTTGGATGTATACCCAGAAGTAGTGGGATGGTTGCATCCTAAAGGTAGTTCTGTTTTTAATTTTTTGAGAAACCTCCATATTGTTTTCCATAATTAACCTTTAAAGCCAAGCTTCTTCAAAGTACAGAAGAGTGTAAAATATGCCACTATTTTGTTTAAAGGTGGATATATATATATATATATATATATATTCCCTGGTGCCTCAGATGGCAAAGAATCTATCTGCCATGCAGGAGACTTAGGCTTGATCCCTGGGTCAAGAAGATCCCCTGGTGAAGAGAATGGCAATCTACTCAAGTATTCTTGCCTGAAGAATTCCATGGACAGAGGAGCCCAGTGGGCTACAGTCCATGGGGTTGTAAAGAGACGGACATGACTGAGCGACTTTCACAAAATAAAAGATACCCAAGAAACTGGTAATATTGGTTCCCATGGGGAGAGTGGATAGTCAGTTGCTCTCTGGCCTGGAGCAGAGCCACCCAGCTGAGCACAGTCGAGGTCAACCAAGCCTCCAGCAGCTTCACAGCTGTGTGAACAATAACAAATAATAACTGCTTAAAATTAATAGAAATACATCATAAGAGTGCTGTGTATCTCACCATTATGCTACAATAATTCCCTGCTTATATATTTATTCAAGGAATCTACAGTGTAAGAGTGAGGCTCTGGAGCCAGACTGCTTGTGTTTGAATCTCAGTGCTGGTGCTATCCAGCTGAATCCCTTGGGCTAGTCACCTAACCTGTCTGTGCCTGCGATTTCTCATCTGTAAAGTGGGAATTCTAATAGCTGCTGTGTTCAGTTGCTAAATCATGTCCAACTCTTGGTGACCCCATGGACTATAATCCAAAGTGTCCTCTGTCCATGGGATTTCCCAGGCAAGAATACTGGAGCGAGTTGCCATTTCCTTCTTCATTTATAAAAGGGCCAACCTCAAAGGGCTCAATGTTTTCTAACATACATTTTAAAATACAAAACTAAACCATTCAATATCACAGTAATCCAAGTCTATACCCCAACCAGTAACGCTGAAGAAGCTGAAGTTGAACAGTTCTATGAAGACCTACAAGACCTTTTAGAACTAACACCCAAAAAAGATGTTTCATTAAGGGGACTGGAATGCAAAAGTAGGAAGTCAAGAAACACCTGGAGTAACAGGCAAATTTGGCCTTGGAATATGGAATGAAGCAGGGCAAAGACTAATAGAGTATTGCCAAGAAAATGCACTGGTCATAGCAAACACCCTCTTCCAACAACACAAGAGAAGACTCTATACATGGACATCACCAGATGGTCAAAACCGAAATCAGATTGATTATATTCTTTGCAGCCAAAGATGGAGAAGCTCTATACAGTCAGCAAAAACAAGACCAGGAGCTGACTATGGCTTAGATCATGAACTCCTTATTGCCAAATTCAGACTTAAATTGAAGAAAGTAGGGAAAACCACTTGACCATTCAGGTATGACCTAAATCAAATCCCTTATGATTATACAGTGGAAGTGAGAAATAGATTTAAGGGCCTAGATCTGATAGATAGAGTGCCTGATGAACTATGGACTGAGGTTCGTGACATTGTACAGGAGACAGGGATCAAGACCATCCCCATGGAAAAGAAATGCAAAAAAGCAAAATGGCTGTCTGGGGAGGCCTTAGAAATAGCTGTGAAAAGAAGAGAAGCAAAAAGCAAAGGAGAAAAGGAAAGATAGAAGCATCTGAATGCAGAGTTCCAAAGAATAGCAAGAAGAGATAAGAAAGCCTTCTTCAGCGATCAATGCAAAGAAATAGAGGAAAACAACAGAATAGGAAATACTAGAGATCTCTTCAAGAAAATTAGAGATACCAAGAGAACATTTCATGCAAAGATGGGCTCGATAAAGGACAGAAATGGTATGGACCTAATAGAAGCAGAAGATATTAAGAAGAGATGGCAAGAATACACAGAAGAACTGTACAAAAAAGATCTTCATGACCCAGATAATCATGATGGTGTGATCACTGACCTAGAGCCAGACATCCTGGAATGTGAAGTCAAGTGGGCCTTAGAAAGCATCACTACGAACAAAGCTAGTGGAGGTGATAGAATTCCAGTTGAGCTATTCCAAACCCTGAAAGATGATGCTGTGAAAGTGCTGCACCTAATATGCCAGCAAATTTGGAAAACTCAGCAGTGGCCACAGGACTGGAAAAGGTCAGTTTTCATTCCAATCCCAAAGAAAGGCAATGCCAAAGAATGTTCAAACTACCGCACAATTGCACTCATCTCACATGCTAGTAAAGTAATGCTCAAAATTCTCCAAGCCAGGCTTCAGCAATATGTGAACCATGAACTTCCTGATGTTCAAGCTGGTTTTAGAAAAGGCAGAGGAACCAGAGATCAAATTGCCAACATCCGCTGGATTATGGAAAAAGCAAGAGAGTTCCAGAAAAACATCTATTTCTGCTTTATTGACTATGCCAAAGCCTTTGACTGTGTGGATCACAATAAACTGTGGAAAATTCTGAAAGAGATGGGAATACCAGACCACCTGACCTGCCTCTTGAGAAATCTGTACGCAGGTCAGGAAGCAACAGTTAGAACTGGACATGGAACAACAGACTGGTTCCAAATAGGAAAAGGAGTACGTCAAGGCTGTACATTGTCACCCTGCTTATTTAACTTATATGCAGAGTACATCATGAGAAACGCTGGACTGGAAGAAACACAGCTGGAATCAAGATTGCCGGGAGAAATATCAATAACCTCAGATATGCAGATGATACCACCCTTATGGCAGAAAGTGAACAGGAACTCAAAAGCCTCTTGATGAAAGTGAAAGAGGAGAGTGAAAAAGTTGGCTTAAAGCTCAACATTCAGAAAACGAAGATCATGGCATCCAATCCCATCACTTCATGGGAAATAGATGGGGAAACAGTGGAAACAGCGTCAGACTTTATTTTTCTGGGCTCCAAAATCACTGCAGATGGTGACTGCAGCCATGAAATTAAAAGACGCTTACTCCTTGGAAGGAAAGTTATGACCAACCTAGATAGCATATTCCAAAGCAGAGACATTACTTTGCCAACAAAGGTTCATTTAGTCAAGGCTATGGTTTTTCCTGTGGTCATGTATGGATGTGAGAGTTGGACTGTGAAGAAGGCTGAGTGCCGAAGAATTGATGCTTTTGAACTGTGGTGTTGGAGAAGACTCTTGAGAGTCCCTTGGACTGCAAGGAGATCCAACCAGTCCATTCTGAAGGAGATCAGCCCTGGGATTTCTTTGGAAGGAATGATGCTAAAGCTGAAACTCCAATACTTTGGCCACCTTAAGTGAAGAGTTGACTCATTGGAAAAGACTCTGATGCTGGGAGGGACTGGGGGCAGGAGAAGGGGACGACAGAGGATGAGATGGCTGGGTGGCATCACTGACTCGATGGACGTGAGTCTCAGTGAACTCCGGGAGTTGGTGATGGACAGGGAGGCCTGGCGTGCTGTGATTCATGGGGTCGCAAAGAGTGGGACACGACTGAGCGACTGAACTGATTAATATATAAAGTGTCTTGTCCATATACCACCTAAAATCACCTTTTAAAATACCAGTTGGCATTATGCTGAATTTGGGCTACACCACTCTTACATAAAAGAAAGAAAAGGAAGGAAATGTGCTCAGTAAGGGTCCTTCTGGAGCGCTAGGAGGTACACTCACGTGACTGATCAGTGACTCCAGGAGGAGCAGCCCCGCCCAAGGCTGGCAACAGCAGAGAGGCTCGTGTTGTTGCCATGAACCTATGGAGTCCTCCCCATCTCTGCAGCATCTGCCATTCCAGGACATTGAAAGGTAGGTTTCAAATCATTTCAAATCATTCAAAGCGCCTCTGCCAGAAGTTTAGGCTGAAAATCCCTCCTGGGATAAGAAGGATTATGAGGAATCAATGTGTTTTCCTAGCCTTTAATTCTGTTTTTACTCCAAACTCCATCAAATTTTAAAAGCTTTTGGTCAACCTAAGACTTTGTTAATATAATGATGAGAGTGTTCTCAGGCTTCCAAAAAAAATTTTAAGGATAAAGTAGTAAAAGGGAAATCTAGAATCTCAGTTACAGGGGAAGAATACTTTGTAGCTTCTAAATTTAAGCACTTAAAATATCGAAGCTATCAAATGGCATACTACCACGAGCTGGATGGAATTGAACAATTTTTTTCACCTTCATAAACACGTGCATATATGTGTATATAAGAAATACATCTTTAAAACTGTTGATAATGTTTTTTGAGAAATTTTGAGCTATTTTTGAAAAATGTCCAAAGTAGAGAAAAGCAGAAACATTTGCCCTAAAGATGGACAAGAGCATCCCTGAGAACCGGTGATGGTGGAAGCGTGCCTCACACCATTGTCTTCTCATTTCCCACACCTCCAGCGAAGCCTGTGGGACGGTTTCCAAGGTAAACCAGAAACTGAAGGCCAAGGCTTGTATTTTCTAGTTCTGTTTCTGCTGTTTACCTCCTGCAGAACTTTGTGCATTATCTCATAAGAAAAATAGAAATAAAGGCTTAAATGAGCTAGTTACAAAGTGGTTTTAAATAATTAAAATAATTATGATGCAGAGATAACACTCATGTGTACCGACACATATGAAGAGCTGCAAACATAGAATCTGAATGCTAAAAGAGATTTTAGTTCTTTCTTTCTTTTAACAGATGAAGAAATGGAGGAACAGAAACGTCAAATGACCTGCCCAAGGTCACAGAATAAATTCATGCTGTTGGAGATTAGAACATAGGTCTCCTGATGCCATCTAGTACCTGGATTGCAATGTACATGGTACAGCGAAGTCAATGTCCAGTCTAAAAATGGAAAATAAACGGATATGTTTGAAGAATAATTACTTTCTATAAAAAAGTAGAGACATAATTTTTTTTCCCTTGATATGGGTAGAGGGCAAGGAAATTAGCGTAGATTTTAAAGGCTAAGTGATAGTAAAAATAATAATAGACATTAAATAGTGTGTGATTTAGTAATAATAATACGGTTATAAGACACAGTAAATATTACATGGCAGGCCCTGTGCTTATTATCTCACTTTTCCCCTCATGATATCCCTGCGACATTGAAACTCTTCTTATCTCCAGTTCAGCAAAGAACAAACAGTTTTATGGAAATTTTCCAGTGAGATGGCTTACACTTGTAGGTGGTGGATGAGCTCAATTTTACAGCCTCACTTTGACAAACGCAAACAGATTGAGAGGCCTTTCCAAGAACAGAAGCCAGGGATTTAAAACCTGCCGTGGCTGAGGGGGCTGAAGGACCGGATTTGGAGTGTTCCTGCGAAGTTAAGTGCATTTATACACCCATTTAATCCCCTCAGCAACCAAAAGACCTGGTTACTAAGGTTTTCTTGGTTCCATTTTACAGACAGGGAAACTGAGAAAAGAGAGATCAAATAACTTGACAGAGGTGGAGACAGGATTTGACCCCAGTTCTGTTTCCTCCTGATTCCACACTTCTGGCCAGCATACTCTGCTTCCTTCTGGGCCTCAGTTCTTTCACCTAGAAGGCAGGAGTTAAAACACCACTCGTGAGGTTTAAGAGAGGATTATACTGCACAATGCCAGGCAAATGAAAGAGCTACAGCGATCAGGTTGCTCTGGGAACCCTATTTTTGTGGGGATGAGATAGTAAGGAAACCTTTGTTTGGAACTGTAGAATTTAGAATTGGAGTCTTCCTAGGAATCTTGGCTAATTTTTCCCCCTAAATTCTCAATGCTAACATTCTCCATGTTTCCTTGCAGTTTCCCTTCTGCATACATTACTAAAATATGCATGAAACCCCAAGATGCAAATTCAGCTTTCTCATGAAAACCATTACCATTAAAACACTTTGTCAGATTGGTGATGATGGGGGTTAAAATCAAAATAGCAAGCTGGCTCCCAAAGGGTTGTTGTTCCTGTCGACCTTGAGATTCTGAAAGAAAATAATTGAAGCAGGGCCTGTGCAAGGTTCCCACAGAGATTTATGAACAAAACCTTAAACACCTCAGCAATGCAGCCTGTGTTTAAATCGCTCCATTGTCAGTGACCTCCAAGCAGAAAATCTGAGAGCGGGGTGATTTGAGAGCTCACAGCAGGAGACACCATGGCGGGAACGGGAAAAGCGTCTCTCTTGCAGAGGCACCTGGACACTTGTACACACAGGGGAAGTAAAAGCTCTTGAGTTGAATTAAAAGGTGAGGGCCTGAGACCTGATGGGCCATGCATGTTTTTAATGCGTTGTCTGTCCCTGTTAGCATTTCACGTCTCAGCCTTGACCACAGATTCATCCCCCACTAACATGTATACTCAGACACAAGCTTAACTTTTCAAAATAGATAGTTTGCCCAAAGAGAACTCTGGGACATATTTTGTTTAAAACAGTATCCATTTCTTAGAATTGGTTCTAATCAAAGCCAGTGGTGACTTAATGTCTTAAAAGTGCCTCAGTGAGACATTTCTGAATTCAGTCTACAGGGCATTCACACTTTGGAAAGCAGATAAACCTTCAACAAGTCACAGTATAGGTAGTTGTTTCCATTCGGAAAACTGACCTTAAGCTTCGTAGTATCAAATCCATTCTATTTTTCCTTGTTTTTTTTCAAGATTTGTTCTAGATAATGCTTACATGGTAACCAATACAAATAACCAGTCACCCAGCTGAAGGACTTCCCACAAGGGAATGTGGACATCAGGATACAGTGACACTGCTGGCTTGCTTCCCTGAAATGATTTCATCAGTCAGTCAGTTCAGTTGCTCAGTCGTGTCCAGCTCTTTGTGACCCCATGGACTGTAGCACGCCAGGCCTCCCTGTCCATCACCAACTCCCGGAGTTCATTCAAACTCACATCCGTCGAGTTGGTGATGCTGTCCAACCATTTCATCCTCTGTTGTCCCCTTCTCCTCCTGCCCTCAATCTTTCCCAGCATCAGGGTCTTTTCCAAGGAGTCAGTTCTTCGCATCAAGTAGCCAAAGTATTGGAGCTTCCGCTTCAGCATCAGTCCTTCTAATGAACACCCAGGACTGATTTCCTTTAGGATGGACTGGTTGGATCTTCTTGGAGTCCAAGGGACTGTCAAGAGTCTTCTCCAACACCACAGTTCCAAAGCATCAATTCTATGAAATCATAGCTGTACCCAAATCCAGCATTTGTGCTCATAGACACACACATAGCGTTCACCCTCAGCCAAATTCACCAACCCATCTGAATCAGTTCACAGTAAGACTGAGATCCTTATTGTGAAGAAAAAGGAGATGGCAACACACTTCGGTCAGCTCCCTCAGACGTCCTCAGAAGCCAGCTTCTTCAGCTTTGGCCAAATGCATGTACAGTCAGCTCTCCCTATCCACGGATACTGAACCTACAGATTCGGGGTGCTCACTGTACTACATTATTTCATATGAGGGACTTGAGCATGGCAGAGTCCTGGACCCAATCTTCCATGGATACAAGGGATGAATACAGTTACATGGTCACATAAATCCTTTTACAGATGTTTGGTATAAAGAGGTTATCGATTTCCTCTGGAAACCAATTGGCAAACAGAGTCACTGGGACTTACACAGGTTCACTGGTTAAAAAAAAAAAGCCCATGTGAAAATGGATGGGCAGTGATTCCACTCCTAATTTTAAACTCAGACTCCAACACAGGGACTTGAACACATACTTGTACACAAATGGTCATAGCAGCACTAACCATGATAGTCAGAGGAAGGTGGAAACAACCCAAATGTCCATCATGTGATGAACAGATCAGCAAAATGTGATGCCTCACATTGTATATCATTGAGTCTTAAGAGGAATGAAGTTCTGACCCATGCTACAACATGGATGAATGTGGAAAACATTCAGACACAGAAGGTCACACATACTGCATGATTCCACTTATATGCATATCCAGAACAGGCAAGTCCATAGAGACAGGAAGCAGAGTAATTGTAGCCAGGGTCTGGAAAGGGAGGTGAGAGAATGGGACTTGATGACTTAAGGGGAATACAATTTCCTTTTTGGGTGGTGGATATTGTTTGGAACTAGGTAGATGTTGAAGCTGAAACTCCAATATTTTGGCCACCTGATGCAAAGAGCTGACTCATTGGAAAAGACCCCGATGTTGGGAAAGACTGAAGGCAGGAGGAGAAGGGGACGACAGAGGATAAGATGGCTGGATAGCATCACCAACTCAATGGACGTGACTTTGAGTGAACTCCGGGAGTTGGTGATGGATAGGGAGGCCTGGCGTGCTGCGGTTCATGGGGTCGAAAAGAGTTGGACACGACTGAGCGACTGAACTGACTGAACTGAGAGGTGATAGTTGTACAACACAGGTCTGCGCCAAATGCCACTAAACTGTATGCTGCGAAGCAGTCGATTTTGCTATGTGAATCTTAGCTCAACAAATAGAAAGAAAGGCCAGGGAATAAGACACAGATCCCACCAGAGAGGAAGAACTTTGCTGTTCCTGCCTGTGCTGCGTCTCCAGCCCCAAGGCCTCTCTCCCCTCTCGGTGATCTCACTGGTTCACTTGGATACGCAGCCGTTACCACTCAGGTTTCTGTTGCCTGACGCGAGGCAAGCAAAAGCGCTGAGACACTGAGGTTTGTAACAGAGAGAGGGTTTATTCACAAATCAGCCGCGTGAGGAGGCGGCAAAACCTGTCTCAGACTCACCTCCTCAGAGGCAGGGGGCTTGGGTATTTATGGCATAAAGCATAAAGAACCAGCGTGGGCTGAGGCGTGGGCAGTCTGGGGCAGGGGCAGCATTTGTCATTCTGCACAGTCATGACTAAGCTCCAGGTCTCCCCACATTCAAACGTGGAGGCACATGGCACCATCTGAGGGTGGGGTTTTCGGTCCTCTACCTTCAAGAAGTCACCCAGCAGACACGTGTGCATGCCCAGTTGGAGGGCTGGTGGTTCTAATCAGTCTTAACTAGCTCCGCTTGAACCAGACACAGCAAACTCCAAGTTCCTGGAAAACAATTTGGGCAAACATTTACTGCTTAGGCTTGAGGACAAGCGAGTCTTCACCTTGATTTGTGAAGGCAAGGGAGAGGGATTTGACCAACGGTTGGCTTTGATGGCGGAGAAGATGAGAAATCTCCATGCCACCCACTTGTCCAGCCCATCAGTTCGCTTCCAGTCAGCTGCCATCCCCAGCCTGGCACTTGTCTTCCACATCCAATGACAACCGCCCTTGGCTGCTATTCAGAGAGGGTTTGCCGGTACCCCCTGGACAGTAGCTGGTGAGGGTCCGGGACCCTGCCTTTACCTGGGTACCACTTTGCTCATCCTCACTTCGCCTCAGAACTTCAGGGAACCAGGGAGTTAAAGGGTTTTGAGGCATCCTTCTTGTTGCCAGAGAAGTCTAAGCTATATATAGGGGATTTTCCTGAAACAACAGAACACTTTCAGATTCAAGGAAGTGAGAATTGGATTGTTGTCTTAGCCTGGGTCACCCAGAAAGCAGAGCCTGAGACAAATGCACACATGCAAGTCAGTTACTTGGGAAATGATCCCACGGAAGAGTGGAGAAGGACGGAGGGGAACTAGGAATGAGGGAAAAGGGAAAACCAATATTCAGATGCATTATCAGTTTGGCCCCTGCGACAGGTGCTGCTCGATCTTGCCTGAGCCTCCGGCATGGTGTCTTCTCAGGACTATCAGCCTTGATTACAGTAGGGGGAAATATCTGTCCGTCAGTATCTGTCCCCGCTTGATCAAGGCTGGTCCAGCTGTACTCACATTTCTGAGCTGCACATTTGTGATTGCCCAGCTCCTTGGAAGAAAAGCTATGACCAACCTAGACAGCGTATTAAAAAGCAGAGACATTACTTTACCAACAAATGTCCATCTTGTCAAAGCTATGGTTTTTCCAGTAGTCATGTATGGATGTGAGAGTTGGACTGTAAAGAAGGCTGAGTGCCAAAGAACTGATGCTTTTGAACTGTGGTGTTGGAGAAGACTCTTGAGAGTCCCTTGGACTGCAAGGAGATCCAATGAGTCCATCCTAAAGGAAACCAGTCCTGAATATTCATTGGAAGGACTGATGCTGAAGCTGAAGCTCCAATACTTTGGTCATCTGATGCAAAGAGCTGACTCATTGGAAAAGACTCTGAGGCTGGGAAAGATTGAAGGCGGGAAGAAAAGGGGATGACAAAGGATGAGATGGTTGGATGGCATCACCGACTCAACGGACATGAGTCTGAGTAAACTCCAGGAGTTGGTGATGGACAGGGGAGGCCTGGCATGCTGCAGTCCATGGGGTCACAAAGAGTCGGACACAACTGAGCGACTGAACTGAACTGAGTGCCCAGCAGGTTCTTGTAGCCTCTCACACGCTGGCATCAGAGGTGCCCAGGCAGCACAGGATGCGTGTGTTGGCAGCACTGGTCTGTTTGGAGCCCTGGCTGGAGCTGTTCGATCAGCAGCAGCTGGAGCAAGGCAGAGGCTCATGGGAGGTGCACTGGCTTGAGGCATGAGTGCCACAAGGATGTAGGGAGAGTGCCTCAGACTTGGAAGCAAACACCTGAAAGCGGCATCTATGAATGGCTAGCGTTTGTGTTTCTGCAGTTCTTCATTCCTAGTGACCAGGCAGCCATCGTCAGATAAACTCTGCCTGAAACCTTCCAAGCCTCAGGTGTTGACTGGGCACCATCTGTGTGCTAGTTGCTGGGCATCTGGCAGTAAGACCGCAACATCCTTGCTCTTGAGTGGCTTACATTCTAGCGGGCAGAGATGGACAACATAAACCACCGAATAAACAAAAGGCATGTCAGATTAACTAAGTGCCAGAAGCTGAACCAGGGTGGTGCACTGGGGCTGAAAGGGCCAACTTACCTTCTTACTATTGCTTTGCGGTGTTACACAGGTGGGTGGTTTGGCTTCTGGTTCCTGTTTCCAACAGCTCTGTGACTCATGCACATTTTCTTTAAAATCTATTTCAATTCTTAGTCAGACACAATTGCACAGTTTTTAAGCCTAACATTTAAAAACAAATTCATGATTCATAAGATCCTATGACACATACTAAGACCAACAATGTCTTCTTAGAAAAAATGTGAGAATCATTCTTAATTTACTGTTCTCCTTTGCATCTCTCTCCCACACACTCACACACACACACACAAACACACACACACATCAGCTGTACTTCCTGCCATTTCTCAAACCCACTCTCCTTTTCTGGCTCTCCATCCCCATAGCACGTGTGGTCCAGGCCTCTGCCACCTCTTGTCCAGGCTCTGTGCAGCTTCCTGTTGGCTGCCCAAGTTTTGCTTTGCTCTGCAACCTCATTGCTTGGTATCTGGAAGAATTTTCCTTTTTGTACCTTTTACCCACTGGTCTTTGTTATGCCCTCCAGAGTTTCGAGGAATGACTATAGGCAAATATGTAACTACACACCTGCTTTCCCAATGAATGACTAGAATGCCACAATACCTTCCCTCGTCCCCTCTCTCTAGCCTGCGCCTCCTCATTCCCTACATTTCTCATTGCATCATCACTTCCTGATCCTTCTTCCTCCTGGGGACCCAGCTCTGAACACACTTTGATTTATTGTTTTGAAAATGTACTAAAAATTGAACACAGCATTTCAACATGAACAACCCACAGTAGTTCTATTTCTTCTTTTTAACTAATGCTCTTCTAAAACAACAACAAAAATTTATCTGTTCGGCTGCACCAGATCTTAGCTGCGGCATGCGGGATCTTCAGTCTTCATTGTGGCATGCAAGATCTTTAGTTGTGGCGTGTGGGGTCTAGTCCCTGACCAGGGATCAAATGCAGGTGCTATGCAGTGGAAGCATGGAGTCTTAGCTACCAGATCACCAGGCAAGTCTCAAACTAATGCTTTTATTAAAAATATTGGGTTAGCCAAAAGTTCGCTTGGATGGAAAAATCTGAATGAACTTTTTGGTCAACCCAATATATTTTAAGAGTGAATCTCTGAGCTTTGACAAATAAATACACCTGTGTAGCCTCAAGTTCAAGGTAGAGAACATTCCCATTACTTGAGAAAGTTATCTCTTGCCCTTTTGAAACCATGCACAAGCCACTGTGTCCTTGTCTTTTGAAGTAAAATGCTGACTCAAGAGTAAATGATTGGGAAATGTGAAGATAAAGAAAGAAGAGCTGTTGGGCTAGGGAACCAGTAACAATTTACACTATAATTCTGCCACACAACAGAATCACCAAACTCCCAGTTTTCTGAAAGGTATAGATGAAGGCCTGACACACATTCCGAAGCAGTTTTTACAGGAAGCCGACCACACTCCAGATGAGAACTGCTGACCACAAGATCATAGACCCTAAACTAGTTGAAACCAGAAGGTTGATGATGCTTGAAACTTCACCTTGATGCCAACCAATCCAAGAACTCTCTACGAGCTGATCACGTCCCGCTCCTTGAACACTGAAATTCCTCTCTCTTCTCTCCAGGGTGGGTCTCCCAGTCTTTAGGGCCTTAGCCCACTGTGCTCCCCTTTACCTGGCAAAGCAATTAAAGCTTCTTTTTTCTACTTCATCCAAAACTCTCTCCATGTTTCTATTTATCATCGGTGAGCAGAGGCCAAGTTTTGGCAACACTTTCTTAGTCCAATCTTACCAATAGTAGCAACCATTATTCTGATTTCTCCCACTGTAGATTAGTTTTACTAAACCAGAATTTCATACAAATAGAATCACAGAGAATGGACTTTTCTGTGACTGGCTTCTTTCAGTGAACATAATGCAACTGAGCTTCATCCATGTTGCTCCTTCCTACTATTGAGTAGTATTCCATTGAATGGTTATACCACAGTTTGTTTATCCATTCTCCTGTTGACAGTCATCTGGGTTGTTTTCAGTTTGGGGCTATAATGAATATAACTTTTATACACATGTAGTTTTATTGACTTTTGTTTTTATTTATCATTTTTTATCTGGGCTTTTATTTACCCAGAAGTGGAATTTCTGTATCATAATATATCAAATATTTAAATGTATCATAATATCAAATATTTAAATTTATAAGAAATGAACAAATAATTTTCTGAAATGGTTGTACCAGCCATGTATGCGAGTTACAGTCCCTTGCTCCACATTCTTGCTAACATTTAGTATTATAAGTTATTTTATTTTTTCATTTTAGCCATTCTTATGAATGGAAGTGGTCATTGTGGTTTTAATTTGAATTCACTCAGTGAACTTGATCATCTTTCATATGCTTATTGACCCTTCATATATCTTCTTTTACAAAGTGTTTGGTCAAGTCTTTTGCTCATTTTTATTGAATTGTCTTTTTATTACTCAGTTATAGGAATTCTTGATAGTATCTGGGTATAGATTTATATATACTGTGAATATTTCTCTTTGCATGTGGCTTACCTTTTCATTTTCTTAATGGTGTCTTCTGAGGAACAGAAATGGCAAATTTTTATAAAGTTAAGTGTAATTTTTTTCTTTTATACTTAGTGATTGTTCTGTCTAACACATTTTAGCAAACATATTCTCTTAGGTTTTATTCTAGAAGCTTTATATTTTCCATTTTTTTTTGTTCAGGGCAATCCATGATCTAATGAGTCAATGATTCACATCAGGTGGCCAAAGTATTGGAGTTTCAGCATCAGTCCTTCCAATGAATATTCAGGACTGGTCTCCTTTAGGATGGACTGGTTGGATCTCCTTGCAGTCCAAGGGACTCTCAAGAGTCTTCTCCAACACCACAGTTCAAAAGCATGTATTTTTCAGCTCTAAGCCTTCTGTATGATCCAACTCTCACATCCATACATGGCAACTGGAAAAACCATAGCTTTGAGTATATGTACCTTTGTTGGCAAAGTAATGTCTCTGCTTTTCAATACACTGTCTAGGTTTGTCATAGCTTTTCTTCTAAGAATCAAGTGTCTTTTAATTCCATGGCTGCAGTCACCATCTGCAGTGATTTTGGAGCCCAAGAAAATTAAGTTTGTCACTGTTTCCACTGTTTCCCCATCTATTTGCCATGAAGTGACAGGACTGGATGCCATGATCTTAGTTTTCTGAATGTTGAGTTTTAAGCCAGGTTTTTCACTCTCCTCTTTCACATTCAAGAGACTCTTTAGTTCCTCTTCTATTTCTGCCAAAAAGGTGGTGTCATCTGCATATCTGAGGTTTCTGATATTTCTCCAAGCAATCTTGTTTCCAGTTTGTGATTCATCCAGCTTGGCATTTCACATGATGCACTCTGCATATAAGTTAAATAAGCAGGGTGATAATACACAGCCTTGATGTACTCCTTCCCCAATTTTGAGCCAGTCTGTTGTTCTATGTCTGGTTCTAACTGTTGTTTCTTGGCCTGCATACAGATTTCTCAGGAGGCAGGTAAGGTGGTCTGGTATTCCCATCTCTTTAAGAATTTTCTTCAGTTTGTTGTTAATAATATATATATTAACATATATATATATATATATATATATATATATATATATATCATAAGATAGCCCTAACTCTTATGAAACCTGCAGTCTTCATCCTCAAAAATGCTTCACACAAATGGGGCACTGACTGATGAATGAATAAAGAAGATGTGACACGTATATACAATGGAATATTATTCAGCCATAAAAAAAGAATGAAATAATGACATTTGCAGGATCATGGATGGACCTAGAGATTATCATACTAAATGAAATAAGTCAGAAAGAGAAAGACAAATATCATATTATATCACTTATATGTGGAGTCAAAATATGACAGCAATGAATATATCTACCAAATGGAAACACACTCACAGACACAGAGAACAGACTTGTGGTGGCCAAGGGGAAGGGGGGTGGGGAGGGATGGACTGGGAATTTGAGATTAGCAGACGCAAACTATTATATACAAAATGCATGAATAACAAGGTCCTACTGTATGGTATAGGGAACTGTTTTCAATATCTTGTAATAAATCACAATAAATAAGAAAAATAATATATATTTACATGTATATACATAATATACATAATATATATATACATTTTAACCACTTTGCTATACCACAAAAATTAATGCAACACTATAAATCAATTATACTTCAATAAAATAAAATTTTTAAAAGGCATCAATTCACTTTCTTGGGTGAAAGCCATATGTGATTATTTGCTCAGTCCGCTTGTTCCCTGTTGATTCCTTTTCTCCTTTCCTAGTTGTATAACAGCAGAAAGTAAGATATCAAAATCCCTCTACCCTGTTCCCAACCAAAATAACAGAAATCCTGAATCATAGCACCCCAAGGCTCAAATACTAAATCTGATTTCTTCTCCATCTACTCCAGAAAGAAGTAGATGCTTTCTGCAGAGAAAGTGACTGGAAGAGATATGAGATCTTGTGTGAAACCCTGTGCCTCCAAGGGAATCTTCAAGAGCCAGCTCAAATCATGCACAGAGGCAGCTGGTTTATGATCACTGCATATGTCACTTTAGGACATACATGTTCCATATATCCAGCCTGGATGAATAGGAAAGAGACACCAAATGTGTGAGAGTGATGCAGAAGGGTGGGTAAAAGGACATTGGAATTAAACCTTATCTTTCTCCTTGCTCCAAAGGATGAGACAATCCTAATGCTACAGAGATTTAGTTGCACTAACAAGTTCTTATTTCAAAATACAATTACCCATAGGATGATTAGGCCTACAGCATTGGCGATTGCATTAAACTCAATTAAGTCTTCTGCAATCAGAGTCATTATTTGGGGGCAGGGGGGGAAAAAAAGGATGCACATTCCAGTTATAAGGAGATGGAAAAGAAAATGATCTAGGGCACAATTTCCCACATCTGCTGCATAAAATCTATCAGAAAAGCTTCTGAAAACACAGATTCCCTTTTCCTTCTCTCCATCTCACACCAGCTCTGAATGAGGAAAGACTTATGAAGGGGCTATGACTCAATATGATAAAAAGCTTCCTGGGTTGTCTGATGCTGGTAGCCCAGGAATGAGCATTGAGGAAGCACAAGTCTTAGACACTGGTTTGCTGCCCTGATCAAAATTCAGTCTGATCTTCAGCTTGACAGACATTAAACTTGATGTAGCACGAATGCTGATTGGGACTGATCCACCTACGAAGTTCACAGAAACTTGTGTATAAACCAGAATGCCAGCTCCCTAATTATAAGGAGGGATAACACTTCTCAGGAGAAGGAAATGGCAACCACTCCAGAACTCTTGCCTGGAAAATCCCATTGATGGAGGAGCCTGGTAGGCTACAGTCCATGGGGTCACAAAGAGTCAGACATGACTGAGCAACTTTGCTTTCACTTTTCACTTTCATGCATTGGAGAAGGAAATGGCAACCCACTCCAGTGTTCTTGCCTGGAGAATCCCAGGGATGGGGGAGCCTGGTGGGCTGCTGTCTATGAGGTCGCACAGAGTCGGACACGACTGAAGCAATTTAGCAGCAGCAGCAGCAGCAGCAACAACAACCCTTCTCAAAGATCAAAATGCCCATGCTTGCCATACAAAACACCTGGACAACCACACTTTTAATCAGATGGTTGCCTGCTATTGATCAATGAAATCAGATCAAACAGATGCTCCCAATGGCATTTTCATTCAGGCTACAGAAGCAAAGCAGTAATCCTTGTACCACTGAGGTATAGGCATACTGATATATGCCTCAGAACAGATCTCCTTAACCCTGGCCAGAGCTGGAGATATGTTGCCAAATTCTTGCCCTCAGACATACTTTTCTAGATTCTGTATCTCCTAAGAGCAAACCCAGGGAAAGTTCTGCTGCTCGCTGTGCTCAGGCAGCTCACCTCTTTGGGGCAGATTTTCCAGCCTCGACTGGAGTGATATGTCATCCCTAGTGGGCATGACCAGACACTTCCTGGGATGTTGTTTCTTACTCTGTTTTGAAATAGTATGTACTTTACATAAAAAGGAAACCTTTACTTAAAAAGTTATCTACATGCAAAACTGCAGGTGATGAAGTTTTTCATTGTTGGTTAACTGATTTGCAATGAAAATGATTTTGTCATCCAGATTTTGCTAACATTTTTGTTTTAAAGATGTTCATTCTCTCTTATAATACTGTACATACATTTTATTAAATTTCCATTTTCTTTGTTGAACTCACATTCCATTCATGTTTCTCTGGTCCCCTATGTCATACTCCATGTGTTCACATCACCAGTATCTTAGTGACTCCTTAGATGGGGTAAATTTATTATATATCCTGCTCTGATCTGATGCTCAATCTTATGAACTTACCTCCCAGTGGGGAGGAGACTTATAATAAGTATATGATAAGAATCAAAAAAATAAGAAAGTGTGAATGCTTTGAAGAAACTAAACTAGACCAAAGGGTAGAAAGGGTTAGAAAGACTGGAGCTGGTAGTTGGTCAAGGAAGTCTTCTCTTCAGATGTGACATTTATGTTGAGAGACAGAGCCTCATAATTATACCCTCAAAGCATATTTATTTCCAAAGCCACACATATATCTCCATTGTGAATACTGACATTGTTTAACTAAAGGATTCATACACGGCTTTGCTAAATTTGTTATGAACAGCTAAAGAGGAAAATAGATGTCTAGATAGTTTGAAAACTATTCCACTACTAAATAGAAGAAATAGTGGGTACAATATAACAAATATTTATAAATATACTGTTTCTAAATGAAATATGCCGGGGTCCAGCCCCGGCTGATCCAGGGAAATTGAAGGGGAGACGGCGTCGGCGAGTACACTGGCTTTAATTAAATATTAATCAAAGATATAAAGAGTAATAGAATGAGGATAGATCAGCAGGAAAATTCAGTGGAGAAAAGGGGCTGAATAGCTTGGTTTACATGGAAAACCAATAAAACTTCAAGCCAAGAAGTTTGCACCACTTATGTAGGCCACAGGTGTCCTTCCGTTCTCCCATGGGAGAGGAGACACTGAGGCCTCCTGGGTCAGATCTTAGAAGCCCAGGCAAAATTAGTAAGCTTGGTGGGCCTTCGCGCTCCAGATGGAAATTCAGCCAGAGGTTGAGAGAAAGAATGACATGGGGAGACCAAGCTTTGGTGAGCAAGGCCTATAGCTTTATTTTCAACAGGGGCTTTTATACCATAAGTTGCACATAGAGGATAATAGGGGGTGTGAAATCATGCAAAGTCAGCAGTCTTTGATCCTTATCGAAACCAGGGTTTCTTTTCTGCAAACTTATCGTATACAAATGGTTTAGGTGATTTACATCATCTTCTGACCAGAAGGCCTATTAACATTTTATGACTCTTGACAAAGTTTTGTCAACCGTAAGACTTATTTTCTCTAAGAGTAATTATTTTAAAGTTTGGTGCCATCCTCCAATGGTGTTAGATAAAGTTGCATTCCTATAGGGCAGAGGTGCAGTGGGTTTACACCAAAGGAAAGAATTTATTACCTTAAGGGTCTAAAGTTGCTAACACCAAGGCCACTACTTATTTTTTCTACATATTGCTACTGCTGCTAAGTGGCTTCAGTCATGTCCGACTCTGTGCGACCCCATAGACGTCTGGCAGCCCACCAGGCTCCCCCGTCCCTGGGATTCTCCAGGCAAGAATACTGGAGTGGGTTGCCATTTCCTTCTCCAGTGCATGAAAGTGAAAAGTGAAAGTGAAGTCGCTCAGTCGTGTCCGACTCTCAGGGACCCCATGGACTGCAGCCTACCAGGCTCCTCCATCCATGGGATTTTCCAGGCAAGAGTACTGGACTGGGGTGCCATTGCCTTCTCTGACCAACTATATTAATTAATACACATTCAAGGATACAATACAGGGGATGTGGAAACTTGGCAGCAAGCATTGGCTCATCAGTGAAATCTTCTACTGGTTTTATTCTGACAGCTTCTAACTCTCCGAGAGGCTCTAAGCTATTTGAATATCTTAAGCTTGGTTGGGAGACTGTAAACAATCGTATGCATAGCTGTAGGAGTCTGGGTAAACTTGTCAGGCAAGTTAGAGAGCCATCTGGGGGTTGGATTTAAACACTCCTATTATGCCCAGGAACTTTATTAACTGGAGCTGTAAGTTAATTCCTTTTCAGAGACAGCAAGATGGTGGTGGGGGACAGCCCCCCGTAAAGTCAGAGGTGAGAGCACAAAGCAGTAAAGTAGGTAGACTCTGGTTTTGGAGGTAGATGCTCAAGAATATCCAGGGGGACTCCTGAGGCTCGATCCTGCCTTTGCGTATGCCGAGCCTCCTTCCTCATGACCTTTGCCACGGGCAGAGTTCCTCACGCTGGCTCCTGGCATCAATATATATTTAAATTAAGAGATAGGCTCACAGTAAAGTAAAAGAAATCATTAGTCACCAAAAATAATAAGGAAAATGAAAGCCAGTAAGGTCAACATGAGACTTGAAGCTTCAGCTACTGCAGGGAAGGAGTTTGGATACTAATCCCTACGCAGGAACAGGAGATAAAGTCTTTAGCCTGAGAGACAAGAAATTGAAACTGCAACTGCAACATGAAACCAGGATAAAAGAGTGCAGAATTTTAAAATACTTTTTTTTAAATCCATTAGCTTTGGATAGGAGTTTATTTGTTTGCTTGTTTTTAAGATATCCCTGAGGATTTATAACCACATAACCATCTGGTGTTCAAATTCATGCCATAAGCAAGATGTAGAAAACTTTAAATTGAGATAATAGCATAAAATGTAGAGTTTAGCTGGTGATGGTCCTGGAGTATCTTACAAAAAGCAAAAACAGCACCTCTCTTGAAGAACATTCCCTTAATATGTCTCTGTCAGGATTTCAAGAGATTAAATTAGAATGAGGCCAAGTTCATGGTCTAAAACTGTAAAACATACGAGGAAACAATAATGTGAAAAGGAGTATGCAAACAGAATAGAAGACAGAATTAGAATTTTAAATGTTAGAATTCTTGAATAGAAATGATCTTTAAAAGGATTTAAAGGATTAGCTATATAAAAGAAGGTCTTAAGGGAAAAGTACAAGATTCTCTGAAAAAAAGATCAGGCTGACCTTTAAAATAGAATGAAATAGAACTTTTAGAAATTAAAAATATGGCAATAAAAGCTAAAACTTGTTGGAAGTGAAAATATTTACATATTACATATCTAACAATGGACTTGTATCTGGAATATGTAAAGAACTCTCTAAATAAATTATTGATACATATAATAATTTAGATGGATTTCAAAGACATTATCTTCTTCATGGATCACAGCCTTGTCGTGGCGATAGGGCTTGTGTAACTCAATAAAGCTATGAGCCGTGCCATGCAGGGCCACCCAAGACGGACGAATCATAGTGAAGAGTTCTGACAAAACGTGGTCCACTGGAGGAGGAAACAGCAAACCACTCCAGTATTCTTGCCACAAGAACCCCATGAACTATATGAAAAAGAAAAAAAATGACACCAGAGGATGCACCCCCCAAGTTGGAAGGTGTCCAATATGCTACTGGGAAGAGCAAGGGGCAAAATAATAGCTCCAGAAAGAATGAAGAGGCTGGTCCAAAGCAGAAATGATGCTCAGTTTTGGATATGTCTGATGGTGAAAGTAAAGTTCAGTGCTGTAAAGAACAATCAAGGTAAATTGGACATGGTAAAGTCAGAGATGTGGGCAAGAGTGAACATTGACATCTTAGGAATCAGTAAACTAAAATAGACAAGAATGAGTGAATTTAATTCAGAGGACATTAGATCTGTGGGCAAGAATTCTTAGAAGAAATGGAGTAGCCCTATAGTCAACAAAAGAGTCTGAAATACAGTACCTGGATGCAATCTCAAAAGCAACAGAATGATCTTGGTTTGTTTCCAAGGCAAACAATTCCACACAGCACAGTAGTCAATCAGCACAGTAATTCAAGTCTATGTCCCAACCACTGATGCGGAAGAAGCTGAAGTTGACCAGTTCTAGGAAGACCTACACCATCTTCTAGAACTAACACCAAAAAAGACATCCTTTTCATCCTAGGTGATTAGAATGCAAAAATAAGAATCCAAGATACCTGGAATAATAGGCGAGTTTGGCCTTGGAATACAAAATGAAGCGGGGCAAAGGCTAACAGAGTTTTGTCAAGAGAACACACTGGTCAATGTAGACACAATTTTCCAACAACACAATGGACGACTCTACACATGGACATCACCAAATGGTCAATACTGAAATCAGATTGATTACATTTTTTGAATGGGAAGATGGAGAAGCTCTATACAGTCAGCAAAAGCAAGAGCTGGAGCTGACTGTGGCTTAGATCATCAGCTCCTTATTGGCAAATTCAGACTTAAAATGAAGAAAGGGAAAACCACTAGGCCATTCAGGTATGACCTAAATCAAATCCGTTATGATTATACAGTGATGAATAGATTCAAGGGATTAGATCTGGTAGATATAGTACCTGAAGAACTATGAACAGAGGTTCATAGCATTGTACAGGAGTAAGTGACCAAAACCATCCCAAAGAAAAAGAAATGCAAGAAGGCAAAGTGGTTGTCTGAGGAGACTTTACAAACCGCTGAGGAAGAAAGAGAAGCAAAAAAAGCAAGGGAGAAAGGGAAAGATATATCCAACTGAATGCAGAGTTCCAGAGGATAGCGAAAAGAGATAAGAAGCCCTTCTTCAATGAACAATGCAAAGTAGTAGAGGAAAGCAATAGAATGGGAAAGACTAGAGACGTCTTCAAGAAAATTGGAGATTTCAGCAGAACATTTCATGCAAGCATGGGCAAAATAAGGAAGAGAAACAGTAAGGAGCTAACTTAGGAAGAAGAGATTAAGAAGAGGTAGCAAGAATGCACAAAAATCTATACAAAAAGGTCTTAATGGCCAGGATAACCAGGATGGTGTGGTCACTCACCTAGAGCCAGACATCCTGGAATTTGAAGTCAAGTGGGTTTTAAGAAGCATTAGTATAAACAAGGCTAGTGGAGGTGATGGAATTCCAGCTGAGCTCTTTCAAATCCTAAAAGATGATGCTGATGAAATGCTGCACTCAATATGTCAGCAAATTTGGAAAAGTCAGCAGTGGCCACAGGACTGGAAAAGATCAGTTTTCATTACAATCCCAAGAAGGGCAGTGTCAAAGAATGTTCAAACCATCAGACAATTGCACTCATTTTGCATGCTAGTAAAGTTATGCTCAATATCCTTCGAGCTAAGCTTCAGCAGTAAGTGAACCGAGAATTTCCAGATGTACAAGCCGGGTTTAGAAAAGGTGGAGGAACCAGAGATCAAATTGCCAACATTCCTTGGATCATAGAGAAAGCAGAGAATTCCAGAAAAACATCTACTTCTGCTTCATTGACTATGGTAAAGCCTTTGACCATGTGAATCACAATAAACTGGAAAATTCTTAGAGAGATGGGAATACCAGACCACGTTATCTGTCTCCTGAGAAACCTGTATGTGAGTCAAGAAGTAATAGTTAGAATCTTACATGGGACAACTGACTCATTAAAACTGGGAAAAGAGTTCAGCAAGGCTGTATATTGTCACCCTGTTTATTTAACTTCTGTGCAAAGTACCTCATGTGAAATTCTGGGCTGGATGAATCACAAGTTGGAATCAAGATAGTGGAAGAAATATCACCAACCTCAGATACACAGGTGATAATCACTCTAATGGAAGAAAGTGAAGAGGAACTAAAAGAGCCTCTTGATGAGGGTGACACAAGAGAGTGAAAAAGCTGCCTTAAAACTCAACATTCAAAAAACAGAGATCATGGCATCTGTTCCCATCCCATCACTTCATGGCACACAGATGGGGAGAAAGGGGAAACAGTGACAGATTTTATTCTCTTGGTCTCCAAAATCCCTGAGGACAGTGACTGCAACCATGAAATTAAAAGATACTTGCTCTTTGGAAGAGCAAGTATAACAAACCTAGACAGTATATTTAAAAGCAGAGACATCAGTTTGCCAACAAAGGTCCATATAATCAAAGCTATAATTTCCAGTAGTCATGTATGGATGTGAGAGTTGGACTATAAAGAAAGCTGAGCACTGAAGAATTGATGCTTTTGAATCATGGTGCTGGACAAGACTCTTGAAAGCCCCTTGGACTGCAAGGAGATCAAACCAGTCAATCCTAAAGGAAATCAACCCTAAATATTCATTGGAAGGACTGATGCTGAAGCTGAAGCTCCATACTTTGGTCACCTGATGCAAAGAGCTAACTCACTGGAAAAGACCCTGATGCTGGGAAAGATTGAAGGCAAAAAGAGAAGAGGGCAGCAGAGGATAAGATGGTTAGATAGCATCACTGACTCAATGGACATGAATTTGAGCAAGCTCCAGGAATAGTGAAGAACAGGAAGCCTGGCATGCTGCAGTCCATCAGGTAGTAAAGAGTCAGACACAGCGTCTGAACAACAGCAACAACTAAGACATTATATGGAGTGAAGAAAGCCAGTTTCAAAGGATTTTCAACTGTACACTTCCATTTATATAAAATTCTCAAAATGACAAAACTAGAGAGATAGAGAGCAGATCAGTGGATATTCAGATTTAAGAGAAGGTGGAAGGGATGTGAGACTATAAGAGGCAGCACAAGGGAGTTCCTTCATGGTAAGGGAACAAGGCTGTGATGCTGGTTATATGAACCTACACTTGAGATGCATGCCATAGATTTATCCATAAATACCTTAAAATATGAGTGTATGCAAAAACTTGTGAAATCTGTCCTTTATTTGATAGTATTGTGCCAATCAACTCCTTCCATAATCCATTCTAGTTGTTTAATAAGTCACCATTGGGGAAAGCTGAACATAGGTATTCATGAACTCTCTGTACTATTTTTGCAACTGATGATTCTATAATTATTTTAAAATGAAAATTATTTCAAATTTTAAAACTGTAGAATATATATACATTTTAAAACTTAATGGACATATTAACAACAGACAAATCACAGAAGAAAAAAAAAAGAATTGTTGATCTGAAAGGCTGATCTGAGGAAATCACCCAAAGCCCATCAACTGAGGAAGATAAAGAGATGAAAAGTACAAAAACATTGAGACATGGAGGACAAAGAGGTGTTCCACATAAGTCTGAGGAGAATTGCAGATAGGAAAGACAGAGAAAATGTAGGAAAGAAGCTATCTGAATAGATCATGCTGAGTTCACAAAACTGATGAAAGATATGAATCCATAGATTCAAAAAGCCCAACAACTTGCAAACTGTGTAAATAACAATACACTCACCCTCAAACATACTATAATCAAACTATAGAATACCTGAGGAAAAGAGATTTTTAAAAAACAACAGGCATGGTTCACTTTATCTGTTGCTAATCATTATTTTCTTTTCATTGAAAAACAAACTGCCTGGTGCTTTCTCTTGTATTTACATTTGACATCTGCTATCCAAATACACCAATAACTCAGAATATCTGTAGTTTATTACTTTGGGGAAAAAATGAAAAACACTCTGCATTGCCTAAACTTTTGTGCAATCCCGGTAGTAAGAGCTGAGTAAATCTGACAGGCACATGGTCCTTGCTGGCCAAGAACCAATCAACAGACTATAAGTCTGCTTTAATTTCACTCAACTTGTTTTCACTGCTATAAATAGTGAATAAATCAAACCCACCCTTTCTCCCAGCTCAGTCTGCAGCACAATGACAGCTCAGTGTAAATACCCTTCAATTAATTTGTTGGGCACTCAGATGGTACAGGAGAAGGCAATGGCACCCCACTCCAGTACTCTTGCCTGGAAAATCCCATGGACAGAGGAGCCTGGTAGGCTGCAGTCCATGGGGTTGCTAAGAGTCGGACACAACTGAGCGACATCAGTTTGACTTTTCACTTTCATGCATTGGAGAAGGAAATGGCAACCCACTCCAGTATTCTTGCCTGGAGAATCCCAGGGACGATGGAGCCTGGTGGGCTGTCATCTATGGGGTCGCACAGAGTCAGACACAACTGAAGTGACTTAGCAGCAGCAGCAGCAGCAGCAGATGGTACAGGTTTAGCTCTGCACATCCCTTCTACCTGAGGTACCAGGCTCTGACTTAGAACTGGGAAAATGAGTGAAGAGAAAAATAATTTAGCTGTTTTTTTCTTCTTCTTCCCCTTCTCCTTTTCCTATTTTTTAAAAAAATTTTCCCCCTGCTCCAACCACACCCCTTCTTCATCTCTTTTACCTAATGAACATGAAACGTCTCTGTGAATCAGGCAGTTTCATTCAAAATGGGGTGATTTACAATATAGAGCAATGGGCTGTTTCTGACTCTTCTATAAAGCTCTTAAATCTCTGAGTCTTGTTTTTACCCATCTCTAAAATGGTGCAAAGATAAAACCCTATAATACTGCTTATGTCAGAAGATATACAGTATTACAGCCCAACACTTCACAAACATGTTTTACCATTGTATTCCACTGCAACATAAGCTGTAGTGGAAATAAAATCATTTAACTTTTTAATATATTTTTCAACTGACATTTGATTAATGCATCAAGTTGAAAATAAAAAGACAATCCTTAAGGATTTATTGGGACACTGTGGAAGGATTATTTATCTCTTCCTGTTTGATTTTTGGTGAATGAGTGAAGGGTGAGAGGCCATTTCCTTTGGAGCTGGCCGAAAGTAGGATTGCATACACGGAGCAAATTCTTAAAGAATGAGAGTCATATGGAAAATCTACTTACAATTTCCTCATTTGGGGGATTTCCATGACTATCTCCCACTGGAAACTTTCTCCATTTTTTACACTGTCCTTGGCTTTGATGGACTCTGACAAGTGTATTTCTATAAACAGCAGTTAAAATGGGATATATTATGAACTTCTCAGTTCTCAGAGTAGGAATAACCAGAAAGAACTATGTAGGAAAGAAGGCTGTATGATCTCTGACTGTATCAAGAAGTCCTCATGCACACGGATGGACAGGGTCCTCAGCTTGTCCCCTCGGATCTGGAATGGGGGTTCCACTCTGTTTCCTGAGGACCTGCACGAGGGGTCATGTTGATGTCATGCAAAGATGATTCAGTCTCTGGTCACAGGTCTTCTTGATGCCTTTGTGGGTTATTTTTAACTAGGAAAAATTCAGAGTACAAACATATGCAAAATTTTTACTTAATTTTTATACTTACGGGTGCTCAACTCCATAGTTCTTCATCTCTTCTCAACAGGCTACTCCCCTTCTCTCTCTCTCTTCATTCTCTCTTCTTTGTTGTCTTATCATTTACTTCAACTGCTGACTTTCAAAAAATTCTGTTCAATGAGGAAATGGAAAATTGCTGCCATATTCAGGTCAGGAAACTCTGACAATATTAAAGAAATATACCTATGTTTAACCATCACTATACCAGAAGTCCACAGCTGGCTAACATCACATTACTTTTGAAAAGTAAACATATTAGCAATAAATGTTTCAAGGTGACATGGAAGTATTTTCATTCCTAAAATTTCCTATACAGATGATATGCATAGCGTTAGTATGCATAGGGATTCTCTGGTTCCAGATAATAAATTATTCCATCAGGTTATATCCTTCACGTACACAAACCTCCAGGCTCTGTTTCAACATTCCCTGCAGCTGTTACTTAGATTTTTGCTACATAATTACTGTTTATTCAAAATCTCTCACTTGTTAGGGGATTTACCCACAGAGCTCTCACATTTAGCTTTCAAAACGTGATGATTTTTAAGCATTTTGTTCTTTTTGCTAAATGTTGAAGGTGGCTTTTAGCCCTAACCAAAATATTTGTATGATGCTAATTATATTTCTGTGAACCATCAAAATAAAGTCTGTAGAAGAATACATGGAAAATGTGCATCAAAGTTCATAATTGCAATTTCAAATATTTTGGAATAAAGAATCTTAAAACACGAGAAAGTACAAATACAGGCACCCTCTTGCTTATGAAAAGTAACAGGAAAAACAGCTGAGAAGTACTGAGTGCTTCCTGCGGGCCAGGCCTTCTCTGAGTACCTTCCATACTTAATCTTTAATTAACCATATGAGATAGCTGGTATTATCAGCCCATTGAACAGATGAGAAAATGGAAACCTGGAGAGGATAGGTCAGTTGCCCAAGGCCCCTCAGCTAGTAAGTGATGCTGTCTGAATTTAAATCCAGGCATTCTGACTGCAGTGCCCATGCTTGATCCACTACACGATGCTCTCCTTATGAAGAAACTTCTCCACGTTGGTATATATATTTTAAATTCAGCATCCTCTGTACTAGAAAAAGGAGAAAGAAGAAAGGCAGGAGCCTCCTTCTACTGCCCTGATTCTGGTCCGCCTTTCAATCCATCACTCCCTACACCTCCCCCCTACACCCTCTACCCTGACAACAAATGGGAGAAGCCCCCACAGGGCATCCAGCTCCATAACAGCTGCTTTTCCTCTTAAAATTTATTTAAAACATCTAGACTCTGTCTTCTAGAAGTTGGCAATCCAAATAAACATATGAAGAGGCATATAATTTAAAATCTAAGAAAACAATATAAGAAGGCAAATATAAAAAAACAGAGGCATGGGGAAAACTTGAAAAAACAAAGGTTGTAACCAAATTTGATAATAAAGGCAATGCTATTTGAAGTGTATAATTGATAAACAGCCTCTGAAAGCAATTCCAAAGCCAAATTTCAACAGGGTTTCTGCCAACTTGTGGTGACAGCTAAGAAACGGCAGCCCACACTTAGCATATTTCTGTAAAAGTATCTTATTGTTTTAAATGTAAATCTCAAAGAGGCTTTCCCCCCTCCAGTCAGTTTAACCGCCTTTCTCTTACTCTCTCTTCTTTCGCCTCCCCCTTCCTTTACGTCCGCTTTCGTTCCTTTGGTCCAGGTGTTCATTCAACAGCTCCTTGTGGGTTCAGCCCCTGGGTTGGGAAGATCCCCTGGAGAAGGAAATGGCAACCCCCTCCAGTGTTCTTGCCTGGAGAATCCCAGGGACAGAGGAGCCTGGCGGGCTACAGTCCATGGGGTCGCAGTCAGTCAGACACGACTGAGCGTGCATTATGAAAGACCCTGTTTCCAGGTTCTCTGAGGGCTATCAGAAGCTAAAGACAACATCCCCCGTGTGGAGGAGATTGCCTGCTGCAGGGTCATCTTTTAACATTGAGATGATGCTATCACCCATACCATTTAAAACTATCCAATGGCTTCCCACTGCTTAACAAAATTGGCCATTGGGTCTCCTTAAAACCCTGAGCAGATGGCCCTAACTTTTCTCCGGTCACACCCCACACTCAATCCCATTTGTTCTGCTGCTGCTGCTGCTAAGTTGCTTCAGTCGTGTCCGACTCCATGACCCTACGGACAGCAGCCCACCACGCTCCTCTGTCCACAGGATTCTCTAGGCGAGAACACTGGAGTGGGTTGCCATTTCCTTCTCCATCCCCTTTGTTCACATCTCTCCAAGCTTTGGTCGGCTCTCTGAATTCAGAGGCTCTTAGCTTTATGCCTTGATAACATCCTTTCTGCCATTTAGAGCCCATATCCTAATTTACAGATGTGTGCTTCTGTGGTCATTGATTAGTGTTGATCTCCCCAACCAGACACAACCTGCAGGGGTGTGGGGAAGAGGTTAGAGAGCCCCAAAGAGGTAAAACAGAAACATTAGCAGGAGTCAGATTGTAAAGAGGTTCACAGGTGCCAGACTGAGGAAACTGGCTATTACTTTGTATGCTCTGGGGAGTCCATAATGTTTTCTGAGCAAGGAGATCAGAGATGCGCTTTAGGAAGAGAGCTGAGTCTAGTAACAAGTGAGGAGAGATTGAGGAAGATGGAGCAGGGGCCCATTTGGGAGGCTGTTGCTGTAGTCTGAGTAATTGACATGAGATGTTGCACAAAGGTGATGGGGAAGAGAGAGAGGGCACAGACTGAGGATACTGGGCCAAATCAGTATCGATCAGTGTTTGTTGATGGGAAATGAGGAATGGGAAAGGTCCTGAAAGATTCAACTGCAACTTTCTCATAAACAGAAACCAAAAGGTAAGAGGAGGAGGCCCCTGTGAGGAGAAGATGGTAGAATCACTGCTGGAATTTTTGGCTGGAGGCCAGCCTGAACAGAGGATGGACAGATGGGACTGGATGACAGACAAAAGAAATGTTGGGCCAGTGAAGACATTGGCAGCGTGTGCATGGAGATGGTGTTCATAAAGAGGAGGCGAAGAAGGAGGGAAAGGAGCTGGGGAACAGGAAGAGCACTGCGAAAGAAAGCAGAGAATTAGGAAGCCAAGTGAGGGAGGTTCAAGGAGGAGGCTGTGGTCAGTAACTCAGAGTGCTCTGCCAAAACTGAAGAGGATGACGCACGGGAAAAGCTGGCTGACATAGAGAACAGGCTTGTGGTTGCCAAGGTGGGAGGAGGGGAGGGCAGGGAAGGATTGGGAGTTTGGGAGTTGCATATGTAAACCAGTATAGACAGGATGGATAAACAACAAAGTCCTATTGTACAGCACAGGATATCCTGTGATAAACCACAGTGTAAGAATACATGCAGTGTATTATATACACATGTATATATATGTATACCTGAATCACTTTGCTGTGGAACAGAAATTATTGTATGCATGCTAAGTCACTTCAGTCGTGTCTGACTCTGTGCGACCCTATGGACTGCAGCCCACCAGGCTCCTCTGTCCCTGGGATTCTCTAGGCAAGAACACTGGAGTGGGTCGCCATTTCCTTCTCCAGCGTGTGGAAGTGCAAAGTGAAAGTGAAGTCGCTCAGTCGTGTCCGACTCTTCACAACCCCATGGACTGTAGCCTACCAGGCTCCTCTGTCCATGGGATTTTCCAGGCAAGAGTGCTGGAGTGGGTTGCCATTGCTTTCTCTACAGAAATTGATATAACATTGCAAATCAACTCCCCTTCAATAAAATTTAAAAAAAAAAAAAGAAAGAAATGCCAGATGGCCAAGTTATAAGGGAGATCTGAGTGAAGAGCCTGGTAAGGGTAAGCCCACATTGCAAGGGTTTAATTGAGACTGCAAAGGTCGGAAGTGATTCTGCTGCCCTCTGCTGCTGGATTTGATTTAATTAATTAAGTAGGACAAACAGAAACATTTACTTGACTGTTGTTTAGTTGCTAAGTCACGTCTGACTCTTTGCGAGCCTGTGGACTGTAACCCACCAGGCTCCTCTGTCCATGGGATTTCCCAGGCAAGAATACTAGAGTGGGTTGCCTTTTCCTGTGCCAGGGGGTCTTCCTGACCCAAGGATCGAACCCACATCTCCCGCATTGGCAGGTGGATTCTTTACCACGGAGCCCCCAGGGAAGTGTATTTGCTTGACTACCAGCCATGAACTAGATGCTTCATGCTATTTAAATAACTTTTCACCATGGTCTTGTGAAGAAAACATCTTTCCTTATTTTAGTTTTCTAGTATCTACATAATACAGTTTAACTACATAATATACAGTTTAAATGGAGCTCAGGGAGGTACTGCCTGATGGTCTCAGTTCATGGGGTCGCAAAGAGTCAGACACAACTGAACAACTAACACTTTCACTTTTTCAGGGAAGTACTGTAACTTGCATAAAGACACACAGTGAGTCAAGTTGCTGGACTATAAGTTTCACAAGGGTCGGACCCATGAGTGCTATTCATGGTCATTTATGCCTTCATAGATAGCAATGCTCAACATTCAGAAAACTAAGATCATGGCATCCGGTCCCATCACTTCATGCCAAATATATAGGGAAACAGTGGCTGACTTTATTTTTCTGGGCTCCAAAATCACTACGGATGGTGACTGTAGCCATGAAATTAAAAGACACTTACTCCTTGGAAGGAAAGTTATGACCAACCTAGATAGCATATTCAAAAGCAGAGACATTACTTTGCCAACAAAGGTCCGTCTAGTCAAGGCTATGGTTTTTCCAGTGGTCATGTATGGATGTGAGAGTTAGACTATAAAGAAAGCTGAGCGCAGAAGAATTGATGTTTTTGAACTGTGATGTTGGAGAAGACTCTTGAGAGTCCCTTGGACTGCAAGGAGATCCAACCAGTCCATCCTAAAGAAGATCAGTCCTGAGTGTTCATTGGAAGGACTGATGTTGAAGCTGAAACTCCAATACTTCGGCCACCTGATGCGGAGAGCTGACTCACTGGAAAAGACCCTGATGCTGGGAAAGTTGAGGGCAGGAGGAGAAGGGGACGACAGAGGATGAGATGGTTGGATGGCATCACTGACACAATGGACATGGGTTTGGGTGGACTCCGGGAGTTGGTGATGGACAGGGAGGCCTGGCATACTGCAGTTCATGGATCACAAAGAGTCAGACATGACTGAGCGACTGAACTGAACTGAACTGAGATAGCAATGCTGGGTATACAAGATAGGATGATTTTTCGAATGAATCAAGTTCGGTGTCAAAGTTAGGTCTAATTTCAAAGCCCATAAACCTTCCAGATATCCACTGGTGCCTCTCAAATACTCTTTTTTCTTTTTTTTAAATTTAAGTTTATTTATTTTAACTAGAGGCTAACTACTTTATAATATTGTATTGGTTTTGCCATACATCAACATGAATCCGCCACGGGTGTACACGTGTTCCCAATCCTGAACAAATACTCTTGTTCCAACAGAAGAGACTGTGGTATTGCCAGTTTTGCAACTGAAGAAAGCTCACATGCAGCCATAAAGACCCAGTGCAGCCAAAAATAAATAAATAAATCTTTTTAAAATAGTGCTTAAGAAATAAGAGTGAAGAAGCTAACATTGAGAGACATTATTTCTAAATAAATGTTATAACCTCACTTTGCAAATTACCCAGACGATAAACCAATCAAACAATCAAGTCAGTCAAAGCTAAATTCATCATATGTATATCAAAACTGACAAGTAAGTAAATGTGTATGAATTTTAAGAAATGTATTTTAGGAGAAGAAGTGCCCCTCATCCATCCCAAAACTCATTCTTAGGCTAAATTGTTTCAAATTATAGGGGACAACTTTTCAGATATTTTTTTAAGAGGAAATTATTTTCCAAGGTGACATTTCTTCATATATATTTCAGAAGACAAATTCAGGGCAAATAATGCTTATATATTTGAAACTAATTATTAGAAGTTGAAAGGGAAGAGACTCAAGTATAACTTATATAAGTTGTACTTTCTGAGTATTTCTGAAAACATTTGGAAAAGACATCTCATTATAAGAAAGGTCTGAACCACAGCCATCTATGTGTTTCTGTCATGTGGGGAGGGGACAGACATCATCCTGATAGTCACCTTCTTCCAAGTACAGCTGGGAGCTGGGAGGCTGTATAGTTCATTCAGAAGCATTGTAGATGGAAACAAATTTCAGGTTTGCCTATTAACTAAACGCAAGTCTGGAAAATCAGCTGGATCTTCTAAATATCAGTTTTTCCATATGTAATGTGGAATTTTAAAGCATCTGGTCTACTTGATTGACAGAGTTGTAGGCAATACAAGTATAAAATTGATAAGAATGATCATATTATACAAATGCAGGGTCATCCACATTATCTCTTTCCTAAAAGATGCTTCTCATCCAATCCCATCCAAACAGAAGAACAATCTGCAAGGAGTCATGTTGCTGTTGGGTTTTCTTTGTGCCATCATCTTACAGAAACATAGAATTGACTGGCTGTTGAAGAAGTCTCCAAGCCAAGCTGCCTTTAAGCACCTTGGGGGGAAAAATGGTCTTCTCTCATCTAGAGTTGCAGATGTCTGCCTTTTGGAAGCTTCTAGATGGTCCTGAGGTTTGACCTTCCATGAAGTTTCTAGAATCATATATCCCCTATAGATTTGAGTATATGATTTCCAATTCTGAGGTGGAAAACCCCCATTAGCATCTTTCCCAAAGTAAAATTCAAGGAGGCTGTGGCCAGGATCAGCTTTGGGAGCATCTTTCCAACCAGGGAGGCCCCTGAGACTTAGCACTGTGGCTCTTTCCAGAGGTTGAGCCTAGACTGTAGCATTCTCCCTCTGGGCCCCATCTGGGCTAAAGAGATGGTTGGGAATAGGCCTGCCTCCCAGGAAGCCAGCTGCTTTCTCCTGGCCGAGCACTGGCTGCTGCTCTGTCTCGGGTTGCTAGTGGAGTTCTGCAGCTTTGTGTGGAAGTGGATGATGTGTGGAAGAGGATAATAATCGCTGGTCAGGGTGCTCCTGTTGGGACACCCCTCGAATGGCTCTAAGTGTAAACGAAGATGTTTGAGGGTGTGTAGGAGAAGACAGGTGGAGAAGGCAATGGCATCCCACTTCAGTACTCTTGCCTGGAAAATCCCATGGACGGAGGAGCCTGGTAGGCTGCAGGTAGCCTGGTAGCCTGGGTCGCTAAGGGTCGGACACAACTGAGCGACTTCACTTTCACGCATTGGAGAAGGAAATGGCAACCCACTCCAGTGTGATTGCCTTGAGAATCCCAGGGACAGGGGAGCCTAGTGGGCTGCCGTCTATGGGGTCGCACAGAGTCAGACACGACTGAAGCGACTTAGCAGCAGCAGGAGAAGACAGGTAGAATGCAGACAGATTCACATTTGAGGGTTACCTGGAATAAGGTAACAGGGGGCAGTGGAGATGTTTGCCAACAAAAACTATTGTTACCATATATTTATTCAGCACTTCTTATGTGCCAGGAACTTTAAATACATCACCTCATTTAATCTTCATAAGAGTTAATCCTTCTGGGTAGATATCATGGTACTTCTTCTACAGATGAGTAAACTGAGGTGCAGGGTCTCATTTCCACAAAAGATTCATCCAGCACCTATCTTTTTTCAGCCACTGTGAATATAGTGACAAATCCAGTGCGTTATTTTTGAAGAACTCATGGGCAAGAGGAGGTCAATTATCTTGCCCGGAACATTGTCCCTGACAGGATTTAAGAGTCAGAATTTAAGTATAGATCTGTATGCTGAAAGCATCATTTATTTGATTAATGCGGCCCAGAGTCCGATACTGAGCACACACTGTGTGCCAGGCACAATGTCAGGGCTAGAGCAGCTAAAACGGTAAGTCAGATCAGACAGACTGGGTTCCCAGCTTCACGGAGCTTAACCCCTGTGTGGCCCGGGGAAGCGCCCAGGAGCCCGGAGCGGCTGTCCTCCCCTCCCACCGAAGCCTGCCCCCAGATTTTAGGCTGGTCTCTGGGGCCCCAGTTCATGCTGGTTATGTCAGGCACCACGGTGGGGACATTTCTAGCTGATTTTTCTTTCCATTTACGGACAAAAACATTTTCTTTGAGAAAACGCCGGTTCAGGACAGACGAGATCGTTCCTAAGTGAGAGGTACGCAAGTAAGTAAATGAAATGAAAGAGGCAGAGACCCGCTGTGTCCAAAGCCTGTCCCCCGTGAGGTGCATGCAGCCTCCGGGGTCTCTATGACACACATCCTCTGGGCTGAAGGGAGCAAAAGGGCCGCTTTGTCCTGGGGCTGCGTCAGTGCCCACGTGGGACCCACGCACATCCCTGTGCGGTCAGCTGCCCACGCTCCACTTGGGCTGCGATTGTAGCTCTCCGGCCGCGTTAGCAGGATGGGAGGGCTGTTGTGTACCTCTGATGAAGTGTGATTGCCACCGCGGGGAGGCGAGCCCTCTGCGCACACGCCCTTTGCCAGCCCCCCAGCTCCATCTGTTGACTGTTCCCGGCAACTGTCGTCGCCTCTCCGGAACCCTCTCAGCGTCCCAGGGGCTCTGATTGATGCTCTTTCTTCTAATTTCCTTCAGCTTTTGACTTCAGTGTTAATTGTAGGATTAAGCTTTGTGTGACTAACCCTTGCACTGCCGGACTGTAATTTTGTGTTTGTTCCTAGTATTCAGGAAGGAAATTGTTTATGCCATTCTTTAAAAAAAAAAATTTTATTGTATAGTTGATTTACACTGTTGTGTTAATTTCTGCTGTAAAGCAAAGCTACTCAGTTACACATGTATATTCTTTTTCATCTTCTTTTCCTTCATGATTTTTCACAGGATATTGAATAGATTCCCTATGCTGTGCAATAGGATCTTGTTCTCTATCCATCCTCTCTATATAATGGTTTGCATCTGCTCATCTCAAACTCCCAGTACTTCTCTCCCCCGACCCTCCACCGCTTGGCAACCACAAATTGTTCTCTATGTCTGTGAGTCTGTTTCTGTTCTGTAGATATGTTCATTTGTGTCATAGTTTAGATTCCGCACGTAAATGATATTATATAGTATTTGTCTTTCTCTTGCTGAGTTACTTTCCTTAGTGTGATCATCTCTAGTTGCATCCATGTTGCTGCAAATGATGTCATTATTTCCTATTCATACCACAGAGGTCGACTGACGTTCATGGTTCAGGCTCCTGGCAGGAAAGCTATAGTCATTATCACACCTATTACTTTGGTCATCTCTCCTGGCTGTTGTCTTGTCTCCTGGCTTTACCCACCTTTCTGGTGCCCTTACAAAGCCCATTTACATGTCCTCCGCCCTCAGCATGGCTGCATATTCCTTTCTTTTCTGAGGTGTGTCTGGGATATCTCGCTGTAGCACTGAAATGTTCTCTTTGCTGTTTACCTAGCTCTTTTCTGTAATTCTCCCAGGCTTTGTCTGCATGTCACATCTCAAGCTACTCAAGTATTTTGACAAACAGATAAATGACTATCCACCCACCTCAGCCTCTATTTTTCCACTAAAAAAACATACCAATGATGAAGATGGAATTTTTCTAAAACTGCATTTAGGTCAAATTTAGCCCTGATAGGGGAAAATTCTTTGTCTATTCCTTGGCACAAAACAAAATTTAATACACGTTTACTCCTCTCCTTTCTTGGAAGAAGTCATTTAGCCTGAACTGTCTTAGAGACTCTCCATTCTTAGATATGCATGAGCCCGAACTCAAGACGAGAGCTGTCAGAGTCCTGTGCGTGGGCATCTCCACCTTTCCTAAGGAATCCAGTATGGCAGAGCTTGTGAGATAATCGAATTCTGGAGCTGATATGCCCCTTCGAGATCATCTCCGTTGATCCTTAGGCAATTTGAAAGACTTTAAAATAGACCAGTAATGTTAAAAATAAGTGGACCGTGAGATGGTGGTGATTACTGGAAGATCTCATCTTAGTTTTTCTCTCAAGCACAATCTCCAGTGATAAAACAACCATATTGATTAATTGTGTCCAAGAATGATCCCCTTCCCAAGAAACGATCTTCTTCCCTCAGGTTTATGTCCTTTGATGTATCAGTTGCTTTAAAAAAAAAAAAAATGCCACTGACTTAGGGTGGTCCTTAAAGAGACACTGCAGGCCCTTGGTGAGATCCCATAACTCTTAAACTGGAACAATTCCCTTCAGAAACCACACTACCTAAACCACATACCTAAACACAGGTATGCCCCCCAAAAGAGGGGACTTGGCCTGCAGCAGAGAGCACAGGCTTTGGAGTCAGGCACGCTTGGGTGTGAGTTCAAAGTCTGGCACGTTCTGCTTGTGGGACATAGTGTCAGGGAAGACAGTCATGCCTCCAACCCTCAATTTCCACACCTGAAAAATGGGAGAGCAATACCTTTCACTGGAGATTGCTGGGGAAGTAAAATGACTTCATGTATGCAAAGTGCCTGGTAGATGATAAACACCAAGTATATGGTACTGATTTCCTGTCATGTCACTGAGAGTGGGAACGCAGACTGTAGTTTTTTTCTCATGGTGGTCTATATCCACAGACATAAACAGATTTCTGACAAATATGATAAAGAAGGCAAAAGAAAGACACTTTGCTGTTGTTTTAAATGTTGAATTCCGCTTCCGCTATGTCGCTGCTGCTGCTGCTGCTGCATCACTTCAGACAGTACAAGGCTGTCCGAATCTGTGTGACCCCACAGATGGCAGCCCATCAGGCTCCCTCATCCCTGGGACTTTCCAGGCAAGAACACTGGAGTGGGTTGCCATTTCCTTCTCCAATGCATGACAGTGAAAAGTGAAAGTGAAGTCGCTCAGTCGTGTCCAACCCTTAGCGACTCCATGGACTGCAGCCCACCAGGCTCCTCCGTCCATGGGCTTTTCCAGGCAACAGTACTGGAGTGGGGTGCCATCACCTTCTCTGGCTGTGTCACTAGATATGCCTTGTCTTGCTTGGAACTGTATTCACGCAACATTTTCTCTTTTAATTTGCTATCATATTTTTAGCACCTCTCTTGTATTTTATTAGGTGTTTTATATACACTTTTCTTGCTTGAGACTCTCAATAATCTATGGATAGAGTCTTGTTATTCCAAGATTGTAAATAAAGCTCAGTGAAACTAAGTGACTTTTCTGAGGTGACACAGGCTTGCCTGACATGAAAAACCCCCTGGATTTTGGAGGGTGTGTCTATGTGTGCGTGCACGTGTGTGGGTGTGTGTAAGGCTGACTTTCTTATGTGCATGTCACTGACTATGTTTGGAAGGAATGTACATGAGTTCTTTCTTCCACAATGAAGGTGACTGGTGCTCACTAGATATTTCTTGGGTAAGTAAATCTTCTCTTTCTCTTCAGACCTTACTTGTAATCAGCTCTGTCTGTGATATAGCTAGCAAGGTCCATGGATTGGAGTTTTCCCCTCTGGGCAGAGTACTTACTTTTGTATTTGCTCTGTTAACTATCTGGGATGAAGGCAAGAGTCATGTGTGGTCTCTTCTCACAAGCTCTGTACTGTCTGGCCCTTGTCTCCCCTCCAGCCTCCACACTAACTACTCTCCCCCAGGTTCCCTGCATGCTGGCTACACTGAGCTTCTTCCGGTTCTCGACAGTGCCACGATTCTCCAGCCTTGGGGTCTTTATGCGCTGCTCCATCTTCCTGGAGCATCAGCCCCTTTTACCCACTCTTTGCGCTTGTGCAAAGTCACTCAGTTGTGTCCAACTCTCTGAGACTCTATTGACTGTAGCCCGCCAGGCTCCTCTATCCATGGGATTCTCCAGGCAGGAATACTGGACTGGGCTGCCATGCCCTCCTCCAGGGGATCTTCCCAACCCAGGGATTGAACCCACATCTCCCACTTCTGCTGCACTGCAGGCAGATTCTTTACCGCTGAGCCACTGGGGAAGCCAATACCCATTCTTCAAATCTTAGCTACAATAGAACTCCCACCAGAAAACCCCCTTGGACCTCTGTTTCAGTTCTCTTTTATGCAGAACAAGCCCCCTCAAAAATTAGGGGCTTAAAACCACCACCACACATTTGTTCATGAGTCTGTGGAGATGGGCGTCATGGGGGGCAGCTCACTTCTGCTTTACGTGGCCTAGACTAGCTCGGCTGAGGGTGGGGGACCCCAGGTGGCTTCACTCACACATCAGGCACCTCAACTGACATGCCCAGCTGGGACTCACTCTCTCCCCATGAGATTTCTCTGGCTGGAGTTCTTCACGTGGTGGTTGGTTAAAAGAGGAGTCCAGACACACGACACAAAGCAGTTACCACACATGCAGTAAAAGGGAAAGTGGAAGGTGCCCGGTACCCCAAGGAGTATGCTTGGAAGTCACGTGGTGTCCCTTCTGCCTCTTTCTACTGATTAGAGCAAGTCCCAGGGCCAGCACAGATCAAGGTGGAGGGAAAATGGACTCCATTTCTTGAAGCTACAAGTGCTGAGAGGGTTGAAAGGAAAAGCTGGTGGCCATCTTTGCAGCAATCTTCCACACCCTCCCAGGATAGATAGTTCTAATAAATAGGTAGCCATTTAGCTATCTATTAGCTATAGCTAATAAATAGCACCACCTTCTTCTCTGTAAAGGCCTTCCCTGGTGACTCAGCTGGTAAAAAATCCACCTGCAATGAAGGAGACCTGGGTTCGATCCCTGGGTTGAGAACATCCCCTGGAGAAGGGAAAGGGTACCCACTCCAGTATTCTGGCCTGGAGAATTCCATGGACTGCGTAGTCCATAGGGTCACAAAGAGTCATATACAACTGAGCAACTTTCACTTCCCTTCACTTCTCTGTAAAACTAAGAGCACTTGTAGGCACTTATTCAATGTCTGCCTGTACTCTCCCATCACCTCTCACACCAGCCTGTAAAAATCTATTAGAACAGAAATCCTGCCTGTCATGTTCATCGTTAATTATAAACATTGGAGTGAATGAATGAATGAGTAGGTGAGCGTACTGTAGTCCAGGCACATAATACAAAGCAGTTATCACACATGCAATAAGCGGTTCCTTGTTGATCTTAAGCTTGACACATAAAGTCCTGTGGCCTTGCTCTCCTCTGGCATGTCACGAGGACTGAAATTTGGCGATCTCTAAAGGCACAGAAAAAAGCTCATAGTCTTTTAGACAGCTTGGAAAATCCTGATTTCTCTAGGAGGGAAAGGCAATGATCATGTTGTCAGCAATTTTTCTTGAAGTTATTCTTACTTGTTTTTGGTGCCTGGAAAGCTGTTGATGCAATATTAGAATATCTTGCCTTGATGTTTGTCTAGAAGTGGCTGTTTTGGAAACACATTGGAAAATCCCTTCCCCCGTCCCCATCTGTCTTTTTTGTTCTAAATATTAACAAAAACCAGAAGGGGATTTCTAGAGAACAGCAAAACCAAACATGGCTATGTAGCCTTCATGGGAGTTTGTTTTAGAAACTCACATTTCAAATGCTAAATTAACTGCAGGCTTATGCGAGGGAAAAAGAGAAACTTCTGAGAATCAGAAGAAAAAAGGAAAAGAGTAAGCCAGGGAAATTAATCAGTGTACATTTCTTTTGATGTTATTTTCCATGAGAACAGAGCAGGATGTGAGGCACAGGGAAATTAGGACTTTTTCAGCCAAAGCAAGGCTTGAAAATCTGGTTTTGACATATGAGTCATTTGATGCAAATCTGGGGCCTCACTGGTCCCTGGCCATCTCTTTGGCCTTCATCTGCCTGAGCAACTGAGCTGAGCTGAGCCAAGGCAGATGACAAGCAGGAATTGGACGATCAGCCACGCCTGCATTGTGTCTCCCACGCTCCGCTCCATATTAATTATGCTGAGGTGCTAGGAGTGTTTGCAAGCATTTCTAAGAATAAAGGAAGGCCTGTTAGCAATAATGGTTCATTGCAAACTTTTAAAAACAGCTTAGTAAGGAAGAACTCTGATTTGCTTCAAATTCCTGTTAAAAAAACATATATATATACATACATATGTTTGTGTATTTATGTGTTTTAACTTTTCCATTTCAGCAAGTTGAAAAGATAGTCTGGAAGCAGGAGCATGAGTCAAGCACGGCCTCGTAGCCTCCTAGACCAAACACAGCGTCTCAGAGCTGAGTGGCACGTTTTTCATGTGGATTTCTCAGCCTAAGTTCATCACTTACTTATTTATAAATACATACAAACAAAGTTTCTAGGCAACCATCGGGGAATAAAGTAAGGAGTTCTGAAGAGCAGAATACTGATGTTCATTTTATTTTTATATTTTGCTACTTAGAAAATCTCTTTCACTCTATACTCACCCCCGCCAACATTCCTTTATAAAAACAATGGTAGTTTGCAGGCTTTTTTCAGCACCAAAGAGGGAAACTTTTCTTGAGCCCCAATACATTAAGTATCAGAGGCAAATGCCTTTACAAAATCCCATCAAGGTAGTGTCCTAAATTGGTGCATCTTTCCACCTAAAACATAAATCAAAGACTGCAGGCGATTCCACAGGCTTCTGGTGTCATCGGCCTCCATGCAGACTGCTGTCATTGTTGCTAGTTGCCTAGCAACCAGCCTCACTCTTTCCTGCTCTTTTCCTTACACTGGTCCTTGCAGGGGTTTTTGTTTTGTTTTTCTGTTTGTTTTGCCCCACAGGAGCAGAATCTGAACACACAATCCCTGCAAGGTGGCTTTGAAGGAAGTGGGCACACTGGGACAGCTGTTGGTGATTTCCTCCCAAGCTCCAACACATGCCCACTGGGCTGTCCCCTGACCCAGGCTGATCCAAGCGCTGCACCTCCTTCCATTAGCCCCATGATTGGTCCAAGCTGGGTAGGGTCCTTGGGTAGCGTGGCCAGGATAACGTAGCCATTCTCAGAGGCTGAGCTCTGGAGTCTCTCCTTCATTTGGGAAGTGGTGTGGAGTTACTGTTATTTTGAAGCAGCAACAGGATCCACGCTTCTTACTCCGGCTTAGGAGGTGGTGAGAGTGACAGGCCACAGCAGTGACCATAAGCATGGACAGGAGGCTGCAGAGGAGAGCCATGAGCCTGCAGGAGAAGCAGTGTTGTGAGGGCCCTGGGGGGCCAATGGTGCGGGTATAGCTCCGAACCCGGGCTGGGGCCATCTGCAGGAGCAGTGAGCCAGGAAGATATGTGCCAAGTTGGACATACTGAATCTGAAGTGTCAGAGGAACAGAGAGGCCAACGTTTCCCCCCAAGTGTCCTCCGGGAGGTCTGTCACCAGAGAGAGCATCCCGGGAGCAGGTGCTTTACTAGGCAGCTTCCTTCAGATCATAAGGACACTGAGAGGAAGTGGGCACACTGGGACAGCTGTTGGCGATTTCCTCCCAAGCTCCAACACACGCCCACTGGGCTGTCCCCTGACCCAGGCGGATCCAAGTGCAGCACCGCCTCCCATCACCTCCACGATTGGTCCACGCTGGGCAGGGTCCTTGGCTAAGGAATCAAGTTCCCTGCAAACATCTTCAGTGGAGGCTCAAAGGGCAAAGGTTTTTCATCTGAAAAGATCCGAGTCTAGAGCATGTTCCTGGCCATCAAATGCTGCCCTTTTTTGGAAGGAGAGGATGAAACCAATTTTCAGAGTCGGCAAAGAGGAGAACCTGGCAGTCCCGGTGGAGATCCAGCCCTGAACCCAGCCAGCTCTGAGGCCCGGCCTTTCCTCCACTGGGCTCCAGGAGCTAATAGAACCCCTTTTTGGATGAAGCAAGTTCAAGCTGAGTTTCCATCACTTGCAACTTAAGGAGTTCTGAGGGGTGTCATATTGCCATCCCAATTTTACTGAGAGAGGAACTGATGCTCAGAGAAGTTAGCTAAGTCCTGTGTGATCACAAGAACACTTTAGAGCACAAGCTTTGGAACCTGAGTCTGCGTGGACTCCATAGCCAGTGTTCTTTTCTTTATACCATTTGCCTCTCAACTAGTCCCACAACTGGGGTGCTCAAGAGAAGAGGTAAATAAACAGATGTGTTTGGATCTCTGCACATTGTCTGTAATCCTCCAGTGAAACTATCTGTGACATTTTTAGATGCCTGATGCCATGAAAAACAGGAGATCTGCTCATTTTACAAATGTTTTCCATTCTTTGTGTGATGATAACTCTTCCACCTGCTCCAGCTTTACAAGCAAAACACCTACTTTCAGCCCAAAAAGAATCATCAGACAGGCTATCTACAGCCTGCCACTTAAAGGGAAGGGGAGAGAACTTTGTGTCTGGGGTCAAGTCTTCACTCCGGACCATGGTAGAGATGCGGAGAGGTGCTCTGAATGGGGCAGCCATCCACCTTCCAGCTCTCGAGGAACTGGAGCTGACTCAGGTGGCTAGGGATTCAGGATTGCATAACATCATGAAACCTTCTCTCTAGAACTTTCTTGTTAGCATGTGTTGGCAACTTCTGAGCTTGTTTGTTCCAAATTTCAGACTCACAGAAAACAGATACTGCTTGGTATAGGATGGGTCGGGGGGCGAATCCTAAATTACCCACCCAGGAGAGGGCCAAGGTCACTGAGGTCAGTAGGACCACAGGAGCCAGAGGAGAGAGGGTGGTGGTGAGTCAGACAGACGTCCTAGGAGGGGTCTGCTGTAGCATGATGGTGGCCCACAGGTAGGATAACATACTCTCACCTATCTCTGCAGGCAGGACCGTGGGAGGACCACGAGATCGAGGCAGATATTAGTGGTCTGTGAGCAAATGTGAGACACAAACTGGGAAACCAGGAACAAGAAGGACAGGCAGCTAGTGTGGTGAAAAATAGTCATTGCTATCGGTTACTCAGTCGTCATGTACACAGCCCTGTCCTAAGCTCTTAATTATGCTAACCCATGTAATCCCCACCTCCACCCTATACAACAGACACTACTGCACCGGACAAGCAAGTCGACAAGAAGGGAGAGACTGAGCAACTTTCCCAAGGTTACACGCAGGAAAGAACAACGCCTTGGCTTTGAACCCAGACAGTTCAACCCCAGAGGCCCCATGCCTTACCAGCATTTTACTCAGCAAATCCGGCAATGAAATACGGGTATTGTTCTTATTGGGGCCCCATCTGAAGCCACTGATTACAGTCAGGCCCGCTGCGGGCATTCAGCTTGTGTTTTGTTGTTGTTTCAGATCGGCTTTATTCACCATTTGACAGAATGTGTCCAAGGGGTAATTACTCAGAAATACTTTATTCTTCAGACTCCACATATGTCTTCACGTTTGAAACTGTCTATATCCTTGCAACAAACTTTTCTCTACTGTAACTGATGATAGCATTACGTCCCACAGCACGCAATCGGTCTGTCCCACATACAGATACTGAACTGTGTCATCCAAGGCTTGTCCAAAGGCGCCAAAGTCTGGACGTGTGTATTCACAGACCGCCCAGTCCTTTCTGGAGGAAGGCATGGGGTACACCGGCTGTGATTTTTGTGGTCATGTAGAAGCTGCTGCTGTTGTTATTTAAGTTCTAACTGTGGCCTTCCTCTTAATGCCCTTTGAACTAGACTTTACCATGCTCACCTATACCTTCTGGAGGCATTCCTAAGCCAACAAGCATGGGTTTTTACATATGCATTCAGAGTTGGGAATGGGGTTGGACGGTGAAGAAGCAGGTTGTGCAGATGTGTTTTAAACAGATAAACCACCAGAGGGAGCTATAGTGGACTGAGTTCAGGGGATGGAGCAATTCATATTCAGAATCCCTCCGGAGCCAGTAAAAGAAAGACTATAGTCTGGGGCTACATTTCTGTCATGAAGATTTGCCATCTAATTCCTGCATGTTTAGCTAATTATATTTTCTCAGCTCCCCTTAATTATACAGACCAGATGCTTTATGACTAGAAATAAACACAAAAAGAGAAAGAGCATCAAAGACAAATCGTCTATGACGATGAGTCATAAATCGCAAGAAACCAACAAATTAAGTAGTCTAGTCACTGTCACGCTTCACTTGTTGCAGTCCATCTTCTGCATTCAATTAGTTTTAGCGCTGAGTGTAATGGTAAGCATTTTTTTAAAAATTGGAGCCAAAGTATTTTGGTTAATTTCTCTTCTTTTTTTGAATAAACAGTAAAGGAAAATATCAATGCTAATTTCCAAATCCTTTAATGGAAAAATTCATCAGCTGGAGAATGTGTTCCAGAAAATCCGTTGGTAGTGCTCATTTTTTAAAATTAAATTTTAACTGTAGAAGTAACACATGAATACATTATCTTTGTTAAAAGAAAGTCCCCTTTGAACAATATTCACAGTCTTCCCCCACTCTCCATCTCCACAGTGATCATCAGGATGTCCTGTTAGTGTATTTTCGTCTAAGTAGGTATGTATCTATGTAGGTGATGATAATCTATCTGAAGGACAAGCTTCCTTATACCCTTCTGATCAGCCAGGTTTGAGTGAGACCTTACAAGACACTGCACAGAGCACCAGGCTTGGACTGGGTCAGCCTACACTTGAATCTCTACTCCATTCCGTTATGTGGCTGACTTTGCAAAAGCCATATTAGTGCCCTGAAAACAAGCTGAGTGAGCAAAACCTACTTCACACATGGGCTTGTTCATATGTTCCACAAATATTTTACTGAATCCCTTCTAAGTGCCAGGCACCTGGGCAAAGCTTTGATCTAAGGCAGCTCATAAAGAAGTAAACAGACAATTATAGTATGATGCAGTATGGTAAGGAGCATGTCCTAGAAGTACAGGGTGCTGCGGGATCATGGCACCCGGGAGTCAGGGATGTGTTCCCGGAGGAGATGATGACAATACTACAGTCTGAATGATGAGAAGGCATTAATCAGGAAAACAGGAGTCTGGGGCGTGGGTCAATGTGCTGGAAGTTTGGGGAGGTAGAAGCCATTTCCTAGACAGATAGAATGTTCTGTTCAAAAGTTCCTTGGTTAAAGAAAATGAAATATATTTTAGATTATTTTTAAGCTTAATAAGCTGAAGCTTGGTTGAAACAGACAATTTGGAGGGGACATAACTAAAGATGAGGGGGGAAAGCTTGGCAAGGACTTTATGTGAGGGAGTCACAGCTGGATCCCAAGGACAATGGGGAAGCACTCAATTTAGCCAGGGACATGCTGTGTTCAGATCTGCCCTGGAAACGGTGAGTGCTAATAATATTAGCTGTTACCAACCCATTGTATTCCTTTAGCCAACATTGCCTGCACTGTCGTCAGCAGTAATTGTTATCTAAGAATCAATTTCCAAGAGAGGAAGAGAAAGAAAGAGAAGGCTGGCTGGGGTGGGGGTGTGTGTGACAGTTGGCAGCAGTCACTTGGAATCGATATTCCTTCACATGGACCCTCCATCCCAGTGGTCGCTGTGGAGTCCAGCTGTGACTTTCACCTTTTCCCTTCCCTAAAACCAGAGACTGAGAAAAGAGTGAAGAAGAAAAACAGAGAAATCTTCCCAGGAGCACAGAATCCAGAGACGCAGGGCTCCAGGTCATTGCTGGTCCTGTCCTGTTGGGTGGATTTGTGCTGTTTTGGTAACCCCCTGGCAGACACAGGAGTGGGACCATCAGGTTAGAGAGGCCAGGCTCCGCCAAGTGCCACGGGATGCCTGGAGCCTTGCTGTTTTTAGGGTCTCTCTCGGCTCAGAATCGGGTCATCAGACTGGAGACGAAGCTTACAGTTTGTGCTTGTGTGTTCTTGACGAGGCCACCCTCATTTCTCTTCATTACACTTTCCGTGTCTCATGTCTTCACTGTTAAAGCAGGGGGAGGAGGGGTAGGCATAAAGAAAATGGTAGACATTGCCATCTTTTCTTGCTCAGACATTCCATGATTCTTGCACTTGGGGAACCTGTCCAGAACAACTCAGTAGGACCCGGAGTCTCTGATTCTTCTGGGGAAATCACTTCCTTCAAAGGACACACGATGCCAGGCCCACCCAGATGTCTACCCAGGGATGAATTCACAGAAGCACCAGCAGCAAGACAGAGACAAAGTGCCATGGGGCCTTTTGAAATACTGAGGCATGTTCCCTTCTCATCATTAGAACCAGACCACACTGACTGTGCTAAGGAAGGGAACACACAAAGGAACCCCAAGAGAACTGTTCCATTCTTGGCTTTGAGTTCCAAGAGTCTTAAAGTCATGATTTTTTAGTAGCAAGAACCAAGCAGTAGGATGGGAGTTGGGTAAGGGTAGATTTCTTTGGATTCAAAAAGCTTAGCTTTAAATGTGCCAAGCCGAGAGGAGTCAGGGCCTGGAACAGAGGTTAGCAAACTTTTTGTAAAGGGCCAAAGACCTCAACCCAGTGACTCAGCCCCACGCTGTGCAGGCAGCTCATAGACAGCAAGTAGACAAATGCTGCGCTCCAGTGCAACTTCGTTCACATGAGCAGGCTTCACTGGTTTGTCACTTGAGCCCTAGCCTCGGCTGCATTTTGGAAACCAAAGAATAAGAAAGAATAAGGTCCTTTTCTCTTACGGGTCTGGGGAAAATGTTTTGGAAGGGAATGGAAGAGGAAAACAAGGAAACTGAGCTGCTAGAGTAGCCTTCATCTCTTTGCCCTCATTGGGTGGATGAGCGCAGGGGTAATCAAATCTTGCATGGGCTTGGAGGTTTGGGAACAGAAGGCCTGGTGCCCAGAACATTCTTCCTAGCTGTTGGAGGAGACAGTCCTGAAGAATGCCCCCACACCCTCCTAGGATGGCCACAGGAGAGCAGAAAAGGCCATGTGGTGGGGTTAGCAGAGAGGATCTGAGTCAGCCTGCTCACACCGCCGGCTCTTACTTTCCTCCCACAGGACAAAGAGGAAGCTGAACTTTCCGTGCCCCCAAGTAGCGGTGTGAGGAGCCATGTGGAATGTGTCTCTGGAGAGTCCTGCGCTGGTTAAGAGGATGGTGAGGGTGGGGAGGGCAGACCCCATAGCAGAGCCAGGAGGTGGACCGCACGGGGCAGTCACCTTGGTCAGAGTCAAGTGGATGCTTGGTCAGCAGAAGACCCCTCCCAGCTCCCAAGCAGTCCTCCATATCAGCCTCGCCGAGAGAAGGGACAAACGGTGCCAGTGTGGGCGCCCAGGGAAGACTGTCCATGGAGGCTCAGGGTTCTTTCCCGACACCATCACGTGTATAAACTGAAATCACTCAGTCGTGTCTGACTGTGACCCCATGGACTGTAGCCCACCAGGCTCCTGCGTCCATGGGATTTCCCAGGCAAGAGTACTGGAGTGGATTGCCATTTCCTTCTCCAGGAGATCTTCCCGATCCAGGGATCAAACCCACATTGCAGGCAGATGCTCTACCAGTGAGCCGTGACACACAAATTCCTCGGCTTAAGTTCCCCCTGGGCAACAGGAAGGAAGACAAAAAGGGAACCAGAAACTGAGGATTAAACCTAAAGGGACATAGGTTCTAAACAGGAATCACCTAGAATTGGCAAAATTAGGTTTTCCATCACAGCCTGAGAAGGGGGGTCTGTGAGAACGAACCTAAGTTCAAGTATAGGGAAAAAATTATATTTGGGAGCATCAGACTCTGACTATGAAACTGAGCCAAACCACTTAGGATAAAAAGGGAGAAACCAAAACAAGATCATGAAAAGGTGGGCAGGTCCCTAAAGTAGACAGTGCTTGAACCTCGGGGACACGTATTCAAGTCTATGCTGGGCTTCAGGTTATATAGACGGTCACTTCGGCCCCATCACTGAAGCTCAATGGAGTGTGAAAAGGCATAAGTTTTGACTGGACGAAAGCAAGGCCTCATAGGCTAATGTGCAGGGTCTTTCTTAAGTCTGTGGGTGTGGCTGGTTCGTACCTGCAAGTGTGTCTACCCGTGGAGCTGCCCTCACTTCAAACAAACATGGACATCTCAGGGGCAGAGGTGGGGAAGTCGTGAGTGCTGTGTCTTCCATCAAATTTCACAGCTGATGATTCACAGGGTAAGCGATCATCCGGCATCTGACACAGGGCTTGCCTGTCGTAGTCTGAATCAATTAGCTAATGAACACCTCTACCATTTCCTCCTGGTCTGGTTATTCGCTCATCTTGTCACTGTCCCATGGCAATTATGCCGAACTGTAATTATCTGTTGAGCTCTTCATCTCTCTTGATGAACTCAAGAGCAAGGACAATGCCTTCTTTATTATTCTAGCTTCAAATTTATGTTAATAGATAAAACATTAAAGTGAATTTCAGAATACTCAGTGGATCACTGCTTTCTGAGAGAGAAGCGGGAGGCTGACCGAGTCCAGCCCAATTGGTGAGGGGTCATGTCTCCTGCGGGCCACTCACTGCTGTCTTTCCCAGGTTCCATCTCACAACCTGTTGTAAACATGTAGACCCATAGTTTAAAGTGTTGAAGACATCATCTGAGATGGAATACTTGTAGCATTTTAAGGTACTTTTGTGTTTTCATTCTATCTCAGTTTATTTCCATACAAGGGCTCTCAAAATTTTAGGGTTGGTGATGATCAATACTGAACATTACACAGAATATGCACCATTGACACGAATTGATGGTAGATGAAAAACCTGCTCCATCACAAGGAAGAGGAAGTGACTCTTTCCTGCCCAGAGAGAAGATACCACAAACCCTGCCAAAGTCAAGGCAGTTTTCACATGACAAGCGATGCTTGTGTGAAATTAAATGAAGAATACACAAAAAGCATAAACGGCATTAAAAAGATAAAAACTCCACCTTCACCAAAAGTTTAGGCCATTTTTGTCGAGAACATAGCATGAATCTATCACTAGCATCACAAAACAGTTTCCGTTAACTACAATAGTTAGAGGCAGAACTGGATGATAAATTAAATTGATGGTCCACCTCTGTTAGTTTTCTATTCTGCTGTAACAATTACCACAAACTGTTAGTGGCTTGCTGCTGCTAAGTCACTTCAGTCATATCTGACTCTGTGTGACCCCATAGATGGCAGCCAACCAGGCTCCCCTGTCCCTGGGATTCTCCAGGCAAGAACACTGGAGTGGGTTGCCATTTCCTGCTCCAATGCGTGAAAGTGAAGTCGCTCAGTCAAGTCTGACTCTTAGCGACCCCATGGACTGCAGCCTAGAGGAAAACTCATTTCTGTGCCTTTCCCAGCTTCTAGAGGCCACCTGCATTTCCTGTCTCATGTTGCCTTCCTCAAATCATTCTGCCCTCTGTTTCTGTCATCACCTGTCTCTGAATCTGACCACCCCCGCCCCCACCTCTCTTATGTAAGGACACTTGGGATTACATTGGCACACCAGGTGGTGGAGATAAGAATGCAGCCCGCCTCTGGTGAGGAGAATTGACTGAGATAAACGACAGCCAAAGAAGGCCTTGTGCACATCCTCTTGCCATTTATCGAAGGAGCTGAAAAGGGGCTTTGGTCTCCTCTTGGTTTGGCTTCTTCCAGCCCAGGAGTCCTGCTATACAGTCTAGAGAGATCTTTTCATATCTGAACCACAACTGAGAGCTAAATTCAAGTTCTATCCTTCGGCATTCCTAAGTCCAAGCAAAACAAGGAGTAAAGATTTCTAGTTCTCTTATGAAAGATGTAATTAGGACCAATCCACTCTCTGAGGACAACTAAAAAAGCTGGAAGAGAAAAAAAATTTAAAGCACCAAAGAATAAACATGTTAGTAAAGAATTGCTGGGTTCAAATCTAGGAAAGGGTAAGAACTCAGAAAGGTAAACCCAGTGGTCAAAGCTGCCTTCATCCTGAAAGCATTTGCTGATAAGAAAGAAACAGTTGGCTACTGAGTCTGGCAGGTTTCCAGGCTCAAGAAGATTAAAGTCAAAGCCTGGAACACACTAAAAATACTGTGTTAAAAAAAAAAAAATCCCCTATTTAAGCTGTGAACCCAAAGAACCTCAGCCTTAGAATAAGATGAACCAGCAGGAAGCCTAGTAGTGACCCATAGCCCAGTTTTACCACATCTGGGCAGTGAAAGAAAATTCAAAACTTAGATGAAGGGAATCCTAGACTAGAAATGCTTTAGGTACCCAGCAAAAATAAATGAAAAAGCTCTCAGGATAGACATGTCCTTATCTTAGGTCTCATAATTAATATGGTAAATAACTTTTCAAAATCAATGACCAGCACATGGTGAAAGATAACCAGACCTACTCAGAAACCAGAAACTAGAAATTCAGACACCATACTCCATAAGTTAAAAGGAGCAGGAAGACCAGAGGTACAAAGCCCTAACTATGAGATGCACAAATACTTAACTATTAGAATTATCATATTAAAATTATAAAATAGTTAGGCTTACTGTGTTTTAGAGGTAAAACACAGGCTTAAAAGTTTTAGCACAGACCTGAGAGCTGAAAAAGAACCAAATAGAAATTACATAGTTTTAAAATGCAGTCTCAATAGAGGGTTTAATAGTAAACTGTCCATAGCTAAAGAGAGACTTGGCAAAGTGGAAGATGAGAGAGAAGAAACTGTGAGATGCAGCACAGAGAAACAGAGATGGAAAACACAAAAGTAAGAGTAAGACACTCCAAGGAGTCCCTGAGAAAGTTCAACAGGTTTTTGAAGTTCCGGAAGAAGAGAGGGGAAAGAAGGAAGCAGAAGCAATATCTGAAGAAAGAAATAATTTGGACAGGGATATCAGATTCCCTGAATATTCCTTCAGAGCTTAACTTCCCCAAACACTCCCCAGTTAGCAGCCTGGTTAGTTCAGAGCACATGGGAGTCCCCTAGGAGGCAGCAGTGCCTAATGCCAAACACCAGTCTGAACACCTCAGCTATGAAAAAGCCCAAATGCTCTGATGGAAGAGAGGCAGTGAGCCAGAGGAACAAGGGAAGGAATGTTCCAACCTGAGGAAGTAGCATATGCAGAGGCTGGACGACAGGAAGAAGGAAGAGATAAAGGCAGAGAGGGAGAGAGAATATAAATGACTCTAAAAACAGAACACTGTTCAGTATGTCTGGGACATAGAAGGCGGTGACAAGATGATTAAGGAAGTCCCCAAAGGGACATGAAGAACCTCATGGCCATGAGGACACTTAGGTCTCATTCTGTGGGGTATGGAACATAAGAAGGGATATTAGAACAATCAGTCTGGGTAGAGTAGGGAGAGTTGATTAGAGTAGGGATCACTCAGAGACTGTTCTGAGTCATCCAGATGACAGCTAAGGGCGACCTGCTTAAGTGCCAGGTGGTGGCACTTAAGAAATGACAATACCTAACGTTGAAGAAGGGTGCAGAAAACAGGGATTCTTAAATGCTGCCGTTGAGATACCTGATGCAACTTTTTGAAAAGCAATTTAGGAATTTATCTGTTGTTGTTCAGTCACTCAGTTGTATCCAGCTCTTTGCAACCCCATGGACTGCAGCACCCCAGGCTTTCCTGTCCTTCACCATCTCCCGGAGCTTGCTCAAACTCATGTCCATTGAGTCAGGGATGCCATCCAACCATCTCATCCTCTGTCATCCCCTTCTCCTCCCACCTTCAATCTTTCTCAGCATCAGGGTCTTTTCTAATGAATCGGCTCTTCACATCAGGAGGCCAAAGTATTGGAGCTTCAGCTTCAGCATCAGTTCTTCCAATGAATATTCAGGATTGATTTTCTTTAGGATTGACTGGTTTGGGAATACATAACAAAGCTTAAAAATGGATATAAGCTTTGACTCAAAAATTTTCCTTCTAGGATTTATTTTAAATAAATAAGAATGTGTAGTTTATCTCAATATTAATTATGAAAGGAAAATGCTGAAAACAACGTAAATGTGTCCAATGCTGGGCATCATATATACGTACCTAAATAATACTTTAGACAGTAAAATCATATTTTAAAAGATTCAATTTCTTCTTTATGCTTTGATCTTTCATTTTTTCTGTTGATATATATGAACTACTTTTGTAATCAGGAACAAATTAGTGAAAATGTTTAGAATTTATGAAAACATATACAAAAATTTACAAAGAACACAGGAACAAGTTCCAAAAATGACAATTATGCAAAGCATATGCTTCAGTCACTAGAAAATAAAATTCAAAAGTAACACCATACCTATAAATGTCTCCAGCCAAGAGGGATGCAAGTAATGCTACATTGTATTTATTTCTCAAATTCATTAGAACTGGTTTGAGTCCCCACATTCCAGACTGGTGTGAAGTTATGGATTCCATTCTTGGACATTTATCTACCATGGGTCCCTTACACTCATCTAAGGGGTTCATTTTAGGCAGTTTAAGAAGGAAACGGGCAGGCTTTAATTCTCAAGCTGACAAGAATTCCAGCTTCTTTAAGCCTGCTGCTGCCTTTACCACACCTTGCTTCACAGAAGCATTTTGCCAGTCTGGGTCTTCCTCTGTCTGTCCGGAACTGCTGGTCCCAGCATCCCAAGTCATGCAGCAAGGCTGTCTTTCAGAAGGGGGCAGTTTTGTGAGCAAACCCACTTCTTCACGTGAAGCTCACTCCCCTTACTTGGGCCCCAGTACTGCAGCTCTTGGTACCTGGACCTGTCTTCACCCGCAGCCACTTGCCTCCAAGGTCCTATACTTAAAAGTTGGTTCCATCATCTTCTCGTCCTTAAACCAGTCTCCAACCAGGACTTGGAGACCACACTTCAAACTGGAGTGCTTTAGTTTTTCTCACCCATTATCACACATCCCCAAACCCTCCTTTGAAATTAAAGATGCATCATGTTCCTTTCTTTTACAATAGGGCTTGTTTGTCTATGACGAAGGGTCACATTTTAGAAATACCCACAAAAAGCCTTTTTACTTGAAGACGGATGAGGATGGAAAGATAGTTTCCATTCTTTCCTGATGAGTTACTATTCCCCAAGGACAGATCAGAAGACTTTCTGCTGAAAGAAACAATAGTATAAAGATCACCCTAACCATAAAGATAACAAAAACTTAAAAGAAAGAATCTTGGACAATAAGAAAACAAAACAATTCTCCTAAATAAATTTTGGGGCAAACCGAAAGCTAAAACATAGTTTATAGACAATACTACATTCATTTGAAATTTACGGAATATTGTCAAAGCTATGCTCAGAGGCAAATCAGTAGCCTTAAATGTTTTCTATGTTAAACAAGATAAAATAAACTCCAATTAAGTATTCAGTGTAAGAAATTAGAAATCTAACTTAGGCAAACTAAAAGAAGGTTAAAGTTAATTGAATTAGAAGACAGAGAATCTGTAAATTGGTTCAAGTTCTGTTTCTTTGCCGGGAAAAAACAGCAACAAAAGCAGTTACAAGAAAAGTCTCTAGTAAATCTAATTAGTAAAAGAAAGGAAAGCAAAATAAACATAAAGCATTAAAAGGAGGGATGTAAGAAGAGACAAATGTAAAAGCCTTAACAGAATATAAATTATTCTCTGGGGAAATGTAAATTATCAATATTTATCCAAAATGTTGATGGTTGAATACACTGTCATATTAGAAATTAGAAACTTTTTCAAAGAATCATCTATAAAAAAAGAGCTCAGAGCCAAATTAATGTTACCAATTCTACACTAAGTGAATTACCTTAGAAAACAGAAAAGGGTAAAAAAAGACTTCACAACCTATTTTGCAAAACCAGCATTACCCTAATATCAAGATCTGACTAAAATAAGCACTGAAAAGTGAATTTATTGATATAAATATATGTGTGTTTGCGAAGGTGTTAGTCACTCAGTCATGTCCAACTTCGCATGGACTATAGCCCACAAGGCTCCTCTGTCCATGGAATTCTCCAGGCAAGAATACTGGAGTGGGTAGCCATTTCCTACTCCAGGGGATCTTCCCGACCCAAGGATTGAATCTGGGTCTCTTGCACTGCAGGCAGATTCTTTACCAGTAGGAATTGCTGGGTCATATGGCAGTTCTATTTCCAGTTTTTTAAGGAAAATAAACTCAAAATGGACAAAAGATCCAAACGTAAGACCAGAAACTATAAAACTCTAAGAGGAAAACATAGGCAGAACCCTCTATGACATAAATCACAGCAAGATCCTTTATGACCCACCTCTCACAGTAATGGAAATAAAAGCAAAATTAAACAAATGGGACCTAATTAAACTTAAAAGCTTTTGCACAACGAAGGAAACTATAAGCGAAGTGAAAAGGCAGCCTTCAGAATAGGAGAAAATAATAACAAATGAGACAACTGACAAAGAATTAATCTCCAGAATATACCAGCAGCTCGTGCAGCTCAATACCAGAAAAAACAAACAATCCAATCAAAAAGTGGGCCAAAGAACTAAACAGACATTTCTCCAAAGAAAACATACAGATGGCTAATAAACACATGAAAAGATGTACAACATCACTCATTATTAGTGAAATGCAAATCAAAACCACAATGAGGTATCATCTTACACTGGTCAGAATGCTGCTAGGTCGCTTCAGTCGTGTCCAACTCTGTGCGACCCCATGGACTGCAGCCTATCAGGCTTCTCCATCCATGGGATTCTCCAGGCAAGAACACTGGAGTGGGTTGCCATTTCCTTCTCCAATGCATGAAAGTGGAAAGTGAAAGTGAAATCGCTCAGTCGTGTCTGACTCTAAGCGACCCCATGGACTGCAGCCTACCAGGCTCCTCCGTCCATGGGATTTTCCGGGCAACAGTACTGGAGTGGGGTGCCATTGCCTTCTCCCACTGGTCAGAATAGCCGGCATCAAAAAGTCTACAAACAATAAAAGCTGGAGAGAGTATGGAGGAAAGGGAACTCTCTTACACTGTTGGTGAGAATGCAAACTGGTAAGCCACTATGGAGAACAGTGTGGAGATTCGTTAAATTCTTATATAATTTTTAAAGTTTACTTTCCATTTACAGTCATTGTAAAACATTGGCTATATGCCCCATGTTATACAATAATCCTTAAGTCTGACTTATACCCAATAGTTTGTACTTCTTTTCCCCCAACCCTATATCACCCCCTCCCCTCTCCCCACTGGTAATCACTAATTTGTTCTCTGTATCTGTGAGCCTGCTTCTTTTTTGTCATATTCACTGGTTTGTATTTTTTAGATTCCACATATAAGTGATATCATACAGTATTTATCTTCCTCTGTCTGACTTATGCCACTTAGCATAATGCCCTCCAGGTTCATCCATGTTGCTGCTTACGGCAAATTTTTGTCCTTTTTATGGCTGACTAATATTCCACCTCTTCTTTATCCATTCATCTGCTGATGGATACTTAGGTTGCTTCCATATCTTGGCAATTTGTAAATAATGCTGCTATGAATATTGGGGTGTGTCTTTTTGAATCACTGCTTTTGTTTTCTTTGGATACATACCCAGGAGTGGAATTACTAGGCCATATGGTAGTTCTATTTTTAGTATTTTGAGAAACTTCCATACTGTTTTCCACAGTGACTGTACCAGTTTACTTTTTTTTTTTTTTTTATGATAGCCATCCTGGCAGATGTGAGGTGATATATTTCACCAGGGATGGTTTTGACTTGCATGGTTTTGACTTTAGTGATGTTGAGCATTTTTTCATGCGCTTGTTGACCATTTGCATTTCCTCTTTGGAAAAATTTATATTCATTGCTTCTGCCCATTTTTAAATTGGGTTGTTTGTTTTTTGATACTGAATTGTATGAGCTATTTCTATATGTTGGATATCAATCTGTTATCAGTCATATCATTTGCAAATACTTTCTCCCATCCAATAGGTTGTTTTTTTCATTTTGTTGATGGTTTCCTTTGCTGTGCAAAACGTTTTAGGTTTAATTAGATTCTATTTGCTTATTTTTGCTTTTATTTCCTTCACTTGAGGAGATGGGTCCAAAAAACATGGCTGTGGTTTATATCAAATAGTGCTCTGCCTATATTTTTCTCTAGGAGTTTTGTGGTATTCATCAACCGTATATTTTTAAATGCTATTTTGGTTTGTAAAAAACCTATGCTATAATACATTCCAAAAAGAAAAAAATGAGATCAGTTCAATATATGTCAAAATATCATTGGATAACATTCAAAACCTAATGCAGGCTAAAAGTGTCTTGGTAAAATGAAAAAGGCTATTTACTAGATATAGCATAAAAGTATAGCATATAATATACATGTATATATAGTAAATACACTGCATCAAACCACCAGTCAAGATCACCCTTAATGAACACTGGAATTGTTTCCTGTGAAATAAGGAATAAAAAGGAATTGCTCATGATCACTCCTCTTATGTAACTTTAACTTGAAAGATAGTGTAATAAGAAAGGAAAGTACATTGAAATGAGATAAGAAAGGCAGAGTCAGATATATCGTTTTCAGATTATACCATTTTCTATCTACAATACTCAAGTGAATTAATTTAAGCTATTATAATTCATAACAGGAGTTAGTGCAGAATTAAGAGAAAGAAGAGAGGAGAACGATTGGGAAAGTGAAAAAGAAAAGGATATGGCAAAAAAATAAACAAGAAAAGACAGAAACCATTGTCTGCCTTGTCATAAACACCAAATTCTAAGTGCTATCCTCGCTGTTGGAAGTCTAACTCAGTAACAGAAGAGGCTTTCTTTCCAGGGATTATATACTGAGTGCATTTTATGAGCCAGGAGTTGTTTATGTTCTTTTAGAGACTGCTGGACAGTTTTGAGTTGTTGTGCTGAGACTCAGACATGGTGAGGAGAGAAATGTCTTCATGCCCAGGCCCCAGAGTCTCTATGCGCTCACTCATGCACCTGGAGCTTCATTTGTGTAACTGGGGACTGAAAGAGGATTCGGAAGAGGAAGGATAAGCAGGGATTTTTTTGTGTGTGTGTCTCCTTGAATAGTGTTTAATCCCTGAAACTGAACTATATTTCTTGAGACTTTTGGTGGGTTCATGGGCAAGAGGTTACGCCCGGAGGTGAAGAAACTGAGAGAAACTTTTGAGGCTCTGAGCACAGTCTGGGCTATTACAAGGCTCAGGAGACAAAGCAGCAGGGACTGGCTAAGAGGCGATTGTCTTCTCCTTCGAGGAACCCAACATTACTCTGGTACCCACCAGAAAGTGGAAACTTTTGGAACAACTGAAGGGATCACCTTGATGTGAACATTGGCGTTCTTGTGAGCTTAGACTTCCCTGTAGCTCAAATGGTAAAGAATCTGCCTACGATGCAGGAGATCAGGGTTTGATCCTTGGGTTGGGAAGATCCTCTGGAGCAGGGCATGGCAATCCACTCCAGTATTCTTGCCTGGAGAATCCCATGCACACAGAAGCCTGGTGGGCTACAGTCCATGGGGTCACAAAGAGTCAAACACGACTGAGTGACTAACACACTCGTAGGCAGGAGGAGCTTATACCCAAGTGACCTTCAGGGGCTGCAGACTTGGATAACTGGGAGCTAGAGAAGAAAGGTGGGAAGACACTGGATGGTCACCCCTGGAGACAATCTGATTTGGAAACTCACACAAGCCCTGCCCTTTTGGACTGCCAGATACTAACATGATACACATCAAGAACACCAATTTCTAATACTTCAGGGCATGGGAAATTGACTCACTGGTTTTAAAATTCATATGGCAACACAAAAGCTCAAAAGGAGTGAAGGCAATCTTACACAAAGAGACTTTTAAAAAGCCTGAAGACTTAAACCCCCATATACGAAGACTTATTATAAAGCTTTAGCAATTAAGATAGCGTGGCACTTCAATAAGCATAGACAAAAAGACCAATGGAGCAGAATATGAGTTACACATGAACAAAAACCTAACTTACAACAAAGAGGATACTGTCATATTCTTTTCAGAGGGGAAAGGATGAGTTTTTTTATAAACAGTGCTGGTTCAATTGGTTATATAATGGAGGAAAATATATCTTGACCCCTACCTCACATCAGAAACAAAAATGAATTTCAGATGAATCACAGGCCTAAATGTAAACAGTAAAAATAATAAATCTTTGAGAAGATAACAGAAAATCTCAAGACCTTAGAATAGGCAATGATTTCATAAACAAGACACAAAGGGTGCTCATCAGTAAAGAAAAACCTGAAATATTGTACAATGTTAAAATTAAGGGCTTCTGTTCACCAAAAGACATCATTAAAAGAGTGAAAGTATTAATAGGATACTACTAAAACTATTAATACTTGACAGAGTATTAAAGATACTCTGCAAAGTATCTTTACAGGTAGGACAGATATTTGCACAGAGTAGGGCAGGATATTTGCAATACATATAATCAACAAAGCCTTACACCAAATATATAAAGAATCATACAAATCAATACAAAAAACCCACAGCTGACTCAATTAAAAAGTGCGCAAAAATTCTAACTTATTTCACAAAAGAGAATATCCAAATATTCAATAAACATATGAGAAAATGTTAGATTTCCTTAGCCATGAAGGAAATGTACTTTAAAACTGCTAAGTTCAGTTCAGTTAAGTCGCTCAGTCGTGTCCGACTCTTTGCAATCCCATGAACTGCAGCACGCCAGGCCTCCCTGTCCATCAACAACTCCCGGAGTTCACCCAAACTCATGTCCATCAAGTCGGTGATGCCATCCAGCCATCTCATCCTCTGTCATCTCCTTCTCCTCCTGCCCCCATTCCCTCCCAGCATCAGAGTCTTTTCCAATGAGTCAACTCTTCACATGAGGTAGTCAAAGTATTGGAGTTTCAGCTTTAGCATCAGTCCTTCCAAAGAACACCCAGGACTGATCTCCTTTAGAATGGACTGGTTGGATCTCCTTGCAGTCCAAGGGACTCTCAAGAGTCTTCTCCAACACCACAGTTCAAAAGCATCAATTCTTCGGCGCTCAGCTTTCTTCACAGTTCAACTCTCACATCCATACATGACAACTGGAAAAACCATAGCCTTGACTAGACGGACCTTTGTTGGCAAAGTAATATGCTATGTAGGTTGGTCGTAACTTTCCTTCCAAAGGAGTAAGTGTCTTTTAATTTCATGGCTGAAATCACCATCTGCAGTGATTTTGGAGCCAAAAAAAATAAAGTCTGACACTGTTTCCACTGTTTCCCCATCTATTTGCCAGGAAGTGATGGGACCAGATGCCATGATCTTCGTTTTCTGAATGTGAGCTTTAAGCCAACTTGTTCACTCTCCTCTTTCACTTTCATCAAGAGGCTTTTTAGTTCCTCTTCACTTTCTGACATAAGGGTGGTGTCACCAACGGCAGTGATTTTGGAGCCCCCCAAAATAAAGTCAGCCACTGTTTCCCCATCTATTTGCCATCTGCTTTATTGACTATGCAAAGCCTTTGACTGTGTAGATGACAATAAACTGTAGAAAATTCTGAAAGAGATGGGAATACCAGACCACCTGATCTGCCTCTTGAGAAACCTATATGCAGGTCAGGAAGCAACAGTTAGAACTAGACTGGTTAGAACAGTTAGAACAACAGACTGGTTCCAAATAGGAAAAGGAGTATGTCAAGGCTGTATATTGTCACCCTGCTTATTTAACTTATCTGCAGAATACATCATGAGAAACACTGGGCTGGAAGAAACACAAGCTGGAATCAAGACTGCCGGGAGAAATATCAATAACCTCAGATATACAGATGACACCACCCTTATGGCAGAAAGTGAAGAGGAACTCAAAAGCCTCTTGATGAAAGTGAAAGAGGAGACTGAACAAGTTGGCTTAAAGCTCAACATTCAGAAAACGAAGATCATGGCATGCGGTCCCATCACTTCATGGGAAATAGATGGGGAAACAATGGAAACAGTGTCAGATTTTATTTTCTTGGGCTCCAAAATCACTGCAGATGGTGATTTCAGCCATGAAATTAAAAGACGCTTACTCCTTGGAAGAAAAGTTATGACCAACCTAGATAGCATATTCCAAAGCAGAGACATTACTTTGCCAACAAAGGTTCGTCTAGTCAAGGCCATGGTTTTTCCAGTGGTCATGTATGGATGTGAGAGTTGGACTGTGAAGAAAGCTGAGCACTGAAGAATTGATGCTTTTGAACTGTGGTGTTGGAGGAGATTCTTGAGAGTCCCCTGGACTGCAAGGAGATCCAACCAGTCCATTCTAAAGGAGATCAGTCCTGGGTGTTCTTTGGAAGGACTGATGCTAAAGCTGAAACTCCAATACTTTGGCCACCTCATGTGAAGAGTTGACTCATTGGAAAAGACTCTGATGCTGGGGGGATTGGGGGCAGGAGGAGAAGGGGACGACAGAGGATGAGATGGCTGGATGGCATCACCGACTTGATGGACATGAGTTTGGGTGAACTCCGGGAGTTGTTGATGGACAGGGAGGCCTGGCGTGCTGCAGTTCATGGGGTTGCAGAGTTGAACACGACTGAGCGACTGAACTGAACTGAACTGATGGGACTGGATGCCATGATCTTAGTTTTCTGAGTGTTGAGCTTTAAGCCAACTTGTTCACTCTCCTCTTTCACTTTCATCAAGAGGCTCTTTAGTTTTTCTTCACTTTCTGTCATAAGGGTGGTATCATCTGCATATCTGCTGCTGCTGCTGCTAAGTCACTTCAGTCGTGTCCGACTGTGTATGACCCTATAGATGGCAGCCCACCAGGCTCCCCCGTCTCTGGGAGTCTCCAGGCAAGAACACTGGAGTGGGTTGCCATTTCCTTCTCCAATGCATGAAAGTGAAAAGTGAAAGTGAAGTCGCTCAGTCATGTCCAACTCTTTGTGACCCCATGGACTGCAGCCTACCAGGCTCCTCTGTCCATGGGATTTTTCAGGCAAGAGTACTGGAGTGGGGTGCCATCACGTTCTCTGATGTAATCTGCATATAAGTTAAATAAGCAGACAATATACAGCCTGACATACTCCTTTTCCTATTTGGAACCAGTCTGTTGTTCCATGTCCAGTTCTAACTCTTGCTTCCTGACCTGCATATAGGTTTCTCAATAGGCAGGTCAGGTGGTCTGGTATGCCCATCTCTCTCAGAATTTTCCACAGTTTATCGTGATCCACACAGTCAAAGGCTTTGGTGTGGTCAATAAAGCAGAAATAGATGTTTTTCTGGAACTCTCTTGCTTTTTCAATGTTCCAGCAGATGTTGGCAATTTGATCTCTGGTTCCTCTGCCTTTTCTAAAACCAGCTTAAACATCAGGAAGTTCACAGTTTATGTATTGCTGAAGCCTGGCTTGGAGAATTTTGAGCATTACTTTACTAGCATGTGAGATGAGTGCGATTGTGCAGTAGTTTGAGCATTCTTTGGCATTGCCTTTCTTTGGGACTGGGATGAAAACTGACCTTTTCCAGGCCTGTGGCCACTGCTGAGTTTTCCAAATTTGCTGACATATTGAGTGCAGCACTTTCACAGCATCCTCTTTTAGGATTTGAAATAGCTCAACTAGAATTATGTCACCTCCACTAGCTTTGTTCATAGTGATGCTTCCTAAGGCCTACTTGACTTCACATTCCAGGTGAAGTGGAATGTGAAGTCAAGTAGCTCTAGGTGAGTGATCACACCACTTTGTGTGATTATCTGGGTCGTGAAGATCTTTTTTGTACAGTTCTTCTGTGTATTCTTGCCACCTCTTCTTAATATCTTCTGCTTCTCTCAGGTCCATACCATTTCTGTCCTTTATTGAGCCCATCTTTGCATGAAATGTTCCCTTGGTATCTCTAATTTTCTTGAAGAGATCTCTAGTCTTTCTCATTCTGTTGTTTTCCTCTATTTCTTTGCATTGATCACTGAGGAAGGCTTTCTTATCTCTCCTTGCTATTCTTTGGAACTCTGCATTCAAATGGGTATATCTTTCCTTTTCTCCTTTGCTTTCACTTCTCTTCTTTTCACAGCTATTTGTAAAGCTTCCTCAGACAGCCATTTTGCTTTTTTGCATTTCTTTTTCTTGGGGATGGTCTTGATCCCTGTCTCCTGTATAATGTCACGAACCTCCGTCCATAGTTCATCAGGCACTCTATCTATCAGCTCTAGTCCCTTAAATCTATTTCTCACTTCCACTGTGTAGTCAAAAGGGATTTTATTTAGGTCATACCTGAATGGTCTAGTGGTTGTCCCCACTTTCTTCAATTTAAGTCTGAATTTGGCAATAAGGATGTACTCACTCAGAACCCATTCCTCATTAGTGGGTTGTTTCTCCAGGAAGCACAAGAGAAAATATGAGGCAGCATGTGAAATATAGTGAAATCTACCACATTGGGGCAGTATAACCACATCATGCCGGCAATCCCTAGCCAGCCGGGCTGCTGAGGTCCCAGCCCCCCATCCCTGAAGAGCAGCCCCACGCGGGGAATGAAGCACACAAGGAAGGAGAGGCTGACAGAGCACTAAGCATCTGTTTGGGACATTATGATCTCTGATTTAGAGCAAAATTGAACTGGAAAATACCTAGATGCATGTTTTGTGGAAGAATCAAGTGGGAGGTTCAGCAACAGAGGAAAATGCATTATCTGGGATCTTACTGATGTTTTTCCCTGGGGGTTTCAAAATGGGTAGTTTACTTCTATGAGTTAGCCAGGTAAACAGCTTGTCACAGATCTGATGTGCCTAGATGCAATCTAAGGGAAAATATGCTTGTATTAGCAGCAAACATCCAATTTCTTTTTTCTATTCAACGGATGGGCAGGGGTGCTTCCCTGGTGGTTCAGTGGTAGAGAGTCTGCCTGCCAGTGCAGGAGATGCAAGTTCAGTCCCTGGGTCAGGAAGATCCTGTGCAAGAGGAAATGGCAACCCACTCCAGTATTCTTATCTGGGAAATCCTGTGGACAGAGGAGCCTGGTGGGCTACAGTCCACGGAGTCACAGAAGAGTTGCACACGACTTAGTGACTGAACAACCATAAGAATTCAAGAGAGCCGAATAAACAGACCCACAAGCTTACAAAAAGGTCATTTCCAAAAATGTGCCATTCGGTTAATTTTTTAGAAGTTACAATGCATTTTTGTACAGAACCAAAGCTACGTCTGAGAATTAGTTTCTCATGAACAAATCAAAAGAAATGGTTTAGCCTGTAATGAAATGAAAATATGACTTTTGCGTTGAAGAATAGAAAATAACTCTGTACTGAGAAAGAACGACTAACACACTGAATAATTCAGTTGTCATTTATTACATATCGCTTTGCGCAAGAGGCAGTAGGTCTGAGTCTGATGTTTGGAGGACCAGCAGAAGTCTGTGAGGGCAGGGCAAGTGCAGCGAGGGCAACAGTAGCCGATGTAAGTGGACGAAGGAGGAAGGGGCGGTGAGAGAGGGAAGCCACGCGGGGTTGTTCTTTCTCGGACCTGACTGGGGGCAAAGGAGAATGTCCTCACGACAGCTGGAGAAGGATTCAGGACCAAGGGGTCAGAGCTCTCTGAGTATGCTTTTAGGCTGCTGAAAGGAAGCCAAGACAGAGGGGAAGCAAAGATACAGTTGAGAGGAGGTATAGTCAATGGGTCTATATTCTTGTGACAAAGATTACTAGCTGTCTGGCTCTCCAATCTCTGCCTACCTAGTAAGAGAACCCTGATTGTATTCAGGGTACTGATGTACTTAGCTTAAGGCCACATTCTCCACCCTCTCTTGCAGCCAGATGTAGTCCAGTGACTAAATTCTGGCCCAAGAGATACGAGTAGAGATTTTCGGTGGAACATTTAGGGAGACTGCTGACTCAGCTGGGAGAAAGCCATTCTGTCCTTCCTGATTTTGAAACCTATAAATGTTAGAAATGTATTTCCCAAACATTATCTGAGCACATGCCACAGTGTAATTGATTCATTAATGAGACGAGCCAGCAAAATGACATAGCTGGTTCAGTAAGGGAAAAAAGAAATCCTCAAATAAGAAGACTATGATAAAAAAAAAAGCAGCAAATGTTCTTCAAGGTAATAAAACTATGTATCCTGAGAAAACTTAATTTACATCTTATTGCCTTTTTTTTCCCCCCCACAAATTAACACCTAATTGTAGAGTCTGAATGCTAATCAAGAGTAACTAAAGGGTCATTCTCCAAGTGAGATTTCCCTTGGGGGGAAGTGACAGTGCTCTCATAAGACACTGGTAGGACATATAGGCTTCCCTGGTGGCTCAGATGGTAAAGAATCCACCTGCAATGCGGGAGACCTGGGTCCGATCCCTGGGTTGGGAAGATCCCCTGGAGAACGGCATGACAACCCACTCCAGTATTCTTCCCTGGAAAATCCCCATGGACAGAGCAGCCTGGAGGGTTACAATCCATTTGGTCACAAAGAGTAGGACATGACTGAGTGACTCAGTACAGCACAGTCAGCTTTATTTCTAAGTTTTGGATTACTTTGCTGAACACCTGCTATCTGGAACGTGGATGCAGGGGCTGGAGCTGCAGCAGCCCTGAGGAGGGAAGCTGTGAACTATTCATAGAAAGGCAGGGCAGAAAGGAAGCCTGGGTCCTTGACAAACCATCAAAACACCCTTCACTGCTTACTCTTGGGCTTCTTTTATGAGAGAGAGGGGACAGAAACTTCTCTATTAAGCCACTGTTATTTTAGATTTCTCTGATCTGCACTTAAGTTTAATCTTCTAATGGAGCAGGAGGCAGATAGAATGAGAAATCATTATTAAAGCATGCTGGAAATCCAGTGGACCATTGCAGTCAGTGAAGGTGCCTAAAGGCAGGGATTCTGGCAGGGAAGACTCTTAGTGAAACCACCAATGGAGATATGGAGGACATAGGACTTTCCAGAACACATTCAGAGAATGAAATGCCGTGTCATACTAGTGGGTAGTGGTGGCTTTACTACAATCTGGAAAAGGAAACTGAAGAACCACGGACTAGAGAGGAACTGATAAAGTTATTCATGAAAACTAGGATGGGGACAGCAAATGGGAAGGCAGAATATCACTAGTTTGTTCAAGGTTCCAAAAAAGCTTATTTAAGTAGTTTTCTCAACGTAATCCCTCTTTGGAATTTCATGCTATACATTACCATGTACTCTGTGTAGCCTTATACAGTTTACATGCCTTATACCTGTATATTACTGTCTGCTTGATATACTCACACCTATATATTACTTTCCAGGACTATATTCTCAAAGCCACATTTGATCTGCTGTTGTGGGTAATGTAAGAAATCTACTAGGGTAATTTTGACTGTACGTGACTTTTGTCTGTGTGCAGACTTAAGAATCTAATCTCCACCTTAAGATGTGATTCCACCTGAAGAAAAGCTGAAGGCAAATCTGATTAACAAGACTGGTAGAGAGGTAAGACTTAAACCAAGAGAGAAGGAGGAAGGTGTAGGAACAGATCAAGTCGTTGGCTAGGGAGTAGGAAATTCGGTAAGTTCTCACTTGACCACCTCAATGTCCTTGGTATGAGACAAGCCATCTGTTGAGAGCCAATGGGGACAGAAAGAGGAGGACTTTCAGGAGCTTGGGGAAGTGATGGAGTTCTGAAATAGCTGTTCTGGGGAATAGGCTTGGGAATCAACCAAGGACTTGCAAGAAGATTACCAAAGGGAAACACTAGAGCCTCGGACATGATTGGCTCCCAATGGGCGTGTTCTTCCTCTCTCTGTTTCCAGTCCCTGCTGGGGGAATTGGGGAATAGGGAGGAAAAAGATCAAGCAGTTATGTATTAAGCCTGTTCAGAGTAAATAGAGTCAAATTTGTAAATAAGATAACATCTGGCAAGTTGTGCAGTTTGATTGCATTTGGCTAAGAGCTGAGTTGCTTAATTAAATTAAAATTAAACTTACTTTATTTTTTAATATTCTTTTTAAATTGAAATATAGTTAAGCTACAATATTATATTAGTTTCAAGTGTACAGTGGCATGATTCAATACTTTCACAGATTATACTCCATTTAAAATCACTATAAAATAATGACTATTCCCCTGTGCTGTATATTAGTGTCATTCTTAAAATCTAAGGATGCGTGGTGGTTGTCCCCCTCATATGTCCATTTAGTTCACTAGCTTGTCCCCTGTAAAGCCAAGTGGGTCCTAGGAGTGAATTCCCACCAATTTAAGCAGAAGCTCTAATTGCAGTTGTCACACTAGTGTCATTACTAGAGTACATCAATATGGTCAATATGGCTTCTGGCTCATGGTACATGGTCACTGATTTGGCAAATATGTTGTCTTCTATTCTCATCAGAAAAGAGTGGTAGAAGCAGTTTGCACTCATGGGAGGCCAAACGATAGTATACACTTACAGGTTCTCTCTAGGTTTTCAGTTAACTCATGTCATCTGTCATAAGATAGTCCCAAGGGCTCCAGGCTATCTGGAAATTCTGTAAAATATTTCATTGCTCTACCATACTGATGACATTATGTTCATTGAACTGGTGAGCAAGAAGTGGCAAATATGTTGGAGGCCTTAGTAAATGTTATAGACTTATTTTAGAATTAAATTCTGTTCCTGATCAATAGTAGACATTTAATAACTGTTGAATGATTGACCAAATACAAGCAACTGAGCAGCCTGTAGCTGTCTGCATGATGTGGAAGCCATTGTTTAGAAGAAAGCTTTGTCATGAAGAGATCCACACAAATAGCAAGGAATTCACCTGTACCCCACCTGTGAAGACCAGGAGAGCTTACATAACTGTTGCTGCTGTTTCTGCTTTCGAAGGCATAACTTTCTTTTTCTTAAAAAAAAAAAAAACACATCCTTTGAGGTTACCATCCTTGGAAGCTATAGTAATCCAAATGGTATGGCACTGGCATAAAATCATACATATAGACCAATGAAACAGAAATAAAAACATGCATATATGGTCAGCTGGTCTTCAGGAAGGGTGCCAAGAACACCCTTGAAAGGACAGTCTTTCAACAATGAATTGGTGCGTGGAAAATTAGATATTTACATGTAGAAGAATGAAGTTGGTTTCATACCCACCCCACCCCATTTTTGTCTTCTCTCTCAGTTCAGTTCAGTAGCTCAGTCGTGTCTGACCCTTTACAAACCCATGAATCGCAGCACGCCAGGCCTCCCTGTCCATCAACAACTCCCAGAGTTCACTCAGACTCATGTCCATCGAGTCAGTGATGCCATCCAGCCATCTCATCCTGTTGTCCCCTTCTCCTCCTGCCCCCAATCCCTCCCAGCATCAGTCTTTTCCAATGAGTCAACTCTTTGCATGAGGTGGCCAAAGTATTGGGGTTTCAGCCCTAGCATCATTCCCTCCAAAGAAATCCCAGGGCTGATCTCCTTCAGAATGGACTGGTTGGATCTCCTTGCAGTCCAAGAGTCTTCTCAAGAGTCTTCTCCAACACCACAGTTCAAAAGCATCAATTCTTTGGCGCTCAGCCTTCTTCACAGTCCAACTCTCACATCCATACATGACCACAGGAAAAACCATAGCCTTGAATAGACGGACCTTTGTTGGCAAAGTAATGTCTCTGCTTTTGAATATGTTATCTAGGGTGGTCATAACTTTCCTTCCAAGGAGTAAGCGTCTTTTAATTTCATGGCTGAAATCACCATCTGCAGTGATTTTGGAGCCCAAGAAAATAAAGTCTGACACTGTTTCCACTGTTTCCCCACCTATTTCCCAAGAAGTGATGGGACCGGATGCCATGATCTTAGTTTTCTGAATGTTGAGTTTTAAGCCAACTTTTTCACTCTCCACTTTCACTTTCATCAAGAGGCTTTTGAGTTCCTCTTCACTTTCTGCCATAAGGGTGGTGTCATCTGTATATCTGAGGTTATTGATATTTCTCCCAGCAATCTTGATTCCAGCTTGTGCTTCTTCCAGCCCAGCATTTCTCATGATGTACTCTGCATAGAGGTTAAATAAGCAGGGTGACAATATACAGCCTTGACGTACTCCTTTTCCTATTTGGAACCAGTCTGGTGTTCCATGTCCAGTTCTAACTGTTGCTTCCTGACCTGCATACAAATTTCTCAAGAGGCAGGTCAGGTGGTCTGGTATGCCCATCTCTTTCAGAATTTTCCACAGTTTATTGTGATCCACACAGTCAAAGGCTTTGGCATAGTCAATAAAGCAGAAATAGATGTTTTTCTGGAACTCTCTTGCTTTTTCGATCATCCAGCAGGTGTTGGCAATTTGGTCTCTGGTTCCTCTGGCTTTTCTAAAACCAGCTTGAACATCTGGAAGTTTACAGTTCACATATTGCTGAACCTTCTCTCTCTAGCCTACTTCTTCTCTGATCTCCGGTCAGAAAAGCAACCTGTCTATGACCTCACGTGCCTCACAGTTTATCTAGGCTATCATATATCACTGCCCACAGCTTTGCTGGTGCTAGTTCAGCCAAGAAGGGTTCTAACTCCAGAGTGAGCTGGACCATAAAATTCCCAGGAGGTAAGTAAGCATGAACAATGGATTCTTTTTGGCTTCCAAAGTTCTTGTTTCTTTTTCTCTGGCTCCCAACCTGACTTGAACTATGCTTTTCCTCTCTGCTAAAATCCCAGACTCAAATACAAAAGACCCAATTCTGGAATGGTGGCAGGAACAGCCTCCCAGACCTGGTCTTCAGTGAAACAGTCATAACTGGTGACAGTTACTTTAAAAAACTTAACCATTTAAAGTCTGTACAGATTGTCCTGAGGGCATATAGCCAATGAAGAAACGTATATTCAAGAAAACCTACTAAATCTCAGTAAGAACTGTGAGAATCTATGGCATTTGAGCTATGAACTGCTCCCCGCCTCTCCCTGTCCCCAGAGAAAAGTAGGATGTATTCTTCTGCCATAATTTGTAGGTTATGAAGAAGCTGGCACATAACTGGTCTTGGGTCACAGAGAAAGTACTTGAAACAGTCAAAGAGAATGATTCTATTTTCTGCAATTTCACACGCTCACACAAAAGGGCAAAAAGGGAGCCTCATGATCCTGTTTGGAGAATTCTTACACGGTCACAGCCCAAGTGGTCTAGACTCGGAATGGACACTTATTTGAAGAAGCACAGCTCAAATAGGCATTTCAGCTTTACTCACCTCTCTAAAAATTTTTAAAAATGTAAGTCATAATTTGTGATTAATCTTTAAACCCTTTTTAACTCTCTGGTGGCTCAGCTGGTAAAGAATCCACCTGCAATGCTGGAGACCTGGGTTCAATCCTTGGGTTGGAAAGATCCCCTGGAGAAGAGAAAGTCTACCCACTCCAGTATTCAGGCCCGGAGCAAATTCCAGGGACCGTATACTCCACGGGGTCACAAAGAGTTGGACTAGACTGAGCGACTTTCACTTTCACTCACTTTCAACTCTTCTCTAGAACCTACTAAATCTTCAGGGCCTCACACTCTCCTCCACACCCTCCCTCTGCCCTCCTCTCCAGTGGGTTTGCTAGAGTCTTTCCACCTCTTTGTCCCTTCCCCCTCCCCAATCTAGGGGCTTCCCTGGTGGCTCAGTGGTAAAGAATCTCCCCGTAATGTAGGAGATCCAGGTTGGATCCCTGAGTCGGGAAGATCCCCTGGAGAAGGAAATGGCAACCCACTCCAGCATTCTGGCCTGGAGAATCCCATGGACAGAGAAGCCTGGCAGGCTACAGTCCATGAGGTCACAAAGAGTCGGATACAACTGAGCGATTAACACACACACCTCCCCCATCTATGCAGTTGGCAGAGGAGGCAAAGGAGAATAACAGGACAGCCAACACCTAAGTGATTTTGCCCAGTTGCACTTCAGTCACATTAAGTTTGCGCGGTTTTGGACTTTATCATTGTGTTTTTGTGTATGTTGTTTAAATTTGTGTTTGTAAAAGAATTACCATGTGTTAGTGGGTTTTTTTTTTTTTTTGGCAAGTTATCTTCTTTCTGTGGACAATGGCTTCTGTGTGCCTTACTGGTGCCCTTTGTCTGCATGTGAGTTTGACTATCTTAGCGTTATGGGTTCATTTCCCTTTCTGAGAAACCTCTCACCTCTCACAACTCCTCAACCCAGGTGGCTGGCAGAGCAGATAGACCGGCAGCCAAGCCCATGAGCGGGCAAGGGAGTGCTACTTCTCAACTTTGTTGCAGCTGCCCCAGGGCTTGAGCCTGTTTAGAGTCTGAGCGAGGAGGGTTCCTTTGTATGAGGGCCTGTCTGGCATGCAGTAGGAGCTCGAGAAAGCTGCTCTGCTTCTGTTTGTAGCTCGGTGTGGCAAAACTGCTGGTCTCTTCTGTGTCGCACCAGTAACTTTCTTAGAAGGGCAGTGAGGGCAATTCAGGTGAATGTGGCTACCATCACAAAAGTTGGAGACAAAGTTCATGTTTGGTCACTGCAGGAGATCATTCAAACTAAGTTTTCAACTCTGTCCTATATCCAGTGTCTTCTCCGATCAGGGTCACCATTGCCCATGCCCTGAAGAGTTGTCTTGTTGAGGCCTGTCATGGCTCAACTATATTCCTTTAGTTACCTAAGAAGTGGACTTTCTGCAGAGGGACACAGGATTTCCTTCCTCGCAGGCCAATCTGGTATTTCCCTCCCTTAGCCACCAAGAAACTGAGCTCCATGTTCATGAGCAAAGGCTGCTAAGGCTAGGAGGCTACTGTCAGATGCTGCCCCCTGCCTTCACTTTGACTTGATCCTTGTCTAAAAGCCCAGGGGAGATGAAAGGCGCTGCCCACGTCTCTCTACAAAAGATGCTATATTACTTCATCCACGTTTGTGAATGCCCAACACAGCCGACCACTCCAATGATGTCAGAGTGTTCCAGAGTAGACAGCCGGTGGAGAACCATTCAGCACAGCATGCGATTCTAAAATATAGTGCTCTCAAAAGTAAATATAGACACTAAAGGGAATGGTACGAAGTTTAAATCGCGGCACAAAAAATATGTTACGTAAGATTCTAACCTTCATGTTCAGTCCTTTTCTCTCAGGACACCTTTCCCTGATTCTTGTTGCAGCTGCCCCAGGGCTTGAGCCTGTTTAGAGTCTGAATGAGGAGGCTTCCTTTTGTATGCTGGCCTTGAGTCATTTTTGCTATTATAGTTCCAGATCTTTCGACATGCATACATACATTTCCAATAAAACCAGATTGTACTGATTTTGTGCATATTGATTTGAAACCTGTTTGTCCACTTAATGTGCTTGTGCTTAGTCACTCAGTCATGTCCAACTCTTTGTGACCTCATGGACTGTAGCCCACCAGGCTCCTCTGTCCATGGGGATTCTCCAGGCAAGAATACTGGAGTGGATTGCTATTTCCTTCTCCAGGGGATCTTCCTGATCCAGGAATCAAACCAGGGCCTCCTGCATTGCAGGCAAATTCTTTACCAACTGAGCTACCTTTTTAGATATTTCATGTTCATGGATTGGAAGAATTAATACTACTAAAATGTCCATTCTACCCAATCCCTATCAAAATTCCAATGGTGCTTTTCACAGAAATAGGGAAAAAATCCTGAAATTCACATGGAACCAGAAAAGACCTTAAGTAGCCACAACAATTTTTTAAGCAAAAACAAAGGTGTAGGCATCACACATCCTGATTTCGATATATATTACAAAAATTGAAAGTGAAAGTGAAAGTCACTCAGTCCTGTCTGACTCTTTGCAACCCCATAGACTATATAGTCCATGGACTTCTCCAGGCCAGAATACTGGAGTGGGTAGCCTTTCCCTTCTCCAGGGGATCTTCCCAACCCAGGGATCAAACCCAGGTCTCCTGCATTGCAGGCAGATTCTTTATCCACTGAGCCACAAGGGAAGCCCATTACAAAAAATAGCACAAAGCAAAATAAAGTGAAGAACAATGAAATGAGGTTTGCCTATAAATAGAAACCTCATTTAAAGTGGCTCCAGGAGGGGCACTCTCATGCTCTACCACTGGAATTCAACTGCAGACCCAGCTGGAAGAGCTGTACCTTTGCAGCTCCACAGGAAGAAAGTTACAGCATGACTACCCAGTAGGAGGAAGGAACAATTTCTCCTTGCCTGGCAATAGCCCAACCATTGAAACCATCACAACTCAGCCAATGAAAATCCACTACACTCTAAATTCTCAGTTTTCTCCAGTGGACTCCAATGTTTACAACAGACTCTCCCACTTCTCCTCTATATTAAAAAAAAAAAAAGTTTCTCTCTTGTAGTCTCCAAATTCGCCTATGGTGTGCCGCAGACTGCATGTCCTAAAACACAATGTTCTTGCTGTTCCCAAATAAATCTATTGTGCTAGTAAAAGAACTCGCTGCATTTTGAGGGTTTGGAATTTGGAAGCAGCTTTTCTAGCCCAGGATCTCACTGAGGCTGTAAACGTGCCATCAGTTGGAGTTGCCGACTTTGGAGTCTTGACTGGAGCTGTGATGTCTGCTTCCAACTTCACTCATGTGACTATGGCCAGGAGGCACCCATCCATGAGGATGTGGCTTTCTCTACAAGGCTGCTCCCAACATGGCTCCTCCCAGAATGGGTAATCCAAGAGACAGTAGGTATGACCAAGACAAAATTTGCACCATCTTTTATAATCTGATCTGAGGAGGGACATGCCATCACATCTGCTAATGTTCCATTGGTCACACAAACAAATCTTACAGAGCATACAATCTATACAGAGTACTCAGTTCAGTTCAGTCACTCAGTCATGTCCGACTCTTTGTGACCCCATGAATCGCAGCATGCCAGGCCTCCCTGTCCATAACCAACTCCCTGAGTCCACCCAAACCCATGTCCATCGAGTTGATGATGCCATCCAACCATCTCATCCTCTGTCGTCCCCTTCTCCTCCTGTCCTCAATCTTTCCCAGCATCAGGGTCTTTTCAAATGAGTCAGCTCTTTGCATCAGGTGGCCAAAGTACTGGAGTTTCAGCTTCAGCATCAGTCTTTCCAATGAATATTCAGGACTGATCTGGATGGATTGGTTGGATCTCCTTGCAGTCCAAGAGACTCTCAAGAGTCTTCTCCAACACCACAGTTCAAAAGCATCAATTCTTCAGCACTCAGCTTTCTTTATAGTCCAACTCTCACATCCATACATGACCACTGGAAAACCATAGCTTTGACTAGACTGACCTTTGTTGGCAAAGTAATGTCTCTGCTTTTGAATATGCTACCTAGGGTGGTCATAACTTTCCTTCCAAGGGGTAAGGGTCTTTTAATTTCATGGCTGCAATCACCATCTGCAGTGATTTTGGAGCCCAGAAAAATAAAGTCTGACACTGTTTCCACTGTTTCCCCATCTATTTCCCATGAAGTGATGGGATTGGATGCCATGATCTTCGTTTTCTGAACATTGAGCTTTAAGCCAACTTTTTCACTCTCCTCTTTCACTTTCATCAAGAGGCTCTTTAGTTCTTCTTCACTTTCTACCATAAGGGTGGTGTCATCTGCATATCTGAGCTTACTGATATTTCTCCCGGCAATCTTGATTCCAGCTTGTGCTTCTTCCAGCCCAGCGTTTCTCATGATGTACTCTGCATAGAAGTTAAATAAGCAGGGTGACGATGTACAGCCTTGACGTACTCCTTTTCCTATTTGGAACCAGTCTGTTGTTCCATGTCCAGTTCTAACTCTTGCTTCCTGACCTGTATATAGGTTTCTCAAGAGGCAGGTCAGGTGGTCTGGTATTCTACAGAATATCATCTCTTTCAGAATTTTCCAGTTTATTGTGATCCAGACAGTCAAAGGCTTTGGCATAGTCAATAAAGCAGAAATAGATGTTTTTCTGGAACTCTCTTGCTTTTTCCATGATCCAGCAGATGTTGGCAATTTGATCTCTGGTTCCTCTGCCTTTTCTAAAACCAGCTTGAACATCTGGATGTTCACGGTTCACATACTGCTGAAGCCTGGCTTGGAGAATTTTGAGCATTACTTTACTAGTGTGTAAGATGAGTGCAATTGTGCAGTAGTTTGAGCAATCTTTGGCATTGCCTTTCTTAGGGATTGGAATGAAAACTGACCTTTTCCAGTCCTGTGGCCACTGCTGAGTTTTCCAAATTTGCTGACATATTGAGTGTAGCACTTTCACAGCATCATCTTTCAGGATTTGAAATAGCTCAACTGGAATTTAGTCACCTCCACTAGCTTTGTTCATAGTAATGCCTCGTAAGGCCCACTTGACTTCACACTCCAGGATGCCTGGCTCTAGGTGAGTGGCCACACCATCATGGTTATCCAGGTCATTAAGACCTCTTTTGTATAGTTCTTCTGTGTTTTCTTGCCACCTCGTCTTTACACGTTCTGCTTCTGTTAGGTCAAAACTCTTTGTGTCCTTCACTGTGCTCATCTTCGCATGAAATGTTCTCTTGGCATCTCTAATTTTCTTGAAGAGATCTCTAGTCTTTCCCATTCTGTTCTTTTCCTGTATTTCTTTGCATTGCTTACTTAAGGCTTTCTTATCTCTCCTTGATATTCTCTGGAACTCTGCATTCAGTTGGGTATATCTTTCCCTTTCTCCCTTGCCTTTCACTTCTCTTTTTTCCTCAGCTATTTATAAAGCCTCCTCAGACAACCACTTTGCCTTCTTGCATTTCTTTTTCTTTGGGATGGCTTTGGTCACTGCCTCCTGTACAGTGTTATGAACATCCATCCATAGTTCTTCAGGCACTTTGTCTACCAGATCTAACCCTTTGAGTCTATTCAACAATTTCACTGTGACGAATAATCATAAGGGATTTGATTTAGGTCATACCTAAATGGCCTAGGGATTTTCTCTACTTTCTTCAGTTTAAGCCTGAATTTTGAAATAAGGAGCTCATGATCTGAGCCACAGTCAGCTCCCAGTCTTATTTTTGCTGACTATAGAGCTTCTCCATCTTTGGCTGCAAAGGATATAATCAATCCAATGTCGGCATTGACCATTTGATGATGTCCATGTGTAGAGTTCTCTCTTGTTTTGTTGGAAAAGGGTGTTTGCTATGACCAGCATGTTCTCTTAGTAAAACTGTTAGCCTTTGCCCTGCTTCATTTTGTACTCCAAGGCCAAACTTGCCTGTTACTCCAGGTATCTTTTGACTGCCTAATTTTGCATTCCAATCCCCTAGCATGAAAAGAACATCTTCTTTTGGTATTGTATCTGGAAGGTCTGTGGGTCCTCATAGAACTTGTCAGCTTCAGCTTCTTCAGTATCAATGATTGGGACATAGACTTGGATTACTCTAATGTTGATTGGTTTGCCTTGGAAACAAACTGAGATCATTCTGTTGTTTTTGAGATTGCACCCAGGTACTGCATTTTGGGCTTTTTTGTTCATTACGAGGGCTACTCCATTTCTTCTAAGGGGTTCTTGCCCTCAATAATAAATATAATGGTCATCTGAATTAAATTTGCCCATTCCCGTCTTTTAGTTCACTACTTCCTAAAATGTTGATGGTCACTCTTGCCATCTCTTGCTTGACATGGCCATCATTCCAGGTTCCTACACAATATTGTTCTTTACAGCATCAAACTTTACTTTCACCACCAGACACATCCACACCTAAGCATCATTTCCACTTTGGACCAGCCACTTTTTTCTTTCTGGAAGCTATTTAAATTACCCTCCACTCTTCTCCTGTAGCATTCTGGACACCTTCCAACCTATGTAGGGTGGGGCTTATCTTCTCCAAACAATGAACAAGCCCAATAAACACTTTCTAGGTTGGACTGAACTAACTGAAGTGGCAGTTCAATCCAGCTATAATGTTCCAAGACTTTGATGGGTGACTGGTTAGGTCACTCAAGTTCAGTGTCAAGTTACCTCATACCTAGCTCGAGCTCAGTGGTCATGCACTACCGTAACCAAGGAATCGAGAGAAACAGAACATTGTTTGAATTAAATGTATCAGTTTATTAAATGTGAGCACAGACATGAAAGACTAATGGCAATATGTAAACCACACAGATGTCTCTTACCTAACCACCAGCCCTTTCTCAGCTAGAATTAGTCAAGTCTCCCACCTGAGTGGCTGGAAGCCAGATTTCAGCCTGGCTATGGCTATGGCTCACCTCGGTTGTACTTCTCCCAGTCCTGCCCCAACTAACTCTAACATACCATGCTTTGCTCAGCTAGTCTTTACCGTCTCTGGTAGTTCTTTCTCTAAGTGTATGCTAGCTGCAAGGATGCTGCAGTCACTGTGTACAGCTGACCCTTGAACAACAAGGGTTTGAACTTCCCAAGTCCACTTATATGTGGATTTTTTTCCGTAGTAAATAATACAGTGCTACTTGATCTATGGTCGGTTGAATCGGTAGATGTGGAATCACAGATACAGAGGAACAGTAGATCCAGGTGAACTGAGACTATAAAGGGCTGACTGTAACTTATACTGGATTTCCTACCATGCTTGGAGGTTTGGGGCCTCTGTCCCCTCCTTGTTCAAGGCTCCAATGTATATACACCTAAGGTTTTCTCTGTGGCTTGTATCTTCCTACCTCACCTCCCACCATGGAGATTTCAACAAGTGAACTGGGGAGCTGAGGAACTGCATACTTGGACACCACCATGCATGGCTGATTCTTTCCCCATTTGGCACACCCTGTGGGTGGCTCCATTCCTCTACGTGTTAGACTAACTGCTCGGTTACATGGGTGTTTGCTGCTGCTTCTGAGCATCTTTGTCTCTGCTTTCCAAGGGCTTACTTGGCTACTGGCCATTTGACAGCCCTCAAGTCTTCTCAGTTCCAAAGGGGTCACCCTGGTTATTTGGAGAGATCAGGCAGTGTGATGTGGGGATTAAACGTACAGAACTTTGGAATATCCACATATGGCTTTGTTCGCTGGGTGATGAGGAATGAGCTACCTCACCTCTTTGTGTTGGGTAAAATAGGGGAAATAATACTTCAGTTTAGGGATCACATTGGTCAGGTCCTGGCAGAAAACTGATTTCATGTTATGTTGTTCAAATGAATGGATTACTCACAGAGGTGTGAGCAAGAATGGGGGTACAAACAAGGGTTGTTGAGGCACCCGGAGACGAGCAGCAGTAGGAAGCCATTAGCATCCCTAAAGCTGAAAGGCGAAAGGGAGGAAGAGCCCACCGAGAACCAGAATTGTGGAAGAGGTGCTGTAGAGTGGACAGGTGCAGCTAAAGCTGGAGGTGCAGCCTGAAGCGTGGAGAGAACAAGGAAGACATTTCCCAGTGTCTCTCTCATCTCACCTGCGGGTGCTACCTATGGGCTGAATGGAATGGGAATCAGGAGACAAGAGAGCCTGGCAGGTGCAGCTGGAGAGCAGGGCTTCCAAGCGCAGAGCAGGGTACAGAGGGTTTAGTGAAGGGGCTGAAGAACCAGACGAAACTAGCAGCACGGGATTAAATGAGAAAATATACAGTACACTTTCCACAGGACCTGGCACATAGCAACTACCCCACAAAGAGTGATTGTGGTTATTGTTAATATCACCAAGGCTGCAAGGTCACTGGACTTTCCGGTTATACCTGAAGCCATCTTTGCCCCTCTAAGCAAGTCATGACGCTTGGTTTAGTAACGCACTCTCTCTGGGTCTGCTGACACCAGAGCTTTAATGATCTAGTTTCTGTTTTCATCAGGTGAAATGTAGGCTGTTTAACCTGTCCCCAGATTTAGAGCAAGAAAAAATAATTTCTGAGCAAAGTTCTTTTGAGAAATCTGTCCATCTGGGCACCACAGATCCCTTTACATATGGCCTAAGACTTTCCTTTGTTCCTCTTATCTAATGAGCCAAGACGAAATGGTCATGCTAATGGAAACTGCTTTGTACTCCAACTGCTGCAGCCCAAGCATAAAATCCATGATTTCGTAAGGGCTTAAAAATGTCTTTTAAACTCCCTTACCTCACCACTATTCGGCTGCCTGCTGTCTTTCCCGTTTTGTTTTTGTCCCTGTCACTGGTCCAAGGTGTCAGAGGACCTGATGCTCCCTGCCCCCTTTACTGCCTCTGATCACACCCCTCTCTTTCCTCACCTTTCCTTTTTTCCCCTTAGATCTTGTTTCACATTTCCCACTCTTCTCAGTTTTCATGCTTGAAGGCTGGCCTCTCAGTCAACACTGCCAGCCAGTCAAATCCGTCTTGTTGTTCAAGGAGATAGACTGATTAAATCACCGCAGGTGAGATAAAAATCTTTGGTTCTTTGACTCTTCTTGGCTGCTTGGTGTGGCTCTGCACTCCAGGTTTGAGGTTTCTAAAGGGCTGAATGTGATGACTAACCTCCTTGCACCTTCAGTCGTGTCCACCTCTTTGCAACATGGCCAGGCTCCTCTGTCCATGGGATTTTCCAGGCAAGAATACTGGAGTGGGTTGTCATTTCCTTCTCCAGGAACCTCCGTGCACTGTAGTAAAGTCTGACTGTTCAGTTTGGTTGAGTCTGTGCTGAAGACAGAGAGTGAGCCAGTGACCTGTGTATAGCTTAGAGAAGCAGAGAGGTGTGACTCTAAGGACAGTCTTAAATCTTGAAAAGCGTATGTACAAAACTTGTAAATTTTTATATTTTGGAACTTTGCTTCTTTGGGGTTGAGGCAAACTGGTCACCCCTCTGCCTGTGAGAGCTCTCTACAGTCTGTGGGCTAGCAGTGTGCTGATCTTTTAAAGTTTCTTTCCCTACCCAATCCCCCTTTTTTGATGAGGTTTCAGTGAGGTCTGTTAGGGGTGTATCCTGCAGCTTAATTGGCTTAAAATGTTCTCTCCTTTGGTGTGGTCTCTTTGGGGACCAATTGGGAGGAAAAAAAACCAATAGTGTAACTGTTTTGATACTGAAAATTGATAAATGTCTTTTTGAAATAACCAGTCCCTCCAAAATAAATAAATCCAATATGACAATCTCAAAAAAAAAAAAAAATTATTAGAACAATTTAAAACCAGACATGTATGTATTTTAGGAACCTAAATACTGGCTACATTACTGAACCTAAATTGTGTGGTCCTTAGAGTATATGAATTGAATAATCATTATTAATGGAACATGAAATGCATGAATTTCATCATTCTTGATAATCATTTACTTTGAAGACTTAAAAGTTGAAAGCTATTTAGAAGACAATACTGTATACTGTTAGGATTCAATCCAAGTATAAATTTTGTCGGATTCAATCCAAGTATAAATTTTGTCGTTAAGAACCAGGCTGGCTGGATTTAGCAGGATTAAGCTTGGCTTTCAAAGTTATTTCTGAAAGGAACAAAAAGTGACCTTCATACTGTAATAAAGTCTATTTAGATACCATTTACCCAGCATGTCCAGGTCTCAGCTACAGTAAATAGTAGTTGTTTTATTAATGAAAAAGGTCAGAATTAAAGTATGTTAATGAACAGACTAAGGATACCAGTTGTCTAGACCCTCTTGCTACACCCAAAGACAAAGCTAACGATAACCCATATTCAGGCATGTGTTTGACTAGTGAGCATGAAATCTTCGTCTAGGAAGAATTTTTTAAAAAAGCTGAGATATTCAAGTGAGTTATATTATTCCAGTCCCAATTTAACAGTCAGCATTTAATCCACTTCTTTCTCATCCCCAATCCTAGCTATGGCTGATGGGAGTAATAAGCCAAGACCATCAAAAACTGGAGGGGACATATGTATACCTATGGCTGATCCATGCTGATGTATGGCAGAAACCCACACAATATTGTAATTATCCTGCAATTAAAGATAAATAAGGAAAAAAAAAGCAAACAGGAAAAACCAAGGTATAATTTATCTATTTTTTATAGGATAGTCATTAGTTCAATCAGTTAATGCACTGTTAACTCAATAAAGTTATCAATGGGAAAGGTACAGAGAAGTCATTAGCGAAGGAATGCTCTCTAATCTCCAAATTCTTCACCAAGTTTCATTTTCATTGCTTGTTTAAAGGGCATTTTTTCTTTAAAGTCCTACCATTAAGGTATGGAACATAAAACTCGCTTGTAATCCATCATGTTTTTGATGTTAAATCTACACTTCAATCAAATAATATCTCTGGGAACTGATAACCAAAGTTAGCTTTTAATGGGGAGAAGGGGCTGATGATGCCCATCAGCAGTGGATACACTGTTCTATTCATACTATGGAATGCTACTTGTTAGTAAGGAGACTATGAATATACTCAACATAAGTGAATCTCAAAAAAAATGAACAAAAGTCACATATGAAAGAGTAAATATTACATGATTTCATTTATATGAATTTCTAGAACAAGTAACACTAATCTATTGTGACAGAAGTCAGAACAATAGTTCTATGGGGAAGGATTAACCAGAAAGGGGCATGAGGGAATTTTCTGTTGGAGTAATGCAAAAGTCCTGTATCTTGACTGGGGTTGTAGTTACCAAATCTCAAATTACATATTTAAAATCTGTGCATTTTATTGAATGTAAAGTATACCCCAGTTTTTTTTAAAAGTGCTATCTATCTAGAGGATCCTAAAGTTAAATATAACCTATCACCACACTGCTCCTGCTGGTGCTAAGTCACTTCAGTCATGTCCAACTCTGTGTGACCCCATAGACGGCAGCCCACCAGGCTCCCCTGTCCCTGGGATTCTCCAGGCAATACTGGAGTGGGTTGCCATTTCCTTCTCCAATGCATCAAAGTGAAAAGTGAAAGTGAAGTCGCTCAGTTGCGTCCGACTCTTAGTGACCTCATGGACTGCAGCCTACCAGGCTCCTCCATCCATGGGATTTTCCAGACAAGAGTACTGGAGTGGGGTGCCATCGCCTTCTCCTCCTATCACCGCAGAAAGCATCTAATGAATCTATTAATTAAAAAACAACACAGGTCGTTCATTCAGAAAGCAGATACGAAGCTTTAATTCACTGTGGGCATTTCTATTCACTATATAATATATAAACTTTTCATATTTCTTCACACAGATAAATCTTTTATAAGACTTTTTTCCCTCCAAGTACTGTGTACCATAACACCATTACATTTAACTAGCTAAGGACATATTATAAATACCATGAGCCACTGACTATATACAGAAAATGACACGTTAGAAAGTATAAATTAAAAATGTTTAAGAAAGGCTAAATACAATGAAAGTTTACATGTATTCTTTAATTCTAGATATCACATCACAGTGACAACCAATTACAATAAAATCAAAACTTCTTTTAGATGATAATACATTCAAATTTCTAACATCCAATTATTTTCATTTCCACACTGTTAATACTACAGGCTTAACACGACAGGCTTTTAGACTGCAGACCAAGTTTCTTGTGTAATAATAACAAAGTTTCTTGTGTAATAATTACTATCTTGATCATGATCAAAAGAAACCAAATTTATATATACTGTACTATACAGAGATGAGACTTTATTAAGTATAATATGGAACTCTTTAGTAAAGGTGTTCAAGAGAAATTCAAATAGTAGCCTGAAAATGAGTTTTAACTGCTACTGTATTCTACATACATTCCGTTAAAAAATGAAGTCTCTGTCAAAACATTTATAAATAAGTATATAGTATAATAGCTTTTCCCCCTCCAAAATACCACCTGGGAGAAAATTTCCAAGGTGACTCAAGGAGGGGAAAAAAAAAGGCCTCAGAAAACAAACATTATATGGTCTCATAAGCGGCAATCTTCCAGAGTCTATTTTCAATTGGAATAAATTCTGCAGCCAATTCTACCTTGCTTCGGTGTTCACAGTCCAGAGTCCTTGAATATCTAGTTCAGTATTCTACAGAAATCTGCAAGGACTCCCAAACACCCCTCAACTAATTACACAAGGGAAAACTGATCATGTTCTGTATTAAAACTTATGTGAAAATTGTACATAGTCATAGCCATTCTTTTAACAGTGATGCTAGAATAAGTGATGAAATATATGCACAGCTGTACACGAATCACCATTAAACACAGGAACACAACGCCATTTGATGCATATCAAATAAGCTCCCCAAAAGCCAATCTGAATATATTTATTTTCATTTACTTTGATACAGCGTTGGAAGGGTCTGCATATAATTACGGAGACTGCTGCAAACAATATTTGATGCTATTAAGTGTTCCATTAAGCAGCAGGCATGCACAATAGATACTTTAAAAAATTTCTCATGTATGTATCTTAACATTTCTATTTATAAGCTACAATATGTTTAAAGCATTTAGTAATCTTTAAACCAATTATTTAAATTGACCTATACCTAAGTGGGGAAAAACAACAACAAAAAACTTCATCTCAACACCTGAAGGTAATATTTAAACTTTACTCCCCCAAATTATGTAAATTTTTTTTAATATGTCATCCTTAAAATTCCAAACATGACAAAAATTCTTACCACTACTAGATTAGAAGTATGATTTCTCAGCAGCAGTCTACCCATCACACACTTAAAGCATGCCACACTTCAGGGGTTTACATGATAAGAGTGACGTGCTGGCTGTAGATGACCATAATTGAACATCAGTCTCTTCTCTTCATTCTGGATCTTTTATTTCAAACTAAATAAAGCTTTTCATTAATATAAACTAAAACTTTTTTCCCTTTATTTAACACCAATAGAGGAGATAAAACACCTTTATTGTCTTCAAGTGCCCGGCAAAATAGAAAATCTTTCAACTACATTAGGTAATCGGGTGAAGGGCTAGTGTTTGTTTTCTCATTTAAGGAGCATTCCAAGTCAAATGATCACACACAATGACAAATTCAGATTGCCTGGTTCTCGGTCCTTTATGGCTTAAAGCAGTGGATTTGAAAACTACCTCTGGTTAAAATAAAGTTCATGAATAATGCACAGGTTGTACATCTAGGAAATCATGCAATAAATATATGTTCTCATGTACACTGGAATCTTGGTGATGAAAGGGGTCTGCAGGTGTGAACAGTAATGTTTCTTCATTTTACCAAAAGAATACACCCAGCAAGTTCATTGCTTTGGGCCTATTCAAAACCCTGTTTGCCAGGTCATCCTGATTTTCTCAGAGTGATAAAAGCAGCCAATGTCGTAAGCCATCTTACGACAGTTAAGGAACTGATGGGCCTCAACTGCAGGTGCTGTGAGGTCTGAACTAAGCAGAACGAGATTCTCAGGATCCTGCCACTCTGCTACAAAGTCACTTTGGACTACCTGGCAGACTAGAGTATCAAATAGGGAAATGCTGAGAATGACCCACTGGAAATACTTACTATAGTATTATCTAAAAAAAAAAAACCTATCTGCCCTTTAAATCTATTTGAGAATTGCCTTGGTAAGACCCACTCACTGTTCCTGGTTTTGATATGCCCCTACAACATGAGAATTGAACTGAACTACAATGATTGTAATGTCATCTCTGTACATCCGAGCAAGCTCTTCAGGAAGACTAAGCATTTTGGAGAGGCGCTCATGATCAACAGCCCCAAACTCATTGTTGCCCACAGCGTGGCGAATAAGGTGGGTTGCTGCATTCTGGTCCTCAAACACCGATGACATCTTAGCTCTCCGTTCTGTTAAAAGGCCATGCATCTGCCCCAGAGTCACCTTATAGCCACCAACGGCTATTGGCTGCTGGTGGTGCATGCCTGTTAGGTACTCACCCACAATCCTAACCACATCCTGCCTGTGCATTGTCTCCCACAGCCCATCAGTCGCCAGTACCAGAAATTTATCCTGTGGCCTTAATCGGTGGTAAGTTACTTCTGGTTCAGCAGTGAGATAAGGAGGTGTGTAATAATTAGGAGGGATGAACTTGGTGTATTCATTGTCATTCAACTGGTCTGGGCCAGATTCTATCACTCTCTTCTGAAGGTCAATGCTCCATTTGAACTTGACGTCTCCAAAAGCCCGAAAAGGCATCAGCAAGCCAAGCAGCCGATCCTGTTTCACCACACTCTTGGCCTCGTTCTTTGGGTGCTCCAGTTTCAGCCGTTCCACTTCTCTCTCATTCTGAGCGTTGTGGTCATTAGACAGCGTGACTGCCGACCAAGAGCCGTCCTCTTCCTGCACTCCCAGCATGGCTCTGCTATCGCCAGTGTTGGCCACGTGAAGGTCAACGCCATCCACGTGGGCCACGCAAGCTGTGGCCCCAGAAAATGCCACTCGAAGCACTAGGTAGTTGAGGAAAGAATTGGGATCACCAACTTGAGCCTCCAAGGAGATGTCATTGTCAAGCCTCTTGAAAGCATTAATCAAAGCCTCCTTAACATCAATATCAGTCGACTCCCCAGTGTTGAGGTCAATAAGCTCTTGCCAGTAAGTCCTCAAGCTGTTGAAATATAACTTGGATGCCTCCTTACTGAAGTAATCGTTGGGGTGCTTGTGCCACTGGAGAATGGGCAGCAGGGCTCGACCACTCTCTACAGCATTTTCGATCTCCAGCAAAGTCTCGTGGGGTAACAAAGAGACAGCAATATAATAAAAGAGTCTTTCACTAACTGCCTGGGAGCAAGCACAGCCTGCGTGGCCATCAAAAACCCCCAAAAGCATCCCTCTGGTCTGCAAGCAGGTTGCTGCACTCCTCCGGTCCTCAATGGGTGCGTTTGCCGGCAGCTGATTGCTGTCAAATCCAAGGACAGAACTTACATTTTTGCCATCAAATTCTGGCACTTTGAAACTGTATTCATTAGCTTTCAGGATGCTATTGACTTGGGGAGGTGTGAGGTAAAACTTCTGCGGTGTGGAAGCGTATCTCCTTCCTTGGGTGTACTGCCACCAGCTCTCCTTTGGCCTGTAAAAGGTAGCATACGCCGGATGGGGTGTGTATCTCGGGCGACTCTGCGGAATATAAGGGGGTGAGCAGCAGAGATGTTTGTGGTGGCAGTAACATGCAGTGCCATAGATTCTGCTCAGTTCACAGTTACGAATCAGAGGGAAAAACAGTTGAGTTGGTGCTGGCATGGCATCAGAGAACAGTGGCAGGCTGGAACTTCTGACCGGGATTCCTAGACAGCAATTTCACAGGTACGCACAAAGAAAAAAAGTTACAGATTACTTAATCTATTTTTGCTTTCATAACAGATATTTAGCAGGTGAATTTACAAGTGCCCCGTGCCTCCTAAGGTACTGTATTTTACACATATACCATGTACTATCTCTACAGGATATACTCTGCTAAGTGCACTCGATTACTTAATGGAGCCAGGGGCAAACTGTCTTCCAGCTTTACTTTTCTCTTTGTAGTTCTTTATGCAGCACAAACTGGGCAGAATGTACAATAGATCTGGCTGGGAAGAGCGGAGATGAAGGTTATATAACATCATGCAGTGGCAGTCTACCTGGCCAATCACCCTTCTTTTTATCCTTAAAAAAGGCCATGGGTCTCCCATATTGCACAGGGACTTTTCCCATTTATGAAGATCCTGTTTCTAGAGCCATGGTCAATGGTTAGCATTTGATACACCTGGATAGCACCATAAATGTGTTTGGATGCAGCCTCGACCTGTGTGTATTCATGAATTATTTGTACAATATATACATACGTTACTATAATTAACACGTACACGAAAAATCTTACATAATGGATAAAAATAGAAGTTCCAAAATGCCCTCCTTGCATCCAGGAGATGGTCTTGCAAACAATGCTTCTCCAGACCACTGTGCCGATTTGGCAAGTTTAGGGACACAGGTCTGCCACCAAGTCACCAAATAATCCTGGAAAAGCGGGCAGGTTTCATTTATTCATTAATTTTACTATATTTTTTGTGATTAAAAAAAAAAAACAAGTATTTTAGTAGCTCTAAAACTTTATTAGTAACATAAATGGTCTCAGTTCTGGAACTTAATTTACTTGTTAGTATTTTCCTCTGCCTATCAGCCATAAAAGAAAGCTACAGAAATATGGTCTTCATCTTTTATGGACCCCAAGTAGAATTCACCCGTAGAAAAATATTCTCTTACATTTTAAAAAATGGTTATCTATTTGCCTTTGGAAATTAATAAACAGTGAAACAGTAGTCTAATGTTCTACGGTTTGGCTTAAAAAGGTAGAGCATTATACTCGTGAATAAATGAAGAATTGTATCACTTATATCTGGAAGTGGAACACTGAAAATATTTTGATGAGCATTTATCTAGAAAATGTAATAAACATGTATCAATAAGCCAGGTAATCTATACACGAAAAGAATCCCTCTTGTAACACATATTTCCCCTGAATTCTTGAGGTATGGCCTCAAAGTGTTTAACTGGCCTATAAACAAATAGGCTTTAGAAATATCTTAAATAGGGAAACAAATGCAATAAACAAAAAGGAATAAGGAATAGAAAATCACTTGAGCCTTAATATCAACTATTTCTTCCTAAGGTTGAACACGTTAAGAAAAATTTTTACAAATACCATAGAGTATTAGCTATATATTACATTATTTTCACATACCCTTTTTGGAAAAACAGTTAGAAAAATGATAAGTGGAATATAGGGAGCAAACACTGAGTTTGCTTCGGTAATAAGCACTGTGTAAGCCAGTCATATAGAACCCCTTTTGCATGTGATAGAATGTACCATTATTTTAACTGCACTATTTAAGAAGAAATTTGTTTACAAAATTGAAAACAAGATTAGGCAAGAGAAGGTAATGAATAGAATTTTGGAAATAAGAGCAATAACTAAATAACGTCTGAAAGGCAGTCAGGTCTTTCAGAAGACCTGAAATTCCAGAAGAACAGGAATCTATCAAGAATAACCACTTAAATAACAGCACTTTAAACTGAATACCTGAAAGTCATCCAAAGGTTAAGTGTACAGAGCCAGGAGATGTGCTACAACGCTGGGCCACATGACATTGGCTTTCAGATACGAACGATATCTCTTGCTAGGTTTGTATGCAGAAAGCACATGGACTCATTTCATGCTTTGTATGAAGATTATTTCTATTATTAAAAATGGAAACATACCAATTTTCATGAAAATAAATTTTCTCTGTAAGTTTATATACGTCTACATTTAAGCTTACTTTACTATGTAAGAATTTTAGAGGAAAAAAAATACCTGTGTTTCTGTATGGAATGCAGGTTGAATCAAAGCACTGTTTGTGTTTGGAGGCGGGGTTTGAGAGACAGATGTGTAACAGAACTGGGCTATATGACATCTGATCAAGAAATAACAAGACCGGGAAACTCACACTTTCCTTAAATTCCTTTGTTTTGACAATCCTCCTGCTTTTCTAATTGACTGCAAAATGAACTATTTTGGCAAAAGAACTGATTCACGCAGCAGATGCTTTGAATACATAAATTCAAACACCAGGCACTCAAGTAACATACATTTTTCCTTCAGGCATAAATTCTCAAGATTAAAAACAAAAAAGCAGAGAGTCAATTTTATTAATTCGATCTTTCAATTACTCAGGGGTTTAGCATATGGACCGAGATTCCCAACATGCCTCTCAAAGTCAAATTCCTAGGGAAGTTACCTACTCTGTGATTAAAGAGCATTCGTTCACCACCAGTACAAGTGACATACTCTCTCTATCAGACCAGTTACTCCTGGCAGTTAATGTACTTTCGAATGCTTTCATAAACCGTAAGTGAACATTCGAAACACTCTTGAGTATCCTTCTGAATATCCTGTGATTCAACAACAAAAGTCCATGAAATCAAAACTCTTGTTGACAACTTGCTAAATTAACGAAGTTAAAAGGGCTCTGATGCAGCAGTAAGAATAGCAGCAAGGTACAGTTGTGGTAAACTGAAGCACCGTCAAATCTTCAAGTTATTTCTGGCCACAATTTCACTTAAAAATTCCGATCCCATGATCCCGACTTGGCCACCTTAGGTACAGCATCTTAGTCTTAGGCAGATTTTGCCAGTGACTAATAAGGAAAAATGAGCTGTAAGGAGAAAGAGGAAAGAGATCCATCCATTCTTATTGATGTACTCTGCAGGGCTTGTGCCAGGAAATGATTCCACTTTATCAATAAACTCTCAGAACAAACTAATTAAGAGAATGCAATTACTGCCCCGACTCCAGAGCTCTTTAGCTTTGCAAAGCTTTTGGTGTAAATGGAAAAAAAAAAGCTTTACTAATCATTAAATGTGTCAGAACCCCAGTTTATGTAATCCGATTGCATTAAACACCCCGCATAAAGACTCTCTGCGATTTTTCAGCATTTTGGGGCAACGTTTAGCCATTTCACAGCTCCTGTTATCTCTACATGAATGAAGAAACCTGCTGCCTTTGGAATACTCCGAAGCCCCAAGTCAGCACTTGTTTGATCAGTTTCCTTTGTACCCTACCTGAAAATGGCACTCACTTAAGGCGTCAACTGCTATCCTGGTGCAGGATCCCTTTGTCCCCCCTTTTCTATCTACCTCACCTCTTCATTCCACACAAACCCACCTAACACCATCCACACGCAAAATCAGTCATCATCCTCCCTGGGTACCCAACGCTAGGTAGTTAAGGGAATACCTACCAATTCGTCTGGGCCCGGGACACACACACATTCTCCTGTCATCACAACACGGAGCCGACAACATCCACAACCCGCGCGGAGAGCAGCAGCGACAGCGGCACCGGCCCATTGAAAAGCAAGGCAGAGATGCTCGTTAGAGGAGGCGTCGGCAGGGGAGGCGCGAGCGGAGGAGGGGCGAGGTCTCGCTGCAGCCGGGTGAATGGGGCTAGGAGGTGGGGTGGGGTGAGGTGGGGTGGGGGAAAGAGAATAGAGGCGCAAGACCGGGGGTGGGGAGGAGGGCGGAAACCTAACCAACAAACCCACCCCTCGGGAGCCGCGGAGCTACAGCTGGAGGCGGCGGGGGCCCAGACGCCGGCGGAGGCGCGCCCCGGGACCGGCCCGTCCATCCAGCCCCGGCGCGGAGCCCACGGGAGCGCAGCATCCTCCTCCCGCCCACGCTGCGCCGGCCGCAGACCTGAAAACCGAGGGTCGGCCCGCGGGGTCACCCTGGGCCCAGGGTGTGCGTGTGAGGGGGGAATCCTCAGGCAGAGCGCCTCCGCGCCACCTGAGCCGCACCTGCCTCGGACCCACCCTCGCGCCGGCCCTCACGGCGCCCCGGGCGCGGCCAGCGGGCGAGGCGGGCCCGCCCCCGCGGCCCTGGAGCCCCGCGGGCAGTCCCCCGGCGCCGTCACGCTCGCCGCGGCCCCGACGCCCCTCGAGCGCGCACCTGGCGCCCCCAGGCTCGTCTCCTCACGCGTGCCGGCCGCCCGCCTCACAACTTCGGGCGGGCGGAGGAGGATTCCGGACGGCGGTTCGGCGCTGGGGTGAGGGAATACGAACCGGACACGGCAGAGGGAGGAGCCGCTTCTTCTCAAGAGGAGGCGGCGGCGGCGTCGACGGCACCTCCCGGCGGTCCTTCCTCACGAGCGGCCGCGACTCCTAGGAGCGCGGCCCCGGGCCCCAGGCCGGCCCACTCCGCCCCGCCCCCTCCCGTCCCCCTACGCCGCGCCGGGCCCCCGCCCTGCCCCGCCCGCGCTTTCGGGTCCGAGCGCTTCCCGCCTTCCCATTGGGTGCGCAGTGGCGAGGGGGCGGGGCGCAGCAGAGCGGGCCGCTGCTCGGCGCGTGGGGGCGGAAGAGCCGCGCGCTCCCCGCCCGCTTTGTGACGTCACGAGGGTCAGACACGCCCGTCCATCCGCGCGAGCTGCCCATTGGCTCTGCGGGCCCGCCTCACGTGACCGCGCCCGCCCCCGCGCCCGCTATAGCCGGGTGGAGGGAGGGCTGCGCGCGCCCGTGGGCTTCACTGAAGGGCCGGGAGGGAGGAAGCGCCGGGGTCGGCACGAGCGTCCCCGAGCGGGTGGGGCCCGTGAACGGCCGCTTCCCGCAGGCAGGCTTCCACGACGCACCGGCACCTCGGCGAGCCTCCTTCCCTCCTTACGGGTGGGCTGGGGCTTCGTAGTTTTGGGCTGCGAGGGGAGGCTCCCTGCCCAACGGGAAACTAAATTCCCAGAGACGGCCCTACCTGGAATAACAAGGCATGAGAGGACCCCGGGGTATCTGAGGCCTGGTTCATGGGATTCTTTTCGGAGCGTTGACTTTGGAGCATGGTTTCTGTCATTTTCTGGACATGTCTCAGGGCCCAGCAAGAGAAAGGCGGTCTGGACAGCAGCCAGAGGAAGTTGTGATGAAGGAATTATTGACTCTGTCGAGTAGGTGTGTGTGCTCACTTTTTCTGAAAGAAAGAAAGTGAAGTCGCTCAGTCGTGTCCGACTCTGCGACCCCATGGACTGTAGCCTGCCAGGCTCCTCCATCCATGGAATTTTCCAGGCAAGAGTACTGGAGTGGGCTGCCATTTCCTTCTCCAGGAGATCTTCCCGACCCAGGGATTGAACCCGTGTCTCCCGCATTGTAGGCACACCACGTTTTCTGAAGGGCTTTGAAATCAGTCTTTATTTGCCCTGAATAAGAAAAGGGTAGAACGCACAATGCGAAAATGGGAAGATCCCTGAACTTTCTGTGTCAGGACCTTCATCCAAGTCACTTCTGCTCCGTGAGACTTAGTTTCCACTTCTGTTAAGCTGGATTGGGGTGGCGTTGGCAGTCTTGGTTAAAGGGTAGACATGGCAGGGGCTGCTTCACTTGTTTCTGTCCATATGTAATCTCCTCTTTATGGGAACTGAGTCACTGATAGTGGCTTCTGAAAACTTCCTTGGAGATGGTATCAGGCAGATCATTGCACTTATCCTGCTGCTGCTGCTAAGTCGCTTCAGTCCTGTTCGGCTCTGTGCGACCCCATAGACGGCAGCCCACCAGGCTCCCCCGTCTCTGGGATTCTCCAGGCAAGAATATTGGAGAGGGTTGCCATTTCCTTCTCCACTCTGTCTACTGTTAAAAACAGTTAACTGACTTATTAAGCATATCTGCTTACGAGCCGATAAAATTCCCAAAGTGATGTGCCCAGGTTATAAAAAGCTGTCATATTAACAGTATTGTGGAGTTTTGTTTTTGTTAATTTGCACTATCTGATTTTATGTATTAAAGGAGAAATTTTATAGACACAAAACAGTGCCAGGAACTGGTTCTTTATAGCTCCTAGATTTTTCCAACTGCCTCCTCTATTCTCTAAATAGAGGGCATTTTGGCCCAGCCCCAAGCTTCCCACGGAACTCCTGTGGCTATTTTTATGTGGCCCTCATCCATTTTACATGGACCTATCTGCTTCACATCAACCCCTCTTTTTTACTTCTCAAATGAGCTTCCCATAAGTTGGTATTTTTTTCATGGTCTTTTATTCTGTTGAGTATCTAAGTATCTGTTTTCTATAGTCTCATAGAGGCAGTATAGGGTGGTGTAGCAAAGTGAGTAAGAACCCAGCTGGAACTAGACTACCTGAGTTCCAGTCCCAGCTTTGCATCTTGCTACGTGGTCTTGGGCAACGTCTTCCTGGCTCAGTTCTTTCATATATAAGATAGGAATAAAAATAGTAATATTTTAAAACTTTTTACCCTCACAGGTTTGTATAAAGTGAGTTGATATATATATATATATATATATCATGCTAAGTAAGTACAAGTAAGTAGTAAGGGCTATGTAAGTATCAGTTATTATTAATATTATAGACAAGTCCAGGTCAGTGTGTTTGTTTTATTAAGGACTCCTAGAGAGTAGGAGGGAGAAGGCAATGGCACCCCACTCCAGTACTCTTGCCTGGAAAATCCCATGGATGGAGGAGCCTGGTAGGCAGCAGTCCATGGGGTTCCACAGAGTCCGACACGACTGAGCGACTTCACTTTCACTTTTCACTTTCATGCATTGGAGAAGAAAATGGCAACCCACTCCAGTGTTCTTGCCTGGAGAATCCCAGGGACGGGGGAGCCTGGTGGGCTACTGTCTGTGGGGTCACACAGAATCGGACACGACTGAAGTGATTTAGCAGCAGTAGTAGAGAGTAGGAGATAAATACACTCAAGTAGAATATATTCTACAGCTAGATACTAAGCGGTTATTAATAGAGTGGCTGCTGCTGCTGCTGCTAAGTCGCTTCAGTCGTGTCCGACTCTGTGCGACCCCATAGACGGCAGCCCATCAGGCTCCCCCGTCCCTGGGAGTCTTACAAACTTAGGATATCAGGTTAAGGTGATTTATTTACATGAGGAATGTCACTACCTCTTAGCTCCTGCTTTACAGACATGGAGACCAGGTAGTTGAATATAAGTGGATTTTTATTTTGAGAGTTTCTACCTGAGGACTCAGAAATGAAGTTTATACTAGGTTAGTTTGCTGTCTACAAAACTTTTTCTATTGTGAAAATAGAGTCATGAGACTCCAGGACCATAGCAATGACCTCTTTAGATCACCTTGGTAGCATATACCTTATTCAACACCAATATTGCCATTAGTCAGAGCCCTTTAAAAATTACCTTTTCAAATTGTTTTTGGATCTGCACAGGAAACTCCAACTTATTTTACTATAATTAGCACCTTGGTTTTTATACCAAAATAGTATTGATTCTCTCATGCTAATGTTCTTAGTTTTGAACAACCTATTTCTGAAAATAACACCTACTCTCAAAAAATCGACATATGCCACCACTAAATATAGTCAAAAAAATTTGTCCTGAGAATTGAAGGCATTGCCAAGGTATTTCTGGAATCAAAATAAAGGATCCCCCAAAGTAATGGCTATGAAATAAATTCATTTAGAGGTGTAAGTTTTGTTCTCTAGCTGCAGTTATATGATTCTGTGACATGTATGTTGTAAATAAAGTTATAGTCCTTCTGCACAGGAACCAAGTGCTTGTACCACTGGGGGAGGTTCTTAAGTATCTCAGCCTTGTCTCCCCTCTGGTCTGGCTTTCTTCCTGTCTCTAGATGGAGCTCCTTTTGGTCACCCAGTGAATAGGCTTGCTTCAGAAGTGCTCTTTTTATCACATGGCCATCTGGCCAAGGCCAGAGCAGGTCTGTGGGTTTGCTGCTCTGACCTCACAGACTGTTTTAGCCACCAGAACACCTGTTGACACTTTAACATTGGAAAGTGTGGAAAAATAGCATCAAATAACCCAGAATTTTTGTTAAGGGCAGGCAAAGAGAGAGGAGGAGGGGGCTTCCCAAATACTCCAGTACAAAGAAAGCACTGTGCAAAAATACCTATTTTTGTTAACACAATGCTTTTTGTAACACCAAAAATGAAAGTCAGTACCTGAATTAGACCCTTAACACACAGTCATTTTCTTGCCCTAGAATAAACCTGGAAATGAGCAAGTGCTTAGCCAGACTGGCCTGGTATTCTTATGGGTGGATGATATAAACCCTTGGGTTATTGGAGGTTAGCTGTGACAACATGGAGATGGTCCAGCAGAATCTCAGTGGTGCCAGACAGGAAGCTTAAAATAGACTTGCAAGTGGGTCTGAGATGCTATTCGCCTGATGGCTAGTGAGTTAACTGTGGCCTTTGCCAAAATCAACGATTAGAGAAAAGAGAGGCTGCTAGACAATCTTTAGCTCCTTCTTCCCTCCAGATCTTAGATGAGAAATCAGCAAGTATTTACTATTAAGCATTAGGTACTTGTTTTATTCATCCTGGCGTTGAGAATTGCTTTGAAATTAAATTATTTGCAGTTGTGCGCTGAAATCAACAAATCATCTGTAAGAAAGAAGCAGATCATGTACTGTGGCTCATTTCTTGTGGGTCAGAGGTTATAGGTGTGTTCAGACTTATTTAATATTTTAAAAGTAGTCCATCCTCATCAGAATTCATGAAGCAGTAGTAGTTTGAGGGAAATATATGTATCATTGTTCTCTTGCCAAATTAGAAACAAAAATCTCCTGCATTGACCTAACATGACAACGAATATGGAAAGTAGGTATCTGGGGTTGCTTTCCTTGAGAAATCCCTGCTAATGGGGTTGTCTTGAATATTAAGGATGATGTGCATGGGGGAAGGGTTTTTATTGTCTAGCCATCAGACAACTAGGCAGTGAAAAATTACACTTTTTCGTTCAGTGTGTCTCTACAGATGATTCTCCAGAATACAGAAGGTAAAAGATTTCAGAAAGGTTTCAGGGGAGCTGAGAACTTGGGGTGGATCTAGAGCACTTTACAGTAGGTGCCAGGTCATGAGTGCCCCTGAAGCAGGCCATGCCAATCTGCAGACTTCAGCAAAAGCCCCTACACTATGAACTCAAAAATAGTAGCTGCTGATCTACACATTTCTTTAAAACTATAATTCTCTGCTTACCTGGACAGCATAACTATAAGAGTATAAGCTTCCCAAGGACAGGCATGGATCATGTCACTTTTATATATCCATATACACCCGCAGCTTGGCATAATAGAACTGAGGGGTAGTGGATGCTTACTTTATACTGTCTTCTGTTCTAAGTGCATTGTCTGGCTGTATCCTCATAACACTCATAACAGGTAGGTTTTACCGTTATATCCATTTCACAGAAGAGGAACCTCACTGAGGGTGATTTGCACTGCTTACATAAATAGGAAGTAGTAGAGTGTCCGTCTTACATTCTGAGGCGCTATGCTTTAGTGACCGCTGCACAAAATAGATGCTCAGTAATGAACTCGTGTCAAAGTACAGAAAGTTTCACATTTTCATTATGGGCCCGACAGTAAAGTATATCCTTATAATTGCAGAATTTCCACCCATGTTTCTGTATCTGTAACCAGCAATAAGTTTTGCACAGATAAGTGTGTCTCCACTAAATAGCCATTCTTGTCAGAGCACTGTAGGGTTTGGTTATGGTTTTTCAGGAAAAACAGTTGTAGCTAGCTGAGCAGCCACAACTGGTCCCCCGCTGACACCTCAAGATACTAGCAGGAGCATCAGACTCTGATTGACAAAGTGAAAGACAAAGCAACCACATTTTTCTCATTCTTGTGGTCAAGGGAATTTCCCGGCCACAAAGGCACAGAGTAGATCCTTGGGGTTCAAGGGAGGGAGAGGGAGCTAGCCCATAATATGTCCCACCAACTTCCCAGAAACTTTGACACTGGAATCTATCTTGACTGAGAGATGACTGCACATCCACCAGAGAGGGCCCTGAGTCAGGCCAAATATTGAGACAAGCAAGATGACTGGTCAGAGACAATCTGAAACACTGTCCATACATAACCCATGTAAACAATCCTCATTCCACACTTCACTGAAGCTCCACCTGTGTGTTCTTCCACACTACTTTGCTTCTAATAAATGATTTCACTGCTTCACAATCTGTCTCTGTGCTGAATTCTTTCTTCAAAGAAGACAAGGACCAAGTACCTGCTTCAAGTCACAGCACCCATTACCCCATGAGATCAGCTATTATAAAAGCATACTTTCCTTGGAAACTAGATGTAAATATTTGTAGGTGAATACCTAATGTATACCTATAGAAGGCTGAACGCCAAAGAGTTGATGCTTTTGTGGTGCTGGAGAAGACTCTTGAAAGTCCCTTGGACTGCAAGGAGATCAAACCAGTCAATCCTAAAGGAAATCAGTCCTGAATATTCACTGGAAGAACTGAAGCTAAAGCTGAAGCTCCAATACTTTGGCCACCTGATGTGAAGAGCCGACTCACTGGAAAAGACCCTGATGCTGGGAAGATTGAGGGCAGGAGGAGAAGAGGGCAGCAGAGAATGAGATGGTTGGATGGCATCACCGACTCACTGGACATGAACTTGGGCAAACGGAAATAGTGAGGGACAGGGAAGCCTGGCATTCTGCAGTCCATGGGGTCACAAAGAGTTTGGCATGACTTAGTAACTGAACAATATCACCACCTAATGTATTCAGGTCACACCCTAGTAATAACATTTAATCTATTTAAAGCTATATGTTCAGTTTAAAATAAAGCACTTTTTAATCAGTATCCACATGAGAGGTGAAAGTTCAAGAAGAGAAAGAAGACAAGAAGAATGTTAGTTATCGAATTATGTGTCCAGTTTCTGCTAGGAATAATGGACTCCGGAAGTCTAATCAGAATATACTAAAGTACAGTATCTGGGTTGTGATTTTATCCCTTCTTAAGGCATTGAGATTTTATAAAATGAACATAAGTTGGAGCCAGAGACACCTGAGTTCAAATCCTAGCTTACTAGCTGGGTAATCTTTCCAAATTTATCCAATAGCTTCAACACTTTAAAAATCTAAACAGTGTTGTAAGGATTCAGTTCAGTTCAGTCGCTCAGTTGTGTCGACTCTTTGAGACCCCATGAATCGCAGCACGCCAGGCCTCCCTGTCCATCACCAACTCCTAGAGTCTACTCAAACTCATGTCCATTGAGTCAGTGATGCCATCCAGCCATCTCATCCTCTGTCGTCCCCTTCTCCTCCTGCCCCCAATCCCACCCAGCATCAGAGTCTTTTCCAATGAGTCAACTCTTCACATGAGGTGGCCAAAGTATTAGAGTTTCAGCCTCAGCATAAGTCCTTCCAATGAACACCCAGGACTGATCTCCTTTAGGACAGACTGGTTGGATCTCCTTGCAGTCCAAGGGACTCCCAAGAGTCTTCTCCAACACCACAGTTCAAAAGCATCAATTCTTCAGCGCTCAGCTTTCTTCACAGTCCAACTCTCACATCCATACACGACCACAGGAAAAACCATAGCCTTGACTAGACAGACCTTTGTTGGCAAAGTAATGTCTCTGCTTTTCAATATGCTATCTAGGTTGGCGTCTTTTAATTTCATGGCCACAGTCACCATCTGCAATAATTTTGGAGCCCAAGAAAATAAAGTCAGCCACTGTTTCCACTGTTTCCCATCTATTTGCCATGAAGTGATGGGACCGGATGCCATGATCTTCATTTTCTGAATGTTGAGCTTTAAGCCAACTTTTTCACTCTCCTCTTTCACTTTCATCAAGAGGCTTTTGAGTTCCTCTTCACTTTCTGCCATAAGGGTGGTGTCATCTGCATATCTGAGGTTATTGATATTTCTCCTGGCAATCTTGATTCCAGCTTGTGCTTCTTCCAGCCCAGCGTTTCTCATGATGTACTCTGTATACAAGTTAAATAAGCAGGGTGACAATATACAGCCTTGACGTACTCCTTTTCCTATTTGGAACCAGTCTGTTGTTCCATGTCCAGTTCTAACTGTTGCTTCCTGACCTGCATATAGGTTTCTCAAGAGGCAGGTCAGGTGGTCTGGTATTCCCATCTCTTTCAGAATTTTCCAGTTTATTGGGATCCACACAAAGTCATAATGATAATCTAAAAGAAAATGCGAAATGATGGCTGGCAAATAGCACAAAGTGGTAGCACCGAAATGACTCCCCTGTTGCTGCCGTAACAAGTTACCACAAGTTCAATGGCTTAAAACGGCACACAGATCTTGCAGTTCTGGAGGTCAGAAGTCTAACGTGGGTCTCTGTTGGCTAAAATCAAGGCATGTCAGCAGAACCACATTCCCTTCCGGAGGCTTTGGGGAGGATCTGTTTTCCTGTCTCACCCAGTGTTCAGAAGCTGCTACAGTTCCTTGACTCACAGCTCCTTTCTTCACCTTCAAAGGGAGACAGCAGCATCTTCAGGTCACTCTCACTGTGATTCTTCTGCCTTCTTCTGATTACATCGGGCCCATCGGGTCATAATCCAGGATAATCTCTTTATCTTAAAGTCAGTTCATTAGCAACTGTACATCCATCTACAACCTTCATCCCCCCTTGTCATGGAGCACACAGCATACAGTTCCGAGGGACTGTGGTGTGGACATCTTTTAGAAAGGGCTGTGGCTCTGCATTTCACAGTGCTTTTTGCTCTTAACACTTGTTCATTCATTCATATACTTACTAAAGGAAAATACGAATGATATAGTAAAAGTATCTTTCAGTTCAGTTCAGTCACTCAGTCGTGTCCAACTCTTTGCGACCCCATGAATCGCAGCATGCCAGGCCTCCCTGTCCATTACCAACTCCCAGAGTTGACTCAAACTCACGTCCATTGAGTCGGTGATGCCATCCAGCCATCTCATCCTCTGTCGTCCTCTTTTCCTCCTGCCCCCAATCCCTCCCAGCATCAGAGTCTTTTCCAATGAGTCAACTCTTCGAATGAGGTGGCCAAAGTACTGGAGTTTCAGCTTTAGCATCATTTCTTCCAAAGAAATCCCAGGGCTGATCTCCTTCAGAATGGACTGGTTGGATCTCCTTGCAGTCCAAGGGACTCTCAAGAGTCTTCTCCAACACCACAGTTCAAAAGCATCAATTCTTTGGCCCTCAGCTTTCTTCACAGTCCAACTCTCACGTCCATACATGACCACAGGAAAAACCATAGCCTTGACTAGACGGACCTTTGTTGGCAAAGTAATGTCTCTGCTTTTGAATATGCTATCTAGGTTGGTCATAACTTTCCTTCCAAGGAGTAAGCGTCTTTTAATTTCATGGCTGCAGTCACCATCTGCAGTGATTTTGCCAAGAATTCTTCTGTTTTAGTAAAGTGCTTCAGTTCAGTTCAGGCACTCAGTCGTGTCTAACTGTTTGCGACCCCATGGACCACAACACGACAGGCCTCCCTGTCCACCACCAACTCCTGGAGTTTACTCAAACTCATGTCCATTGAGTCAGTGATGCTATCCAGCCATCTCATCCTCTGTTGTCCCCTTCTCCCACCTTCAATCTTTCCCAGCATCAGGGTCTTTTCAAATGAGTCAGTTCTTCACATCAGGTGGCCAAAGTATTGGAGTTTCAGCTTCAACATCAGTCCTTCCAATGAACACCCAGGACTGATCTCCTTTAGGATGGACTGGTTGGATCTCCTTGCAGTCCAAGGGACTCCCAAGAGTCTTCTCCAACACCACAGTTCAAAAGCATCAATTCTTCGTTACTCAGCTTTCTTTATAGTTCAACTCTCACATCCATACATGACTACTGGAAAAACCATAGCCTTGACTAGATGGACCTTTGTTGGCAGAATAATGTTTCTGCTTTTTAATATACTGTCTAGGTTGGTCATAACTTTCCTTCCAAGGAGTAAGCATCTTTTAATTTCATGGCTGCAGTCACCATCTGCAGTGACTTTGGATCCCCCAAAAATAAAGTCAGCCACTGTTTCCACTGTTTCCCCATCTATTTGCCATGAAGTGATGGGGCTGGATGCGATGATCTTAGTTTTCTGAATGTTGAGTTATAAAGCGCTTCAGTTCAGTTCAGTTCAGTCACTCAGTTGTGTCTTACTCTTTGCGACCCCATGAACTGCAGCACACTAGGCTTCCCTGTCCATCACCAGCTCCTGGAGTTCACCCAAACTCATGTGCATTGAGTTGATGATGCCATCCAGCCAACTCATCCTCTGTCGTCCCCTTCTCCTCCTGCCCCCAGTCCCTCCCAGCAGATTTATACATTAAAAAATTAGCTGAGGCGGTTGCGGTGGGAGAGCAGCAGGCCAAGAGTGTGAGTTGCTCACCCCAGGGGCTGCCTGCTGTCCTGCTGCCCTCCGAGTGCAGCCATGTCCGAAGGAGAAGCCCCAGGAGGGAGTGAAGATGGAGAAGGACCACATCAACCTGAAGGTGGCCGGGCAAGTTGGCTCCAGGGTCCAGTTTAAGATCAAGATACACACACTATTCTGCAAGCTGATGAAGGCCTCCTGCCAGAGCCAGGGCTTGTCCATGAGATGGATTCAGTTTAGGTTTGATGGACAACCCATTAATGAAACAGATGCCCCAGCACAGCTGGAGATGGATGACCCTCAGAGGACACCAGAGGACACGACTGGAGAGGACACCAACAGCAGAAGGGGGGCCTCCAGCGTGGCCAGCTGCCTCTTGGTGGGGGGGGGGGGGGCGGCCTCTAGAGCCCCCATCCCCTTGTGGTGCTGGGCTGTGTTTGCTGTCAAACAGTGCAGGTGTGGCCAAGCCCATCGGCAGGCAGGCTCGGACACCGAGGACATTCCCTAGGAGGACTTTGCTCTGATGCACTCGAGAGCCACCACAGCAGTGGTCCCCAGCCTCCCTTGGCCCATCCCCTCCTACCTTTGTTTGGGTAAAAGGCCCACGTGGTGAGGGACTTGGGTTTTGTTTTTACCTTTTTGTTTTTTCTCCCTCCTATGAAATTTTCTCCCAACTTGTGACCTGAATGCCTACTTTCTGTCTAGACGGGGATCTTAACCCCAGGTGTTGACCCCCCCTCATTCCAATCACGGAGAGAACCGTCACCACTCTGGGGGTGCTTCTATGGGGCGAGTTTTGGGGTCACGGTCGGTGTGGGAGATATACTTTCACTTACTGTTTCTTGCGGGCACAGGTTTTTTTTTAATGCTAAATATTAGAAATGTAAGCTTTGCCAGAGTATAGGAAAGTTGAAGGGAAAAGACTGGAATGTTTGTTAAAATGTATGAAGTTCTTCAGTAACATGGCCCTGGGCAGGGTCTGGGGTCCCAGACCCATTGCCATCAACGGCTGGTGACACTGCTCAGACACAATGAAAATGGGCTTTCCCCTTTTCTTAACAGAGAAGAGAGTAAGTCCCACACATCTGCCGTGGTCACAGTGCCAGGGCCTCAGATTTCCTCCAGTATTTGCTTCTGATGAGTAACGATGGTCTGTACGTAAACTAGGAAGATAGAAAATACTGCTGATTTTGCCGTTATGTCTTCGTGTAAAAGAGCTGCTTCAAAGCGTGGCTACAAGTGAGAGATGCCTCTGGTTCTCCCCGAGCACTGTGCTCTGCTCCCCAAGTTGGTATGGAGCTTACACGTTACATGTGATTTCGGTTCTGTGCAGCATTTTGGGGTCTGTCTTAGTCAGCCTCCAATGGCTGTCCCGTTGCCCTTCCGTGTGGACTCGCTCATGTGTGACAGCCCCTGGCTGCCTGTTCGGGTCACCTGGGCAGGACTGAGGCCTCGTTGGAGAAGTCTGCACTTCCTTTGTACCTTGCTGTTCGGGCACGTGTGGGGTATCTGCTGGCTCTGTTGTGTTTATTCCCCAATTTGTACATTATTTGTTGTCCTATACTACTGTCAATGGTAAATATTGTTTGGTATTCTGTCAAAAAAAATTAGCTGATAATACAAGATAGCATGAACAAGCCCCAATATGAGTCATTTAAGAGGAGAGGTCACTTAGATTAATGAGGGAGAAAAAAAGATTTTGATCATCCACGAGAAGTAATAAGGTCACCTCCTTCCCTCCACAAAAGGGCAATGTGATCTTAGGTTGCATTAAGATGAGAACAAAGGAGGGGCTCGCCTTGGTAAATCCCCTGGAGATTTTGAAGGGTGTAAAAAATCTTCAGTGGAGCCAAAGGAGAGAGCCAACAGGGTGAAGAGCCTAGAATCAGAAAGTATAAGAAGTTTGGGGATATTTATGGTGTGATCTTCAAATACCTAATTGACAGACATATGAAAAGAAATCTAGATTTATCTTTGAAACCTTTGGAGTCTTAAACTGCTAAATTGCTTTAGTCATGTCCTACTCTTTGCGACTCCATGGACTGTAGCCCACCAAGCTCCTCCGTCCATGGGATTCTCCAGGCAAGAATACTGGAGTGGGTTGCCATTTCCTTCTCCAGGGAATCTTTCCGACCCAGGGATCAAACCCATGACTCGTGTCTCCTGCATTGGCAGGTGGGTTCTTTACCACTAGTGCCATCACTAGAATAAGTGTGTAGAAGTTAGATTTAAACTCAGTGTAGTAATTTTACATGGTTATAGTTTCCTGAAATGGAATGAGCTACCTGAGTTTCCTGTCCCTGGAGGTATTCAAATAGAATCCAGACAAGTGTCAAAGAATGTGCTCCCAAAGCACTTCTTCAGGCCTTAAACGTTGTATTTACATTGTAATCGTTGGCATTCCAGTCTCCCTGTGCAACTTGTGACTTCTTTCTGATCTGAATCTGTCATGTTCATTTTAACTTGGCTCAGAAGGTACAAAATCAATCTTGGTTTGGTGGATAGATGCATGAATGAGATTAAAGGTTGGGCAGAGTGATCTTTAGTCCTTCCAACTCAGACTCTCAGTTCTCAGCTAGGATTTGAACTAGGTTTAAAGAATGGAATTGGTTGCAGAAAGGGGGTGGCAGTGTTGCATCCTAGGTTTCACAGTACAGAGAAAGCTCAGAGACAAGAGGGAGCAAGAGAGTGGAGGAGCTACGATGGGTGAAGTACAGGAATTAGAGTTGGGGCAGAAGGTTGGGTCTTGATTCTTGAAGGTTTCTTTAATTTCAAGGATGTCAGGCTTTCTCATCCTGCAGTCTGAACCCAGGCTGATGCTTGACTAAATCCTTATGAAAGAAAACAGAAAAAGTGCTCTTACAGTCATGAATTTTGGCTCTGCTGGGAAAGACTGTGACTTGATATGGACTGAAATGTCCCCCATGATTCTTATCTTGAAGCCCTAACTCCTAGTGAGATGGATTAAGGAGGTAGGGCTTGGGGAGGTGATTGGGTTTAGATGAGGTCATGAGGATGGGCCCTCATAATGGGATTAGCTCCCTTCTAAGAAGAGACACCAGGGAGCTTTCTCTCCCTCTCTGTCTCTCTCTGCCATGGGAGGACACATGGAGAAGGCCATCTACAAGCCAGAGAAGAACACCCTCACCAGGGAGCAGAATCAACCAGCACTTTGCTCTTGGATTTCCCAGCCTCCAAAACTGAGAAATACTGAAATAAGCATCTCCTGTTTAAGCTGACCAGGCTATTGTATCAATATTTTTGTTACAGCAGCCCGAACTGACTAATACAGGGCTCTTGCCTACATCTGGGAGTAATGAGTCAGAACTCAGCGCTAGGCAGTGGCAGCAAAAATATAAAAGAAATCAGATGGGAAGAGACATTACTGAAAACATTAAGACTTGGTAGTGAGATAACAAGAAAGGGTTTAAAAGGGAGGGCCACAGCTTTGTGAACATGAGGGCAGACAGTTATGTCCATTGAGCTTCTTAGTGCAATGGAAGGAAGATGAGAAACTATTTGGAATATCCAGGATTTCCTGCAACTGTTTCCATTAAGTTCATGGCTGAAAATGGGCTATTTTTAATGTTGATGAGAATGGCAAGTCAAGAGTTTTAGTCTGTGGAGAGCAAACTTTTCTTGGAAGGGAGCTGTAGTACTGATAAAACTTTGCTCTGAATGGTAGTATTAACAGCAGGCACTGTTGGACAAGCCTGATGATGGGCCAGCCTGATACAAGACACTGTGTGTATCATCCCACTTCATTAAATTATCCCTCGTTTGAAGACCTCAGCTTGTACCCCACGCAGTATCTGCTTTAGGGAGTGCCCAAGGAAAATTCTCATTCACATTAGCTCTAAGGATAATTATATGTCTCTTAAATAATTGAATTTCTTTTTTAAATTTTTGGACTCTGAATGCAATTAACACATGACCCTGTGTGTGTGTGTGTGTGGTGTGGTGGGGTTGGCAGAGGCAGGAGGAAGTTGAAGGCGTTATGCTAAGTTTCAGATCCATAATTGTGGCCCAATTTTAGTTGTGTGTAATATATAATTTCTTAGCCTCTTTCCTGTTTCTTATTTTTTCCCTCCCCTTGTTTTTCTATCCTCCCTCCTCTTTTAATTTATGCTGCCTTGTATTTTATGTATCTCTGAAGGCAGTCCTAAATTCCAAAACAAAGGACAATAATTATAAATATATTTCTATTTACGTCAGCCCCCACTTTATAGATGAGGAAGCAGAGGCTCAATTTATTTAACTTGCCGAAGATCACAGTGGGTGTACTACTTACCTATTGCCAGGTAACAAATCCCCTCCAAAACTAGCAGCTTAAACCAGCAAACACATAATTTCTCAGTTGATTCCTGAGGGTCGGGAGTCTGGGAGCAGCTCAGTTGGGTAGTTCTAGCTCGGGGGCTGGTGGGGTTGCAGTCGAGCCGTCTGCTGGGGCTCTAACTGTCTGAAAGCTGCAAAGTCTTTTATAACTTAATCTCAGAAGTGACGATCACTCTCGTCTTCCACCAGTCACACAAACCAACCCTGGTAAAGGGAAAGGAGTCCACAAGGGCATGAGTCCCAGGGATAGGATCGCTGGAGGCCATCTTGGAAGCCGCCACTCGCAGGGAGGAAATAGCATACTGAGCCTGCAGGATGTTGCTTCTACAAAAGCACTGGCTCTGGATATGCTCAAGTTTGGTCCCCAGAGCGGCTTTCATTTTTTTTTTCCCCCTTTTCAGCTTGAAGAACAGGTGAATGAGCACAGCAAGTGAGGAGGCTCTGGGCTTCAGTTTTCTTCCTCTGATCCTGCTTACAAGTTGCCAATGCTGCCACAGTTCCATCCATAAAGCTTTGTATTGCCTCATAACTATTTAATCGCTGCTAAAAGTAAACTTGATTTTAATCCATAAGACAACACTAAATGATCTAACTGTCGGGTCCCACTAAGAAGTGGAAAGTAATAGCTAACATGACACTATACAGGCTGATAGCCTCTGACTTTGGTAGTGCAAGAAACAATTGATAGTAATTGTAATTCCTCCCACTTTTTATACTCTTTGCTTCATGGGAGATATGGGTATATAAAGGATGGAAGTTTTTAGTGATTCTGCCTTCCCCCCTCCATAAGGTGATTCCACCCCTCATTTGTTAGTGTAATGAGAAAATCTATAAAGATATTTTTATGGAACATATATTTTACTGCATTGCTGATCTGTGGCCACATTTTGTCAGGGTAATAAATTAGGGCGTGTTGTTTTCCTGGATTCAGGAAACTGCCAGCTCAGTGTTTGGTATTCAGACCTCAGATCCATGACTCACCAATAAACCACCTGGACAAATGAGCAGAGAGGATCTGAACTGCTGCGGACTATTGCCCCACCTCTCGATTCTTAACTCTATTCTGTATCTGGAAATTCCATTTTCATTTGAGATATGTATAAATTGATGTCACTCTCCATGTTTAAACATAGCCCCAAACCGATTTCTTTCCTGAGATTGTTTTTCAGAACAGTGGTGTTGAACTTCAATTAAAATTTGCAAACCATCGCTGTGCGCCCGTGGTATTTGAATGTTGCTATGACTTCTTGTACATCTCTGTGACCTCCCTCCAGGACTTTGTGGTACGCCAGTTTGCAAATGAGATGATCAGTTTGGTCTAGGGAGAGAATTTTCTCTTTAGCTTTGACTGATTTAGGTACAAATTGATTTGTTAAATTCTCTTAGAGTGTTCTAGGCTTTGTGCTATGTTCTCTAATTGGATAAAAAGCTAAGACACAGCTTTGTACCTTTAAAAACTTGTGGTCTAGCTGCTAGGTAAATATCAACAGGAACAATTATGAAACCATGTGAGACAACAGAAGTATTCACAAAATCCTTGAGGAGAGAGAAGGGGATTAGTTCTGCCCAGTGGTGGAGGAGGAAGATTTTACCTGGAAAGACCTCTCTTAGATAGGTGGCCCCCAAATGTTGGTCTCAGGACCAGTGCTAGTCTCTAATAAAATTTTCACTGACTTGTGGCAGAGTGAGAAAGAAAACAAAACTCCATAAGCCAATTTTAAGATTAAAAAAATCTTAATTTATCACGAAATTATGTATTGACATTCTTTTTCCTGTGATGTCCTTCACTTCATGAAGACATGAGGATAATATATATTATTGTTTTCTTTCATTGCAAAATAAAACTTGGCAACCTAGCATCATCCAAATTTTCTTGTGTGCATTCATTTATTGGTCCTTGAAACCTAAACGGCTAGAAGCCTTTGTGAGGATGGTTATATTTGTGCTGGTGTTGGAAGAAAGAGATACTCATGTAAAGGCATTCTTGCTGTTTGCCTGTCAGTGGTTTAACAATACCTACATTAAGGGGAAACTAATTTGCGAGAAAGAAAAAATGTATGCTTGCATTTAAAAACTGGCTTTGAATGTTTTTCTAGTATGTGTCTGGGGGAATGTGGAGGGGGGTGGGTATAAGAGAAAAAAAGTGCCCACAGTGCTGCAGAATGTGAACTGTAGCTTTGGAGAGCTGCTGTTGCCAACATGAATACTGGTTTTAGAAGGATTCCCATCCCCATCCCTTCAACCTTCACCCCTCTGTATAAAATCTTCAGAAGTTTAGATAAGATTAAGCTTGATTGTAAACCTTCTACTTCTTTCCAGGTATTGGATTAAAAAGTAACCTTTGTATATATGGGCCCCTTTTCTCCCCTGATTTTTCACCAGGGGACAGGAGAGTGAGCCATTGTGTCTGTGTGTCTGAGCAGGTCAGTGGTAATGGAATGTTTAACCTGCCACGTTGTCAGTCTACCTTGTTCATCTCACCTACAGTGGCAAAGCTTTTCATCTATTTGCAAATGGATGCCTCTCAGGAGTTGAGCTATATCCATAATTTTAGGGAATGTATCATCTTTGAAGAGGGACTCAAGGAGAATGACAAAGATGATAAAAGGGCTGAATAATATCAAAAGGTATTAGATTTAAGAAGAATACTATCGGGATTTCCCTATCTGAACTCTGAGGCAGTGATCTTACAGGATTCCTTCCAGCAAAAATGCTTTAAAAAATGATCAAAGATTTCCCGGAAAATTTGCAAGACAACACTTGTAAATAGCAGGCTCTTCTACTGTGCATTTGGAAGCAGCCCTGTGTGTGGTGAAGTAAGAGGCTCTGAAGTCAGAGGATTCAAATTCTTGCTCACTCATTACTGCAGTCAAGTCACCACCTTGCTAAGCTTTAATTTTCTCCTCTCTTCAATGGAAATAATAGCCAAAGGGCTGTTGTAAACAGAAGTAATAAGCATGCAATAAGCACAAACTATTACTATTCTTCTTATATTTAAATTTTTATTATTGTCACTTCCTCCCGAGAGGAGAGCCTCTCTCCTGGCCCTTCTGTCCTTGGCTCTGCACTGTCTCCCATCTCTGTGTCTGGAGTGTCCTGATTCAAGTGACCATGTGCGCTGGTTGATTCAGCTTCCTTGAAACTAAAGCATCTGCACATGAACAACAATGAAATTATGTTTATAGGGCAGATCATTTATTCTGCCTAACTCTCAAATGTTAAAGGAGATAAATACAAATTTTATGTCACAATATTTTTAGACAAAATCATGTGGAGAAAAAAATGTTATTTAAGCAAATTATGTATTCTATTAATAATCCACAGGCTTCCCATGACCTTTAGCAACCCAGTAATGGATATATTGGAAGGAGATAAACACACAAGAGAGGATGAGATGATGGAATATTCCATGTCCTTTCTGGCTCCCATTTTGTATTTTAAAAAAGAGAGAAACATGGGCTTTAAGGGGTAGAATTGTGACCCAGTCTGGCACATAGAGGTATGCTGTCCACCCTGAAATGGCCAGCTAAGCTGTTGGAAGTTGAGATAGAGAAGCTAAAAAGGGCCCTTTCCACACCTTAGCACCAAATTTTGTAATTAAAAGAAAACAAAGGGGGAGAGGACACATGTATACTTATAGCTGATTCATGATGTTGTATGGCAGAAATCAACACAACATTGTAAAGCAATTATCCTCCAATTAAAAATAAATTAAGGGAAAAAAGAGAATAAAAGGTCCACGAGGTTTCATTGGTTCCTTAGAAGTGTTGAATTGACCTAACCTGATGAGCACTATTTGCGTCATTCTTTCATTCAACCAGTAATTGTTGGACACCCAGATACTGTTCTTGCTGAAAGTACGCGTGCGTGCTAAGTTGCTTCAGTTGTGTCCGACTCTTTGTGACCCTATGGATTGTAGCCCACCAGACTCCTGTGTCCAAGGGATTCTCCAAGCAAGAATACTGGAGTGGGTTACCATGCCCTCCTCCAGGGGATCTTCCTGACCCAGGGATCGAACCTGTGTCTCCTCTGACTCCTCATTGCAGGCAGATTCTTTACCGCAGAGCCATAGGGGAAGCCCACCGTTCTGAATACTGAAGGGCAAACAGGACCAAACAAACCCCTGTTCTCATGGCACCTGCAGTCCAGGGGGGAAATCACTGCAGAAAAAACTCCACAGGAATTCACAGCAGAACCAAACTTTAGTGGCTTACAAAGTCCCTGAGGGTGGCCTTGGTGGCTGATGTCTCGTAATCACCTTGCTTAATATTCATGCAGAGACGTAGGTGTGTTTTTCTTTTATACTACTTATCACAGCAGTAACTTTCTATTAAAGCCATGAGGAGTTTTGACCTCTCAAAGATGATTGACATGGCTTTGGAGATCTATTTTTGTCCTGCTTTCTCAAGTTCGTGTCCTGTGTGATAGCCAACAAGGAAAATACCACGCTGCCAAGTGTAAGCACGTAAGATCTGTGTTATCCGTGATACTTGGACTATTGCAATACTGATGGGCTGAGAAATTTTTCATTTACCTAACGTAATTTTCAGGTTTGAGCATTGAGGTTACCTAACAAGTTAGCGGGGAGAAAGCAGTGGCACCCCACTCCAGTGCTCTTGCCTGGAAAATCCCATGGACGGAGGAGCCTGGTAGGCTGCAATCCATGGGGTCATGAAGAGTTGAGCACTACTGATCGACTTCACTTTTCGCTTTCGTGCATTGGAGAAGGAAATGGCAACCCACTCCAGTGTTCTTGCCTGGAGAATCCCATGGACGGAGAAGCCTGGTAGGCTGCAGTCCATGGGGTCGCACAGAGTCGGACACGACTGAAGCGACTTAGCAGCAGCGGCAGCAACAAGTTAACTATTTGATATAGTTAACTTTTGAGGGGGTATGTCTTCTTAACTTTCAATGTCAATTTTAGATAGTCAGAAATCTTGCCTGAGGCCAATACCTGGATAATATTGTAAGTGCTGGTGAAACTATGAGAATGACCATCAGATTTCCGTAGGCAGGCAGTTTGTAAAGGAGGAGGATTAGTTTTAACCTTAACTCCCCCTTCAACTCTTAACGAAAAACATGTGGTAAATCAAGCAGGGCGTGTTAGGTATTGCATTTCAGTTGTGGAGTGACATCTAATACCAAGTCAGCATTTGTTGTTAACTCTGGATGTACTGTATTAAGTAGTTAAGGACAAGTCTTCTCTCAAATATCCCCCACAGACAATTCATTAATGACAACAGGAAAAGAATGGTACCTTTCCAGTGGGGAGACCAGACGGGCCCCACCATCACCAGTGAACCCAGCATCTGCAGCCACAGTAGTTATTGACTGCCTCGAGGTTCTCCCTGAGATGCCGTGGAAAGTGCATGGCCTCACCTGGGAATATTCGTACCAGAAAATGGTTAACCTGAATCTGATCATGAGGAAACAAGCAGACAAATCCAGATGGTGGGACATTCTGTTAGGCAATCGGCTTGGACTCTTCAAAAATGTCAACATTATGAAAGCCAGACCAAAAAGGGAAAAAAACCTAGGTGGGTAAATGCTATAAATTAAGAGAGACCAAAGAGACCTGGCAGCTGGGGGATATGGTGCTGAAGGACACTGAAGGAAGAGGAGAGAGTGGAGGGAAAGGGAGGGGAGGAAGGAAAAAATATCTATAAAAGACATTTGGGGGCAAATTGGAGAAACTTTAATATAATCTGTGTTTGATTATCCTTTTGATGCTAAATTCCTTGCCTCTGAGCATTATGAAGGAGGATGTCTTTGGTCAGGAGAATTCAGAATTCAGGAGATTCGTGCTGAAATATTCTAGGTGTGAAATGTCCTGAGAGCTGCAACTTTCAAGGGGCTCAAGATAAGGGCTCCCAAAACATGGAGAGAGAGAAACAAACATGGCAAAATGTTAATTGGTGAGTCTAGGTGTAGGAAATATGTGTGTTCCTTGAGTTATTCTTTCAACTTTTCTGTTTCAAGTTTTTCAAAACAAAAAAAGGGAGAGGTGAGGGAAGTCTGTTTGAGGGAAATTATAGAAATCCGGAACAAAAACAAGATGTAAGAGAACACATGGCCTCCACCAAGCAAGCTGTGAATAAGCCTTGCAAGATTCTGAAGGACAGTGAAGTGGAACTTTATCTCAACTGCTAAGAAAGCTCCAAGGATGCAGGTGGACATACCAAGAAGCTAATGAGGTTTAAGGTTCAATGCTCCTGACTTGCAGGACACTTTGTGAAGTACGAGAAACAGCCTGAAAACATGTAAAATCTGTGGAATTTGTAGGCTTTTGTAATTTTGAGTTGTAATTTACTGTGATTTTTTTCTGGTCTAAATAAAAACTTGAAAAAAAAAAAAAAAAAGAGAGAACACATGTGCGTACAACTCAGCTGTGATGCCTCAGAGGAATAAAGGCCAGGACAGTGGACTGACTCTGCAGTGGGACTCACAAGGGTTGTGCTCTGGTGTGTCCTCAGGCATCACTCACCCTGGGATCATGGGCAGTTTGCCTAACTCTCTGTATCCATTTCCTGCTGCTAAGTCTGCTGCTAAGTCAATTCAGTCGTGTCCGACTCTGTGCGACCCCAGAGACGGCAGCCCACCAGGCTTCCCCGTCCCTGGGATTCTCCAGGCAAGAACACTGGAGTGGGTTGCCATTTCCTTCTCCAAGTATCCATTTGCTAGGGCTGCTGAAACAAGCGTCACAAACCACGTGGCTTGAAACAACAGAGATGTCTCACTCATCTCACCATTTTGGAGGCGGAAGTCTGAAATCAAGGTATCGGCACGGTCAGGCTCCTTCTGAAACCTGGTGGGGAGCATCTTTCCTTGCCTCTTGCTGGATTCGGATGGGTTGCCAGCAGTCCTTGGCTCTCTAAGCTCACAGCTGCAGCCCTTCGCATTCTGCCTCCATCTGTTACATGGTGTTCTCCTCTCCTGTGTCTGTCCCAGGATCCCTCCTCCTCTGGGAAGGACAGCAGTTGTATTGGATTGGGGCCACCCTAATGACCTCATCTGAAACTTGATTACATCTGCAGAGACCCTATTTCCAAATAAGGGTGCATCCACAAGTGCTGGGGATTAAGGCTTTGACATATCTTTTCAGGGGATGCAGTTCAACCCATAACCCTCTTCATTCTTGTTTCTCTAACTCCCAACATGTGTGGGGGACGCGGTGGACCCAATCAACCAGAATGCACACTGAGGTCCCTTCTGAAGCTCAGAGTCTGAGGCTCTGGGTGTCCACTGTTCTAAATTCAGACATGAGTCAGCTTTGGGCGACTACAGAGCCCAAGAGAGATGTGATGAGAAGGAGGTTCCAGGTCATTATTAAACAGATAAGAAGCATGTCCCTTGGACACATGATTAGTGTACATTCTTGGCATAGCAGGGGCTGTTTTATTTTGCTTGTCATAGTCATCTTTTTTGTCCTCATTTTTATTGTTGAATGATTGTTTGTCAAAAGTTTTCTAAGCTGAATTCCCATCCTGTTACCCATAAAATTGCATAAAATGAGATGCTAGAGTTAAAAAAAAAAAATAACTGTCACATCACAACTGATATTAGAGATTGGCAAGGCTGCCAGCTGGAGCAGACTAACAAGGAAAATCAAGACTCCTCTCTCCGTCTTTGTCCTTCAGGCTAAAAAAAGGCAAGATAAGAAGAGAGAACGTTCTGTAATGAGTAAGGGTGGCCGTGCCTCGTGATGGGTCAGCCATGAGTGTCTGGAGGAGGACTCTCTTTGAGGCCCAGGAGGTGGGCTGGGGGCGGGGTGTGGAGGACGGCAAGTGGAGGAGGGTAGGGGGAGCGTAAATGGAGATGAGAACCACCAACAGTCTCCTGATGTCTCTGTGCTTCAAAGAGAAAACTGTGTCACAGCCGCAGGAGGGGAAAGCACTGATCGCAGAGTTGAAAGAGGACATTTTCCCAGAGCTGTAGACCCACAGTCCTTAGCGTGACTGATGTACAAAGCTTCGTCTGCCTCCCTCCTGCGTCTCCCCCACTCCTGCGTCTCCCCACATGTGACTCAAGGTAGATGCCAGATGTGTAAACCAGGGCAGGGCCGTGTCCCATCTATTAGAAATCTCTGACTTGTGGGCACGAAACAGAAACCTCAGCCAAAGGGAATCTTCTCCAAAATCCAATTGCGCTATTTTCTTTCCTGGCTTTCAGAAATCATTTGGATAAACCATGGATGATTTAATTATACTGTCATTATGAAAGCAGGTTCTGTCACTTGCCGTCAGTGCCAGGTAAAAACACTTGGAATTCACACTGTGTCGTTATCACTCTGGTCTTCCTTTGCCGCTCTTCAGCAATGGGCGTTATGGATTTGTCATCATTTCCATTGTTAGCTCTTATTTTCAAGGCTTCTGTCTTAGTTGCTGAAATTGCATTGTCCTGGATGGGAGCCTGGAGGTAATTTCCTTTAGTGTTACAGTGGCTGCAGTCTTTTATGGGTGTGTGTGACTGTGCAAGTGATTTCAATATCTTTTTATTAAAAAATTAATTCATGCATAAGTCTCAACTCATTTTTTTCTGATGCAGATAACTTTTATCCAAGATTGAGACATGAATCATGTGAAGTAAACATTTACAAAGTCCACAACTCAGAAAAGGCCCTGCCTTGGCAGCAGTAAGTAATGAGATCACTGCAGTGATTATCAGTCATAGTTCTTTATGGTCACACATTGTGTATCTATGAGATTTATAATATAAAACAGAGGGAAGAGCAGATGTGGTCTGAAATTGTAAATTTAAATTATGTGCCTTTTACTTGTTATTGACATTGAGATCTTCTCAACGAATCTTAGAACTTCAGTATCTGAAAAAGACCTTGTTAACTGTTATCTGTTAAGTCGTTTCAGTCGTGTCTGACTCTGTGCGACCCCGTAGACGGCAGCCCACCAGGCTCCCGAGTCCCTGGGATTCTCCAGGCAAGAACACTGGAGTGGGTTGCCATTTCCTTCTCCAATGCATGAAAGTGAAAAGTGAAAGTGAAGTCGCTCAGTCGTTGCTCAAGACCTTAGATTTTCTTTAGTCCATCAGCTGTGGATGCTTATTCCATCAGGTCTGTATTCCCTCTTCTGCCCTTCCATTAATAGGTCAGTTAACTACTGATGTGTAACAATCCCAAAACGTGTGTTTTGGCTAAGAAAACAATCACTGGGTAGTTCACAATTCTGGGTGTTGGCAACTTGAACTGAGCTCGGCGAGGTGCTGCTTCTGCTGGTCCTGCCTCAGCACACCCATGTGGCTTCAGCTCATCTGGCCGTTCAGCCAGGAGCTGACTGAACGTGTATGGCTTCATCACATATCTAGCAGTTGACTATGGCTCAGAGGCAACTGTGACACGTGTCTGCAGCATCCAGTAGGCCACCCCAGGCTTTTCACTGGCCACTGGGTTCCAAGAGGAGCAAATGAGAGCAGATCCCAATTCACAGCTCTTTTCAAGCCTCTGTTTGTGTCACCTTTGCTAATGTGTCATCCAGTTGAGTTCAGTTGCTCAGTCATGTCTGACTCTTTGTGACCTCACGGACTTCAGCATGCCAGGTCTCTCTGTCCATCACCAACTCCCAGAGTCTACTCAAACTCATGTCCATTGTGTCGGTGATGCCATCCAACCATCTCATCCTCTGTCGTCTTCAATCTTTCCCAGCATCAGGGTCTTTTCAAATGAGTCAGCTCTTCACATCAGGTAGCCAAAGTATTGGAGTTTCAGCTTCAACGTCAGTCCTTCCAATGAATATTCAGGACTGATCTCCTTTAGGATGGAGTGGTTGGATCTCCTTGCAGTCCAAGGGACTCTCAAGAGTCTCCTCCAACACCACAGTTCAAAAGCATCAATTCTTCTGCACTCAGCTTTCTTTATAGTCCAACTCTCGCATCCATACATGACTACTGGATACATAGCTTTGACTAGATGGACCTTGTTGGCAAAGTAATGTCTCTGCTTTTTAATATGCTGTCTAGGTTGGTCATAACTTTTCTTATTAGCCAAAGCCAACCATTTGGCCAGGCTCAAGTGCAGAGAGGTGAAGAGATAAGGCTCTACCTCTCAATAGAATGAACAACAAAAGGGAAGTAGCCTCCACTTGTTTTTGTTTGGAAACTGGGGTGCCATCCTGATAGCATCAGCTGAAATCTCCCTAGTATTCAGTCTTGCCTGAGAAAGGAAGAGAGAGTTATGGGCCACTGTGCATTGCCCAGCCCACTCCTAAAGGAAGTGACAATTCATCTTGAGGAAAGAGAGAGGAGAGTTCAAGATTGTTCAAAGTCATTAAGTCAGTGATGGGGGCGGTTCCACCTCAGTACAGCCCTTATTTGTCCCTCAGATGGCCCAACCCTGCCCCCACAACCTGTACCCAAGACCTGGAGAAGAGGCTGCAGTAATAAGAACAGAGTTTCAGGGAAGTTTCTAGGGAAGACATGGGGATTTAGAGGATGGAGGGAGTTTCCTCATTTTGGTCTCTTCTGGGGATAGGGGGTTGTTGGGCTGAACCCAGTCTGCTCCTGGACCAGAGCTGACACGGGAGAGGAAACTGGCCTGGGATGGCAACCAGGCCATAGCCACAGGCTTTGATGGAACGTGCAGGAGGGACTCACAGCCTCAGCGGGTCAAAGCAGGAGAGATTTACTCGCAAGAACACAGAAGACACCCTTTCCTGGGTAAACTGGAGGACTCAGGGAACTCAACAGTTACACTCGGGTAAGTCATCGCTTCTGTTTTTAAGCCAGTATGTGAGTTTGTGTGTGTTACTCAGTGATGATGTCTAAGCCATGCTGATATACGAGCAACAAGGGCTAGAGAGGGAGATGTGGGAGCCCTCAGTCAGAGAGAGGCTTCAGGGAGGGGCTAAGACCAGAGGGAGATCCGCAAATAGGGGAGGACTTAGAAGAGGACTAAGCTGGAGAACGTTCCAAAGTAATCTGCCCATGAGGGCAGTTAATACTTCACTGAGAAACCTGCTCTTTTACTAAAAACTACTTTGTCTTAGGTCACTTCGGTGGAGACATGAGAGAAGTTGTAGAATCAGAGGAATTGGGGAGGAATAATGTTCCCAGATGCCCCTAGAATCTCAATATTTAGAATCACTAGGGAAATCAAGTTTCTTTCGAAATGGCATTGATGAACTGCTGCCAGAGAATAAATGAGTGGTGTGTGTGTGTGTGTGTGTGTGTGTGTGTGTTTGGAATCTTGGTCTTTACTGGCTGCAGGGCTTAACACACTCAGGCCGAGAGCCAGGGCCCGGATTTTGTTGAAAGCAGTAATGTCAATGTTTTGCACATGTGGGGACAAGAGAAAGCAGAAAGAACATAGAAGTCTTAGATAAAATGATGAATAACATATAACCCCCTTCAGATCAGATCAGATCAGATCAGTTGCTCAGTCGTGTCCGACTCTTTGCGACCCCATGAATCGAAGCACGCCAGGCCTCCCTGTCCATCACCAACTCCCGGAGTTCACTGAGACTCACGTCCATCGAGTCAGTGATGCCATCCAGCCATCTCATCCTCTGTCGTCCCCTTCTCCTCTTGCTCCCAATCCCTCCCAGCATCAGAGTCTTTTCCAATGAGTCAACTCATCACATGAGGTGGCCAAAGTACTGGAGTTTCAGCTTTAGCATCATTTCTTCCAAAGAAATCCCAGGGCTGATCTCCTTCAGAATGGACTGGTTGGATCTCCTTGCAGTCCAAGGGACTCTCAAGAGTCTTCTCCAACACCACAGTTCAAAAGCATCAATTCTTCGGTGCTCAGCCTTTTTCACATTCCAAATCTCACATCCATACATGACCACTGGAAAAACCATAGCCTTGACTAGACAGACCTTTGTGGGCAAAGTAATGTCTCTGCTTTGGAATATGCTATCCAGGTTGGTCATAACTTTCCTTCCAAGGAGTAAGCGTCTTTTAATTTCATGGCTGCAGTCACCATCTGTAGTGATTTTGGAGCCCAGAAAAATAAAGTCTGACACTGTTTCCACTGTTTCCCCATCTATTTCCCATGAAGTGGTGGGACCGGATGCCATGATCTTTGTTTTCTGAATGTTGAGCTTTAAGCCAACTTTTTCACTCTCCTCTTTCACTTTCATCAAGAGGCTTTTGAGTTCCTCTTCACTTTCTGCCATAAGGATGGTGTCATCTGCATATCTGAGGTTATTGATATTTCTCCCGGAAATCTTGATTTCAGCTTGTGTTTCTTCCAGTCCAGCGTTTCTCATTATGTACTCTGCATACAAGTTAAATAAGCAGGGTGACAATATACAGCCTTGATGTACTCCTTTTCCTATTTGGAACCAGTCTGCTGTTTAATGTCCAGTTCTAACTGTTGCTTCCTGACCTGCATACAAATTTCTCAAAAGGCAGATCAGGTGGTCTGGTATTCCCATCTCTTTCAGAATTTTCCACAGTTTATTGTGATCCACACAGTCCCTTATTCATATGTATTTATTTATACACACTCTATTTTGTTGCAAAAGGAAGTTAGGGTGACTTAAATGAATACATTTATATATTGTATTACATACATATAACTTGAAAGCATAAATTTTAAATAAGAATGAAATAATTTTTGCACAAGTTTTTTTTCTGCATTGTTATATTAATAGCTTTGCATTTGTGGGGACAATTGAATGGCAATTCCCTCCTCCAACCTACATAAAAAAGGCAGGTGTCTGAATTGTGCACTAGTTGAGTCCCTTCTGAGTCACCACCTACTGTGCATCGGGTTTGGAATGAATTCTACAACCTCACCCAGTTTGGGTTAAGGAATAGGCTTTATTGGGGAAGAGCTTCCCTTGTAGCTCAGTCGGTAAAGAATCTGCCTACAGTGTAAGAGACTGGAGTTCGATCCCTGGGTTGGGAAGATCCCCTGGAGAAGGAAATGACAACTGACTCCAGTATCCTCGCCTGGAAAATCTCATGGACAGAGGAGGCTGATGGGCTGCAGTCCATAGGGTTGCAAAGAGTCGGGCACGATTAAGCGACTAACCCTGACTTTATTGGGAAAAGGGAAACTTTATAAGGCAGGCTACACAGAAAGAGGACCAGGTTCCCTGCCTCCCACGGTCCCACAGAGAGACAGGCAAGGGTGCTGTGTAAGAAATGTAGTGTGGGTTTACGTTCCAATAGAGGAACAGTATCTCTCTTTATTCTGCCTTTCCTATAAAGCAAGTGTAAAACAGTCGCTTTGTCAGTGAGGGAAAACTCAGGCAGTTTGATCAAGGCAATCTGGATTGGGGGGCCGGCTGTTTCCAGGGGTACTGGGAAAGCCAGCAGCCATGGTCCATAGGATGCTGCAGGGAAAGGATGCTACTGGTCCCATGGGAAACTGAGCTGGGATGTAGCATTTCTGTTGAAAGAAAGACCTCTCTGAGGCCTGCTACCTCGTTGGCCAGGCAACCAGAGTGAGCTGCCATAGTCATTTTCAGACTATTTTGCTCGTCACCCTGTAATTAGTGACGAGTCTGCAGCCAGGAAGCCTGAAACTTGCTACGGTGGCCTTACAAAGGTGCCCCCACCTGTCTGATCCTAATTAGAGGTTCTAGTCCTCTTCCTACTCTGTAGCCCGTTAAGAGACCAGATGAGTGTAACCAGTGGCCAAACAACTAAAATGGGAGGCTGGCAAGTTAGCTAGCAATATTTTTCAGCTGAAGGAGGAAATGGTAATCCACTCCAGTACTCTTGCCTGGAGAATTCCATGGACAGAGGAGCCTGGACTGAGCAACTATCACATTTTTCAGCACTTTGCTTTCAGAATTAAAAGATAAATCAGACAAATTTATCCAAAATGTGCCTTCCAAAATACAGCCCAGTAACCAGTATCAATTCAGTCCATTTTTCAAAGCCTCCTAAGTCTAGAACTCAATGTAATTAAAAAAAAAAAAAATGATGCTCAGAATAGTGAACTGGGGGCATTCAACATCCCCAGTCACCAAAAAGGAGGAATATGGACCAAAACACAGGAGAGAAAAATTAGCCAAACATTTAAATCAAAAACCAAAATAAGACGAATAATAATGGATGGCTGCAGCAGACCACTGGCCAGTCACCTACTAGGCAGCCCCTCTTCCTTGCTAACAGAACCCCCGTTTTGCTTTCGCCTTCACAGGGCACCCCCCCCCCCCCCCATAGCCTATGAGTATGTTTTGCTGTCCTAAGTCAATCATGGTGATTCCACAGGGTTATGCCGTGATTCTGGCCAAAGAGCTGAGAGAGATGGTCTTCAGGGGGCTTCAGGGGAGGGTTTCCTTGTCCTTGAAGAAAGGCAGCAGCTGGAGGGTGTGAAGGGTGAGCGGCCTTCAGAACTGCTCCCGGAGTCCTGGCCTCTGAGCCCATCTCGAATGAGGCCGCCTGCCCCATGGGGTCTCCTAGCTTGCTTCCTCTGTCCCCTGTCTGAACGACTCTCTCCCCCAGTGTGCCCCATTGTGCCAGACCCCAGGACACAGTCCAGCTTGCACTGTGTCAACTCCGAGGTGGTGAAAAAAGCCACGGGCTCTGGAGCCTTACTACTTGGGGGGTGCCCGGGTCCCTGGCTCCTTGTCTTGATACCTTTGTCTACTATTCTGTCATTAGCCAAGTACTGGACTGCTTTCCTGTTTGACTGGGTCACCGCTCAGGCCCATGTCTGATCACCACAGTCTCTGCGACCCCTAACAAAGTTCCTGACACCAGAAGCTCCCAGTAAATGTTTCCTGAAGGAGTCAGAGAGGGAACTAAGGTATCCCAGTTGCCTTTACCACACGATGCGACCTTGGGAAAGTGGTGCAACCTGTGATCTGTCTCCTTACCTATAAACTGGGATGATAACATCCCTTTGTAAAGGTTATTGAGATGGTGTATTTTTTTAAAGTGTAGATACTGAAGAGGGGACAGGAAAATGAAGGAAGATCTGTGTCACCTGAGTGGTGGAAACATGTCAAGTAATGATTAATCCATCAGTGATAGCTGGAACTTTTTCAGTAGCTGTCACATACTGAGTATTGTATACCATTATCTCGTTAACTACTTTCAAGTCTTCGAGGAGGAAATTACTGTACCCATAACACAGATAATAAAACTGAGACTCAGGAAATAACGGAGAAGGCGATGGCACCCCACTTCAGTGTTCTTGCCTGGAGAGTCCCAGGGACGGGGGAGCCTGTTGAGCTGCCGTCTATGGGATTGCACAGAGTCGGACATGACTGAAGCGACTTAGCAGCAGCAGGAAGTAAAGCACTAGCCAGGTGGCAGAGCTGGGGATTCAGAGCATGCCTGAGCGGCTAAGCATTGTCATTTTGGTGCCCATCACAGGGACGAGCTAGGAGCCGCCTCCAGGGAGGTATCAAGCCAGAGACCCGGTCCAGGCTGTCCTCAGTTAACACCTCTGCTTAATAACTTGGAAGAGAGCAGGCACAGCAGGTGCTTCAAAGACCAGAGGCGGAAACCAGAGCAGACGTCCAAAGGCGCTGCTGGCAAGCGGGAGGGGAGGAACTGGGATTCGGTTTGGGGAAGTACAAACCCATCTATCTGCTGGGAGCTAATCCACAGCCAAGGTGGGGAGGTCAGGAGAGAAAGGACAGCTGAGAGGCTGAAAAGCCACTGGGCGGACAGAGGGATGGACATGCTGCTCTGTAACGTGATGAGGCCAGAGCCAGGCCAAGGCTATTCTGGGTAGGCTTCACCGGAGCTGCGGAGGCCAGGGAGGGCCTGCTCCCTGCCTCGTGTGTACAGAGGCCAGCCCCTACTGCAGGCTCACACACACACACTTCCATACGCACTTCCATGAAACACACACACACACTTTAATACTGACCCCCAAGATCCCCATGAAACACACACACACATTTTGACACTGACCCCCATCACACCCCATGAATCTTTTAAACTTTCTTCCTTCCAGGTTTTGCCCGTGTTTTATTTCCTAAAGTCTCTAAGAGGAGTCATGGGGCTATTGCATTTGTAGCATATAGGGTACAGTTCTGAGCGGATGGGGAGGCAGCTAGAAAGCAAGTGAATGAAGAGGTGCTCAAGCATGCCGATGAGCCGGTCTCCAGTTTCAGAAGCTCTGTCTCCAGTTGGAAGCTCTGATCCTTCTTCTAGTCCTTCCAGAGGCAATGCTGCTCAGTGGTTAAAGGCAGGTGCCTCTGGCTTTTACTACCCATGTAAACGTAGCCTACACATCGAGTCTATTTCCTCAGCTGTAAAGTGGGAATAGAATTCACAGTTCCTCAAGGTTAAGTGCAGGACTGCTCCTGCCTAGAGTTGGTCCTGGATAAGTGGACATCAGCATCCCCTGAAAATCTGCCCCTTGGTTGACAGTGGCGTGTTCACAATCTTGCTATAGGCTTCTTGTTCAGATGCCTTTGGATCTTGATAAGCCAGGCTTTGCAGAGATGAACAGATTGAAACCAGGAGTGAAAAAGAGCCAGTTTGAGGGCTTTCTCTAGAGCTGGAACAAAGGGATCCCGATTCCTGGCAAGCTGGTTAAGTGGGCTCAGGGATATACCAGCTGTGGAGCCTTGTGTGCTCTTGTGCACCTCTGGGCCTCACACCATTGGGAGGGTCCTCACATGTGGGTGGGCACCTTGGGAGACAAAGCTTAGTCATTATTCTACCTGTCCCAAACCTTGCTCCCTCTGGGGAATTAAGACACCTACTCACAAACAACGAAATATGCATACCAACCCATCAGACTGTGGGCCTGACTATGACAAGGTGAGGGGGAAGTAGGGTGAGTTTCTCTGGGGGGTTCATCTTTCTCTCTCTTTATCTGTGGGACTTATATGATCCTTGCCAGAAGCTAAAGGATGATCTGGACACTCTTAGCTGGCCGATTCCCAGGAAGGGGAAAGGAACATCTCTGCCTTTCCAGCTGGAAGGACCCTCTGGGGTCATCTTGTCCAGTTTCTTGAAGGCTCAAGACCCAAAAATGCTTGTCTGCAATCCTTTTTCAGAGTAAATGGTGGGCAAGCCCACCACCACCCCCAGACTTGTCAGCCACTGCTCTCTACTCCCAAGTCCAGGCGGAAAAGGGCAAACTCAAGAATGTGAGAAAGACAAGCCATAAGGGAATCATTTCATTTTCAAACCCAAGTAGAGAGGCAAATTGTGTGCCATTGTCTTCTATCTGCAGAAATGACTAAGCAGAATTATGAACAGGCCAAGATTAACCTTCCTCCTGATACATGAACCTGACTTTCTTCTTGTAGCATTTGATTTATTCAATTAATAAAATGCTGTTTTTCCTTTATAATAAGCAGATAAATTTCTCCATTAAATGTCCTAGATGACTGCTTTTGAACTGAGTGTGACTCTCTGTGGGTGATTTTTGTGCATTTTGGAATGCAAGTTGTTTGACAGCCCTTTTAAAAGTGTTTATTGATCAGGATCATATGATATACACACAAGAAGGAGGGCCTGGTCTCCCCACCTCTTGTCCTTTGCATTCTTCCAGCACACCTGCTTGAGAAGCCAATCTGGTAGATCCTTCTTTGATCTACCAAAGTAGATCTTAGCTTCGCTTAATTTTATCTGACAGAGACGCCAGTTTCCAAGAAGACCAGTGGGGAAGACAGAATCACTGTTTCAGATGCAATTGGAAGGGGGTGTCTAGGTGCCTTCCACACCCAGTAAGCCACGGTTCCCTCTGGCATAGCACATGCCCAGTGAGCCATGCAACTCCAGGGAAGCCATACAACCTCTCTGGATATTACCTCCTTATTTTAGCTATGGTAATAATCATTGCATCTCTCAGTTAAATCGCTCAGTCGTGTCCGACTCTACGACCCCATGGAATGCAGCACGCCAGGCTTCCCTGTCCATCACCAACTCCCAGAGCTTGCTCAAACTCATGACCATCAATATCTACCATATATGGTTGTTGTGGGGGTGGAAGGGCATAATGTATGACAAAGGGCTTTCCAGAGGCAGCAAACCATAGAGCTGCAAGAGGCAGTTATTGTGCTGTTATGGCTGTCTGCCCACACCGGGGGTCATTCTGAGAACTGTATTTCCCCCGGTGAAAATTTCTTTGCTTCCAAGTTAAAATGGGTAAAATTTGTCAAGGACTGTGGCATAAAGGCATTGATCTTCCGCTCTCACTGACAATGAGCAGTATCTCTTGGAGATAAGTCTGAATGTTAGCTGTGTCCTCACTAGTACTAAAAACTTTTCTAAACATTATGTCCTTGGATTTAAAAATCATTACCTTAAAAATTATTTCCTCTGCAGTTCTGCAGAGCTATTGTGCACCCACACAGAACTGGCCAGCATGGAGTTCAGACACGAGAGCTCCAAGGAATTTTAGACACAAAACTCACATGTGGTTGAAGAATATTTCAGGAAAGATGCAGGAACTTCAAGGAATAGAGTGGAGAGGACTTTACTATTCTGACCAGTTTATTCATAGAGTCATAAATACTAAATTTGGAAAGTTATCTGGGCCAAACTCTTCATTTTAAGATGAGAAAATATGGCTTAAAATAGATTATTGGTTAAGCAGTTACTTTGGGAAAACTCTGGCTTTTTCTGATTTCCAGGCCAATGTTCTTTCCATTACATTGTTAATAATATCAACGACAACCACAACAGCTACTGTTTATTGAATAATGAGTGTGCAAAGCTATTTACATATGTTTACTCATTTAACTCCGGCAACAAACTAATGAGGCGGATATTGTTCCCATTTTACAGATGAGGAAAATGAAGGTCAGAAATATTAATTACTTCCCCAAGGTCAGGATACTGATGTTTATATCAGTCCACAGTATAGAAAGCAAGAAGGGGTATATGTGTCAAGGATTGGTGCTGTTTGTTTACATACAACAGAATGTCTCCATTTTTTTAAAATTTAGAGATGAAAATTACTCCTAATCTCAAATATCAAGGGCCCTAGAATATACATTCTGAACTGTCAGGTCAGAACAAAACTTTCCCTGAAGTGTGTCTGACTTTACACTGACAGGAATTAACTGGAAATGAGGGTGTGGCACTTCCCCATTCTTCTGCATGTCAGGCTTTTAGAGTTTAGACACGAGATGAGTCATAAGGGAAATGTGTAGGCTTTTGGCCACAATGGAAATACTCATTTTCCCAATTGCTCAGCAGCAAAACATTGAGGCCAACTCTTTTTGTATGCTAGGAATGTTAAAAATATTTTTCAGTCTTAGTGTTGCTTTTAAAATCATTAAACCAATTTCTGTTGCCCCTGCTGCAGTTTCAAAAGATCCTATACTCACAAGAAATTTACCCGCTCCTTAATCTTGATTTCTTATTTTTCCAACTTTAATTAAAAGGATAACTTCCTCACACTGGCACACGTTATAGAGCTTGAATTTTAAAACTTCCAACATGTATTTTCTCAAAATATCAAAGGACACTTTTCAGAAATTCTGCCTTCCCTAAAATGTTAACTTTACACTAAGCAATGCTATGTTTGAATGTCCCCAAAACACCAGAATGAGTTCTTGAAATTTCTCTAGTACAAAATAAAAGCATAAGAAGAGAGAAAGAGAGAGAATAGCAGTGTCTGAAATTAGCCAAGGTTCTTCAAGCCCAAATGGAAACTGGATGAAACTTGATAAAAAATAAAATAAAATAAAATATTATGAAAACAATCCCATAGCTGAGTATTGGCTGTTGTTGGAACACAGTGTAAAACGTTGACAGGAAAGGAGTTCGTGATGTTCATTCAATAGGACATTTAAAGAGGAGGATGAGCTGTGAAAACTGGGGTCTACACTGTCACGCTTACTTTCTTTGCCTCTTCTATCCTTATATCCAGATGTTCATGCCCAGATGTTTCAGCACCTGGGGACTCAGGTCCTTACTGCATGCTGGGCCCTCAGGATCCGAAACTTAAACTGTCACGGTTCATGCCCTTGAGAAGCCTTGCCCAGTGGTAGAAATGGGCACTACATGAACCAGTGCAGTGTGATGGAATGCCTGCCACAGTGAAGGCAGGCACAGAATGGAATGGGGCTCAGCTGCGTACCTCTGGGAATCAGGGGTGGATTTCCTGAGGAGGTGGCACTTGGATACTAACCAGCGGTTAACCAGCTGGGGAGAGAAAGGGGAAGGGACCCTCCAGACAATGGGAACAGTGGGTGCAAGAGGCACAAATGCCTCCGAGACCATAACTGGTTTAAATGGTCATGTTGGTACTGGAGAAAGAGAGGAAAGAAGGCTGAACCAGTAGGCTGGAGTTAGAGTCTGAAGGACTTTTTACTCTAGAGTAGGCATTGGGAAAAGGAGTACATCAAAGCTGCATATTGTCACCCTGCTTATTTAACTTCTAGGCAGAGTACATCATGAGAAACACTGGGCTGGAGCAAGCACAAGCTGGAATCAAGATTGCCGGGAGAAATATCAATAAGCTCAGATATGCAGATGACACCACCCTTATGGCAGAAAGCGAAGAAGAACTAAAGAGCCTCTTGATGAAGGTGAAAGAGGAGAGGGGAAAGTTGGCCTAAAGCTCAACATTCAGAAAACAAAGATCATGGCATCTAGTCCCATCACTTCATGGGAAATAGATGGGGAAACAGTGGAAACAGTGTCAGACTTTATTTTGGGGGGCTCCAAAATCACTGCAGATGGTGACTGCAAACATGAAATTAAAAGACGCTTGCTCCTTGGCAGGAAAGTTATGAGCAACCTAGACAGCATATTAAAAAGCAGAGACATTATTTTGCCAACAAAGGTCCGTCTAGTCAAAGCTATGGTTTTTCCAGTGGTCATGTATGGATGTGAGAGTTGGACCATAAAGAAAGCTGAGTGCTGAAGAATTGATGCTTTTGAACTGTGGTGTTGGAGAGTCCCTTGGACAGCAAGGAAATCCAACCAGTCCATCCTAAGGGAGATCAGTCCTGGGTGTTCATTGGAAGGACTGATGCTGAAGCTGAAACTCCAATACTTTGGCCACCTGATGCAAAGAGCTGACTCATTTGAAAAGACCCTGATGCTGGGAAAGATTGAAGGCAGGAGGAGAAGGGGATGACAGAGGACGAGATGGCTGGATGGCATCACCGACTCAGTGGACATGAGTTTGGGTAAACTCCAGGAGTTGGTGAGGCCTGCTGTGCTGCAGTCCATGGGCTTGCAAAGAGTTGGACACAACTGAGCGACTGAAATGAGGCATTGGGAACTCTAAGTAGGTAGGAGCTAGAGATTATCAAGAGAGGGCCAGGCCTGCTTAGGTACATGTTGGAAAGACAACCTGGCTAGAAATACCAAGTCACTGGGAAGGAGAGAAGCCAATGAGAAGGACAGGGTGACAGGGCTAACCCAGTGTTAGTCAGATTGCTCCAGAGAAATAGGCCCAATGGGGCAGGTACATGTGTGTGCGTGTGTGCACATGTGTGTAATGAGACCTGTTGTAAGGAACTGGGTTACATGATTGTGTTGAGTCTCAAGGCCTGAGAACTAGGACAGCCAGTGATGTAAGCCCCAGTTTAAAGGCAAGAGAAGACCAATGTCCCAGCTCGTAGACAGGCAGAGAGAGAAGTCTTTCTTCCTCAGCCTTTTCTTCTCTTCAGGCCCTCACTAGTTTGGATGGGGCCCACCCACCACAGAGAAGGCCATCTGTGTTCCTCAGCCTACCAATTCCAAACTTCATCTCATCCAGAAACACCTTCACAGACACCCTCAGAAATAATATTTAACCAAATATCTGGGCACCTCATGGCCTAGTCAAGTTGACACAGAAAATCACCCATCACATCTCAGCCACCAACAGTTTCCTGAGTTTCCTTAGGGAGGTGTCAGTGATGATAGGATCCGGCTCCTGGGCCCTTTCCAGACATATCTCATCATCCTCTCTAGTTTCCATGTGTTCCAGCCACACAGGACTGTTTGCTGGACTTTTTCTTTACTTTGTGACTTTGCTTAGTCCCCATGAAGCACTAGTTAATCCTTCCAGATACGCAGGAGAAATGGTGCTACTTCCATGAAGCTGTCTGGATCCTTCCATGAAGACTTAATTGTTCTCTTAACTGTCCTCGTAACACTTTTACATCTCTATTATAATATTTACTATATTTCACAGTTTGATTTTTACACATTTGCTTCCAGAGCTAGACGGTAGGTGCTCCCAAAGCAGGGGGTTTCTCTTCTCTGCCTACTTTCTCTCATGCAGTGCGGAGACCCTCTCAGAGTCAGTACTGAACAATCGTGAAAGGATCCATACAATTCCAGAAAATCTATTAGGATAAACCACCCACTACTTTGTAAGTCAGACAATCATCTTTTTTTTTTTTTAAATAAATATTTTAAGAAGAACTTGTGCATAACGATTTACATTCCTCAGCAGGAACACAATTCATATGGATTCCTAAGAAGTATTAATTAGGAATAAGTTAGAGCGTACAAAACAGAACAATAAGAAAAAAAATCCCCAAATAATGAGATTTAAGGAAGATAGAAGTTTATTTTCAACTCATGTAGAAGAGTCCAAAGGTAAACATGGTATACCCAGCACTATTTATGGAGCTAATCCATTAAAATAATGCATTTTATATGAAAAAATGTCCTCTAGAATAAACTTCAGCTTAGTTCAGTTGCTCAGTTGTGTCCGACTCTTTGCGACCCCATGAATCGCAGCACGCCAGGCCTCCCTGTCCATCACCAACTCCCGGAGTTCACCCAGACTCATGTCCATCAAGTTGGTGATGCCATCCAGCCATTTCATCCTCTGTCGTCCCCTTCTCCTCCTGCCCCCAATCCCTCCCAGCATCAGAGTCTTTTCCAATGAGTCAACTCTTCGCATGAGGTGGCCAAAGTATTGGAGTTTCAGCTTTAACATCAGTCCTTCCAAAGAACACCCAGGACGTATCTCCTTTAGGATGGACTGGTTGGATCTCCTTGCAGTCCAAGGGACTCTCGAGAGTCTTCTCCAACACCACAGTTCAAAAGCATCAATTCTTCAGCGCTCAGCCTTCTTCACAGTCCAACTCTCACATCCATACATGACCACTGGAAAAACCACAGCCTTGACTAGACAGACCTTAGTTGGCAAAGTAACGTCTCTGCTTTTGAGTGTGCTGTCTAGATTGGTTATAACTTTCCTTCCAAGGAGTAAGCGTCTTTTAATTTCATGGCTGCAATCACCATCTGCAGTGATTTTGGAGCCCCAAAAATAAAATCTGACACTGTTTCCACTGTTTCCCCATCTATTTCCCATGGCGTTTAGTAAATGATAACAATTGAGAAAGACCACCTGAGAAGCAGGGAGCTGGTGAAATGGGTGAAGGTGGTCAAAGATACAGATTTCCAGCTTTGAAATGGTTGAGTCTTGCAGATGTAGTATGCGGCACGGTGACTGTAGTGAATGTTGTATTACGGTGTGTAATATTGTATTGCATATTTAAAAGTAGCGGGGGAGCTGGCGGATATTGAAAATTCTCATTATGAGGAAAAATATTTGTAACTATGTATGTGATAGATGTTAACTGGAGTTATTGTACTGTTAAGAAAAAAATATTGCCTGCCATTCCAGTTCTGCAAGGATAAAGCATTAGTCACTGCAGTTACCCACCGACCGTGTGCCCTTAAGGGAAGTCAGGATGGAGAAAAACAGAGGAAACATTCTATTTTTTGGATATACTTTCCCTGAGAATTCCTTGATGGTCCAGTGGTTAGGACTCCCCACTTCCACTGCTGGGGGCACAGGTTTGATCCCTGGTCGGAGGAACAAAGATTATGGAAGTTGCTAGGTGCAGCCCCCAAAAAGCCATAATTATACTTGCCCATAGATAGTTAAGATGCCTATTTAAGGAAAAATTTCAAATGACCACAGAGTCTTACCTCTTCTTATACATAGAAAAGCTGTAAAATTATTAACTTGAGATTCCTGTTCTTAGTGATTAGCAGTACTTTTGAAGCTTGACTACATGCTTTCCCCCTGCAAAAAAAGTTTCTATATAGCCTGGCTTCTCCCTTGCTGCTTTGAAGCAGTTCCTCAGAGCTTTCTGAGAGGTCATCTCCTGGGCTGTAGTCCTCAGTAAGGTACCAAATAAAACTTAACTTACAGCTTTCACATTGTGCAAGTTTTCTTTCTGTTAACAGTGGTGATCATTTTGCAATACATAACAAATATGAAATCTTTATGGTGTATACCTTAAACTAATGTTGTGTTGACTACATCTCAATATTAGAAAAAATTTTAAACAAGCAAAAACGAAAGACTGCCTGAAATAGCCTTGGGCGCTGCATTTTCCTGATTCATCTGAAATACATCCTCCATAAAGATCAGTTTTGCTACTCAGAAGGTAGAGCTTGATACACATGTTCCCCTGAAACGAAGCACTTGAAGTTACTCTACCAGTGATTTTGTTGCTGTTTTTAGGGGCACTGGATCAGAATTTTAGGTCAAAATTTTGGGGTTGCATTAAGGCAGCAACCTCAAGTTGGGTGGGAATTATAAATTCCCTTCTGCAGCATCTGTTTCTCCTATAGGGAACAATAATACCTTCTTCCCACAGACTTTATGACAATTAAATAATAATAAAAAAATATGTATGTGAAAGGACTTTCAATTTTCTTTTTCTTTTTTTATGTTAATCCCAAACTTTTAACTTATCCCTCTCCCCCTCAATTTTCAAAATATATCACTGTTTTAAGACTTTCAGGCAGTGATCGGGTATCAAAGTATTGGATATAAAAGATACAGAAAAACCCAATAGTGATTGTGCTAGAGCTAACAGAGAGTTTTAAAAATAGAAGGATGGCACACACATAATGTTTGAATCTCAGGGTCGGACAACCTGCGCAGAGCAGACACACCTCCATCTGCAGGGCTACCAGCCCGAGTTCCCAAGTGTCCCACCGCCCTCCACTCCTCCTGGAGATGATCGGCATTGCCTCCCACCCTGAAGGGAGGAGAAGGGAAGAAGGGAAGGCTGCAGGGGCTGGGCCATCCACAGCTGACGGACTGACTGACCCGGAGCTGGGTGTGGATTGTGGAAACTGAGGCTGGGACTGGAAAGTTCCCTCCCGGAGTGACGTGTCAGGTCAGAGTATCCCAGAGAAACCCTCAGGCCCCCAGTGAGGAAGTGCATGCCGAGTCAAATGGTCACACCCAAGAGCTGGGGACTGAAGAGAGACAAAATCGAAGCAAAGGCAGACGGAGAACAAGAACCTGTGAAGGTAATCGGGGAAGGCCAGGTCTGGGGAATCTCCTCAAATGGCCTTGGAGCCTATAGCGTACCTCACGGAGACCCGGCTTACGAAACCACCTGGCCGATGTGAAAAAAAACCTTCAAGGAAAAGTTGACCTACCTTGAGACCCCTCTTTCCCATAATTCTGTGACCGAAAGCAGGACTGATTGCTACGGTGGATTAACCTCTTTTTACAGAGACTGGCGGTTTTCAGTCTAGGTATACTTTGCACACTGCCGAAATGCATCCCAGAGGTGGGGGCTGGGGGGCCAAAGGAGACTCAAAACTAGCTCACAAGCCACGTCCAGGTGTGGACTGCGTCTGCCCAGAGGGAAGAGGAGGCTCATTCTTTGCTCAGAGGCGCTGCGAAGGACTCAGCTGCATCCTTGCACCCCTCAACTCTTACGCTGACGCTCCCGCGGTCAACGGGGCACAGACGGAGACGCGCCCTTGGGCAGTAATCAGGGTTAGATGCGGTAATGAGGGTGCAGCCTGGTGACTACGTGACTGCCCTTCTGAGCAGAGGCAGCCTCACACTTTACCCACACTCTCACAACGAGAAGACCACCGTCCCCGGCTCAGGGAGTGAGCTCTCACCAGAGGTGCATCCTGCCGTCACCCTCATCTCGGACTTCCAGCCTCCAGAACTGTGAAAACTCCCTTTGTGCCTAAGCTAAACTAGTAGTCTGTGGTCTTTTCTTGTGGCAGCTGGAGTTTACTAAGCCAGGCCCCTGCAGGCCTGCTTCCAACACAAAGCCACCATACGGGACCATAGGAGAACTGGCCTGACGCTTCCATGCTGCAGGTGCCAGAAAAGTATGATGACGCTTCATTTTCAAGACATGTAACTCAATTTAAAAGTATATTCTCCAAAAGCGCTCAAGGGTATTATATATTTTTATTTTTATGAATTTTAAATTTATTTGCAGACAATCAAGTGGAGTTATTCTGTCTGAGGGCAGAGACCTTAGAATAAATTTTCTTGCCATCTCTAAGCACAGATCTGAACTCTATCAAGGTGTCATTATATATTGACAGTTATGGCTCTGCACTGGACTTGTAATAAATTCACACCTGTATATAAATGAGCAAATGACCTGGGAGTGGTCTTCTGGAGCTAGAAAAAGGATCCCATAAAGTGCAGATGAGTCACAGTGTCTCAGTACTTTGGGGGTAAGAATGGAGGCCATGTGGTGGACAGTGACCCCACCTGTCTTTTTCTCAGGCTAAGAGGATTCCCATCATGAAGTGAGGACCTCAGACTATATACCCAACTCCATTTTACACTTAACTCTTGCAATAAACTTTCCTTGCTCTGACTCGACACCCACTGTATTAGTTAGCTAGGGTCATAATGAAGCAGCGCAAACCAAGTGGCCTGTACAACAGAATGCATCATGTCACAGTTCTGAAAAGACTAGAAACTGCAAAATCAAGGTGGTTAAAGGCTGGCTCAGACGGTAAAAAGTCTGCCTGCAATTCGGGAGACCTGGGTTTGATCCCTGAGTGGAGAAGATCCCCTGGAGAAGGAAATGGAAACCCACTCCAGTGTTCCTGCTTGGAAAATCCCATGGATGGAGGACCCTGGCACGTTATAGTCCTTGGGGTCACAAAGAGTCAGACACGACTGAGCGACTTCATGTTCACCAGGTTGGTTCCTTTCTTCTAAAGGCTGTAGGGGAGGAATCTGTTCCAGGCGTCTCTCCCTGTCTTATAGAAGGCAGTCCTCTTCATGTCATCTTCCCTCTAGACATACCTGTCTCTGTTCAAACCTCCCCTTTTCATAAGGATGCCAGTCACACTGGATTAGGGCACACCCTGATACCTCATTTTAACTCTATTACCCCTGTACAGACCCTGTTTCTCTTCTTTATAGGGGTCAGGACATTTGTATTGTGTACGTATCTTTTGAGGGATACACAACTCAAACCAGAATACTCACCAAAAGATCTTCTAGACAAAACCTGGCTTCCCTGAAGGTTCTCCTACGCAGAGAGAATATGGGAAGTAGGCACTTGGAGCTCTTCTCACTGCTCGTGAATGACTCATGCTGGGGACAGAAACCAAAACTCCCTGTCAACCCACAAAACCTGTCCACATGGATAAAGAAGCTGTGGTGCATATATAGAATGGAATATTTTTGTTGTTGTTCAGCCACCAAGTCATGTCCGACTATTTGCGACCCCACGGACTGCAGAATGCCAGGCCTCCCTGTCCCTCACCATCTCCTGGAATTCGTCCAAGTTCATGTTCATTGAACGCCATCCTGCCTTCTCATCTCTGTTGCCCTCTTCTCCTATGTCCTCAGTCTTTCCCAGCATCAGCGTCTTTTCCAACAAGTCAGCTGTTCTCTCTCCTCTCCCTCTCCCTCTGCACTCAGATCCTCCTGATGAGAATAGAATGGAAGATTACTCAGCCATAAAAAGGAACAGATTTGAGTCAATTGTAGTGAGGTGGAGGAACCTAGAGCCTGTTATACGGAGTGAAGTCAGAAAAAGGAAAACAAATATATATGTTAACATGTATATGATATCTAGAAAAATAGTACTGATGAACCTATTTACAGAGAAGAAATGGAGACACAGAATACACAGTTGTGGACACAGAGAGGGAAGGAGAAGCTAGGACAAGTTGAGAAGGTAGCATTGACATATATACACTATTATATGTGAAATAGATAACTAGCAGGAAGCTGCTCTGTAACACAGGGAGACCAGCCTGGTGCTCTGCGACCATCTAGAGGGGTGGAATACACAGGGGCGGAAGCTCAAGAGGGAGGAGATATATATATATATATATATATATATATATATATATATATATATATATAACTATGATTATATGTATTATATATGTATTATGTATTGTATACATATATATTATATATAATTATGACTGATTCACACTGATGTAGAGCAGAGACCATCACAACACTGTAAAGCAATTATCCTCCAATTAAAAAAACAAACAAACCTGTCCACAATCGTAAAGGAGAATGGAAACATTTTTATCACTAAGCATTCAATCAGGATGTGATGCATATCACAGGCAATCTGCTAGGAGATTGCTGAGACACCTCGCCCTATACAGTTAAGCAGATGAAGCTCATTATTTGCATGCTATTTGTCACACATAATAATTGCTAGCTAGTAATTGCAGTGACCGTCTACGTTAGCTATTGGCTTTATCCAAAGGAGAAATAAATGTCTTATCTCCTTTTCCTCCCAGTTTCATTGAGATATAACTGACATATAATATTGTGTCAGTTTATGGAAAAATGATATATGTATATGTTGTAAAGTGATTACCGCAATAAGTTTAGTTAACATCCATGACCACGCATAGTTACAAATTTGTTTTCTTGTGATAAGAACCTTTAAGATCTAGTCTTTCAGCAGCTTCCAAATATACAGCACAGTACTGCTACCTACAGTCACCATGAGTTACACCCTCAGGACTTATAAAACTTCTCACATCCTTGTGACAGGAGGTAGGTTTGCAAGTCAGAGCCAGGTGGCCACCAAAATTAGGCTCTTACCCTCCTACAGAAACTGGCTGCCTTGTCCTCCTCCATGAATACTTTTCAGAAATGATTCCCAGGTTCCTGAGAAAGTATTCCTGGGTCTTAAAGCTGGCAAGAGGCTTATTCAGTTTAAAGGAAAAAAAAAAATTTTATACTCATCTCAGAGAGGCAGAAAAAGAATTTATACGTTTTCTAAAGTAAGTGCTGAAACAAAAGGGAGAGGGGTGGCGGGTCTCCCTTTTTGTATGACGGAATTATTTTTTCTTTTTTGTCTTTTACCCTTGCACTTGGTGTTCTTATTTATATACCATTCCTTGCTGAGTTTTGTTAATGTCATTTACAATGCCCAGGCCCGCTTCACCATGAAAGAACAGAATAAACCAAGTTGCTGGACATGAAAATGTGAAGGGAAGATACTGAACAGTGATGATTCCACCTTGTGAGATCCCGAGTGGCCAGCGGATTTCCTAATTATTCCTCTATCTGATAGGTCTCTGACTCCAATAGTAGTTAGACATTTTAGATATTAAATTTTTTTCACATCCATGCATGCATGCTAAGTCACGTCAGTAATGTCTGTCTCTTTGTGACCTTATGGACTGTAGCCTGCCGGGCTCCTCTGTCCATGGGAGTCTCCCGGCAAAAATACACCAGTGGGTTGCCATTCCTTCTCCAGGGGATCTAATCCAGGAATCAAACGCATGTCTTCTGCATCTCCTGCATTGGCAGGCAAATCCTTTTACCACTGAGCCACCTGGGAAACCCACTGATAGGTGTGCCTCAGGCTATATAGAATAGGACTTTGCACCCCAGTGGATTGCACCCCAGTAATCACCCCAACGGTCAGACACTTGATCTTACATGTATCCACTGATAGGAGAAAAAAACTATTAGGCTTAAAACTATGAGTCTTGGGGTTTTCCTGGTGCTGCTGCTGCTGCTGCTGGTAAGTCACTTCAGTCGTATCAGACTCTGTGCGACCCCATAGACGGCAGCCCACCAGGCTCCTCCGTCCATGGGATTCTCCAGGCAAGAACACTGGAGTGGGTTGCCAGTTCCTTCTCCAATGCATGAAAGTGAAAAGTGAAAGTGAAGTCGCTCAGTCGTGTCTGACTCTTAGCGGCCCCATGGACTGCAGCCCACCAAGCTCCTCTGTCCATGGGATTTTCCAGGCAAGAGTTCTGGAGTGGGGTGCCATTGCCTTCTCCTTCCCTGGTGACTCAGTGGTAAAGAATCTGCCTGCCAGTATGAGACTTGGGTTTGATCCCTGATCTGGGAGGATCCCATGTGCCATGGAACAACTAGGCCCATGCGCCACAACTGTTGAGCCTGTGCTCTAGAGTCAGGGAGCTGCAACTATTGAACCCACACACCACAACTACTGAAGCCCGTGCGCCCTGGAGCCCAAGCCCCACAACAAGAGAAGCCACCACAGCGAGAAGCCTGTGCAGCACAGTTAGAGGGCAGCCCCTTTGAGCAGCAGCAAAAACCCAGCACAGCCGAAGAAAAAGGAACTATGAGTCTGGGAGGTAATGAGATCTGTCACTGGGGCTGTTCACACTTGGGGTAAATAGATGGTTACTTGATCATATTGTAGAGGGATTCGAGTAGCCTTTGGAGAGTTAGATTAGATAATTTTTAAAGACCTTTTAATCCTGAATTCTATATTCTCATGATTCTTCTGTTTCCCATGTGTTTTGCTTCAACTTCTTTCAAGCAGTTTATCTTATTCTGCCTTTTCTTATATTGATTTATGTATGCATTTGTCTCTGCTGGTAGACTAAATTCTTTGAGGGCAGAGGTTAGTTTGTATTGCTCATTGTATCCCCAAATTACCTGAAACCATGTTTTTTTTGCAAATTGGAGGCATTCAACAAAGGTTTGCTCATTTAACGAGTAAAATGTAATTATCTTTAATAAAGTAAAAAATCTTGTCTGACTCTTAGGGGATAAAACAAAATCCAAAAAAGACAGTAGAGTAAGTTGTTCAGAGGTCTCAGATCATTTATGGTATTGAATACAGATCAATTTCGGTACTGAGTGCACCATCATTTATTAAAATGTCCTTGTGCAAAGAGGGTAGGGGCTGCCTCATCACAGACAGGTCATGGCATTGCATGGGGTTTTATTCCCCCAGTGATTATCAATCCACATGTATTTATTGAGCAGTTATCCTGCGTCAGAAGCTGTGTTTTACACTGTGAGGATTATAATAAATATTTACATGGTTTCTGTTCTCAAAGAGCTCAGACTTCGACACAGGAGACAGAGGAGAAGGCATGCCCATGAAGCAGAGAATGCTGAAATGCCAGACATTACGACATTATAAATTGGTTCTAACTGAGCACTGTCTTGCTCGGGGACAGGAAGGTCCTTGTGGGCTGGAATGATTGGGGAAGGCTTCTTGGGGTAGCATGCCTTTGAGCAGGATTTTGAAGGCACCGACTGCTTTGGTATCTGGAAAGAATGGTTTCCCCCATCCAGGATCAGTCTTCTTTTTGTGATCCATCCGAACTTCTGCTATTAGAATTCTGGAGTAAAATTCAGGCCACAAACCAGAGAGTTTTTCTGTAATCAGAAACACTGATAATATGCTGTGTTGCCATCATAAAGCCTCCAATTTAGTGTTTTTTATCTATTATGTGTGACAAATTGTGGTTGACCTGGTATTGAAAATTCTTTCCAGCTGTAAAATATCTGTAATTTCATGAGAAAAGAAAATTTCCTGAGAGGAAGACAGACCCAGGGCACTTGGCCTTGCCAGATGGGCTTTCTAGGTACAGTTTGAAGAAAGAAACAAAGCCCTAGGGAATTGTGGAAAATACAACTGGGTGAGGAAACGGAAGTACCGAGCGTGATCTTTGTGTTATGGGCGGCTCCAGCATGGGCAGTCCCACGGAGGCTGCTTAGCGGGCTTGTCCTTGCAGGCACAGACCTGGTGTCACCTGGCTCCATGGAAGCTGCAGTCCTGCAGCCACAGAGAGAACTGATTTGGTTTCATCCTGCATCAAATGCATCGTGGCTGCTAAGAAGAGCTCAGATCTTATGTCAGAGACTCTCAAATGACAGTTCGAGAGAAGATTTTTGCCATTAATGAGTCAAGAGAGCAAGTGACTGTGAGCACAAGACATAATAAGCCAGGTAAAACTCAGTAAAGCTGCGTCATCTTTTCTGTTTGCTGTTTCGGAGTATTTGGACAGCTACATAGGCAACCAACTCTCAGAGACATTTGTGTTTTGCGTTCTGTTTTTTCATTTGTGTGTGTGTGCTAAGTCGCTTCAGTCGTGTCTGACTCTTTGCAACTCTATGGACTGTAGCCCACCAGGCTTCTCTGTCCATGGGATTCTCCAGGCAAGAATACTGGAGTGGGTTGCCACGCCCTCCTCCAGGGCATCTTCCAAACCCAGGGATCGAACCTGCATCTCTTATGTCTCCTGCATCGGCAGACAGGTTCCTTACCTCCAGCGCCACCTGGAAAGCCCTTTTTTTCATGTAACAAGTATTAATTGAGCAGTATTTGCTCATTTCTGTAACTGTTCATCAGCTCACTAATTCAACTACTTTCTACGGATGCTCTAACACATCAGGCATTGTGTCGTATGGAGATCATTGTCCTGCCCCCTAGGAGATGGGAGTTTATGGGAAAGGCAGGAAAGGATGCAGCAGTTACAAAGCACTATGACGAGAGGATGCTAGGGAAATGCAGAGAGCAGATACTGGCAGCTCATGGTTGGGAATCATGGAAGAATGTCAGGAATGGGAAGCCTTGGTTAAATCTGCGAAGTCTGAGAGGTGGGATGGGAGCAGAGAACCCAGGCAAAAGGACCAGGCTTTGCAAAGGGGTGAGTTCTCCTATGAAGTTCATTTCCTTGAGCCTCATCTTATGTGTCATGCACTGGAAGAAAGCATGGAAACCAACACACAAAGTCCCTTTCTCTCTAATGAGCTAATATTCTAGTTCAGTTCAGTTCAGTTCAGTAGCTCAGTCGTATCCGACTCTTTGCGACCCCATGAATCGCAGCACGCCAGGCCTCCCTGTCCATCACCAACACCCGGAGTTCACCCAGACTAGTAGGGCAGACAAATTAGAAATAATAAACATGGGACTTTCTTGGTGGTCCTGTGGGTAAGAGTCCACTTCGCAATGCAGGGGACGTTGGCTCAATCCCTGGTCGTTCAGTTCTGTTCAGTCACTCAGTCATGTCCAACTCTTTGCGACCCCATGGACTGCAGCACACCAGGCCTTCCTGTCCATCACCAACTCCCGGACCTTGTTCAAACTCATGTCCATTGAGTCGGTGATGCCATCCAACCATCTCATCCTCTGTCGCCCCCTTCTCCTCCCGCCTTCAATCTTTCTCAGCATCAGGGTCTTTTCCAAGGAGTCATTTCTTCACATCAGGTGGCCAAAGTAGGAGTTTCAGCTTTAGCATCAGTCCTTCCAATGAATATTCAGGACTGATTACCTTTAGGATGGACTGGTTGGATCTCCTTGCAGTCCAAGGGACTCTCAAGAGTCTTCTCCAACACCACAGTTCAAAAGCATCAACTGGGAATTACTAATAAGATCCCATATGCCACAGAGCTTCTAAACCCTCGCGCTGCAACTACTGAACCCACACGTCACAGCCAGAGAGTTTTTGTGCCACAACAAATGATCCCGCGTGATGCAGTGAAGATCCTGTATCCCGCCACTAAGAGCCAACACAGCCAAATAAACAAATTTTTTAAAAAGAAATAATAACCGAAACAAGTAAAGTATGTGGCATGTTAGAAGGTGAGACGTGCACAAAAAATGAAAGAAAAAGCAGAGTAGTAGTGGAGGTGGGGAATACCCGGGGGTACACCATGGTGGGGAACACCATTAAACACCCAGTTTAATGGTCTAAAGGACAGGTGCAAGTCGGAGCTAGCTGGGAACCACCGTGAACTGCTTCTCTCTTTGCCTTCCAGGTTGCTTCTCCCTAGTCCATGTTCCAAACTTTTGCTGATGTGAACTTCCTGAAATTGATTCTATCAGACCTCTGATTAGATGATTCAGTAGCTGCCCATTAATTCCAAGTTCCGTTCTTAGCTCCTTATCAGGAGACATGTGGTCTAACCTCTGCCCACCTTGAGCTTCACTTCTCCTGGGATTGTGGATGGATGTTGACTACTTCCCCATCATCTATTCCCCTCTTCATACTTCCGCTCAGCCCAGTGTCGAGTAGAAGCCAACCCACTATTCTATACCCTGAGCAGAGTAACTCGTGAAGGCATCAGATCTGAAGAGACCCAACTAGGCTTGTGCCTGGAATGCTGGGACAAATGGCATTTCTCCTGCTTTGGATTATGTTGTATATGAACTTGAGGCCTGGAACTGAGGCAGACGTTTTAGCTCTTGTGGGCAAAACCAGCCTGTAGATAAGCTGAAAGAAAGAGACTAGCAGAGAGTCTGAGTCAGAGCCCCAGTGACACAGATGACATATGAGCCCCACATGAGTGATTACAGATGTAGCCTCAGCACCACCTAGCAATGGGTTAGAAATGCAACTTCTCAGCCTGTATTGCAGACCTACTGGGTGGGGTTCCTGCAGCCAGGAACTCCAGGGTGGGGTACGGCAATTTGTGTTTTAACAAGCCCTGTAAGTGCTTCTGAGGCTCATGAAAGTTTGAGAAATACTTGCATACAGTGGTTACTTAAGCCAATACATCTGCTTTCTAGTTTAAGTCAGTATGAGTAGGATTTTCTAGAAGTTGTATCACTCACACTTTGAACCACTAGGACTCAGGCGGTGTAAAGCCAAACACAGCTTCATTTGTGTCCCTCCCTGGCCCTGGAAACCTGTTCAGAGTGGGCAGTTCTCTTACCACTAGGTAGAAGTTTGGACAGGCCCCATAACTTTTCTCTACCCTTTCCCCCCCTTATTTTGTATATTGGGGCAAAATATACATAGACACAAACATTAAATTTACCATTTAAACCATTTTTTAAAAAGTGCAGTTCAGTGGTGTTAACTGTATTCACAGTACTGGGAACTAACGCCACCATTTACCTTCAGAATTTATATCTTCCCAATCTCAAACTCTGTACTTATTAAAAACTAATTGACCATTCTTCCTACCCCCAGCACTCTGGTCTACTTTCTGGCTTTTTAAATTTGCCTATTCTAGATACCTCATGTAAATGGAAGCATGAAATAGTTGTTCTTCTGTAACTGGCTTATTTTCATTAACCTAATGTCTTCAAGATTTGTCATTGATGTAGTATTTTGTAGGATTTGTCTAAATTTCATTCATTTTTAAGGCTAAATAATGTTTTATTTGATGGATTCAAGAAGGTGGTCAAGATGGTACAGTAGGAAGACCCTGAACTCACCTTCCATGAACACATCAAAATTATAATTATTTACAGAGCAACCATCAATAAGAATGATCCTGAGACTGGCAGAAAATATTTCCCACAATGACAGACATAAAGAAGGAAGCAGAGAGACTGATAAAAGGAGTGGAGATGCAGTATGGTCAGGACCCAAACCCCCAAGTTAATGACGGACAATGGGAGGAACATCACAATCATAGAAGTCCTCACCAAGGAGGGAGGGGTCCATGCTCCATAAAGGGGTCCTCAGTCTAGGAGTCTTACACTGGAAAGGTCAGCGCCCAGAACATTTGACTTCTGTTCAAGACAACCAGAGGGCCAGAGGAAATGGAGACTCCATTTTTAAAGGACACATGCATAATCTCACACTCAGTCCCAGCACAGAGTTAATAATTTAAAAGGGGCCTGGTTCAAACCCACTTCCTGATCTTGGAGAGCCTCTTAAAGAGGCAGGAGACAACTGGGACTTCCAGTTCATTAAGCTGCAGGGTACAAAATTAATATAAAGAAATATGTTGCCTTTCTACACACTAACAATGAACTATAAGAGAGAGAAATTAAGACAAAAATCCCATTTACCATTTCATAAAAAAGAATAAAATATTTAGGAATAAATCTAATTAAGGATATAAAGACCTGTCCTTGGAAAACTATAAGACACTGATGAAAGAAATTAAAGCTGACACAAACAAATGGAAAGCTATAGTTTGCTCATGGATTGGAACAAGTAATATTGTTAAAACAACCATTCTACAATGCAATCTATGATTTCAAGCAACCCCTGTGAAAATGCCTTGGGCGTGGGGTATCTCTTCACGCCCAAGGTAAGAGAAACCCAAGTAAGACGGTAGGTGTTGCAAGAGGGAATCAGAGGGCAAACACACTGAAACCATACTCACAAAAACTAGTCAATCTAATCACACTAGGACCACAGCCTTGTCTAACTCAATGAAACTAAGCCATGCCTGTGGGGCAACCCAAGACGGGTGGGTCATGGTGGAGAGATTTGACAGAATGTGGTCCACTGGAGAAGGGAATGGCAAACCACTTCAGTATTCTTGCCTTGAGAACCCCATGAACAGTATGAAAAGGCAAAATGATAGGATACTGAAAGAGAAACTCCCCAAGTCAGTAGGTGTCCAATATGCTACTAGAGATCAGTGGAGAAATAACTTCCGAAAGAATGAAGGGATGGAGCCAAAGCAAAAACAATACCCAGCTGTGGATGTGACTGGTGATAGAAGCAAGGTCTGATGCTGTAGAGAGCAATATTGCATAGGAACCTGGAATGTCAGGTCCATGAATCAAGGCAAATTGGAAGTGGTCAAACAAGAAATGGCAAGAGTGAATGTCGACATTCTAGGAATCAGTGAACTGAAATGGACTGGAATGGGTGAATTTAACTCAGATGACCATTATATCTACTACTGCGGGCAGGAATCCCTCAGAAGAAATGGAGTGGCCATCATGGTCAACGAAAGAGTCCGAAATGCAGTACTTGGATGCAATCTCAAAAACGACAGAATGATCTCTGTTCGTTTCCATGGCAAAGCATTCAATATCACAGTAATCCAAGTCTATGCCCCAACCAGTAACACTGAAGAAGCTGAAGTTGAACGGTTCTATGAAGACCTACAAGACCTTTTAGAACTAACACCCGAAAAAGATGTCCTTTTCATTATAGGGGACTGGAATGCAAAAGTAGGAAGTCAAGAAACACCTGGAGTAACAGGCAAATTTGGCCTTGGAATACGGAATGAAGCAGGGCAAAGACTAATAGAGTTTTGCCAAGAAAATGCACTGGTCATAACAAACACCCTCTTCCAACAACACAAGAGAAGACTCTATACCTGGACATCACCAGATGGTCAACACCGAAATCAGACTGATTATATTCTTTGCAGCCAAAGATGGAGAAGCTCTGTACAGTCAGCAAAAACAAGACCAGGAGCTGACTGTGGCTCAGACCATGGACTCCTTATTGCCAAATTCAGACTTAAATTGAAGAAAGTAGGGAAAACCACTAGACCATTCAGGTATGACCTAAATCAAATCCCTTATGATTATACAGTGGAAGTGAGAAATAGATTCAAGGGCCTAGATCTGATAGATAGAGTGCCTGATGAACTATGGAATGAGGTTCGTGACATTGTACAGGAGACAGGGATCAAGACCACCCCCATGGAAAAGAAATGCAAAAAAAGCAAAATGGCTGTCTGGGGAGGCCTTACAAATAGCTGTGAAAAGAAGAGAAGTGAAAAGCAAAGGAGAAAAGGAAAGATATAAACATCCGAATGCGGAGTTCCAAAGAATAGCAAGAAGAGATAAGAAAGCCTTCTTCAGCGATCAATGCAAAGAAATAGAGGAAAACAACAGAATGGGAAAGACTAGGGATCTCTTCAAGAAAATCAGAAATACCAAAGGAACATTTCATGCAAAGATGAGCTCAATAAAGGACAGAAATGGTATGGACCTAACAGAAGCAGAAGATATTAAGAAGAGATGGCAAGAATACACAGAAGTACTGTACAAAAAAGATCTTCACGACCCAGATAATCATGATGGTGTGATCACTGACCTAGAGCCAGACATCCTGGAATGTGAAGTCAGGTGGGCCTTAGAAAGCATCACTACAAACAAAGCTAGTGGAGGTGATGGAATTCCAGTTGAGCTCTTTCAAATCCTGAAAGATGATGCTGTGAAAGTGCTGCACTCAATATGCCAGCAAATTTGGAAAACTCAGCAGTGGCCACAGGACTGGAAAAGGTCAGTTATTATTCCAATCCCAAAGAAAGGCAATGCCAAAGAATGCTCAAACTACCGCACAATTGCACTCATCTCACACGCTAGTAAAGTAATGCTCAAAATTCTCCAAGCCAGGCTTCAGCAATATGTGAACCGTGAACTTCCTGATGTTCAAGCTGGTTTTAGAAAAGGCAGAGGAACCAGAGATCAAATTGTCAACATCCGCTGGATCATAGAAAAAGCAAGAAAGTTCCAGAAAAACATCTGTTTCTGCTTTATTGACTATCCCAAAGCCTTTGACTGTGTGGATCACAATAGACTGTGGAAAATTCTGAAAGAGATGGGAATACCAGACCACCTGACATGCCTCTTGAGAAACCGGTATGCAGGTCAGGAAGCACCAGTTAGAACTGGACATGGAACAACAGACTGGTTCCAAAGAGGAAAAGGAGTACGTCAAGGCTGTATATTGTCACCCTGCTTATTTAACTTGTATGCAGAGTACATCATGAGAAACGCTGGACTGGAAGAAACACAAGCTGGAATCAAGATTGCTGGGAGAAACATCAGTAACCTCAGATATGCAGATGACACCACCCTTATGGCAGAAAGTGAAGAGGAACTCAAAAGCCTCTTGATGAAAATGAAAGTGGAGAGTGAAAAAGTTGGCTTAAAGCTCAACATTCAGAAAACAAAGATCATGGCATCCGGTCCCACCACTTCATGGGAAATAGATGGGGAAACAGTGGAAACAGTGTCAGACTTTATTTTTGGGGGCTCCAAAATCACTGCAGATGGTGACTGCAGCCGTGAAATGAAAAGACGCTTATTCCTTGGAAGCAAAGTTATGACTAACCCAGATAGCATATTCAAAAGCAGAGACATTACTTCGCCAACAAAGGTTCATCTAGTCAAGGCTATGGTTTTTCCTGTGGTCACGTATGGATGTGAGAGTTGGACTGTGAAGAAGGCTGAGGGCCGAAGAATTGATGCTTTTGAACTGTGGTGTTGGAGAAGACTCTTGAGAGTCCCTTGGACTACAAGGAGATCCAACCAGTCCATTCTGAAGGAGATCAACCCTGGGATTTCTTTGGAGGGAATGATGCTAAAGCTGAAACTCCAGTACTTTGGCCACCTCATGCGAAGAGTTGACTCATTGGAAAAGACTCTGATGCTGGGAGGGATTGGGGGCAGGAGGAGAAGAGGTCGACAGAGGATGAGATGGCTGGATAGCATCACTGACTCGATGGACGTGAGTTTGAGTGAACTCCAGGAGTTGGTGATGGACAGGGAGGCCTGGCGTGCTTCGATTCATGGGGTCGCAAAGAGTCGGACATGACTGAGCGACTGATCTGATTCAACTGATCTCTGATCTGTGAAAATGCCAATGGCATTTTGCACAAAACTAGAACAAATAATTCTAAAATTTGTATGGAACCATGAAAGACCTCTCATAACCAAAGTAATCTTGAAAAAAGAAGAGCAATGCTGAAGGTATCATGCTCCTTGTTTTCAAACTATATTACAAAGTCACAGTAATCAAAACAGTATGGGGCTGAGACAAAAACAGACACATGTATCAAGAGAACAGAACAGAGAGCCTAGAAATGGCACAAGGGTATACAGTCAATTAATCTGTTAAAAAGGAGGTAATTATATACAAAGAGGGAAAAACAACTTCCTCAAAAAATGGTATGGAGAAAATTGGACAGTTACATGCAAAAGAGTCTATACTTTTTGACATTGATCTTATCAATATATTTTTGGATCTGTCTTCACGGGCAAGGGAAACAAACACAAACATAAATGAATGGGACTACATCAAACTAAGAATCTTTTGCACAGAGAACGAAACAATCAACAAGATGGAAAGGCCACCTACTGTGTGGGAGAAGATATTTGCAATGATGTATCTCAGTTCAGTTCAGTCACTCAGTCATGTCCAACTCTTTGCAACCCCATGAATTGCAGCATGCCAGGCCTCCCTGTCCATCACCAACTCCCGGAGTTCACCCAAACCCATGTCCATTGAGTTGGTTATGCCATCAAGCCACCTCATCCTCTGTCATCCCCTTCTCTTCCTGCCCCCAATCCTTCCCAGCATTAGGGTCTTTTCCAATGAGTCAACTCTTCGCATGAGGTGGCCAAAGCATTGGAGTTTCAGCTTCAACATCAGTCCTTCCAATGAACACCCAGGTCTGATCTCCTTTAAGATGGACTGGTTGGATCTTTTTGCAGTCCAACACTCTTGGACTCTCAAGAGTCTTCTCTAACACTACAGTTCAAAAGCATCAATTCTTCGGTGCTCAGCTTTCTTCACTGTCCAACTCTCACGTCCATACATGACTACTGGAAAAATGATAGCCTTGACTAGATGGATCTTTGTTGGCAAAGTAATGTCTCTGCTTTTCAATATGCCATCTAGGTTGGTCATAACTTTCCTTCCAAGGAGTAAACATGTTTTAATTTCATGGCTGCAATCACTATCTGCAGTGATTTTGGAGCCCAAAACAATGAAGTCTGACACTGTTTCCAATGTTTCCCCATCTATTTCCCATGAAGTGAGGGGGCCAGATACCGTGATCTTCGTTTTCTGAATGTTGAGCTTTAAGCTAACTTTTTCACTCTCTTCTTTCACTTTCATCAAGAGGCTTTTGAGTTCCTCTTCACTTTCTGCCATCAGGGTGGTGTAATCTGCATATCTGAGGTTATTGATATTTCTCCCGGCAATCTTGATTCCAGCTTGTGCTTGCTCTAGCCCAGCATTTCTCATGATGTACTCTGCATATAAGTTAAATAAGCAGGGTGAAAATATACAGCCTTGATGTACTCCTTTTCCTATTTTGAACCAGTCTGTCGTTCCATGTCCAGTTCTAACTATTGCTTCCTGACCTGCATACAGGTTTCTCAAGGGACAGGTCAGATGGTCTGGTATTCCCATCTCTTTAAGAATTTTCCACAGTTTATTGTGATCCACACAGTCAAAGGCTTTGGCATAGTCAATAAAGCAGAAATAGATATTTTTCTGGAACTGGAGTTAATATCAAGAATATGGGCTTCCCTCATAGCTCAGTTGGTAAAGAATTGACCTGCAATGCAGCAGACTCTGGTTTGATTCTTGGGTCAGGAAGAGCCACTGGAGAAGGGATAGGCGACCCATTCCAGTATTTTGGGCTTCCCTTGTGGCTCAGCTGGTAAAGAAACTGCCTGCAATGCAGGAGACCTGGGTTCAATCCCTGGGTTGAGAAGATCCCTTGGAGGAGGAAAAGGCTACCCATTCCAGTATTCTGGCCTGGAGATTTGGGGTTGCAAAGAGTTGGACATGACTGAGCAATTTTCACTTTCACTATCCAGAATATATAAAGGGCTTGCACAGCTCAACATTAGAAAAACCAACAATCCAATTCAAAAAGTAGGCAGAAGATCTGAATGGACATTTTTCCTAAGAAGACATACAGATGGCCAACAGACACATGAAAAGATGCTCAATATAACTAATCATTAGGGAAATGCAAATTAAAACCACAAATTAGATACCACCCCACACCTACCAGAGTGGCTATCATCCAAAAGACAACAATAACAAGTGTTGGCAAAGATATGGAGAATAGGGGACCTTTGCGCACTGTTGGCGGCATTGTAAACTGGTATAGCCACTATGGAAGACATTATGAACGTCCCTCAAAAAATTAAAAATAGAGCTGCCATATGATCCAATAATTTCATCTCTGGACATTTATCTGAAGAAAACAAAAACACAAATTTGAAAAGATATGCACACCATGCTCATTGCAGCATTATTTACGATAACCATGACATGGAAGCAACCTAAGTGCCCACCCACAGACAAACGGATAAAGAAGATGTGATGTACATTTACAATGGAAAATTACTCAGCCATAAAAAAATGAAATGTTGCCATTTACAATAAAACAAATAGATCTAGAAGGTATAATACTAAGAGAAATAAGTCAGACAGAGAAGGAAAATACCCTAGGATCTCACTTGTATGTGGAATCTAAGGACAAAGCAAAATGAAAACAGACTCATAGATTAAAGAAAGAAAATCTCTCCTTCCTAGAGCTTTCAGACAGACAGAAGTCAAGGAAGGAAGAAGAATAGGTATATATGCATATCAGGACTTCCCAGGCGGCTCAATGGTAATCAGTCCGTCTGCCAATGCAGCAGATGTGGGTTCTACCCCGCGTCAGGAAGATCCCCTGGAGAAGGAAATGGCCACCCACTCCAGTGTTCTTGCCTGAGAAATCCCATGGACAGAGGAGCCTGGAGGGCTACAGTCCATGGGGTCACAAAGAGTTAGACGCAACTTAGCGACTAAACGCCACCACCACCAATAGATACAGAAAACAAAAGGAGGGTTGCTGTCCTGGGGGTGTGGGATGGGGGAATAGGAAGGCAAACTTAGGTGAAGAGGATTATGAGGTACAAACTGCCAGTTATAAAATAAATCATCCAAATGCATGTAATATGTAGCAAAAAAAATATGTCAATATTGTAATAATTTTGTAGGGGATAGGTGGTTACTAGATTTATTGTGGTCATCATTTCATAATGTATGCAAATACCAAATCACCATGTAGTACACCTGAAATTAACATAATATTGTACATCAATTATATTTCAATTTTAAAAAATAAAAAATGTTTGCACGATGTATATCCACATTTTATTTATTTATTGTTTTCAAAATCTTATTTATTTTTTGATGAACATTTTGACTTTTTTCCACCTTTTGGTTATTTTCATTCCTTTTAAGGATGGACAATACTTTGATCGCTTTATCACAAAACCCCGTCCTGATTCAGAATTTAGGAAGCTTCGTTCACTACATTAACACTGCAATATTCATCGAAAGGCAAGACTTCCTAGAGATCTAGCTTCCATACCTGCCAGGTAGGACCTCAACTCTCTGCCCTGGCATCTGGGCAGCTTCTCCTTACCCAAATCCTCCTGCCTTTCAGCACTGTGACTATAAACCACACCTGTCCAGGACTAGCTCAGGAAGGAGGGAAGGGAGAGGAAGACAGAGAAGTTCTTACGTGATGGTTTTGCACGCTCTGGACCCAGGTGCGATATTGCAACATTTCTGGGACTTCATCAGAGATTATAGCATCTGGATGGGGAAAAGTACTTCCTAAAGTCAGCCCTCTGCTCTGCAGCCACAGGCTGCCTTGGTTCCCTAAGGCAAGAGCCAGGCTCCAGTCTATGGTTCCAACCACTGCTGGAAGTCCTCATTACACTCCAAAGCTTTCCTTCAGAAAAAGTCCTTTATAGAATTATTCTATTTTCATCAAAATTTTTTTCTTGTGGTTAAAGTACATAACAATTTACTTTTTCTTTTTTTTAATAAGGTTTTTGTTTGTTTGTTTTTGGCTGCACCAAATCTCAGTTGTCACATGTGGCAAAAGGTGGGATCTTCCCCCTTTGTTGCGGCACATGGGATCTTTCTAAGTTGTGGCATGTGGGGCCTTTAGTTGTAACATGTGAACTCTTCAGTTGCGTCAGGTGGGATCTAGTTCCCTGACCAGGGATCAAACCCAGGCCCCCTGCACTGGGAGTTTGGAATCTTAGCTACTGGACCACCAGGCAAGTCCCGATTGTAACCATTTTTTAAGTGTGCAGTTCAGTGGCATTAAGCACATTCACATTGTTGTACAACTGTCATCACTACATACCTCCAGAACTTTGACATATTCCCAAACTGAAACTTTGTACCCATTAAACACAGATTGTCCATTTTTACTACCCTCAGCAACCCCAAACAAGCATTCTATTTTCTCTCTCTATAAATGTAGCTGTTGCAGGAACCTCATTTGACTGCAATCATGCAATATTTTCCCTACTGTTACTGGCTTATTTCACTTAGCATAATGTCTTCAAGGTTCCTTTCTGTTGTGGCATGTGTTAAAATTCTAAGTTCCTTTGAAAGGCAGAATACTATTCCATCATATGTGACACTACATTTTGTCTACCTGTTCATTGGTCAACAGACTCTTGGGTTACTATCTTCTTTAGATTACTGTGAATAATGCTGCTCTGAACTTGGGTGTACATCTGAGTCCCTAGCTTCACTTCATAGAAATTTTTATTATAAATCTTCTTTCACTCTCTATTCTCTCCCTTTGGGATGAGGTTTTAGTGTCCTGAAATTGGTTCTGGATACTTGGAATATTTTCTCTTGCATTTTTAAGTCTCCATTAAAATGAACAGCTCAACATCCTGTTATACAACTGAAAACACATGAACTAATGTTAATCTCTTGTGGCAGTTCTTTAAGTATGAGTCATTGTGTTGACCTCAAAGAGGAAAGGAAACTCACCGTTATATAGGGACTGCCAAGTGCTGGGCCTCAGAAAGAGCTGTACATGTTTCTGTGTCATTAAATTTTTAATGACCCTGGCAAATGACGTTTCTTATTATCTTTCCAGATGAAGAAACTCAGCTTCACATAAGATAATAAGCTTAGTGTTTGTGAGGTCCCACAGCCGGAAAATGAAATCCATACACAGATCTGTTGGTCTTGTTAGGCAGGAAGTTAGGCATGAGCAATAAGGGGTGGCCTAGCCTAAAAGGATGCAAGCTGATGTCTAAACCACACCTGAGACCAGCCCAGGAGAGCTCACAGATATGCTACAAAAATAACCACAGAGACTTTTATGGCTCCTGCACATGTCCCTAGGCACACACTGGATACAAACTACAGGGGCTTCCTCAAGTAACCTTAGGCAGCTAGGAGCCTATTACTGGTTCATAAATATTCTATATCTACATACATCTGATTATAACAGGCTGAATTATGGGAAAGACATGTGCAACAGAACCTGCTGTTACGTAACTTGCAACTGTCAACCATCCTTGAGCCTCTGTCAATTTGCATTCCCTTTCCTGATTGGTGGCTGGTACAAGCCCTATTTTGCACAGGACAGAACCAAAAGGAGGAGACAAAAAGCATAAAAAGGGAAGCCAAGAGGGATTGTTACAACTCCTTTGAGGTCAGCCCACAGTCTTGGATTGCTGTTGGTCAGTTGCTAAATCATGTCTGACTCTTTATGACCCCATGAACTGCAGCACACCAGGCTTCCCTGTCCTTCACTATCTCCCAGAGTTTGCTCAAACGCATGTCCATTGAGTTGGTGATGCCATCCAACCATCTCATCCTCTGTTGCCCCCTTCTCCTCCTGCCTTCAATCTTTCCCAGCATCAGGATCTTTTCCAATGAGTCAGTTCTTTGCATCAGGTGGCCAAAGTATTGGAACTTCAGCTTCAGCATCAGTCCTTCCAGTGAATATTCAGGGTTGATTTCCTTTAGGATTTACTGGTTTGATCTCCTTCTTGTCCAAGGGACTCTCAAGAGTCTTCCCCAGCCCCACAATTCGAATACATCAATTCTTCGGTGCTCAGCCTTCTTTATGGTCCAACTCTCACATCAGGGAGTGTTTGGTTAAACAAAAGATCTGTCTGCTTGAGCTGTGACTTGTCTGTTTAAAATCCTTTAGTCCATCGTTCCAAATCTTTGTGGTGATGAGACAAGAACTAAGGGAGACAAACTCACCTGACAGTCTGAGAAGCGCTTCCTAATCTTTGCACCTTACACTAGTTTTTAGATTTAACTTCTGAAATATTAAATTATAGAGTACTGATCATATGGTAAATCTCAGGAAAGGAGAATACCAACATGGGCTCTACTAATCTGGGGGTAGTCTATGCTTAGGATTGAACTTGGTCTTGAAGCATGAAGAACATTTGCTGCTTCTGCTGCTAAGTCGCTTCAGTCGTGTCCAACTCAGTGCGACCCCATAGACGGCAGCCCATCAGGCTCCACCATCCCTGGGATTCTCCAGGCAATAACACTGGAGTGGGTTGCCATTTCTTTCTCCAACGCATGAAAGTGAAAAGTGAAAGTGAAGTCACTCACTCGTATCCGACTCTTAGCGACCCCATGGACTGCAGCCTACCAGGCTCCTCCGTCCATGGGATTTTCCAGGCAAGAGTACTGGAGTGGGGTGCCATTGCCTTGGTGAACAGAAATTAGAATGGAGGGCATTCTTGGGATAAGAACTATACTAGGCAAATAAAAGGAGGAGGGACTTAGTACAGAATATATGAGGGACAGAGACTGGACTTTCCTGAGGCTAAGATGCCTCTCAGAGAACAGTGGGAGATAAGTTTAGATCAGAAGGGCCTGTGAACATTAGAACAGAACTGGAAATCCACGCGAGCGCTTTGAAAGCAGTGTGACATAGCACATACATGGTGGGGATAGGCTGGGCCTTGAATCTCTGCTGCCTTTGACTTGTGAGATCTTGGGCTAGTCATTTAAGCACACAGATTCTCAGTTTCTTTACCTGTACCGCAGAGACGAGTGCACAGCTATTGTAAGAAGTAAAGATAGTATATGTATAAAGAGTTTTCCCCAGATCTGGCGTGTAATAAGCGCTTGATATGCAGTAGAGGTCGTTGCTACCATCACCATCATCATCATCCACATTAGAGGGAAGGGAAGCAACGCGGGTTCCTAAACACAAGCGTGGTTGAGCAGAGCCACTGTTTCAGGAAGACCTCCTGCAACAGAATACAGTGTGGACCGCTCAGGGTGGTGTCTGAAGCAAAGGGGTCTGTCGGAGGAGCCTCAGCTTCCTGGAAGGCAAAACCAGGGGCTGCAGCAGGTGGGAGCGCTGGAAAAAAGAGGCAAGAGCAAAGTAGAGGCTCTTCGAAGGAAGAGATGGCAGAGCTCGCGGCAGCCCGGAAGTGAGGTACCAGGAAGAGAAAAGAGCCCAAACACGAGCACACTTTCTAGTAAGAGAGCTGAGGGGGAGGATGGGAGCGCCAGGGCTGTGAACCAAAACTAAGCAAGGAGAACTGATTGCGGAGTGGGCATGCCCCCGGCGAGCCGCTATGGTCAGTTCTAGGCTTGCTGAGATATTAAAGTAAGACACACCGATACCAGAAAAAGTGAGGGAAGAAAAAAACAAACAAACAAACCCCAGAGCATCTGAGAGAGAGAGAGCAAAGCAAGAGTCAATTTGGGTTGGATGAACTGGCCACAGTCCTCTTCATACAAAGAATTCTTGTTGTCTGAAGCCAACAGCAGAGAAACAGTGCCCTCGATTGTCCCGTGGAGGCAGCCGCAGAGAGCCGGGAACCACGAGACCCTGCATGGCCGCCCTCTGCCCACTTGGCCCGGGGATGCTACTGCACTGGGCAGAGTGCCAAGTGGTCAGTGCTTGTGGCAGAAGTTCGGAAGATGGTGTTATGAGAAGTCGCATGTTTTCCCCGCTGGGGGACTCCGATCCTTTGTCCACGCATACCTCGTGTCTCAGGTCATTTGACGAAAAGGCAGTGCAGCAGCACCGGCTCCAGTACCGGGATGCTGATATTCAACGTTTGTGTGCTTAGTCGCTTCAGCCGTGTCTGACTCTCCACGACCCTGTGGACCATGGCCCGCCAGGCTCCTCTGTCCATGGGATTCTCCAGGCAATAACACTGGAGTGGGTTGCCATTTCCTTCTCCAAATAGTCTGTTGGAAATTCCCTTAACACTTATAGGTTGCTAGGATACTCTTTAGAACCACTCAGAACTTTGTATTTCTTGCAAGTGTTAGTGTAGATCCCCCAAGACGTTAATTGTGACCCATTATGTCTAAAAACTAAAATGGAATTCATTTGATTTCACAACAGTCACAAGGCTTTATCCTTCTTCATTTTTTTTTAAATTTATTTCAGCAAAATTTTCCTAATGCAAGAGCTATTTTCAGAGTAAAGGATTTCTTTTCATTTCAAATCATGTCTGATTATTTCTATGTAAATCACAGAGTTGACCATTTTTTCAAGGAACAAGAGCATCAGCATGTACATTTATTATTTGAGTGAAGTGGCAGGCATCATTAGTTGAATCCTAAATATGGGTTCCATCTGATCAGTATTCTGAATTCAAGCGGAATCTAAATTAAAGTCTTTAAACTGTATGCAAGCAATACAATATTTCCAGAAGTGCCTTCTGGGTAGAAAGGAGGAGATTTTATTCTTGGCTTTTGTTGTGGGGCTATGTGCAGACATCCAACGCCAACTTGACAACAAACCTCAAGCCTGAAATTGTCCTGCCACGAGCTTTTCCGTTTGGCCCATGTTGCATTCTCAGGAGCTGATAGCCCTGGTGACTTTTATTATAGAATTTAAGTAATAATGTTTAAGATACACTGCTAATGCCTCTCCCATGTTCCCCTGGCATTCTCTAACATAGAAATACTGTGGAATGTTTACTTAGCATTAAATCGTCAGTTCTTTGAAGAAAAGACCACATCTGCCTTATTTACCATTGTATCCCCAGTACAGGTCCTGTGTCAAATTGGGAGCATACATACAGTCCATGGGGTCACAGAGTCGGACACGACTGAGCGACTGAACTGAAATGAACTGAACCGAACAGTACACATACTTGAATATCTAAACCCATGAATGATGGCAACAAGCTGGTTCATTTGACTAGTTACCCGAAATGCTAAGATATGTTCCTTGTTTGTGCCATTACAATTTTTCCCGTAACCTATTGTTTTACCTTAGAATCATGGAAACTTAAGAGTTATAGAGATCTTATAAGTCATTTGGGCTTCCCTGGTGGCTCAGATGGTAAAGAATCTGCCTGCAATGCAGGAGACCCAGGTTCGATCCCTGGGTCCAGAAGATCCCCTGGAGAAGAGAATGGTATTCTTGCCTGGAGAATGCCATGGACAGAGGAGTCCATGGGGTCACAAAGAGTCATACACGACCGAGTGACTAACACACACAATGTAAGTCATTTCCTGCACTGGTTTTCAACTTTAGATGCACAGTGGAATCATCTAGGAGCTTTGCAGACACTGATGCCTGAATCCCACTGGAGATTGTGATACATCTGGTCTGGGGTGTGGCCCAAGCACCAGGAGGCCTGCAAGCTCCTCAGACACGCTAATGTGCAGTCATAGCCGAGAGGCATTGCTCTGTTGCAATCTTCTAGAGATAAGAGAGTTGAGGTCCAGAGTAGTTAACTGGCTTGCCTCATATCACACAGCTAGCTAGGAGCAAAGGACGAAACCCAGGGGTCCTGGCTGTCAGATCAGCATTCTTCCCACTCATTCCTTTTTTCAACCTGGACTCACTCACAAACCACTTAGTCTACCATTTGATATTTTCCCTTAAAGGGACTCCTCGTTTAGCAGTTACCCTGTTTGTCATAAAAGAATATTTCATACCATTTGATAACTGAAAAATCTATTTCACTTGCTATACATAGATGAGAACTAAAAATAAAAATGTTACTGAGTTTCAGCTTGATGAAATTGCCTGCTGAAGAAGCCCAGCCTGAAATTTTTTTCTCTCTTTGAAAAGAACAGCAAGTGACAAGAAGAAATGACAGGTTAACTATCATTGACTTGAGCCTTTCTCCTTAACAAGAGGATAGAAAGGGAACTGAAATCGAATGACTTTTTAATGATATGAGTCAACTAATAAATTCTAAAAGAATGAATTCATTTATTAATCATAAGTTCCAGGTCTACACAGCACCTAAAGCTGGCTCGAAGGCCACAGTAGGCCACATCAAATCCTCTCTGAGATTCCAGAGTGTGCAGGAGCCCTGGCTGTTTCATTTTCTCTGCAAGGTCCATCTAATCCGAGCGGTTAGAGACAAAAAGACATTAAGGGTAGAATCCTGGCATAAAAGGAACTGTATATAAAAGGGAGGAAAGAACTCCACAGCACCTTCTTTTGATATGCCAGAAAAGTAAAAACTCACTAAAAATTTCTTTTATTGAGTTTAAAGCTCTTGCGACAGAGGATGAGATGATTGGGTGGCATTACTGACTCAATGAACATGAGTTTGAGCAAATGCTAGGAGATGGTGATGGACAGGGAGGCCTGGTGTGCTGCAGTCCAAGGGGTCGCAGAGTCAGACACAACTTACCAACTAATCAGAGAAGGCAATGGCACCCCACTCCAGTACTCTTGCCTGGAAAATCCCATGGGTGGAGGAGCCTGGTAGGCTGCAGTCCATGGGGTCGCTGAGAGTCAGACATGACTGAGCAACTTCACTTTGACTTTTCACTTTCATGCACTGGAGAAGGAAATGGCAACCCACTCCAGTGTTCTTGCCTGGAGACTCCCAGGGACGGGGAAGCCTGGTGGGCTGCCGTCTATGGGGTCGCACAGAGTTGGACACGACTGAAGTGACTTAGCAGCAGCAGCAACCAACTAAACGACAACAAATTATTCAGTTATCAAGGTCTGGTGGAGATTACAAACTGATACATTTACTAAGTGTTCTCTCCATGCAGAAAAGGGGAAAATACTAGGTGGAAAGGAAACAGAAGATAAAGCCGGGATGGAAGACCCTGCTGAATTCTCAGCTAAGTCAAGTCTGACTAGGCCACACTTTCTAAAGCAAATGTTTATTTTCTGAGGCAGAAGTTAACCTGATCAGACATATGTGCGTGGCCCAGTGGGATGGGACAAATTATGAGGGCCACAGCTTGATGTCTGTTTCCTCAAGCATTATTCCATTCAGAGGAAATGTTTGCTGGAACAATCCCTAGGCTCTCCATAGCATTTGGATGTATGGGCACTCATCCAGTTTATTTCCTGGAGGCTGAAAATGTCTTTGTCTCCTCTGAGCTGCTTAAAAGTGGTCTCATCAACATTGTCCTTCCTGCAAAAAAAAAAAAAAACACCCAGCTGGGATCTTTGGTTCTATCAGGGGGCGAGTTATAATACAGACACTTGCCTTTCAACACATTGGCTGAGAGATCTCCCCTGCCAGGAACTAAAAGGCTTTAATTTTATGAATCATCAAAGCTTTTTCTTATCTATGATGTAGAATAACCTTTTCTTTTCAGAAGGTCTAATCCCACAGCCTCGCAGACCTCAGGATGTCACCGAATGGCATGTGTGTGGAGCTCAAGGAGAGCAAAGCTGAGCGCTTATTCGAGGCCACGCTGTGTCTTGCATAACTCTGTGTTAGAAAACCTCGACCCACAAAATGCTCACCTACTTTGCAGAGTTTAAATAAAGCAGAATGGTGTTCCTTTTTTTTTTTTTTAAACAAGATCTTTTCAGTTATCTTCCTGTCAGAATTTCAATTATTCTATGACTCAGTGGGTATATGTCTAGCTTTTTTTTTTTTTTAATTCCTTTTTTGGGGTAAGAATGTGAAGAAGTTTTTAGGAGAAGTTTGTAAAGTAAAAGTTTATATAACAAGGCTGCTGCTGCTGCTAAGTCGCTTCAGTCGTGTCCAACTCTGTGCGACCCCATAGACGGCAGCCCACCAGGCTTCCCCGTCCCTGGGAGTCTCCAGGCAAGAACACTGGAGTGGGTTGCCATTTCCTTCTCCAATGCATGAAAGTGAAAAGTCTAAGTGAGGTTGCTCAGTCGTGTCTGACTCTCAGCGACCCCATGGACTGTAGCCTACCAGGCTCCTCCACCCATGGGATTTTCCAGGCAAGAGTACTAGAGTGGGGTGCCATTGCCTTCTGCAATATAACAAGGCTCAGTCAGTTCAGTTCAGTTCAGTCCCTCAGTCATGTCTGACTCTTTGCGACCCCATGAATCACAGCACGCCAGACCTCCCTGTCCATCACCAACTCCTGGAGTTTACTCAAACTCATGTCCATTGATTAGGTGATGCTATCTAGCCATCTCATCCTCTGTCATCCCCTTCTCCTCCTGCCCCCAATCCCTCTCAGCATTAGGGTCTTTTCCAATAAGTCAGCTCTTCGCATGAGGTGGCCAAAGTACTGGAGTTTCAGCTTTAACATCAGTCCTTCCAATGAACACCCAGGACTGATCTCCTTTAGGATGGACTGGTTGGATCTCCTTGCAGTCCAAGGGACTCTCAAGAGTCTTCTCCAACACCACAGTTCAAAACCATCAATTCTTTGGTGCTCAGCTTTCTTCACAGTCCAACTCTCGCATCCATACATGACCACTGGAAAAACCATAGCCTTGACTAGACGGACCTTTGTTGGCAAAGTAATGTCTCTGCTTTCTAGTATGCTGCTTAGGTTGGTCATAACTTTCCTTCCAAGGAGTAAGCGTATTTTAATTTCGTGTCTGCAATCACCATCTGCAGTGATTTTGGAGCTCAAAAAAATAAAGTCTGACACTGTTTCCACTGTTTCCCTATCTATTTCCCATGAAGTGATGGCAGAACGTGAAGAGGAACTAAAAAGCCTCTTGATGAAAGTGAAAGAGGAGAGTGAAAAAGTTGGCTTAAAGCTCAACATTCAGAAAATGAAGATCATGGCATCCGGTCCCATCACTTCATGGGAAATAGATGGGGAAACAGTGGAAACAGTGTCAGACTTTATTTTTCTGGGCTCCAAAATCACTGCAGATGGTGACTGCAGCCATGAAATTAAAAGATGCTTACTCCTTGGAAGGAAAGTTATGACCAACCTAGATAGCATATTCAAAAGCAGAGACATTACTTTGCCAACAAAGGTCCGTCTAGTCAAGGCTATGGTTTTTCCTGTGGTCATGTATGGATGCGAGAGTTGGACTGTGAAGAAAGCCGAGCACCAAAGAATTGATGCTTTTTAACTATGGTGTTGGAGAAGACTCTTGAGAGTCCCTTGGACTGCAAGGAGATCCAACCAGTCCATTCTGGAGGAGATCAGCCCTGTGTGTTCTTTGGAAGGAATGATGCTAAAGCTGAAACTCCAATACTCTGGCCACCTCATGGGAAGAGCTGATTCACTGGAAAAGACTCTGATGCTGGGAGGGATTGGGGGCAGGAGGAAAAGGGGACGACAGAGGATGAGATGGCTGGTTGGCATCACTGACTTGATGGACATGAATTTGAGTGAACTCTGGGAGTTGGTGATGGACAGGGAGGCCTGGCGTGCTTCGATTCATGGGGTCACAAAGAGTCGGACACGACTGAGTGAGTGAACTGAACTGATGGGACCGGATACCATGATCTTCATTTTCTGAATGTTGAGCTTTAAGCCAACTTTTTCACTCTCCTCTTTCACTTTCATCAAGAGGCTCTTTAGTTCTTCTTCACTTTCTACCATAAGGGTGGTGTCATCTGCATATCTGAGCTTACTGATATTTCTCCCGGCAATCTTGATTCCAGCTTGTGCTTCTTCCAGCCCAGCGTTTCTCATGATGTACTCTGCATAGAAGTTAAATAAGCAGGGTGACGATGTACAGCCTTGACGTACTCCTTTTCCTATTTGGAACCAGTCTGTTGTTCCATGTCCAGTTCTAAGTGTTGCTTCCTGACCTGCATATAGGTTTCTCAAGAGGCAGGTCAGGTGGTCTGGTATTCCCATCTCTTGCCTCTAGGTCCCCTTAAGAATTTATGCATCAGGAATTCCCAGGACTCCCAGTGGCTTGTTTGGGAGAGGGTCTTGTTATGGGCCAGGGTTCTTGGCCTCCTTAATGAAGAGAAATTGGCAAGAGGCCAGACAAGAAATCCAGGCAAGGCTTTACTGAGGCCCTGACTACAGTGGAGGGTGAGCAAGAACAAACAGGTTCCCTTGCTTACTCCCTCCCCAAGGGTGGGGGACAGGCTGGTTCCTTAATGTGGGGTGAGCATAGATGTGTCCGGGGATAGGGCCAGCTGGGCCAGGGGGTGGCTGAGGTGGCCTGCCCACCCCTTTGGTGGTGCCCTGTGTAGGGACATAAGTATTCTGCTTTTGCTCCCAACACCCTGCTTTTGTTCCTGGCTGTTTAGAAGGCTTTATGTATCTTGTTGTCCATAATCTGCCCCAGCTGCACATGCACAAAGCTGTTTTTAGTTCCTTATATTCTTTGTATTTTGTTGCTCCAGGTGCAAGCGCTGCGGCAGAGGGCCCAAGGTCCCAGGTCCCAGCCTGTTTCATATTCAGTCCACAAGCACTGGTTAAGGGTTCATCCCAAATCAGGTACTGTGGAAGAGCTATCAAGATGGAAGGTAAGATCCCTCTACCCTGGAAGACAAAGAACACAAATCAGCGTGATAAGGTTTACAATCGTCCCCTTCATTTGAACCCTTCTTGATCAGACCCTGGCATTGTCAGTTTCAGAAGAGATAGAAACTGGAGACACACTGAAGTAAAATGCCAGGAAGAACCCGGACCAGATGCCAAAGCTTTGCACCCAAGAGGAACACAGTGCTGACACGGGGCTGAGGTCAGATAGCCGTCAAACTGCTGGAGTCGGACGCCAGGACTGGCACGTGGGGGCACGGGCAAGCCTGTGGAACATCTCTGATGTCAGAAGTGAAAGCGGTACAGAGAGACAGAAAGAAGAAACCTAAAGCTAGACACCTGGGAGAGCTTGTGGGAACAGCTTTCCATCGTGGGGACTTTCTCCTGGACCTAGTGACCACCCTCGGGGAATAGTCCACCGCTTGTCTTAAGGATACTGAAGGAAAGTTACACGGCTCAAAATAGCCTGGAGTTAAAACTGCCCTCTGGGTCCTCCCCACCATTCTATGCAAAACAAAGAACTCTCTCACCAAAGGGAAAAAAAAAATGGATATTAAGGTTGATTATGCCCAGCTCCCAGCCGGTCCAACCTCTGGCCAATCCAGAATTCCTTGCCCCAGCCGTTTAAGAGATAATTACTCCGAACAACCTTAGAGAAGAACAGGCCCCCTTAAGACAGCAGATTTCCACATATATGCCTATATATACTTACTTTTTTCTTGCGTAGTGCGGCAGCTCACTAATCTGACTGCTGCCCCTTCTCGCCTCATTAAATGTGATCTGTTCCTGTAAAATGGGCCTCGTTCTTTTTCTGAACCTCGCCTTCTCTAATTCTCTTACCCTACAGATAGTATCACCAATCAAGTATCTAACTGTAGAGATGGGTACAAAGTGGTGGGGGGCTTACCACCCAGGATTTTCAAGGTTTCATGGAAGACATCACAGGGAACGTGGGCGGCTTGAAGGGTGGAGGATAGAAAGGAAATCCTTTCTATGCATTTCCTTAGGATGAGGAATGGTCGCTAGCTGCCCATAGCCAACTTTCACTCAGCACTTTCTACAGTACAGGCAGGGTGTAAAGCACTTCACATGCACAATCTTATTTAAGCCTCACAACAGCCTCGTGGGATGAACTCTATGACGAGCCCAACTTTGCACCTTCAGGAACTGAGATTTAGAAAAGTTGCATAACTTATCCAAGGTTTTACGTTAGAATGAGTGTTCTAGCTCCAGAGCTAGAATGTTAACTATTAGCTATTACCATTAACAACTGAAGACTCCCGGGGCCCTGTTAAGAGTGAGCTGTGTTTGAAATGCTCAAAGGTCTGTGCTTGCTTTTGTCTGCAATGGTGAGGGACTGAACGTGTCAAAGCCACGGACAGATGTGCGTTTGGTGGTGTGGTTCCCGTCATCTGCATGAACTTCGGAGTCCTTGGATTCAAAACTAGCTCTTTTGACTTTCTGTGGATACCTGATCAAGATAATTTTCTGAGGCTTCAAATTCCTGTTCTAAATAAAGAAAAACAACGTCTTCTTGCTGCAACGTGGTGGTGCTACTTAAATATGACAGTGTACATGAAAGCATTTTATTAACTGCCAAGCTAAAAACAATGATTAGCTATGATGATTTCTACCGTATTTCAGAAAAATCAGTGCAGTCAGGGGCAGAGTACTATGAGAGCCACCGGGGACTACTGTGATGGTCCAGAAGAAGGAGAATGATGAGGCCCTATACCAAGGCAGGGGTGACGAGGATGGAGAGGAAAGACATTATAGTTATGGGATAGTTAGGATGGGTTACAAACTGGACTAAATGATTGGATCCGGGGGAGTGGGGGAAGTAACCGGGGATGATTCAGAGTTTTCTTTTGAGTAATCAGGTGGAGGTGATGTCATTAATGCAGGAGGAGGGTAGGCAGGATAGCACATTCTATTTCAGGAGCGTTGTGAAGAGGTGGCTGAGGCACCCAGCAAGTGGAGGTGGCGAAACACAAGTGGGACTGTGAGTGGGGGGTTCAGAAAAGAGATGTGCTGGAGCTTCAGATTTGGACATCTTTGGGCATTTGTGTGACTAAAACTCTGAGAGTAGGTGTCATATCCAGGTGGAACGTATAACCCAATGTTTTCTGTAACTCTTTAAAGCGAAGGAATCTTCCCCACTCACACACAAAAATAAATGCTTATGCAGAAACCCAGTTTGCAAAACAGATCAGAATAATGCTTTTCTGGTCACAATCTGGAGTGAGTTGCCCAGAGCCCACTTCTTGAAACAACCTCTGAAAGGGCTTCCCTGAGCCCAGTTTGAGAGTCACCAACGTGGAGCAAGAAGAGAAGGAGGTGGGTGGGGAGTGGTTAATTGCCATATTGCGTTTGAAAGAAAGCAGTCGCACAAGGTCAGATCGGAATTTTCATTTTGAATTTTTTAAAGGCCACTTTGAAACTTTGCTTCTTTTGGAAGCTCTCACTGCAGGACTGATACTTTTTCTGGCTTGCCTGACGCTGTGGCGGTGCCCACTCATGCCCGCTGGAAGTCCCAGTGCCATTCAAATAGAGAGTCAGCTGAGAGTGTGGGTTATATCCATTTCCAAGGCAGTTTTCCTCATCCGAAGGTGGTTGTCGTGTACATATCTGCTGGCAGCACTGAGATCACGCACCCTGAGGTGCTCACATAATTTCAAAATTGGATAAATGTTCACCATTTACCCAGTTGTTTAATAAAAATTATCCTAAATATTAATTTATAAGCTTTTTGAAGAGTTGAGTGGATTGAACTTTTTCTCCTAATTACGTTAATTGAACCTGCTTATCCTTTCAGCTTTAATCTCAAATCCAATAAAACCAGTTTGGTTTCATTATTACATCAGAAAGTCCTCATCACATGATAAAGAGAGACAGCAGAAGCCAGGGAAAGAGGGGAGCAAGAGGAGACGAGAAGACAGTGAGTGATGTGTGATTTTACTGTGAAAAACAATGAAAACTCTGAGCTCTCGGTGATCCAATGCAACGAGGGCTTCCTTCTGACTCTGAGCTCAGCGCTGTGCATCTTGGCAGTTGGCATGAGTCCATTCAGCTTGTGACTTGGCCTCAGCATCCTCGCCTGCATCCTTGGCTGTCTGGTGATCACAGCAAGTTTCTATGGGCCGAGCCAGAGAAGCACACCACTTCTGTCCATGTGCCACTGGCCAGAGCTGGTCACCGGCCGCGCTAACCTGCCCAAGGGGTTGGAATGCCTTCTAGCTGTGTGTTCAGAGGGGGAGGTGGGTAGAGAAAGCCGCTGGCCAGGCTCTGCTGCAGATGAGAGAAAGGGTGGATGCTCTGGTTTTGTGAAAAGCAGGAGAAATGAATCCTTTCCCTGTAGGACATTTCGGCCTGATTCATCATCTTCTGTGGAAGTCTGAATCCAAAGGACAGAGACAGGGGAATATGGAATAACCTCAACTCTTGCATAAATGTCAGTTCATTCCCGGAGTGAATTACCACGTTTTCAAAAGCCCTGAGAAAATGTTGATCACTTTAATAGGTAAGGCTCAGTTCTTCCCAACGTTGCTTTTAAAACGATGCCAGACTTGCCTGGTAGTCCAGTGGTTAAGAGCCCACCTGCCAATGCAGGGGCTCCAGGTTCAATCTCTGGTCCACGAAGATCTCAGATGCTTTGGGACAACTAAGCCCGTGCACCACAACTCCTGAGCCCACATGTGCCTAGAGCCTGTGTTTGGCAACAGGAGAAGCCACCGCAAGAGCAAGACAATCGCACGCACCACAACTAGAGAGACGCCCCTTGCAATCACAACTAGAGTAAAGCCCGTGTGCAACAAGGAAGACTGAATGAAGCCAAGAATAAGTAAATAAACCAACGTAAAAAAACCTACATTGTATTTCCAATAATGAAGAGAGAAGCTGCGTTTGTATTTGAGGCAGCTTAGCCGTGTTATTCAAGCTGGTTTTAGAAAAGGCAGAGGAACCAGAGATCAAATTGCCAACATCTGCTGGATCATTGAAAAAGCAAGAGAGTTCCAGAAAAACATCTATTTCTGCTTTATTGACTATGCCAAAGCCTTTGACTGTGTGGATCACAATAAACTGTGGAAAATTCTGAAAGAGATGGGCATACCAGACCACCTGACCTGCCTCTTGAGAAATTTGTATGCAGGTCAGGAAGCAACAGTTAGAACTGGACATGGAACAAGATTGCCGGGAGAAATATCAATAACCTCAGATATGCAGATGACACCACCCTGATGGCAGAAAGTGAAGAGGAACTAAAGAGTCTCTTGATGAAAGTGAAAGAGGAGAGTGAAAAGGTTGGCTTAAAGCTCAACATTCAGAAAACTAAGATCATGGCATCCAATCCCATCACTTCATGGGAAATAGATGGGGAAACAGTGGAAACAGTGACTGACTTTATTTTTGGGGGGATCCAAAATCACTGCAGATGGTGACTGCAGCCATGAAATAAAAGATCTTTACCCCTTGGAAGGAAAGTTGACCAACATAGACAGCATATTAAAAAGCAGAGACATTACTTTGCCAGCAAAGGTCCATCTAGTCAAGGCTATGGTTTTCCCAGTAGTCATTTATGGATGTGAGAGTTGGACTATAAAGAAAGCTGAGTGCTAAAGAATCGATGCATTTGAACTGTGGTGTTGGATAAGACTCTTGAGAGTCCCTTGGACTGCAAGGAGATCCAACCAGTCCATCCTAAAGGAGATCAGTCCTGTGTGTTCATTGGAAGGACTGATGCTGAAGCTGAAACTCCAGTACTTTGGCCACCTGATGTGAAGAACTAACTCATTGGAAAAGACCCTGATGCTGGGGATTGAGGGCAGGAGGAAAAGGGGACGACAGAGGATGAGATGATTGGATGGCATCACTGACTCAATGGACAGGAGTTTGGGCAAACTCCGGGAGTTGGTGATGGACAGGGAGGCCTGGCGTGCAGCAGTCCATGGGGTCGCAAAGAGTCAGACACGACTGAGTGACTGAACTGAACTGAACTGACTATGTTGGCAAAGTAATGTCTCTGCTTTTTAATATGCTGTCTAGGTTGGTCATAACTTTTCTTCCAAGGAGCAAGCGTCTTTTAATTTCATGGATGCAATCACCATCGGCAGTGATTTTGGAGCCCCCCAAAAAAGGGAGTTATGCGTCTCAGAAGCGTAAGAAGGAGTTACGCATCTCAAAAGCTATAGTGAAGGTTTGAGGACGAGGTAAGGGAGCCGAAAAGAGGCAGACGGGTGAAGAGCCAGAAGCGGGCACACAGGAGGCCCGCGCACAGGCGCCCCGCCGCTTCCGAGAGGCGAGCTCTTAGAAGGCCCGAGGCCCGGGATGAAACAGAAGCGCCCTCCTGCGCCACCTTCTGGTCACCGCGTGTGTGTGCACCATACCATTTTCTGCTCTTAGACTCCACTTGCTCTTCTAAACGGTTAGAAGACCTAGCGAAGGAATTATTATAGAAAATAACCAAGAGGTTCAACAGCGGAAGAGACTGAGATTTTTGTCTAGAAGACTGTTGCAGATGAAAGAAAGTAATTTTCCTTTTACTCTTGTAAGTTCTTAGCTGAGATCCCTGTAAAAAAGACATGAACAAGAGAAAAATAAATATTTTATTAATGTGTATTATAAAATATTTGTTTTACACATATAATATATATTATAATATATAACATGCATTATATGTCATGTGTGGGGCTTCCCTGGTGGCTTAGCAGTAAGGAATCCGCCTGCCAGTGCAGGAGGCTGGGGTTTGATCCCTGCATGGGGAAGATTCCCTGAAGAAGGAAATGGCAACCCACCACTAATATTCTTGCCTGGGAAATCCCAAGGACAGAGGAGCCTGGAGGGCTACAGTCCATGGGGTCACAAAAGAGTCCGACGCGACTGAGCGACTGAACAACAACATATGTTATGTGTGCATGGTAGGTGTCCAGGGAAAAATAAGTGACTCCTTGAGGTGGCTCTTGGAATTCAGACTTAAATGCCATTTGAATAGAGAAAGGGGAAGGGAATGTAGCCCTCTTAGCAACGAGTGAATGATTTTTAGGAGCGGTGACTAGGCAATTAGAAGAGCCTAGTAAGATGGTTTGTGACAAAGCTTGTCTGGTCTTCCCTCCCGTGTAAAAGTCAATCGTCTTTGGTTGATGAAACTCCTGGGGTGGGGACTTCTCACAGCTGAGTTCCTTTTGGAGGCTCTGTCTTTAGGCAGATAAAGGGAGTTCAGAGAAAGTGTCTTCTTGCATTTGTTGCTTTTCCAGTCTTTGCAGCTGAAAATAATCAACATTCAAAGTGGCATATTGTGGGGGTGGCATGTTCTGCCCTTCACTATTTATTAGCATGGAATGACATTCACAATATGTAGCTGAGTGAAAAAAAGCAGATTACCAAAAATGTGTGCATGTTTGCATGTGTCATTTCACTGCTATAAAAACAACAACATACATGTCATATATTGTAAACAGGCAGTCACAAACATGGAAAAGAAATATGCAATGGTACCTTTTCAGGTGTTAACAGAGTTCTAGGCACTGGGGTTAGATACTGAAGCAAATAGGTCAGACAAGGCTCCTACTGATGGGCATTCATTCTTGTGAAGAAATGTATAACCTAAAAATAAGCTTATACTTAAGAAATAAATTTAAAAAAAGTGCTACAAACTGTTGTCAGTGTTGGGTGTGCAATTTTGTGTACAAATGGGTAGATGTGGTCCGTCCTGACAGAAGTCTCAGTCCTTGCGAGGAGGCAGACCCAAAGACAGGTTGGGTCCACGCCGCGGTCTATGGAAGGGGAAGTGAGGATGCTGTGGGGGTGAGGGGAAGTGATGCCTGACCTGGTTGTGGGGGTCAGGGGAAGCTTCCTGAGGAGGGACGTCCAAGCTGACAGCTGAAAGACAAGGTAGGATTTAGTTGAAATATGGAGGAGTTTTCCAGAAAGACGCCATTGCAGGTTGGAGGGCCCCAAGGACACAGGGGAGGTGGGAGAACAGAGAGACAGACGGGCTGGATGACGGACTGAGGCGTTCTGAGAACCAAATCCGGAGTGTCTGGTGCTGAGAGCTTGAGCTTGGACAGAGCAATGAGAAGAGAAGAAAACGGAGAGGCAAATAAGGGAAGACAGAGAAACCCTGTTAAGAGGTGTTAGGGCTGGACCTTGCATTTCCTCTCAAAGACCATCATCGGTAATTCAAGGGATCAGTAAATGAGGTTAGCCCTAGCATGTTTCTCTTTAGTAGGAAAACATCATTTTAAATAATGATGTTGTTGAAATCAATTTCTGAAGAATATTTAATCACATTTATTCAATGTAGTCTTTTAAAAAGTAGACTACAAAGCAATATGTAGCATATAATCTCATTACAGAAAAAGGTATAAATATGGTATCTTTTATTTAAAATACAAAGAAAAACATCTAGGGAAATAAAACTGAAAATGTTAGTTGTGTCCAGCTCTTTGCGACCCATGGACTGTAACCTGCTAGGCTCCTCTGTCCTGGAATTCCTCTTGCCTCTCCAGGCAAGAATACTGGCCTGAGTTGCCCTTTCTTTCTCCAGGGGATCTTCCCAACCCAGGGATCGAACCTGGGTCTCCTGCATTGCAGGCAGATTCTCTACCATCTGAGCCACCAGGGAAGCCCTTCTAGGGAAATATGTGTGTGTGCTTAGTCACTCAGTCTTGTCCGACTCTTCTCGATCCCTGGAACTGCAGTCCATCAGGCTCCTCTGTCCTTGGGGATTCTCCAGGCAAGAATACTGGAGTGGGTTGCTGTGCCCTCCTCCAGGGGATCTTCCCAACCCAGGAATCGAGCCCAGGTCTCTTGAATTGCAGGCAGATTCTTTACCATCTGAGCCCCTAGGGAAATATGCTATGGTTAAATTGTAATCTGTGCTTATCTCTAGTGATAGAATTTCAGGTAGTTTTTGTTTTCCTATCTCTATGCTTTTCTCTATTGCCTAAAGTTTCTACAAGGAACATGTATCATTTTTATGATCAGAAAAAAAAAATTTAAATACATTAGAAGTATGATTTGGAATTAGAGAGCAGTGCCCTAAGGGTCAGAAATCTCCAAGCATCCTAATGATGTGAAAGAGATACAGGCAGTGGGAAAAACTCAGGCTTACCACTGAGGAGCCATGAGATTTTACTCTCATTTTTTGGATAACAATTTGAATTGTAATCTGAGCAGCTCTAAAGGAAGCTGTTTATCTTTTGGCAATATAACAGAAAATTCCCTATTGGCAGATAAACTTCACCTGTACAACAATGTATGTGTGCATATTTTTTGCATGTCTAATAATGTTATTTGCATGAAGTTTAAAACCGTAAGTCCTGCTTGTAAGAATTTGAGCCTTAGTGGTTGTACTCAACAAGCAAGGGAAACAACTTAAATCATATTCTGTCTCCATCGAAACTATTATCAGACCAACAGTGGATGTTATGCATGCATGCCGTGCTAGGTCACTTCAGTCGTGTCTGACTCTTTTCAACTCTATGGACTGTAGCCTGCCAGGCTCCCCCATCCATGGGATTCTCCAGGCGAGAATACTGGAGTGGGTTGCTGTGCCCTCTTCCAAAGGATCTTCCTGACCCAGGGATTGAACCCCTAGCTCTTATGTCTTCTGCATTGACAGATAGGTTCTTTACCACTAGCAACACTTGGGAAGTCCTAGGGAGGCTTTAATCTCAGCTCTCCATTGAGGGGCTTGCCAGTGACCTTGGGTCTACCACAGAACTCCTTAGGCTTCAGTTTTCTGATCCACAGATGAAGGAAGTGAGTTACCATGGCTAAGGTCCTCCAAAGGCTATGATTTGGGAACTTCTTTATCCCCATGGTAAAACCTGACATCCTAAAAACATTCTACAACTGAATACTCTTTGGATACTAATAATCTTTATTCTAGACGTTTTACAGAAAAGAAATAGTTGCTTATTTAAAAAAAGAAATGTTTGAAGCTGTTTTCTCATAGGTGGAAGAGACAAGGCTGATTTTTGTTTGTTTGAGGAATACTTGGAGGGGACTTTTGGGTTATAAAAGGTGGGCTCTGAAAGGCATATTCTGGAAAGAGGTATTTTGACAGAGAATCTGAAGTAGAGAGATTGTGGATTTGCAGTGTAAAATGAGTGTGACTATCAACAGAAGTGGCTTCAGTTGTCATCCTATAACCTCCAGTGAAAGTAAAGTTCGCTCAGTCGTGTCCAAATCTTTGCGACCCCATGGAATATACAGTCCCCAGAATTCTCCAGGCCAGAATACTGGAGTGGGTAGCCTTTCCCTTCTCCAAGGGATCTTCCCAACCCAGGGATCGAACCCAGGTCTCCTGCATTGCAGGCGGATTCTTTACCAGCTGAGACACGAGGGTAGACCTTCCAGTCTACTCCAAGTAACATATAACAAAGGACACTTGGGCGGAGAGCCTTTAGCGCTCACCTCCGATCCAATTTTTCTCCCTAACCTCTTCTTCCATATAGTCTGAGAGTCACCACCAGCCAAAGGAAAAGATTTAGGAACCCTGGGGACTCCAAGAAGAAGATAAACAGGAGAAAAGTCAGGTGAAGAGGGAGGTAGGTCCCAGCAGAACACAGCAGGCCAGGGCCTGAAGTTAGGACAACAATGTAAATCCCCCTAGTGGGGAGCTGGCTGAAGGACTCTGAGAACCGCTAGGCCTGACATTCAACTTGAAGTTGTTTTCTGAACCATGCTATGCTGTAGCCCCGCCCCTGCTGTTCCAGACCTTCGGCAAAGTGTTAAAACATACAGTTGTCTGGCAGGGATCAAATGGATGCAGAAAGGTATTAACAGATATAATCAAAGAACAAAAATCCTCAAATCAAAGACTGAATCTTCTAAAATACACATTCTGCTTAAAGAAAGTTAATATCAGTATGTTTAACTCTAGGATAAGTGAACGAACTTTAAAGATAAAATTCTTTAAGCATCCAGGCAGAAAAAAAATGACCTACAAAAGAAGGAAGTTAAACTGCCCTCAGATTTCTCTATAGGATTATTAACTGTCCAGACACAATGGAAGAGTCTCCAAAATTTGGAAATAAAATTTGACTCAAGGGTGTTAGACCGAAGTAACCTGTCTTGAATTCAAAGTCTGAGACAAACATCTCCAGACATGAAGGAACTCAGTGTATATGACATTCACAATCCTACTTGAAAAAACAAAAAAAAACTAAAAATTATTCAATAATGAAATTCAGCCAAGATAATGCAAATGGTGAAAATATGATAAAAAAGGATTAAAGTTCAATTACAAACAATAATGTCTCTTGGTCCTGAACAAAACTAAATATAATTCAGTAGTTTTGTATGTAGTCAGACTTTTCTTGAGTCTAAACAGAACAAATATTATAAAATATGGAAGCTATCAAGCAATGGATCATCCATGAGACTTTTCTGGAAAGTACAATTTGCTAATGGGATTAATTCAGCTGAGAGACATATAGCATGTAGACATCAAGAGTTAGATTTTGAGTATTAGAAATACTGCAGAATCATGGGAAGTTTCATATGTCTTTGCTGCTGCTGCTGCTGCTAAGTCGCTTCAGTCGTGTCCGACTCTGTGCGACCCCATAGATAGCAGCCCACCAGGCTCCCCCGTCCCTGGGATTCTGAGCTTAAATTAGTAAAATTGTTCTACGTAATAATTTTAAAAATAGATCTGAATATTTATATCCTCTATTCCAATAATTCACTTCTAGTCATTTATTCTGATGACATTATTAGGGCTTAAAAAAAATATATCTGATGAAAGACAGCGATGTCAACACCACTCGTGAAAGGGTAAAATTCTCTTTGGATCTGCTAAGACAAGAATAGTTACAGAACACCTACAGTATTACACATAAAATTTCTGAAAATGTATGCCTTGCAATTTTTTATTAGCGTAAATTATGTTCTTTCTGGATGTAGAAATAGTCTTGGGGGCTTTCCTGGTGGTGCAGTGGTTAAGAATCTGCCATGCAGTGCAAGGGACACAGGCCTGACTCCTGGCCCAGGAAGATCCCACACGCCAGGGGCCAACTAAGCCCAAGCGCCACAGCTACTGAGCCTATATTCTGGAGTCGGCGAGCCACAGCTGCTGCGCCCACGTGTAGTAACTACTGAAGCCCATGTGCCCTAGAGTTCATCTTTGACAACAAGAAGAGCCACTGCAATGAGAAGCCTGCACACAGCTAGAGAAAGCCCCGCTCAGCAACGAAGACCCAGCACAGAAAAAATAAATATTAAAAAAAAAATAGAAATAGTCTCATACTCGATAGGTAGATAGATTGACTGATCTGAGAAACCCAGACATGTAGATGAGACCCCCCCCAAACTGACTATCACACATTCAACAATTAGATATATAGGGTAATAAACTATAGTAGTCTTTGAAATTTGAAATAGAGAAATTAAAACAATTTTTCTACCCTGATGAATTCTTTTAGATATTTTATATAAGTAATATAAATCTACCTGTAGTATAGTTGTTAGCCCAAATTTGTCAGCAGTTTGGGTTGCTGGAATGAAATAAACAGCTAAGGAAATTTATGAGTAAATTTATTTTTAACATATTTTCAAAAACCACAGTTTCAGTGTATTTTGTGTTTATAGAATATGTCAAAGGGCGAAAAAGGAACTCGTGAGTAAATTTAGTTGCTATGTGAACTTCGTTGTTGTTGTTCAGTCGCTCAGTCGTGTCTGACTCTGCGACCCCATGGACTGCAGAGCGCTGGGCCTCCCTGTCCTTTATCATCTCCCGGAGTTTACTCAAACTCATGTCCATCGAATCGGTGATGCCATCCAACCATCTCATCCTCCGTCGTCCCCTTCTCCTCCTGCCTTCAATCTCTTCCAGCATCAGGGTCTTATGTGAACTAGTTGACTTAATAAAAAGGCTTGCAAATAAAACATTTGGAAATAAATAAAATACAAATGTCTAGTGTTAATAGTCGGAGAAGGCGATGGCACTGCACTCCAGTACTCTTGCCTGGACAGAGGAGCCTGGTGGGCTGCAGTCCATGGGGTCGCTGAGAGTCGGACATGACTGAGCGACTTCACTTTCACTTTTCACTTTCGTGCATTGGAGAAGGAAATGGCAACCCACTCCAGTATTCTTGCCTGGAGAATCCCAGGGACGGGGGAGCCTGGTGGGCTGCCAGACATCTATGGGGTCGCACAGAGTCAGACACGACTGAAGCGACGCAGCAGCAGCAGCAGCAGCAGTGTTAATAGTACTTGGGAAAAGTTTGGAAGAGGGGTGGGGTCCCCAGAAGGGAGAAGTGATGGGAGCGAGACCTGAAGCTGGGGGAGGTGAGAAGAGGAGCAGGACTTCAGCAGAGCCACTCGGAGGGAGACGACTGAAGAGCAGAAGCTGGGGGGCTCCCACTCTTGTGGCCCCGCGGCTCTGACCCTCGTCACACACTCCAGCCCCTCACCAGTGCGCACTCACAAGGACACAGAAGGACCGCCTGGTCCACCCCCACAGGCCGTCCCCCTTCATCATTATTGCTGTGTCTTCATTTAAATGACTGAGTTTAGGATCGGATGTGGTGTATACTCAGAGAAGGCAATGGCATCCCACTCCAGTACTCTTGCCTGGAAAATCCCATGGACGGAGGATCCTGGAAGGCTGCAGTCCATGGGGTCGCACAGAGTCAGACACGACTGAAGTGACTTAGCAGCAGCAACAGCAGTGGTGTATACTCCCCATTCAGCATGTGTTAAACCAGGAACACTTAACATGTGACTCTAACAGAAGTAAATGTAGGAGAGGTGACTTGGATCTTGAGGGCCTTTTTATCTGGATTGCTCTGAGTCAGCTGAATAAAAATTAACAACCTGAAAGTTATGAGTTAAATTTTATCTGGGGCCTTTACTGATGACTATAGTCTGGGAGACAGGCTCTCAGACGGCTCTGAGGAACTGTTCTGAAGAGATAAGGGAGGAGCCAGTATACATAGGAGTTTTTACTGGAAAAAAAAATGTAGTTAAACATCAAAAGATTACTGCTAATCACAAAAAACCAGACATCTCAAGTTAATAATTTCAGGGTTTCTCTATGCATGGGAAGATGGAGAGTCTGGGCTCATTAAATGATTTCTTAGCGAGGCATCTTAATGATTTAGGGCCAGTGTCCAGAGCCCAGAATGTTTCCTGGCTTTCTCCTTCCTGAGTTCCCCTCAGGGCACACCATCAGAGGGCAGCTGCTGTGGCTGATGACTTGCTGGCGGGCAACATGTGTTATTTCTTTGGAATGGCAGGGGACATTCCATCTCCACATCTGTTAGCTTCCATGACAACCGCAAGCTAGAGAAAGATCCAAACCCTCTGTCTGTACTCTTACCGTCCTTGTAAAAACCAAGTTTAAAGGACAAGACCATGAAGCCGTTCTGTGAACCAGAACATTCTTTGGTTATCCATGAACATATGTGAGCAAATGCCCTTCGGGTGTGAGGATTATAAGTGTCACAATAGGGGAAGAAAATTCTATTAGCCACTGATGCAAGTCCCCCTCCCAGGGAGAGCTTGCTTTTTCCTTTAAGAAAATGCCATTCTTGCCTGAAGTAAAAGCTGAGTCTAGGGTGGTGGGGATTTGTCTTGCTTTTCTGCAAGAAGCTCCTTGGGAGGGGTGTGGGGAGAGAAAGGGAGAAGCACAGAGACAAAGTGAAGGAGGAGTTGCTGGGTGCTGCGCCACGATTAGGACCTCCTGAGTCCTCAGAAAGCTGAAAGAAACCCACACACAGAAGGCTTGGTGTGGTTGCATTTTTCGTCGAAACTCTCGGGACTGAGACGCCAACCAGCTGGCGCCCAGGCAGTCACCATCAGAGCCGCTGAGCAGGTGACAGACAGGGTCGGCCTGCGAGGGGTGGGGGAGACGGAGGAGGAGCTTGGAGAACAGAAGGGGAGGTCCGCGGTGGGCGTGCATTCTCAGGGCACAAGCTGAGATGGTTGGTGAAAAGACACGCAGAACAGAAGAAGGAAATGCCACAATTCTGAGAGAAGGAAGGCGTGAGTGGAAGAACTCATCCTGTCCAGCAGGAACAGAGGAGCCCAGTCCTTAGAGGAAGAAGAAGAATGTGCCTACTGTCTGCTCTTAAGTGGAATGCAGGCATTCCTGGAAACTGGCATAAAGTGGAATACTATGAAATAGAATCTGTTTTCCCCCTAGGGAAAATTATTATAATAGAGGAGCATTCTCACTGAGAACTCAGCATTATATAAACCATACAACCAACACATATCACGAACAGATACACATACATTTACTTGAGCTTTAAAAACTGCAATGTTATTCTTGAGTTCATTAAAACAGGCATAAATGTAAGATACACAGAATTTTAGAAAAGACTCCAATAAGCTGACAAATGAATAGCTGTAAAAACAACTAGTGTAACCAATTTAACATAACATGTACTGGTTATACAGGAGGGCGTGGCAACCCACTCCAGTATTCTTGCCTGGAGAATCCCATGAACAGAGGAGCCTGGCGGGCTACAGTCCATGGGGTTGCACGGAGGACACGACTGAAGCAACTTAGCATGCACGCCCACGTCGGTTATGATAAAAATTAAGCAATTAATACTACTGTCTTTGCCTTCTTAGCACTGAAAAGTAGTTTTATGGAAAATTGTAAGCCTTAAAAGGGTTATTCAAGAAAGTTTGAGCTAGTGCCTTGTTTTCTCTGTTAAATATCACTGAATTAAGCCATGCTGCTGGCAGTCAGTCAGTCAATCAAAAGTTGCTTAAGGAACAGTGTTGATACTAACCACTTATTTACTGAGGGGCTTCCCAGGGGGCACAGTGGTAAAGAATCCACCTGCCAATGCAGAAGATGCAAGAGACGCAGGTTTGATCCCTGGGTCAGGAAGATCCCCTGGAGGAGAAATGGCAACCCACTCCAGCCTTCTTGCCTGGACAATTACAAGGACAGAGGAGCCTGGTGGGCTACAGCCCATATGACGCAAAGAGTCGGACACGGCTGACCACACATGCTTGTTTGCTATTCTTTTCGGTGAGGGTTATGCTGATGACGGTCTCTTGTCAAAAAAACACTGAACAGAATGTTTAGAAGAAAGAAGGTGTAAGAGGACGATTCTCCATTGTGTCACTGAGTTGACTGGGCTGCAGGTGGTTATAGATACTTTTAGGAGGTAGAGATTATGGAGGGTATCAAGTGAAATTCCTCCTATGGTTTAGTGTGGTTTAGGCTCAGTCATGCCTGACTCTTTGTGACCCCATGGACTGCAGCCCACCAGGCTCCTCTGTCCATGAGATTTTCCAGGCAAGGATACTGGAGTGGGTGGCCATTTCCTTCTCCAGGGCATCTTCCCAACCCAGGGATCAAACCCTGGTCTCCTGCATTGTAGGCAGATTCTTTACCGACTGAGCTACAAGGGAAGCCCGCATGTAATGGATACTTATCTACAAATCGGGGTTTGTAGTTCCCAGTAACAAGCAGTAGCAGCAGGCCTGGGCTGACCTAACTGCTTGAGATAATCATCAAGGACCCCAGTCCTCTGTACTCCTCTGCTCTGCAACCCCATGCTTGAACCCAGGATGTTTTCAACATCTCCAGGCATCATGACCACACTCCAGGCAGGAAGAGGCAAAGGGCAAAAAGTGTGCTAGTTCAGTTTATCCCTTTTGATGAGAAAGCCAATGGCTTCTCAGAAGCACTACTTAATGGACTAGTCTCTCAGGCCACCATGAAACAGGGCTACATGCACCATGGAAGTTGAAAGTATTCCCTCCCGTATGAAACCAGTGTTCTACAGGAAGGAAGGAAGGGAGAATGGATATTCCATAGACAGCCAGCAAGTTCTTCAAAAAGTTGATTTATTTGGGGTAGGAATTTAGAACTTTTTGATGGCATATTTCACATTATAGGTTGTGTTCAAATGTCAAGGCCATTAACATCTTTCACACATATTGTGAGAATTCAAACCAATGTGCTTCTTATAAACCTGCCCACCTGCCACCTCAAGATGGTTGTTGTTCAGTCTCTAAGTCATGTCCAATGCTTTGTGACCTCATGGACTGCAGCATGCCAGGCTTCCCTGTCCTTCATTATCTCTAAGAGATTGCTCAAACTCACGTCCATTGAGTCAGTGATGCCATTCAACCATCTCATCCTCTGTCATCCCCTTCTCCTCCTGCCCTCAATCTTTCCCAGCATCAGGGTCTTTTCCAAGGAGTCAGCTCTTCTCATCAAGTGGCCAAAGTATTGGAGCTTCAGCTTCAGCATCAGTCCTTCCAATGAATATTCAGGACTGATTTCCTTTAGGATGGACTGGTTGGATCTCCTTGCAGTCCAGGGGTCTCTCAAGAGCCTTCTCCAGCACCACAGTTTGAAAGCATCTGTTCTTCAGTGCTCAGCCTTCTTTATGATCCAACTCTCACATCCATACATGACTACTGGAAAAACCATAGCTCTGACTAGATGGACTTTTGTTGATAAAGTGAGGCCTCTGGTTTTTAATATGCTGTTTAGGTTTGTCATAGCTTTTCTTCCAAGGAGCAAGCGTCTTTTATTTTCATGGCTGCAGTCACCATACACAGATTGTTAAGATTATCACCTACCATTTAATATATACATATAATTAATTTTAGGCTAAATGGCTCACCCAAGGACAAGCGGGCTCAATGTGAACAATATCTTTATCCAGCATTTTACATGGAGAAAGTTATCAATTGTGGATCTTGTACTTAGAGATAGAAGGGGCCCTGGAGATTACTAGGACGACAGATAAGGGAACAGAAGCCCAGAGGGCATAACTGGTTTAGCCAAGGACCAGTTACCAACAAAGAGAGAACTAAACCCAAACCTTAAAAAAATTTTTTTTTTCTATTTATTTTTGGCTGCACTGGGTCTCTGTTGCTGCACACACACACTTCATCTAGTTGCAGAGAGCAGGGTCTACGCATCAGTTGCAGAGGATGGGCTGCCGGGGTCCAGCCCCGATGGATCCAGGGAAATTCGAAGGAGAGACCGCTTCGGCGAATACACTGGCTTTAATTAAATATTAGCTAGAGATATAAACAGTAATAGAATAAGGATAGCTCAGTGAAAAAATTCAGTGGAGAAAAGAGGCTGAATAACTTGGTTTAAGTGGAAAGCTAATAAAATTCCAAAATAAGGAATTTATGTCACCTACATAGGCCGCAGGCATCCGCCCATTCTCCGGAAGGAGAGGAGACACTAAGGCCTCCCTGGTCAGATCTTAGAAGCCCAGGCATAATTAGTAGGCTTGACGAGCCTCCACGTTCCAGATGGGGATTCAGCCAGAGGTTGAGAGAAAGAACGACATGGGGAGACCAGTCTTTCGAAGAACTGATCCCATTTTTTATTTTTCCAGGGTCTGTTTTTATACACTGAGATGTTATACAAAAGTCACAGGGGTCAGCAGTCCTGACTTTTATTAAAGTCAGGTGCTTCATACAAATGTATACAGAGGTCTTAGGGGTGTTACATCATCTTCTGGCCAGGGGGCCTGCTGACAATTTATGACCCTCTCTTTGTGACAGTGGTCAGTCAACCAGAACACTTATTTCCCCAGGGGTGATTATTCTTAAAACAGACACCACCTTCCGAAGGTACCAGATAAAGTTACATTTCTATAGAGTGAGGGTGTAGTGGGTTTTAATTAAGGAAAGAATTTGCTTAGCCTAAGGTCTAACGTGATTAATATCAAAGGTTAATACTTATTTCTTCTATATATTCATTAATGTGTATAAGGGCAGGGGATGTGGAGACTTAGCAGCAAACATTGGCTCAACAAATGAAAAACCCTTCACCAATACAATTTCTAATCAGCCCACTATACTATACTAATAGTTTTCTAACTTCTCTAAAGAACCTGTTTTTAGAAGGTTTAAAGCATCTCGTGCCTCTCATGGTTGGGAGGCTGTGAACAATCACATGTGGCCGGACAAGCCTGTCAGGCAGGCTAGAGAACCTTCAGAGGAGTTTGTAGGTTGAAACACTCCTATCACGCCCAGGAATTACTATTAACTGGAGCTCTAAGTTAACTCTTTCTCCGAAAGAGGTGGTGGGGGACAGCCCCCCGTAAAGTCAGAGGTGTAGGTGAGAGCACAAGCTAGTAAAGTAGGCAGGCTCTGGTTTTGGGGGTAGATGCTCGAGGATTTCCAGGGGGACTCCTGAGGCTCGATCCCGCCTTTGCGTATGTCGAGCCTCCTTCCTCATGACCTTTGCCACGGGCTGAGTGCCTCACGCCCACCCCTCCTGGCGATGGGCTTCTCATTGTGGTGGCTTCTCCTGTTGTGGGGCACAGGCTCTAGATGCCCACCAGCTCAGGAGTTGTGGTGCATGGGCTTCGTTGTCCCGTGGCATGTAGGATCTTCCCAGACCAGGAATCAAACTCGTGTTTCCTGCATTGCCAAATGGACTCTTAACCACTGGACCACCAGGGAAGTCCAAACCCAAACCTTTTGACCTCAGTCTCACATATTTTCCAAGATCTGCCTGAAAAATATTCATCTAACCTTCAAGTTTCTTTCTTTTGTGAGGAAGAAGAAGTGAGTTTCAGACCTTTAACTTGATCTTCATCCATTTCAGACCCTCCTAAACCAGTTCTTATTTATAGAGACCTCCCCAAGACAACCCTAAGAACAAGGCTTGTTACTTTACGGACTTAGACACATACATCATGGGATAAATTCTACTTCCCAAAACAGTAGGACCATAAAAATAATCCAGTTAGTCTCTTACCTTTGAATTTATGCTATGTGCAAGAATAACTGTTCTTTAGTATTTTAGTTCTCAAGGTCACTACCCAACAAGCCAAAGAGACACCCTCCTTTGATATGATGATTTTGTCTGGGAAGGCCTTTTTTTTTAAATTAATTTTTATTGGAGTACAGTTGATTTACAATGTTGTATTAGTTTCTGCATCTGGTCCCATCACTTCATGGGAAATAGATGGGGAAACAGTGGAAACAGTGTCAGACTTTATTTTTCTGGGCTCCAAAATCACTGCAGATGGTGACTGCAGCCATGAGTTAAAAGACGCTTACTCCTTGGAAGGAAAGTTATGACCAACCTAGATAGCATATTCAAAAGCAGAGACATTACTTTGCCAACAAAGGTTCGTCTAGTCAAGGCTATGGTTTTTCCTGTGGTCATGTATGGATGTGAGAGTTGGACTATGAAGAATGCTGAGCGCTGAAGAATTGATGCTTTTGAACTGTGGTGTTGGAGAAGACTCTTGAGAGTCCCTTGGACTGCAAGGAGATCCAACCAGTCCATTCTGAAGGAGATCAGCCCTGGGATTTCTTTGGAAGGAATGATGCTAAAGCTGAAACTCCAGTATTTTGGCCACCTCATGTGAAGAGTTGACTCATTGGAAAAGACTCTGATGCTGGGGGGATTGTGGGCAGGAGGAGAAGGGGATGACAGAGGATGAGATGGCTGGATGGCATCACTGACTCGATGGACTTGAGTCTGAGTGAACTCCGGGAGTTGGTGTTGGACAGGGAGGCCTGGTGTGCTGCGATTCATGGTGTCGCAAAGAGTCAGACACGACTGAGCGACTGATCTGATCTGATCTGATCTGATTAGTTTCTGCTACATAGTACAGTAATATATATATTGTTACTATATATATATATATATACACACAGTTATATAGGTTTTGTGTGCACACACAGAAGTGGCAGACTGGGAAAGGACCATGGAATCCACATGGTCCATACTTTTCCCAAGGAAGGTAACCTCTCCCTGCATCCCAGACTGTTGCCATAGGCACCTGCAGGAAGACCTGAATGATGAGAAGCCACTGTTATTCAGGCAGCTCTAAATTATCTGAAAGTTCTTCCCTCACTTGAGCTGAAACCCACTGTTTCATAGCTTCCATTCACTGATTTCAAGTCAGTGGCTGGGAGCTCAGTGGAAGTTAACTCCATCTTCCAGGGGACAAATATTTGAAGAAGTATCTCACCGGGGTCCTGGTTAATCTTTTTCAGTCCCTTCTGTGATTCTTCCTGGGGCATTTCTAGATCCTTCATCATCCTAATCACCAGCCTCCAAATAAAATCCAGTTTGTCGGGGTCCCTAAGAACTGGGTACATTTAGAACTAGATGCCATGGAGAAGACGCGTGGCACACAGTAGGGCCATTTCCTCCTTCCTTTTGGATGCTCAACTGAAGCGGCCAGAACCTGCACTAACCACCTCCTCCCGGTGTTGCTGCCTCTGGAGCTTACTGGTCCATCTGAGCTCTTTCTCTTTTTCTGGAGTACCACTGTGTGGCCAGGTCTTGCCCTCTGGATTGTCATCTCTACACTCACCTTAGATATACACAGAAGCATTCAGAGACGTGAACATGTCACATCAATTTGTCTTGAGGTTGTCAGGACAATAATAAAGTCAGAGTGATGTACACTCACTGTGCACTTACCTGTTCCAGGCTCTGTGCTAACAACTTGACATCTGTTACCTCCTTTGATCGTCACAATGACCCTCTTGAGACAGTGATCATCGAGTCTGACAGATGCAGAACAGACCCAAAGGGTCTACCTGTGATCCCACACAAAGGAGACGGAGGAGCGGGGAGTTCAGATTCAGATCACGCAGAATTCAAAGCTTTTGCTCTTTGCTACAATTCTATTCTGCCTCTTTATGCTAAGCACACAAAAAAACTAAAAAGAAAAAGCATTAAATGAGGCCTCTTTCTATCACTTTATGAGAACCAAAGGGAGAGAACATGATAAGAGAAATAGGTTTGAAGTCTGGTTTTGTTAGTATCCAGGATATACACTCTGGTTGTAATATCTCCTAATTCTCTACACGCTAGGGGTTAGAGCTCCAGTGGTCTAGTAAGTTACAGAAGTTTTGAAAATGTCAATTTAATGAGTTTCCTGGGAAGCTGGCAGTGCTGTTCTCGTATGATACAAGGCAGCTAAAAAGGATACATGGAATGACACCCAAATATTAATTAAAATATTGGGAATCAAAATGTCATGCAAACACTGGTTATAATTATTCCCAATGAAAGCTGGCTTGAGAAAAGTTCAATAGTGATGTAAGGGGAAAAAGCTCTATGATTTATTTTAAAGCTATTTTTTAAATGCCCCGGTCTACTAATAGCTGTTTTTTCCTGCTGTGTCAGTTCTGTGCTTCAGAGACAGAGAATGGCTGCAAAAAGAAAAAGGCCAACACGAAAACATGATCAGAATAATAGAGCCCCAGCGAGGAGCAGACCATCCCCAAGTAGTAGTGGGGCCTTGGCTTTGACTTTGTGACCTTGGTCTCTCTCACTTCTAAGTGACAATAAACTTTGAAACTCTGTAATGATGGCTTCAAGAAAGGCTCCAGAAAACAAAAACTGTTCCGTGGATGGAATCATGGGACAAAAACAGGCAAGGTGGTCAGGTATTCCCATCTCTTAAGAATTTTCCACAGTTTGTTGTGATCCACACAGTCAAAGGCTCTAACATAGTCAATGAAGCAGAAGTAGACGAAGCTAGAAGTAGCTAGAATGAAGTTAGAATGAAGCTGCTGCTGCTGCTAAGTCGCGGCAGTCGTGTCCGACTCTGTGCGACCCCATAGACGGCCACCCGACAGGCTCCTCTGTCCCTGACATTCTCCAGGCAAGAACACTGAAGTGGGTTGCCATTTCCTTCTCCAATGCATGAAAGTGAAAAGTGAAAGTGAAGTCACTCAGTCATGTCTGACTCTTAGCGACCCCATGGACTGCAGCCTGCCAGGCTCCTCTGTCCATGGAATTCTAGCTAAAACAAAAACCCTGAAATCTTGTGCTGGTTTCCGCAATGGGAATGTAGATGGAATCTAGAACTTAGGTTTTTCTTCTTGGACTCTAAGCAAATCCTCTCTCTACCGCTGGTCAGTTCTGTCAAATGGCCAACCCTGAGCTTCTGTAAACAGTTACTCCTACCTCAGGGCCTTTGCTGACGCTCTAACAGTCAGCAAAAGCAAGACTGGGAGCTGACTGTGGCTTAGATCATGAACTTTTTATTGCAAAATTCAGACTTAAATTGAAGAAAGTAAGGAAAACCACTAGGCCATTCAGGTATGACCTAAATCAAATCCCTTATGATTATACAGTAGAAGTGACAAATAGATTCAAGGGATTTGATCTGATAGACAGAGTGCCTGAAGAACTATGGACAGAGGTTTGTAGCATTGTACAGGAGGCGGCAATGAAAGCCATCTCCAAGAAAAAAAAAATGCAACAAAGCAAAATGGCTGTCTGAGGAGGCCCTACAAATAGCTGAGAAAAGAAGAGAAGCAGAAGGCAAAGGAGAAAAGGAAAGATGCACCCATCTAAATGCAGTTTCTGAGAATGGCAAGGAGAGATATGAAAGCCTTCTTAAGCGAGCAATGCAAAGAAACAGAGGAAAACAATAGAATGTGAAAGACTAGAGATGTCTTCAAGAAAATTGGAGATACCAAGGGAACATTTCATGCAAAGTTGGGTACAATAAAGAACAGAAAAGGTAAGGACCTAACAAAGCAGAAGAGGTTGAGAAGAGGTGTCAAGAATACACAAAAGAGCTGTACAGAAAAGTTCTCAGTAACCTGCATAACCAGGATGGTGTGGTCACCCACCAAGAGTCAGACATCCTGGAGTGTGAGGTCAAGTGGGCCTTAGGAATCATTACTAGGAACAGAGCTAGTGGAGGTGATGTGATTCCAACTGAGCTATTTCAAATCCAAAAAGATGATGCTGTTAAAGTGCTGCACTCAATATGCCAGTAAACTTGGAAAACTCAGCAGTGGCCACAGGAATGGAAAAGGTCAGTTTTTATTCCAATCCCAAAGAAGGGCAATGCCAAAGAATGTTCAAACTGCCATGCAATTGCACTTATTTCACGTGCTAGCAAGGTAATGCTCAGATCCTTCAAACTAGGCTTCAACAGGTTGTGAAACGAGAACTTTCAGATGTTCAAGTTGGGTTTAGAAAAGGCAGAGGAATCAGAGATCAAATTGCCAACATCCATTAGATCATAGAAAAAGCAAGAGAATTCCAGAAAAACATCTACTTCTGCTTCATTGACTATGTTAGAGCCTTTGACTGTGTGGATAACAACAAACTGTGGAAAATTCTTAAGAGATGGGAATGCCTGACCACCTTACCTCCTGAGAAACTTGTATACAGTACAAGAAGCAACAGTTAGAACCGGACATCAAACAACAGACTGTCTCAAAATTGGGAAAGGAATACATCAAGGCTGTATATTTTCACCCTGCTTATTTAACTTCTATGCAGAGTACATCATGTGAAATGCCACACTGGAGGAATCACAAGTTGGAATCAAGATTGCTGGGAGAAATATCAAACAATCTCAGATATGCAGATGATAACACCCTAATGGCAGAAAGTGAAGAGGAACTAAAAGAGCCTCTTGATGAGGGTGAAAGTGATGAGAGTGAAAAAGCTGTCTTAAAACTCAACATTCAGAAAACTAAGATCATGGCATCTGGTTCCACCACTTCATGGCAAATAGATGGGGGAAAAAATGGAAACAATGACAGACTTTATTTTCTTGGGCTCTAAAATCACTGTGGACAGTGATTGAAGCCATGAGATTAAAAGACACTTCCTCCTTGGAAGAAAAGCTATGACAAAACTAGACAGTGTATTTAAAAGTAGAGACATCACTTTGCTGACAAAGGTCCACATGGTCAAAGCTATGGTTTTTCCAATAGTCATGTATGCATGTGAGAGTTGGACCATAAAGGAGGCTGAGTGTCAAAGAATTAATGCTTTTGATCTGTGGTGTTGGAGAAGAGTCTTGAGAGTCCCTTGGACAGCAAGGAGATCTAACCAGTCAGTCCTAAAGGAAATCAGTCCTGAATATTCACTGGAAGGACTGATGCTGACATTTCAATACTTTTGGCCACCTGATGTGAAGAACGGACTCACTGGAAAAGACTCTGATATTGGGAAAGATTGAGGGCAGGAGGAGAAGAGGGTCACAGAGGTTGAGATGGTTGGATGGCATCACCAACTCAAGGGACATGAGTTTGAGCAAACTGTGGGAGATAGTGAAGGACAGGGAAGCCTAGCGTGCTGCAGCCCATGGGGTTACAATGAGTCAGACTCAACTGAGCTACTGACGAACAACAGGTCCTTTGCTCACGTTCCTTCTCTCTGCAAATCTTCACCCTCATCCCTACCCCATCATCCTGGCTGATTCCTGCTCATTGTTTATGTCCAAGTTAAAATATTCCTCCTACACAAGGCCTTACTAGGCTACAAAACAATTTTAGGTATTTTAAGTTCTATGTTCTTATTCCCTATAGATTTAATTGTTTGTGATAGGCAGAATAATGCCCCCTGCCCCCAAAGATAGTCACATTCTAATCCCTAGAATCTCTGAATACATGACCTTACATGGTAAAAGGGACTCTGAAGATATGATTAGGTTAAGGACCTTAAAGTGGGAATTATCTGGTGGGCCCAATAATCACAGGAGTCCTTATAAGTGAAAGAAGGAGGCAGGAGATTCAGAGTCCTAGAGGGATTTGAAGATGCTATGCTGGTGACCTTGAAAAAAGAGGAAGGAGCCAAGAGGCAAAGGATACGGGTGGCATTCCAGAAACTGGAAAAGGCAAGGAAGCAGAGTGTGCGTTTGCGTCTCCACAAGGAACACAGCCCTGCTGACAACTTTGTTTTAGCCTAGTGAGACCCATTTCAGACTTCTGCTGTCTAGAACTGTGACATCTTAAGTTTATGTTGTTTTAAGCCACTAAATTGTGGTAATTTGTTATAGCTGCTATAGGAGACTAATAGAATACTTATTACAGTTGTGTTTTTTTTGTTATTCTGCCTTTTTTGTTCACCTTTAAGTTCTATAAAAGTAGAGCCCAGTATCTGACATATATAAGCACTGGATAAATACTTGAAAATTGATTTTGCTCCACAGGGGCAAGCAGTAATGGCATCATGAGATCTTCCCCGGTCTTTGTGACAATAGACAATAACCCTGACCAGAATGCCCATTCATTCATTCATCCATTTTCATCCCTTCACACATTTGCTATTATTTTCGAGGTGCAATGTCAGACAATTAGGATAAGAAAGTAATCAAAACAGACCTGATCTTTCGCTTAAGATGAATTTAAGTGGTGCTTCTTGCTACCCAAGAGCTTTCTTTTATGTCTCACGGTTGTGCCCAAGTAGCCAAAATAACTGATTGTTGGTGGGGAGGTAGTCCAGATCTTTGGTGAAAAAGCTTGTTTATATTTGCTATGTCATTTAAACATGGATTTGTAATTGGAAGATGTACATAAGAAAGTTGTTTGTAAGTTCATACAGTTATAGGCTGAAGAATTGATGCTTTTGAACTGTGGTGTTGGAGAAGACTCTTGAGAGTCCCTTGGACTGCAAGGAGATCCAACCAGTCCATTCTGAAGGAGATCAGCCCTGGGATTTCTTTGGAAGGAATGATGCTAAAGCTGAAACTCCAGTACTTTGGCCACCTCATTCGAAGAGTTGACTCATTGGAAAAGACTCTGATGCTGGGAGGGATTGGGGGCAGGAGGAGAAGGGGAAGACAGAGGATGAGATGGCTGAATGGCATCACTGACTCGATGGACGTGAGTCTGAGTGAACTCCGGGAGTTGGTGATGGACAGGGAGGCCTGGCGTGCTGCGATTCATGGGGTCGCAAAGAGTTGGACATGATTGAGTGACTGAACTGAAGAGTTACAGGATATAGTTTTAGTGAATGCAGTAAAATTATATCAATTATATATTGATGTAAACTCCATTATTCTCTCCCCATGGAAAATAAACAGGTACAAGTTAAAGATGATCAAATTGGTAGAGATCAGGCCCAGTAACAGCACTGACCATGTCTCTCTCATTCAGGTCAAGACTTTGTGTGATTATTTTTTTCTGATTCCATCAGGTAAAAGAATATTAGATATAAAGTAGAAAAGTAACAGTATAATAGTATTCAGTTCAGTTCAGTTGCTCAGTCATAGTCATGTCTGACTCTTTACGACCCCATGAATCACAGCACACCAGGCCTCCCTGTCCATCACCAACTCCCGGAGTTCACTCAGACTCACGTCCATCGAGTCAGTGATGCCATCCAGCCATCTCATCTTCCGTCATCCCCTTCTCCTCCTGCCCCCAATCCCTCCCAGCATTAGGGTCTTTTCCAATGAGTCAACTCCTCATGAGGTAGCCAAAGTATTGGAGTTTCAGCTTTAGCATCAGTCCTTCCAATGAACACCCAGGACTGATCTCCTTTGGGATGGACTGGTTGGATCTCCTTGCAGTCCAAGGGACTCTCAAGAGTCTTCTCCAACACCACAGTTCAAAAGCATCAATTCTTCGGCGCTCAGCTTTCTTCACAGTCCAACTCTCACATCCATACATGACCACTGGAAAAACCATAGCCTTGACTAGATAGACCTTTGTTGGCAAAGTAATGTCTCTGCTTTTGAATATGCTGTCTAGGTTGGTCATAACTTTCCTTCCAAGGAGTAAGTGTCTTTTAATTTCATGGCTGCAATCACCATCTGTAGTGATTTTGGAGCCCCCCAAAATAAAGTCTGACACTGTTTCCACTGTTTCCCCATCTATTTCCCATGAAGTGATGGGATAATAGTATTAGAAAGTACAAATATTGCATAAGCAAAAAGTAGGGGGGAAGCATACACATGTCAACATGCTGCATACTTGCTGAAAAACCTCTCTTGGAGGAGGAAATGGCAACCCACTCCAGTATTCTTGCCTGGAGAATCCTGTGGACAGAGGAACCTGGTGGGCTGCTGTCCATAGGGTCGCACAGAGTCGGACATGACTGAAGCGACTTATCATACATGCATGCATTGGAGAAGGAAATGGCAACCCACTCTAGTGTTCTTGCCTGGAGAATCCCAGGGACAGGGGAGCCTGGTGGGCTGCCGTCTGAGGTCGCACAGAGTTGGACACAACTGAAGCGACTTAGCAGCAGCAGCAGCAGCAGCAGCTTGTTATCTTGCTTAATATAGGGGCCTCACGTAAAAACAGTGGGCTGCACAATTTTGGAAACTATATTGCCTTTTGCTGAAGGTTTGACGTTGCCACAATTAAAGTATATAACATATATTATTTACATATGTCATATTTTACCTTGTCATATATCATATAGCATACAAGGAAAATACCATATAGAGTCCCATTTGATGAGACTGTATGTATAAAAGAGACCTTACATACTCTGGAAAATGGTTTGATTTTAAGATTTTAATGTGAAGGTGTAGCTTATTAAAAATGATGGGAGGGGGATTCTATAATCATTAGATTTTTAATGAGCTCTTTTTTCTACCCTGGAACATAAGCTGTTTTGTGAGTCTCTCCCTTCTATTTCTATTTTTAGCATCCAGTTCCTAAACCTGGGTTGGGAAAAACCTCAGCATTACCTATTCAGGAGGGACAGTAGGAGTGAGGAGCGGTCACCAGGTCGAGGCCGCGCAGCCCGCAGCCCCGCAGCGCGGACGCGCGCCGGAGGGCGGCCGGCGGGCCCGGCGTGCGCTCTGCCGCCCCCTGCGGGCGGCGGGGCTCAGTGCACCGGCAGAGACGTCGAGTCTCCACATCCTTGAGAGACTTGGAAAACAACCCAGTAAAACAAGTCCTCTCACTTTTTATAATAAATAGAGTGTCAACGGTCATTCGCTCCACTTCCTTGCCGTGCTTGCTATTTTAAGGCTTAACCATTTTGGTGGCTTGGTAGCTGGTGGTACCTCCTTGACTTTATTTTGCCTTCTCACGATGACTACAGTTGAGCCCTGTTCACGTGTGCCCGTTGTTCACTGAAATCCCTCTTTTGGGAGATGCATACTTCAGTTTTTTTACCCATTTTTCCATTGGGTTGTCTGTCTTTTCCTTACTGGTTTGAGTTCTTTAATTCTGAGTGGGAGCACTTTGTTAGATACAAGTTAAAAAATTTTTTTCCCTCATACTTGAAGTTTCTCTTTTCATTCTTATAACAGTATCTTTTGATGAACAGAGTTCCTCATTTCAATGTAAATGGAAATTTTACATTTATTGCAAATAGGCACAGTTGTAAACTTACTGTAAATTGTGAAGTCCAACTTAACAGTGTCTGCCTTCACGGTCAGTCTTTTCTGGGTCTTGTTTAAGAAATCTTGGCCTACACAAATGTTATGAACGTATTGTCCAATGCTATTTTCTAGAAGCCTTATCATTTAACCTTTCACATTTAGATCTGCCATCTACCTGAAACTGATTTTCGTGTGAGTATGACACTGGGGTAAAGATTCGATTTTTTCTGCTGCACTATTCAGTCGACCACTGAGGAACCACCCTTTCCTCACGGTGCTGCCCTTGTCATAAATCAAGTGACTGTACGTGTGCCTGTGGCTCTGTTTCTAGTCTCTGCCTCACTGTCATTTGTTTATCCTTGGGCCACAGACATGTATTTCTTTTGTAATGTAACTATAATAGAAGCAAAGTTATTTTTTAAGATCCATAGTTTGTCTGCTGTTACTTCTAGCATTCCCAGCAATGTGACAGTGTCTTAATGGAGATTCCTGAGGAACTAATCTAGGTCTTTCTTTCAGAATTAAATATTAATGGGATTTACTACTATTAAAGTGCTAAAGAGCCTCTTGATGAAAGTGGAAGAGGAGAGTGAAAAGGTTGGCTTAAAACTCAACATTCAGAAAACTAAGATCATGGCATCCAGTCCCATCACTTCATGGCAAATAGATGGGGAAGCAATGGAAACAGTGAGAGATTTTATTTTGGGGGGCTCCAAAATCACTGCTGATGGTGACTGCAGCCATGAAATTAAGACACTTGCTCCTTGGAAGAAAAGCTATGACAAACCTGGGCAATGTATTAAAAAGTAGAGACATCACTTTGCTAACAAAGGTCCTCATAGTTAAAGCTATGGGTTTTCCAATAGCCACATATGGATGTGAGAGTTGGACCGTAAAGAAGGCTGAGTGCTGAATAACTGATGCTTTTGAATTGTAGTGTTGGAGAAGACTCTTGAGTCCCTTGGACTGCAAGGAGATCAAACCAGTCAATCATAAAGGAAAAAAGTCCTGAATATTCACTGGAAGGACTGATACTGAAGCTGAAACTCCAATACTTTGGCCACCTGATGCAAAGAACGGACTCATTTGAAGAGACCCTGATGCTGGGATAGATTGAAAGCAGGCTCATTTGAAAAGACCTTGATTCTGGGATAGATTGAAAGCAGGAGAAGGGGACGACAGAGGAAGAGATGGTTGGATGGCATCACTGACTCGATGGACATGAGTTTGAGCAAACTCCGGGAGTTGGTGATGAACAGGGAGGCCTGGTGTGCTGTAGTCCATGGGGTCACAAAGAGTTGGATACGACTGAGTGACTGAACTGACCGACTACCACTACATAGTATTTACTATGTGCCAGGTACTCTTCTAAGCACTGTACACACATTAAACTCATTTAACCTTCCCCATAGCTCTATGAAATAGGTATAGATGAGGATGAGATGGTTGGATGGCATCATGGACTCGATGGACATGAGTTTGAGCAGACTCTGGGAGATAAGTGAAGGACAAGGAGGCCTGGCATGCTGCAGTTCATAGAGTCACAAAGAGTCAGACACGACTGAGCAACTGAACAACAGCTGAGGAAGCCATTCCAAATTACCCAACTAGTAAGTGGTGGAGCCAGGACTTGAACACAGGCAGTAGGCCCCAGAGTCTGTATTCTCAACCACTAACTACCCCTTAGTTAGGTTACCCACTTCAGTACTCTTGCCTGGAAAATCCCATGGATGGAAGAGCCTGGTGGGCTGCAGTCCATGGAGTCACGAAGAGTCGGACATGACTGAGTGACTTCCCTTTCACTTTTCACTTTCATGCATTGGAGAAGGAAATGGCAACCCACTTCAGTGTTCTTGCCTAGAGAATCCCAGGGACGGGGGAGCCTGGTGGGCTGCTGTCTATGAGGTCACACAGAGTCAGACATGACTGAAGAGACTTAGCAGCAACTTAGCAGCAGCAACTACCCTTTACTGCCTTACCGCCTCTCTTAGGCAATATATTTTCTTGTTAACATGCAGCCAGGCAACAGAGGGGCAGGAGCACCAGTGTCCCAGCCTCAGAGCATCAATAATACCAGAGCAATCTGACTGTGGAAGGCCCTCTCTTGCCCCGTCCATTCAATCATTCGCTGGGGTGCTGAGTATTCATTTGAAGGCAGACCGGGAAACTTAGCTTGGCTAACTCTCCACACACCAGGGCTTGATATAAAGACTTTTAGAGACACGGCTCCTATTTTCCTTTCCTACCGTCTCCCTCCAAAATCCCCAAATGCACTGTCCTGGGTTCTTTTATGGGAATCAGTCAGGTTCAGCACCAAGAGGAACAGGAGAGGCTCAGGAAAACAGAGTTTATTGTACTCGCAGGTCCTAGGAATAGGACCCACGCCATGCAGAGCCATGTGGGGAAGCACCAGCGTCGGTCGGGAGACAGAGACCGACGGGAGGAGCGAGGGGTGAGCCTGGGTCCTGGCCTTTATCAGGTTCTGCATTCTGCAGGAAAGGCAAGGCAGGGTAGGGTAATGACTTGGGACTGGCTAGCTCGAATCACTCCAGCAGGCCCTAGGCTAAAGGAGTTCCCTGGTTGCCTGGATTATGAAGGCAGAGGGATGCTGCTTTCTGGGGGATTAGGGCCAGATGGTGCAGGTATGGCTCTGGATTGGTGAGTTTTGCTATCAGAGGCCTGCTTCTGGCTGAGCCTTTTGCTACCTCTAAGAATTGGCTAGTCCCAATAGGGCAGTCTCTCCCTAGCCAGGAAAAAAAAAAAAATTAAGATGTTAAAATGTAATATACAGAGTATTTGTAAAAAGCATAAATATACCTATTCAAACTACCTATAGTACTCAATGGCCATGTGCTTCATCTCAGAGCTTATACTTTCCTTTGACTGCACTCGTCTAAACTTAGATCAAATACTTTGTCAGGTCAAAGCCCTGATGACCAGATAGACCTAAGAGCTTTCCCCACATCACATTCTGGTGGCTGTAGCACTTTTCAGATTGCTGTAATAATTGGTTAACACGCCTGTTTCCTCTACTGTCTTACCCTTCTGAGCACCTCCGGAGTGGGAATGGGAAGCAGTGTCGCTTGAATGAACATGTAAGAGAGAAACCCTCCTTTCCAGAGACGATATTACACTCTCTACTCCTTTTTTCTAATGTGTACCACAAAGCACACTCACAACATGGTGTAAAAGCTCCTTCTTGCCTCCTTTCATTAAAGGCTGTGACATCAACCGAGGCCTCTTCCTCACTGAGGCTGGGGTGACTGAAGCAGAAGGCCCAGCATCTTCATTGGTTACTTACTGAAATCAGTAACCACAGTTTTAGCATCATAGAATTTATTAGCAAGAAGGCACAAATTTCAAACTAAAGTACATAAAAATCCCAGTGTTTATGGTTATTATAAGTCTATCCTAATGAATTAATCGACACAAGTGGTAAGCAAAAGATATCATGTCCACTGTAAAGATGTGGAATGAAGCTCAAAGATGCCAAATGACTTGGTGTAAAGTCACAAAGCTAGTGAGTGACAAAGGGCAAAATTTTAATTCAAATATGTAGCATCTGCTATTAAATTTGAAGCATTTTCCATTAAGCCACACTGCTCTTCCATTTATATTTATTTCCTCTCAGCTTTTATTGTCAATGTTTACAGACAACAAAAAAGTATCCGTTTACCTGTTTCATGCCTGCAAGCACTGAATTAATGGGCACTTTGAATGCTGCTCAATCTAGGTAAACAGCAGACCTTCTCAAAAGGCAGTTTGGTAGGGAAGCAGTCCAAGAAGGAAGCAAATGTAGACCTCACATACTAGAGACTGTGTGCAGACTTCTTTTCAGGGCCTGTGCATTGCTAAGGAGGGTACAAAGCACACAGGAGCTTGTAAAGGGCCTCTAGGTGAACCTAGGGTTGCTTCATGATGAAATGACCAAGAGATTTACCATATGTTTCCATGTAATCAGAAAAATTAGGGATATAAGATACAAAGTACAGTGGGTGGGGAGCTTCCCAAGAATCTGCCTGCTAACGCAAGAGACACATGAGACGCAGGCTCGATCCCTGGGTTGAGAAGATTCCCCTGAGGAGGTAATTTCAACCCACTCCAGTATTCTTGCCTGGATAATCCCGTGGACAGATGAGCCTGGCAGGGTACAGTCCACGGGGTCACAAAAGAGCTGGACACGACTGAGTGACTGAGCACACACACACAGTGGGTTGGTGTTACAGAAACGGACAAAAGACTACAGGTCTAGCAGAGAATTAAGCACGTGATCCCAAAGTTTAAATCATGCAATATGAACACAGTAGTCAACAATACAGGAAAACCCGAACGCACTCTTATGTACCTAACCAAAGTAAAAATAATACTGTACAAAACTACTTCAAATGTCTTTTCTCTGCCTTAATTTATCAGCAGATGAGCCAACTGACCTGTTTTTTGAAATTTCCACTTACAAACATTCACATGAATATTAACTTCTCATATGTGGAATGAGAGTTGTCATTTTTTTCATAAGCTTCTGAGTAGGTGGCTTTACAAATCCAGGCTGTTATGTTTATTTATCTCTGAGCCTTTTAGAAAGGCATCTCTGTACGCTGACCCTTAAGAAAGCGGAGTTTCAGATCCTCAACTTATTAGCCTCCCCTCTTTCTCCTCAGTCATCCTCAAAGTTCCAGTAACTTTTTTAAAGGATTCAACTTCAGCAGTGGCTGGGGACACCAGATCCAGTAGTGTATTCCTAAATGCTATTTCACAAAATATATACTAAATCAAACAGGAAAGAGAAACACTAAATGCTTTATTCTATATTTTCAATTTAGTAATATAAACAATATTTACATAGCAATACATTTAAGTATTTACACAGCATTAACCAGAAGGCAGAAAGAAATGTTGCTTTGGGCATTAATGACCATTATACTTGAATAAGGTGACTTTTAAGTTCATAGTATCCAATGAAAAGGATTATTAAAGAGTATTTTGGAAAAAAATGGTATCAGAGAATTATTGGCTACATGGCTCAGGCCTAAGTTTGCTTTCAATAAACCACTTTCACATAACATGATAACTTACAGTTCACCTGTTACTTATAATCTTTAAACACAATTAAAGAGCAAAAGTTTGGAAGTGCTTTTAGAATGTTGAGTAATTAAAATATATAAAAAACTATCTTGGGGGAAATGTCACATATTACAGCTCAATAATATAAATGATATTTATATATTATAGACATAAATATACTTCATGGAAACTGCATATTGACCTAATAATGCAGAGAAACAAAGGAATGAGAATGTACCATTTCACAAACTGCCTATTAATCCAACAGTGAATCAGTTCGCTGCCAGGGTGAGCAACTGAGTCAGCCCACATACAATTTCAAATATCTAAGCAAATGTGAAAATACTTTCAACATTTATTTAACCATAAAATATGTAAAACAAAATGCACTGAAAACTAGGCTTGAACTGGAATCAATTTTTTTTTTCAATGTGAGAAAATATACACAAATCTAGTTATAAAATAGTCTTACAGACACAAATGATAGGGACTGTTTTGATTATCATTTAAAAAATGTTATGCTGAAAGCAATTTAGACTTTTTTTTTGGTCCCATTGTCAGAGCTATCTAGTTTACAAGCTGGTAAATTAAATACCATGCATAACAGGAAAACAATATTTTTCATTGTATCATATTACATATTCACAAAGCAAGTTTATGTTTCTATGAGTTATAAAAATAAATCTTCCTATAGATTAAAAAACAAATAAAAATAGAATAATTTGTATTACAAGTTTTAAAAAATATGGCAAACTAACTTGATAATCATGACCTTTTTTTGCCATGATCATAATTGCCTTTATCTATTCAGTAAATTAAATCAGGAATCTTTGATCCACCAGTGTTTTGGATGCCAAATTCTTCTGTCCTACTGCATTACGAATAAATCTAAAAATCTGAAAAAAAAAGTAAAAACAATTCAGAGGGAAAATATATATAAAGGAAATTAAATGTGTATGTCAGTTAAAATATCTAAATTAAACTAGCCAATTCTTGCAACTATTTATTTTCATGTATCAGACACCTGAATTCTATGGTGATACACAAAACTATTTCAAGACTATCATCTTTCATAATACTGAAGCAGCATATGTCCCTATTCAGAATATGTTTTAATAAATTAATACAAATTCCCTTATGTTCATAAGAATATACTTTTAAATATTTGGCAAGACAAGTTTCCCCTAGCTCTAAAATCTATGGAAATATCAAAAGAACTGTTATGAACAAAATTTGTTCATAATTCTAGGTCTCTATCAAGAACTAACCCATCACACCACTAACTCATACACTACTTTGACCTAAGTGGGGAACATGTGGGTGATACGAATGCTAACATTTCTAGAACAAACTTGGCTTTTCTTGAAGTCTCCGTTTCAGGTTCCACACTGATCCACGCAGCTGTTTTTTCATCCAAGCAGGCAGGTGATGTGTGAATTGAAAGTTACACTGGCTGAGCCCTGAGCTAGATCTCAGAGTTTGCCTTTTTGTAATGGTAACATCTGGTGCAGATGGTAAACGCAATTCTAATTCTGCTCAATGCTGGCATCTAAGAGAGAAAGGTAACTTAAATGTCTTCCTACTGGATTTCTTTCACATTTGCTCAAGCAACTTATGCCCTCCACGAGTCCTTGGTATTTCACTGACTCTGAAGGAGAGTGTAGAATGAACTTGGTTGAAATGTTTTTCCTTTCTTTGGCAGGGCTAATCAAATTCTAAATCTTTATAAATTCTGAGTGAAAGTAGACATTGTTACTCTCTGCAATAAAAATAAATATCTACTTCTCACATATTTCTCTTCAAAGAAATCCACAAAAAATTCTTAAATTTACCTCTTGTTGTAGGTATGTAAGGAAGGCTGCTAAAATAAAATTTTGGCAAGCCAAATCCACAACACAGAAGAACATCAGATCATAAATAAGAAGAGTAGCTTCATTTCCATAATACAGAACACTGCTGAAAGAATATCCTTCATCTATTAAAAAAAAAAGGCAATTTAGAAGATGTAAATTAGAAATTTAAAAATAGAATAATAAACATGTGGTAAATTTCTGGTGATAAAACTTGGATATTTAAAAACAACTAGTTACTATAATACTCCATGGTATTATATGTCAATTATACTTGAATTTAAAAAAAAGAAAAAATACTTCATGACTTATAAAAAATAAACAAGGGGTATTAAATTTGCTAATATAAAAGGTTAACCAAGGAAAGTAGTTTTAACATTTGCAGCAAAAGCTTGGTAACTGTTACTAATTTAAGTATACAGTCTATATTTTCAATGACCAGGTAATGGTCCTTTCTCTATTTGTTTATATAACTAAAGGTTAAAGAATCTTAGAAAAATTCTTGAAGATAGATGAAATTTAAAAAGCAAAACACACTCTCTTGTATAGCACAGCATTGTAAATAAAAACACAGCATTGTAAATCAACTATATTTCAATTTTTTTTTAAGGCAAAACAAAACCAGCAAGGACTAGAAGAGTGTTACAATTTAGGTTCTGCTCTGAGACCTCTTTTCATTCTCCAAGCTGGGGTGGCTTCATCCTTTTGGGGATGTGAACACCCTTTTAAGATTCTAATGAAAGGTACAGGCCCTTTCACAAGAGGCAGTGGGGAAAGCACACACATATGATTCTCGCACACAATTTCAGGGAGGGCCAGAGCCTCTTCAGCAATGCAGCGGCCCACGAACACTCAGTTAGGACCCTTGTTTTTATACAAGAGGGCATCTGGCTTGTTTATAACACTCTTTTTTGATCAGGATGCTAGTTACAGGAATATATTCAGTTTGTGAAAATTCACTGAGCATTAAGCTATATCCTTACAAGACGTGCACTTCTGTACATATACTTGTATACATATTCTAACAAACAAGCCAGCTCTGTAGACTCTTCCTGAGCAATCTTTCACTGCTGTTGAAAGGAGCAATGACCTCCTCTGATGAGATTTCCCAACTTACTGTGCACTTTCACTTTCCCCTCAGATCCAGTCCCCCAGTCCCTTACATTTAATGGCTGACTGGACATCTCTTCCGAGATGTCCCAAAGGTACCATAGACACCACATACTCAAAACCAAACTCATCCTCTTCCCCTCACAACCTGATCCTCCACCTGCACTCTGTGTCTCGGTGAAGGGTGGCACCACCGCCAGCCACCTCGTCAAGCTAGAACTCCTCATCATTTTTGACTGCTCTTTCTCTCCTACCCCTTCTTTCCCTTAACATTTCTGGCCATCTCTTCCTCTTTATCCCCATCGCTACTGCCTTTGCTCATATTCTCATTTCCCAAAAGAGATGAAGATGGTGATGATGACTGTATTATTATTAGAAATGCTAACAACATCACTTTACTGAGTGCCCACCCACACCAGGTTCTTTACCCAATGATTACACATATGTAAACACAACAACCTTTAGAAGGTTATACTTTACAGAAGTTTAATAATTAAAGTTCAGAAAGGAAAACAACTTTCTCAAGTTCACAAAACTAGGAGCAGATTTCAAACCCAAGACCAGAAGACTCTGAAAGCTATATTCTTAATGACTAAGTTATATTATTATAGTCTTGCATCTGTTTAACTCCCGTCAAAATAATTCTTCCAATTTATCAATCAGATATGAAGGCTTTCTGATGACATCCATGTTCATTAGAAGTGGTTTCCAAATTATTTTGACCATGTATCCCTATCAGAATAAGATGTTGAGCATGCATCTCAGAATAGGCATAGTTTATGAATTACTACTGCATATAATTTTAAAAATATATAAATTAAGAATGATGGAATTGCAAATATACAAATAGACATTTTAATATTTTCTTCTCATACCTTCATGGAGCAACCAGTGCATGTCCTGTAGGACAAAACATTTTTTAAAAATGTTTTTGAAAACAAGTGCTCTACAGATAAAATAAAGCAAAACTCCTTAAGGTGTGAGACAAGGCCTTTGGGATTCAGTCTCTGCCTTCTTTATCATTCATGCAACTCTCTCACTCCATTCCAGGCTTCAATCATAAAGTTCATTAAGTACATAATGCCCTTTCCCCCTTCTGCACAAATATCTTCACCTCTCTTCCCTGGACCCTCCTGTTTGACAACTAACTTATTTTTAAGACCCAGTTCAAACTTCACCATGTTGTCATCTGGCTTCACTCTGCGTCTAGCTAAGTTTCCTTTCCACACCCAGTATAACTCGTGTCTGCACACACTTCTATCCCAGCATCACTCCACTCATCCATCACATGCCTGCCTTCCACAATCTGCTATCAAGATGCCCAAGGGAGGGACCATTGGTCTGTGTATCCCAGGACTGGCACAACATGTACTTCTCAATAACACCAGGGTGAGTGATATCCAGGCCAGGACACTGGGTATAGCATACCATTTCCATTCTTCCAAGCCACACAAGCGGTTATTAACATATATATTAAAAGTGACATATATACTTTCTTTTTAATGATAAAATAACCATTTTAGTCACTACTCCTGTCATACATATGTGCCATTCTTAAGAAGCTGGATAAAATGAAAACTTAAGATAAATCATAAACATTCTTCTTCTTTAAATGTTTCATAAGTGTGCCACTGAATGAATATTTCAATACATAAACTTCTATGTATTTGTTTTACTATCTCTTCCATGTGTACAACTGATTTTAAAATTCAGCTTCATTTTTTACTTTTTTGTAGAATAATTATCTTGTATATATATATATTTCTTCCTACATGACCTATAATAAAATGGGACATAGAAAACTCCTATAATTCCTTAAAGTTTACTAAGTTTCCTAGATAAAGGTATAAAATCAAAAGAAAATAACTACAATTATGTTCTTTCAAGCTTGGGAAATAAAAATAAAGTTCAGCAAAGGCATTTGAAGGATACCATTGTAAAAGATGCTTTTTTCCATTGGTTCCATGAATTCCATGCCAAGAATTCTTTCAAGAAGCAATTTATCTTTTATAAAGTAGTCCATTTCCTTATGAACCTAATAGAAAAAATAAGAATCATTTGAAAATAGCAGTGAAATAAATGCTTCCCAATTTTTACAAAATCAGAAGGAAAGAAAAATAAAAATGAAAGTACCCAAAGAAAATCTTTGGGTTTGGTTCTTCCAAGACAATTTATTACACTGGACTTTATAACAAAATTCTCTTTAAGAATGTTTTAAATTTTAAATGCTGATAGTAGTACTTAGGGCTAGATGTACTGAAAATCAGTTTATAATGAACTTTTCATGAATACACCATAGCATATTTCTACAACAAATAATTGATAATATTTGGTAACTAACAAAATTCCAGTATAGACATATTTTAAGGTAATCATCATGCTAACAGACATGTAAAAATCTCGTTTTACTTTTACATAACCTAACTCCATCCAGAAAGTATTAATTTTTTCAGCCAAAACAGTATTAGTTTTTACAGCAAAACAACCAACCAACCAACCCCACAAGGGTTCTAAGTTCACTGACTTGGTTGACAGAAGAAATAACTGACATTCCTGGTTACCCTTTTTAAATACTGCATTTTGACTCTAGCTTAAAAATAAATGATGATACATACATGATCGATGAAAGAGCCAAGAAATTTATTCATAGTATGATATGCTTTTACACTCTGCTCGAAAGTACTTCCTGAGGAACTCAATAGTCTAGCAGGGCCATTTTTCTAATGTGAAAAAGAGACAAGGGTAAATGAAACATGCCTTACGTTCTCAGTATCTAAATAATACGAAATATTGAGAAAATATATCTGAATTATAGTTATACAAACCCTTGTTAGTGTCTCATGAATTCTGTCATAGTGTTGCCTCATCTGGCTAGAAATTGCAATCTGAAAAGTCTGACCATCTGTATTAGGTACCAAACCTCTTTGGCTACATAAATTTTCCTGAAAAGTTAAAAAAATTTATGTTAAGATCAAGATAATAAAAATTCTGCCTATCTAAAAAAGAAGATGCAATATTTAATATTATAAGACTTGGAAGCCAACTGAAGTTGTACGGAAACTCTATTTGAGACAAAGCAATTGTAACAGCACCCAAGGTTCACTACGCTCCAGGTCTTACTCATTTCTACTTCATTATACCCCTGTGCAGGTGGCTTTACTCCTCCCTACTTAAAAAAAAAAACTCCTACTAAGTTCACCATACATTGATAGTCTTAGCTTTCTTTATAATCAATTTATTGCTCTTTAATAAATGATAAAAAGTCTAGTCTTAGAATTAGCAACTTTTATAAATGGTCTTTTTTTGTTCTCTAAACAATGAATACACTTCCTCAATTAATTTCACTAAAAAGGTAGTGATACATGACCCAATGGTTAATGTTACAGATCAGATATCTACTGCAAGTCTCTTTGACACAATTTGATTCCCGAGAACCATAAGTCTGTAACATTTTATCCTACCCCTGACCTAGCCAATTCTCATAGATGCTTCATGGTTCAGTTTAAGTATTCTTGCCTCCATTCTTAACTTTATTTGGCTACTCTGGAGCTTAACATTCTCCTCCTTTGTCTAAACCTAAGCTGCAAACATGACACTTGGTTTTCTACTGACTTAAAGGCAGTCTATGTGTAGTGAATTTATTAAAAAAATCCTGATTATAGAGAATTTATAAAACACAGAGAAATACAAAAAGAAAAAAATTCGTCTATAATTGCAACACCAAGAGATACCAGTATTTTAAGGTATTTCATTAGTTGTTGTCTAGGCATATGCATAGAGATGGTATAAAATCTGGATCATACTGATTTCTTTTTCATGTAACATTATATTCTGAGCAACTCTTGGGATCATTAAATGTTCTATAAAACATGAGTTTTAATGTTTACCTAAGGTTTCACTCTTATGGCAGAAAGTGAAGAGGAACTAAAAAGCCTCTTGATGAAAGTGAAAGTGGAGAGTGAAAAGTGAAGTTGGCTTAAAGCTCAACATTCAGAAAACAAAGATCATGGCATCTGGTCCCCATCACTTCATGGGAAATACATGGGAAAACAGTGGAAACAGTGTCAGACTTTATTTTTTTGGGCTCCAAAATCACTGCAGATGGTGACTGCAGCCATGAAATTAAAGACGCTTACTCCTTGGAAGGAAAAGTTATGACCAACCTAGATAGCATATTCAAAAGCAGAGACATTACTTTGCCAACAAAGGTTCGTCTAGTCAAGGCTATGGTTTTTCCAGTGGTCATGTATGGATGTGAGAGTTGGACTGTGAAGAAGGCTGAGCGCTAAAGAATTGATGCTTTTGAACTGTGGTGTTGGAGAAGACTCTTGAGAGTCCCTTGGACTGCAAGGAGATCCAACCAGTCCATTCTGAAGGAGATCAGCCCTGGGATTTCTTTGGAAGGAATGATGCTGAAGCTGAAACTCCAGTACTTTGGCCACCACATGCGAAGAGTTGATTCATTGGAAAAGACTCTGATGCTGGGAGGGACTGGGGGCAGGAGGAGAAGGGGAAGACAGAGGATGAGATGGCTGGATGGCAGCACTGACTCAATGGACATGAGTCTGAGTGAACTCCGGGAGTTGGTGATGGACAGGGAGGCCTGGCGTTCTGCAATTCATGGGGTCGCAAAGAGTCAGACATGACTGAGCGACTGAACTGAACTGAACTGAAGGTTTCACTGTATAGATAAGCCAATTTACTTAATATTCTTTCATTTTTATGTATTCTTTGTCCTTATAAATAACCCATGATAAAGATCCTGAACGTAATCACTTATTCACATTGTTAATTATTTCCTTTAGTTAGATTCATAGAATCAGTAAGTTGAAGATAATGAACTCTCAGAAAGCTCTTGGTATATACTGTCAAATGCTTTCCAGCAGGTGTATGAAAATGTATCCTAAGATCAGTGCCCATTACACCCTGTCCTTGATGCTACTAAGTATTAGCTTTTTAAAATAAATTTGGTAATTTGAAGAAAATAAATGTTCTTTTCACATTCATTTCCTCCATGATTTGTGAGTTTAATATTTTTAGAGGTTTTTAGTCTATTCTGTTATTTACTTATTTTAAAAAATCTTTTTGTCATTGAAGAGTTTTTTTTTTTTTTTTTGCTTGCTTGTTTTTTCTTTTTCTTGGCTGTGCTCATGTGATAGGCAGAATCTTAGTTTCCCAACCAGGATCAAACCAGTCCCCCTACAAAGGAAGCATGGAGTCTTAACCACTGGATTGCCAGGGAATTCCCTCTATTAAGCTTTTAACTTAGTTTGCTTATTGATTTATATGATTTTCAGTATTGTGATCAATATCTTTATCATATCTACTATGGAAATTTTACCCTATGTCTTTTATCTATATAATTGTGGCTATATAAGTGTTCTATACATTAATAAATATTAATAAATAATAAATATTCTATACAATAAATAATACTTTGATACTTTCTCTATTTTACACTTTGTCATCTCCCAAACTGAAATATTCTTTTCTAGGTTTTCATAGTTTCATTTTTAAAATTTAACTCTTCAATCCAGGTATAATTTCTCACAGTTAACCAACTGATTCAGTTCAATGTATTAAATAAATTGTTCCTCTAAAAGACGCTTACTCCTTGGAAGGAAAGTTATGACCAACCTAGATAGCATATTCAAAAGCAGAGACATTACTTTGCCAACAAAGGTCTGTCTAGTCAAGGCTATGGTTTTTCCAGTGGTCATGTATGGATATGAAAGTTGGACTATACAGAAAGCTGAGCACTGAAGAATTGATGCTTTTGAACTGTGGTGTTGGAGAAGACTCTTAAGAGTCCCTTGGACTGCAAGGAGATCCAACCAGTCCATCTGAAAGGAAACCAGTCCTGGGTGTTCATTGGAAGGACTGATGTTGAAGCTGAAACTCCAATACTTTGGCCACCTGATGTGAAGAACTGACTCATTTGAAAAGACCCTGATGCTGAGGAAGATTGAGGGCAGGAGGAGAAGGGGACGACAGAGGATGAGATGGTTGGATGGCATCCCTGTTGCAATGGACGTGGGTTTGGGTAGACTCTGGCAGTTGTTTATGGACAAGGAAGCCTGGCGTGCTGCGGTTCATGGGATCGCATAGAGTCGGACATGACTGAGCGAGTGAACTGAACTGAGATGTTATGACCATGTTTTAAATTCTTGCAAGTCACAGGCATAGTCTGTTAATCAATAAATCCTCTTGGTTTTTCCTCTTAGGTACATATTTTTCTTTTTGAAATTTTCTTATGGAAGTTTTCTAAAATATATAGTAGAGAGAACAGTGAACCATCCATCACTCAACTTCAACAATTACAGTTTTACCAATTTTGTTTCATCTATCTTCCTAACTTTTTTCTTTTAAAGCAGACTCCAGATACCATGTCATTTCATTTGCAAATTAGTATCTCTAACCATTAAGACCTTGAAAAATATGCCATTTTCACACCTAATAAAATTGATCTTTCCTTAATATAATTTAATATTTAGCCCATTAAATCGCCAAGATTTTTTCCAAAGGTTTTTTTTTTTTTTTTAATTTGATAGTTGGCTCTTTGAATCAGGATCCAAAGTCTACACGTTGTATTTGATTTTTTTTTTTTCCCTTAAAATTAACATCTAACAACTTTCTTCTACCACCACCATCACTCCTTTTCTTTTCATGCCTCTAATTTGTTGGGGACACTGGGTCATTTGTCTTATGAGACATCCTAACATTCTGCATCTGGCTAAACACTTCTGTGGTATTACTTATTTTGTCTCTCTATCCCCTCTATTTACTGTAAACTAGGGACTTGATTTCCTGTTAGAGCTAGAGTCTTGATTACATTCAGGCTCAATTTTCTTAGGCAAGAGTATTTCATGGGTGATATTAGGTATTTCCTCACTGCATCATAACAGGAAGTACATCATGTCAGTCTTCCTAATTTTTTCATGTTGTAAGATTGAGCCAGTGTGTTCAGAAAATGTCAACCTGACTATAAAGTTCCCTGTTATCCTTCATTCAATTGTTTTAGCATCCATTGATGATTGTAGCCTATATACATTAATTCAGTAGTCAATACAAAATGGTAATTTTCTAACTTAGAATTCTTTTACTTGCTTCCATCAGGAAGATCTTTCCCTCGTGAACTATTCAGTTTACCTTGAAATACACTCCATAAAGGAACTGCAGGATGATATGTGATTTGTTCTCTTTTAATGTTCAGGGTAATGAGTCGATATTCTAGCAACTTTTAAAAGTAATCAATGAGGATTTTTTTAAAATACTACTACAAATCCCAGATTATGAAAACCTCTCAGCTTAAAAAAACAAAATGATGTAAAATATACCGCTTCTCTTTTAAGATTCATATTCATTTCTTCCATATTAGTATCAGCATGCCCATGTACTGATCTACCATGGATGTAGTAGCCAAAACATCTGTGGGATAACAGAAACACTGATATCTATAAAAAGAGAAGGACCAGTTAGCAATTCATCTGCAAAACAATAAAAATTAAGTTCTTCTTGAAATTGCTTCCTTTCTCTCAAAATAATGAGAGTTGAATTCTTAGACAACATAAAAAGGGAATAATAAGGTAATAAAGGATAATGAGGTTATTTTAAAAAGTAGATGGAAAAGAGACTGAAGACACTTCCAAGAAAAGAAGAAACAGGATTGATACATGAAAATCTTTCAGGGATTTCAGGCTAAGTCAACAATTTGGTAGCATAAGGGATTTATAATTAAGAACTTGCAAATAGAGAAGGAAATTTTAAGACAGCAAATATTAAACTTATAGCTCATTATAACCATCTCTGGAATTAACCACCAGTGGAAATCAGACTAAAAATCCAATCATACCAAATCACTTTTAAAGCCTCTTTTAATGTACTCATGACCTTTAAAAAGAGAGAAATAACAGTTGCAAGATAAAGTCAGAAAGTACTTACATTACTCATACAGCACAAATCAACAAACTGTCGAATTTTATCTTCTATAAATCTCTCATAGAAGACGGCAAAGAACACAATCTGAAACATTAAGCCAAGTTCATGCTTATTAGATTTTAGGATTTAATTTTCTTTTATAGCCACAGTATAGTAAGAATAACTAAATTCCAAACAAGAACATAGGGGCCAATAATGATTCCTGTGGGATAAAATCCTACTTAGCATTTCCTATTCTTCTGTCAAAGGAAGAGTGTTTTGGAATTCTGTTAAGATTCACTGAGGGGGCTTATTTTGAATTTAAAAACTTTTCTGTGTCATTAAATAAGATAGGACAAACACAGGGAGAGGAAGTAAGGAGCTTTGAAAACCTTAGGATAAACCAATGCATTATGGCCAGTTTAGGTCTAGTTCTGCAATTCTGCTCATCTCCTAAATTCCAAAGTCTACTAGAGAAATTGCTTTTGCTTTTCAAATTAATCTCTGATAGAGTAGCATATAGAAAGCATATGTCAAGTATTGTGTTTCAACTACAGATAGTGTGTTAAACATTCAGATGGAATGGTTTCAGGTGTTTTCTTAGATTTAATAATACTGCAAAGGGAAGTTATATAAATCAAAAGAGAAGAGTTTACAATGTAGAGCTTAGATATCCTTCAGAGAAAGACAGCACTTCCTAACCACCCTATTCAAAGCTGTCCCCACTCCTAACTTTCCTCCCCCTTACCTCCCTCTACTTGCTATCTCATCTGCCTGCTGACGCTCTTCACAGCACTTGTCACAACTTGTAACTTGTTCCTGTTATAGCGTATCTTTTGGCTCGCCAGTGCCTCCCACATAAAATATACTCAGATATGGGAATTAATACATAAATGAATGTACAGCAGCTGAATACTGAAAACCCTTTCCTAAATACACTACGCACATATTTTAAAGCTCCTTTAAATGACATGAAAAACAGTAACACAGTTTAAAAACTAAGAGATACCACTTAAAAATTGAAGAAGCTGGGCTGCAGAGTGAATAATAAAACCTAACCTTATGAGAATCAAGAAGTGTTTGTACAGACAAATTTATGGAACTGCTAAAAGTTAACTCCTTTAACCTTTATGGTTAAAGGAACTCTTAAGGATGCATAAACACTGATAATCTGAGGATGTGACCATGGAGAGACATATGTCTCTATCAAATGACAGCAGAGTGGAAAACAAAAAATGAGGTTAGACAGCAGTGCCCAGGATGGCTAGCTGCTGCTCCAATGAGCCTTTCCCCTCTCTCCCTGGGACAGCCCCCTTGTGTGGGCGAGCTGCTGCCCAGCGGACAGTGGGGGGAGTACTGGCCACGTGACCAAGTTCTGGCCAAGGAGAGGTTGAAGACACTTCTGAAAAGGCTCTCAAGGAGGAGGGGGTGAGCGGTCATCACACTCCCCGGCTCAGCTGCCCTCCAGTCTGCAAGGACCAGCCCCCGCCCCGCACAGCCCCCAAGCTGGGGCCCTTGCCCCATTCCTGCCCGCTCACCCCATCATGCCAGAACATCTGGACTCACTGCTCACACTCAAGGATTACAAGGGCCAGACACTAACTGAACACACGTTTCAGGATCTGACTCTTTTCTACGGCACTTGGATTTATCTACGGGTATGTGGCTCAACAGTCTGGGTGGGCTACATAATTATGGCAGGATTTGCCTTATTGCATTTGCTGATGTTTCCTTCACGGCCCATTTATCGCCGACACCCCGTCAAGGGGTTACCTGTTCAAGACTCCGGCACACAAGACAAGAAACCAGGGGAAAAAGAAAATTAAGAGGCATGCTAAAAATAATTGATAGGGGTTTTCACGGTTCAGCTTTACTACTTCACCTGCTTGTTTCATGTGAATGAGCTAAACAGTTTTCTTACCTAAAATACGAGCTAAAAACCACCTACGCTCAGCTATATACAGATTCTGTTCTCCTTGTGTTTTACTTCTCAATTAGGTTTTGATTTATAAAACTTTTAGACTTTCTTTTTTTTTTTGATAAGAATATTTTTATTGTATTATTAAATACCATCTTTTTTCCACTGTTACAAATTTGTAGATACTACATGAATGATGATACATAATTTATATTTTATAGTTTGCCGATATGATGTATTTACACATGCAGTTAGTACCAATGTCATGCTACATTTCCTTAGGAGATGCTCGTTCAAAACAAAAAACGTGAGCAAAATGTGAGCAGCTTATCTACTGTAGGAAAATATTTCTGGAGGGTGGAATGTATACCAACCTGCACCTGCATGTTCAGTATTAACAATATTAGATTAATTTAGACTCCTGGGTCATGTTCCCTTTTCTTTTAAAATAATACACATAATTTAAGCCACACACTTAGAAAAGTTTCCTTCTTTTTTTTCTACCCACCCCACCTCATTCTTCCCTTTTCGGTACTTAAGAAAGAACATAGATATACCAGGGTCCAGCAGCCAATAATAAGGGGCCATAATCTCAAAACAGAAGTGGCATTTAACCGTGATACCATTTAAAAAGCAAAACATTAGAAAAATATTTGGAAGCTAAACATGAATCAGAGTTCAGCAGTGATTTTTCTGGTTATTAGATATGTCATGGCATCACCTGCTGCACAGCCAAGAAATGAGACACTGCGTTGGGAAGAAAAAGGTAATGCTAAAATTATTTCAGCTGGAACTTGAGGTGCTAAAAGACCATTTAAGTCATTTATTTTGATAACATAAATAATCCATACACATCAAGTGTATTAACAGATCTGTAACTTTTGCCACAACGTTACAAATGTTGAAAGATGTACATTTATTAAAAAATTATATATTTACTGAGCCATGAAGTTGTAATGGGGCACGATAAGACTTTGTTTTCACAATCTTCCTCTGAAATGGAGAAAACACAAGTATGCAAAGTTTCTGCAGGTCTATAAAATAAGGAAGAATAAATGCCTCATAAATGATAATCATTTAACTACTAAAGATTCATAATTCATTATGGGTAGTTAAGCTGTTGTAATGTTTTCAATTAAAATTCATAGTGGAAAAAAAAAAAAAGAGCAAAGGGTGAGGTCTTCTCCCCTGGTTCACACCTGCAACCTCATCAGACATTATGGACCATGAGGTGACCTTCGAGGTAAAGTCCTGAAGGGCAAAGCAGAACAACAGGCCTCCAGGTCTGACAGCAGCCACCCTGCTGGGTCTGCACTGCTGACCCCTACTCTTCTTTCTCATGAGACAGAGAAAAGCTATTTTCATTACAGGCCCTGTCAGTCTGGATTTTTTTTTTTAGTTGTTGTACTCAACCAATATGAAAAGCTTCAGATGGTATTCCTTTAAATTTTCTGCTGCTTGCTGCTGCTAAGTCACTTCAGTCGCGTCTGACTCTGTGTGATCCCATAGACGGCAGCCCCCCAGGTTCCCCAGTCCCTGGGATTCTCCAGGCAAGAACACTGGAGTGGGCTGCCATTTCCTTCTCCAATGCATGAAAGTGAAGAGTGAGAGTGAAGTCACTCAGTCGTGTCCGACTCTTAGAGACCCCATGGACTTCAGCCCACCAGGCTCCTCCGTCCATGGGATTTTCCAGGCAAGAGTACTGGAGTGGGGTGCCATTGCCTTCTCCACATCCAGATAAATCTGATCTGTTCACAAAAACTGTATTAGTGACATACAGTGACAAACAACAGTCACTGTCACTGCTGTATGTCACCAGGGATTCCCTGGTGGCTCAGCTGGTAAAGAATCTGCCTGTAGTGTGGGAGCCCTGGGTTCGATCCCTGGGTTGGGAAGATCCCCTGGAGGGGAATAGCTACCCACTCCAGTGTTCTGGCCTACAGAATTTCATGGACTGTACAGTCCATGAAGTCACAAAAAGTCAGACATTACTGAGCAACTTTCACGTAAGTTATATCTCAATAAAACTGAAAGGGGAAAAAAAAAATCAAACCCCATATTATTTTAATCTAATTTTATTTCAAATCCTAATTTCTGTTTGTCTTTCTTCTGTGACTGTCAAACTATCCCTCACTAGCTCTATTCTGCAACTTTAAGTTTGAACAACTCTTAACAATGACACCTAGATCCAATTCTGTAGGAATTTGGGGACTTCAATTCCAAAATCTTTTAAAATTCAGTTTTTAAGGCAAATATAAGCTCTCCAGTTTATAGGAAGTCCCACCTTCCTTTGCTTAAAAAGAAGTTAAAGAAATCTTAATCAAACTGAAAGGCTTTTCCCACTCATTGGAGAGTCTGTAAGCAAGAGAAAGAAATGCAGAGACTAGAGTTAGTTAAGTGCTGTAGCTCCTGCTTCTCTCTTTTTCCTTTCATTCTTTTCATTTTTTTTTTAGCTATAAGAAGATAAAGGAAATAAGCATAGCAAAGATCCTCTGCTAGAGCCGTGGGTCCTCAGATTTATTTTTAGTTTCAGCTATTTCAATTAATATTTCAAAGAAAATTTCAGCAGGGGTACTGGTAATTTGAGTGAGATTTAATGATATATAAATGGATGTAAACAAAATGTTAGTTTCAAAAGCAAAGATTGAGGGTACCTTAGAATTTCCTATCATTATATATAAACTAAATCCTGCAGACTCTGAAGGACCCTTCAGAGCCCCACTACTGATAAGAAATGAAATCTGAAATCAGATTGTCTGAGTTCAAATTTCTGTTCTGCTGGTTTCTTTTTCTTTTTTTGTTTTGCTGATTTCTAATTGTTCTGGGTTCAAATTCCAGTTCTGCTCATTTCTAATTGATTTCTAATATAAAATTTGGGCAAATATTTAACCTTTCTGTGCCACCACATCCTCATCTATAAAATGAGGATATTTAAAAGAATCTATCTCTGAGGGCTACTAAGTAAGTTCATCTGTGTAATGCAATTAACACAGTGCTAGGTTAGCATACTATGTAAGAAATTAGCTATTTGCTATCTTTATTATTAATACACTGACCCAATGGACTGTAGCCTGCCAGGTTCCTCCGTCCATGGGATTTCCCAGGCAAGAATACTGGAGTGGGTTGCCATTTCCTTCCCCAGGGCATCTTCCCAATCCAGGGATTGAACCTGGGTCTCCTGCATTGCAGGCAGACTCTTTGCCGTCTGAGCCACCAGGGAATCTTTATTATTGTTCCTGTCACCTTCTTTATACTACAGAAATCCTGTTGTGGTCAAGAGCTGACGATCAGTATGCAAACAGAGTTAAAAATATAGACAGGTAATGTTACTTAAAAGTATAATCTCCTGTTACCTGTATAAGTCCAATGACCAGCCAAAGAGCAGAAGATACCGCGTATCTCAAAATGCGGCTGTAAGGAGCTATGTAGCTAGGTGGGCTTCTGGAAAGACTAGAGGATGAGTCCATTAATGCTAAGTTCTTAAATCCCACAACCTTAAATAAAAAGAACAAAATAATTTTAAAAGATATGGATAAAGAAAACCCCTGTAGTCTGAAAATGAGACACTTCTCTCTACTCCTTCCCTTGAAAAACTAAAGTATTCAAGTTTGTACAAACAGTAGAAAATCTAGATAAAAATAATTATCCAGTATTTTAATTATAAAGTATTTAATACAAAATTTTAGTTAGTCCATTAGGTAGTCTCTTCAATATGACTCAAGGCCAGTTCAGTTCAGTTGCTCAGTCATGTCTGACTCTTTGAGACCCCATGGACTGCAGCACACCAGGCCTCCCTGTTCATCACCAACTCCTGGAGCTTGCTCAAACTCATGTCCATCGAGTTGGTGGTGCCATCCAACCATCTCATCCTCTGTCATCCCCTCCGACTCAAGGCCAAATATAACTTTATTATCATATACACTGACAAAGCTTAAAAATTTCTGTCAAAAAAATAAAGCTGTGGCTCAGCTGGTTAAGAATCTGCCTGCAGTGTGGCAGACTTGGGTTCGATCCCAGGGTTGGGAAGATCCCCTAGAGAAGGGAAGGGCTACCCACTCCAGTATTCTGGCCTAGAAAATTTCATAGACTATAGTCCATAGGGTAGCAAAGAGTCGCACACAACTGAGCAACTTTCACTTTCAGTAAACTACCAATGAACAACCAGCAATCCATGCCAGGCACTACGCAAAATACTTTTTATACTTTAAAACACTATTTTCCAAAATGCCTTTTGAGGAAGATATCATGTTATACTCACCTCTATGCCTTCTACTCTCATAGATTAAAGGCTCTGGAAAGTTTTATGGTAAAGGAAGTTACATGATTTTATGGAATCCAGTATTTTCCAAACTTAGTTGATTATAAAATGACTTTCTCACACAATCCCTTTTAAGCTTTAAGAAACTGGACTATAAGTAAGTTTTTGAGATAGTGTTCTTATGTCCCAGAGACACACACGTTCTTCTAGGTTCAGAAAATGGAAGGAAGGAGAAAAGCAAGAAAGAAGGAAAAAGGAAGGCAGACAAACAAAAAAGTCCAACAAAATTTATATCAAACCTTACTTAAGCAGTTAGTTCTAGAGAAAACCTGTTACTTATACAGTTTCCATATTTCAGTCTCATATTCAGTTCTGAATACTTCCTTTGATAATTCTACCCAGGTCCATCAAGTAACTGTAAAGGGATCATAAGCATGCACCCATTCAGTGTGTGTTGTTAGGCTGTAGCCCCAAATCCTAACACAGGACATGGTCCTTAGTAGGTGTTCAAGGACAGAAAGAATGGTGGTTCCAGGTCTGGGGAGAGGGGAAAAGACAAGTACAGAGTTTTAGTTTTGCAAGATGAAGAGTTCTAGAGATGGACTGTACGACAATACGAGTGTACTTAACAGTACTGAACTGTATACTTAAAATGATAAATTTCATGTTATGTGTATGTTTTAAAGGCTCGATAATAATATTTTAAACTTTAGAAAACTCACTGATAGGAAAACTTAGCTGGAATTACATTAAATTAACATTTATGAGGTACCCATAAGTTGCATATAATTATATCAAATAGTTTATACCTCCAAAAGGAAGAGGACAGTAAGTACTTGAAAGAGTGGGTTAATTTTTCTCACAGTCTGAATTTCGTTCCATTCATTTGCCACAAAATAAGTTCTCCATATGCTTACAGGAACAGTAGCACTCCGAACACCACCCTCACCTGGTTGGGAAGATAAAACGAGTAAAACGTTTCACCTTCTCTGCTTTACAATGGTGGCAAAAGAAACTTGGTACAAATGGTTACTTTCATTACCTTCAACAGCTTTAAGAACCTTTCCTTTAGGCCGCTCCCAATCGATAAAGAATATGTCTATGGTAATCTGGGAGATGAGCTTATGCAAAAATTGTAGAGCCTGAGAATGACAAAAAAACACCTTAAAGTACTGGCATGAAGTCTGCTCATGAAACCAACACTGATTCTTTAAGAACCAAACATCTGCAATCACAAGAAGATATATGGGGCTTCCCTGATGGCTCAAATGGTAAACAATCTGCCTGCAATGGGGGAGACTCAGGGTCAACCCCTGGGTCAGGAAGATCCCCTGGAGAAGGGAATGGCAACCCACTCCAGTATTCCTGCAGAGAATCCCATGGACAGAGGAGCCTGGCGGGCTACGGTCCATGGGGTCACAAAGAGTCAGAGCGACTAACATTTTCACTCTAAGTTTCACAAGTGACAAAGTCGTCATACCATCAGGGGCTCACCAGAAACTCATCACATAACAGTCACCAAATTCACAGACTTTTTACAGACATATTAATTTCACCTTTCCTTCTTCTGTCTTTCTTAGAAATAGGAATATGAAAGTAGACATACTACCTCCCTCCTCATGCAGGGATCTTGCATAAATGACTCTCTTTCCCAAGGTTTCCAAAAGCCTTTAACTTCTTTATAAGGAAAGGTATCTCCAACTGTAATTTGTTTGTCCTAATGAAAGTTTTAGGATGCTCTTACTGCCTTTTTCTCTATTTCTACTATTAAGATTTCTGATGAAAAAAATATCCTTTTCATTTACAGAGTATGTTTAAACTGAGGCTTCTTCCGAGAAGGTGCATTATCGATCAAACAAGGTTAAAAATCTAAGTATGGGATGATTCCTCTCTTCCTGAGGCTCACAGGTCAGTGGGAAAATAGTCACTTAATAATCACAACACAACTGGATGAGATGTACGGCAGAGGCACGTGAAGAACATCACATCCCCTGAAAGAACAGTGAAGCAGGGAGGGGGGCTCCCATGGGAAGAGGAGGAAAGGAACGTGGAGGCAGAGAACCAATGCTAAGAGTTCAGCGCTTAGCCAGCGTGGTACCATTCACTCTTGATTAACAGTCTACATTAAATAATAAACAATTACTTAAGGCAGATCTTCAGAATGAGATACCTATTATAAATAAATGCAGACTTCCTAGTAAAATAGAACAATTCATACTTTCTTCTAAAATTAAACTAAATTTTACACCAAAGATTTTGAAAGCATTTTAACTCTGAAGACTTACATGCTTATTAGCAGACTTTTTTTTTTTTTAAGCAGACATTTAAAATTCAGTAACCTGTGCTCTGAAACTTACCTTCAGAGCAAAACCACATCCCACATAAGTAACAAAACGTTTTTCTTGAGCTGGCACTGGCAGCAAAACAGAGACAGACTTCTGTGCCTGGGATGAAAATGACACTGCTGAGTGTGACCGCACACAGTTTTTACGAGGCCCAAGTTATAACCCAAAGAAAGCATAGAATAAACACCACACGCTCAGGGAATGGGGAGTTTAGCACTTGCCCAAATACTCTTGATTAGAAACCCCCTCAAGTAAAAACAGTTGCTTCATAAAGAGAGCTTACAAGTTATTCAGGTTGTGGCACTAAGGTAAAATGCAGAAAATCACTTACTTTAAAGAAAATAAGCCAGTAAAGACCTGTTCCTACAGTGATGATAAAGAAAACATTGGCCAGATCACCAGCATAGTAAACCAAGAATTTCGCAACTGTCTGCAATTTAAAAAGAGAATCAGAGCTGTTATAGACTCAATCCATTTATACTACTTTAATAACATATTATTATTAATAACATTATTATCAACCCGGTTTCTCAAGCTTGAAGTCTTATTTCATGTATCCATGGATCAGTCAGAAGGACTGACTGCAGCCACTTCCTAGATACCTTTTGATCCATTTCCAATAACTTCTATCTTATTCAACCCTTCTCATCTTTCACCAACTAAGAACTTTAGAACCGCTTTCTAATTTTCTTCAAGTTTGGAGTCCTTCTCCCCAACGTAGCCTCCATAATACCATCAGAATTGGCTTTCTAAAATGTAAATTGGACCGTGTCACTCTCTTTCTTAAAAATGTACAGTGATGCCTCATTAAAATGTAAATTCCTGATCCACAAGGTCCTTTACAACCTAGGCCAAAATTAAATTTTAGCCTCATCTGTCAGTTCCAACAACTTGTTCAATAATTAACCACTCCATACATTAATCCCAAATGTTTTGGGAATGAAATGAGTATTATTTCAACAGATATTCTCTTCTTCTCTCTGGCAAACTCTCTGGAGCTCTGAGGGCAGAGACCATGTCTCCCTTTGCCCAGTATCACATCCCCCAGCGCCTCATAGAGCCTCTGGCACTCAGACAGCAGGCCATCAGTGACTATTTGTGGAATGCAAAGACTGCTGCTGCTGTTCAGCTGCTACGTTGTGTCTGACTTTTTGCAACCCCGTGAACTGCAGCATGCCAGGCTTCCCTGTCCTTCACTATCTCCAAGAGTTTGTTCAGACTCAGATACAGCACAGATAACTCAGATTAACTTCACTTCTTTTGGATGCCTTTCTTGACTCCCCGAACAGGAAATCAAGCCCCCTCCTCTGATTTCCAGGCACACTAGCTCTGGAGACAAACCAGTTTACTGTGTTGCCTTTCTCGTGTTCTTAATCAGCTAAATGGAAATACCACCTATTACTTTGATATGGTAAAAATTAAATGAATAGGAAATGTATTTAATCTCTACAATTTCAGCAAGTATAAAATGGGAATGATCATGATACCTAACTTCATAGAGCTATTGTGAGGACTAAATGAATTACACGTGTCAAGGTTAAAAAAGTATCTGGCTTATAGTAACACTCAATAAAAGACAGATGAAAATAAAAACAAGAACAAATGTAAAAACAATTAAATGAGAAGTGAAACCATAAAGTTAATAGAATAAAATATGGGAGAATATCTTTTTGATCTTGACATAGGGGAGGATATCTTAAACAAGATCCTAAAAGCACACACCATAATATGAAAACCTATTCAGATTTGACAGTATTAAAATCAAGAGTTTCTACTAAACAAAGTAACATATAGATAAAATAACAGATGGATTTACCCTTGGAGAAGAAACTTCAATGTCAAAAACCAAAAGAAGATTTACATTTAGAAAATACAAAAAAAAAAAATAAAATAAAATATAAAAAACTTGTTTAAATAAACAAGAAAAATTGGAAACAGTAGAAAAATGAGCAAGGGGTATAAACAAGAAGTTCACAGAAGGGGAAGCCCAAATGATTAATAAAGTATATGAAGAGTAATCAAAGAAATGGAAATTAAATCAAGAATGACATATCCCACCAGATCGGCAAAAAATGGGAAAGGGTGGGAAAACAGCAAGTGCTGGTGAGGATGTGAGGAAACAAGACCACTGCTGGAGGGTGCAGACTGGCCCCAGCCGTGGTGCGCACTGGAGGGAAACAAGGGCACATTTCCTACTCATGTGTATCTCCTGGTCATATACCCCAGAGCAGCTCAGGCAACTTTTTACTCATCCGCTAGCTGTGTCTTATTAGAAGGATATAAAATAGTCAAAAGAGAAAAATAGACTTTAAAAAGCCCTGTGATTATACCTGTAAATCAATCATGGGACTCCCAATACGTCTCTTCCAACCTGCTGTCTTCAAAAGAGATGATAAAACAGCTAGTCCACCCAATACACCTAAAGCAATCTAAAGTAAAAAAAAAAAAAGGGGGATTTATGTAATTTCATAATGCAATTTCATCAGTGTTCAAAGATACTGTAAATAAAAAGTAACAAAGTACTCAAAAACAGGCTCAAAAATTAGAAGGTACACTAAAAGGACATGGGCGCCAAACTGAAGAAACTCCCAACGGACAAATCTGGGACAATTTGAGCAAGAAAATAGAAGGTAATGAATTAAAATTACTAGAATAAATAAATATTCATGAGCCCATACTGATTTAATCCTAAATGAATAAATAAATCCACGTGGACAAAGGGAGAATTCCTTTTTACAGAATTCTAATAAATGTAGAAGAAATGATGGAAAAACACAACCACCACCAAATATCACAGTAATATTGTTTATTGGCCAAGAATTATCAATGGATGCTAAAATTAGAGGGCAAAGGAATAATAAGGAGCAAGAGATTTGCATAATCTCAAGTATCTCCCCACAAGATACTTATTAATTATAAGTGGAAAAATACAATGGAGAACACTGCAGATACCATCTTAACCAAACGATCAAAGTTGACATCAATGTTATTAAGATACGTGTGTGCTAAGTAGCTTCGGTCGTGTCTGACTCTTTGCAATCCTATGGACCGTAACCTACCAGACTTCTCTGTCCATGGGTTTCTCTAGGCAAGAATACTGGAGTGAGTTGCCCTGTCCTCTTCCAGGGGATCTTCCTGACCCAGGGATCAAACCCAGGTCTCTTATCTCTCCTGCATTGGCAGGAGGGTCTTTACCACTAGCGCCACCTGGAAAGTCCATTAATAAGATATACTGACACCAAGTATCTTCTGATATGACTCACTGAGAAGGGTATAACATCACTTTCACGGTATGTATGCTAAAACTACATTTAATCATGGGAAAATACCAGATAAAACCAACTGAAGGACAAAATACCAGTGTTAGGGTCAGTCATGAGACAAAGAATGACTGACGACCTGTCACAGACCTAAGGAGACTAAGGAGACACACGATGGTTGGGTTCTGAAACAGAAAAGGATAGTGAAAAAAATCTGTAAAATCCAAACAGCATTTACATTAGTTAATTTGCTATTGTTTAGTCACTAAATAGCGTCCAACTCTTCGCGACCCCATGGACTGAAGCCCGCCAGGCTCCTCTGTCCGTGGGATTTCCCAGGTAAGAATACTAGAGTGGGTTGTCATTACCTTTTCCAAAGGATCTTCCCAACCCAGGAATCGAACCTGCATTGGCAGGTGGGTTCTTTACCACTGAGCCGCCAGGAAAGCCTAGATTAGTTAACAGGACTACATCAACATTAATTTCCTGATTATGACCACTGTACTACAGTATGCAGCCTGGCGTGCTGCCGTCCACGGGGTCACAAAGAGATACGACTACTGACGGAACAACAACTACAGTTATGTAAGATGTTAATGGTAAGGGAGACTTGGTGAGGGATATATGCCAAATCTCTTTATTTTGACAACTTTCCTGAACATGTAAAAAAAATTTGTTTTAATTAAAAAATATAATGTAAGTATTTTGACAGGTTAAAAGAAACTCACATCTGTCTGGACATGTGCTTCTCCTTGATCCATTTCATATGTGACTGAGAAAGAAACCTGATGTTTAAAAGAAAGCAAATTAGCCACACTGAAGTTATATGATACAAACCTATTTTTACTATAAAAATACATTCACAGCTGCCTTTTACTAAAAATATCATACTTTTAAACTATCAGTATTACTAGAGTTGACCTTTACTTATACATAAATAAATACACTTTGGGGAATTACCCACACTACTTTAAATATCCATTTAGAACATATATTAAAGAAAGAGGGTTTCATTAGAAGGTAGATTAGGTTCATTAACAGCACTCAAGTCAAATTAATCATATTTCATTTTCTGATAGGTTTCTGTAACTGAGGCATGTGACCTATCTTGTGTATCAAGAGTTCAGCAACTGGTTAAACAATCAATAGGAAGAAGGCAGATTAATCAAAGGTGTAAACAAGAATCTTAGGGACACAATTATACAGAGACAGGAGAGAGAAGAATCATAAAGGATTAAGAGAAACAGTAGCATGAGGAATAGGAGAGGGAAGACACCTAAGTCTTACCAGGGTCACAGAACAGGGGCAAGGAGGAGGAGGTCACGAGTAGAGTCAACTGTTGTACAACTGACCCTTGAACAATATAGGGGTTAGGGGCATCAATTACGACGCAGTCAAAAATTCAGATAGAACTTTAGAGTTGGTCCTCCACATCCATGAATTGGACCAACTTTGCGGAGTGCTGCAGTACATATTTAGTTATTAAAAAAAAAGTCCACATATAAGCAGAACCATGCAGTTCAAATCTGTGTTGTTCAAGGGTCAACTGTATAAGTGTAAAGTTAAAGAAATAAAGCCAGTGTATGTGGAATACCTTGCTGACTTCATGAAAGAGGTTTTCAAAGAAGCAAAATGGCAGGACCCAAACTGCAAATGATGAAAGAATAAATGGTTGGGAAATCAAGGAAAGACACATGATAGCAAGCTGAATTGCTGGCAGAGTTGACAGAAGATTTTATGGTTTGGTTGTGCTACTTTGTTTTTAAGACAGGGCAATCTGAAAGGCAAGGGAAAGGAACCAGCAGAGAAGCTGGCCGAATAAAAGGCTGGGGGCGAAACAGGAGAAAACACACATTAATATATTATAATAAAATATATAAAATTAAATAGAAGAAAATATCCTAAACAAGTAAGGGTTGAAAATTTGCTTAAGAAAGTGGGAAGGGTTCTTCATTCTTAGAAATAGGAACCGGAGTCAAGAAAGATAATGAAACAGAGATACTGAAGTATTAAAGAGGAAGTCTGAGGCAATTCATATTGGATGGTTTTGATCTGCTCAGAAAAACAGGAAGACAGGTTATTTGCAGAGATGGTAAGAGAGCAGAGATACAGCTGGATGCTCAAAATGAATGTAGAACTTTTACAATAGCTGTCATGAGAAATTAAGAAATGATGAAAACTGCATTCTATAATTAGAACAATTGAGGTGGGCTTCCTCATAACAAGAGAGTTATGATTCTCTCAACTTTTTTCCTATTGCTTATTTTCCAATTTGTCAAAACAGTTTAGATATATTTTCGACAAGAAAAATATTTAAAGAAAACACCCAGAAGTGTTTTATATTAAGATAAATACACTCTTAACTACCCAAAAATGACATTCCAGGAAAATTTAAACAAGGCAGTCTTTTGTTGTTACTAAGCATGCTCCTGGATTTTCTCTTCTCATTACACTGTATATAAATTCAGGCAATAGAAACGAATTTCAATATCAAATCAGGTAATAAAACTGAGGATGGGAAACCTTTCAGAGAAAAGTCATACCATGTGCCTACTTTTCGCTTTATGAAAGCCTGAATCCAACAGTAGCAGAGTAGAAGTACAAGCTCAACAGAGAGGCCAAAAACACTGGCTGAAGAACTAGAATATTAAAATTCAGAAAAGTAAAACCGTAGAAATTAAAAGCTTTAGTGAGTCTTGGAGGTAAGGAGTGTTCACCTTCCAACTGTCATGCTTCTGGGGAGACAGGGGATGAGGAAGAAGTCTAGAACGGTTAGCTCTGGTCCCGACCTCCGTCCTCTCTTCTCTACCCGTCCTCAGGCAGGGGCGCTTCAATCGCCTGGCGAGGCAGAGCGCGGCCTTTGCCAGGCTCCTTCTTTGGTACAGCCTGCTTTCAGTGTGTACATGGTCTCACTTCCACACACAGGCCCTTCCAGACAGGATAGGACTCGGGTTCTGGGGTTAAGTTTAACTGAGTTGGGAAACAGTCAGAAGACTGGTTGCAGGTCCAAACTGCATTCTCTATTTCACTTTAGTGCTACTAGTTACAGAGCTAAAAATTAGATTCTCTTTCTGCCTGTTTAAGTATGTCTCTATCAAGTGGGCAAGACTGGTGAGAAGAGAAACACACATGCCCTCTTAAGGTTTGAGTTCCTGGTTTAGTTAGGCAAGGAGACAAAGTCTTAACAGAAGCAAGGTGGCCAAAGAGAACGAGAGGAGATGCCATATGGCTCAGCATGTCCTGGCATCCAGAACAGGGAGGCCCAGCGGCTGGTGACACTATCCGCTGACAAACTTAATTCTTGCCTTTTTATATGCAGAATCCATAAGAACTCACCTCTTACCAGCATTAGTAAAAAATAACTGTCTTGACTATATAAAGTGCTATGTTTATTTAAAACTCTGAAAAGGACTAATAGTCTTTTGATCATAATGCAAACTCTCTCAGTTTTGCACTAACACATAGACAGGCAATGACCAAGAAGGAACTCACCTTCACAGACTGGCTGCTGGGATCTTTGATATCAATGTCACGGTAGGCAATGGTAATTAAGGGAGGGTAAATGTTTCCATTTTTTGTGTTGGGTACAAGGTGGATGCTGTTTAAAAGAAAATTCATTTTTAGTTAAAAATACACTGAGGCCCTTAAACATATATTTAACTTACTGTTTCTTCTGAATGTGATGTGAGTAGTCTTGGTGATCTCAGAACCAGCAGTTATTAAAAACTAGAGAAGGTTAAACATAAACTAATGGTACTAACACAGGATATCTGAAGTGGTCAAAACTTTATATTAAAATACACCCTCAAAAAACGTTTCTTGATCTAGGTCCTACAAAGCTTACAAATAAAATCAATGAAGTACTGTGTACCACTTTTGAGGACTTAAAGTACTGCCTAGAGAAAGGCAGATAATATCCTGATTTTGAAAAAAAGATGAATTCTTGGTGACTTCCCTGGTGGTCCAGTGGCTAAGATTCCACACACCCGATGCAGGGGCCAGGTTCAATCCCATCACGGAACTAGATCCCACATGCCGCAACTAATGATTCCACGTGCCACAACTAAGATCCGGCACAGCCAAATAAACAAATAAAATAAAAATAAATATTAAAAAAAGATGAATTCTTAAAGATAACACGTCATATCTGGTACTATTTATGGCACATAATAGGGTACATTTTGCTGAATTCAGTGCATTAGTAACATACCGTCTGTAAACTCGGAAATGAAAATGCCAGTACCAGCGGCCAACATGGTTTCATCAGTATGAAGTCAGACCTGACTAGTTTCAACTTCATTGTCACTGAGGAATCTACACTGGAAGATTGAGGAAATGCTAAAAACAGCACAGGTAGATTTCAGAAGGGTATAGATAGGACAAAGCTTCTGTACTGCCTACTTCGTGAAAGATTGTTGTGAAAATCAAAATGAAAAAACAATGAAAAAGTAATGTATGTTGAAACACCATAAAGATGATGGTGTGGGTTTCATCACTGTATTCAAGGTGCACATCATAAGACACTGAAGTGGAAAAGCCACATAAGGTTAGAGATAGGAACCTCACAGCGGAGAAGGGCTGCATGGCACTACCCTAAGGCAGGCCCATCATCCAAGTATCCGAGGAAGAGCGAGGTGTTGATAACTAACGAGGACCAACCTAGAGCAGTGGGTGCTAAAGGAGACGGAGCCATAGGAGGCCCGCCTGCTGCAAAGATCTGACGCACTCTAACACACCCGCGTCGGCCCGTGGATCTTCACTGCTCCCCACCTCTCAACTCATTCTAACTTGGCAAGTCTAGAGTGGGGCTTAGGATATGGATTTTGGCAAACTCTTGAAGCCCTTCTGAAGTAATTATCTCCTCTATTCAGATCAGATCAGATCAGTCGCTCAGTCGTGTCCGACTCTTTGCGACCCCATGAATCACGGCACGCCAGGCCTCCCTGTCCATCACCAACTCCTGGAGTTCACCCAGACTCACGTCCATCGAGTCAGTGATGCCATCCAGCCATCTCATCCTCTGTCGTCCCCTTCTCCTCCCGCCCCCAATCCCTCCCAGCATCAGTCTTTTCCAATGAGTCAACTCTTCACATGAGGTGGCCAAAGTACTGGAGTTTCAGCTTTAGCATCATTCCTTCCAAAGAAATCCCAGGGCTGGTCTATCCCAATCTACATAGACATCTAAGAATACATTATGTATCATTCCAGTTCAGGTGTTCTTACTGTTTTCATCTGACAATTACAGGTCAACACTTTCACTATGACATTTTTCCATATACTCCAAGCCTCATTCAGTAAATTAGACATTTGTTTACCTCAGTGATATTTGGGTGGCGACTCTAATTAATCTTGGCTGGCTTCCTAAGTCATTTTCCCGTCCACTTAGTGTATCCACTAAGAAAATGCGCCGAGTCAGAAGCCACTTGCCAGAACTACTGTCTTTTATCAAAAAAAAAAAAAAAAAGATGGGTTTAAAATATACTTTCATTTGTTCAAGATGGCACTCAAAGTGAAGATTACTGGACAAATTTAAAACACAAAATTAGTACACTTTGTTTTAATAAGATGGTTGCAAAAACAACTCCTGCTGTGAGAAATTCCTAGTAATAGCCTTCCCCAGCTGCAGTTGATGTTTTCTGATTGTCTTGACTTTTCATCAGTTTGGAAGGATTTTCCCTGCAAATTACCTGAATAAACAGGATTTCATAAAATGAGAAACAACAAAAGAAACTAATTTGTCCAAAGAGCAGCTCAAGGATGGTTTGAAGAAGCCCTTATTTTATAGTTCTACTGTTTTTCTAGGATAAACTTTCAGGAATGATAAAATTTCTTAATAAAAAGCCTGATATATTTAGTAAATAAGGCTTCCTTGGTGGTTTAGACAGTAAAGACTCTGCCTGCAATGCAGGAGACACAAATTTGATCCCTGGGTCGGGAAGATCCCCTGGAGAAGGGAAGGGCAACCCACTCCAGTATTCTTGCTTGGAGAATCCCATGGTGAGAGGAGCCTGGCGGGCTACAGTCCGTGGCATCGCAACAGTTGGATACGACTGAGTGACTAAGCACACTGAGTAAATACACCAACACCCTTACAGTTTACCGTGGGGCATGCTATATAAAACCTTACAATCAGGGACGTCCCTGGTGGTCCAGTGGCTACGGCAAGACAGGGGGCCCAGGTTCGATCCGAGGTCACGGAACTTAGACCCCACATGCTGCAACTAAGGCCTGGCGCAGCTAAATAGATAAATATTTTAAAAAACAAACAAGCTTACCATCATAGTGAATCCATGACTTTTCTTATAATCTGTGGCTTATTAAGCTATGTTGGTTGACTTATTTATTGATTTCAGCTCAGAGAAAGAGTGGTGTGTATGGATGCCTTACCTTTGTTCACAAACATTTTCTTGTGCTGAAGATTTAAGTTTAACACAGGCACAGCCCAAATATATTGGTGCTGATTCTCATCAGTATATTCAAGGTACACATCATAAAACGTAGGAGTGGGAAAGTCAGTTAAGATCTTAGGGACAGGAATCTCACACTGAAAAATAAAATTAAAAATAAAAGTACCCAAATTGAAAGTTAGAAAGCATATTTATTATCTTTAAAAGATTTGTAATTGTAAAACAAAGTATCTTCCAGTTATGGTGTTTATACATATTTTCATACGTCTTTTAAAACATGAATACTATGTATGATTCTTTTATAAGGGCCAAAATAACAGTAAAGAACCACCTGAATCTTGTCCAACAACCCAGCTGGAGAGGCTATACATTCATTCTCAACTGTAACTGTACAGCAATAAAAAGGTTTAAAAACTCCTATCCTGTGGGGTGAGGTCCCAACTCTTTCTCCTGGTAAACACTGTTTATGATTTGACTCCCCTTAATAGTGCCAGGTTTATCTCCCACTGCTTCCTCTTTGTCTCTGGTTCAGTCACACTAAGCTACTTATAGTCTCTAAATATGCTATGCTATTCTACATCTCTCTGACACTGCAAATGGTGTTCCTGCCTGGTATTCCCTTCCCCACTGTGCTCCCTGTAAACTCATATTCATTCTGCAGGCTCAAGTGTCACGCACCGTGTAAAGCCTTTCTGAACTTCCCTAGGAACTGTTAAGGACCCTTCTTTGAACCAACACGGTTCCTTGTTCATATCTTTAGACCAACACATCACATTCTTTTCAATTCTTTGTCTATATAGCTGTTTTCTCTACTAGGCTGTGAACTCCCTGAAAGGCAACTGGGTTCGATGGAAAAACCACAGTTTTCAAGCCTAACAGAACATTTACTTGATGAAAGAATTTGAACAAATTACCTAATATTATTGAGCAACATTTCCTCATCCACAAAACACGAGTGTGTATTTTACAAAGCTATTTCATGGATCAGATGAGATAAAAATGATAAAATGCTGAGGACAGAGCAGTGGGATTTATCTGGCCCAAAGTAGATACACAACAGTTTTTTAAAGTAACACAAGTCATTTCTGATAATAAAAGCAAATTTAAGTTCATGATAGAAAATCTGGAAAATGTAGAAAAGAAAGAAAATAATCTGTAATCCCACCATCCAGAGATAACCACTGTTAAAAATGTTTCTTTTTCTCATCTGTTTTCCCCAATGGTGCTTTTTGTTGTTTTAACAAAGCTGGAATCACAGTTTTGTTCTGTGGTGTGTGTACATGCATTTTATCAAGAAGTATTTTTGTAGACTATTGAAGGTCTTTCAAATGTTTAACAGCTCATAATATTGCTTTGTCCCATACTGTAGTTTTAAAATGCATTACCAAAGGAAGGAAGGTCAGGGAGGGAGACAAGCATGGAGAGAAAAGGAAGCATTTTGCTACTGGAGGGAGGAGGGAGGAGGCAGTGATAACACTTTATTGTTTATTAAAAATGAAGTACTTCTACTTCATTCTAAAATGCTCAAAAGTAGAGATTATTTTTAAGACCTATATGCCAGAAGCAAATACACAATTATGATGTTTAAGACTCTATGGACGACAAGGTACTGTTTTCATGCTGATTTTATTAATAAAAATCATTCATAAATTATTCATTAGCCCACAATGCAGGAGTCCCAGGTTCGATCCTTGGGTCAGGAAGATCCCCTGGAGAAGGAAATGGCAACCCACTCTAGTACTCTTGCCTAGAAAATTCCATGCATGGAGGAGCCTGGTGGGCTACAGTCCATGGGGTTGCAAAGAGTCAGAAATGACTGATCGACTTCACTTTCGCTTTCTTTTTGCAAAAAATTACTAATTTCAAAAATTTAATAATTATTTCAATTATTGCTGATGTGAAAAATGAAGCCAAAATGTAGACTGGCTAAAATAGTTCCAACTTACACTTTGTTGATAAGTTGTTCCAAAGGAATAAGCAGCATTTAGTCTCGTCTCTGTGTCTGGACAAAGCTACAGCAAAAGAACACAACTGATAAATAGCTCTCACGAATCTTTTCTTTGCTTATAGTCAAGGGTTCTCAAGACTTAACATGGATATATACTTTATATAATACTTATTTAATGTTATCAAGGGAGTGAAAAGTTAAGAGAGCATCTCTGTTATAACTTAAAGTACTTTTAAGAAATTCCAATTTAAAACAAAACAAGAAAAATCAACTCTAGCAAGCAAACTGATGCTCTATTCAAGCAATAATCTAGTTTTTTCCTCATCTTTGCCACAGTCAAAAATGACATGTTAGGGATTCTCTCTAGATTCATACTCTCTAGAGTATTGTCTACTATATACTCTATAGTATACATATTGTATATAGTAAATACATTGTATATATATTGTGTATATATTATATATAGTATATATATTGTATACTATATACTATATATGGAGAAGGCAATGGCACCCACTCCAGTACTCTTGCCTGGAAAATCCCATGGACGGAGGAGCCTGGTAGGCTACAGTCCATGAGGTCACTAAGAGTCGGACACGACTGAGAGACTTCACTTTCACTTTTCACTTTCATGCATTGGAGAAAGAAATGGCAACCCACTCCAGTGTTCTTGCCTGGAGAATCCCAGGGACGGGGGAGCCTGGTGGGCTGCCGTCTATGGTGTCACACAGAATCGGACACGACTGAAGTGACTTAGCATAGCATAGTATTCTAGAGTATAGTAAATTCTCTCTAGAATCATACTCACCTGTAAAATCCCTCCTTCTAAAGTTTGCCACTTGAGAAAATTTCCTTTCACATCATAGGAAGCAGCAACAAACTTCAGTTTTGTACTCTGCTTAAAGAAAAACAAGAATAAAATAATGTCACATACTCTGAAAGTCTATGAATATATATAATGGTCTATAAAAACTTAGAGAGTTCAGACTTTCAGAGTATATATAATAGTCTATACAATTATGTAAAGTTTAAAAATAAAAATTAAAAGAAAAAAAAAAGAATAAAAAAAATAAAATAAAAGCTCTGCTGGTACAGATAAAAAAAAAAATAGTCTATACAAATTTTTTCATTGCCAAATGATCTTTTCTTTTTCTAGAGACCAAATATTGAATTCATCAATCATTACTTTGAGGAAAAATTAATCAGTGTATCTCTCTGATTAAACACACTTAATATAAATGGACTGGGTTTTTGCACAAAAACTATTACTTCAGAATTGAGAGGCAGTGACAGATAACTTCTTTTCAAACCTGTTAAATGAGTGTGTGTGTGTGTGAATGGAGGATGAATAGAGGAGGAAATAATCTATTCTTTCATTCTGCTCCAGCTAAGTCACTTCAGTCGTGTCCGATTCTGTGTGACACCATAGACGGCAGCCCACCAGGCTCCCCCGTCCCTGGGATTCTCCAGGCAAGAACACTGGAGTGGGCCGCCATTTCCTTCTCCAAAGCATGAAAGTGGAAAGTGAAAGTGAAGTCGCTCAGTCGTGCCTGACTCTTAGCGACCCCATGGACTGCAGCCTACCAGGCTTCTCCATCCATGGGATTTTCTGGGCAACAGTACTGGAGTGGGGTGCCATTGCCTTCTCCCATTCTTTCATTCTAGAAGGTCAAAAAAATGAAGGTAAGAATTTGGACCTGTGACATGCTGAGGAAACACATAGAATCCCACTCAATCTTTGGCAGCCGTTATGAAAAATGTGGAGATATAGGACAGAGGAGGCTTTGTGTTTGGTGATGAAACCCTTCCCAACCCACAAGTACTTCTTGCTGCCGTAACACAAAATCCAGAGGTATCCACACAACTCAAGTAAGAAAACTAAACTCTATATTGTTAGATTTAGTTTAGTCACTAAAATTTTTTAAATCTATCAAGAATTATGTCTAGTAATATTCTTGTTATCTTTCAAAATTATAAATCAAAATGTAGTTAACCTTCAATAATATAGAGATTTGTACCTGGTTTTCCCCTTTAAAACTGAAATTTGTAGGAAGAGGTGTAGTACTAAGTATTTGAGGTGCTAATCCTAGCTGGTCTCCATAGAACAGCCATGGAAGATTCTGTCTCCTATAAACAATCACAATTGTTTTAATAATGGGGGAACGGTCTTAGTACATATTTGTGAAAGTAACTGCACTGAATTCGGTCACAGTGACAGTTAATCAGTTAGAATAACCTTACCAAAAGGAGACAGAATGAACAGTGCCCAGTGCAGCAGTATTTTCAAAGATAAACTGAAACAATCCACATGCATCAAAAGTAGAGGAGTCATAACAGTTCATGTTCATTACACACATATTTCCGAGAGCTTGGCAAGATGTTAGATTGCCATACATCTACAGGAAAACAATGACAAAGAAATATATGGGCTTTAATATCCTAAACAAAAGTTGATACAAAAATTATGCTTAGTTTTAATTTAATTATGCTTAGAATTTGAATTCTGCAAATTCTTTTTTTGGATATTCTTTTGCTTTTAATACTTCTCCTTTAATTAAAGTAGAAAAGAACTTTCCATATGGCAGGTTAATAATTTATAAGTTTTACCTGAAATTTAAGGTGAAAATATAAAGACAAGCAACTGAACGAAGAAGAACCAACTAAAAACTTACAGCGTGACATTTAAAAAAACTAATACATGAAATAATTATATTTGAAAGAATAATCGGATCCTAATATTAGACTAGAAATCTAAGCTATTTTTATTTTATCTATTTTATATCTATTGCATATAAATCTAATCTATTTTAAGTAATCTGTTTTATGAACAACAAAATCTGTTGAGTTTGACCCTCAAACTTCTTTCTCAATTTTCTCTTTAAGGAAAAGACCACTTCATTTTTACAGTTATTCAAATAAAACATCATCACAGTAATCTTTCTCTCCCTTCTCATATTCAACTCATGACTAAATCTTGTTGGCTCAATTTTAAACGTATATATCCAGAAGCTTAACACTTCTTTCATTTCCATGGAACCACCCTTGTCCAAAGGTCCATTTTCTCTCACTTGGATTACTCTAATCACCTCCTAATTGGTCCCCCTGCTTGTCTTTGCCCTAACAAAGCCTACTTTCCATGTTAGAATGATCTTTTTCAAAACCTGAGGCCAACCACTGTCTACCTTTGCACAAAATCCTCTACATCCCTTCCAGGAAACTCTAGGTCTCATAGTCACTCCCTTCATCCTTCAACTCATTTCTCCACCTTCCCTGCTCACTGCTCTGGCCACTTAGGTCTCCCTCCTGTTTCTTTAGCATGAACATGCCAGAGAACCCCTGCTTTGGGACCTCTGCACTTGCTGTGGTCTCTGCTTAGAATTCTCTTCCCCTAGGTATTTTCATGGCTCACTTCCACTTCCAAGTCTTTGCTCAAATATCATACTCTCAGAGATGCCTGTCCTGACCACCCTCCGTAAGTTAGGACCACCTTCTACTCTCTATGTTCTTTATCCCGATTTGTTTGTCTTTATAGCACTTGGCATCACCTGACAATTACTTACAATTCCACACAGGATTTTTCTCTGTCTTTTCCTAAAATAGATAACTTAAAAGGTTTCAGAACAGGGCATGGCATACAGTAAGTCATCAACAAACATTTACTAAATGATAGTACGAATCAGTTTCCCCTAACATTCAATTTCAGCTTAGTAAGTTTGGACATATTTAATTTATGAGTAATAAGTGTGAAATGAATAACATATTCTTTATTAGTCTCTTTCAGTCCACTTAGAAAGGGTTTTAATCGAATATGACCAAGGAGATATATCTACTTAGAAAAGTTTTATTAACTGGGGAAAAAAAAAATGGTACCACAGTTTCTTTGAAATGAAATAAAAACTACTTTCTAGAAATTCAAACATACCCAACAAGCAGCTGCTGATGACTGCAAATACTTTGCAAACCATTCTGAAGTGAAAGATATGCCCTATAAACAAAAAGATGAATTTTAGTTTTACATTTAAATAGAAATTCCTTAACCCTACACACTTAGGAAGACATTACTGTGCACACTGCTGAGTGGGAAGTAACTAATATTACTTTCCCAGCGTTATCAGAAAAATAGACTCTAATAAGAATAAAAGAATTAATTCCAACCAATATCAGTAATTACAAGTAGGACTGAATTACAAAATCACATCGCTCAGACAAAAGATACAAGGAAATAAAGTATGTTTATAATAATAATAATAACTATTATGCCCATTTCACTAAAATGAAAATCAAAGTACAAAAGAATAAAAGAAAAATTAGATCTTGACTTAGATTTGGTTAATATTTGGTGATTTAGGATTATATTACACTGTATTAAATTGCAAGTAATAGAAATATTTGTGAATGATTTCTAAGCAACAGGAGATTGGGGATACACAGAGAAATTAACATTTAAAATCTCCACAGTGGTGATTCTCAAACAATGATGAATATCAGAATCAACTGTGTAATTTCCTGAAAACAGAAAATGCCTGGCTTCATTCTAAACCAAATGAATCAGAATCTCTAGAATGAGACCAAGGCACGCATGTCCTCTGAAAACTGCAGATACAGGTCTCCCTCTAGTTAAGAACCACTGCTGTAAAGCTCATCTGCATATCCTGCTAAAAAACGAGACACAGAGAAACACCATCCGTAGTAAATTCTCTGAACATGGACAAAGGTGATAAAACCAAATTATATGAAATATGGCACCATAACTGTCCAAGAAATCTAAAATAAAATTATTATGAGTCACTATTTTCATCTCTTCAATAAGCAAAAATTCTCATTTTGTAAGAAAAAAACATATGTGTAGAACGTTGGCTAACACACACAAGAAACCTAGTAAAAATGGAAAGTATCGACAACAGTACTGGCCAATGCAAAATGAAGCCACAGACAAATGCCAGGGACAAAGCTGCGTGATTCTTTATGAAACAATATCCACATACTTTAACCCAGGAATTTAAAAACACTTAGGACATGTGCCTTAAGTCAATAATCTCTCCAAAAGGAAAAACACATCTATGTGCATAAAATGGTTGACAGCAATATTATTAACAAAAAACCTAAATATTCAATAGACATACAATTACATAAATTTCAATGCATAAACTAGAGTATTATGTGACAATTTAAAATTATAATTATTGGTTGGGCCTGGAACATGGTATAGAGAAACCAAGGTAGTGCCTGAAGATTGAAGGAGACATGTTAAAATAACACAGAAGCTATACCAAAGGGAAGTCCAAATTTGGGACAATTTGAGCTTTGAAAATTTGGCCACTGCTGAGCAAATCTGGAAAGCTCAGCAGTGGCCACAGGACTGGAAAAGGTCAGTTTTCATTCCAATCCCAAGGAAAGGCAATGCCAAAGAATGCTCAAACTACCACACAAATGCACTCATCTCACAGGCTAGCAAAGTAATACTCAAAAATTCTCCAAGCCAGGGTTCAACAGTACATGAGCCATGAACTTCCAGATGTTCAAGCTGGATTTAGAAAAGGCAGACGAACTAGAGATCAAATTGCCAATATCCACTGGATCACTGAAAAAGCAAGAAACTTTGACTGTGTAGATCACAACAAACTGTGAAAAATTTTTGAAGAGATGGGACTACCAGACCACCTGACCTGCCTCCTGAGAAATCGGTATGCAGGTCAAGAAGCAACAGTTAGAACCAGACATGGAACAACAGACTGGTTCCAAATAGGAAAAGGAGTACGTCAAGGCTGTATATTGTCACCCTGCTTATTTAACTTCTATGTGGAGTACATCATGAGAAACGCTGGGCTGGAGGAAGCACAAGCTGGAATCAATATTGCCAGGAGAAATATTAATAACCTCAAATATGCAGATGACACCACCCTTATGTAATAAAGCAAAGAACTAAAGAGCCTCTTGATGAAAGTCAAAGACAGTGAAGAAGTTGGCTTAAAATTCAACATTCAGAAAACGAAGATCATGGTATCCGGTCCTATCTCTTCATGGCAAATAGATGGGGAAACAATGGAATTGTTGGAAATAAAAGGAAATAAAAATGAAGTGACAGACTTTAATTTGTGGGCTCCAAAATCACTGTGGATGATGACTACAGCCATGAAATTAAGACACTTGCTCCTTGGAAGAAATGCTATGACCAACCTAGACAGCACATTACTTTGCCGACAAAGGACATCTACTCAAAGCTATGGTTTTTCCAGTAGTCATGTATGAATGTGAGAGTTGGACTATAAGGAAAGCTGAGTGCCGAAGAATTGATGCTTTTGAGCTGTGGTGTTGGAGAAGACTCTTGATAGTCCCTTGGACCGCAAGGACATCAAACCAATCAATCCTAAAGGAAATCAGTCCCAAATATTCATTGGAAGGGCTGATGCTGAAGTGCAAGCTCCAATACTTTGGCCACCTGATGCAAAGAACCGACTCATTGGAAAAGACCCTGATGCTGAGAAAGATTGAAGGCAGGAGAAGGGGACGACAGAGGATGAGATGGTTGGATGGCATCACCGACTCAATGGACATGAATTTGAACAAGCTCTGGGAGTTGGTGATGGACAGGGAAGCCTGGCGTGCTGCAGTCCATGGGGTCGCAAAGAGTCGGCCACGACTGAGCAACTGAACTGAACCGAACTGAGCTTTAAAAAGAAGAATAACAGTGACAGTTCATAACATACTCATGATACCAGGGATTTGCAGTAAAGCTAAAGAGAGAAAAAAGCACAGAGAGAAAAGAAAGCACTCTATAGAGGATTGCTAACTTAAAAATATAAAAAGGAACAATAAAATTGTGAAACCATCTTGATATAACCAATTTAATAACTGATTCAGATAAGGTTCATCAATGACTGCTAAAAAGGATATGTATATAGTCTCACAGTAAAATCTCAGACTAACTTATTAGTCACAGCACCTTTACAAGGGGGAGGAATGGCAGACAGCACCATGCCCAGCCAGTCAAATTTAGCATCACCAATAACTGGATATCCTGACATTATGTGCTCCATGTTATGATACAATGGGCTATACACAGCACCGATGTCAGATTTTCCCAAAAAGATGTTTCACAGAGTCTAATCATAAGAAAAAAATGAGAAAAATGCAGACTCTGGGATGCTCTACAAGAAAGCTGGCCTTGACTCTGCAAGAGTCAATGACCGTAAAAGAAGAAAAAAAGAAAAAAAAAAGAATCCAAAAAGCAAAAGAGGATAAAGATCTCTGTTCTAAATTAAAGGAGACCAAAGAGATTTAATTTCAATGTGGGATCTTTTGCTGATCCTGGGTCCCTTTGCCAAAAAAAAGTGGGCAGGGATAAAAGACTTGATTGAAACAAGTAGGCATATTTGGATATGAACAGCATATCAAATAATTCTATTAATCTTTTTAGGTGTGATACCAGAAAAATGCCATTTTCCTTAGGAGCTACAAAATATTTAGGAGTAAAATGTTACACAGCTACAACTTATTTTCAAGTGGTTCAGAAAAAAATATGAATGTATGTGTTTGTATGCATGTTTACATACACAGAAAGCAAATTTGGCAAAACATTAATAATTGGTTAAACTAGTAAAAGATACATGCACAGTCATTGTTTTTTTTTTTTAACTTTTCTACAATAAAAATTTTTCAAAATTAAAGCTGGGAAGGCAAACCAAGATGTAAGCTCATTGTCTTTGGGGAAAGGGAATGTGAAGACACTGACTCAAATATTTGGAAATTCTTTATTGACTGTCTGATATATTACTATAGAGGATTGGCTATTTCTCTTAGAAATTACATAAAACAATAAGATAAACACAGAAATAGTTATAGATCTGAGTATGTATACGCATGCCCTTCCCAGGTGGTACAGTGGTAAAGAATCCGCCTGCCAATGTGGCAGACACAAGAGCAGTGGGTTCAATTCCTGGGTCAGGAAGATCCCCTGGAGTAAGAAATGGCAACCCAATCCAGTATTCTTGCTTGGAAAATTCCACGAACAGAGGAACCTGGTGGGCTTAAGCCCATGGGGTCTCAAAGAGTCAGACACGACTGAGCAACTGAGCACACACTCACACACACGTTTATACATAATGTGTGTAGATATCTTCTAGCTACGTCTGCTAATTAGGGCATACTAAGCATGGTAATCTTTGTTTCTAAATATTATCCTTAAGAGCTTTTTAGAGAAATAGCTGTTTCCAGGACCGAAGCAGGAAAAGTATAAGATGAGCCTGGAAATCTTGTGGTGCCAGACAGGAAATGCTCCAATAAAGATACAGTTATGTCCAAAAGACATAGGAACAAATTCGAAGGGCTTCTAATGGCCAAACCTATGACAATTTGGGAAACAATGAACTGAAGCTCATTTTAGTCCCAAATGAATTACCAAAGGAAGAAAAGCAGAAATATCCTTAACTAGTAGAACAAAAAAACTGAAGCATACTCACAAGCTCTCCATAACGTGCAGTTGAAATCATACGTAGAGGAAAATTCCCTGTGCTGCTCAAACACAATCCCCCTGTCTTCATAAATAAATAAGAAAAAAAAAAAAGTTTATGTAAGAATATCAGCAATTCAATTTTAAAATATATACATTATCAATGTAATTAGCCTTACTAAAATGTTAGGTTCTGAACATGCACAGGACTTGCTGGTATTAATGAACGCTGGTTCACATCGGACACACCTGTCAATACAACAAAAATTATTTTTAAAATGTTAATGAATTAGCTCTAATTTAATTGAGAGCTTGTCTTTCTAACTTAATAGATTAGAATAGATTCATTCAACTAAGCAATTACTTGCAATAAAGTAAACTTATCAAAAGTATACACTACTCTGTATTATAAGGCAAGGTATAAATAAAATCAATAATATATATAAATATAGTACCTAGAAAATACTAAGTAGATTGCAAATAAAATTTATTATTATATACTATATATTATTGGAGAAGGAAATGGCAACCCACTCCAGTACTCTTGCCTGGAAAATACCATGAACTGAGGAGCCTGGTAGGCTACAGTTCATGGGGTCACAAACAGTTGGACACAACTGAGCGACTTCACTTCACAATATATTATAGATTATGTACAAATTATATAACATCAATAATAAAACAAAAATAGCTAAAAATAGCTACCTTTTACTGAGCACTTACTCTATACTACTTAGCTAAAAACTTTAGGTATGTAAAGTATGTTTCTGAGCTGTGGTAACAGCCTATGAAGTGGATGGTATGTCCTGTTTCTGAAGATAAGAACACTGGCTTAACAAACAAAGGTCAAACAACCAGCAAGAGACAGAAACAAGATTTAAATCTTCTTTGCGACCCCACGGACTGTATAATCCGTGGAATTCTCCAGGCCAGAATACTGGAGTGGGTGGCCTTTCCCTTCACCAGGGGATCATTCCAACCCAGGGATTGAACCCAGGTCCCCACAATGCAGGCAGATTCTCAACCAGCTAAGCCACCAAGGAAGCCCATTTAAATCCTGTTCTGTCTCATTCTTGGACCTCAGCTTCTTTACCTGTTAATGCCTACTTCTAGCCTAAGGAATATGATACAAAAGACACAAATTCTACATAAATATTAATGAAGACAGCACCCAGCATACTGCTTACCTGTTTCCTAAAGCATTTGCTACTGTAAAAGAGTTTTCACTTTCATCACAGAGCTCACAAGTTGCTTGAGACAACAATGTTCCATTAACATTTCTTTCCACTAAACAATTTAGAAACAATAAGATGTAATTCATAATCAATATATAAGCTTCTATACACTTAGTAAAACCCACTTGTAATTATTCCAATTCTCAAAACACCTTGTTAGAACAAAACATATGTCAACTCCTTACATAAAGTATTGAAAAGTGAAGGCTTCCCCATTCCCACATTAAAAAAAATAATAATACAGAAATTTCTAAATCATCATAATAAATTAATATAGTTTCCTTAAAAAATTTCTTTCCTCTTACCTGCATACTCCTGTTACACTGGCTTTGGGGAAACAAGTATTTTCACAGACTTCTGGTAAGTTTCTCAACTTAAGAGGACTTTTGGTGGTATGTATTATAAATTCACACACTCTATAATACTATAACTTCATTTTTAGATACCTAACCTACAGAGACACTTGACTATGTACATAAGAATATTCATCAAAACATTACTAATTAGAAAACAATCTAAATATTTAAAATAGCAAAAAGTTATAAAATACCACAGAGTGGATTAAAAAGAATGAGGTAGATCTAAATGGTATGATCTTAATCATACCATTAACTGAAAAGAGTATGGTAGAGAACAGTCTTTGCCTATGAAATAGCTACATAAAAAATACCAGTTATATTTCCTGTGGTTACAATGTATACATTAAAAACAGAAAAAAAAAAAAAAGAGTCTAGAAGGACACATTCTAGAATCTACTTCTCACCTAAAATATGGCCAGTGGGACAGTGGCATTTTCCTTCTGCAGTTAAACCACCAGGGCAAGAAATACAGTTCCAGCCATCTTCAGTAACACCTTTCTAAATTTAAAAAAAAAAAAATTATTTCCCTTTTCTTAATTAACGTTCTCCTTAATTGATCACGTGGGTTTAAAAAGTCATAATAGGGTAAAATTTGTAGGCAATATGTAAATAAATTATATACATATGAGCTACATAAAAATTTCCTGGAAAGACAATTTGTGCTTATATTCAAACATTAAGCTATATATTATAACTATGTACAGACTACTATTAACTACTAAGAACTAAAGGCAATAGTTCTTTGTGATTTTCAATTCAAATGAGCTTTTATTACCATGATTAATGGTAATAAATTATTTTATTAATTATTTTATTAATTTATTATTTTATTTAATAATTAATAAATTATTTTCAATTTACCAAGATAAAATGCAACAAAATTCAACAGTATTGAATCAACAAATAGGTAATTAATAGTTTAGCCTTACCTGTTCTAAAATAATTATTCTAATTTTTAAAAATTCAAATAATTAGCTTTTAGCAATTAAGTTATGACCCAAAATAGATGAATCTTATGGTAGATAAACATACTTAAAGTTGTTTAAATTGAGATCTTTTTTAATCCACTAATAATTTGTACTAGTAAAGATTTGATAAAATATGACATCATCCAAAACTGGACTTACATGATTTAGAAAAAAACCTGGGGTAAAAATATAGTAATTTTATTACAAACATGGATATAAACAAAATAAATAGAAAACAATGGTAATAACAAAACAATGACACAAATTATGCTAAGTTTTGGTTGAAAAGAATGGATATATCAAGAAATGCCCCTGTATTTGTTAATACATTTATACATATAGGACTATTTAAAAATTATGATAGCTTAGCTGTGTGTGTCGGAGAAGGCAATGGCACCCCACTCCAGTACTGTTGCCTGGAAAAGCCCATGGACCGAGGAGCCTGGTGGGCTGCAGTCCATGGGGTCGTGAAGAGTCGGACACAACTGAGCAACTTCACTTTCACTTTTTCACTTTCATGCATTGGAGAAGGAAATGGCAACCCACTCCAGTATTGCCTGGAGAATCCCAGGGACAGGGGAGCCTGGTGGGCTGCCGTCTATGGGGTCGCACAGAGTCGGACACGACTGAAGTGACTTAGCAGCAGCAGCAGCAGTTGCGTGTGTGTGCGTGCTTCGTCATATCTGATTCTTTATGATTCAATGGACTGTAGTCCGCCAGGCTCCTCCATCCATGGGATTTTCCAGGCAACAATACTGGAGAGGGTTTCCATTTCTTACTCCAGGGGATCCTCCCAACCCAGGGACAGAAACTGCATCTCCTGTGTCTCCTGTATTGTAGGTGGATTCTTTACCACTTGAGCCATCAGGGAAGCCCCACAAGCTTAGTGACATCACTGAAAAATTAGTCTGCTTTGGCACCATTTCATATTAGTAGTTTTGCTCATCATAATTCAGCTAGGGTTAATATTTCTAAAAACATCAAGTATGAAAATGATCATCAAACCTATAAGTACTAGTCATAAACCAGGACAAATGGGTAAATACTAAATTCCCAAATTAAATTTTTTTAAATACAATAATGAGAAGAGGTAATACTGCATTTTGAAAAAAAGAGAAGAAATATTACTATGAAAGTTAGAACTGCCACACTAAGACTCTTAATTATTCAAAATGATTGGAAGATACATTTCTGTTAATCAAGAATCATATATAGTAACTATTGATACATTAATTTTCCAAAAATTATGATATAATGAAATGATTAATAAAACAGCATCAGATATTTAATTTAGTGATGAAATTGGCATTTGATGAACTTATCACTCAGCTATCATTATGAACATGAATCATTACGTAAAACTGTTGACATAGTAAGTCTAAGACACTGAACTTACTCTATATATCATTCATTCATCTATTTCCCTTTATAAAGTAGTTTCTCTATGAAATAGAAATAAATTATCATGGCTTTTTTTTTTAATTTCAGATTTTAAAAATACCTTTCTATTTTCTCCAAGTATAGAAAATTTCACTGATTTCCCAAGATTTACTCTAGTAAAAACAAAGCTGGCTTAGTAATTTTAACATCTGTGGGAAAATATATGAGTACAGCATTAAATTACAGTTTAAAAAATAATGATATTTGCTATTTTTTACAGTAAGATTTTCTAAAAAAATAAATACTCCATACCATGTGTTCTGGGCACTTTTTACAAGTAATATCAGGTCCTCCATTATTAGAAATCATCTGAAATCCTGGTAGACACACACATGAAGTTCCTAAAAAGAAGAGCCAATTTTTACCTTGATAAATGAAATTCCAAGATAGGAAAATTTTAATAACTCTTAAGATCTTGAGAAGCAGCAGCTAAGAGCAAGACAGTGGAGTCAGTACTGCCTGGGTTCTAATCTTGATTCTGCTGCTTAGTTTTGTGACCCTGAACAAGGAACTGTTCTTTGCCTTGGCTTCCAATTAGGAACAGTACGTACCTTGTGGGGTTAATATGAGTACTAAATTAGTCATTATTAGCGTATAAAAAGTGTTATATTTACATCTTACAATGTGTCTGGCATACAGTAGGTATTGTGTTTGCTGTAATTTTAAGTGCAAGCATAAATAAATTATTAAATTATAAATATTAAACTAATAACCAAACTACTGACTAACCGCTATGGGAGATTTTACATGTCTATTTCACCCAACCATACACATATACTTACTGAATTCAAATTCTGTCAACACAAAATCTTATTAGGAAAGTTATCTTGATTCAAATAAATCACTGTTTTCCTCTGGAAAGATTAAAACAAACTGTATAAGATAGTGAATATTCAACTTGCTGGCTAGGTAAGGACAGCATTCTCTAAGAAGGCATTAAGTGGATACTTAATAGGAATCCATGTAGTAGAATGCTTATGATAACAGGGTGCATGACTATGAACCTTACATTTTATAGAATGAGTCTGGGAAATGCTTTCTTCTTACTTCCTCACCTGAGAAGCCTGACTTGTCCTACACAATGACTTAAAGACAAATCAAATTTCAAGATGGAAGAAAGTTAATACCATGGGTGACCAAATTGAGATTAAAAACATCCTAGACTTTAGAATATGGGCAAAGTCTTATCCTGAGCAGTTTCAAAGGACAACTAGGACCAATGATGAACATCTCAAGAAAAAAAAAAGTTTAATATAAAGAGACTTTGGAGGGAATTAGTAATATTCAGCAATGAAAGGGCTAAGTCCTAAGGAAATCTATACTATTATGGACATTTTGTATAGTGGAAATACAGAGATCGAGAAAGAGGGCAAAGAGATATAGGAGTTCTTCCTGTCTCCAATTTACAGGACAAAGAAGACTTGACCTCATCTGGACTTTCATTTTTTAATCCATAAATTGAGAAGGCTGGACCATAAATGGTTAAGGTCCCTTCCAGCTCTATATTTCTAGATTTGAGAAGATTTTTAAAAAAAACTACCGAAGTTTACAAGCGCTAATTTGCATTCCTTCCCAAACAGGTCCTGTCACCTGCTCTTAGCACCTCAGACCGTCGTGGTTGCTGTTCAGTCGCTCAGTCGTGTCCGACTCTCTGCGACCCCAAAGATTACTTCTTTTCGCTTTCTTAGTCAGCTTTCCACGGGCCTCCCTAAAGCCCTCCTGATGAGGAGGAGGGGACTGGAGCCAAGAAATTCATTACGAGGCCTCGCGGGTGGCTGACTCAAGGTTTCCCCAACCTCCTTCGTTGTGTGTTTAAGCCTCAATCCTCCAAGGAGACCCTCCTCTCAGGCGTTGGCAGTTAACCTTTCTGAAACATTCTTTCCGCAGGGGCGGGGGATGTTTCAGCGACGCCGGGATCAAGGCGGGACTGCTCCTTTGGCCAGGGCCCGTCCCGAGACGTCTCACCTCGGGCATCCTGCCTCTGATTGGAGCCACACGCCACACAGGAGAGCGCCGAGATATCGAAGTACTGGTTGTGGCCGCACGTCTCCGGCTGCCGGAAAGGGAAAAAGAAGGTCTGAGCTTGTGAGACGCGAGGGAGGACCAGCAAGAGGAACAGAGTCACACTCGCAGACGACAGGGTGGACCCAGCGGCCATCGCAACCACAGCCCCGCGGCCTCCCGTCGCCATGGTGCAGACGCCAGCGGCCAGGCCGTCTCCCGCGGCCCGTCAGCCTCAGCGGCGACTCTGCAGAGCTGATTGGATCGCGGCGCCCCGGTGTTCCGGAAATGTCGGCCTGCTTCGCCTGGTTGCTAGGTTACGAAAAGCCGCGGGAATCTGGCGATCTGGGAAAGGATGGGATCGGTTCACTTCAGTTCTGTCGCTCGGTCGTGTCCGACTCTTTGCCATCCCATGGACTGCATCACACCAGGCCTCCCTGTCCATCACCAACTCCCGGAGTTTACCCAAACTCATGTCAATTGAGTCGGTGATGCCATCCAACCAATCTCATCCTTTGTCGTCCCCTTCTCCCGCCTTCAATCATTCCCAGCATCAGGGTCTTTTCCAATGAGTCAGTTCTTCACATCAGGTGGCTGCTTCAGCACCAGCCCTTCCATTGAATATTCAGGACTGATTTCCTTTAGGATGGACTGGTTGGATCTCCTTGCAGTCCAAGGGACTCGCAAGAGTCTTCTCCAACACCCAAATTCAAAAGCATCAATTAGAGGCAAGCTAACCCTGTAGCCTGGCAGACACGACCAGACTTCAGACTATGAATTGACCCGTTTGCGGGATGTGAAATCAATTTCAGAAGTCGCGAAATCGGTAACCGCAGCCAAGAAAATATCTGATTTTATCACACAAATTAAAAGTTTTTTTCATTAAGTCGTTAAATGATATTTACAACAAAACTTATGGTCATTTTCATGTTAAAGGACACAGCCCAATAATGTATTTGTCAAGATAAACTTGTCCAAAAAGTAGGGGAAAAAACCACAGATTTGAAATATGTAAAGGCAATGCCAAAGAATGCTCAAACTACCGCACAATTGCACTCATCTCACACGCTAGTAAAGTAATGCTCAAAGTTCTCCAAGCCAGGCTTCAGCAATATGTGAACCGTGAACTTCCTGATGTTCAAGCTGGTTTTAGAAAAGGCAGAGGAACCAGAGATCAAATTGCCAACATCCACTGGATCATGGAAAAAGCAAGAGAGTTCCAGGAAAACATCTATTTCTGCTTTATTGACTATGTCAAAGCCTTTGACTGTGTGGATCACAATAAATTGTGGAAAATTCTGCAAGAGATGGGAATACCAGACCACCTGATCTGCCTCTTAAGAAATTTGTATGCATGTCAGGAAGCAACAGTTAGAACTGGACATGGAACAACAGACTGGTTCCAAATAGGAAAAGGAGTACGTCAAGGCTATATATTGTCACCCTGTTTATTTAACTTATATGCAGAGTACATCATGAGAAACGCTGGACTGGAAGAAACACAAGCTGGAATCAAGATTGCTGGGAGAAATATCAATCATCTCAGATATGCAGATGACACCACCCTTATGGCAGAAAGTGAAGAGGAACTAAAAAGCCTCTTGATGAAAGTGAAAGAGGAAACTGAAAAAGTTGAAGCGCTTAAAGCTCAACATTCAGAAAATGAAGATCATGGCATCCAGTCCCATCACTTCATGGGAAATAGATGGGGAAACAGTGGAAACAGTGTCAGACTTTATTTTTCTGCACTCCAAAATCACTGCAGATGGTGATTACAGCCATGAAATTAGAAGATGCTTACTCCTTGGAAGGAAAGTTATGACCAACCTAGATAGCATATTCAAAAGCAGAGACATTACTTTGCCAACAAAGGTCTGTCTAGTCAAGGCTATGGTTTTTCCTGTGGTCATGTATGGATGTGAGAGTTGGACTGTGAAGAAGGCTGAGGGCCGAAGAATTGATGCTTTTGAACTGTGGTGTTGGAGAAGACTCTTGAGAGTCCCTTGGACTGCAAGGAGATCCAACTAGTCCATTCTGAAGGAGATCAGCCCTGGGATTTCTTTGGAAGGAATGATGCTAAAGCTGAAACTCCAGTACTTTGGCCACCTCATGTGAAGAGTTGACTCATTGGAAAAGACTCTGATGCTGGGAGTGATTGGGGGCAGGAGGAGAAGGGGACGACAGAGGATGAGATGGCTGGATGGCATCACTGACTCGATGGACGTGGGTCTGGGTGAACTCTGGGAGCTGGTGATGGACAGGGAGGCCTGTCGTGCTGTGATTCATGGGGTCGCAAAGAGTCGGACACGACTGAGCGACTGAACTGAACTGAACTGAACTGAATGTTGGACAATTGGCTCAAGCACTGAAAAAGAGGGCTTCCCTGGTGACTTAGATGGTAAAGAATCTGCGTGCAATGTAGGAGACCGGGGTTCAATCCCTGGATCAGGAAGATCCCCTATAGAAGGAAATGAAACCCACTCCAGTACTCTTGCCAGGAAAATCCCATGAACAGAGGAGTCTGGTGGGCTACACTCCATGGGATCGCAGAGTGGGACACAACTGAGTGACTTTCACTTCACTGAAAAAAGATCTTTCCTGACAGACCTTTTTTTGTGTTTCTATGTTCTTTGTTTTGAGCATAGAAATCATGTTTATAAAATGAGATCTTTAGTCCAGTTGTAAATAAAGAAGGAATCTATTTTTTAAGTCAAATATGCACATACATGATTGATGTCTTTCAAAATGGGCACTCTTAGAGGCTGTTGGGCCCCAAAATTTTAGAATTAACTTCAAAGCCAGTTTCTGGGTCATAAAAAGAAAAAGCTGTTTCTCAATATTTAAATTTCATTTCTGCTTTTGTTGTATTCTGTTTGTTTTATTTTGTCCTTCCTCCCCAATAAAACTGACATATTTTGAAACCACCTTATTCATCAGTATTGAAATGACTTTCAGATTTTCCAAAAAACCACAAACTTTGTAATGAAAATGATGACTTATTACTATTAAGGAGAATACACACACACACACATAATATTCTCAGTACCTGTGGGAAAATATGTCTAAGAAATTTAGATAAATTTATTAACCATATTTAGGCTTAGTATTTGTCATGTTACCATCTGCAAAAGACCAACATTCATTCTGTCACTAATATTTAGGACAGAAAGAGGTGTATGTTCTGAAAACTCTTCCTTAAATAGGCATTATAAACAATGTTTTTGAGTAATTAACATGTTGTTAGAGTCTATAATTTGAAGTAGAAGTTACTTATCTGAAATAATTTTTGAAAAACATATGACTGTACAAATGTTAAAAGGAGCTCAGAAAGGGTATGGTTAGAATAGTTGAGATTAATCTACAAAAGCTTCTTATGGGTGAATTTTAACTCGTCTTTTTTAATGCTCTGTGAGAGGCTTCAGGGTGGTGATATTTACTCACTGTCTACTATATAATTGAAGCAATAAAAGAGCAGGTTATTTGTGTTCCACACTGTGCACTATGCTAGGCACTTGGCAGCATTAACATTAACTCTTCATAATAACCTTTTTGCAGGAATATTATCCCCCCTTTTTTGGATACCTTATAATCAAAGAAACTGAAGATTGAAAAAGTTACATTTTAGGAAGTGGTGAAACCAAACTTTATCTCCATCTGTCCAACTCCAAAACCTGTTATCTTTTCAATCTACTAAGTGGCTTCTTTGTGGAATAGTTAGAGAAAAAAATCTGGCATATTGTATATGTAGGACAAACCTGTTGTCTTTAGTTAACAAGATGATACCACCATTTTACACCACAGGCAGGGGAAATATGGTTGTCTAAGACCTTTGGGCATTTCACCTAAAAAACATCTTTCCCAAAGAGCTAAATAGAGAGTTTATTTGTAGCAGAAGTATTCAAAATAGATGTAGTTAAATTTGAAATAACTGTGGATACTCTGGGTTCATCTTTATGAACTGCCTAAAAGGATAACAGAAAGACTGTTAGCTAAAACCATGAAGCATAAATTGGGACTGTATCATTAGGAATATTTTCACTGCAAGTAATAGCAAATCACATAGTTTAAGCCAGTTCACAATGGCTTAACAAAAGCAAACATGAAAATTCTGACATAGAGGCTGCTGATGTTTATTCAACGATATCAGATGGTCATCTCTGCAGTTCTCTTGGTTTTTCTCTCCTAGTTGCCATGTGATTGCCTTATGCCAGAAATCAACATTCAGATTTAAGACAAGAAGAAGGAAAGTTACTGAATCAGAGATGTTTTCTCTGTCTCTTTAGTCAGGAAAGCCAGTGTTTTCTGAATGCCAGATGTTATGCTAAAGTTACACTTCTTACATGCATCATTTCAATCTTTTATGAATAAGTAATAATCTCCATTTATCAGGCTTAAAGACATGCCCAATATCACCCAGCTAAGAAGTTAAAGAGTTATAGATAGAAGTGGATGAGAAGAAGAACATGGTTTAAATAAGCTTAGGAAGAACTTTACCCCCCTAAAGTGAAAGGGTGAATTCAAACACACTTGCAATTGCTCACTGAACATCTATAATGAGATAGGCACTGCAACATGCCTTACCAAGATTATCATCCACTCAACAACCTTATGAAACCTATACCGTTATTCTCATCTCTTCTTATAGAAGATTAATGGAGCAACAAGGAGATTTTTCAAACTTACCAAAATACAAAGATTTCAATCTACAGAGGTAACTTTAAATTATGGCAGTTTAACTCTCAGGGCTCCTTAATCACAATGCTGTGTGTCCTAACAATATAAATGCTACAGAAAGGCAAGGGGCTGAGGATGGAGAAAAAGTCTTTGGATTTGGCAATTAGGGGATCATTAGTTATCTTTTACAGCACAGCTTTATTACAGTGATAAGGGTAGAAGTAAGTCACAGAGCAGTATTAAGAGTAACCAACAGATGTAGATTATTTTGACAATGAAAGGAAAGCAAAAGAAGGGACTGAGCTAAAACAATTTAAATTTTTTCTTAGGATAAGAATATGTCTATAAGTGGAGAGGAAAGTAAAGGAGTAGTAGAAGAGAGATTCAAAATAAAGAAGGAATAATTGACTCTCTTGAGCTTCTGGGAAGTGGTCAAAGACTTAGATGTAAGACTGGGAGAAGGATCACGTAATCGGAAGAGAGTCATTCTTTCTCAGACTAGAAGAAAAGAGAAAGGTGAGTGAAGCCATCCAGAAATCTGGGACTAAGGATTAGAGAAGTTGAGTAAGATCAGTTTTCTAAGTAAAGAACATAGGTAAAAGTAAGAAATTCTTTGAAAAGATAGAGTAGACAATTGGAAGGGAAATCATCTAGAGTTGAAAGTTGGCAGCAACTCTAGATCTTACCTACAAAGCTGAATCATGTAGGAGTGGGAGCAGATAGAGGGTAGGTTAGGAAGGTTCTAGGGTCAAAATGAATAGTTTACGGAGAAGATGAGTGTAGTTTGATTATGTTGAGCAAGTTGCCTACTCAGGTACAGAGGTATAACAAAAATGCGTGTGATGGTCTCGGGCTTGATGAAGAGTTTGGAACCAGAAATGAAAATCATTTTGAGTATCCCAAAGACTACTGTGTATTTGAATCCTTAAACAGAGTTAAGAGAGGCAGAATCGCGAGGGAAGAGAGCCTGAGGTGAGAAGTCAGAAGGCAGCTCTTCTTTGGTGGAGAATTTTCCAAACATATGTTGAGCACTTCTCGGATCCCTGAGTCAGGAAGATCTCCTGGAGGAGGAAATAGCTACTAACTGCAGTATATTTGCCTAGAAAAATTCTATGGACAGAGGAGCCTGGTGGGCTACAGTCCACAGGGTCACATAGAGTCTGGACACAACCAAGTGACTGAGTGTACACATACATGAGTAGATACTTGTTGGGGACAAGAGCTATCCCTGGTGCTTTCGCTCAGCGGCTTCATAATCTTGTAGAGAAGCAGACACAGAAACAATTACTTTCAAACAAATGCTGTCTTTGAGACTGTGCAACTGGCAGATGTTATTACCCCTGCCTTACTGGGCAGGAGGGAGATCAGTGAAGATACAAAGGACAGGACAGGTCGCGGCTCCACCAGAGCAGAACCAGAGGCACCAGTGAGCAGGCACACCGGCAGATGACAATTATGTCAGCCTGCCTGAGGTGTGGGGAGTGTGTGGTCAATGGCAGGAGATGAAGCTAGAAAGGTAAGAAGAAATAAAAATGAAGGTTCTTAAAGGCTTGTTATTTGTCTTCTACTGTTGATCAGCTTTGCATTTTAGAAAATATCCTAGAGAAAAAGCATATGGAAACCTCTAGAGGTAGAGATGCCTTGGAAGGTTAAAGCAGAAATCTAGGGTCTAAGGCCAGGGGAAGAAGGAAGAAGCAGGAGAAGATAAATGAAAGAGCTGTTTTAGGAGGAATTATTGTGAGAATTTTAGGCTTGGATGGAGGAAGTAAAGAAACAGGAACAAGGATCATTTCCAGGTTTCCTGATTTAGGTGGCTGGGTGGATGGTGACATTAAAGGAACATCGAAAATACTTGGGGCAGATAAAGGCTTTTCACCAAATGAAAAAAAAATTACAGTAGAAATTCCATTTACAGGAATTTTCTAGTATGTTGGTGGGAGTTAGGACCATGGATAATAATCGAAATAATTGATATTAATCGCTTGCTTTCAATGTGCCAGGCACTGCAATATCTCATTTAACACTAAATTGGAACCATTATCATCACCTTTACTTTACAGTGAGAAAACCAAGGCATAGAAAGATCTGTGATTTTCTAGGGTCACACTCACATCATGATTCTAACCCTGGCAATTGACACCAGAGCCCATGCTTTTAACTCTGACTCTTTACTCATGCTTCTGAATCCCTGGCTGTGCTTTCCTGGGCATTAATAAACAAAAGGAAAAAGCAAGTGAGCCCATGAGAGGATTAATGAATTAAAATATTGCAAAGAATGTGAAGACCAAATTCAAAGTGCAAAAGTGGAGGTTGTGGTCCAAAGAGGAATTAGGTCAAGATCCTTCAGCTGGGGCATCTTGTGTGGTGAGTACTGCACTCTTTCCCAATCTCCAGACTCTTACTTATAAACAAATAGATATAAACAACTGCTGCTTTGCATTCAGTATGTTCTAAATGGAACTTGACTTCCATGATAGAACACTCTTCTGGTTTTCCTCCAGGTTATTCCTAGAACAAACTTTCTGGTTATTCCTGCTCTCTGACTCCGTTACCTAGCCATTAGATATGGAATCCCTGGGATCGCAGCCATAGACTTTTGACTCCTCTCATTCTTTGATTTTCCCCTCCTGGGGAAAGTTATGTCCAAGATTTAAATGACTACTTTTTGCAGATGACTCACATATGTATGTAAATTCAGGACAAATAACTTTTCTGAGCTCTGATTCAGTATTTCCACTGTTTTCTTGAAAAACTCCATTTGGCTGGAATGAAGCATTTTTAAACCCAGATGTCCAAAAGCAGCTCGTGATCTCCACCCCGTTCCCCAGCCCCCAAACCTTCCCTCTTCTAAGTGTACTCCATCTCAGTTGATGGCAATCATCAAACTATAAAAAAGGCCACAAATCTAGGGGTAGCTTTTGATGCTTTTCTTTTCTTCAACTTACCATATCGGCACACTGGCAAGACTTCTTGGTTTTTATCTTCTAAATATCTCTTGAATTTATTGTTCAAATATCCTTTGGAATCTTACTTTTCTTAATCTCGATCATCACTGCCACCCTAAGTGCAACCTTCCCCTCCTCTAAATTACTGCAGCAGCCTATTTTAAACTTAATTTTTCAGCTGTAGGCATTCTCCATTGTCTGCCTGCTATGAAAGATGAAGATTTGCTTTTTATCACGTTTTCTGAACCTCTCCATCTTTCTAATATATATATTATTTATTTTACATTTTCAGTTGGAGTAGTAATCACTTTTTACACTACTGTTACTACTTAAATGCTATTCACATTTGAGTCATGTACCATACCAGGGCTTCCCTGGTGGCTCAGACAGGAAAGCCTCTGTCTGCAATGCAAGGGACCCAGGTTCGAACCCTGGGTCAGGAAGATCCCCTGGAGAAGGAAATGGCAACTCACTCCAGTACTCTTGCCTGGAAAATCCCATGACGGAGGAGCTTGGTGGGCTACAGTCCACAGGGTCACAAAGAGTCGGACACGACTGAGCGACTTCACCTCACCCACCATACCATGATGTTTATCGTCCTCTTATTTGAATAAGTGTCTTCTTTGCTTCTTTTGGAGAAGGAAATGGCAACCCACTCCAGTATTCTTGCCTGGAGAATCCCATGGACAGAGGAGTCTAGAGGGCTATAGTCCACGGGGTCGCAAAGAGTCGGATACGACTGAGCGACTTTATCTCACCCACCATACCATGATGTTTATCATTCTCTTATTTGAATAAGTGTCTTCTTTGCTTCTTTAATGATCTTTTGCTTCATTAGAAAGTCCTCAATTCTTCCTCAGGACTATGATCCTCCTTTAAGTATATTCAGTACTGTTACTCTGTGCCACATTCTCCTCCAGTGGTTTTGATCTTTATTAGTAGCCCTTTGAAGCAGGTCTTGTTATCCCCAATTTACAAATGAGGAAATTTAGGAACAGAGCAAGGCAATATCTGGACATCTATATTCTTTTTCTCTTTTTAGGAAAATAAATTTATTTTATTTATTTATTTTTATTGAGGTATAACTGACACATAGCTTAGATTAGTTTCAGGTGTACAACATAAGGATTCAATATTTATATGTATTACAAAATGATCACCATAATAAGTTTAGTTAACATCTGTCACCACACAAAGGTACAATTTTTCTCTTGTGATAAGAACTTTTAAGATCTACTCTTTTAGCAACTTTCGAATGTACAATACAGTATTATTAATTCTGTTCACAATGCTATTGGAGAAGAGAATGGCAGTGCACTCCAGTGTTCTTACCTGGAGAATCCCATGGACAGAGGAGCTTGGTGGGCTACAGTCCATGGGGTCACAAAGAGTTGGACACAACTGAGTGACTCACACACACACACACAGTGCTATATATTATATCCACATGACTTATTTTACAACTGAAAGTTTGTACCTTTTGAAGCCTTTCACCCAGTTTTCTCACCTCCTGCCTCTGGCAACCACCTATTTGTTCTTTGTATCTATGATCCCTGTTTTTTCTTAAGATTCCACATATAAGTGAAATCATATGATTATATGGTATTCTCTGTCAGACTTATCATTTAGTATAATGCCTTCAAGATCCATTCATGTTATTGCAGATGGCAACATTTCAGTCTTTTTGATGGCTGAGTGATATTCCATTATGAATAAATAAATATATATCTATCTCCCAATTTCTTTATCCATTCATCTCTTGATGAATGCTTAGGTCATTTTTTATATCTTAGCTATTGTAAATTCTACAATGAACATAGAGGTGCATACATCTTTTTGAACTAGTATTTTCATTTTCTTCAGGTAAATACCCAGAAGTAGAATTGCTGGATCATACGACAGTTCTATTTTTAATTTTTTAGAAACCTCCATGCCGCTTGCCATAACGGCTCACCAATTTACATTTCCACCAACAGTGCACAAGGGTTCTCTTTTCTCTATATGCTGGCTAATGCTTCCTTCTTGTCTTTTTGATAATAACCATTCTCACAGATATTAGATGTTATCCCATTGTGATTTTGACTTGGATTTCCTGAATAATTAGTGATGCTGAGCTCCATTTCATGTGCCTGTTGGCCACCTGTATGTCTTCTTTGGGAAAATGTCTATTCAGATCTTATACCCATTTTTAAATCAGATTATTTGGGGGGCTTTGCTATTGAATTGTATGAGTAGTTTATATATTTTAGATACTCTTATTAGATATTTGTTGTTCAGTTGCTCAGTCGTGTCTGACCCTGAGACCCCACGGACTGCAGCATGCCAGGCTTCCCTGTCCTTCACCGTCTCCTGGAGCTTGCTCAAACTCATGCCCATTTAGTCGGTGATGCTATCCAACCATCTCATCCTCTGTCATCCCCTTCTCCTCCTGCCTTCAGTCTTTCCCAGCATCAAGGTCTTTTCTAATGAGTCAGTTCTTTGCTTCAGATGGCCAAAGTATTGGAGCTTCTACTTCAGCATCAGTCCTTCCAATGAATATTCAGGTCTGATTTCTTTTAGGATTGACTGGTTTGATCTCCTTGCTGTCCAAGGGACTCAAGACTCAAGACTCCCAAGAGTCAACACCACAGCTCAAAAACATCAGTTCTTCAGCACTCAGCCTACTTTATAGTCCAACTCTCACATCCATACATGACTACTGGAAAAACCATAGCTTTGACTAGACAGACCTTTGTTGGCAAAGTAATGTCTCTGCTTTTTAATATGCTGCCTAGGTTTGTCATAGCTTTTCTTTCAAGGAGCAAGCTTATTAGATATATGATTTGCAAATATTTTCTCCCATTTGGTAGGTTGCCTTTTCATTTTATTTTGTTGATGGTTCCCTTTGTTGTGCAGAAGACTTTTTAGTTTTATCTAGTCTCACGAGTTTATTTTGCTTTCAGTGTCTCAGGCATCCCATGTTCTTAACCACTGTGTTATGTGATTCCTCCTCAAGGGAATAAACCAAGACTAAAAAGAATACACAATCTATTAGGCTGGAAGAGGAAAAGAGAGATCTCAAATTTAGTGGATTATATATATCCTCTCTTTTTTGGTCCACTTCCTTGTTTGGGCAAAGTACATACTTCAGCAGCTTCCTGAGAGGGTACATAGCATGTAAATTTTAGAGAACTTGCATGTGTGAAAACATCTTTACTCTTCCCCCACACTTGGTAATTTCCCCGCTGTGTGCTGATCGAATTCTCCAGAAATAATCTCCTCCCTGAAGGATTTATGTCTGGCTGCCAGGTTTAGTGGGGAAATAGAGTGTTTCATCATTCAATTTCATCATTGACACGATATCCTCTTTTCTATATCGAGCCCCTGATCTCATCTATACTCATTGTCCCCTAGTCGTACTCTCTCCAGAGAATAAACCTTCGATCTTCTGCTATAGTCTGGAGAGAGAGACAGGTTTCTTGTAGCAAAGAGCCTTGAGAGTGTGTCTTCAGTGCTTTATAAATTATGTTCAATCAGCTGTCTTCACCTCCTTCCCCAGTGGAAGATATTGAAGCCTCTTAAGCCTCTGAGAACTTATTTGCTGAATATCAGGTCATATCTGAGCTTTCTCCACTGTCAATTCAGATTCCTCTTGGATTCACAAAAGAAATGATAATCTATCCATCTGCTTCCAGCTTGCAAAGTTTTATTGCTGCTGTCTCCTACCCTATCTTCTTCATTCTTGTCAGAAATCCTGTAAAACTTCCTTTCCTGATGTTTTATTAGGACTTCTGAAAGGAGTGAAAGTAAATACAGTTCAAACTGTCACCTTAAACTGGAAGTCAAAATAACCTGTTAACCTCTCTTTACAGGTACGTACTCTTGCCACCGTCTAAACCATTCTCCGGAACTCAGCGGGAGTCATCTTTTGAAATGCAACTCTAACGGTGTCACCTCTCTACTGAAAATAGTTCACTGGTTTTCCAGTGGGAAGCTCAAAGTCTTTACCATGAACCACAACCCCTAGCAGGGCCTGACTTCTTCCTGCAGCCTCTCATTGTCCTGGACACTGCGCACACTGGTCTCTCAGTTCTCTGCAGCCACTGAGCCTGTGCACTTCTCTGCCTGCATCACCCCTCCTCCTCTCCCCTTCCCAGCGAGTTCCCTTTACCGTATTAACTCATCCTTTTCTTCCAGCTCATCTACTGCCTCTCTTCCTGCCTTCCACCACCAGGCCAGGCCTTCTTATGAAATGCTCTTAGAAGAACATGTAGTTCCCTTTCGTAACTCTTATCCCTGTTGTAAATTTACATTTAGCTGAGTAATTCTTTCATTAGTTTGTCTCTCTTCTCCTGGACTTACAGACTTCACAAGAGCAATGACCATGTCCATTTTTGTTCACCATTGTCTTATGAAATTGGAGAAGGAAATGGCAACCCACTCCAGTATTCTTGCCTAGAGAATCCTGTGGACAGAGAAGTCTGGTGGGCTGCTGTCCATAGGGTCGCACAGAGTCGGACACGACTGAAGCACTTACCATGCATGCATGCATGTCTCGTGGAATTGCGTGTCATACATTATAAGCATTTAAAGCACGTTTGTTGAACTGAAAAAGAATAGATCAAAACTCGCTTCTTTTCCTCAGTCTCTGGTTTATTGTCACCTTCCAAACTCTAAGGGGAGCTCGGTGCTCTCTCCTCTCCTTTCATCCCTGGGAAGGGGCCAGAGGACGGACGTGGGTTAGACCTAGACCACCAAGCCTCTGGTCACAGTCCTTAGGGATAGAATTTTTGGTGTCCACACGGCATGGTGTTAAGCAGAGCATGGTGCCCTGGTGATGAATCCTAGGGGAAATCTCCAAACACTTCAGCCCCTTGCATCTCGGTATTGACTGGACTTTCCAAAAAAAGATACAATGCAGTCAAGCCCTAGATGGGACAGCATTTTAGTTACACAGAGAAGAGGCAGAATGAGATCAGCTTTAATAGTGGGCATCTGTACCCCACAGCTAGCGGGTCTCTCCCAGCTGCCAACACAGGGCAATTAGCCAGGCACTGCACCCATTCATGCTCCAGTGAAAGGAACCCTGTTCCCTCACCTCAGAGGACGTCATAACAGTTAGGATTGGCCAGGTATCATGCGACACATGTGTTTTAAGCAGAGATGAGAGTACTCATTGAGATTAAAACAAAGAAAGATTTTCCCACACAGGTAATAAACCAGACATAGTCTGTATGAGCTCTTTAGCAGTTGATAAGGAAGTGTTCCAGACCCAAGATTCATTTTATGCAGCTGAGTGGGGGCTCCATGAGACTGCCTTTTCCATTTAAAGTTCTTCTGGATTCTCTCTCTCTCTTTTATTTTTTGGTTTTCTCCTTATGTCCTCCCTTTGGAATTTCAATATAGACTCTTAGATCTTCCTCTTGTTTCTTCCTTTTGTTTCGCATTCTTAGGTCTGGATGGAATCCAGGGGAAGGAAGCCTAAGGAGAAGGAGACATCTTGTTTCACACATGGTTTTGCCTATTTACTAGAAATAGGTTCTACAGTGAGATTCAGGGTTGAAGCTTCATCAGTAAAACCCAGAGATTTTATCCAGCACCCTTTCTGCATGACTCCTTGCAGAGTTAAGCTATAGCATCTACGGACTATTTAGAACTCAGTCACCTCCATATTTCTACAGTGGAGACAAGACTCTCACTTACATCAGGCAAGAGCTTATCCAAGTTAGAATGCAGGGGTTCTCCTCAATTCTGATTGACCACACGTCATCCGTTGATTCTGTTAAGTCTTTCGGATCTGACTTCGGTCACACACAACTGAGCCACTTCCTTCATTGAATCAGTAGTGTCTAAACAGTGCTCCAGTGATCCCTAGAGGTTGTGTAGTTGTGCTTCTGAGAACTACAGCAGGGGACAAACTGGAAAGGAACATGCAGGCCACCAAAGCGACATGTAAGATTTCATGTTATATGCTTTTCTTGGTGCTTTTATTTAGACAGCTACTCTACCCATTTTTATTGCCGTCTTCATTTGATGGGTGAAGAAACTAGAGAGGTTTATCAACTTAAATAATACAGTTAGCAAGTGTTGGATTTAGGCTTTGAACTGTGGTATTCTGATTTCTGAGCCTACCTTCTTGATATGTAAGTTATAGAGTTGGCCCTTTGTATCCATGGGTTTCACATCCATTGATTCAACCAACTGCAGACTGAATTAATTGGGGGGAAATTCCAGAAAGTTCCCAAAAGCAAAACTTTAATTTGCCACATATTGGCAGCTATTCAGCTTCCCTGGTGGTTCAGCAGTAAAGAATCTGTCAGCAAGGCAGGAGATGCAGGAGACTCGGACTTGATGCCTGGGTTGGGAAGATCCCCTGGAGGAGGAAATGGCAACTCCAATATTCTTGCCTGGAGAATCCCAGGGACAGAGGAGCCTAGTGGGCTACAGTGACATGGGGCCGCAAAGAGTGGGACATGACTGAGCTACTGATACACATGCACGGCAACTATTTGCATAGCACTCATACTATACTAAGTATTTGGAAGAAATATCAATAATCTCAGATATGCAGATGATACCACCCTTATGGCAGAAAGTGAAGAAGAACTAAAGAGCCTCTTGATGAAAGTGAAAGAGGAGAGTGAAAAAGTTGGCTTAAAACTCAATATTCAGAAAACTAAGGTCATGGCATTTGGTCCCACCACTTCATGGCAAATAGATGGGCAAATAATGGAAACAGTGAGAAACTTTATTTTTGGGGGCTCCAAAATCACTGCAGATGGTGACTGCAGCCATGAAAATAAAAGACACTTGCTCCTTGGAAGAAAACCTATTACAAACCTAGACAGCATATTAAAAAGCAGAAACATTACTTTGCCAACAAAGGTCCATCTAGTCAAGGCTACAGTTTTTCCAGTGGTCAGGTATGGATGTGAGAGTTGGACTGTGAAGAAGGCTGAGCGCTGAAGAATTGATGCTTTTGAACTGTGGTGTTGGAGAAGACTCTTGAGAGTCCCTTGGACTGCAAGGAGATCCAACCAGTCCATTCTGAAGGAGATCAGCCCTGGGATTTCTTTGGAAGGACTGATGCTAAAGCTGAAACTCCAGTACTTTGGCCACCTCATGTGAAGAGTTGACTCATTGGAAAAGACTCTGATGCTGGGAGGGATTGGGGACAGGAGGAGAAGGGGAAGACGGAGGATGAGATGGTTGGATGGAATCATCAACTCAATGGACATGAGTTTGAGTAAACTCCGGAAGTTGGTGATGGACAGGAAGGCTTGGCATGCTGCAGTTCATGGGGTTGCAAAGAGTTAGACACAACTGAGAGACTGAACTGAACAGATGATTTAAAGTATACAGAAGGATGTGCATAAGTTATACACAAATACTATGCCATTTCATATAAGGGACTTGACTTAATATCACTGTATTAGGGCCTGGAACTAATCCCCTGAGGATACTGAGGGACAACTGTACTAGAGTTTACTGTGTGTTAGGGACTGTTCTCGGAGAAGGCAATGGTACCCCACTCCATGGCACCCCACTCCAGTACTCTTGCCTGGAAAATCCCATGGATGGAGGAGCCTGGTAGGCTGCGGTCCATGGGGTCGCTGAGAGTTGGACATGACTGAGCGACTTCACTTTCACTTTTCACTTTCATGCATTGGAGAAGGAAATGGCAACCCACTCCAGTGTTCTTGCCTGGAGAATCCCAGGGATGGGGGAGCCTGGTGGGCCACTGTCTATGGAGTCACACAGAGTCGGACATGACTTATGCAACTTAGCAGCAGCAGCAGCAGGACTGTTCTAAGTGCTGTACAGGGATTATTTCATTCATTATTTCATAATGGCCTTGCATGGTCAGTACTATTAGCGTCCTCTACAAATGGAGAAGCTGAAGAATAAGGAATTTGTCCACAGTCTTGAAGCAGCAGAGCTGAGATTTTGACTTGGATCTGCATCATCCAAGAGCCATGGCCTTGATAGTCTTATGCTCTCCACGTCCTCCTGATGACAGGCTGCCCATGTGGGCTTCCCTCTCCTGCTACAGTAAGAGCTTCTTGAGAAAAGAGGACTATGATTTATTCAGCTTTGTCTTTCAGGAACTGTGGCAGGATTCTTGACACACAGTCCATGCTCAATAAATGTCGGTTGAATTACATGGAAGTCAGGATTTGCAAGAGGGTCCGTGGAGTGTAGAAGATGGAGGAACTCTGGAGACCAAGTGATGCAAGGCTGTTCTTGTGGATGTTGAGAGCTAGGAGGGACAACTGAAAACTGTATGATACTAAAACCATGCAGGAGGACTCTCTCTCCCGCGTGCATGCGCGCTCTCTCTCTGTCTTTCTCTGTCTCTCTTTTTCCCTCCCCACGCACTTCTCCACTCTCTTCTCTTCAAGTCTTGGATTCTCCTCCTATCTTATAAATAAAATAGAGCTGTAACACTGATTTGCCTAAAAAAAAAAAAAAAAAAAAAAACCATGCAGGAGGGTAGGGAGAGCTATCATGGTGGCAACATGCTTAGCAAAGCTGACTAGTTGGCCAGGCAGAGCCCCAGAATGGCCATGCCTCTGTGTGCTTCCTATGTTTCAGGGGATAATTACTTTCATTTTGTTGTTCCAGAACCGTCCTCTCTGTTCTCAAAAATGATTACATTTTCATGTTGATACACTAAAGGCTCATGGAACTGTTCAATAACCAGAGTCCCATATCAGTCAGTCAGTTCAGTTGCTCAGTAGCAACTATGACTACGACCCCTATGGACTATACAGTCCTTGGAATTCTCTAGGCCAGGTACTGGAGTGGGTAGCCTTTACCTCCTCCAGGGGATCTTCCCAACCCAGGGACTGAACCCAGGTCTCCCGAACTGCAGGCAGATTCTTACCAGCTGAGACACCAGGGAAGCCCCTGCCTATAAGAAATGAAGGACAAAAAGGCTTCCATGTCCAGGAGTTCCACAGGGCCCTGCTCAGCGTCAACCCCACCTTTTGTTTTGTCACGCAAGTGTATGTTCCTCAGTTCTTTGTCTCGTCACAACAAAGATTTGGAGCGACGGACATTAAAGCCCTTGGCGTGTTGCAGCTCTCGAGTCTTGGACAAAGCGTGTTATAGCTCTTAGCAAATCAATGTTACAGCTCTATTTTATTTAGAAGATAGCAGGAGAATCCAAGACTCGAAGAGAAGAGAGTGGAGGAGCGCGCAGGGGAGGGAGAGAGAGAGAAAGGGTGCACCACTGGAAGAGAAGAGAGTGGAGGAGCACGCGGGGGAGGGAGAGGGAGAGAGGGAGAGAGGGAGAGAGAGAGAGAGCCCGCTTTGGCTCCTCCTTTTATATGTTTTTTCCTCCACCTGGGCCTGCCCTATGCAAACTGGGCTTAGCAAGGAGTGCTGTTTGTTCTGCCTGAAGTCTTCACTCTGGTCCTCCGACCTTCCTTTCACCTTCCTTGTCTTTTCAGATCAGATCACATCAGTCGCTCAGTTGTATCCGACTCTTTGCGACCCCATGAATCGCAGCACGCCAGGCCTCCCTGTTCATCACCAACTCCCAGAGTTCACTGAGACTCACGTCCATCGAGTCAGTGAAGCCATCCAGCCATCTCATCCTCTGTCGTCCCCTTCTCCTCCTGCCCCCAATCCCTCCCAGCATCAGAGTCTTTTCCAATGAGTCAACTCTTCACATGAGGTGGCCAAAGTACTGGAGTTTCAGCTTTAGTATCATTCCTTCCAAAGAAATCCCAGGGCTGATCTCCTTCAGAATGGACTGGTTGGATCTCCTTGCAATCCAAGGGACTCTCAAGAGTCTTCTCCAACACCACAGTTCAAAGGCATCAATTCTTCGACCCTCAGCCTTCTTCACAGTCTGACTCTCACATCCATACATGACCACAGGAAAAACCATAGCCTTGACTAGACGAACCTTTGTTGGCAAAGTAATGTCTCTGCTTTTGAATATGCTATCTAGGTTGGTCATAACTTTCCTTCCAAGGAGTAAGCGTCTTTTAATTTCATGGCTGCAGTCACCATCTGTAGTGATTTTGGAGCCCAGAAAAATAAAGTTAGCCACCGCCATTTTGGACTCCTTTTCCCTATTCTACCTACCTGTTTGATACTCCTCAGTCTTGAGGAGCATAGAATCTTTTCCCTTTTTCTTCAAGTTGCTGCTTACACATTGTTCTTTTCCATAATTTCTGCAGTTCCCAGTCTCCTGCTTTGAAGGGATGTTAGGGAGCATCCAGGAAAGGGAGAGACCCATGGAACACAAACTCATGCATAGTGGTTAACAATTGTCCAATTTGTTGGAATACGCTGCTTAATTGTACTTCCCATGTTAGAAAGGTTTCTCTTCTTTATCCTGAATGTTTTTTACTATTTCTGTTAGCTTTAATCATATGCTTAAATTAGAATCTTCATCTCTTAAAACCTTAAATTCTTGTGAAAACTAAGAAGTAAGCAATTATGAACTATCGTCTATATTAGTATGTTGTAGATTGGTAGGCAAATACCAGTGATTATTTCTAAAAAACAACAACAACAACAAAAACACAACAACTTGCTTTCTGACTGAGAACATCTCAGAATGGCACCAAACATTAATAATTCTATTTAATAATAATCTATAGTTTCTCTGTAAGAGGAAGCCAATGTACAGTCATTTATGTTTCAGTATCTTATTTTCTTTGAGAATGACCTGGCTTTTCAATAAATTTCCTTCAACTTGATTTGCAACTCTAAAATTTCAAGTTACTAATATCTGGAGAGACAGACATTTCCAAAACATAAGTATTCTTAACAGTTTATCTATAAGCTCTTATCGCATTTAGGGATTCCCTGGTAGCTCAGATGGTAAAGTGTCTGCCTGCAACACAGAAGACCCAGGTTCGATCCCTGGGTCGGGAAGATCCCTTGGAGAAGGAAATGGCAACTCATTCCAGTACTCTTGCCTGGAAAATTCTATGGACGGAGGAGCCTGGTGGGCTACCGTCCATGGGGTCACAAAGAGTTGGACACAACTGGGTGACTTCACATTACTCACTTTATCCTTAAAAGTTTCTTTACGTCACCACTCACTGGCAGCAGGTTACTTAGCTTGCTGATCTGCTGATCTGTTACAAAGAGCAAGGACTAGTAAACTATTTTGGACCTACTTGCTTCTAATCAGTCTATGTCATGTCCTTAGGCTATGTCATTTCTTCAAAGTTTGTGCCTTCCCCCTCTCTCTTGCTTCATTTCCCTCTGAAGATATTTGACCCCCATATTCCTATGGGAAGCAGAGGGGTGATATCCACCTTCTGTAACTGTTGCAAGGCTGAGTAGAGGCATCGATGCTGCCTGTCAGGGAATAAAAATCTCTGGATACCTGATTTAGGAGCCTGAGGCACAAGACAGCTCTTGAAGATCATGGCATCCGGTCCCATCACTTCCCAGCAAATAGATGAGGAAGCACTGGGAACAGAGACTTTATATTCCTGGGCTCCAAAATCACTGCAGATGGTGACTGCAGCCATGGAATTAAAAGACTCTTGCTCCTTGGAAGAAAAGCAATGACAAAACTAGACAGCATATTAAAAAGCAGAGACAATACTTTGCTGACAAAGGTCTGTCTAGTCAAAGCTATGGTTTTTCCAATAGTCATGTATGAATGTGAGAGTTGGACCATAAAGAAAGCTGATGCAAAGAACTGACTCCTGGAGAAGACCCTGATGCTGGGAAAGATTGAAGGCGAGAGGAGAAGGGGACGACAGAGGATGAGATGGTTGGATGGCAACACCGACTCGATGGACATGAGTTTGAGCAAGCTCTGGGAGTTGGTGATGGACAGGGAAGCCTGGTGTGCTTCAGTCCATGGGGTCGCAAAGAGCTGGACATGATGGAGCGACTGAACTGAAAAAAGAAGTAGTGACAGATTTTATTTTCTTGGGCTCCCAAATCACTAAGAATGGTAACTGTAGTCATGAAATTAAAAGATGATTGCTTCTTGGAAGGAAAGCTATGATGAACCTTGCCAGCATATTAAAAAGTACATCACTTTGCTGACAAATGTCCAAGCTATGGTTTTTTCCAATAGTCAAGTATGGATGTGAGAGTTGGACCATAAAGAAGGCTGAGCACTGAAGAACAGATGCTTTCAAACTGTGGTGTTGGAGAAGGCTCTTGAGAGTCACCTGGACTACAAGGAAATCGAACCAGTCAATCCTAAAAGAAATCATTCTTGAATATTTATTGGAAGGACTGATGCTGAAGCTGAAACTCCAATACTTTGGCCATCTGATGCAAAGAGCTAGCTCTATAATAATTCTAGGGGGCCCTCTAAAGTATCCCAAAGATAGAGGGAACTCAAAAGAACTTAATTAAAATTTGATATTTGGGAAGTTTGTCAAAAAGTTTTAAAACACTTGATCAAGATCAGTCATTGTGTAACAATACCCATTCCTTAACCAAAGTAACCAGGGATCTCAAAAGCAAATATTAATACAAATTCCTTAAAGGCAAAGAAACTCATCTCATACAGATGTAGTTAACATCTCAAGAATACTAGAGGAAGAAACCAAAACCAGTCTTGTTCTTGCCCATTTCTAATAAAATCCATTTACCTAACTAAACAGTCCAATCTTACAAATTCTGATAAAGCATAATTCAATCTTTTATTCCTTGCATTTTCTACTGAAAACACATATATTATTTTCCTAAAAATTTGGTTTCTTACATTGAGTTGCCTTTATTGTTAACAAATATGTAACAGATGGAGTAAGGTCTTATTTAACCTCTAGCAAATCTAAATTCAACAGAAACACTATACTTAACACTCAATACTCTAATGACATGTCTATATTAATCAAACCAACAAGCCTAAGCCACCTTCAATAGCAGATATCAGTTCAGTACAGAATATTTCCCAGATCATGGGTTCTAAAACTTATCTTGGCCAGTTCTCTATAGATTTAATTTATAAGCACTTACTTTCAAGTCAGTTAAAATAGTTCATTTACAAGTTAACTTTTACATAAAGACCAATCCAGAAATCTCAGTTTTTTTCCACTTGAGTTCAAACAATGAAAGATCCCACATGAAGCAATGAAGATCCCACATGCTACAAGACCTGACATAGCCAAATACATAAACTAAAACAAAAGGATTAGGAGATGGACCCCCTAGGACCCTCAGTTCACTTAAGTTCAGTCGCTCAGTCATGTCTGACTCTTTGCGACCCCATGGACTGCAGCACACCAGGCCTCCCTGTCCATTACCAACTCCCGGAGCTTACTCAAACACATGAATTGGAAGGTTGGAAGATTTCTGTGAGGTCAGGCCCTCAGGGTTCCCCTGCTGTAGGGCTGTGCCAGGGTCACACCCTGTCTGGGCTATAGAACTCCAAGTTTGCTGCAGAGAACAGAGGAGAGGTCCCCTAGGAACTTGCACACACCCTAATCTTGTCAACAGCCCCACCCTTTTGAAACTGGAAAGAATATAAGAGTGTTACTGCCTTGATCCTTATCCCATACTCCTGCCTGAGTATATAAACTTTTCTTACTCACCATGGAGAAGTTCCTGACTCCAGGCACTAGCTAACCTACTGTGTTCCTCCTTTGCCTGGCAAAGTAACAAAGCCACTCTATCTCCTCCATAATTCTATCTCTGTATTTCTGCTTGGCATTGGTGCACAAAGAGCTAAGATTCTGACTACAAATTTGTGGACTCGTCCGGGATCTGATCGTGGGCAGGTGGCCCCGAAGGGCCACTCAGCTTGATTGGACACTTTTGGATCTCTCCCCACCCCAGCCTCTCTCCTCTAGGAGAGTTGGAAGATTTCTCTGAGGTTAGGCCCTCAGGGTTCCCCTGCTGTAGGGCTGTGCTGGGATCACATCCCCTCTTCCTTTTGGGCTACAGAACTCCAAGTTTGCTGCAGAGAACAGGGGAGAGGTCGCCCTAGCAGCTGCCCAGGCTTTCTTTGCCTTTCTTTGAAGACTTCTACTCTGAGAAGACATTAACTTTTGGAGGATTAGAAAGCATGCCTTTGGTACATTGCAACACACCTGCCAGCAATTTGGTAAGTCTCGGAGTGTACACCAGGACCTTTTTGACCTTGCCTCTTCTGGGGAATTTTGGTGGCAATCTGGAGAACTTTGATTTCAACTGGGGGAGTTCTTCCTGTGAAGGGGAACTCCTTTTGTAAGGCACACCTTGGACAAGGTCACAGGTCTAGAGGGAATGGTAAATCATGTTTGGGGCATTCACGCCATTTGGCTTTGACTTCTGAGCATCTCTTTGCTGTCCTCTTGGGGCATTTTTACCATTTGGCTTTTTGATTTCTGGGTATCTCTTTGCCATTTATTTTGAGTATGACTTCCAGCTGGTGAGGTTTCACTTTTGTTTGGTTGCTTTGGTTTGAGCCTGCCGATTGGTTTGAGTGTGCAGGCATCTGGTACAAACTGCTTGAGCTAAAATAGGAAGCGCTTCCTCTAAGATTCTACCCACCCCCTTACCAGGGAACTCTTTTGGAAAAGTTTTAAATGACTGGTCAACCTATAGGCTTCCCTGGTGGCTCAGACAGTAGAGAAATCTGTCAGCAATGTGGGAGACCTGGGTCCGATCCCTGGGTTGGGAAGATTCCTTGAAGAAGTGAGGTCTCTGGGTTGGGAAGATCCCCTGGAGAATGGAATGGCTACCCATTCCAATATTCTGGCCTAGAGAATTCCATGGACAGAGGAGCCTGGCAGGCTAGAATTCATGAGGTCGCAAAGAGTCAGACACTCACTCAAAGCCAAAAAATTGGTCTAAAACTAACAATTAGACCTTTACTGGCACAGGATGTGAAATTGGACTGAAGTTTCTCTCCCCTTGTGCCCAGGCCCTTTGGGGAAAAAGTGGGAAGCAGGAAAAAGCGTTTAGAACTCAAGCATAAAAAACTGAGATTTCTGGTTTGGCCTTTATGTAAAATTTACTTTGTAAATGAACTATTCTAATTGACTTGAAAGTTGTTCAGTTGCTCAGTCATGTCCAACTCTTTGCGACCGCATGGACTGCAGCATGACAGGCTTCCCTGTCCTTCACTATCTCCTGAAGTTTGCTCAAACTCATGTCCATTGATTGGGGGATGCCATCCAACCATCTCATCGTCTGTTGCCCACTTCTCCTGCTTTCAATCTTTCCCAGCATCAGGTTCTTTTCCAATGAGCTGGCTCTTTGCTTCAGGTAGCCAAAGTATTGGAACTTCAGCATCAGTCCTTCCAACGAATATTCAGGGCTGATTTCCTTTAAGACTGACAACAACAAGGGCATTTGCCATCTGCCTCTGTGGAGACTGAACCCTGTGTTGCTGCAGCTGTTGACCTTCAACACCCTCTGAAGGAGTTCAGGGTGGAGTGAGGCCCTCTGTGCTCCAGGGAATCTGGTGGAACAGGTCTTTAGATATTTTTAGGAACTGATTTCATGATCCCAATGTTTGCACCTCTTCAAATCTAGAAAATCACTTAATCCCTTCCAGATCAGCTCCTTGTGACAAAACTTTTGTAAACTAAGCCCTTGATTGCACTCAGCTCCCCTTCACTGAAATCTTATATATTGACCTTCCCTGACTCCTTCTTTGGAGTAATCTCTCAGAGCTATCTGAGGTGTTGCCTCCTGGGCTGCGGTCCTCATTTCACCCCAAATAAAACTTAACTCACAAATCTCAAGTTATATATATTTTTAGTTGACAGTGGTATCATCTCCATATCTGAGGTTGTCAATATTTCTCCCAGCAATCTTGATTCCAGCTTGTGCTTCATCCAGCCTGGCATTGTGCACAATGCACTCTGCATCAAAGTTAAATAAGCAAGGTGACGATATACAGCCTTGTCATACTCCTTTTCCAGTTTTGAACCAGTCAGTTGTTCCATGTGTGTTTCTAACTGGTGCTTCTTAACCCTCATACAGATTTCTCAGGAGGCAGATAAGGTGGTCACCCATCTCCTTAAACATTTTCCGGTTTGTTTTGATCCACAGAGTCAAAGGCTTTAGCGTAGTCAATGAAGCAGGTTTTTCTGAAATTCTCTAGCTTTTTCTATGATCCAATGGATGCTGGTAATTGGATTGGTTCTTCTGGCTCCTCTGACTTTTCTAAATCTAGCTTGTACATCTGGAAGTTCTTAGCTTACATACTGTTGAAGCCTAGCTTGGAGGATTTTGAGCATGACCTTGCTACCATGTGAAATAAGTGCAATTGTGCACTAGTTGGAATATTCTTTGGCATTGCCTTCTTTGAGATTGGAATAAAAAATGACTTTTTCCCAGTCCCATTGCCACTGCTAAGTTTTCCAGTTTGCTGGCATATTGAGTGCAGCACTTTAACAGCATCATCTTTTAGCTTTTTAAATAGTTCAGCTGGAATTTCATCACCTCCACTAACTTTGTTAACTTTTTTGCCCACTTAACTTCGCACCATAAGATGTCTGGCTCCAGGTGAGTGACTACACCATCCTGGCTATCCAGGTCATAAAGACATTTTTTGTACTGCTCTTCTGTGTATTCTTACCATTCTTAATCTCTACTGAGTCTGTTAGGTCTTTTCCATTTCTGTCTTTATTTTGCTCATGTTTTCATTAAATATTTCCTTGGTATCTCTAAGTTCTGAATTTTGATACTTGAAAGCAAGCACTGAGAAATTAAATCTAAATATATAGAAAATTGGCCAAGATAAATATTAGGACCTATATTCTGGGAAATATTCAGTACTAAATTGATATCTGCTATTGAAGGTGGCTGAAGCTTGTTGGTATGATTAACATAGACATGTCCTTAGAGTTATCTATGTTAAGTTTAATTCTGTTGTACCTAAGTTTCAGATCAGATCAGATCAGTCGCTCAGTCGTGTCCAACTCTTTGTGACCCCATGAACCCCCGCAGGCCAGGCCTCCCTGTCCATCACCAACTCCCAGAGTTCACTCAGACTCACGTCCATCGAGTCAGTGATGCCATCCAGCCATCTCATCCTCTGTCATCCCCTTCTCCTCTTGCCCCCAATCCCTCCCAGCATCAGAGTCTTTTCCAATGAGTCAACTCTTCGCATCAGGTGGCCAAAGTACTGGAGTTTCAGCTTTAGCATCATTCCATCCAAAGAAATCCCAGGGCTGATCTCCTTCAGCATGGACTGGTTGGATCTCCTTGCAGTCCAAGGGACTCTTAAGAGTCTTCTCCAACACCACAGTTCAAAAGCATCAATTCTTCAGCGCTCAGCCTTCTTCACAGTCCAACTCTCACATCCATACATGACCACAGAAAAAACCATAGCCTTGACTAGACAAACCTTTGTTGGCAAAGTAATGTATCTGCTTTTGAATATGCTATCTAGGTTGGTCATAACTTTCCTTCCAAGGAGTAAGCGTCTTTTGATTTCATGGCTGCAGTCACCATCTGTAGTGATTTTGGAGGCCAGAAAAATTAAGTCTGACACTGTTTCCACTGTTTCCCCATATATTTCCCATGAAGTGATGGGACCAGATGCCATGATCTTCATTTTCTGAATGTTGAGCTTTAAGCCAACTTGTTCACTCTCCTCTTTCACCTTCATCAAGAGGCTTTTTAGTTCCTCTTCACTTTCTGCCATAAGGGTGGTGTCGTCTGCATATCTGAGGTTACTGATGTTTCTCCCAGCAATCTTGATTCCAGCTTGTGTTTCTTCCAGTCCAGCGTTTCTCATGATGTACTCTGTATACAAGTTAAATAAGCAGGGTGACAATATACAGCCTTGACGTACTCCTTTTCCTATTTGGAACCAGTCTGTTGTTCCATGTCCAGTTCTAACTGTTGCTTCCTGACCTGCATACAGGTTTCTCAAGAGGCAGGTCAGTTGGTCTGGTATTCCCATCTCTTTCAGAATTTTCCACAGTATTTTTTTTTTTTGTTTGTTTTTAAATTTTATTTTATTTTTAAACTTTACAATATTGTATTAGTTTTGCCCAACATCAAAATGAATCCGCCACAGGTATACCCGTGCTCCCCACCCTGAACTCTCCTCCCTCCTCCCTCCCCATACCTTCCCTCTGGGCCATCCCAGTGCACCAGCCCCAAGCATCCAGCATCGTGCATTGAACCTGGACTGGTGACTCGTTTCATACATGATATTACACATGTTTCAATGCCATTCTCCCAAATCTCCCCACCCTCTCCCTCTCCCACAGAGTCCATAAGACTGATCTATACATCAGTGTCTCTTTTGCTGTCTCGTACACTGGGTTATTGTTACCATCTTTCTAAATTCCATATATATGTGTTAGTATACTGTATTGGTATTGTTCTTTCTGGCTTACTTCACTCTGTATAATAGGTTCCAGTTTCATCCACCTCATTAGAACTGATTCAAATGTATTCTTTTTAATGGCTGAGTAATACTCCATTGTGTATATGTACCACAGCTTTCTTATCCATTCATCTGCTGATGGGCATCTAGGTTGCTTCCATGTCCTGGGTATTGTAAACAGTGCTGTGATGAACATTGGGGTACACATGTCTCTTTCCCTTCTGGTTTCCTCGGTGTGTATGCCCAGCAGTGGGATTGCTGGATCATAAGGCAGTTCTATTTCCAGTTTTTTAAGGAATCTCCACACTGTTCTCCATAGTGGCTGTACTAGTTTGCATTCCCACCAACAGTGTAAGAGGGTTCCCTTTTCTCCACACCCTCTCCAGCATTTATTGCTTGTAGACTTTTGGATCGCAGCCATTCTGACTGGTGTGAAATGGTACCTCATAGTGGTTTTGATTTGCATTTCTCTGATAATGAGTGATGTTGAGCATCTTTTCATGTGTTTGTTAGCCGTCTGTATGTCTTCTTTGGAGAAATGTCTATTTAGTTCTTTGGCCCATTTTTTGATTGGGTCATTTATTTTTCTGGAGTTGAGCTGTGGGAGTTGCTTGTATATTTTTAAGATTAGTTGTTTGTCAGTTGCTTCATTTGCTATTATTTTCTCCCATTCTGAAGGCTGCCTTTTCACCTTGCTAATAGTTTCCTTTGTTGTGCAGAAGCTTTTAAGTTTAATTAGGTCCCATTTGCTTATTTTTGCTTTTATTTCCAATATTCTGGGAGGTGGGTCATGGAGAATCCTGCTGTGATGTATGTCGGAGAGTGTTTTGCCTATGTTCTCCTCTAGCAGTTTTATAGTTTCTGGTCTTACGTTGAGATCTTTAATCCATTTTGAGTTTATTTTTGTGTGTGGTGTTAGAAAGTGTTCTAGTTTCATTCTTTTACAAGTGGTTGACCAGTTTTCCCAGCACCATTTGTTAAAGAGATTGTCTTTAATCCATTGTATATTCTTGCCTCCTTTGTCAAAGATAAGGTGTCCATATGTGCGTGGATTTATCTCTGGGCTTTCTATTTTGTTCCATTGATCAATATTTCTGTCTTTGTGCCAGTACCATACTGTCTTGATAACTGTGGCTTTGTAATAGAGCCTGAAGTTAGGTAGGTTGATTCCCCCAGTTCCATTCTTCTTTCTCAAGATAGCTTTGGCTATTCGAGGTTTTTTGTATTTCCATACAAATTGTGAAATTATTTGTTCTAGCTCTGTGAAGAATACTGTTGGTAGCTTGATAGGGATTGCATTGAATCTATAAATTGCTTTGGGTAGTATATTCATTTTCACTATATTGATTCTTCCAATCCACGAACATGGTATATTTCTCCATCTATTAGTGGAGCACAGCAATCAGAGCAGAAAAAGAAATAAAAGGAATCCAAATTGGAAAAGAAGAAGTAAAACTCTCACTATTTGCGGATGACATGATCCTTTACATAGAAAACCCTAAAGACTCCACCAGAAAATTACTAGAACTAATCAACGATTATAGTAAAGTTGCAGGATACAAAATCAACACACAGAAATCCCTTGCATTCCTATACACTAATAATGAGAAAACAGAAAGAGAAATTAAGGAAACAATTCCATTCACCATTGCAATGGAAAAAATAAAATACTTAGGAATATATCTACCTAAAGAAACTAAAGACCTATATATAGAAAACTATAAAACACTGGTGAAAGAAATCAAAGAGAATTTTCCACAGTTTATTGTGAACCACACAGTCAAAGGCTTTGGCATAGTCTATAAAGCAGAAATAGATGTTTTTCTGGAACTCTCTTGCTTTTTCGATGATCCGGTGGATGTTGGCAATTTGATTTCTGGTTCCTCTGCCTTTTTTAAAACCAGCTTGAACATCAGGAAGTTCACGGTTCACATATTGCTGAAGCCTGGCTTGGAGAATTTTGAGCATTACTTTACTAGCGTGTGAGATGAGTGCAATTGTGTGGTAGTTTGAGCATTCTTTGGCATTGCCTTTCTTTGGGATTGGAATAATAACTGACCTTTTCCAGTCCTGTGGCCACTGCTGAGTTTTCCAAATTTGCTGACATATTGAGTGTAGCACTTTCACAACATCATCTTTCAGGATTTGGAATAGCTCAATTAGAATTCTATCACCTCCGCTAGCTTTGTTCATAGTGATGCTTTCTAAGGCCACTTGACTTCACATTCCAGGATGTCTGGCTCTAGGTCAGTGATCACACCATCCTGATTATCTGGGTCGTGAAGATCTTTTTTGTACAGTTCTTCTGTGTATTCTTGCCATCTCTTCTTAATATCTTCTGCTTCTGTTAGGTCTATACCATTTCTGTCCTTTATCAAGCCCATCTTTGCACGAAATGTTCCTTTGGTATATCTGATCTTCTTAAAGAGATCTCTAGTATTTCCCATTCTGTTGTTTTCCTCTATTTCTTTGCATTGATCGCTGAAGAAGGCTTTCTTATCTCTTCTTGCTATTCTTTGGAATGTTTATATCTTTCCTTTTCTCCTTTGCTTTTTGCTTCTCTTCTTTTCACAGCTATTTGTAAGGCCTCCCCAGACAGCCATTTTGCTTTTTTGCATTTCTTTTCCATGGGGATGGTCTTGATCCCTGTCTCCTGTACAATGTCATGAACCTCATTCCATAGCTCATCAGGCACTCTATCTAACAGATCTAGGCCCTTATATCTATTTCTCACTTCCACTGTATAATCATAAGGGATTTGATTTAGGTCATACCTGAATGGTCTAGTGGTTTTCCCTACTTTCTTCAATTTCAGTCTGAATTTGGCAATAAGGAGTTCATGGTCTGAGCCACAGTCAGCTCCTAGTCTTGTTTTTGCTGACTGTATAGAGCTTCTCCATCTTTGGCTGCAAAGAATATAATCAATCTGATTTCTAGATGTCAAGTAAGACCTTATTCCATCTGTTACAGATTTGTCAACAAGAAAAGTATCTCAACATAAAAATATCCACAAAACTTAAGGAAAGCAAGATATGTGTTTTTGTTGCAGTCAGTTCAGTTGCTCAGTCCTGTCTGACTCTTTGGACCGCAGCACACCAGGCCTCCCTGTCCATCACCAACTCCTGGAGTTCACCCAAACTCATGTCCCTTGAGTCGATGATGCCATCCAACCATCTCATCCTCTGTCGTCCCCTTCTCATCCTGCCCTCAATCTTTCCCAGCATCAGGGTCTTTTCCAACGAGTCAGCTCTTCACATCAGGTGGCCAAGGTACTGGAGTTTCAGCTTCAGCATCAGTCCTTCCAATGACTTTTCTGGACTGATTTCCTTTAGAATGGACTGATTGGATCTCCTGACAGTCTAAGGGACTCTCAAGAGTCTTCTCCAACACCACAGTTCAAAAGCATCAATTCTTTGGCACTCAGCTTTCTTTATAGACCAACTCTCACATCCACACATGACTACTGGAAAGATCATAGCTTTAACTAGATGGACCTTTGTTGGCAAAGTAATGTCTCTGCTTTTTAATATGCTGTCTAGGTTTGTAATAGGTTTTCTTCTAAGGAGCAAGCGTCTTTTAATTTCATTGCTGCAGTTACCATCTGCAGTGATTTTGAAGCCCCCCAAAATAAAGTCTGTCACTGTTTCCATTGTTTGCCCATCTATTTGCCATGAAGTGATCGGACCAGATGCCATGATTTTAGTTTTCTGAATGTTGAGTTTTAAGCCAGCTTTTTCTCTCCCCTCTTTCATCAAGAGGTTCTTTAGTTCTTCACTTTCTGCCATAAGTGTGGTGTCTTATCTGAGGTTATTGATAGTTCTCCCGGCAATCTTGATTCCAGCTGGTGCTTCTTCCAGCCCAGCGTTTCTCATGATGTACTCTGCATACAAGTTAAATAAGCAGTGACAATATACAGCCTTGATGTATTCCTTTTCCTATTTGGAACCAGTCTGTTGTTCCATATCCAGTTCTAACTGTTGCTTCCTGACCTGCATACAGGTTTCTCAAGAGGCAGGTCAGGTGGCCTGGTAGTTCCATCTCTTGCAGAATTTCCCACAGTTTGTTGTGATCCACATAGTCAAAGGCTTTGACATAGTCAATAAAACAGAAGTAGATGTTTGTCTGGAACTCTCTTGCTTGTTCGATGATCCAGTGGATGTTGGCAATTTGATCTCTGGTTCCTCTGCCTTTTCTAAATTCAGCTTGAACATCTGGAATTTCATGGTTCATGTATTGCTGAAGCCTGGCTTGGGGAATTTTGAGCATTATTTTGCTAGCATGTGAGATGAGTACAATTGTGCGGTAGTTTGAACATTCTTTGACATTGCCTTTGTGTTTGGAATGAAAATGGACCTTTTCTAGCCCTGTGGCCACTGCTCAGTTTTCCAAATTTGCTGGCATATTGAGTGCAGCACTTTCACAGCATCATCTTTTAGGATTTGAAATAGTTCAACTGGAATTCCATCACCTCCACTAGCTTTGTTCATAGTGATGCTTCCTAAGGCCCACTTGACTTCATATTCCAGAATGTCTGGCTCTAGGTGAGTTTTTGTTGTAGGGAGGAAGCCAGTTCTGACTCCATGTTGGAAACTGTTCCTTTGAGTTGCTTTTATTATTATAATGATACTTAGTGACTTGCCTGGAAGATGCTAACCCTCTGCTTGACTGTAAGCTAAAGTGCCTTTGTCCAGCTGATGGATAGATAGTCTGTCCTTGCCCATGTGTGAATAGAAGAAATTAACACACCCCTTCTGAAGGCTTGCCATTCCCTTGGAGTTGTTTTGTAGAACAAAGACCCTTTCACTTTAGTTGCCCACTGCATCTCCCTCTCTGTTCTGCCTTTTGTCTTTATTTCCTCATTGCTTCTTTCTCTCTGATTGATAAAAGAACTTGGCATCCACACCCCGATAAAATAGTTATTTTGAGGTGCTAGCTGGCCATCTTCTCGGTCTGCTGACTCTCAATTAAAGTGTCTTCCTTGCCTCAACACCTTGTCTTTCGGATTCATTGGCCTGTTGTGTGGTGAGCAGATCAAGCTTGGATTCCTTAATATTTTCAGTGGAAGGTATAAGGAATAAAAGATACCGAATTATGCATGATCAGGATTCTCTAAGACTGGCTTGAGTTTAGTTGGTTAAGTGGATTTTGTTAAAAATGGGCTGGAACAAGACTGGTTTTGTTACTAAGTTCAAGCTTGTTTCTCTCTTTCTCCTAGTCCCTGTTTTTATCTCTGTCTTTTGACTTTCTGTCTTTCTATACATTTGCTCTGTCTCTGTATCTTTTTTAGCATTAGAGTCAAACTGCAGTACATATTTTACTAATATTACAAACCACTGGTAGGAGATCCAACCAGTCCATTCTGAAGGAGATCAGCCCTGGGATTTCTTTGCAAGTGTTAGGTAGGTAGAAGAGGGAAAAGGAGTCCAAAATGGCGGTGACTAAAAGACAAGGAAGGTCCGAGGACCAGAGTGAAGACTTCAGGCAGAACAAACAGCACTCCTGGCTAAGCCCAATTTGCATAGGGCAGGCCCAGGTGGAGGAAAATAACATATAAAAGGAGGAGCCAAAGCGCTTTCTCTCAGACTCTCTCCCCCACGTGCATGAGCGCATGCTCTCCCTCTCTCTCTCCCTCTCTCTCTCCCCCTCTCTCTCTCTCTCTCTCTCCCCGCCCCCCCGACTCTCTCTCCCCACCTTCCCCCACGCACTCCTCCACTCTCTTCTCTTCAAGTCTTGGATTCTCCTGCCATCTTCTAAATAAAATAGAGCTGTAACACTGATTTGCCTAAGAGCTGTAGCACTGTTTGTCCAAGACCCAAGAGCTGTGACACGCCGAGGGCTTTAATGTCCGTCGCTCCAAATCTTTGTTGTGACGAGACAAAGAACCGAGGAACATACACTACTGTGACAGAAGGAATGATGCTAAAGCTGAAACTCCAGTACTTTGGCCACGTGATGCGAAGAGTTGACTCACTGGAAAAGACTCTGATGCTGGGAGGGATTGGGGGCAGGAGGAGAAGGGGACGACAGAGGATGAGATGGCTGGATGGCATCACTGACCCGATGGACATGAGTCTCAGTGAACTCCGGGAGTTGATGGACAGGGAGGCCTGGCGTGCTGCGATTCATGGGGTCGCAAAGAGTTGGACACGACTGAGCGACTGATCTGATCTGATTATATAATTATCTTAAAACTTGCCAAATTATGAGGAAATTTTTCTTATATAACTTATATCAATTGATTATTTTTCTCTGGTTATTGGCCCTCAGTATTAAAAAATGTCCTCTCCACTGGGTGAGACTCCAAATATAATGCTGTTTCCTCTTTCTGGTCTTCTTTATCTGCTCATAAGCCCTTGTAGCATTTCCTTCCAGTAAGGCCAGGATCCCAGCTGGGTTTGAAGCCACCATGTCATTCATTCAGTCTTGGCTTCAGTGATCTTTCCTGCTAACAAGGATGCTCCCCAATTTCCCTCTCAAGTCACCTGATGTATGGGACATCTCACTATCCCTGCCTGGCCCCACTTCCACCTGGGAAAAGATAAAGTGTGAGATACCATGGTCCCTCTACTCATGATGAAGCTGCCTACTTTTCTAACTTTTCTCCTTTGAGAACGCCATCAACCCTGAATCCCTGGTTCTGTCATTCTGTTACTGAGTTCAAGCTTGCTCTGCTTGCCGCACGATAGGCCAATAAGTTTGAGAGATGAGGGGTTAAGACAAAGGAGCCAGCTGACCAAGAAGATGGCAGGTTATTGCCTCAAAATAACCATCTTATTGGGGTCTGGATGAGAAGTTCTTTTCATAGAGTGAAAGAGAAAGAAGCCAGGAGGAACTAAAGTCAAAAGACAGAATAGAGAGGGAGAGGCAGTGGGGAAGTAAAGTGAAAGGGTCTTCAGTCTAGCAAAACATCTCCTAGGGAATGACCAGCCTTCGGAAGTGTTAATCTCTTTTCATTCACGGGTGGGCAGGGTCAGATCATCTGAGAACTGAACAAAGTCACTTCAGTTTACCCTCAGGCGAGAGACAGAGTCCTCTGAAGCAGGCCCTTAGGTATGATCATAATAACAAAAGCAAGGAAAAGCAAGTCAAAGAAACATAGAGTCAGAATTGGCTTCTTCTGTAAAACAGTTTTGGTTTTTTCCTCCAGTATTGTTGAAACACTGCTTTTTACTACAGACTATGTAAATATCTTTGCCTTTATGGTATTTGTATTAATATTTGCTTTTGAGATCTCTGGTTACTTTGGCTAAGCAATGAGTATTGTCTTAAAATGATTTAGCTTGACCAACTGTTTTAAAACTTATTGACAAGCTTCCCAAATATCAAATTGTAATTAAATTTCTTTTGAGTTCCAGCTAACTTTGGGATACTTTGGAGTGCCCCAAAGGTCTCTTACAGAGAAATATTTAACTAGAATTATTTTGTAGGTTAAATGTAATGATTCATAATTCTGGTTACTGTAACAAAGTTTCTTTATCTATCAGATGTTTACCATATCTTTTGTTATTTACATACACTTTTGTACTCTGATGCTGTTACAAAAAGGGATTCATTACTAAGGAGATTCAAAAGAGGGCTAAGGAAGCAGTCACAACATTTCCACATCACAATGATGGCTAGGAGAGGTTTCCATCACCCCTCTGCTTCCCATAAGAATGTGGGAGTAAAATATCTGAGAGTGGGAAATAAAACAGGAGGGGAGGGGGCAGGGCACAATTTTTGAAAGAAAGACATCACCCAAGGACCAAGAAGCAAATAGATCCAAGATGGTTGAGTAGTTCTAGAGCCTCAGTGTATGCTCTTTGTAACAGATCAGCAAAATAAGCGACACACCCATCAGCTCAGTTCAGTTCAGCTGCTTAGTCGTGTCCGACTCTTTGTGACCCCATTGCAGCACGCCAGGCCTCCCTGTCCATCACCAACTCCAGGAGTTCACTCAGACTCACATCCATCGAGTCAGTGATGCCATCCAGCCATCTCATCCTCTGTCGTCCCCTTCTCCTCCTGCCCCCAATCCCTCCCAGCATCAGAGTCTTTTCCAATGAGTCAACTCTTCGCATCAGGTGGCCAAAGTACTGGAGTTTCAGCTTTAGCATCATTCCTTCCAAAGAAATCCCAGGGCTGATCTCTTTCAGAATGGACTGGTTGGATCTCCTTGCAGTCCAAGGGACTCTCAAGAGTCTTCTCCAACACCACAGTTCAAAAGCATCAATTCTTTGGCGCTCAGCCTTCTTCACAGTCCAACTCTCACATCCATACATGACCACAGGAAAAACCATAGCCTTGACTAGATGGACCTTAGTTGGCAAAGTAATGTCTCTGCTTTTGAATATGCTATCTAGGTTAGATACCCATCAGCTGGTGGTGGCTCTGCTGCTGCTGCTAAGTCGCTTCAGTCGTGTCCGACTCTGTGTGACCCCATAGATGGCAGCCCACCAGGCTCCCTCGTTCCTGGGATTCTCCAGGCAAGAACACTGGAGTGGGTTGCCATTTCCTTCTCCAATGCATGAAAGTGAAAAGTGAAAGTGAAGTTGCTCAGTCATGTCAGACTCTTAACGACCCCGTGGACTTCAGCCTACCAGGCTCCTCTGTCCATGGGATTTTCTAGGCAAGAGTACTGGAGTGGGGTGCCATCACCTTATTCAATATAAAGAAACTTTTAGGGATAGAAAATGTAAATGAGATTAGAACGTTTAGATAAACTGTTAAGAATGAATATGCTTTAGAAGTCTCTAAAATAGTCTTTGCAATTTTGCTAACTTAAAATTCTGGAATTGCATTAAATTAAGTGAGGAAAGTTTATTGAATAGCTGGGTCATTCTCAAATAAGATACTGAAACATTAATTACTGAACATTGACTTACTTTTACAGAGAAACTAAAGATATTTAAAACTATTAATGAATGTGTTTGGTGCTGCCCTGCGATGTTCTCAATCTGAAAGTATTTTGCTTTTTTTTAGAAATTATCACGGTATTTGTTACTAGTCTCCAAAATACTAATGCAGAGGACATTAATTGCTTACTGCTTAGTTTCCACAGGAAATGAAGGTTTTAAGAGATGAGGATTCTAGTTTAGGTATGTGATTAAAGCTAACAGAAATAAAAAATTTTCAGCAAACAATAGGAAAGCAGGGTGTAAGTTATCAGTAAAGATGGCATGTGGAATGGAGTTGAATTTTATCGAGGGAAAAGGAAATCGGTCTGACTTACAGTAGCTGACTGATTGGAAAAAATAAAGTTGTTGTACAGAAAGTGGTGAACCGTTTTGAGGAAAGCAGACCCCAAGAAAACAGCTTTGTGCATGATCAGGAGTGACGCGGGGCTTCCCTGGTGGTCAGCGGCAAAGAATCTGCCTGCCAATGAAGGACGCAGGAGGCACAGGTCCGAGCCAAAATATTCCAGTCTCCTAATCTTGGTGAGCTTCTCTGGTCCTTAAATCCTGCCTGTGGTGATTTCGTTGCTGTTCCTCCTTTGATTAGGAACTGTTCCTGCCTTATACAGTGCAGGAGAAAGCAATCTGCCTGCAATGCAGGAGACCTGGGTTCCATCACTGGCTTGGGAAGATCCTCTGGAGAAGGAAATGGCAACTCACTCCAGTACTCTTGCCTGGAGAATCCCATGGACAGAGGAGCTTGGTAGGCTGCAGTCCATTGGGTTGCAGAGTCAGACACGACTCTTAATTGTTGATGTTGACGGCTGCCTTTTGGAAGTGAGAGATCATGGAGGCTGGAGTCTTGCCTATAAGAAACAAAGGGAAGTCGCTCAGTCATGTCTGACCCTTTGCGACCCCACGGACCATATGTAGCCTGCCAGGCTCCTCTGTCCATGGGATTCTCCAGGCAAGAGCACTGGGGTGGGTTGGCATTTCTTTCCCCAGGGGATCTTCCCGACCCAGGGATCGAACCCGAGTCTCCCACATTGCGGGCAGACGCTTTACCGTCTGAGCCACCAGGGAAGCCAAATAAAAAGGGGACAAAAAGGCCTCCGCGCCCAGAAGTCCCATGGGGCGCTGGTCAGCATCCAAAAGTGTTTGCTCTGCTTTTGCGACTCTTTTCGTAGCCCTTGGGAATCACGAACGTTCGTCCAGTGTACTTCGGCTGTTACACACGTTTCCCATCACAGCCGTGTGCTGACCGCAAACTCCTGTTAACGGAAGCTCTCCGCCGGCACTGTGGAGTCCCACGCAGCGCGGGCTTTGACCATGCGCAAGAGCTCGATCCCGTTGGCCCCGGGCAAGCGCGCGCCCTGGCGCCTCCTCCCTCCCGCTTGACAACGGGAAGTCTGCGAACGTTAGGGCGCGTGCGCAGACGGGGCCGGGGCGGCGGGAGAGGGGGTGGGGGTGGGGGTGGGTGGGGACGCCTGCAGAGCGCATGGGCAGAGCCACCGTACGTCCGTTTGTCCGGATCGGAGGGGAGAGAGTGGGCGCCATCTTCTTCTGGGTTCGCTGAGGGCTCTCCCGGCTCTGGGGAGGCTGCTGCGGACGAGGAGTGCTCCCCGCCCCCAGCCTTGGGGTTCCGACTCGGCGGCAGCGGTGTGTGTTTGATCGCCCTAGTGCGAAGCAGTTACCGCAGGGGCGTCGGGCGTGGGGAGGGCTTGGCGGCCCGGACCGAAGCACAGGGAAAGGCGGGGCCGCGCCAGCAGCGAGCTTAGCTTCTGCCGTCAGGGCACCCTCTTTTCCCCTGCTAAACGCACCCAACTTCCCCGGCAGCCTCCATGTGGTGTTGTGCGTGCCCTTGTCAGTCGGCTTGAGAGAGTGGAGATCTGGAAGGATTCCATAGGTACTTGTTTTTCTTTGCTATGTCATCGTAGTCAGTGGTGGCAGGAAAAGCGCTTGGAGGCCCTGCTAGTTTTAGGCTTGAGGGGAGCCCAAGCGTTTAGATGTAGGGACAGCTCATCCTTGGGCGAGTCGGGGTGGAATGTTTGCCCTTGAGCCGGTGTAACGGAAAGGCACGGAGGTTGGGTGGTCCAGGTTGATTTGAAGGCTGATTTGGCTGAAGGTCTGGCAAGAGCATCGGATCCCACGTAGGAACTTTGGCCTGGAGCAAAAGAAGGAAGCTCTGACCCCTGGGAGTCTGGACAAAGGCTTTTTGAGCTATAGAAGCAATGCCTTCGGATGATCCCCATTTGAGGAGGATGGATGTTAATGGGAATTCCTGTGCCGTGTGGATTCGCCTTCATTTCCAGTTTCTACTGGGGACTTGGCTCTGTGTCGTCATGCCTTTGGCTTTTGATTTTAATCATCTACGTTATAAAAGGATAAAGAGGCAAATCGTCATAAAGAATCCTTACGGAGTGGGGTAGATTATTTTCTGCAGGGTTCACTCTTGCATTTTAAATGCACTTCATCATAACTTTAGGTTTTAAGAAGTAGCAGTTATCTCTCTCTCACCATGTCTGGCAAATGACTTGCTATTCTCTAGTTAAGATGAATGGATCGGAGATAATACCATTTCAAGTTAGCTTTCCTCCCTTTTCCCTCTAAGGCTTGATTAGAAAATAAGCATTTCATGGGGTTTTTGTGATAATGATTAAGTGGGATGAGTCCTTGGATAAAATCAGCCAAGTTATTTAAAATGAGCTTGTTAATTTCAGCCACTTACCCGTAAATGAGCTTTTAAGGATTCAGTTCCCTTTTTTTTTTAAATAAGTTAGAAGTTCTAATAGCTCAGTCTTTAAATCAACACAGCTATAACGATGGTTTTGTTGCATTCGTAAGAAATATTTTAAGTGTAGAGTAGGGTTTTTTGCTTTTTGTGTAGCGTTCTAAGAATAGAATTTCTGGGGTATTTGCTTAGGCAAATCACGTGGAAACCACAGGAAAGTTGCTCATTTTGATATCTGGTTTCTTACAGGTGATCTCCTAAGTGTATTTCTGTAGAGGGATAAATAGTACATTGCCCTTCTGTTTCAAGGGCAAAAAAGTTTAAGCAATAGTTATGTTTCTCTGTGGCAAATTAGAAGAAAATTTTTTTTATATTCTTGAATTGGAATTCATGAATTTGTACTCATGAAACTACTTAGTTAAAATATTGTTTTCAAATTAGGATAAATTATAAGACTTCTTAAAATTTGATGGTAATTATTTTGTGAAATGTTCTCGACTATTTTTGTAGATATGTTTCACATTTTTAAAAGTTCAGCAGGGATAAAATGTTTTACACTACTTTCTAAAAGTAACAGGAGCTAAGTCATTTTGCATAGGAAAGAGTCTTGGAATATTAATGTGAACATCCAGAAGCCATTTGTAGTTTTTATTAAAATGATGGTGTGGGTTTGTTGAAGAAGTTAAGCTTATACTCATTTTTGGGGTGGTTGGGGGGTACCAGGCAGATACTGTCTAATAGACTAAGTTTTAGAACTATTTTTTATGTTCACAGTAATATTGAGTGGAAAGTACAAAGATTTTTTTATATGTCCTATGTCCGCCCCACCATTTTCATGCATTAATATTATATAGTAAACCTCACTAATTGGAGAAGGTGATGGCACCCTACTCCAGTACTCTTGCCTGGAACATCCCATGGACAGAGGAGCCTGGTAGGCTGCAGTCTATGGGGTCGCTAGGAGTCAGACAGGACTAAGCGACTTCACTTTCACTTTTCACTTTCATGCATTGGAGAAGGAAATGGCAACCCACTCCAGTGTTCTTGCCTGGAGAATCCCAGGGACGGGGAGCCTGCTGGGCTGGTGTCTGTGGGGTCACACAGAGTTGGACACGACTGAAGCGACTTAGCAACAAATCTCACTAATACTTTTAATATCAATTTGGCATTGATAATTCAAATGCGTAAAAAATGCCAGTTAGTTTCTTGATATCATCGTTGTAGTTTGAAAAGTAGTCAGTGGACCTTTTTCAAAGGAAAATAGACCTTGCAGACCTCAAAGACCATGTTTTCAGACAGCACTTTGTGGATGAGTGTTATTTAAATGTAAGTACTGAATTAAAACATTTGTTCATTAAAGACATAATTTATAATCATTAACAGGTCTTAAAAAACATATTTGGTAAGAATACTTAGTTTGGGTATCTCTGAAAGTATTTGATGTAAGGAATTTTGAGATTTTTCAATAGTTAATACTGATATCCCCAAATATTCCAAATTAATGTATTACTATGTTTCTACCTTTCTGTATAGTCATTTGGGTTTCCCCAGAAGGCAGGACAGTTATTCAAAATGGGGTAAACTTATTAGCGTAATAAAATTTGAGTTTAAGATACAGAGTAGCAATAGTTGAGTATAAGTAATTGAGATTTTAGATTTTAGGGATATTTTACTATTTGTTTTAGTGGAGTCAGGAAATTGGGTTCCATGTTTGGAAGTGTGAGGTGTTTATGTAGAACTTAAAATTGTGTCCAGATGGTAGCCATTGGTTTGGATTTATTGCTTTAAAAATGGTTTTCTTCATTTATTGTATCATTTATTAATTTGATTTGCTCTTATGATTTGAAAGATTTACAGGAGAGTTGGAAATGATGAATTAGATATTGGTTTTTTCAAGTGGAAGATAGGGTTTTGGGAATTTTTGGTGTTAAATTGTCATTTTTACTTGTAGAAAAGATTTTTAAAAATTGGTTGTAAAATTCACATACAGTCAAATGCACAGACCTTACTTAAGGATAGGTTCATTTAGCCTTGATAAATTTATACTCCCAGGTAACCAATAGTCCAATCAGAATATATAACATTTCTGTCACCTTTTTCTGGGGCCACTTTCAATTAAGGACCAGTTGTTAAGTTTTCAGGTTTTTTGTTTCTAAATAATTTGCAGAGGTCTCCTTGGAATTTCTACCTTTTTGCTAAAAGATGATTATTTTCCCCTTGGAACAAAGACAACCATTTTGTAATACTCTTAGCTGTGCCTTTTTATATTGCTTCACTTCTAATAGGTAATTGTGAAGTGAATATCCTAATCTGGCGTTGTTTAAGGTCAATTACAGGGTCCAAGGATTAATTATATTTCATTTTCTTTCCACAGTTAAGTTGCTTTTACAGAATTAACAGGTCTGCAAGAAATAAAAAGGTAAGATATCCAGAGCTTAAGGCTTTTCACAGAGGCTTGACAAAAAAAAAAAAAAAGTAGAATAGTACACCTGGGTATGCATGGCTTCTGTACTGTATGTCTGGCCAGTAATGCACTAGTGGTAGGCAGTTTATTATCATGAGCAGAAATTATATACTGTCCATAGATGGCTTTTATAAGTATGTAAAATTTGTTGTGGTTGGTAAAATTCTTTAATCTACAAAGCTCTCTCTCATGTTTCACTAGCAGATATGTCTGAAAATAGTTTGGTCTTGTTGTGAAGTAGCACTTGGCAGATGTACAGAGATGTGACCTTTTTTTCTACTCAACACTGTATAGGATAGGTGATAGGAAATGTTTCTTCAAAGTAGCTGGTTTATTTGTATGTTTAGTTGGGAGAAAATTTATTCCATTTGTTTAAAGAATTAGATACAGTCAGTATCGTTGTGAACGCATATCTTGTTTTCATTTATAAATGCTGAAGAAGGTAGGGACCAGTAATTATTAAGTTTAGTTTTGGATTAGGTACTTCAAAAATAAGACTTGCTATTATGTGTACCTTTCTGTCTGCAGGTCATTATTGCTGTGGTTTGCGCTCAGCATGGCTGTAGTCATCCGTTTACTGGGGCTTCCTTTTATTGCGGGGCCTGTGGATATCCGTCACTTCTTCACGGGATTGACTATTCCTGATGGAGGAGTGCATATAATTGGAGGGGAAATTGGGGAGGCTTTTATTATTTTTGCAACAGATGAAGATGCAAGACGTGCCGTAAGTCGTTCAGGAGGGTTTATCAAGGATTCATCTGTAGAGCTCTTTCTTAGTAGTAAAGCAGAAATGCAGAAGACTATAGAAATGAAAAGAACTGACCGCATGGGAAGAGAGAGACCAGGATCTGGGGCATCAGGGGTTGGCAGCTTATCTAATTTTGTTGAGGCTATTAAAGAAGAAGGAAGTAATTCTGGATATGGTTCTCCGATTAATCAAGATGCTGGGTTTCATACTAACGGTACAGGACATGGTGATTTAAGGCCAAGAAAGACACGGCCATTGACAGCTGAGAATCCTTACTTGTTTCTACGAGGCTTGCCGTACTTAGTAAATGAAGATGATGTACGTGTCTTTTTCTCTGGTTTATGTGTGGATGGAGTAATTTTTTTAAAGCATCATGATGGCCGAAATAATGGTGATGCCATAGTAAAATTTGCCTCATGTATTGATGCTTCAGGAGGTCTTAAATGTCATAGAAGTTTTATGGGTTCAAGATTTATTGAAGTAATGCAAGGCTCAGAAAAACAGTGGATTGATTTTGGAGGTAATTTAATTAAGGAAGGTGACATTTCTATGAGGACTGAAGAACATACACCACCAAGAGGAATTAATGATAGACATTTTCGGAAACGATCTCATTCAAAATCTCCCAGAAGAACATGTTCCCGTTCTCCTCTGGGATTTTATGTTCACTTAAAAAATCTGTCTGTAAGTATTAACAAAAGAGATTTAAGAAATTTTTTTAGAGATACAGATCTGACAAATGAACAGATTAGGTTTTTATATAAAGATGAAAGAAGAACAAGATATGCCTTTGTGATGTTCAAGACTCTGAAAGACTATAACACTGCTCTGGGTTTACATAAGACTGTTTTACAATATCGTCCAGTTTATATTGATCCAGTTTCTAGGGAACAGATGCTGAAGTTCATTGAATGTTATGAAAAGAAAAGACCAGCATCAACAGAGAAAGAGAGACTTGGACAGGTCTCACAAAAACACTCTCAAGAAGGCTACTCTGGCCAGAAATTGTGCATATATATAAGAAATTTCCCATTTGATGTTACAAAAGTTGAAGTGCAGAAGTTCTTTGCTGACTTTTCTCTTGCTGAGGATGACATTTGCTTGCTTTATGATGACAAAGGAGTTGGTCTAGGAGAAGCGTTGGTGAAATTCACATCAGAAGAACAGGCCGTGAAAGCTGAACGTTTAAACCGACGGAGATTCTTGGGGACAGAGGTGTTGCTAAGGCTCATATCTGAGGCACAAATGCAGGAGTTTGGTGTAAATTTTTCTTCAATGTCTAGTGAAAGAATGCATGACCATTCACAGTCTTGTGATAGAGATGATCATTCCCATTCGTTTGACTCAAATGATCCACCAGTATACTCAGGTGGCCCTTTGGAAAACTTTAGGCATCAGCAAGAGGACTTGAGGCAACTGGACAATTTCAAGCATCCTCAGGGGGATTTCCGACCACCTGAAAGACGCCCTCCAGAAGACTTTAGGCATTCCCCAGAGGATTTCAGGCGGTCCCCGGAAAACTTCAGGCGCCTTCAGGAGGAACACTTCAGGCGGCCTCCTGAGGAGGACTTCAGGCGCTCTCGGGAGGAGGATTTCCGGTACCCAAGGGAGGAGGACTGGAGGCGGCCACCTGAGGAGGATTTCAGGCGACCTCCCAAGGAAGACTTCAGGAGACCCCAGGAGGAGGACTGGAGGCACCCCCCAGAGGGAGACTTAAGGAGGCCACCTGAGGAGGATTGGAGGCGGCCTCCTGAGGAAGACTTCAGGCGGCTTCCCCCAGGGGAATGGAGGCGACAACCTGAGGAAGACTTCAGGCGGCCCCCGGAGGAGGATTTCAGGCGCCCTCCTGAGGAGGACTTCCGGCGACCCCACCAGGAGGACTTCAGGCGGTCTCCTGAGGAGGATTTTCGAGGTTCTCCCGAGGACTTCAGACGGCCACCCCCGGAACACTTCCGGCGGCCGCCCCCAGAGCACTTCCGACGGCCGCCCCCAGATCACTTCCGTCGGCTGCCCCCGGAGCACTTCCGGCGACCACCTCAGGAGCATTTCCGGCGGCCACCGCAGGAGCACTTCAGGCGGCCATCCCAGGAGCATTTTAGACGACCGCCTCAGGAACTTTTCAGGCGGCCACCCCAGGAACATTTCAGGCGCCCCCGAGAGGAAGATTTTAGGCACCCACAGGATGAAGATTTCAGGGGCCCTCCGGATGAAGACTTTAGGCACCCTTCTGAAGAAGACTTCAGGAGTTCTCAGGAGGAAGATTTTAGAAGCCCTTCTGATGAGGACTTCAGGCGGCTCCCGGAGGAAGACCTCAGGGAAGCTCCAGAGGAGGACTCCAGAGTTCCTGACAGATTTAGACTTCCTGGTGAGGAGTTTAGGAGCCCCCCTGGTTTTAGAAGTCATCGTCCTTTTGTGAATTTTGGTCGCCCAGAAGGTGGCAAATTTGATTTTGGAAAGCGTAATATGGGAAGTTTTCCTGAAGGGAGATTTATGCCTGATCCAAAATTAAATTGTAATTCAGGTAGAGTAACACCTATTAAGATAATGAATCTTCCATTTAAAGCTAATGTTAATGAGATTTTAGATTTCTTCCATGGTTATAGAATCATACCTGATTCAGTTTCAATACAGTATAATGAGCAAGGATTACCCACAGGGGAAGCCATTGTTGCCATGATAAACTACAATGAAGCTATGGCTGCTATTAAAGACCTGAATGATAGACCAGTTGGCCCCCGCAAGGTTAAGTTAATTTTGCTCTAGAGAGCATTTCTAAATTGATAATTATCTCCCCACAGTATTGATGCAGTAAAATGCATTTTTAAGTGTTTATTTTTAATTATCTAATGAAAAGAAACATTTTAATTTTGACCTGTGAACAGAAGAAATGTAAATAGTAGAATGTGAATCTGGTTTTCTTTTGCTTGCAAATTGCCATTCACTTTTTCTAACTTAAAAATATATATGCTTTTTTTTTTTTGATGGGGGTGGGGTGGGTTGGGTTGGGGGGAGAACTAATTCCCTGAGTGCAGTAATTTTTGTTGATGTCATGGGTAAATGTCAAGACTTGTATAAAGTAGAAAACTGTGTTTGGGGAAGACAAGTTTTATGTTTACTTTTGTTTCCATTCTGTAGTCTACATTTCTACTCCAATTGTATAAGGAAATGGTCAGTGACTGATTGTTCAGGGTTAGCATTTTTATTGCTAACTGCCTGCAGAATTAATGCCCTCTTCTTTGTCTGAGATATTACTGTGTTAAGCCTCCCCTTAATCATAAGTAGCTCAAAATTGACAGACTGTGAACTTGAAGTTTACTTATGTAAAAGGCTTAGGAAATTAACTTTCAAAGTTTTTATAAAAATAAAAAAATTGCAACTGAATAGATGAACTAATTAACTTGTATTTGTATATATAGAAAAAAGAATTACAGCTTCTTTTGTGAAGGTTTTCAACAGCTATATTAAATAATATGACAGGAGGGACCAGACATTCTATAATAGTATATGAGTTCTTTGTGTAGTTCTGTGGTTTATTCCAACATCTCATCAACCAGACTGATAAGATTTACTCAATACTTAAAAGAGAAAAAAGTAATTATAGGTACAAGGGGACCTTCAGGTTCTTGTTGGGAAGAATCTGATAAATGGACATAGTTTGTGTTTATAGGAAGAATTTACTTATGATTTATATAACTTGTGGTTGTTTATTCATAATTTCAAAACTTTTTTTATCTGGAGATTCAATGACTAAATATAACAAGAATTCTGTGAGATTAAATTTTTACTTCTTTGATATTTGACACTGTAGAGATTTTGCAAATACTGGATTTGATTTTTCATACCATAATAATAATGCTAACATTGGGTACTTTCTATACGCTAGGCAGTTTAAGTGCTTTACATGCATAATGTCATCTTAATATGCCTTAAGAGGCTTACAAGTATTTATTTCACAAATGAGATAAATTTGGAGTTTAAGTAACTTGCCTAAAGTCATAGTTAAAAATCATGAAGCCAATTTCAACCCTGACAGACTTACTCACTCCAGTTCATGCTGTTAATACTTTGGCCTACCAACTTTGTTAAATGGTAGTTTTTAATTTTAGTAAGACCATGCTGGGCTTTCTTGGTGGCTCAGTGGTAAAGAACCCGCCTGCCAGTGCAGGAGACATGGGTTCAATCCATGGGTCCAGAAGGAAATGGCAACCTACTCCAGGATTCTTGCCTGGGAAATGCCACAGACAGAGGAACCTGGCAGGCTATGTCCATGGGATCACAAAAGAGTCTGACACGACTTACCGACTAAAGAAGACCATGCTAAAAATATAATTCAAGAGTAAAGAATATTTTTTTACCTCCATTGTTGCTTTAAAAATAGCATTAAGAAAAAGATAAAATTAATATGCCCAAACATTGTGAATAAAAGACAAAGTAACTAGAAGTTACTATATATCCAGGGATTCTTTATGAGACAGACAATATATATTGGCTTCTAATTTAAAATTGTTCATTTTATCAAACATGATTTGATTTTGATTGGTCTTTTATAATTTACATAAAACAGTTGATTTCCCTCAATTTTGTGATAGATACTTCCCCACACTGAGCAAATAATAAAATTTGAATTTATATACAGTACTTTGGAGGGTATTGTAGAACACTTTTTAGTATTTAGCCATTTAGTACCGCAATACTCATCTTTAGTGATTTAAAGAAGTCTAAGAAAAACCAACTGAAGTTTCTGTGTTTTTAATTATGTTGAACATTCTACTTGGCAGTAAAATGAATTAACTGGTAAATTTGGTTCAAAAAAGCACATCACTATGGCACTTGAAACTAGTAAGCTCACAAGCTAGGAAAATGACACTAGGAAGAAAAGATTTTTTAAGTGCTCAGATTGTATGGTTGATTTGATCAATCTTACTGAAGTGTGTTGGAAGACCTAAAAATGCTTCTCAAATACATATAAATAAATGAAAGCTATGATGAAACTTAAGGTGAAGTATAACTTAATATGGAACTGCTTCTCAGTCTAGGCTAGGGTGGAATGGTGGTGATAATTAAAAGGCTAACAATAAGCACAGGCTTTGTATTTTGATTGTAAAATTACTGGATTGATAAGAATTCTACTCCATGATCTTCAGTTTAGTATATTTTTTAACTTTAAGTTTGCTACACAAAACTGGCTTCTACTGCTTGGGAGCCATTTCTCCACATCTGTTCATAACTTTGCCTTCAGCAACATGTTGGTAACTTAAATGGGCCATGGTAGGAGTATTTACACTATGGAAACTGGTAAGTGCAGAATATTAGGGTGTTTTCCACCGCAGTGAGCCAGTTTACCAACACACCACCAATTTCAAACACATAAAAGAGAACAGTGCACTACATCCTCATAAACCCATTGCCCAGCTTCAATAATTATCTCATAGCCAGTTGTGTTTCCTCTCCTAGATTTATTAGGTATTATAGTGGCATATTGGTTATCAAGTTTAATACCCAGTGGCATTTTAATTATCTTAAAGCCAAACATTTTTGATTTGAGGCATCTGAAAAATATAGATCATGCCTAGAAAGTAAGCTTAATCTCATAACCAAGAGATAGTAAGACTCCTTAGGAGTGCACACTTACACACTTACTGACAATACTGTCATGAGCATTGGCTCTTGGTCCATATATCACCTATTAAGCAGTGACCCTATCACCTCCATCTCCGCATAAATGTTAGCTAATATTTAGTGAACTGTAATAGGTACTACATGATCTTTATATATGAATTAACTATAGTTCCAGTAACCCTAATATATCTATTTTGGAGACAAATGGAAGCCTATAACCAACTAACTAGTCAGACTGGTTGCCTGTCTTTTTATAAAGAAGCTAAAAAGAGGTTTTTATATTTTAAAATATGGTTACCTAAGTATCTATGTAATAGCCTTGATTCTGTCCCAGCTCACAAATTGTAGAAATAGTTACTTTATAACCCTTTTAAGACTTTCCCTTGTGGCTTTAGTGGTAAAGAACCCCCCTGTGAATGCACCTGTGAATGGAGGAGATATGGGTTTGATCCCTGGGCCACGCAGATTCCTTGGAGAAGGAAATGGCAATCCGTTCCAGTATTCTTGCCTGGGAAATCCCATGGACAGAGAGCCCTGGTGGGCTACAGTCCATGAGTCACAAACACTGGACACAACATAGCGACCAAACAGCAACGCTTTCAGGTTGGCCAACCTATTGCTGGCCTAAAAATTAATTATACAGTTAAAGTATTACATGTAATAGTCCTTTTGTTCTTAGAATATTTTTTTCAATAGAGCATACATTTTATATCATAATTTGATTGCTTTAAATATCAGACACTATTTTAATTTTACAAATAGGGCAACTGATGCTCAAGTGAGTTGCGATCATAATCTGCAAGAGAAATACTACAACCTTGTTTTTTTTGCCTAGTTACAATACCAAGATTAAATACAGAAAATGCAATGACATCCTCAGTTTTTTATGAATGTAAATTACTTGTGCATGCTGTGTGCTAAGTCACTTTAGTTGTGTCCGACTCTGTGATGCTGTGGACTGTAGCCCTTCAGGCTTCTCTGTCCATGGGGTTCTCCAGGCAGGAATACTGGAGTGGGTTGCCATTCCCTTCTCCAGGACATCTTCCCAACTCAGGGATCAAACCAACCTCTCTTAGATCTCCTGCATTGGCAGGTGGGTTCTTTACCACTAGTACCACCTGGGATATTTATTTACAGTTTTAAAATGTTTTGAGTATTTTATTAAGTAACTATATCACTTAGGGCTATTTTCAGGAAGCAATGCTTTGTTAAGAACAGGCCATGAATAACAAAAGTCAGAAAAGCATTCTAGGAAAGTATTTTCTGTTATGAACAACTGCTTTTTGTGGTAATCCCAGATAATATCAATTTCCTGATTTTTATATGCCAGACTTGGATCTATGAAATAATGAGAAGTACAGTTCTCCATCCAAAGAAATAAAAGCATCAGATATACTGAAAGGCTCTGATTAAATTGTTTTCTATTTTCAGGAAAGAGAGTGACTGTGTACTCTTACTGATTATATGGTAGGCTGATAAAATATATAATTTTTTACCGATTTATGATTGGCTATATTCTTTAAGGGAAACATTCCACCAAATTCTAGCTTTCCAAAAGTTGTGGTGCCATATATAGTGGTTTAGTTTGACAGTGGTTTTGTTTTAAAACCAGAATTAAGCTGAATGTAGCTTTTTAAAGCTAAAATTTATGCTTATGTATAGTTGTAAAACACTGATGGTGCCCTATTATTTGAGAGTGACTGTAATACTCTTGTTGAAGAGTAAATTTATATACTGAATAATGAAACTTTAGGTTATAGTAAAAGTGAAAAAGAAAGGAAAAAGAACACTTGTCTTTTTGATGAAAGCTTTATGGAATAAAATTTGTATTTAATCAGAATGACTACCTAGGACCCTTTTCTGATGTTGAAAGCATGGCGTCTTAATCTAAAGGAAGTGGAATCGTTAAATCTCTTTTTGTGATTTAACTAGGTTAGTGTATGTGAAATACTTCCAAAATACATTGTTTTTTAAAAACAATGGAACCTATAAAAAAGATAGTATGATGCTAGATAGAAATGTTGAAATGACTGATGTTTTTTAAAACTTCCATTTTTGGTTGGCATAAATTTCCTTTAATAATTTCTACATTTCCAATAGGATTTAATTTTGAGGTTTAACGTATCAAGCCAGTATTATGTTTTGCAATTTTAGTAATTCTGGATTCCAGGTCATTTAAGATGAAAATGGAAATGCAAAATTTACTTAAGTAATTTAATTTTCTTCTTCTGTAACATCTAAGTCTTCATCCTCTTCATCATCATCTTCTGTTTGGTGATCCTTTCTTAGTCGACAGGTCAATACCTGTTAAAAGTTAACATGTTTTAAAAATCACTGACTTAAAAATATTTTTACATGCCTGGTATCTTTTTTAATGCCCTGATAGATAAGAGTACATAGAACAAATATCAGAAAAATGTCCATAAATAATAATCTTTAGTAATGAAAATTCTAAATTATGAATTGTCCTTAAAGGTTTAAAAACAATCACAAAATTTTTTCATTCATGTTATTTTTTTGAAGAAAAGTGTGAAATTAGCTATTTGAACTCCAGTTGGATATCAGTACTTTGATAACATACTTCCAGAGAAAAGTACATTATAAATATTAAAAATATTTTAAGTTAAATAATTCTTAGGTCACAAAAACATGAGAGTCCTCAAAGGGATGGCAGAACACAAGGATATTTCAACTAGGCAAAAATATTAAACTTTGAACCTAGTGTGATTTAAAATTAATGAGATGAGAATCTGAATTCATGACATGGCTTTCATTTCTGATTGTTGCCACTTGGGTCATCCTGCTTCGCACTTTTCAGAGGGTGACTATGCCTCCCAGGGGACATCTGCAGTGTCTGGAGACACCTGATCGTCACGACTGGGGGAGGGTAAGGGCATTACTGAACTGTGGGTAGAAGCTGGGAATGCTGCTCAGCATCTGTACAATGCACAGGACAAGATCCCTCACCGCGCCCCGGCCCCCTCCGCCCCAAATCATCTGGCTCAAAGTTAACAGTGCTGAGGTTGAGAAACCTTGGCATTATGTAGTCTAAAGTGTTACACAGATCTTGGCTAACCTAGGTGATACTGTTAGCTCTAAATAGTCAAAATTCTCTATGTACTATATACTATAGATTTATGGAATTTATGTGCAAGGCACTTAGTACTGGAATAATAAAAGTATAATTTGGTTAGGGGGAGAGAAGTGTAAGTTAAAAGCAGTAAATAAGTGCTTAGAAGATAAAACAACGTGCTGGGTCACATTACAACTGAATGCTCAATTTTAAATTCTGAAGACTAGATATGCAAAAGATCATAGCTTTCTAAATCAGAAGTTGGCAAGCTAAAGCCCAGTTTGTCTTGTTGCTATAAATAAAGTTTTATTACAACATGTTGATTTGTTAATGTATTATTTGTGGCTGCTCTTGGTTGGGGCAGAGACTATGTGGTCCACATAACCTGGTATTTTCTCTGTGGCCCCTGAGAAAAAAGGGCCTACTATCTATCCTACTCTAGATATCAGGTACCTCAGGTTTTCTGGATATAGAAGAAAAGAGAAAATTGATGCTTTACCTAAGGATACGTGCTTCTGGATCTATGATAACATTCAGGAAAGGTCCTTTTTAGGTATAATTTCCAGTAAGCCATGCTAGTGGGATTCAAATCCTAGGCAGCTTGATTTCACAATCTGTGATCTTCACATTATAGCACAGAACAAATGTAAATTAGCATTCTCCTGTCCCTTCTACCTCTGCTCCCAAATGTTCTGCTTCAGAGAGTCATTATCTTTCAGATAATAAAAGAAATATCAATAATAGAGCAGAACCTAATGCAGTTTTACATCATTTTATATAGAAGAGGGGAAGAGCAGGTTATTCAAGATCCTATGATTTAAGGGAAACATTTTTAATACTGAACAATTCAAAAGGCAGTAGCTTACATTCCTTAAAATTACTGTTTCTAGCTCACCTGTCCTGTTCCAGATACACACTTAGCAGACAATGATCTTTGAAGAGGTGACTTCGAATTTGCTCTTACAATATCTAAACGGGATGAATAATCTTGCGGATACAGAGAATGTCGGAAAACCTGTTGCAATGATAAAACAATGTTATACATTAGATAACTAAACTGGAAATCTAGAAAGTCACATTCCCTTTAGTTCAGAATTTGTTTAAGCAACTCCCCTCCCCAATCCTGCCCTGGGGACATTATTTAATTTATTGTAAATTTAAAACAAATATTAAAAAAATATTTTACATTGAAAAGATGTAAGCTAGAAAATTCTACTGAACCACGTAAAATGATGGGTCCTGAAACAGTCACTTAAGAGCTTTTACTTGTGAAACGTGAAAAGTTCCTGCCTTCAAAGAGCATGCAAGCCAGTGAGACAGTAAGTCACACCTTTGATTCTTTCTGTTCTGCCTATCCTCAACTCAACAGTTTAAATTCACTACAGTGCTGTCCCAGTATATCACAGAAGAGTAAATGGAGCCATTCTATGAAATTCCAATCTCAGTAGCATCTGGAATGCCATTGCTTGTCAGTTCTTTTTCCTGAAAGTAGGTCCAACTATTACTGCACTCTTAAGCTTCCTTATCTTTTATACCACTTTGTAACGTAAAACAGGCAAGTCTATCAAATGTGAATTTCTTCATATTCCCTCATTTTCCCCTCAACTCTTTATGCTATCATTTTGCTTTTTTAAAGCAAATGTGATTATGACTCTCCAACAGTGCATTTTCCCCTTAGCTAAAACTTCAACAAACAAAAGCTTGCTCTTTTTTCTGCCTTTTTTTTAAACATTAAAGAAGTACAGCATATAAAAGCAATCAAGGGATGAAACTTAACAAAAGAGGTTAAGACTTGTGTTTTAGGGCAATTCAGGCATATTGATAATTCGGTTATTTAACAGTTTTACTGAAGACCCAATTATATTTTGGTGCTAGACGTGGACCCTGCCATCCTGGTATGATAATCAAAAGTGGATGACTGAAGTCACTGGTATTTGGAAGAAATACATTTTTGTTAAAACAACATTCTTTGGATTTTCTAACAAAGATAAAAGTGGGAAATGGAAGATAATATACCACCCTTGGGATAAAAGTCTAAACCAGTTAAATATTAATCTATTGCAAAAGAACATATTTACAGGAATATTTATTGGCAATACTGCATTTTCCAATATGTGGTCCAAGATCTCTTCTAGGAGTGAGTCTCAAGATCTGAATATGCTCTGAACTGAATGTACAGAGGTGATCTTTTGAAGGGGAATATGATAGTACTTTTAATGTGAAGAACAAATCAGTTAAGATGGTTTCTGATATAACTGGATGTAAAATACTAGCTGCTATCTGAATAAATCAGCAATTCTCATGTAGTAAGGACTACTACCTAAGAATAGGAAATTATTTCTCTGTCCCTCTCTGCATCTTTTCTCTACTTGTTTCCAAGAGACTTTGTATTTAAAGGGTCCTTCCTCTCCTTAGTAGCTGATGTAATTTTACTTTGGCTTATCCCACACAACTCTTCCCCAGACTGCTTTCCTCTCCTTTCCACAAGTTACGGTATCATAATGCATTATACCTCGGGACCTTTGTATAACTATCTGTACTCTGCCTGAAATTGTAGACAGGGATTCGACATATCCCTCAAACTGTCCCTCAAACTTCTGATTAAGAGATCATTCTTTGATTCTCCAGATAGGATCCTCCATCACATACACTCATTTGCACAACAGTATGTTATCTCTCATTTTTTCCTTCATATTATGAAACATCTTTTTTTAATGCCTGAACTCCTTTTTTAAGTTTCTGCTTTTTGACAACTTGGACCAACTCTATAGTGCTGAAGCCTCAGCACTCAGAACAGTGTCTGGCATATAACAGATGCTCAGTAAACAGTTGACGAATGTACATAAGTGTCTCCATTTTAGAGATAAGCAATGAAGTGTGAAGAAATTAACTTGCTCAGTAGTGCCCCATTGGAAAAAGTGGGGAAGTTGATACTCAAAAACACATCTAGACAACACTGAGATTTTGAGTGTTTATGGATCTCTCCTACAAGCTACCTAGCTAGCTGATGAAGAATAGTGTTAAGAGAAGTGGTAAAGGAAATGCTGTGACAAAAAAAGATACCTAAGACCTATGGAACGAGAAAGAAAATCTTTGGGTCCAGAGGGCTTGAGGAACTTGAAACTGCATTAAGTCAAGGGTGTTAGAAAGTGGAGAATGAAAATACTTGTAATGGGAACTTTAACCTTATAGGGAAAGTGGGGGATCAATTTTAAACCTGCCACTCAATGCAGTGTTTCTTACAGGAAATAGTTCATCTCACTCACCAAGAACCATGCTTCTGGCAGCACAGATAGGATAAAAACAGTGTCTGTAGTCAGACTACTGTTTGGCTTCCAGCTATTTTACTAGCTATGGGATCCTCTGGAAAGTTCCTTAGCCTCACTGCCTCAGTTTTTTCATCCGTAGAAATGAGGACATAAGTACTTTTATTAAAATTCATGGTAGGATTAAAATAATACAGTGAAAATGCACAGGTCAGTAGCTGGTTAAAGTAATCACTATAAACATTTGCTATTTTATAAATTAACAGTTAAAAGCTTGATGATAATTTTTTAAAAAAAATAGGATGTAAAAAGTGAAAATTAAGAAAGATTTAGTAGGGAATAGAAACCATTCTATTAACAAATAGAAATATGATTGTGTATGCTTTACTGAGGTAAAAGTGAGATCAGATTTTGGCATTGGAAAACATATACTAAAACATGTACTTCATTTTGGCCAAGCTGTATAGTCTGGTTTTACTGAATTCACGTTTCTTGAAACCAGTGGAGTAGTGGGAAGTGAAGCCTTGGGGGATCTCGATAGATAGAATTACTTAAAAAATAAATGGATCCTTGAAAATTATGGAATTAACTTATATAATTAAAAAAATTTGGCTGTATCTTGAGAATACATGGCTGTTCTCACTTCTACTGTAGAGATATATGGACAAAGTACATCTTGAATATTTAAGAGTTAATATTTGCATTTAACTATCAATACAAAGGAAGCCTGGAGAACCAGTATTGCCTGGAGAATCCCAAACATTGGAGCCTGGCAGGCTACAGTCCATAGGGTCACAAAGAGTTGGACACGACTGAGTGAAACACACCCACCCCCTGCCTACACACACACAGCCACACACAGACACCACCTCCCCTCCACCTATATACAGATCTACACATTTCATAGGTTACAGATTAAGTCTCACAAAACTAGTTAGAAGCCAGATTCTGCTTTCTGACTAGCTAAGTGGTCAAGGGCAAGTTGTTACCTAAAGCCTCTACACCTGCTTCTTTAGTTGTAAATGAATGAATGCTCACAGCACTTGAGTTACAGGAGTGAGTGAGAAAATCCATGCAAAGCTTTCGGTGTTGTGCGTGGCATAAACACTCAAATTTTGGCTTAAATCAATAAAGAGTGTTTTTAACACACATAAGTGACTTACACCATTAGTCAAAACGATACCTTATTTCACATTATGGCTTTGTTTCTATGTTTTACTAGATATTAATTCTTCGAACTTAACTATGGTTAATTAGAAAAGTTAACTAGAAAGTCATAAAGGTTCAGCTATTTGGAACTGCATAAAATGACATCTAAACCACAAAGTGTAATTTAAGACATTTTTACCCACACTAAAATGGTTTCTTTTAAATATTTCCATATCAATAGAAGAACTGAGCTTAGATAGACATAGTCCTACCTCTAAATCTTCTTCTTCATCAATCTTTTGTATATTTTGGTAGGCAGCAGTGTAGACCTCTAAAGCTTTGCCGTGAAATAACATTTCAATAGTGATGAATTCTGAAAATATAGTCTGTAAAAACAAGGATTTGAATGTAAACAAATTGCTTCGTGAATTTAGTAGAGTTATTCTCTACTATAGTCTTGACATTTTATTAAATAGAGGTTTTTCAACAGGGAAAATGAAGTACAAACGATAATTGGAATAAAAATAGTTGCAAATATCTTTTGCAGCAAAACTTTAAAATTACACAAAATATTTAGTATCTTATTATTTACTTCCATTTTTAAGTATGTTCTTCTATTAGATATTTACGTTTAAAAAAGATGTTTGTCACTACATCACTAAATGTCACTATTAGCTAAAGAAGTTCAGTTCTGAACCTGTTTTTTTAGCAACTCCAACTGGTGTTTAAAAGAATGTTTTTAGGCAAGAATTCCATCCTAACATATTTATATGTTGCTTGTATTCTCCAGCCACAATTCCTACTCCCGAAAACAGCACGATACATTTGCATAGAGCTTTCCAGTTTACAAATATATGACGTGCTCAGTATTGCTCATAGCTACAATGTTAAGACTTGGGTCTGATTCTTCAAGGCCATAGCTCCTGCTCATTGTACTGTGCTGTTTTCCCTGGACTCAATTATTTCCTTGGCAAATACACTGCAGGTAAACTCTTATCAGCAAGATGTTGACAACTTTTGGTCGGGAAGGCTATGAGAAAAGAGAATGAATGAGGATGTGCACACTGATCTAAGCAGGGGTGAGAGAACTGGTAGGCAGGGAAAGTATGTAAGCCAGATACGTTTTCAAAAAAATAGGATCTCATCCTTCTATCATCTTGTCTCTTATCAAAATAAAAAAATTGGAGCATTAACGTGGAGAAGTGGACAGAATAAGAATAGGATAGAAAATACGCAAGCATTGTCCTTAAAGGGGCAGTACAGATGAAATGGGTTAGGCTCAAAAGCAATAGTCAAATACTCATTTCCTTCATTTCTGCTCTCCTGTCTTAACCACCCAGATAGGAGTGGTCCTGCACCTTGGAAGATAGCCATACAGCTATCTTGTAGTATCATATTTAGAAATAATTTTCTGCAAATAAATACACCTTTCAGTGATCACATGTAATCTGCTAATCAGCAATGGGTCAGTATGGTAAGAGACGGGCATTCAAGGAGTTTTGTTTCTCCGCTTTTCAATTTTATTTTGTTTGACAAGAAGGCCATTTGGGTGGGTACTTCAATTTTATTGGTGTGGGTTGGGGAAGTTAATGGAATTCTCTACTCGTTGGCAAGTATTCTGTAAAGCAGGTAGTACAATAGTTAAAAATAGGGGCTCTGGATTAAGATAAACCTGATTTCAAATCAGGGGTTCCCAGATGGCGTTAGTGGTAAAGAACTCGCCTGCCAATGCAGGAGACATAAGAGATGCAGGTTCAATTCCTGGGTAGGGAAGATCCCATAGAGGAGGTCATGACAATCCAGTCCAGTATTCTTGCCCGAAGAGTCCCATGGACAGGAACCTGGCGAGCTAGGTCCACGGGGAAGCAGAGTCGAACATGACTAAAGTGACTTAGCACAACTTCATATCAAGACTGAAACAAATCAGCTGTGTAATATTAAGCACTTTATCTGTTCTTCTTCCTTAATTTCAAAATCACAGGTTTTGCCGTAAGGATTAAATGTAATCCAAGTAAAAGTATAGTATGGTTACTGGCTTAGAGTAAGTGCTCAGCACAAGTTAGCTAATTTTATTGCTAAACAAGTAAGCCAGATAAATGAGAAACTGTTTCTTATGTAACATTAAAACCTCCATCCTGGTTTAACTGGAAAGCAGAATATTTAACAAAAAAGTCATTAAAGGTCTTGTTAACAATTTTTGCAAATAAAGGTACAATGACAGCTCTCCAGAGTAAAGGCTATTCATTGAATGATTTCAGGAGAACTTTCTATTCATTTGAAAATAATAAACTTAGACATAGCTGCTTCAGACCATATGTAAAATACAACTGCATAAGCTATTTAAATATTTAAAATACTAAAAAATCATACAAAGACTAGAAGAAATTACAGCAAATAGTTATATAAACTTGGGGATGAATACTTCTTTCTAAACATGACACCAAGGCAGAAAGAGAAGACTAATAGATCTGGCAGCAAAAATAAGACCATAAGGTGGCAAAAACATACCATAAACAACAAAATGGGAAAATATATTTCAACATTATCTTCTCTTTGGTATAATGGGTTAATTTTCTCAGTCTGAAGAGTTTTTAAAAATTAACCAAAAATGCCAACACACTAAAAATATAAGCTAAGGTCAAGTGAGAGTAATTTAGTGTCATTAAATATATGAAAAAACACTCTTCCTCAACAGTACTAACTGCAAATTAAGATGATACTGATTTTTCACTATCAGATTAGGTACTATTAAAAATACTACTACTCAACATTGTTACACTCGTGTAATGTTCTGCAGAATTGTAAATTAGTCAAAAGATTTGTGGACAGAAGTTATAAATAGCTATCCAAATTGAAAGTGTGTATGCTCTTTGAACAGAATGCTACTTCCGGTAATTTATCCCCCCCACCCCAAAACAATTGAACCAGCAAAAAGGCCGATGTTTAATGATGCAATGAGATCTATAATAGCAAAAATAATCTTAGATGTCCATCAACAGGTGATGGTTAAACATATGAATATATCCATATAGCTATACTATTCTCCATATAGTATAGCAAAATACTATATGGGAATATCAAAAAAGGACAATATGGATCTTTCTTAGCACAAACATATCCACGATATATTAAATTTTAAAAAGAGATGCTACATATAGTGTGGTCCCACTTAAATATAACTGTATAGGGGTAACAATATTGCCTTTTTCATAAGACACTGTGAGGAAGAAATGAGTTTATCCACATAAAATGCTTAGAATGTGTGGCATAGTTAATGTCTTAAGAAATATCTGTTGTTGTCATTCTCCTTAGTATATTTCTTGTGTATGTTTCATAGAAAAAAGGTCTGGAAGGATATAAACCAAGATGCTGATTATTTCTCAGTAGGGAATTATGTTTTCTTCCACAATTTTATGAAAATTTATGGTAATTTTATAAGAAAAATAAAGCTGATAAAAACTAAATCTTGAAGATGTTTCTTGTTCACATCAGCTACTTTACCAATACTGAACTGCTATCCCTATCTGTCCCTGGAATGACTCCTGATCAAGATCCTTTTCATAGGTCAGAAAATTCCCTTGACAACATATATAACTCATGACTTTTCCTATTACATGGGAAACAAATAGAACTCCGAGTTTTCTTCCACATTCTATACAACTAAGTTCATAGCAACTTCTCTCAGAAAGACAAACACTTTGCAAGGTTTGTATGAAGTCTTTTACTAAGAATTGTGCTACCTTACTAATTAACGTTGCTACTAAAATTCAGATGGACTTGTTGATAAACCCCACCTCATAATTAATACATTATGAGCAGTGTTCACTACTGTCAATCATTTCTACCCTCAGAGAGATTTAAGCACCCACAAGTTCTGCTTCCATCTGAAACAGTTGCCTGAAAACAGGTAACAATAAAAACATTCTTTAAAAAAAAGAATGTTCTGTGTCTGTTTCTCCCAAAATATGAGTGGCACCAATGATTTTTTCCAAGAATTTGTCTCATAAATAGAAGTGTTTGTCATAGATGCTAACATCAACATAGCAGTACCTGAATACTGTTTTTATCAGAACTAAGAGTGTGGTAAAGTAGCCCTTTTTATCTGATTTTTAAGGCTTTTGGGTGTAGGATTTGTGCATCCTTATCATAAAACATCTCAAATGAGGCTTAACTTTGAAAAGGAACAATTTGACAGATAAGGAGGAAAGATATAGAGAACAGAGATTCATAATCCTAACAGACTGGACTGGATTTCTGGAACTCGTAATTCTGGGATTTTGATAGAGTTTGTATTAAAAGTGTACATTTTCACAGATGACATGATCTTATATATAGAAAATCCAAAGGAATATGCAAAAAACTATCAGAGTTAATAGAAGACTTCTACAGGGTTGTAAGATATAAGGTTAGTAAACAAAAATCAATTAAAATTCTGTGTATTTGCAATGAACAACTGAAATGAAATTAAGTAAACAATTCCATTTATAGTAGCATCAATAATTATGAAATACTGAGGAAAAAGCTTAAAAAGCACAAAACATACATTATTAAAATAAAGTCTTTAACTAAACGGAAAAACAGCCCATGTTCATGGATTAGAAGAGTTCATCTTAAGAAGGCAGTACTCCCTGAACTGATTCACAGAGTTGACGCAATCCCTATCAGAATTTGGTGGCTCAGACGGTATCTACTTGCAATGGAGGAGATCTGGGTTCAATCCTCTGGAGAAGGGAGTGGCTAGGTACTCCAGTATTCCTGCCTAGAGAATCCCAGGGACAGGGGAGTCTGTCAGGCAACAGTCCATGGGGTCACAAAGAGCAGGACATGACTGAGTGACCACGCATGCACATGCGCACGCTGTCAGAATCCCAGCTGACTTGTAGAAACTGCTAAGTTGATTCCCAAATTCATACCAAACTACAACAGATTCAGAATAATCGAAAGAATCTTAAAAAGGAACAAAATAGAGAATTTATACATCCTGATTTTAAAACTTACTACAAAGCACTGTTAAAACAGTATGGTACTGGAATAAGAAGAAGGAAATGGCAAACTACTCCAGTATTCTTGTCTGGGAAATCTCATGGACAGAGGAGCTTGGCAGGCTACAGGCCATGGGCTCCAAGAGTCAGATATGTTAGTGACTAAACCACCACCATACATAAATAAAAGAAAATGGAAGTTCAGAAACAAAACACATCAACTAACTTTCAACAAGAGTCCCAGGACTTAAAAAACAGTCTCTTCAATAAATCATGCTGGAACAACTGTGCTGACAGATGGAAAAGAATGGGGTTTAACTTTCAGTTCACGTGATAACATAAAAATTAACGGATCAAAGACTTAATAGTGAAAACTATGACAGTGTTAGAAGAAAACCAGGATAAATCTTTATAATCTCAGTTTTGGCAATGGATTCTTAGATAATGACACAGTCCACAGAATTCTCCAGGCCAGAATACTGGAGTGGGTAGCCTTTCCCTTCTCCAGGGGATCTTCCCAACCCAGGGATTGAACACAGGTCTCCCACATTGCAGGTGGATTCTTTACCAGCTGAGCCATCAAGGAAGCCCAAGAATACTGGAGTGGGTAGCCTTTCCCTTCTCCAGAGGAACTTCCAGACCCAGGAATCGAACCACGGTCTCCCACATTACAGGCAGATTCTTTGCCAGCTGAGCTATTTGCTACTGCTACTGCTAAGTCGCTTCAGTCGTGTCTGACTCTGTGCAACCCCATAGATGGCAGCCCACCAGGCTCCCCCGTCCCTGGGATTCTCCACGCAAGAACACTGGAGTGGGTTGCCATTTCCTTCTCCAATGCATGAAAGTGAAAAGTGAAAGTGAAGTCGCTCAGTCGTGTCTGACTCCTAGCGACCCCATGGACTGCAGCCTACCAGGCTCCTCCATCCATGGGGTTTTCCAGGGAAGAGTACTGGAGTGGGGTGCCATTGCCTTCTCCGAGCTGAGCTATCAGGGCAGCCCAAAGATAAACCGGACTTCACCAAAATTAAAAAGCTTTGTGCTTCAAGGGATACCATCAAGATAGTGAAAAGAACTCACAGAACGGAAGGAAATAACTGCAAAACATTCGATAAAAGATTTGCACACAATATAAAAAGAACTCTTAAAAATGAAATAAAAAAGAAATCCAATTAAAATAACCTGAATAGACATTTTTTTCTCAAGGAAGATATACAAATGGCCATAAACATCAGCAGGAAAATACAAATCAAAACCACAATAAGATACCACTCTACACTCATTAGTATGGCTATAAGGAAAAAGCTTGGTGAGCAACAAGTATTGGGGAGCATGCAGAGAAATCGGAAGCCTCATATAATAGTGGTGGGAAAATACAGTGGCATAGCCATTTTGGCAAACAGTCTGGCAGTTTCTCACACAATTAAAGACAGAGTCACCTTATGAGCCAGCAATTCAACAGGGTATACGGTTGAACTAAAGTGAAAAATGTCTAAGAGAAATGAAAATATGTCTCAACAAAAACTTGTACATGAATGTTTATATCATTAATAATGATAGTGAAAAGGTAGAATATGGTAATATCCATACAATGGAATATTATTCCACCATACAAAGGAATGAGATAGATACTGATACATGTTATACCATAGATAAACCTTGAAAGCACGCTAAGTGAAAGGAACCAGTTATGAAAACCATGTACCTTATGATTCCATTCATATGAATTGTACATTCAGAACAGCCAAGTCCAAAGAGACATGAGATTAGTGATAGTTGCTTAGGCCGCGGGGCTGTGGGAGCAGGGAGGTAAAAGCTAAAGTGTCCTATGCCTCACCCTGAGATGATAAGAATGTTCCAAAACTGAGTGGTGATGATTGTAGGTATCTGAACATATTAGAAACTGCTGAGCTGTATGGTGAATTGTATGGTATATGAATTATCTCTCCTTTTTTTTTTGGTTTTCTCCTATTTTTTCTCTTTTTTTTTGTGACTGCCACAAGACCTCCCTCTTCTAGGAGCATGAGACTGCAGGCAGAGCGTAGAAGCACGTTTTTCCTCCGTGCACCCTCCACCGTGCAGTGCCTTACGCCCTGTCCTGCTGTGTCAGGAAATCCCAGGTTGCAGTCGGGAATTCTACATTCACTGTCTCTGCTCCAGTTTTGTAACTAGTGGTGCTCATGGGATTATAAACCCCCTGTAGAGTTGGCCAGCATGCAAGCAGAACATGGAAGTGAGCCCAAAGATCAAAGATTGCCATATGTGAAAGAGAAGTGTGCAGGCATGAAGAACAGCGGTAGGGGGAGGAATCGGGCTCCCAGGTCGCTAAAGAAGCCGTTAGGTGGCAATGAATCAGGCATATCTCACAAGTCTCCAATCTCCTTTTTCAGATTAAAGCTAATGATTTCAACCTTCCTTCCCTTCTCCCTCAATTTAAGAGAGGATGCCGGCAGTTACGTTATGCCCTGCCAGTGCTCCCCAATGTCAGCAAAAGGGCTGTCTCAGGACAGCCTCCTACAGAGCTCTTCCTCAGTAGCGATCTACATTACACTCTGAGTGCTGAACTGACAGGCTTACTTTTTTTTTCTTTGACCTTCAGGACCAAAGTAGAGATCTTTGAGACTGGCTATCAGAAAAAATCAAAGTTCTGGAATCCTATGAAACTATGATAGGAAATTAAAAAATATAAAGGGACAAATAAATATTTCATTGATTGCAGAGAGGAATGATGCAATTAAGTGGCAGATAATGCTGATTTTATTGATAAGGGCATAACTTTTGAAAGAAGGATAACTTGTTAGTAAGTTATAAAAATAACAAAAAATACTTCTCTTTAAAAGCTGTTCCAGAAGAACTTGCAGTGAGTGAAAAGGGATCCTTAGATGACTTTTTTAAAGGACACAACATGGTCTTAAGTAATCCTCCAAATCCTTCCAAAATATTGATGAAAAAGTCACTGAAGACCATCTTTAGGTTTGGGGATTTAGGAGGGAGGCTCTGGAGGAAGGGCATATATATATAATTATGACTGACTTGCATTGTTGTATGGTAGAAACCAATACAACATTGTAAAGCAATTATCCTCCAATTAAAAAAATACCATCTCCAGTCCAGGAACCTGAATGTCTACTGATGTGTTACAATAAAATAAGGCTATTCTTCCTGTGACACTCAACTATGGTGGATGCAAGTTTATGTGGTTAGCTACTCTTATTTATTAGATAATGTAGGAATTAGAAAGCTACAAGCCAAAAAAAATTAGTAATAGTGTTAGGGGAAGCACACTGACTGAAACTGCCCACTCTGGCCAGGCACCATAGTAACTATTTGCATGAGTTGTTTTATGACAGGAGGTCCTGGTAAGGAATAATAATAATAAGCCATCACAATAGGACGAGTTCAGGAAAAGACAAAAGGAGATACCACATGTCTGACCACCTCCCAGAATCCTTCTCTCTAGCACCCATCTTGGCTGAACAAGGCACGCACCACCAGGGAGTACTCTGAGTCTGAATAAAAAAGACGACCTGGACACTAATCCCATCACCATAAAACGTGAGACTGCAAGCCATGTCACAGAGCTGTTCTCCTGGGTTCCCTTACCCTGCTGCTCTCCACCCGCGCGCCCCTTCCAATAAAACTTCTTGCTTTCCCAGCACATGTGTCTCCTCAGACAGTTCTTTTCCGAGAGTTAGACAAGAGCCCAGTTTCAGGCCCTGGAAGGGGTCCCTCTTCCTGCAACAATACTGTATAGTCATGGAAAGCACAGGTTTTTAAAATATGTAACTGGCTTATAGTTCAGACTTTGAACTGTGGGCTGTGATACTGCCTTATATCTTTGCTTAATCACCTCACTTTCATGGTAATATCCACACAATGGAATATTATTCTACCATTAAAAGGAATGAGATAGATACTGGTACGTAGTATACATAGATGCTACACTATGGGGTTGCTATAAAGATTAAAAGGTAATTTATGTAAAGTGCCTGGACTAGTACCTGATACATAAAAACATAATAGACTTTATTTTTCTGTGGTTAATAGTATTTTTGATAACATCTGAATATCTGGCCTCTGGTTGGGAATGTAGTTCCTTTATATATGGTTGTTTCCATAAGAAAATAACATTTGATATATTTTGTTTATATCTTTCTCACACAGACTTATGTGCTAAAGAAAATCAGTAATTTAAATTTTTCATAAATTTAAATAAAAAATTAATTTAGAATACATATTTCGGACCTTAATAGTTATTTTGTTACCTTTATATCCTTTATTTTCTGCTTTTCAAAATTGTCAATAGTTTCCTCCAGATGACGAGTTGTTCGGGTAGCATCCATTGTAGCTCTTTGTAATTCAGTTTCTGCCTACAGAAGTATTCCCCAACCAAAGATACAAAAAACAAAAATCGTCAGAATCCTTTTGATTGAGTCTTTCTGTAAATACTACCTTTGTAAATACAGTGTTGGCTTTTTGTAAATGCAGTACTGTAAATGCATTTGTAAATGCAAGACTGGCTTTTTGCCATAACAGTGTAAATCACTCAAAAATACATATTACTACATAAAATAAAGCGATCTATATGATAAACACAGAATAAAAAACTTTAAATTTATCAGATTATATGATTCATGATCTCAAAATTCCTTCCCTTTCTTTATACAAACCATTTTTTTTCCCGCTATCTCCCTTGTTTGATTTACTGTAAAACTATTTTCTATATTTTCTACTGCTTTCCCATATTTCCAGTCTCTGCCATTTACTATCCTCTCGTTTTCCTCTCACTATCTCTCTCCCCTTTAACCCTTTGTCCTGCCAAAAGACCTGTGACTTTAGTATTTTCAAATACTAATTCTAGTTCAAATTATAATTTCAAATACTAATTTTCAAATACTATTTTCAAATTCTAATTCAAATACTAATACTAGTTCCCCAAATGCATGAAATGTTTCTACTGCTATAATACCCTAATCAGGTAGAGTAGAATATACATGTAAAGAAGGTTGAGCACCAAAGAATTGATGCTTTCGAACTGTGGTGCTAGAGAAGACCCTTGAGAGTCCCTTGGACTGCAAGGAGATCAAACCAGTCAATCCTAAAGGAAATCAACCTGAATATTCATTGGAAGGACTAATGCTGAAGCTCCAATCCTTTCGCTACCTGATGTGAACAGCCTGATTGGAAAAGGCCCTAATGCTGGCAAAGATTAAGGGCAAGAGGAGAGGGGGTGACAGAGGATGAGATGGTCAGATAGCATCATTGACCCAATGGACATGAGTCTAAGCAGACTTCAGCAGACAGTGAAGGACAGGGAAGCCTGGTGTGCTGCAGTCCATGGGGTCACGAAGAGTCGGACATGACCGAGTGACTGAACAAAAGCAGCAAAGAACATACACTACAAATGCTTATTTCAGTATGAATATTCTTATAAGCTAGTAACATTGCACTATTACTACTTAGTTAATGCTTATTACAAAATATAGACATACATACACACCAATAACTAATAAATTAGATGGAAAGTCTAATTACAAAATGTAGACATACATACACACCAGTAACTAATAAATTAGATGGAAAGTCTAATGCTTTGCTCCAAAGTACTCATACTGGTTAGATTCACACTGTACAATCAGTATGGTAGCCACTAGCAACATGTAGCTATTTACGTTTAAATTAATTAAAATTAAAAAGCTGGTTATTCTAGTTGCCATTTCATGAGCTCAACAGCCATATATATAGCTGCTAAGTCACTTCAGTCGTGTCCGACTCTGTGTGACCCCACAGACGGCAGCCCACCAGGCTCCTCCGTCCCTGGGATTCTCCAGGCAAGAACACTGGAGTGGGTTGCCATTTCCTTCTCCAATATATATAGCTAGTGGCATGTATTTCTCTTTAAAATATCTCTTTCTTAATGAGAACAGTTGTCCAGAAATATTGAAAATTTTTTGTTGAATAAAACATGTTTTAAAAACATGGCCCAATTTTCTGATTAAGTTCTAAGAATGTTTTGTTTCCTATGTTAGTATTATGTTCACTTAAAAGTATCACATATCATCATTTTAATAATTATTGCATAGAAAAAATCTGCAGTTGTAAGTAAAGTTTTGTGACACATAATATTATAACATTTACACTCTTGCTTTCTTTTTTAAGAAAATGTATAAATGGAAATAAAGTAAAAGGGTTTACTATGGGGATCCATCTCTTGACACATCACTTTATTACCCACCTGTGACTGAAATTTTTCATAAAGGAAAAACACATTTCAAGTAGAACAATTTATTCCAATAAATTAAAATCATATGCTCTGACAGAATTATATCCTCTTGCAATCAGACTATACATTAATCATAACTTATATTGATTATATACTCTTAAAACTAGGTTAATTCAGATATACAATTTCAAGAAACTAAGCTTTAAAACATATTCATATATATGTGTGTGTGTACATTTGCTATAGAGGGTGTAAAGTTTTCCTGCATAATTTTACATGCAAACTTTTAATCATAACCAGTAATCAAAAACAGTTCACTTTATTACTGGGCTTCGGATTTTTAAAAATATAACTATCATAGGATTTATTATTATGAAAAACTTTCTAGATGTTATGATGTGTATTAACCTTTTACTAATGAAAATATTCAAGCAGAGTATTTTTCTAATACAGTTCAATACATGTGACTCATGAAATTCTTTACCATGACTACTTAATTTTGACATGTGTTTTCCTTCCCCGTTTTTTGAGAGTTTCATTTTAAAATTTGGAAGGGTAGGTTGAGCTGGTTAAACTAGGGAAGAGTAGGAAGCAGAAGCCACAGCGGCGACATCTGTATCTTAATCTCCTACCACCCTCCACAACGGTTTTTCATTCCTTGAAGTCTCAAATCCTTTCACTCCACATAACTACTTGCCCAAAGTTACACACCTATTTTTAGGAAAGTGGACACAGATCTGTATTCCTTCCTTTTGTTGAAAATTCTTCAAAATCATATAACGTACTAATTTGGGTAGGAGATAGTTTTGATTAAAATATTATAATGCTTTATGAATAAAGGTATCACTGTATTTAATGAAATTGGTCTGAGTGCAAAATGGCCTATAAAAGAGTGAGCCAGATTGGTGTTTTTCAAACTGTGCTGCAGGAAACTTTTCAGAAGCTGCCAGGGGCCTTGGGAGGGGTCCAGGTAGTGCACTAGGATTCTTCTTCACCCCAGCCTCTTACACCTCTTTATTTTACATACTGAACTTTAATGTGTTTCAATAGTCAGAGTAATTTTAAGGGTCATCCTGGTAAATATTCTCTGATGCTATGACTGAGTATTTTTGTATTTATAGTGGATGCATTTATATGTAGACTGTCCTTTATTTTCTAGTATCAGGTTGTCAAAATCATGAGACATAAGAAAGCATGGGGAAAGGAGGCAGCAGGGTAAGCTGAAAGTGAAATGAAAGTCGCTCAGTCGTGTCTGACTCTTTGCGACCCCACGGTCTATACAGTCCACGGAATTCTCCAGGCCAGAATACTGGAGTGGGTAGCCTTTCCTTCTCCAGGGGATCTTCCCCACCCAGGGGTCAAATCCAGGTTCCCTGGATCAAACCCAGGTCTCCCACATTGCAGGCGGATTCTTTACCAGCTGAGCCACCAGGGAAGCCCCACAGTAAGTACTTTCTATACAGTTGTACCTATCGCAGTTGCTTATAATTAATCAGGTGCTATTTTTCTTTTTTTGTTTAGTTTTGAATAGGCTCATTCTAAGTTTCAGAAATAATCATTCTTAACAGAAGAGCCCTGTAACAGTAGACAAGCCTATTAAGACTTGTGTCAAGCTGTGAATCTCAATACCTTGGAATATCCTAAGGGTCTTTGGCTGGAAGTTATAACTGCAGTTTCACAAAGTAGTTGTTTTTTTAAGACAAAGAGAATTTTACTGGGAAAAAAATAGTTTGTTCCTTTTCTCAAATGCAGGGCTGAGAAGGCATTGATATATTAGGATTAATAACAGATCTTTAAGTTACTTTTATAATTAATATTTAGTCATCAATCATTTTTAATGTAAAAGATCTTAGAATTTTGTATGTACTCTTTATAAAACGTCTATACGTATGAGTGTTTTAAATTTTGAATATCTATTGTGGAAAACAACACAAGAGGACTGATTTAGGTTGTATATTCTCTTTAACTAACTTCCATAGTAAGCATTTTAAATGTCTGTGTTTCTTTTCAAACTTTATATTCATATTCTTTGCACATTTAAAGTATAAATGCATAATTTTCATATATATTTACTTTTGTACAGCATACCTTACAAAATATTTTTTTAATGACCAAAATTCAAAGGATACAATAACATGTCGATCAGATGGGTTTCTCTGACGTGTTCTTTCTAACTGAGTTAACTGTTTAGCTTCTCGATTCCTTGCTGTTAATGTTGCTTTGAGATCATCCTGCAAAAAGACATTTTTTTTGTTAATAAATATCTCTGACTTAAGAATAAAATACACACTTCTTTAAGAGTGCAAAAACATTCCCTATTTGATCCAGGCATCATTACCACTGGAATTATTACTACATTACCAGTGTGTGTCTTTGTATGTAAGACTATCTGCATGTATGTATTTAATATCCTATTAAATAGTGACAGAATTGCAGTGCAAAATTATATATATATATACACACACACACACATACATATATATGTATATACACACATAAAAATTTTTGATTGTGGTGGTAGTTACATGTATATACACATTTATTAAAACATTTAAAACAGGAGAATTTTACTGCATGTAAATTATACCTCAATAAAATTGATTTTAAATACAGAACTTTTGGAATGTAATATCTACCATGGTAACCAGAATTAATAGTACTGTACTGCATTCTGAAAGTTGTTAGGAAACTAGGTCTTAAAAGTTCTCATCACAAGGAAAAAAATTTTTTAACTATGTATTGTGACAGATGTGAACTAGACTTATTTAATCATTTCACAATATATACAAACATCAAATCGTTGTGTTGTACTTCAAGAAAAAATTTTTAAAAAAAGCTTTGTCACATTGACTTTTAGTTTGCATGTTACTGCTTGCTTTAAAACAAAAATGTAAGAATATTTAGTAAAACAATTTCTGTCCATATATTCTTCATGACTATAAATATTAAATACTTTAAAGTTTCCACAATAAACAAAATAATGCTATGATGCTACAGTAGTATATAAAAATACTTCATTATTCTCAAAGTTCTAAGAAATAATGCTTCAGTGTAATAAGAATCACTGAACACTACTCTGTACCTTTTACTAAGTAAGTAGACTATGGACTGAGGTTTGTGATCGTGACATTGTACAGGAGACAGGAATCAAGACCATCCCCATGGAAAAGAAATGCAAAAAAGCAAAATGGCTGTCTGGGGAGGCCTTACAAATAGCTGTGAAAACAAGAGAAGTGAAAAGCAAAGGAGAAAAGGAAAGATATAAGCATCTGAATGGAGAGTTCCAAAGAATAGCAAGAAGAGATAAGAAAGCCTTCCTCAGCGATCAATGCAAAGAAATAGAGTAAAGCAACAGAATGGGAAAGACTAGAGATCTCTTCAAGAAAATCAGAGATACCAAGGGAACATTTCATGCAAAGATAGGCTCGATAAAGGACAGAAATGGTATGGACCTAACAGAAGCAGAAGATATTAAGAAGAGGTGGCAAGAATACACAGAAGAACTGTACAAAAAAGATCTTCACGACCCAGATAATCACGATGGTGTGATCACTCAACTAGAGCCAGACATCCTGGAATGTGAAGTCAAGCGGGCCTTAGAAAGCATCACTATGAGCAAAGCTAGCAGAGGTGATGGAATTCCAATTGAGCTATTTCAAATCCTGAAAGATGATGCTGTGGAAGTGCTGCATTCAATATGCCAGCAAATTTGGAAAACTCAGCAGTGGCCACAGGACTGGAAAAGGTCTGTTTTCATTCTAATCCCAAAGGAAGGCAATGCCAAAGAATGGTCAAACTACCACACAATTGCACTCATCTCACACGCTAGTAAAGTAATGCTCAAAATTCTCCAAGCTAGGCTTCAGCAATACATGAATCGTGAACTTCCAGATGTTCAAGCTGGTTTTAGAAAAGGCAGAGGAACCAGAGATCAAATTGCCAACATCCACTGGATCATTGAAAAAGCAAGAGAGTTCCAGAAAAACGTCTATTTCTGCTTTATTGACTATGTCAAAGCCTTTGACTGTGTGGATCACAATAAACTGGAAAATTCTTCAAGAGATGGGAATACCAGACCACCTGACCTGCCTCTTGAGAAACCTATATGCAGGTCAGAAAGCAATAGTTAGAACTGGACATGGAACAACAGACTGGTTCCAAATAGGAAAAGGAGTACGTCAAGGCTGTATATTGTCACCCTGCTTCTTTAACTTCTATGCAGAGTACATCACTGAGAAATGCTGGGCTGGAAGAAGCACAAGCTGGAATCAAGATTGCCGGGAGAAATATCAATAACCGCAGATATGCAGATGACACCACCCTTATGGCAGAATGTGAAGAGGAACTAAAAAGCCTCTTGATGTAAGTGAAAGAGAAGAGTGAAAAAGTTGGCTTAAAGCTCAACATTCAGAAAACAAAGATCATGGCATCTGGTCCTATCACTTCATAGGAAATAGATGGGGAAACAGTGGAAACAGTGTCAGACTTTATTTTTCTGGGCTCCAAAATCACTGCAGATGGTGACTGCAGCCATGAAATTAAAAGACGCTTACTCCTTGGAAGGAAAGTTATGACCAACCTAGATAGCATATTCAAAAGCAGAGACATGACTTTGCGAACAAAGGTCCGTCTAGTCAAGGCTATGGTTTTTCCAGTGGTCATGTATGGATGTGAGAGTTGGACTGTGAAGAAAGCTGAGTGCCGAAGAATTGATGCTTTTGAACTGTGGTGTTGGAGAAGACTCTTGAGAGTCCCTTGGACTGCAAGGAGATCCAACCAGTCCATTCTAAAGGAGATCAATCCTGGGTGTTCTTTGGAAGGAATGATGCTAAAGCTGAAACTCCAGTACTTTGGCCACCTCATGTGAAGAGTTGATTCATTGGAAAAGACCCTGATGCTAGGAGGGATTGGGGGCAGGAGGAGAAGGGGACAACAGAGGATGAGATGCCTGGATGGCATCACTGACTCAATGGATGCGAGTCTGAGTGAACTCTGGGAGTTGGTGATGGACAAGGAGGCCTGGCGTGCTGCAATTCATGGGGTCGCAAAGAGTTGGACACGACTGAACGACTGAACTGAACTGAACTGAAGTAAGTGTTGGTTGCTCAGTTGTGCCTGAGTCTTTGTGACACCATGGACGGCAGCCCTCCAGGCTCCTCTGTCCATGAGATTTTCCAGGCAAGGATTCTGGAGTGGGTTGCCATTTCCTTCTCCAGGGCATCTTCCCAACCGAGGGATCGAACCCGGTTCTCCTGCACTGCAGGCAGATTCTTTACCAACTGAGCTACAAGGGAAGCCCCCGCTAAAAGGACAGTTATTGGAAACCTTGTATGTTTTGCCAGAATACCTAATAATAATTGAAAAAAATGAATTTACTTACTCGCTTCATTTTTACAATGGTTCCATAAGCTTTCAAAGGTTCAACTACTTTGGCTTCAAGTCTTTCAACCTATTGAGAATTATTATAAAATATAACTGGAAAGAAACATAGACATATCAAAATTTAAATTGTGAAATAAAACCTATGCTGTCTAACTGGACCATAATCACTATATTGATTACTATTTGAAATTTTTAAAATTTCAGTAACATTTATAAGTAAAAAAATAATCTCTGGAAATTGGTAATATTCAGAATCTAAACTCAAATACATTAAAAACTGTGAAGGTGTGCAGCAGCAATCAGAGCTTTGTTAAGTTTTAAGGTGTCTCAGATTTTATTGCAGCTATACGTTCAGTATGTTTACCACTTGAATGGATACTTTACATACATTATATCTGAAACGTAACAGCCCAACCTTCCAGATAAGGAAATCGAAGCTGAAAAATATAGCATACCGGAAACATTTAAAACAACTGAATCCTGAAAAGAAAAAAAGCCTAGAGACCACTGTATTAACTGTAATTTTTTTTTTTTCTGGGAAGACATTTGTAAATTATCAAAGCTTAAAGAACAAGATAAATGGTCTCAGTGTTACTGAGCTGTCAAACTATGTGGTCAATCTCTCTTTTACGTAGAACTAAACAGTTTTCTTAAACATTGCAATATTTATGATTTTGAGTAATTTCTCCTTTTACTAATAGCACTAGTGGAAGGCACTAAAGAAATGGATTTTTTTTAAAAAGGGAAGTATATAGCTATTTGTATAAATATAAGAAAAACAAGTCCTGGACATTAAAATTTTCTTTTTCAGGATAGGTAATACAAGATGACATATATTTAATTGTTTAAAATGAACATGTATTACTTTTCTAGCAGAAAAAAAGCTTTATTTTGCTGATACATGTTTTTATAATCAGTGAGTATATATATCACTTTAAAATGACTTTTGTTTAGTTTCTATAAACAGAATGTATATGAATACTTCATTTTAAAAGATTTTAGGAAAATAGAGATCAAGTTCTCACTAAGCATTTAAATATTAGGAATCCTAAAAACAAATCCATGAATATTCAGGATTATTTATTCCATTTCAAATAATCCATACACTGGTTATTCAGTGTAAAGATTAGCTAAATCTTTTTCTGTTCTCCTTTTTGTAGCCTACCTTTTTTGTTCATTGTTCTTTAGCACCTCCACCATTTGGTAAGCAAGGGAAATAAAAAGGAGAACACATGTAAATCAATTTACTTTGCTATTCGATAAATAGCATAAAGATTTTCTAGCAAGGGGCACTGAAATTATTGGCTAAAGTAGGATTTTAGGATTATCTGTGAGCATAAACTACCTAGGAAACAGTCAAGTTCCCAGTTACACGTAGCTGAAAGTTTATTACACACAAAACACCATATGAGAAGAACCCACAAGTTTCCCCAAAGTAATTAATACTCAAATTTCTGTATCATTGGCAGTTATAGCTTCAAGTTATAGCTTCATTATCTTCTTTTTGATTTCAAGGTGTTTTTTTGATAACTGAAATTTGTTTTAGGCTTTTAAAAAGGACCAAACGCACAAAAGAAGGAATACGGCTCAAAAACCGGGCAGCTTCTGACAAGTTAAAAGTTCAAGTGAAAACTTCTGACCTGAGTCTCGAACCTTAACATAAATACAGGTGAAAGTGCTAAGGAGGTGTTACAGTCATGGGCTGGGCTTTCCTGGTGGCACAGGGGATAGATAGGGGTCCAGGCGCCAATGCAGGGGACACGGGTTCCATCCCTGGAGTGGGAAGATCCCACACACAGAGGAACCACTAAGCCCACATGCCACCAACTTCTGAGGCCGCCTGCTACAACTACTGAAGCTCTTGAGCCTAGAGCCCCATCTCCACGACAAGAGAAGCTACTGCGTGTGATAAGCCTGCCGGCTCCAAGGAAGAGTAGCCCTCCTGGCCCCAACTAGAGAAAACCCCGGGAGCAATGAAGACCCAGCACAGGCAAAAATAAATAAATAAAATTTTAAAAAGTGAATGGGATTTAACAGTTTAAACAATTACAACGCCATCTTTTCCCCCCTGTCCTTTCTGGGTGGAGTGGGGAACTTCACAAAATTTCACTGTTGATTGTAGAAGAAATCAGTGCACTTTTTTTTCCCCCTCCTCTCAATGAAACAGCTCAACTTTCCAGTGCACGGAAGCAGCAACAAAGATCTCTTTTCCAGTTACTACTTATCTATACACAGTACCACTCCCAATATCTTCCATCTCCAGATATACTACTTTAAAATACACCTACCTGCATACAAGACACAAGCCATGCTCCTTTTATTGCCTCGGGTACTATGTTTACTATCCCCTGTAAACAGCCACCCCTTTGGCTAAAAGCTGGCAAATGAGGTGGGGAAATTCAGGACTTCAAGACACCCTAGAGGTTAGTTTGAAAACGGTAAAAATTACAGGAAGCTTCCCTTAAGACTCACACAATGCTACCGACATGACAATGCACGTTTATCATCAAATGTGTGATCGCCACTGCAGTTAGGTAGATTACACGTCTTCACGGCTCCGTCCACCACTTCAGGGCTCACTCATTAACAGGACGCTGTGACCTCATTCCATACCTCGGCTTGTCGATAATCTTGAAGTTTGGCAAACTCGTCAGCAAAGTTTTTCAGGCCCTGCTTTAAGTGCGGGGTCTCGGTAGAGGCATATACGTTGATTTCGTTCACCAGGAGGTCCGCTTTGTCTCGCAGTCGGGCGGTTTTCCGCACGTAAGCAGCAAAAATCTGGCACAGCTCTCCGAAATGTTTCTCCACATTGGTGACAGCATCTTGCAGTTGTCTGGTCTGAGCGTCCCTAGAGAGAAAGGAGACACAAAAAAGGCAAATCATTCTCATCTGATGAGATGACTTCATCTTCGTGTTACACGTGATGACGCCAACATTCCCGGGGGGCGCAGTTTGCAGCTTCGCGGGCGCAAACCTTGAAGCAACCCCTGCGTCTCCTCCGGGCCCCCATCCCGGGCCTGGCCTGCACATCCCGCAGTGCAGGCGCCCCGAGCGGCCCCGCTGGATCAGCGGCAGAGTTGGGCCGGCGCCCGGGGACCGTGTTGGGGAGGCGCCGCCAGGGCCCGCCGCGGCCCAGTGCGTGGCGGGCGCTGCTTGGAGCCGGATGTGAGGGCCCGAACTCGGTCCGGTGGCTCAAGGAGGAAGGCTCCGCGCCCCGACCCGAGCCCTCGCGTGTGTGTGTGTGTGTGTGTGTGTGTGTGTGTGTGTGTATGGTGGGGGGACCCCGGGCCGCTGCGCGCCCCGGCGGCGGTTACCGGTTTTCCAAGCTGCGCCTCAACATGCTGCCTCGCTCACGGCCGGAGACCCCGGGCTGAGACCCAACGATAGGGTCTCGGCGCCCGGACGTGCGCCGGGGCGCGAGAGCCCGCCCCGTGCGCCACCGCCGCCTCCGCCGCCGCCGCTAGGGCCTCGGAGTTTCCACGGCAACGCGGCGCGCGCCCCCGCGGCCGGCGTCCGGAAGCGCGGGAAGGGCCCGGATGCGGGCACGCGCGGGCGCGCCCACGCGCGTCCACTGACCCCCGGCGTCCCCCGCGACTCGCGCCCGGAAGCGCGGGAAGGGCCCGGATGGGGGCACGCGCGGGGCGCGCCCTCCCGCGTCCGCCCGGGAGTACCCCGCGGGCGAAAGCCTCTGGAACGTTGGCGAACGGTTTGTGGCGCCGGGCCTCTGTCCCTCCTGAGGCGCCCCGCCACCAAACTTCCGCCTCTGTCCCCGCACTCTGGGCCGGGAGCACAACCCGGTAACGAGGAGGGAGATGAACCGAACGCCGGTGGGGCGGGTTTCGGCTGAGTCGTAGAACCTGCGCTCCGCTTGTCCACGTCTCCGTGTGGAGGCCGAAAGTCCGAAAGTGTAGGCTCTTGCAAGGAGCAGCGCTTTCCGCCCTTGTTCATTTCTTCAGCAAATGTTTACTGAGCTGCTTTTGTGGAAAAGAGAATGTTCCACCCTGGGAATAATAATCAATACAAAGATAAGAATCCGCCCCTCACACCCCACCTGCCCTAAAGGGCCTTAGAGTTTAATGAAGAGACAGATAGACCTTAGCGATATACCCCGAGATAACAAACTGTGGTGTTGGAGAAGACTCTTTGAGAGTTACTTGGACAGCAAGGAGAACCAATTGGTCCATCCTAAAGGAAATCCGTCCTCAATATTCATTGGAAGGACTGATGCTGAAGCTGCAGCTGATGCTGAAACTCCAGTACTCTGGCCACCTGATGCGAAGAACTGACTCATTAGGAAAGACCCTTGACGCTGGGAAAGATTGAAGGCGGGAGGAGAAGGGGAGGACAGAGGGTGAGATGGTTGGATGGCATCACCGGGCAGATGGACATGAGTTTGGGCAAGCTCCGAAACTTGGTGATGGACAGGGAAGCCTGGCGTGCTGCAGTCCATGGGGTCACACAGAGTCGGACACAACTGAGTGATGGAACTGAACTGAACAAACAAAACCCCATGTCCTTGGCCTTCGCTTGTGCTCCTCTTCCAAATAAACACTAGGAGACTAAATCTCGGCTTTCTGTCTTTCAAGAACCCTCCTGTGACAACTTGGACACGTCCGTCTTGCAGGCAGCGTTAGAGCCCCTTCCAGGGCGGTATATTCCATTGATTTTGTACTGTCTCCCAGTTTAGACTTTGAGCTCTTGGACGCAGAGGAAAGGTAATCTTGGTCTTGTAATCCTCAGCAATATGTGCTGATAAAAGTTTGTTTTGGGCAGAGGGATGTCCCCAGTCTTTTGTTACCTTTCTTACAGAACTTTTCTTCTCTCCTGTTAGGAAGTATGCCTCTTCTCCCCCTGCATTCATTCAGCAAGTCGTCCATTGAATACCTGATGTGTTTCAGATATTATGCTGGCTCTGAGTATGGCGTGGTAACTGAAAACCGGAATAACAGAGCCCACAGTCTCCTCCAAGGGACAGACTAATCAAACAAACAGATGCATGTATGTGAGATTGCAACTAAGATTGCACCATAACATTGCAACATGTAAGACTGCAACTGTTGTATGCAGTTTTTGTACATAGCAACTCACTGCAAAACCTAGCGGCTTATAGCAGTCCTTTGGCTAACTCAGAATACTGTGAGTAGGTTGGGTGGTTCTACTTTTGAGTCTGCTCAGCTGGGCTCTTTCATACCTTTCTGGTCAGCTGGTGGGTCTGCTCGTGGTTGGATGATCTAGGATGGTCTCATGCCCAAGTGTTCTGATGGGAAGGCTGTTAGTAGGGGCAGTAGAGACAATGTGTTAGGGGCCACTTTTGCAATGTGACACAAGAACTAAGAAAAAGTACAGGATACCAAGCAAGCATATACTGAATATAGAAGTTTGTTTTGAACTATTGGGGAAAAGGACTACATTGCTAAAATGACAAGCTGAGATCCAAAGATTGGAAAGGGGGTAACTAGTTGAAGAAAGAGAGAAAGACAGTCCAGAGAGAGGATATAGGCAAATACCCACCTCCACCCCCTTTCCCACTTCCCATTTCGACCTCAACTTCCATGTTTCAGAAAATGGTACCACCCTCCAGTTGACTGTTCAAGTCAAAAACCCAGCAGTCATCCTTTCTTTTCCCCACTGGCAGTTCTCATCTGTTCTACCTCCAAATCGTATCCTGAACCACTCCTTCTTCATTTCTACATCACCATTATCCAAGTTCCTGTCATCATCCACCTTTATTGCAAACCATCCCCACTGATCTCTCTGTGTCTACAGTCACACACGGCAATGCAAAATAAAAAGTGTGGGTCGGGTTGTGCCAAGCTTTCAAAGCCTATACTGGATGGGTCCGAGTGTTTGTGTCTCCTCAAAATTCATTTGTTGAAATCCTACCCTCTAAGGTAATGATGTAAGGATGTAGGGTCTTTGGAAGGTGCTTAGGTCATGAGGGCAGAGGCCTTATGAATGGGGTTAGTGCTCTGATAAAAGAGACTCTGGAGAGCTTCCTTGTCTCCTTCTGTGCACTGAGAAGACAGCATCCATGAGGGAGAGGCTCTTAGCAGGCACCGACTAGGCCAGTGCTTGTATTTCATAGCCTCCAGAACTTAAATTTATGTTTTTTTATATCCTACCCAGTTTGTGGCATTTTTGCTATAGCAGCTCAGTGGACTAAGACTCACTCCCAGTATGCTTAAAATAAAATTTTGAATTCTTACTGTGGCTATGAAGGCTGTATCTTGCTCTTACCCATCTCCCTCCTCTCACCACCCCACTGTGCTATCCCTAGCATATATCAAACTCATTTCAGAGTCAGTGTTGTTTTTGTTTTCTTTGCCTAGAACACTCCTTTCTTACATCTCCATATGACTAGCCCTTTTCATCATATAAAATTCTACTTAAAAGGCACCTACAGAGTGAGACTCTCTGGTCACCTACTTATTTCCATATACTCCTTTTTTGTTTGTTTCCTTTGAGGTGTGTGCTACTCTCTGAAGTTAACCTATTTGTATGTTATTTGCCATGACTAGAATATATTCTCCATGAAACCAAGCACTTTGCTATCATGTTTATATTATGTTCCCTATGCCACCACAGCCTTTGGCTCATAGTAGGAACTCAATAATTAGTTGAGCTTGTTAATGAATAAAGGGGTGATTGAAAACCCCATGACAGAGGAAGCATGATGCATGTGAGGATGTGGGAGAAAACTAGTGAGGCTAGAGCGGAGGAAGTGGGTGATGTGCCTAATGGTGGGAGACTAGGTATGACCAGGTCTTGTAGGGCATTTGGCCATGCTAAGGAGGTTGGTCCTTGTATTAGGCTTCTCCAGAGAAAGCCATATATATGGCTCTATTATAAAGAATTGGGTCATATATTTATGGATACCATGTCCCAAGATACATAGTCAATAAGTTGGAGACCCAGGAGAGCTGATGGCATGAATTCCAGTATGAATGCTGTTAGGCTCAAGACCCAAGAAGAGCCAATTTTCTGGCTGGGTCTGAAGACTGGGGAAAAAAACCCCGAATCTCAGCCCATACAGTCAGGCAGGAGGAATTCCCTCTTCTTCAGCCTTTTTGTTCTAGTCAGGCCTTTAAGTGGTTGGATGAGACCCACTCATGTTAAGGAAGACAATTCATTTTACTCAGTCTACCAATTCAAATGTTAAGCCCGTCCAGGAACACCCCTACAAACTCACCCAGCATAATGTTTGGCCAAATGTGTGGGCATCCTGTAATTTAGTCATAGTGACACAGATTGATCATCATAGTCCTTATCTTGGTATCTGTGTGAAGATATTGATGGCAGCAGGGACTATCTTATTCATCATGTAACTCAAATCTTTTGGTAGAGGCCACATACATAGTATAGTAATTGTTGAACAAATATATACTGAACTACACTTTCTCAGTCTCTACCCAACATATGTGTTCTAGGAACTCTTCCCCTGAGATCTGGACTCTTTGATCTTACTCTTCTGTCAACAGACATTTCGAAACATGCATCAGCACAATTGTTCTCAAGTCTCTTTCACTGTTTGGAGGCACTTTTTTTCTTATAGGCTATATTTTATCCCAGGACACATTTCATAGAAGAGGAGCTGGGGACCTGGGGAGGCCAAGTGCCATAGCCAAAGTCACATGATAAGATAGTAGGAAAGTTGGAATTAAATCCTTTGTCTTCCCTCTCTTTCCACTGTACCAGGACCCACTCCTCTCATTATGCTTTTTTTTTTTTTTTTGCTAAGTTGCTAAACAAACAAACATAAATTACTAAATAGTCAATGAATGTCTTTTCTTGTTTGGAATAAGCAGAGTGTGGATCCATCATTGGGTATAGCATTCCAAAATCTCTCAGTATTATTGTTCCAGGTTACAAGCAGTATAACCTGACTTCTCATAAACTACTATGTGATATTTGTATATTTATTGTGAAAATAGCACAATCTTTTTTTGTGTAAAGTTGAATGAATTCCAACGTGGGATGGCTTAAGAAAGGTCCAGTGAAGGCAACGAGTTACATTAACTCCATTTACTCATTTATTCAGACCTACGTACTGAGAACTCACCATGTACCAGATGCTATATTTACCAATCTTTAACCTAAGTTCTGTGCATAATGTGGAAAGGGAAAGCTATGCACATAACTGAATCATTCAATTTTTTTTCTATTCTCATTTCTATGGAACTTTAGAGGTGATGATGCTTGAATTAGATCATTTTATTTAAATTATGTTATTATTTTGTTATTCTCTTCCACTAAGCTTTTGCCCCATTTTAGAAATGAAGAAAGATGTTAAGTGACCAACCATGATATATTTATTTGCTAGTATTTATGCCTAAATAAATGGGCTTCCCTGTAGCTCAGACAGTAAAGAATCTGCCTACAATGCGGGAGACCTGGGTTCAATCCCTGGATCAGGAAGATCCTCTGGAGAAGGAAATGGCAACCCACTCCAGTATTCTTGTCTGGAGAATCCCATGGACAGAGGAACTTGGTGGACAGAGGAACCAGTCTGTGGGGTTGCAAAAAGTCAGACACAACTGAGTGACTAAGCAATATAACTTAAAATGCAGCTGTCCCATGTTAAGAAGCTTAAGCAAATTGTTTTAATGATGATGCAGAGAGATAAAATCTCTCTCTAGTAAAATTTTGTTTTTTGTGTGTGTGTGATTTTTTTGTTTTAAAGATTCAGTACTTATGCCTCCCAGGCGGCTCAGTGGTAAAGAACCTGTCTGCCCATGCAAGGAGACATAGGAGATGTGAGTTCAATCCGTGGGTGGGGAAGATGCCCTGGAGGTAAAGATGGCAGCCCACTCCAGCATTCTTGCCTGGAGAATCCCATGGACAGAGGAGCTTGGAAGGATACAATCTGTGGTGTCGCAGAGTTGGACACAACTGAGGGACTAGACACGCTCACACTTGAGGGGTATAGGGGCTCTCTCTAGTGGGGAACTGAGTACTTAAAATTATTTGGTCATGCAGTAGAAGCCCAGAGTACAGAATGAAACTACCCCAGAATCCTACCTCATTTAACACCAGTTTTTAAATAGAAATCACTATAACTGATTTTCTTCTTAGCAATTAAGGGGGAAATATTATTAAGTGATAAAGCACACAGACTTTAATGGAATCTAACACCTGGAATTAAATTCTGACTCCATCATTTCCTCAAGAATTGACTCACAATCACTTAGCGTGCAGGATGTGCCAAGTTGCTTCAATCTAGTTCGACTCTTTTCGACCTATGGACTGTAGCCCACGAGGATCGTCTGTCCAGAGGGTATGTTAAAACACAACCTTCTAAACCCTACCCCAGAGTTTCTGATTCAGGAGGTCTGGAATGACAGCCAAGAATATGCATTCATAACAAATTCTCAGGTGTTACTGATGCTGCTGGTACAGGAACCCCACTTTGAGAAGTGCTGTGCTTGACTCCTAGAGTGTGAATCTAAGCCTTGTATTAAATAAGGTTAATACTAATCTTATATTAAATATTCCTCAAGGTTTAGCCATAGAGTTATTGTGAGGATTAAATGGAACAGTAGATGAAGTGCTGACATAGTAAGTACTCCACAGAGGTTAGCTCTTAGTAATCTGTCAGTGTTTTCCAACGTGAAAAATTAAAAAAATAAGCTGGAATTTTAAAAAAGAATATTGTTGTTGTTGAGCTATTATTGTTAGCTAAGTTCAGTTCAGTCTCTCAGTCCTGTCCGACCCTTTGCAGCTCCATGGACTGCAGCATGCCAGGCCTCCCTGTCCATCACCAGCCCCCAGAGATTGTTGAAACTCATGTCCATCGAGTCGGCGATGCCATCCAACCATCTCATCCTCTGTCGTCCACTTCTCTTCCTGCCTTCAATCGTTTCCAGCATCAGAGTCTTTTCCAGTGAGTCAGTTCTTCACATCAGGTGGCCAAACCAGGGTCTCCTGCATTGCAGGCAGATTCTTTATCAACTGAGCTATCAGGGAAGCTAAGTTATATCAGTAATTTTACTTACGTGTGCTTGACAATGTACTATGCATTATTAATATATCTATAGCACCATTAATGTACACTAATCTTTATGCATATTGCTCTGAAAAAATTGGTACAAAGCAAAAACCACACGGTGAAGGGGCTATGTCAAAGGGACACAGGGGCCAACTGAAAGAGATTCCAATGGCCAAAGTTGGGGTAATTTGAGCAATAAAGTGATTATAATTCATGTTAAAAAGTAAATATCCCTGAGTTCATGCTGAGATAAATAAATGCTTGGAGGAAGGAAGGAATAAATAAATAAATGGAGAAGAGACAAATCTCCCATGCTGAGGATTCCAAATATTTTTTTTGCAGATATTCTGCCTTCAAAGATGTGGAGGATAGCTACCTACGTCTTAAGTGTAAGGAGCACATGGTGACTTTCTTCCAAAGAGGGAAAAAAAGGTAACTTTTCAGAGGAGAGACACGACAAACACCACCTCAGCCCGGTGATTAAGGTCGATGTCAACAGTGGTAAGTCACGTGATTAGTACGTGCTCTTTATGTGGTGTACCTTACCCTTGTGGGCTTCCTCCTCAAAACCTGTAACCCCAGTGTAATCATGAGAAACCCATCGGATAAATCCCAATTCAGGGACACTTTGCAATATATGTGACCATTGTTCCTAAAATTTGTCAAGGTCACACAAAATAAGGAAAGTCTGAGAAACTGGCGCAGCCCAGAGGAAGGAGACACGACAACTAAATGTAATGTGGTCTAGTGCATAGGGCGTGTCCTAGAACAGGGAATGGAGTTAGGTAAAAACCAAGGAAATATGAATAAGGCATGGAAAAGAGTAAGGCAAAACTCTGACTTTTAGGGGGAAAAAAAAGGTATGTATTTGTTATTAGAAGTGCCATCCAAACTTTAGAAGCATAGTAAAGAAAATAAATGCCAATACTGTATGATAAAATGTTATGTTAATTTTAGGTGAACATTTTTCTAGGTTGATATATCTACAGAGGTAGAGCATATATATGTTTATATATACACACACACACATAACACGCACACATATGTACACTCAGACACACGCACATACATACATACACACATATATAGTAGGCATGCAGACAAGCAATCTTATAAAAGCAGAATCTTTGTATGTGTTTTAAAATTTTATTTTAAGCACAATTTGATTCTTTTACATTATGAAGTATATCAAACATACATAAAATAACTAACTGACCCCTACCGCATATTTAGGGCTTCCCTGGTAGCTCAGTTGGTAAAGAATCTGCCTGTAATGCAGGAGACCCTGGTTTGATTCCAGGGTCAGGAAGATCCCCTAAAGAAGGGAAAGGCTGCCCACTCTAGTGTTCTTGGGTTTCCCTGCTGACTCAGATGGTAAAGAATCCACCTGCAATGTGGGAGTCTTGGGTTCAATCCCTGGAGGAGGGCATGGCAACCCATTTCAGTATTCTTGCCTGGAAAATCCCATGGACAGAGGAGCCTGTCTGGCTATGGGGTCATAAAGAGCTGGACACGACTGAAGCAACTTAGCATGCGGATTTGTACATTATTACCACAATCAATTTTAGAACATTTTTATCATCCCCCCAAAGAAATTACACACACATTAGTGTTCACTCTCTATTTCTCCTCAATCCTCTCAGTCCCAGGCAATCAGCAATCTACTTCTAGCCTCTATAGACTTACTTCTTTGGAACATGTCACATAAATGAAATCATACAGTATGTTGTCTTGTGACTGACCTTTTTCACTTAGGATACTGTTTTCAAGGGTCCTTCATCTTAAGATATGTATTAGAACTTTGTTTTTTTTTGTTTTTTTACTGCTGATTAATATTCCATCCTATGGATATACCAACTTGAATTATCCATTCATCTGTTATAGACATTTGGGTTATTTTCACTTTTTGGCTATTACAAATAATGCTGCTATGAATGCTTGTATACAAGTTTTTGTATGGGCTCACGTTTCCATTTCTGTTGGGTATATACCTAGGAGTGGAATTACTGGATCATTTGATAATACTGTGTTTAACATTTTAGGGAATTTCCAGGCAGTTTTGAAAAACGGCTGCACCATTTTATTAATACATTCTCACTAGCAGTGTGTGAGAGTTCCAGTTTCTCCACATCCTCACCAACATTTGTTATTATCTGACTTTATTGATTTTAGCCTGTTCTAGTGCTTTTACTTTTCACTTTCATGCATTGGAGAAGGAAATGGCAGCCCACTCCAGTGTTCTTGCCTGGAGAATCCCAGGGACGGAAGAGCCTGATGGGCTTCTGTCTATGGGGTCGCACAGAGTCAGACACGACTGACGTGACTTAGCAGCAGCAGCAGCAGTGAGTATGAAGTGATATTTCATGATGGTTTTGATTTTCATATTCCTAATGGCTAGTAATGTTGAATATCTTTTCATGTTCTTATCGGTCATTTGTATATCTTCTGTGGAGAAGTAACTATTTAGCTCTTTTGTCTATTTTTAAAATGGGTTATTTGTCCCTTTTATTACTAAATTGTATGTTCTTTATGGATTCTAATTGTAAGTCTCTTATCAGACATATGGATTTGCAAATATTTTCTCCTAGTATATGGATTGTCTTTTTCATTTGATAGTATTTTTTGAAGCACAAAAGATTTTAATTTTGATGAAGTTCAGTTTGTCTAATTTTTCTTTTGTTTCTAGTGCTTTTGGTGCTTAAGTTAGGCAAAGCTTTCTAAGGTCATGAAGAATCACTCCCATATTTTCTTCTAAGAGTTTTAAAGTTTGGGCACTTACATTTATTGATGGTCTAATTTGAGCTAAATTTTGTGTACGGCGTGAGGAAGCGTCAAATTTCATTCTTTTGCATGTGACTATTCAGTTGTTCCAGAGCATTCATAGAAGAGACTATGTTTTCCCTCCCTGAATTGTCTTGGGATCCTTGTTGAAAATAATTGATTGTTAATGTAAGGGTTAATTTCTGGACCTTAACTTCCTGCCATTGCCTTATATGTTGATCCTTATGCCAGGACTATGTGTGCTAAGTTGCTTCAGCCTTGTCCGATCTTTGCAACCCTATGGACTGTAGCCTGCCAGACTCCTGTGTCCATGGGATTCTCTAGGCAAGAATACTGGAGTGGGTTGCCATGCCCTCCTCCAGGGGATCTTCCCGACCTAGAGACGAAAACCATGTCTCTTGTGTCTCCTGCATTGGCAGGTGGGTTCTTTCCCACTAGTGCCGCCTGGGAAGTCAGCACTATACCGTCTTGTACTTTTGAAATTGGGGGAAAGAGAAGATATTTTAAAAGTCATTGTTTTAAACTATTAACTTTATTAAATTTAATAACAGAAAAAGAAATAAAATACAATATAAGGATTCTTGAAATTTAGAAAATATTCTTGTTGCATAAGTTGTCAATTCCTAAAATAGCTAAGACTTAAAAGTCATCAAGAATGGGAATTTTGATATTTTGAAAACATGTAGTTATATTTCAGATTCTATGACTAACTCTGCTTTAAAAAATAAGCAAATTAGCATCTTCATAATTCCTATCACTTCCCTTTTCTCACATTTTATTTTTACTAATAATATTTTTATATCATGTTATCAATGTTACAAGCAATATATTTAAAACTATAACCCATACAGTGGTGTGGTCTTGGTTATACATTTACATCAACTCAGTACTCCCTACCAGTCCATGTTATCTAGATTGTTGACTATAGGTTCAAAGTTGGGTGTAATATTTTCTTTCTTTATTGAGTTATGGTTGATGTATTCTATTGTATAAGTTGTAGGTGTATCATGCAGTGGTTTACAACTTGTAAAGGTTATACTCCATTTATAGTTATTATAAAATATTGGCTACATTCCTTGTGTTGTACAATCTATCCTTGTAGCTTATGTATAATACTCTATTTCTTAATCACCAAATTGTATTTCCCCTCTCCCCAATGCTATTGAAAAGCTTGTTCTCTATATCTGTGTTTGCTCCTTTTTGTTATAATCACTAGTTTGTTATATTTTTTGTATTCCACACATAAGTGATATCAAACAGTATTTGTCTGTCTCTGTCTGATTTATTTCATTTAGCATAATAACTTCCAAGTTCATCCATGTTGTTACAAATGGCAATATTTTCATTTTTAATGGCTGCATGGTATTCTATTGTGTGTGTGTGTATATGTGTGTATATATATATACCTCACATCTTCATTCATCTGTTGATGGACACTTAGGTTGCTTTCATACATTGACAGTTGTAAATAATACTGCTATGAACATTAAAAAACAGAGATATGACTTTGCTGACAAAGGTCTGTCTAGTCAAAAGCTATAGTTTTTCCAGTAGTCATGTATGGATGTGAGAGTTGAACCATAAGGAAGGCTGAGGGCTGCAGAATTGATGCTTTTGAACCGTGGTGCTGGAGAAGACTCTTGAGAGTCCCTTGGACTGCAAGGAGATCTAACCAATCAATACTAAAGAAAATCAGCCCTGAGTATTCATTGGAAGATCTGATGCTAAAGCTGAAGCTCCAATACTTTGGCTACCTGGTGTGAAGAGCCGACTCATTGGAAAAGACCCTGCTGCTGGGAAAGATTGACGGCAGGGGGAGAAGGGGTGACAGAGGATGAGATGGTTGGATGCCATCTCTGACTCAATATACATTTATTTGAGCAAACTGTGAGAGATAGTGAAGGACAGGGAAGCCTGGCATGCTGCAGTCCATGGGGTCACGAAGAGTCAGACACAACTTAGCGACTGAACAACAACAACAAAAGCAATGAACGCTGGAGTAAGTGTGCCTTTTGATTTAGTGTTTTTGTTATGTATGTATGCCCAACAGTGGGATTGCCGGGTCATATGGCCGCTCTATTTTTAGTGTTTTGAGAACTCTCCATACTGTTTTCCAATGTGACTGCACTAATTTGTATTCTCACCAACAGTGAACAAGGCTTCCCTTTTCTCCACATTCTCACCAGTGTTTGTCATGTGTGTTCTTTTCGATTATAGGCCATTCTGATAAGTATGGAGTGAAATCTTTTTGTGGTTTTGATTTGCATTTCCCTGATGATAGCAATGTTGAGCATCTTTTCAGCACAGTGCCTGTTGGCTATCTGTATTTTCTTTCTGGAAAAATGTCTATTCAATTCTGCCCATTTTTAAAATTGGTTGTTGTGTTTTTTGATGTTAAGTTGTATGAACTGTTTATATATGCTGGGTATTAATTCCTATTGGTCATATCACTTGCAAATATCTTCTCTCATTGAGTAGATTTTCTTTTTGTTTTGTCAGTGGTTTTCTTTGCTGTGTAAAACTTTTAAGTTCAATTAGGTCTCATTTGTTTATTTTTGCTCATTTCCTTTGCTTTAGGAGACAAATCCAAAAAATAAAACAAAAGAAAAAGAAAAACTACTATGCTGAAGTTATGCCAAAGTGTTCTGCTTATGTTTTTTCCCTCTAGGAGTTTTATAGTATCTGATCTTACATTTAGATCTTTAATTAATTTTAGTTTATTTTTGTTTATGGCATTAGAGAATGTTCTGATTTCATTCTTTTACATGTAGCTGTCCAGTTTCCCCAGCACCACTTATTGAAGAGACTGTCTTTTCTCCTTTGTATATTCTTGCCTCCTTTGTCACAGATTAATTGACCATGAGAGTGTTGGATTTTGTCTGGGCTCTCTATTCTTTTTTTATAATTAATCTTATTTATTTATTTTAATTTTGGCTGTGCTGGGTTTTGTTGCTGTGTGGGCCTTCTGCAATGAGTGGAGGCTCCTGTAATGTGCAGGCTTCTCGTTGTGGTGGCTTCTCTTGTTTCTGAGCATGGGCTCTAGGGGGCACAGGCTTCAGTAGTTGGACCGGGTGGGCTTAACAGTCACAGCTTCTGGGCTCTAGAGCACAGGCTCGGTAGTTGTGGCACGCAGGCTTAGTTGCTCCATGGCATGTGGGATCTTCCCAGATCACGGATCAAGACTGTGTCCCCTGCGCCGGCAGGTAGATTCTTTATCTCTGGACTCTCTATTATGTTCTCTTGATCTTTGTGTCTGTTTTTGTGCCAGTACTGTACTGTTTTGATTACTGTAGCTTTGTAGAATAGCTTGAAGTCAGGGAGCATAATTTCTCCAGCCCTGTTCTTCTTTCTTCAAATTGTTTTGGCTACCAGGAGTCTTGTTTTGACTACCAGGAGTCTTGTTTTTCCATACAAAATTTAAAATTGTTTGTTCTATTTCTGTGAAGAATGCCATTGGTATTTTGATAGGGATGGCATTGAATTTGTTGATTGCCTTGAGTATTATGCTCATTTTAGCCATATTAATTCTTCCAATCCATGATTATGATATATCTTTCCATCTTTCTGTGTCATCTTCAATTTCTTTCATTGATGTCTGTTTTTTGGCTGTGCTCCATGGCATGCAGGATGTCAGTTCTCTGACCAGGAATCAAACCTGTGCCCCCTGCCTGGGAAGTGTGAAATCTTAACCACTGGACCACCAGGGAATTCACAATCAATGTCGTATAGTTTTCAAAGTACAGGTCTTTTACCTCCATAAGTAGGTTTGTTCATAGGTATTTTATTCTTTATGATGTGATGGTTCCTTAATAGGATTGTTCCTTAATTTCTCTTTCTGATAATTTGTTGTTGGTTCATAGAAGTGCAACATATTTCTATATATTAATTTTGTATCTTGATGCTTTAATGAGTTCATTGACGAGCTCTAGTAGTTTTCTGGTGGTGTCTTTAGAATTTTCTATGTGTAGTGTCATGTCAGAGAAGGCAATGGCACCCCACTCCAGTACTCTTGCATGGAAAATCCCATGGACGGAGGAGCCTCGTGGGCTGCGGTCCATGGGGTCGCTAAGAGTCAGACATGACTGAGCGACTTCACTTTCACTTTTCACTTTCATGCATTGGAGAAGGAAATGGCAACCCACTCCAGTGTTCTTGCCTGGAGAATCCCAGGGATGGGGGAGCCTGGTGGGCTGCCGTCTATGGGGTCGCACAGAGTCGGACACGACTGAAGTGACTTAGCAGCAGCAGTGTCATGTCATCTGCCAACAGATACAGTTTTTACATCTTCCTTTCCAATTTGAGCTTCTTGTATTTCTTTTTCTTTTCTGTTTTCTGTAGCTAGAACTTCCAAAACTATGTTGAAGAGAAGTGGTGAGAATTGGCCTTCTTGTCTTGCTCCTGATCTTAGAAGAGATATTTTCAGCTTTTCACCACTGAGATATGGGTTTGTCATATATGGTCTTTATTTGAGGTATGTTCCCTGTGGGCTCTCTGGTGGCTCAGCAGTGAAGATTCTGCCTGCCAATGCAGGAGACATGGGTTTGATTTTTGGGTTGGGAAGATCCCCTGGAGAAGGAAATGACAACCCATTTCATTATTCTTGCTGGGAAATCCCATGGACAAAGGAACCTGGTGGGCTACCTGTCATGGGGTCACAAAGAATCAGATGTTACTTAGCAACTAAACAATAATAACAACATCATCAACAACAACATTCTCTCTATGCCCACTCTCTGGAGATTTTTTAAAAATAATAAATGATGGAGTTGAACTTTACCAAAAGCCCTTTCTGCGTCTGTTGATATGGTCATATATATGCATATCTATATGTCTTCTTTTGAAAAAGTGTACTCAGGTATTCTCATTTAAAAAAATTGGAATTGCTTTACAATATTTTGTTAGTTTCTGCTGTACAACAACACAAATCAGACATAGGTATACATATATCCTCTCCTTTTTGAGCCTCCCTCCCACCCCCTTATTCCACCCCTCTAGAAAGCAGCAAGCTGAGCTGCCTGTGCTATATAGCAGCTTCCTGCTAGCTATCTACTTTACACGTGGTAGTGTTTATATGTTAATGCTCTCGATTTGTCCCACCCTCTTCTTCCCTCTCTGTTCTACAAGTCCATTCTCTACATCTGTACCTCTGTTCTTGCCCTACAAATAGGCTCATTAGTACCATTTTTCTAGATTTCATATATGTGCTTTAATATATGATATTTGTTTTTCTCTTTCTGACTTACTCCACTCTGTATGACAGGCTCTAGGTTCATCCACATCACTACACTGATTCAATTCATTCCTTTTTTTTATGGCTGAGTAATAATATTCCATTGTATATATATACTACATCTTCTTTATCTATTCATCTGTTGGTAGACATCTAAGTTATTTACATGTCCTGGCTATTGTAAATAGTGCTGCAATGAACACTGGGGTGCATGTGTCTTTTGAGTTATGGTTTTCTCAGGGTATATGCCCAGTAGTGGGATTTCTGGGTTGTTTGGTAGTTCTACCTTTAGTTTTTTGAGGAACCTCCATATTGTTCTCCACAGTGGCTAAACCCATTTACAGTCCCACCAACAGTGTAAGAGGGTACCCTTTTCTTCACACCCTCTCCAGCATTTACTGTTTGCACATTTTTTTATGATGGTCGTTCTGACTGGTGTGAGGTGATACTTCATTGTAATTTTTATTTGCATTTCTCTAATAGTGAAGTTGAGGATATTTTCATGTGCCTCTTGGCCATATTTATTTAAGTCTTCTGCCCAGTTTTTGATTGGATTGTTTGTTTTTTTGATATTGAGTTGCATGAGCTGTTTGTATATTTTGGAGATTAATCCTTTGTTGCTTTGTTTGCAGATATTTTCTCTCATTTTGAGGGTTATCTTTTCCTCTTGTTTACAGTTTCCTTTGTTATGCAGGGGCTTTTAAGTTTAATGACATCCCATTTGTTTAGTTTTGTTTTAATTTTCATTACTCTAGCAAGATCCAAAAAGATCTTGCTGTGGTTTATTTCAATGTTTTTCCTATGTTTTACTCCAAGAGTTTTGTAGTGTCTGATCTTACATTTAGGTCTTTAATCCATTTTGAATTTATTTTTGTGTGTGATGTTAGGTAGTGTTCTAATTTCATTCTGTTACATGTACTGTCCGGTTTTCCTAGCACCTCTTATTGAAGAGATTGTCTTTTTTACACTGCATATTCTTGATCCTTTGTCATAGATTAGGTGACCACAGGTGCGTGGACTCATCTCTGGGCTTGCTGTCTTGTACCATTGGTCCATATTTCTGCTTTTGTGTGAGAATCATGCTGTCTTGTTTACTGTAGCTTTGTAGTATAGTTTCAAGTTGAGGGCGTGCTCCTCCAGGTCTGTTTTCCTTTCTCAAGATTACTTTGGCTATTTGGAGTCTTCTGTGTTTCCATACAAATTGTAAAATTTTTAGTTCTGCTTCTGTGAAGAATATCATTGTAATTTGATAGAAATTGCAGAAGATTGCGTTGGGTAGTATATTTTTCTAATCCAAGAACATGGTATATTTCTCCATTTGCCTATATCCTTTTTGATTTATTTCATCAGTGTTTTATAGTTTTCTGAGTACAGGTCCTTTACTTCCTTAGGTAGGTTTATTCCTGGGTATTTTATTCTTTTTGTTGCAGTTGTACATGGAATTATTTTCTTAATTTCTCTTTCTGCTTTTTTTCATTATTAGTGTATAGGAATGCAAGACATTTCTGTCATTAATTTTGTATCTGACAACTTTGCCAAATTCATTGATTAGGTCTAGTAATTTTCTGGTGTCCTCTTTAGGATTTTCTATGCGTAGCAACATGTCATCTGTAAACAGTGACAGTTTGACTTCTTTTCCAACTTGTATTTCTTTTACTTTTTTTCTTGTCTGATTGCTGTAGTGAGGACTTTGAAAACTATGTTGAGTAAGAATGGTGAGAGTGAACATCCTTGTCTTGTTCCTGTTCTCAGGGGAAATGATTTCAGTTTTTCATCATTGAGTATGATGTTTGATGTAGGTTTGTCATATATGATATTTATTATGTTGAAGTAGGTTCCCTTTATGCCCATTTTCTGGAGAGTCTTTGTCATAAATGGATATTGAATTTTGTCAAAAAGATTTTTCTGCATCTATTGAGAGGATCATATGGTTTTTATTCTTTAATTTGTTAATATGGTGTATCACATTGATTGATTTGCATGTGTTGAAGAATCTTTGCATTCCTGAGATAAACATGACTTGATCATGGTGTATGATCCTTCTAATGTGTTGTTAGTCTGAATGCTAGTTTTTTGTTGAGGATTTTCACATCTATATTCATCAATGATATTGGTCTGTGATTTTCTTTTTTATGATGGCTTTTGTTTTGGTATCAGGGTGATGGTGACCTTATAGAAAGAATTTGAGAGTGTTCCACCCTCTGCAATTTTTTGAAAGTGTTTGAGAAGGATAGGTGTTAGTTTTTCCCTAAATGTTTGATAGAATAGTACGTGAGGTATATGGTCCTGGACTTTTGTTTGTTGGAAGATTTTTATTCACAGTTTCAATTTCTTTACCTCTGATTGGTATGTTTATATTTTCTAATTCTTCCTGGTTTGGTCTTGGAAGAATTTGTTCATTTCTGAGAATGTGTTCATTTCTTCCAGGTTGCTGGTTTTATTGGCATATAGTTGCTGTGGTAGTCTCTCACGATCCTTAATATGCCTATGGTGTCAGTTGTGATGTCTCCTTTTTTATTTCTAGTTTTATTAATTTGAGTCCTCTCCCTGTTTTTTCTTGAGAAGTCTGGCTAAAAGTTTATGAATTTTCTTTATCTTCTCAAAGAACCAACTTTTATTTTATTGATCTTTGCTATTGTTTTCTTCATTTCTATTTCACTTATTTCTTCTCTGATCTTAGTGATTTCTTTCCTTCTACTGACTTTGGGTTTTGTTCGTTCTTCTTTCTCTGGTTGCTTTAGGTGTACGGTTAGATTGTTTATGTGAGATTTTTCTTGTTTCTTAAGATGAGACTGAATTGCTATAAACTTCCCTCTTTGAACTACTTTTTCTGCATTCCGTAGGTTTTGGTTATCAAGTATTCATTGTCATTTGTTTCTATGTATTTTTAAATTTCTTCCTCAATTTCTGCCGTGATCTCTTGGTTATTTAGCAGTGCACTATTTAGCCTCCATGTATTTGTGGTTTTTACCATTTTTAATCCTGTAATTTATTTCTAATATCATAGCATTGTGGTTGGAAAAGATGCTCAATACAATTTCATTTTCTTAAAATTTTCAAGGCTTGATTTGTGTCCCAAGATGTCATCTGTCCTGGAGAATGTTCTTTGTGCACTTGAGAAGAATGTATTCTGCTGCTTTTGGGTGGAATGTCCTGCTGCTGCTAAATCACTTCAGTCGTGTCCGACTCTGTGCGACCCCATAGACGGCAGCCCACCAGGTTCCCCCGTCCCTGGGATTCTCCAGGCAAGAACACTGGAGTGGGTTGCCATTTCCTTCTCTAATGCATGAAAGTGAAAAGTGAAAGTGAAGTCGCTCAGTCGTGTCTGACTCTTAGCGAACCCATAGACTGCAGCCCACCAGGCTCCTCTGTCCATGGGGTTTTCCAGGCAAGAGTACTGGAGTGGGGTGCCATTGTCCTAAGAATATCAATTAAATCTATCTGGTCTATTGTGTCATCTAAAGCTTGTGTTTCCATATTGGTTTTCTTTCAGATGATCTGTCCATTGGTGTAAGTGAGGTGTTAAAGTCCCTTGCTGTTATTATGTTACTGTAAATTTCTCCTTGGTCATTAGCATTTGTCTTATGTATTGAGGTGCTCCTATGTTGAGTGCATAAATATTTATAATTGTTATATCTTCTTCTTGGATTAATACCTTTATTATTATGTAATATCCTTTCTTATCTCTTGTGACAGTTTTTATTTTAAGGTCTATTTTGTCTGATATGAGTACTCCTACTCCAGCTTTTTTTTTTTAATTTCCATTTTCATGGTATAACTTTTTCCATTCCCTCACTTTCAGTCTGTATATGTCTCTAGCGTTGAAGTGCATTTCTTGTAGGGAGCATATACATGGATCTTATTTTTGTATCCATTCAGTCAGTCTGTGTTTTGGTTGGGGCATTTAATCCATTTACATTTAAGATAATTGTTGATACGTATGTTCCTATGAGGGGCCTCCCAGGTGGGGCTAGTGGTGAAGATCCTGCCTGCCAATGCAGGAGACATAAATGATGCAGGTTCCTTCCCTGGTTCGGGACAATCGCCTGGAGGAGGGCAGGGCAACCCACTCCAGTATTCTTGCCTGGAGAATCCCATGGAGAGAGGAGCATGGTGGGCTACAATCTCAGGGGTCACAAAAAAGTTGGACACAACAGAAGTGACTTAACATATATTTATGTTACCATTTTCTTAACTGGTAGTTTTCTTAATTGTTTTGAGTTTGTTTTTGTTGGTTTTTCTCTTTGTGTTTCCTGTCTGCTACTGCTACTGCTGCTAAGTCACTTCAGTCATGTCCGACTCTGTGCGACCCCATAGACAGCAGCCCACCAGGCTCTGCCATCCCTGGGATTCTCCAGGCAAGAACACTGGAGTGGGTTGCCATTTCCTTCTCCATTGCGTGAAAGTGAAAAGTGAAAGTGAAGTCACTCAGTCGCGACTGACTCGTGGCGACCCCATGGACTGTAGCCCACCAGGCTCCTCCGTCCATGGGATTTTCTAGGCAAGAGTACTGGAGTGGCTTGCCATTGCCTTCTCCAGTGTTTCCTGTCTAGAGCAGTTCTTTTAGCATTTGTTATAATGCTGGTTTGGAGATGTTGAATTCTCTTAGCTTTTGCTTGTCTATAAAGCTTCTGATTTCTCCATCAAATCTGAATGAAATCCTTGCTTTCAGCACTTTCACTGTTTGTGCCTGGGCTTGATTCCTAGTCAGGGATCTAAGATCCTGCAAGGTATGTGGCACAGCCAGATTTTTTTTTTTTTTAAGCAACAGATTTCTGTACATTAACCTTGTATTCTGCAACTTCATTGAATTTGTTTATTGGTTCTAATAGTTTCTTGGTGGATACTTTAGAGTTTCCTATATGCAATATCGTGTCATTTGCAAATAGTGACAGTTTTGCTTCTTCCCTTCCAGTTCGGATGCATTTTGTTTATTTTTCTTGATTATTACCGTGACTAGGAGTTTCAGTACTATGTTGAGTAAAAGTGGTGAGAGTGGCCATCCTTGTCTTATTTCCTGAACTTCAAGGAAATTCTTTCTGCTTTTCTCCCTTGAATACGGTGTTAGCTGTGGTCTAGTCATATATAGCCTTTATTGTGTTGAGGTATGTTCCCTTTACACCTTATTTTCTTGAGCATTTTTATCATGAATGGGTGTTGAGTTTTGTCAAATGCCTTTTCTGTATCTATTGAGATGATCATGCATTTTCTTATCCCTCCTTTTGTTAATGTGAAGTATCACAGCAATTTATTTGCAGATATTGAATCATTCTTATATCCGTGGAAGAAATCAAACTTGATCATGGTGTATGGACCTATTTATATGTTGTTGATTTTGATTTGCTTTTATTTTGTTGAGAGTGTTTATATTTGCATTCATCAGGGATATTGGCCTGTAATTTTCTTTCTTTTTTTATAGTATCTGATTTTAGTATCAGAAGAAATTTAGGAATTTTCTCGCCTATTCATTTTTCTGGAATAGTTTGAGAGATGTATATAATAACTATTCCTTTTATGTTTGGTAGAATTCCCCTGAATGGTCTTGGACTTTTAATTGTTGGGAGTTTTTGATCACTGACTCAATTCCAATACTAGTAATTGATCTTTTCAGATTAGCTATTTCTTCCTGATTCAGTCTCAGAAGATTGCATGTTTCTAGGAATTTATCCATTTCTTCTAGAGTGTCCAGTTTGTTGACATATTTTGTCCAGTTTGTTTACAGTTCTCTTATGATTATTTGTGTTTCCTTGATACATTTGTAACCCCTCCTTTTTCATTTCTTATTTTGTTCATTTTGTTCCTTCTCCTCCCTCCTTTTTAAATGAGTTTGGGTAATGGCTTATCAATTTTTTTTATCTTTTCAAAAAACCAGTTCTTGGTTTCATTGATCTGTTCTATATCATTTTCTTGTCTCTATTTTATTTTCTCTTTGATCTTTATTATTTCCTTCCTTCTGCTGACTTTGGTATTTTCTTGTTCTTCTTTTTCTAATTCCTTTAAGTGATAGGTTAAATGGTTTATTTGAAATATTTCTTGTTCCATGAGATAGCCTGTATTGGTATAAACTCTCTTAGAATTCATTTTGCTGCCTCCCATAGATTTTTTTGAAGGTTATGGCTTTATTCTAATTGGTCTCAAGGTATTTATTGATTTATTTTTGATTTCATCATTGACCTATTGGTTTTTTATTGACTTTTATTGACTTCATCAGTTTTTTGTTAGTATGTTATTTATTCCCATTTTTCTTCCTGTAATTTATTTCTAACTTCACACCATTGTGGTCAAAAAGATGCCTTAAATAATTTCCCTCTTAAATTTGTTGAGACTTGTTTTGAAACATTCCATGTGCATTTGAAAAAAATATGTATTCTGCTCATATTAGATGGAATGTCCTGTGTTAGGGAATGTTTAACAGGAGGATTCCTATGTGCTGTTTCTCATAAATTCTCTGTTCCTTATCAGTTCTTAGAATGAGTAGTGCTGCATGCAGCTCTTAGGACTGAGATCATGAGAAATGGTATCTGCTTGGATTCCTTTCAGTAACTCCCTTCAGTGACTCTTTTCAGTGTCAGCGACCTTGTATGTATTAGACTATCCATATTGTGACTATTGATAAAATTTCATCCTGTGTAACAGCTGAGTAATCATCTTACTAAAGATATATAAGCCTGCATTTCTGCTAATAAAATACCTTTGCTCCATCAGAGCTTAGGTCCCTGTGTCTTTTTTGTTTCTCTCTCTCCCCCGCCCCCTCCGGCTAATTCTCTCGAGCTTAGAAACCCGTTGTGCTCACTCTCCTGCCCGGGCTTCTAAGACCCCCTCAAGAAGGTGCCCTGTGCCTTCATGAACAATGCAAGCCCTATGTCAAGGGCTTTATTGGTTCTCTGCGTAAACCAGGGAATATCAGCCTCTTTCTCTCTTTCACTTTCTTATTGTTGACTCCGGAAGACCAGGTTCTGGTCCATTAAAGGACCCTAGCAGTCCTGTAGATATCTACTAAGTCTAACTGGTATAATATGTCTTTTAAGGGCAGTGGTTTTTTTTTTTTTTTTAATTGATTTTCTTTCAGATAATGTGTCCATTGATATAAGTAAGGTGTTAAAGTCCCCTATTATTATTGTGTTATTGTTAATTTCTCCCTTCATGTCTATTAATATTTGTGCATATGTTTATAAACATTATGTCCTCTTCTTGTATTGTTCTATTTATCATTATATAATGCCCTTTGTCTTTTATTATAGACTTTGTTTTAAAATCTGTTTTGTTTGATATGAGTATTGCCATTCAGCTTTCTCTTTGTTTCCATTTGGGTGGAATATTTTTTTCCATTCCCTCACTTTTGATCTGTGTGTATCTTGTATGTGATGTATAGATGAATCCTAGATTTTCATCCAGTCAGCCACCCCATTTCCTTTCATTAGGCATTTAGTCCACTGACACTTAAAGTGATTATTGATAGGTATGCACAGACTGGTTCCAAATAGGAAAAGGAGTTCGTCAAGGCTGTATATTGTCACCCTGCTTATTTAACTTACATGCAGAGTACATCATGAGAAACGCTGAACTGGAGGAAGCACAAGCTGGAGTCAAGATTGCCAGGAGAAATATCAATAACCTCAGATATGCAGATGACACAACCCTTATGGCAGAAAGTGAAGAGGAACTCAAAAGCCTCTTGATGTAAGTGAAAGAGGAGAGTGAAAAAGTTGGCTTAAAGCTCAACATTGAGAAAACGAAGATCATGGCATCCAGTCCCATCACTTCATGGAAAATAGATGGGGAAACAGTGGAAACAGTGTCAGACTTTATTTTTTTGGGCTCCAAAATCACTACAGATGGTGACTGCAGCCATGAAATTAAAAGATGCTTACTCCTTGGAAGGAAAGTTATGACCAACCTAGATAGCATATTCAAAAGCAGAGACATTACTTTGCCAATTTGTTGGTTCGTCTAGTGAAGGCTATGGTTTTTCCAGTGGTCATGTATGGATGTGAGAGTTGGACTATGAAGAAGGCTGAGTGCCAAAGAATTGATGCTTTTGAACTGTGGTGTTGGAGAAGACTCTTGAGAGTCCCCTGGACGGCAAGGAGATCCAACCAGTCCATTCTGAAGGAGATCAGCCCTGGGATTTCTTTGGAAGGAATGATGCTAAAGCTGAAACTCCAGTACTTTGGCCACCTCATGCGAAGAGTTGACTCATTGGAAAAGACTCTGATGCTGGGAGGGATTGGGGGCAAGAGGAGAAGGGGAGGACAGAGGATGAGATGGCTGGATGGCATCACTGACTCAATGGACGTGAGTCTGAGTGAACTCCGGGAGTTGGTGATGGACAGGGGGCCTGGCGTGCTGCGATTCATGGGGTCACAAAGAGTCGGACACGACTGAGCGACTGATCTGATCTGATCTGATGCACTTATTGCCATTTTGCTATGTGTGTTCTGATTGTTAATAGTTTTTCTCCTTTCTTTTTTCTTCTTTTAGTCCCTTGTTTTGTGATTTAGTGCTTTTCTTTATGTTACATTTGTATTCCTTTCTTTCTAGTTTTGTATATCTATTGTAGGTTTTATGATTTGTGTTTACATGTTGATCTATAACTATTTCTATTTAATACTGGTGGTCATTTAAGTTCAAACACATTCTAAAAGCTCTACATTTCAGTTCCCACACAATGTTTTATGTTTCTGATGTCATATTTTACATCTTCATGTCTATCCCTTAACTGTTTATTGCTGTTATAGTTGATTTGACAGCTTTTGTCTTTGAACCTTTGTACTAGCTAATTTAAATGGTTGATCCACAGTCTTTATCAGCAGGATTTTCCCTTTTCTATAATTTCTTATACCTTGTTGTAGCCTTTTCTTTCCTCTTAAAAGAACAACCCTTAACACTTCTTTTAAGACTTGTGTACTATTGATGGACTTTCTTAGTTTTTGCTTCTTTGAGAAGTTCTTTATCTCCTCTTTAATTCTGAATGATGACCTTGCTGGATAGAGTATCCTAGGTTTCAGGTTTACTTCTGCTTTTAAGCACTTATATAATGCCACCCCCTTCTGTCCTGCAAAGATTCTCCTGAAAAAGTTAGCTGATAGCCTTTGGGGTTCCCTTGTATATAACTCTTTTCTTTTTCCTTTTGCTGCCTTTGTACTTCTTTTTTTAATTTTTAGTTTTGCCGTTTCAATTATGATATGTCTTGGTATGATTCTCTTTTTGTTCATCTTGTTTGGGACTCTGTGCTTACTGGACCTGGATATCTGTTTCCTCCTTCAGGTTCAGGAAGTTTTAAGCCATAATTTCATCCAATACCTTTTTAAACCATTTCTCTCTCTCTTCTCTTTTTCTGGGGTTCCTATGGTGTGACTGTTAGTATGGTTGATATTTTCTCAGAGGTCCCTTAAACTATCTTCATTTTTGAAAATGTGTTTTTCTTCTTGTGCTCTGATTGGGTGATTTCTTTATTTTGTCTTTCAGATTGTTTATGTGTTCTTCTCTATCACCTAATCTGCTGTTAATTCCCTTTAGCTGTATTTTTCATTTCAGTTATTGCATTCTTTAGTTCTGACTGGTTCTTAACAATTTTTTTTCTTCTAGTTCTTTGTTCAAATTCTCTCTGTGTTCATCTGTTATTTTCTCCATTTCAGCTTATTATTACTTTGAGCTCTTTTTTTGTTGTTGTTGTAGTAAATTATTTCTGTTTCATCAGGATTTTTTTCAGGTTTTTTTTTTGTCATTTTCTTTCATTTTAAACGCATTCCTCTGTCTTCTTATTTTGTTAACTTTATCTCTATGAAATTAGGTGACTTAGTTACCTTCCTTGATCTTGAAGGCATGTCCTTGTATGGGAACATGCCTATGCAGTCCATCTGTGTCCAGTAGCTTTGGTCAGAGAACTGGAACTGGAGTAAGCAGGAGTCATGTCTTCCCCAGGATGTGCTGGCAGCCACCACTCTGGTGGGAAGTAGGACTGGAGATGGAGTGGTTAGAGCCAGGTGCAGGCACTTCAACCTGATATGGCTGTCACTGCCATATCAGGGCTTGGGGCAGGGCCCACAGGGCTGCAGTAGGAGTTTTGAAGGAGCTGGATTTCTCTCAGATGTGATAGTAGTCTTTGATTTGGGATGTGGTCTGAGCCTGAGAACTTGGGGTGCACTTCTGTGTTGATTTCACTTTTCTTTTTGGTGTGAGAGCCCTGGTTAGTTTCTCTGTGTGAGCTGGAGGGGTTGGTGTCAACACTGAGCTAGACTTATCCTACCCCAAGTGTACACAGGGATGTGTGCTATGGTGATGGTGGTCTCTGCTCTGGAGTTAGCCTCATTCCCTTTCAGTAGCATGTGATCAGAAGGTACGTGCTGCAATGGCTGTCTCCATGCTGATTAGAGGCAGGGCCAGTGTGCAAGTTGGCTCCATTTCCTCCAAGTTTGCGCACTTTTGTTGGCTATGGCCGTCTCCCTCTTAGTAGGGAGCAGTGTTGGACAAGAGGGGCTGCAGCAGGAGCCCAGTGCGGGTAGGGGGAGTGCTCTGGGGCGGCCTTGCATGGGGAGAGCCCCAGGCAATTTTCAATCTGCTGCCTCAGCACTGTGATTGCGAGTAAGCAAGTCTGTAGGCATGCTCTTTAAGAGTGGAGTTTCAGTTTCTTACAGCCCTCTGATAAGCTCCAGTGGTTTTTAGACCAGCTAAGGGGCTTCACCTTCATGGCGTCAGACCCCAGGGTTGGCATGTCTAACATGTCAACTGCTGCTGCTGCTAAGTCGCTTCAGTCGTGTCTGACTCTGTGCGACTCCATAGACGGCAGCCCACCAGGCTCCCCCATACCTGGGATTCTCCAGACAAGAATACTGGAGTGGGTTGCCATTTCCTTCACCAATGCACGAAAGTGAAAAGTCAAAGTGAAGTCGCTCAGTCATGTCCAACTCTTAGGGACCCCATGGTCTGCAGCCTACCAGGCTCCTCCATCCATGGGATTTTCCAGGCAAGAGTACTGGAGTGGGGTGCCATTGCCTTCTCTGCTAACATGTAGCTCAAACCCCTTATTCCCCCAGGGAGGATCCCTGAGTCTGGAATATCCTCTCCTCTCTGTCCCCTGCTAGGGGTGCAGGTTCTGACCAGATTGCTTCTCCTCCCTTCCTACCAGACTACATGTGGGTCTTTCTTTATAACCTTGGTTGTAGAAGAGTTGTTCTGCTAGTTTTCAGGTCAATTTCAGCAAGAGTAATTCTATATATAGTAGTGGTTTTGATGTGTTCATGAGGGAAGGTGAGTCCAGCATTATCCTGATCTGCTAGCTTGATCTCTTTCTTTGGGAAAATGCTATGCTATGCTAAGTCGCTTCAGTCGTGTCCGACTCTGTGTGACCCCATAGACGGCAGCCACCAGGCTCCCCAGTCCCTGGGATTCTCCAGGCAAGAACACTGGAGTGTGTTTTCATTTCCTTCTCCAACGCATGAAAGTGAAAAGTGAAAGCGAAGTCGCTCAGTCATGTCCGACTCTTAGCAACCCCATGGACTGCAGCCTACCAGGCTCCTCCATCCATGGGATTTTCCAGGCAAAAGTACTGGAGTGGGGTGCCATAGAGTGTTAGATGGTATATATATATATGTGTGTGTGTGTGTGTGTGAATGTGTGTGTTTATGGTAATTATTTTATATAAAACTCCAGCCAATAAGAAAGAAATATATATTTATTTCTATTACTATAAAAATACGATAAGTCCATTTTAATGGGATTGTACTATATAGGTTATTTTGTAAATTGTTTAAAAAATATTGACAATGTACTTGAAAAAGTTTTTTTATAACAGAATATACACCTAGCTCATCCTATCTAGTGGTTTTATAGTACTCCATGGTATGAATGTTTCATTATGCATTAACTATTAACCTATTGTTGGATATTTAGGTTCAGTTCAGTTCAGTTCAGTTGCTCAGTCGTGTCCAGCTCTTTGTGACCCCATGAATTGCAGCATGCCAGGCCTCCCTGTTCATCACCAACTCCCAGAGTTTACTCAAACTCATGTCCATTGAGTCGGTGATGCCATCCAACTATCTCATCCTCTGTCATCCTCTTCTCCTCCCACCTTAAACCTTTCCCAGCATCAGGGTCTTTTCAAATGAGTCAGCTCTTTGCATCAGGTGGCCTGTCAGGGAATGTTTAATTTTAAGGAATCCTATATGTTGTTTTCTGTTTCTTAAGGGCCCTCTGTACCTTATCAGTTCCTGGAAAACAGGAACCAGCAGAGGTGCCTGCAATTCTCAGGACTGAGGTCATGAGGCAGAATGCATACATGGATTCCTTTCAGTAACCTTTTACTTTTCTGTAAAACTACTTAGTCATGTTCCTATTTGTAATACATAGATTGTCTTCTGGCCCTGCGATGATTGTTATTCCCCTAGTTACTGTTGTTATGGCCTAATGACTGTTGTTATTCCCTTAGTCACTGTTGTTATGTATCTGGTTTCGGTGTTTTTTACTCAACTTGATTTTTCGCCTAGAGCTTCCTTGTATAACAATATATAAGCACACACTGCCATGAATAAAGTACCCTTGTCCCACTAGAGACTTGGGTCCTCCGCATCCTTTTTTTCTTTGCCTTCTTTTCATCGACTCCTGTCCCCAGGTCCTGGTCTATCAAGAAGACCATTATAAGTGGCACCCGAACAGGGACCTGGAGTATGCCCTTGGCAAGCGGACGGAGTGACTGTGGACCTACTGAGGTTGGTAAGTGCGGGGTTATGGGACAAACAGCTGGAAAGCCCCACCACTTTTCTGCTTTGCTTCCATATTTATTTAAAGTTCAAGGACTTTTGGTTTCACATCAGCAAATAGAGGCTTGTCTCCAAACAGTAGTTGAACATAATCCCTGGTTCCCTGATGAAAGCAATTTTGATTTAAAGATTTGGAACCAGGTTAGAGAGAATGTTAAATGAGCCACAAAAAGGGGAAAAAGTATTCCAATAGATTTCTGGCCCTTATGGGCCCTCATGAAAGCCGTGATTTTGCCTTTTCAAGGAAATTCTAGCCCCCTGATATTCGACAACAGGCAGAACACTTGTTACATGAATATGAATTAGATGATAAACCTTTACAAAAGGCCCAATTAAAACAATGTAAAATATTTCAAAATTATCCCACCAGCTCTGCTCCAGCTGCTCCAAGTGCTCCTCCTCCTCTTGCAATGGATGCCAAGCTGAAAGTCCTCTTAACTCAAGGACAAAATGACTCTGACAATGACTTTTCTGAGGTCTTTTTTGACACTAAAGCTGACAATACTTTTTAAAATGACAATGATAAGCCTTTAACACACACATTTGTAAGAAAAAACTTTCTACTCATTCTCCTTTACAACAAAAGCTTTATGGGTTACTAGACTGGGACATGGAAAACGAGCTCTTTCTAGCCTTCACCACGTCAAACCTGCCCTTAGCTGAACAAAACCTTGCCAAATATAAACTCCTAATAATTGAGCCACCCAACTCTGACAAAGATGGTCCATATTTTGAGCCGAATCTATGGATGTGGATAAACCCCAACATCGTATTTCCCCCTGGAAAGTAAGAAGTCAATAAAACCTGAAGACAAGTACACAAAAATATTTCAAGGACCTAATGAAGCCTATGCTGATTTTTTAGCTAGATTGGAAGTTGCTATTTCCTGTAATGTTATAGGAGAAGAGGCCAAAATGCAGCTAGAAAAACTGCTTGCTTATAAAAATGAAAACCAAAAATGATAAAGAGCTGTCACTCCAATTCATGAGACTGAGACTATTATTGATTATTTGAAGGTTTGTAGCAATTTAGGATCAGAGCTTCAAAAAATGCAAATGTTAGCTGAAACAATGGTTGCTGCCTTTAAAAAAGGAAATGAAGGGTGTTTTGCATGTGGGGATAAGACCCATTTGAAAAAGAGATTGTCCTAAAAACACACACAGAAAAAATTAAAACTATTAAAAAACCTCCAGGAATTTGCCCTCGTTGCCATAAGGGGATACATTGGGCCAGAGAATGTCAATCTAAATATGATATTGAAGGGAAGCCTATTTTGGGAAACTCCAAGCTGAGGACTCCCCAGGTCCCCATCAACAAAAACCAGGGGCAAATTCCATCTTTTCCCTCAAACCCTCAACATCTGGCAGTGCTGCCGTCGATATACCAGCCTTAAATGATTTTCTCCTTTTTCCTCAAGTAGTCCCTTCTAGAATACCTACCGGACTTTTTGGACCTCTACCTCCACAAACCTTCAGTCTTTTACTTTTACTGATCTAGTTTGACTTCTAAAGGAATTACTGTTCACCCTGGAGTAATTGATTCAGATTATAAGGGAAAACATTCAAATTATGATGTCATCTCAGATACTATGGCAATTCAAAAAGGGGAACAAAATTGCTCAATTACTTCTTTTACCTTACATTTCTATTAACTCCTCTGATAACATACAGACAGGTGGATTTGACAATACAGATAAAAAACAATCCTTATGGACATCAGTAGTATCTGAATATGCACGACCAAATAGAAATATCAAAATTAATGGCAAAAAATTTTCTGGTCTTCTTTATACTGGATCCGACATTACTATTATCCACAAACATTTATGGCCCAAATCTTGGCCTATACAGAGAATTTCTTGCCAAATTGCAGGAGTTTCTCAAACCAAAGTACAAGAGGTTTATCAAAGTGTCCAAATATATCCATGTGAGGGACCAGAAGGCCAGCATGCAACATTATGATCTTATGTGACAGATGCACCCCTTAGTTTAATAGGAAGAGATTTACTTATGCAATGGCAAGCCCAAATATGTATTCCACATTTTTCCTAGGGGCCACTGCTCACTTAACAAATGGTGCAATTATTAAAATAATTTGGAAAAGTGACGAGCCTATTTGGACAGAGAAATGGCCCCTTACAAAAGACAAACTAGAGGCTACTAAGGAACTTGTCGATACACAATTGAAATGAAAACATATTGAGGAATCTTATTCCCCTTGGAATTCTCCCATTTTTGTAATAAAAAAAAATCTGACAAATGGCATCTCTTAATAGACCTCCGAAGAATTGATGCTTTTGAACTGTGGTGTTGGAGAAGACTCTTGAGAGTCCCTTGGACTGCAAGGAGATCCAACCAGTCCATTCTAAAGGAGATCAGCCCTGGGTGTTCTTTGGAAGGAATGATGCTAAAGCTGAAACTCCAGTACTTTGGCCACCTCATGTGAAGAGTTGACTCATTGGAAAAGACTCTGATGCTGGGAGGGATTGGGGGCAGGAGGAAAAGGGGACGACAGAGGATGAGATGGCTGGATGGCATCACCGACTCGATAGACATGAGTTTGAGTGAACTCCGGGAGATGGTGATGGACAGGGAGGCCTGGCACGCTGCGATTCATGGGGTCGAAAAGAGTCGGACACGACTGAGCAACTGAACTGAACTGCAGTGAACTGAACAGACCTTCAAAAAGTTAATGCATCTATGAAACCTATGTGTACATTGTAACCAGGAATTCCAGTTCCTACCACTATCCCTCAAAACTGGCATATTATTATAGATTTACAGGATTGCTTTTTTACTATACCTTTACACCCTCTAGACTGAAAAAGATTTTCCTTTTCTTTTCCTTTTCCTAATCATATTGGACCTGATAAACGATATCAATGGACTGTATTACCTCAAGGAATGATGAATTCTCCCACCATGTGTCAATATTATGTAGCCAAAGCCCTTGAACCTGTGAGAAAACAATTTCCTGACTTTCTTGTTATTCATTATATGGATGATATATTGTTTTCAGCTCCATCTGTTTTAGAAACTCAACATATGTTTGACATAGCTCAACGATGTTTAAAAGACTCTGGATTAATTATTGCCCCTGAAAAAATTCAAACCTCTACACCTTACCATTGCTAATGCTAATGCTAATGCTAAGTCGCTTCAGTTGTGTCCGACTCTGTGCGACCCCATAGACGACAGCCCACCAGGCTCCGCTGTCCCTGGGATTCTCCAGGCAAGAATACTGGAGTGGGCTGCCATTTCCTTCTCCAATGCATGAAAGAGAAAAGTGAAAGTGAAAGTGAAGTCGCTCAGTCGTGTTCAACTCTTATCGACCCCATGGACTGCAGCCCACCAGGCTCCTCTGTCCATGGACTTTGCAGGCAAGAGTACTGGAGTGGGGTGCCATTACCTTACCATTACTTAGGATCTATTGTTAATAGACAGCATATTACTCCCTAACTAACACAAATTCGTGTTGATAAATTATCAACCTTGAATGATTTTCAAAAACTTTTAGGTGTTGTAAACTGGATTAGACTCTCTTTAGGCATTACAAATTATCAACTGACTATTTAATACTTTGAAAGGAGATCCTGATTTAAATAGCCCTCGTTCACTTTCACAATAGGCACAGGAGGAACTCTGTTTAGTACAAAATAAATTACAAAAACAGTTTTTACTTGTATTAGACTTGAATTACCTCTAGAGTTGTTTGTACTTCCTTGTCTCCATTCCCCCACAGGACTTCTTGCCCAACAAGAACACCCAATTGAATGGATCTATACCCATTTAGGAGAGACAAAGTCACTTACACCCCATCTTGATTTGATTGCTCTAATAACTATCAATGGGAGAAATAGAACGAAGACTTTATTTTTTTTTAAATATAAATTTATTTATTTTAATTGGAGACTAATTACTTTACAATATTGTGTTGGTTTTGCCATACATCAACATGAATCCACCATGGGTGTACACGTATTCCCCATCCTGAATCCTGCTCCCACCTCCCTCCACATACTATCCCTCTGGGTCATCCCAGTGCACCAGCCCCAAGCATCCTGTATCCTGCATCTAACCTGGACTAGTGATTCATTTCATATATGATATTATACATGTTTCAATGCCATTCTCCCAAATCATCCCACCCTCTCCCTCTTCCACAGAGTCCAAAAGACTGTTTTATACATCTGTGTCTCTTTTGCTGTCTTGCATACAGGGTTATTGTTACCATCTTTCTAAATTCCATATATATGTATCAGTATACTGTATTGGTGTTTTTCTTTCTGGCTTACTTCACTCTCTATAATCCAGTTTCATCCACCTCATTAGAACTGATTCAAATGTATTCTTTTTAATGGCTGAGTAATACTCCATTGTGTATATGTATCATAGCTCTCTTATCAGAAATAGAACTAAGACTTTAATTGGCTCTGATCCTCACGAAATTATATTACCTATTAATAAAGCTCAATTTGAAAATGCATTAGAAACTTCTACCAATTTTCAAAAGGCCTTCTTAGACTATTTTGGAGAGATTTCATTTCATTATCCTTCTAATAAACTTTGAAATTTCTTCAAAAATACTAAATTTATTATCTCTCGCATTGTTATATCACAACCTATACCTCAAGCTGATGTTTTCTATATAGATAGGATAAAAATGCTAAAGTCTCATTTTGGTCTCTCAAAGAATATAAAGTCTTTTATACTAAATTTCATTCTGCTCAACAAAATGAATTATATGCTCTTATTCAGGTTATTCACCTACATCCTTACCCTATTAATATAATTTCTGACTACTCATATTCAGTTTTTGTATTAAAAAATATAGAAACTTCTACCATAAAGTCTTATCAGTCTATTATTCAACAACTTTTTCTTGAATTACAGTCTATTATTAGGGACCACACTTCCCCCATTTCACACACTGAAACTACAAATAAAAAAATTAAAAAAGGAGGAATACACAAGAACAATTCTATCTTCCCTATCCAGAGCAGACTTTACTAGATTCCAACGTAAGATATTCTTTAATCCTATAACTATTGTTAATACAGCTTTATTTGTTTTAAAATTTTTAAACTTACCACAAGGAGTTATCTTGACATAAGCACAGAAACATTTCTAGGAATTGAAAGATACTTCTCTTCCTCTGCTCATTTGGTATCAAGATGGGCTAACTAAACAATGGAAATCTGGGAAATTAATCTTACAGGGAAAAGGATATGCTTATATTTATCCAGATAGATCCAATGAAAATCAGTTGGCTCCCTCTTTGGAAGATCCGCCTCAGAAGATCCTCCGGCATTCAAAATAAAAAAGAAATGACAAAATTCCCGGGAAGAAAAAATTCCAACACAAGCCATGGTGACTCTAAAAATCTCCAAGAAACAACGCCCTTAATGTCATCGACCTTATGATCTCCTTGCTGCTGCTGCTGCTAAGTCGCTTCAGTCGTGTCCGACTCTGTGCGACCCCATAGACCGAAGCCCACCAGGCTCCCCAGTTCCTGGGATTCTCCAGGCAAGGACACTGGAGTGGGTTGCCATTTCCTTCTCCGATGCATGAAAGTGAAAAGTGAAAGTGAAGTCTCTCAGTCGTGTTCGACTCTTAGTGACCCCATGGACTGCAGCCTACCAGGCTCTTCTGCCCATGGGATTTTCCAGGCAAGAGTACTGGAGTGGGTTGCCATTGCCTTCTCCTACCTAGGGACAAACAAAAACCCTTACTAATCAAGCTAAAAATCTGGTTTCTCAACAGAGAATACCTCTGAATCTGGAAAATATTTTTGTTGCTATGCTTGCTTTGCTTGCTTCTGCTTTCCCCACTCAAGCTGAATTAATTAATCATACTTATTGGACCTATATACCTAACCCCCTTTTTCACTACAGGTATTTTAGACAAAAGACTGGTGGAACCCATCCTTATTATAAACATGTCTCAGAGCAACTGCGAACTAGTGGTTGACTTTCTCTCTTACAAGCTTTTCCAGAAAGGATACAGCAATGCCATCAATGGCAACCCATCCTGGCACCTGGAGGATAGCCCTGCGGTGAATGGAGCTCCTGGCCACAGCAGAAGCTTGGACGCTGGGAAGTGATCCCCATGGCAACAGTAAAGCAAGCCCTGAGGGAGGCAGGCAATGAGTTTGAACTGAGGTACCATCAGACATTCAGCGACCTGATGTCCCAGCTCCATATCACCCCAGGGACAGCATATCAGAGCTTTGAACAGGTAGTGTATGAGCTCTTCTGGGATGGGGTGAACTGGGGTGGCATTGTGGCCTTCTTTTCCCTTCGGTGCGACACTATGCATGGAAAGCATAGACAAGGAGATGCAGGTATTGGTGAGTCAGATCACAACTTGGATGGCCACTTACCTAAATGACCACCTAGAGCCTTGGATCCAGGATAACAGCTGGGACACTTTTGTGGAACTCTATGGAAACAATACAGCAACCCAGAGCCGCAAGGGCCAAGAGTGCTTCAACCGCTGGTCCCTGACGGGGATGACTGTGGCTGGTATGGTTCTGCTGGGCTTGCTCTTCAGCTCATAGTAACTATTCCTTTCGTTATAGTCATTCATATTTTATACAAGCTTACGTTCCTCTTCCTTTTGTTATAGCTATAGAGAACTTACAATTTAATAAGACTCTACGTTTTGTGACTTATATAGATTACAAATTATGTACTTGTCTTAATTCCTCTGTTTCTTTGAAAAATGAATCCCTGGAAAGAGGGTCCCATGGCAGGACTTGCCTCCTGGCTACTCACTAAATGACTCCAGTGATCTAAACGATTCATTGGATGGTTAATTCTTGGCATTTTGGGATTAATAGCCATTTGCACCACTGCTGCTATCGCAGACATTGCTTTACAAACCTCAGTTCAAACACATAATTTTATTCAAAATTAGACCAAAGATGCTCATACTATGTGGGCCACTCAGGCTCAGCTAGATGAGGAAGTTGAAGATGAACTATAGGAACTAAAAACAGCCATCAAAGGGGTCGGAGATCAATTAATAGATTTGCAGAAGCAAATAATACTAAAATGTGATTGGAATTCTGCTCAATTTTGTATTACCCCTGTTCAATTCAACTATAGTGCCTACAACTGGGAACAAATCAAATTTCATTTGCAAGACACACACGATAGAAATCTTTGAAACCTTCTCTAAAAGTCTGCCCTCTTCGAATAATTTGGAAACTTTAGCTGAACAGCTAGCTGACCAATTAATTATCTGGGCTAGACCCTCGAGGATGGTTCCAAAGTATTACTCATAGTATTGGGTCTGGTGCTGTAACATTGGTAATTGTCCTGGTAATTATATTTGTTGTATACCGATGCCTTTCAACAAAAATTGTTCAAACTAAACAAACTCAATTGGTCAGGGCCTTTTTGACAAAAATAATAAAAAAGGGGGGATTTTCAGGGAACGTTTAATTTTAAGGAATCCTATATGTTGTTTTCTGTTTCTTAAGGGCCCTCTGTTCCTTATCAGTTCCTGGAAAACTGGAACAAGCAGAGCTGCCCGCAGTTCTCAGGACTGAGGTCATGAGGCAGAATGCATACATGGATTCCTTTTAGTAACATTTTACTTTTCTGTAAAACTACTTAGTCATGTTCCTATTCGCACTACATGGATTGTCTTCTGTCCCTGTGACTATTGTTATTCCCCTAGTTACTGTTGTTATGCATCTGGTTTCAGTGTTTTTTACTCAACTTGATTTTTCTGCCTAAAGCTTCCTTGTATAACAATATATAAGCGCACACTGCCATGAATAAAGTACCCTTTTCCACTAGAGACTTGGGTCCCCCGCATACTTCTTTTCTTTGCTTTCTTTTCATTGACTCCTGTCCCCAGGTCCCGGTATGTCAAGAATACCATAACAGTGGCCAAAGTATTGGAGTTCCAGCTTCAACATCAGTCCTTCCAGTGAATATTCAGGACTTATTTCCTTTAGGATGGACTGGTAGGATCTCCTTGCAGTCCAAGGGACTCTCAAGAATCTTCTCCAACACCATAGTTCAAAAGCATCAATTCTTCGGTGCTCAGCTTTTTTGTAGTTCAACTGTCACATCCATCGGAGAAGGCGATGGCACCCCACTCCAGTACTCTTGCCTGGAAAATGACCACTGGAAAAACCATAGCCTTGACTAGACAGACTTTTGTTGGCAAAGTAATGCTTCTGCTTTTTAATATGCTGTCGAGGTTGGTCATAACTTTTCTTCCAAGGAGTAAGGGTCTTTTAATTTCATGGCTGCAGTCACCATCTGCAGTGATTTTGGAGCCCCCAAAAATAAAGTCTGCCACTGTTTCCACTGTTTCCCCATCTGTTTTCCATAAAGTGATGGGACCATATGCCTTGATCTTAGTTTTCTGAATGTTGAGCTTTAAGCCAACTTTTTCAGTCTCCTCTTTCACTTACATCAAGAGGCTCTTTAGTTCTTCACTTTCTGCCATAAGGGTGGTGTCATCTGCATATCTGAGGTTATTGATACTTCTGGCAATCTTGATTCCAGCTTGTGCTTATCCAGCCCAGCATTTCTCATGATGTACTCTGCATATCAGTTAAATAGGCAGGGTGACAATATACAGCCTTGACATACTCCTTTTCCTATATGGAACCAGTCTGTTGTTCCATGTCCGGTTCTAACTGTTACTTCTTGACCTGCCTACGGATTTCTCAAGAGGCAGGTCAGATGGTCTGGTATTCTCATCTCTTTCAGCATTTTCCACAGTTTATTGTGATCCACACAGTCAAAGGCTTTGGCATAGTCAATAAAGCAGAAGTAGATGTTTTTTTGGAACTCTTGCTTTTTTGATGGTCCAGCGGGTGTTGGCAATTTGGTCTCGGGTTCCTCTGCCTTTTCTAAAACCAGCTTGAATATCTGATAGTTCAAGGTTCATGTATTATTAAAGCCTGGCTTGGAGAATTTTGAGCATTACTTTACTAGCCTGTGATATGAGTGCAATTGTGTGGTAGTTTGAGCATTCTTTGGCATTGCTTTGGGCATTTCTTTGGGACTGGAATGAACACTGACCTTTTCCAGTCCTGTGGCCACTGCTGAGTTTTCCACATTTACTGGCATATTGAGTGCAACGTTTTCACAGCATCATCTTTTAGGATTTGAAATAGCTCAACTGGAATTCCATCACCTCCACTAGCTTTGTTTGTAATGATGCTTCCTAAGGCTCACTTGACTTCACATTCCAGGATTTCTGGCTCTAGGTGAGTGATCACACCATCGTGATTATCTGGGTCATGAAGATCTTTTTTGTACAGTTCTTCTGTGTATTCTTCCCTGGAAAAGGAAATGGCAATCCATCCCAGTACTATTGCCTGGTAAATCCCATGGACAGAGGAGCCTGGTAGGCTACAGCCCACGGGGTCACAAAGAGTCTGACACGACTGACTGACTTCACTTTCACTTTCACTATCTGTGTATTCTTGCCACTTCTTCTTCTTTAGGTTTTCTACCATTTTTTGCTATCACAAACAATACTGAAGTGACCACCTTATATTTCCTTGTCAATATGCATACTGTATGTAATTTTAAAGGAAAATTCCTAGAAGTGAACTTCTGGGTTTAAAAGGTTAAAGGGTTAATAGATTAAAGTGCTAAATTATCCTCTAAAAGGATTTGTCAATTTTTGTTCCTTTGAACATTATGTGAAAACAATATTACTTTCTCTGCACCTTTGCCTTTACTGAATACTATCCATCCTTTAAATTTTTGCTAATAGTGAATAGTGTTTTCTCATTGGTTTAATTTGCATTTCTGTGAACAGCAGTGAAGCTGAGCATCATATATATATACATTTGTACTTTTAAAAACATTTCATTTGGAAGTAATTTCAAAACTGCAAACACAAAAACAGTACAAGGAATGTATGCACACACTCTTTACCAGGTTCATTTTGCTTTATTATTTGCTCTCTCCATGTATGTTTACATGGGTATTTACATGTGTGGTGCGTGTATGTTCATGTATGTGTGTGGACATAATTTTTTTGCTGACCTATTTAAATGTTACATATATTATAATACTTTAAGGTATCTCCATGTATATCCTAAAAATAGGAATACTTTTTTACATAACTATAATGAAGTTATCAAATTCATAAATTAGCATTAATACAATACCTTAATCTATCATTCATATTCCAGTTTTGTCCATTGACCTAATAATATCCCTGATAGGAGTCTTTCCACTTCAGTAAAAGATCCAGTCCAGGATAAGGTATGGCATTTAATTGTCATGTTTCTTTAGCTTTCTTTGATATAGAACATTTCCACAACCTTTCTTTGTCTTTCATGACATTAATATTTTGTAAGAATGTAAGCCCCTGTGCCCCACTTTCTTAGTAGAATGTTCACCACTTTGTGCTTGTCAGATGTTTCCTAATAACAGACTGAGGTTATGCATTCTTGGCAAAAATACTGCATAGCTGATGCTGTGCTCTTCTCAGGGTATCACGTCTAGGGCATGGCTTGTCCATCTCTTCCTTATTGGTTATGATAATAGCCACATGTCAAGTGTTCAACATGCATCCCTTGTTTGTTAAGTACTGGATTCAAAGATGAATAAGATAATCCCTTTGCCAAGGAGATTACAGTCTAGGCAGGAAGCAGAAATATAAACAGAAAAAATGTGTTGAATGTAATAGAGACATGAACAATGGAGTAATTAAATCTACCTTTAGGAATAACTCTGGCCAGGGAAGCTTCACAGAGATGAGTTACTTAAGAACAGGAACTATCCCAATGAATGTTTGTTTCCTCGATAGCACCTTTCCTTAAACTCATTATATAAATGTTGAATAAGTTAATGGAAAAAATCTATGTACCTCAAAATAAAACTGTCAGCATATGGTGCAAAATATGATTTTATTTCTCTTTGTAGTTCACTATCCATTATAGAATTGAATGTTTTACACACTGAATAAATTTATTTACATGCTGAGAGAAAATGTTCATAGTAAATAATGTGTAAAAAATGTGGTTTATAAATTTACGATATAAGTTTTTCTAGTATAGTTTTATAGCCAGTTAGAGACTTTGATTACAAACTTGAAATATGTACAGAATCACAGATCTTGATGCAGAAAAGAATTTCAAGAGTGCATTCATTCCGATCTCTTCTCTTGAGGCAAGGTCAATTATACACATGAAGCCATGGTGCTCAGAGAAATTTAATGCTTTGACAAGGTTAAAGTTGTACAGTTATCAAGGCTCTGTATAGTCCAGATCTAATGCCAGGCATGTTCCTGGCAATAATTGGTGCTTAATCCATATTTGCAGAATGAATAATTCTTTCTTCCCAGTGTATTGCGTAATCTACTGTTCATACTGAACTTTTATGAATCCCTATGATTGCAGCTTTTATGTGTGGTCTCCAAGAGTCACAGCTAATCCTTCAGGTCATGTCCTAAAGTTACAAGTTCTATTGCTGTGAACTGATACGATGGTCTAATAGCAATACAAAATGAGACATGTTTGTAATTATGAGTCTTGCAGTAGCTACATTAAAGAAGTAAAAGAGAGAATAAAGTAAATTTTCATAATATATTTTATTTAATGAATATACACAAAGTTTAACATTTTGATGTGTAAATAATATAAAAATTATTGAGATATCTTACATTCTTTCTTTATAGTTTCTTAGAAAAGCAGTGTATATTTTCCACCCCAATCTTGTTTTGGACTGTCTACATTTCAGGTGCTTGAGAGCCACGTGTGGCTAGTGATTTCTGTACAGTCCAATACCAACGGTATGGAGTGCGTGTTGGACAATGCAGATCTAAAACATGACCTTTGGTAATCCACTTTATGCTTCGCATTGCTTAATGACAGATGCCAAAGGACAAATGTCCCAGTTAAGGGTTTCTTCTCCCACTAGACCTGACTGTGACGTACTCTCAGGATTGTGAGTACAGATCTTTATATAGTTCTTTCATAGAACTGCAGAATTTTAGGAAGGGACAACGCAGTATGGCAGGACTTTGATAAAAACACTCACAGGACCGTTTGTTTCTCGTGCTTATGGGAGCAGCAGCTAGTTGTGATGCTCTCAGAATTAGACCACGAGTAATGTGTTTATCTAAATTGTTCTCCATGTTCCTTTTATAGATTGATACATCACAGCATCAAGATAAAATTGCTTACTCCTAGATTTGAGGGGAGGAAAACAAGGTAGCTTTGATGAAAATTTGACACTCAGATTTTAAATTCTTTATTTTATATGTTGATAGTGAACATTTTTCTTTGCTATTGTTAGAGACAGAAACCTTTGTAGGAGATAATATTTCAAATTAGTGGGTAAAGCTAAATGGACTTAATACATGATCTTGAGATAACTGAGCACACATCTGTAGAACTGTAAAATAACAAAGCCGGGTCCCAACTTTGCCTCTATGTCAATCAGATGTTTTGGCTGATGCTGTTGGTGGAGTGCAAGATTGGAGGGCAATTTGGCAATGTCAATTTATTTATTTACTGTTTTTAAATAAATTATTTGCTTTTATTTTTGGCTGCTCTGGGTCTTCATTGTGTGCATGCCAGGATATCTCTAATTGCAGTTAGCAGTCGTATCAGGTAGGCATTGTTATTCTCATTAGCTTCTTTAACATGGATTAGGACAGTTCAGAGAGAGGTTTGACTAAGATCACACAGCTAGTACATGGTAGGCAGTCTGATCTAAAAATGTAGGTTCTTTATCAGTATTAATTAGTACCTTGATATATTTGGGAGGTCATAAATTTTATTTCTTTTTTAAATCTTTTGGCTGTGCTGTGCAGTATGCTGCTGCTGCTGCTAAGTCACTTCAGTCATGTATGGGATCTTATTTCTCCAACCAGGGATTGAACCCACACCCTGTGCATTGGAAGAGTGGGGTCTTAACTCCTGGACTTCCAGAGACATTCCAGATTTTATATATCCTCTCCTTTTCAACATACAATAATTTTTTCTTTTAAAGAAAATAATTTTATTCAAAGATAAGGAATCTCTTTACAGCCAGGGGGCAGCAAATGATTGCTTTTGAACCATGTGTAGGGCAAGTGAAAAAATGCAGATAGATTTTTAAACTGCTTAACTGTAGTTAATAAGCCCCAAAATAAGAAAATGAAAGTCTTGCCTGGGCTTTTCTTTATGCTTTTAGAAAAAGTTACTTTCATGTTAAAGGAATATTTAAAAATATTACTTTGAGGTCATAAATTTATACAAAGACTATCATCATCTTGATCTGAATCTTGATCTAAATATCAGTATCTCTAATATTTTTCCACTTTGATTTTATATTTTAAATGCCAGAATATGTCTATTCATTACAAATATTGTAATTGCTATTTTCATAAGAGAGTGAAATAAAATTAGAAATGGAATTTCAATTTATGTATACAAGATATTTTTTAAAGATTCAAAAAGGAGGAAAGTGATAGGGAAACATGAGCATCAACTGAAATATTAACTTAGGTTTTCCGTGTTGTAAAAAGGTACAATTGTTAGATGCTGTAAATGAAGATTTGAGGGTGCTTTTAGATCTTTTTAAAGGGATAATACAGAGAATAGCAGAATGGGACATTTACTAATAAATAACAACTCAATAATCTTTGATAATCTAATGGGAAAACTGATACTTAAATGTTGTTTCTCCAAATCCATAGAAGGAACTGGAATTGGGATGCAGGATTCTTAACATTCTGATGGACATGAGTTCTAAAACTGAGGGGAATTCATATTTAATTTATTTACCATCAGGCAGATACCAATCCAAAATGAGGAATGCAAGCGTTCCCTTTGGAATGACTGTGGGGTGAGAAGAGACGGCAGAGGCAGGTGGCCCGTGCCCAGCAGGGGTCGGGGCAGGACTCAGGTGAATTTTGCTCCCTAGACTGCTGGGTCTTGCTTCAGCTCCTCCTTGGACTGGCTTGCCCGCCTGAGGCCTAACCCCCCAGGCTTACTGCTGGGAAGGGCTCCAAAGACCTCTCTCCAAGAGCCTCTGCTCAGCAAGCCATCACCCGAGGTCCATTCCTTTTATTCAAAGCAGCCTCTTAAAAATAGTAGGTGTGCTTGAGGGAAAACACATTATACTACCAGAAATTACTAGTGCTTTTGGATGACTGATTTCCTTGGCTAGTTTCCTTTAGGATAGGGAGCAGGATTCAGCCTTTCCCCCAGGGCTCAGCCTCCTGGTCTTGTTTTGTAAACCCTTCCTCCTGGTGCCTGCTCTAATCTCCCCACATGGAAGCCAGCGACTTGCCTTTTTAAAGATTTTTTTTAAACTTTGTATTGTACATTGGCGTATAACTGATTGACAACGTTGTGATGATTTCACAGCAGAGCAACTCAGCCACACATGTACATGTATCCTATACATATACATGTATCCATGTACATGTTCCCTAAACTCCCCTCCCAGTCAGGCTACCACGTAGCATCGAGCAGAGTTCCCTGTGCTCCTTGGTAGGACCTTGTTGCTTATCCATTTTAAATGCAGCAGTGTGTACAGGGACATGTCTTGCTCTTGCTTGACTCCTTCTGACCCTGGCATAGACTGAGCCTAGAAGAGAGAGGAGTGGGCATGGGCATGTCCGGAGGAAGATGTTCCCAGAGAGGGCCTGTGGCCAGCAGGCAGGGCTTAGACCCCCGGAAGGAGGACGGAGTGGCTGAGGCCTGCAGCTGGAGGCAGGGCGAGGAAATGTGTACATTTCATGATAGCACTGCTGAATGGTTGTCCTTTGCAGAGGTGAGAGAAAATAATCATCTGAACTCCTCTGGGTTCTAAATTAATGCTGTATCCCACCTCCATTAATAAGGCTTTGCATTTGACAAAGAATTTTCTACTTCTTTGTCTCAAACAACAAACATAAGAAGAGGCCCTTTTGATATATACATCTGAGGAATCGCGGGAAGTTCTATGCACAGGGAAACATTATGTTTTTAGTGTTGTGTCCAAACGTAGTTTGCATATAATATAAACATTGTGTAACTTTTATAAATTTATATCATATTCATGATATATGATGATCATGATATTCATGATATATCACTTACATATCTACATAATATTTATATTTCCCCTTGCTATGGTCCTAACTCTAGTTGGCATCATGCGTGCTGCGTCACTGGCCCACATTTTTTTAACAGAACTCCTCTCAGATTTGAACTCATTTAGGGACACCTTGTCCACCAACTCCAGCCCCTCCTCCCCCTGCCTGCTGAGCTTTCTTCCCGACTATATTGTTTTTATGGAATCTAAACTGCTGTGGATCATGTTTGCATCTCTCTTCCAGCTCTTCTCTGGTGGCTCAGCTGGTAAAGAATCCGCCTGCAAAGTGGGAGACCTGGGTTTGATTCCTGGGTTGGGAAGATGCCCTGGAGAATGGAATGGCTGCCCAGTCTGGTATTCTGGCCTGGAGAATTCCGTGGACTGTATAGACCATGGGGTTGCAAAGAGTCGGACACGACTGAGCACCTTTCACTTTCACTTTTCACTTTCCAGTTTTTAAACAGTTGATTTGCTATTAGCTTTAGTACATCTGTATCACCTGCTTCCTTACATGATTTCCGCATCTTCACAAGGTCTGTAGTGCTCAGCACTGCAGTACATGTGTCAGTGTTCCTGCTTCCAGGCCTTTGCACTTGCCACCCCTTTTCGAGGAGCATTCTTCCCCCAGATAGTCACTTGACTCTACAATGTGGGAGACCCAGGTTCGATCCCTGGGTTGGGGAGATCCCCTGGAGAAGGAAATGGCAATCCACTCCAGTATTATTGCCTGGAAAATCCCATGGACAGAGGAGTCTGGTAGGCTACAGTCCATGGGGTCACAAAGAGTCGGACACGACTTAGCGACTTCACTTTCACTTTCACTTCCTTGAGACTCAACTTAAATATACCGGTCAGTGCCTGAAATCCTCCTCCCTGCCCCATGGCATTCTGTAGCTCCCTTTCCTGCTTTGTTTTTCTACTGAGTACAAAATACACCTAGTCTTCTAGAGATTATATTTTACTCATTAATGTGGTTTGTTTTCTGTCTAAATTACATGTTCCAGGAGGACAGAGACTTTGGTCTATTTTGTTCAGAATTGTATCCTCAGTGCTAGCACACAGTAGGTGTTTAATTAGTAGTAACTCATAAAGGAATGAATAAATAGCAGCATTAAATAAATGCAGTAGAAATGAATCAGAGTACTCAGGCCTTGGATCTGAGCCTAGAACTGATGTCAAGGGAAATGAATGATTTTTTTCCCCAACATGTGTAGAAGGGCACTAGCTAAATTAATTCAGTTACCTGGATCTGCTAAGTTTGTGAAATGCCAACTAGTCATTTCACTGTTTCATATATGTGTGTGTATATACATGAAATTAAAAAATAAAGAGTGGGAATCTATAAAGATTTCCAACTGATTTTTACAGACCAAAGGGAAACATAGATCTTTGTCTCTGGATTGTCAGAGACGTCATTATGCTTCTAAGACATCTGTTCACCTCATCATTTTTGTTTCCTCCTGTGGTTTGTACAATTGAGCCTATTGGTACATGTTTGTTTACATAATATGGCATATGGTATTGGTCAGTTCTGACCATAGAAATGTCCTGAAGATTTGCGGTGGCACTGGGCCTCACAGTGTATGGTTTTGTCATTGAAAAATTAGATTTTTACTCTGGTAAACAAAATGAGTACTGAGCAATTTGACAGGAATTTTGAATAAAGCTATTTAGATTTTTCATCCCACTATACAATACTGAATTGCAAGATTTAGTGAGCTAATACTGAGTAAGTAATTTTTTTTTCCACTTATTAAATGTAAGCTTGGATCTGGGCAAATTGGGACACCTTGATATTCCAGAATGAACTTGGAAAATATTGGGACTTTTAGTATAATTTGTGAAAAGATTTCACTATTCTTGTGAATGCAGATATTTTCCAGAAAGCACTGCCCTTGAAAAGTTATGAAACTTTATCTGAGCAAAGAAAAAAATATGAGAAATATGTTTACCCTCATGAACATTGTATGATTTTGCTTCTAGAGCCGAAAGACTTTATCATCCTGGTTTGCTTTATTTAGTAGTCAATGTCCCTCAGCTTTAATTAGAATTCTTGATTTTATCAAACAAAAAATGGACTTAATAAGGAGAGACTTTAATTGCAAAAGGGGGAAGGGGCTGTTACAGTGTTGTAAGGGGGCTATTGCTGTAGAGAGAATAGTGACCATGGGACTTGAAGTGTCTTTGAGTTAGGCAAAAGGGCTCTTATAAGAGGAGTCATTGTTCAGTTGCTAAGTTGTGTACGACTCTTGGTGACCGCATGAACTGCAGCACACCAGGCTTCCCTGTCCTTCCCTGTCTCCCTGAGCTTGTTCAAATGCATATCCATTGAGCCAGCGATGCCGTCCAACCATCTGCAGTGTCTTAAGAATTAGGCAAAAGGGCTTTTATGAGAGATGTAGTCAAAGCTAGAAAGAGCCTGCTGGGGGGAAGTGGATTTAAAGGATGGCATATAGGACAGCAGATGAGAGAATGGTTTGTCTTGACACCATCCAGGAAGGACCCACAAATAGAGGCTGTACGCTGTCTCAGGCTGAGAGAAGGCACAAGGCCAGGGACCTGAGAAAAGGAGAGGGGTTTAACCAGTGTTCAGTTACCAGACATTTTGTTCTGCTTGGTCAGTGGGGACAGGGGATTGGGCTGATCATTTATGAAGCCAAGGCTGACCTTGCCATAGGTAAACACAGGAGCATCTACGAGTCTCATCTATGTTGAGTCATTTGGGAAGGCTAGTTCTTCACAGGAAGCTGTTTTCCAGAACACAAAGAATGGGAGAACTCCTGTAACCTTCTCTGTTTGCCAGGAGCACAGGGCTCAGTTCAAATTCAACATCATTGGCTTCTTTCCTTCAATGATTTTGGACAATATTCTGGCTTTATTTTCTTTATAAAAAGATTACAATGAATTTTTCGTTGGTGAGAAGTAACTGATGGTTACTAATTTTAACATTTGAGAGTCCCTCTCCAAGATGTTCTTGGGGGTGGGATGTGAATACGTAAAATATCTCGTTAAAAAAGAAAAAGGTGTTTTTGAAGCTTTTTACTTGCAGATATAGTAATATGTATTAAAGGATGTGATTTCCTGGTTTATATGACAGTTGACTTACAGAGGCATTGCATATTTAACTGTTGAAAATGAGAATTGTAGGAGATATAAATCTTTAAAATATTGATTAATCAAACTTAATATTTAAAAACTTTACCATAAAGGTAAACATCTAGGTCACCCTAAGCTATTTCCTTTACAAAAATTTAAAGACTACTTCCTGACCCTCTAGGAAGTTTCATTCTACAGTGGATGACATTATGGCAAAAAGTTGCATACAAATAGAAGGAATTAAAGATAAAAAAAAGTTGTGTTTCATTTGTTGTACCATGTTAAAAAAGACCATAGAAACACAGAATTTATATTTAAATCAGTTCATTCTTTACTGAAACAGATTGGATACATGAACTTAGAGATAACTGCCCATTTTATTTTTTCTTGTAGCTATGCATTTATATTAAATTCTGATTTTCTTCAAGGTATCTCAAAGAAAATGCGGAAAATACATAATTTTATTAAGCCTCTGAAATTCCAAACATATGCAAAACAAATAAAAATAGGCTAGAGGTGGGAAAACTTTTGAGGGACATTTTATAGTGTGCCCACCTGGCAGGAAAATTCCTTCCCATTGGGCCCGGTCTATGAGGAAAGCTTGTATTCAGTCTGAGTTCTGTCACTCACCACCTGGGTGACTCCAAGGACACCTAAATTTTCCTAGCCTCAGTTTCTTGCATTCCTTAAATACAGACTAGATGGTCCATAAAGGACAAGCGTAGTTTTAAAAGTTTGTTGTATTGTCTTAAAGCCAGAAATTCCTTAATTTATGAGGCAATTTAAAAAATCTTGTATCATCAACAGATTTCCAGTCCTAAAAGATTTGTCCATGGGATCGCAAAGAGTCGGACACGACTGAGCGACTCAACTGAACTGACTGAAAAGATTTGTAGAAGGTGCGATTAGGGAAAAGGGTAAGAAAGAAGAAAGGAAGATATATACAGTAAAAGGCACAGGAGAGAGAGCTTCCCTGAAAAGGGCTGAGTGCTCAGGGTAAAAGTTCTGTTTGCTGGTAACACCCAGGATCTTGCATTTTTCCTCACCTCATCCTGGCCATGAATTTTTACAGGGTCACCACCTATGCCAAAACAACCCCTCTCTTTGTTTTTCTTCTCCCTCCTCAGTCTCTGCAGAATACTCACCCTCACATCCTGGTTTCCAGAATCAGCTGCACCTGTGACAGCCTCATCACTTTTTCCCGCAGCCTTCTGCAAATCGCGTATAAAATAGCTTCTGTTGCTATTTCCATTTTCAGGCACTAGATGGCACTGGTTCACCACTGTGGCGGTCTCAGCCCGTTGTCATCGGTGTTCCCAGGTCTTCTATATCAAGTTATGTGTTTAACTACCTTAGAGTAAGAAATATTTTATTTTCACTTGTTTGTAATCATATCTTCTAGGCAGTAATTTTATACATTTATGTAAAATTCGCAAACAGTGCTTCCTCATTTTGGATATTTCTATAGAAGAGTTATTTTCTCATTGTGATGCTGGAGGATGGGGAAAACCAGCTTCGTATCTTAGAGATCTCATGAAAGCATGCCATCTTCCATGAGGTGTTGAGATGTTGCCTTTTGGAAAAAACATAAAAAAAAATCTTGTGTAGTTGACAATATCTTCCAGCTAAATGTTTGAAGTTCTATTTCTAATGAAAAAAAAAAAAAACAAAAAACTTTTCAAATTGTATCACCCATTTGATTTTTATGCCTTTTGTATATGTCTTTTTCTTTAAGCCAAAGACATTTAGTCTTAAAAGATGCAGTTCAGAATCAGTTTTCTGGAGACAGATTGTCATTTTTCTCTCAATGCTGTGCCAATAAGCTAAAGGGAACAGTATAGAGCGGATACACACATCATCATGACAGACATCTAAAATATACTTACGGTCTTCAGGAGGATATGCCTATCATTTGGAAAAATTGCAAAAATGACTTCATGAGAGATGCCTTAAGAATTTCCATGGAAAACAAAGTTTGGAGAATCTGAATAAAATTTATCTATTAATTAATAACTTTATAATTTTTGTAACTCTGGTGATTAATGTTACCAGCATACAATTCTATTTATTTCATTGAATGGATATTTAAAAATTTAAATTCTTTCTTTCTTTTCTTCTTGGTATTTGACCAGATGCCACATAAGACCAAAACTGTAAATGTATAAAATAAAATAATTTTAATTTCCAACGAAAAGATCTCTAAAATTCAGTTTTTCTGCAAAATCTTGATTCATATAGATTTTTTTCAAAATGTCTTTTTAATTAAAAAATTAATCAGTTCTTGGTGCTTTTGTTTAAGAAGGTAACCTAAATATTTTTAGGGCTTCCAAGTGGTGCCAGTGTTAAAGAATCCACCTGCCAATGCAGGAGACACAAGAGACTTGGGTTCAATCCCTGGGGTGGGAAGATCCCCTGGAGTAGGAAATGGCAACCCTCTGCAGTATTCTTGCCTAGAAAATTCCATGGACAGAGGAGCCTGGCGAGCTACAGTCCATGGAGTTGCAATGAATTGAACATAGCTGAGCATACATGCACACACAACCTAAATATTTTAGGAGTTGAATTACATTTTTGATGAGCCCCCCGATTAGCATTAAAAATAATTAAAGATCTTTTATGTATTCTCAAATAGGATTTTTTAGCAGATTATAATTTAAAAATGATCTCTGATATCTTTTGCAACAGTGGAGTTCTGTCATTTCACAGTTCCCCTCTTAACTATCCCATTACCTGAATGCCTACACTGTGGACGCAGTCCTTCCCGACTTGATGGTGGCTTTGTGTAGCTGTCAATTCTAGATTTATTGCTTAGTTTGGGAAAGCTGTTTCAACAGCACATGCCCTGTAGATCTCTCTGAACCAGCAAAAACAGTTTGCCTAAAGCAAAATATTAGTCGATACCTCACGTCTGTAATTCTGAAATTATGTAGTTTATTTTTTTTTCCGAATAAAGTTAAAAATCTAAAATGACAACAAAAATTTCTTAACTTTATTGTAACTCTGTGATACTGCTGTCTGGCAATAGCCACGGCCAAACCCACAATTTAAATTTCAAACTTAGTAAGTGTGAAATCATCTTTGCGAGCCAGAATACACGAAGCAGCAGTTGCAACAATATCCTTCTACAACACATGTTAGAAAGGACATCACAAAACACGTTGCCAAAATTATTAATTTTCTAGAAGAAAAACACACGAAGCAAATGTTCTTGTAGAACTAATATGGTTCATGCCTTGAAAACTGCTTTAACTAGCAATAATATATTGCTGTTGAATTATATGTTCAAGACATTGGAATTCTTGTTAATTCATACTTTGTTTCATAACTACACATACTTGAGAAAGCCGGATATCTTTAAAAGCTGAAGTTTTGAGGACTCAGACAGTTTTCTGGGACCCAATCCCAGTCTTTTTATAGGTACGAATGAAAAAATGAACGGTAAAGGCAGGGCCCACTGCTTCTTGCTCCTTCCTCTCCTCATGTCTCCTAACCTGTCCTGATTTGATAAAATAACTTCACTCATGTGGTCTGTGCTCAAGTTCAATATTCCAACCAACCTTTCTCTCTTCCAAATGGTAGTATTTTTAACCCCTTGTTTTTGTCTCTTTCTTCAGGGTCAGAAACCACGGGCCATTGAAATCTTCTCCCTCTTTCTTGTTTCTCTTCTAAATTCTTGTGGTCGCTGGGTTCTTTCTCTGAAACATTTCCTCTTCTCAATTATTGAAATATTTTCATTCTCTCCTCATCACATCTGGATTTGATGGGTCAAAATTCAAATTAGCCTATTTGCAACATTGATTTTTACATTTCTCTCTCATCTTCCCCAGAACTTAAGAGTTTAGACTCTGCTTCCCAGGGGGTGCTAGTGGTAAAGAACCCACCTGCCAATGCAGGAGCCATGTGGGATGTGGGTTTGATCCTTGGGACTGGAAGATCCCCTGGAGGAGGGCATGGCAACCCACTCCAGTATTCTTGCCTGGAGAATCCCATGGACAGAGGAGCCTGGCGGGTTACAGTCCATAGGGTCACAAAGAGTCAGACACGACTGAAGCAACATAGCATGCACACGCATGCTGGTGAGAGCAAAGACAGGCTTTGCTGGTAGATTATAACAGATGCCGCCTTACTGGCGTGATCCTTGTTACCAACCCCACAATGGCAGCACTTGTTGCTGCCTCTGCAATCCTTTCCTTCATCATTTCGCCTCTTGCTCTTCTTCGTGCCTTCTTTGATCCAGCTTTGTTTTGCTACTCAAATTCAGCATATTCTTTATTCAAAGTGTGGAACAAATCCCAGGAAAGCTGCACTGCTACCCCAAAGAGCACCCCTGTGGCCCCCTCCCTCCTGCAAGTTTTTTTTGCTGGCATTTCTAATGGATAGCCCATGACTTTCCTTGTGTTCTTACTACAGCCTCATGTGACCACTGCAATGTCCCAAGAATATTTCAGATTCCTGAGGCTGAGAATATTATAATTTTTGTCAAATTATCCACCATATGTTCTTTGTTGTTGTTGTTGACAATTGCATTTGTTCTCTCCCTCAGGATTCTGATGACTGCTCCTCCAAGTGATCTTTGCCCCTGAAACTACGGTTGTTATTCATTTGGCAATCTCTCATTTCTTCAGAGAGGACTGGTGTGTAATTTCAAATGCTGCTTCCTCTTTTGGCTTTAAAATAAAACAGTTTTATTTATATATAATTTGCATACTATAAAGTGCACCTGTTTTAAGTATCAGATCAGATCAGATCAGATCAGTCACTCAGTCGTGTCTGACTCTTTTCGACCCCATGAATCGCAGCACGCCAGGCCTCCCTGTCCATCACCAACTCCCGGAGTTCACTCAGACTCACGTCCATCGAGTCAGTGGTGCCATCCAGCCATCTCATCCTCTGTCGTCCCCTTCTCCTCCTGCCCCCAATCCCTCCCAGCATCAGAGTCTTTTCCAATGAGTCAACTCTTCGCATGAGGTGGCCAAAGTACTGGAGTTTCAGCTTTAGCATCATTCCTTCCAAAGAAATCCCAGGGCTGATCTCCTTCAGAATGGACTGGTTGGATCTCCTTGCAGTCCAAGGGACTCTCAAGAGTCTTCTCCAACACCACAGTCCAAAAGCATCAATTCTTCGGTACAAATCCATAAATTTTCGTATACCTACAGAGTTATGTAACTTCCACCACCATCTAACTTTAGAATATTTTCATCACCTCCAAAAGAAACGATGTACCATTTTCAGCCACTCCACTATTGCTTGGCATTTAACCCACCAGTGTTTTAAAATACTGAATGCATTAGGACATCTCTATTCAACAGTGTGGTTATTATTGAGGAAAAGTTATCAACTAATTTTTAATGGATTAAAAAAATACATTTTCCTGGCACTCACTTATGATTAAAGATCCTTGATTAGGCACTCATTTGAAATTTTTGTTTGTTTTTTGGTGCATCGAACTCCAATGCAAAAGAACATTTGGCTTTTGTGCAATGGCAGATCATTTTTTATTTTGAAAGAAACTGTGTCAACGGAACAACTAATTCATTCATCTTGATTGAATTGATGAGTCAATTTAGTTTTTCCAACACTGTTAAAAGCGATTATTTGATCAAGAACATTTGTTATTTTATTCAAGTTTGTCAAATAATTTGAGTGTGTGGATAGTCTTATATTTACATTAATTAATCTAAAAATGGGTGGGAAAGGAATAAGACCTAATGCAAAAAGAATTTCAATGGAGCACCACTTTGGAATCTAGCTATGTGTCTAGTTCCAAAGCCCCATGTGCTTGTTAAAACTTGACAATAGAAATTTAAAATATTTTATTCAACAGATGTTCCTGGTGTAGAGAGTAATAACTGCATTGATTTGTAGATCACATATCAGGAGCTACAATTACTATGGGTACCTTGTGTCCTTGTGGCCATTTCCAGTATTTAGAAAATGGTAGGCAAAGTCTGAGTGTTCCCAGGTGGTGCTAGTGGTAAAGAACCCACTCGCCAGTACAGGAGACACAAGAGGCATGGGTCCAATCCCTGGGCCAGAAAGATCCCCTGGAGGAGGGCATGGCAACCCACTGCAGTACTCTTGCCTGGAGAATCACCACGGACAGAGGAGCCTCGATGTCTATAGTGCATAGGGTCACAAAGAGTCAGACACGACAGAAGCGACTCAGCATGCACCCACACACACACACACAGTCTGACATTTTGATATTTGCTTTTACCTTTATTATTTCTTCAAGGCTTTACGTGTACCTTGTCGGTTTTGCTTTCTAAATATTCCGGGAACCCACTTGTAACATCTCTCAGGTGAAGAACTGGGACTCACTCTTGGAATTTCGTTGTCCATACCCGGCTTGTATTTCTGCTCCCCTTGCGGGCTCTTTCCCTGTCACCCCATCCTCAAGCCTGTGTCTTCACCCCGAAGCCAGCATGATCCCTCAAGACCAAACCCAGTCGGGCGGGCCCCTGCGACGTGCCTCTGTCCCAGGGAGAGCCAAGGGCGGACTGCTCCGCGGGCCCTGCTTCCTCACTGTCTCCCACCCCTCGGATGTTCCAACACCTTGCTGGATGCTTCTCCACACGTGCTCTAACGCTTCCTGCCTCCCTTCAGCAGTTTGCTCTGCCTGCAGTGGTTGCCCTCCTATCCTTTTTCACACAAGTCACTTCGATTCATTTTTAAAGACAGTTCAGGTGTCGACTTTTCTGGAAAGCCTTTCCTTGACCACAGATTAGGGGAAGGGTCCCTCCCCTTTGCTCCCTGAAGCATGTCGCTCATTCTTTCATTTTCTGAAGCAGTTAGGTATGTGTCCTTCACTGGTGTGCAGATTCCTCGAGGACAGAGAGGGTGTTTTAATTCTCTCTCTATTCCCGGTGTTTGGCAGATTCTTTATGAAAGTTGGCTGACCTGAAGTGAATTTTGCTGAATACATGGCTACATTTCTTGGATATTGGAACACTTCTGCTCTTTTTTTGTGCCTTTTTCTAAACACTTGTTCATCTCAATATTGTTGCTCTGATTTACAACCAAGTTTTTCTAGAACTTTATGAGTATAAACATTTTTTTTCCATAGTGTTTTTGTGAATGACTCAAGTCTGACCTTAGGATGAAAAATGCAAAGTAAAGTTTCTAAAACATTATTCTGTATTAACTCTTCATATGTTTACATTTATTTGTTGGTAATTTTCCAAAGTGAAAGTTAGATTAAAAATGCTAAGTATTATTATAGCTACCACCTTTATTTACCAAGTGCTTACTGTATGCAGGGGACTTCTCTGGTGGCTCAGATGGTAAAGTGTCTGCCTACAGTGTGGGAGACCTGGGCTCAGTCTCTGGGTTGGGAAGATCTCCTGGAGAAGGAAATGGCAACCCACTCCAGTATTCTTGCCTGAATCATCCCATGGATGGAGGAGCCTGGTAGGCTACAGTCCATGGGGTCACAAAGAGTCGGACACAACTGAGCGACTTCAATTCACTCACTTACTGAATGCCAGCCTCTATAAAATATCCCTTCACAGTAAGTTTATTATACTAAAGCATCCTAACAAAAGATGCATAAGAAATTATTATCCCCACTTTTACATCCAGGGAAACTGGGTCTCAAAGAGGGTAAGTAAGTTGCCCAAAGTCACACAGCTATAAGTTGCACAGCTAGGATTCAAACTCAGAGGTGTTAACTCCAGAGTCTACTTTTCTACTGAGTCGCAGTGCCTTCCAGAAAGGCAATTTCTGGAAAAATGAGACACAAGGTCAGTAAATTATGAAAATAAGGCAGTAGAGAGGAGGCAACCATCAGACACTGCTTTGGGAGGGTAAGCACTGTAATAATAGTCAAAGCAAAGTTAGAATGGGAGAGTGGGTGTCTCTACGGGGAGAAGGCAAGCCTCTGACATCCGGAAGGAGGATGTGGAAAGGTGGGGAGGTCTGCCAAAGACACAGTGTGCCCAGGTCCCCATTTTTCAAGTGACTGTTCTTGACAGGAAATGCTTTGGTGCTTACGCCTTATCACATGACCCAGGAAAAGCTATGGATAGAGGAATCCTTCCCTCGCTCCTAAGTCTTTCTTTCCTTTTCTTCTTGTTCCCTTCTTCCTCCTTATTTTTCACAAAGCAATGAACAAGAGGAGAAAGAAATTAAAGGAAAAAGAGAAAACTATTAAGTGGTAAAGAAATAAAGAGAAAGGGTTAAGAAATAAAATATATCAGCGCTGGGGTTGGTCATCAGATAGTTTTCTATGTAAATATCATTATCCTCAGATAAATTATTTCTTTCTTTTGGGAACTTAAATTATATCTGCCACAAATTATTTTTCAAGAAAATCCATTTGGCTTGATTTTTAACTTCAGTATTTAAAAGACCTGCAATCATCATTCTTTTTTCACAGTTTATGATTCTTTTGAGGTCCCATTTTCTTAACATTTGACCAAATTATTGAAACAGAAATGGAAAAACATGGATTTCTTCCAAATAGTGTGAACATTGCTTTATAACTTCGTTAGCATGTAGAGGTGACAGAATGCTCAGCAATTTTGTCTGCAAAATCTGAGTGTGGACATTCCATTTTAAAATGAACATCAAAATAAAACGAATGTCATTTGTGAATGTTATTATGTCACTTTCTTTTAAAATTATGACAATAAATTTCTTCTCTCTTTGTGGTATTGAGTTAAAACTTTCTAGTAGCTGATCTTCTTCCCAGTATGAAGACAGATTTGAATTAACAGTCCCTTTGAAATGGAAAAAAATGGTAAGCTGTATTGATAAACTGTGTGATAAATGGTTGTGTAGAAACCACTGACATTGTATGGTGGATCAGAATTTAAAATGACTTAATTTATTCATATATATATATATGCATGTATACATAGTCATTCTTGTAAATTAGTCTCAATCACATGGCTTTGCTTTTAGCCATATATCTATGTAAAATAGTACATTTAAAAATATTTAATTTTACAACGAGACAAAATAAAAAAAAAATTGACTCAGAGGAAAATTGAACAACAGGGATGATGAACTTCCTCTGACCTGGCATAACTGAAAAAGTGATTTCAATAAAAAATAACTTTTTTCCCTGCAGAGTGGGAGGGTAATATATGGAGATAACTTTGCAGTATCCAGACCTGTGATTTCAGGGTTCTGCCAGATGTTGTATGTGCGCCAAGAGACCTCACAGAATTGGCTAGGAAGCATGGACCTTGCTGCCTGAGTGACACGCAAGGAGGACCATGGGCCAGTAAGGAAAGGCTGTGCCCAAACCAGGACCCCAAAAGCTGGTGGGGGAAGGGCTTAATCAGGTGCTTGTCTTGTTTTGTCCCCATCAAACAGGAAGCAAGGCTGGCTGGGGTGGGGAGAACCAGATCCAAGACTTGGTTCTAATCCCTTTCATTGTCCTCTTCCCCTAAAATGTAGGAGGAAAGGGCATGTAAAGAAACTTCAGATTATGCAGAATTCCCTTCAATTTAAATTTCAGGCTGTAATGTCCTGAGTCCAGTGGTGAAGCCTACTTATTGTACATGTTCTCCTTTTATGCCTTGTTACAAATGGACTGATGAGCTTATTTAATCTCTCATTTCTTCCTTTCTTCATTTGCTTATCTTTTTTTAAATTGAGGGGTAATTGCCTTATAGTATTGTGTTTGTTTCTACCAAATATCCGTATGAATCAGCCATAGATTTCTTCCTTCCGTCATTTAGCTACAACCATTAATTGTGTTATCATTTTGCTGAAACCTAATGGTGAAATAAGGCAGGTTCATGGTCCACAAGGAGCCTGTGAACAGGCATTAGCATCACTGCTCATGGAGCTCAGTCTAGTTGGGGTACAGTCAGTAAAATCAGTAAGTGGAATAAAGCACTTTGTGATGGCTGCTGTGAAAGAGATGAACAGGATACAGTGACAGCGAACAATGCTGGGGGAAAAAACTACTTGGTAGGGTGGTCAGGGACAGGTTTTTGAGGAGGGGGCATGGAGGCTCAAATTTAAGATGATAAAGGGCCAGCTCTGCAAAGTCAGTGAGTTGCATGTGCAAAAGCCCTGAGGTTTGCACTCCTTGTGGTAAGAAGGAGCTGGTGTTTTCAAGGCACAGAAGGGCAGGTATTTTCTTTCCAGCTGCAGCTTTTGTGAGTCAGAGAGAGGGGCACAAACAGGAGAATGGGTTTGGCAGAGTTTTTCAAGGCAAGGAGCTTCATTTTTCTTTGAAATAAAATGTGAAGTCCTTGAAAGGGCTTAGACAGGGAAGAAATATGAGCTAGTCTATGTTTTAAAAGGAATTCTGGGGCTTCCATGTGAAAAACAGATGGAAGTGGGCAGGGGAAGAAGCAAGGGCATCTGTAAGGGGCTTGTGCACTGGTCTGGGTGAAAGGACAGTGCTGTACCCGTGGTGACAGAGGTGATGGGTGGGATGGGGAAGATAGGTAGGTAGAGTGGGCCGGGCTGAGGGTGAGAGATCTCTGCTCGTCCTCTGGAGTTCTGCGGCTCTGAGAACACAGCTTGAAAATCACTAATCCATACAGTGTGAAGATGAATTTGACTGACGTTTTCATGAACATAAAAATGATTTGACTGAACCGACCAGATTCCCTAGTGGTTGAAGTTTTAGTTCTTTTCTAGTTCGTTTTATTCAAAAGCTCCAAGATGGCTTTTGATGATGGAAGTGTATTTATTGAGGTGTATAAAAACTGTTTACCACACATGTTTTATTTAAAATGTTCTGTGGAGGAAATAATTTCTAAACCCTTGACTTTCAATCTTATGATTGAAATCTCATGATTGAAAGTCAAGATTGAGCGGGTAGCATAAACAAGGGATGAGGCCATCAGGAGGAAGAAACAGCAAAGATGAATGGACTCAATGATTTAAATGCATACAAAAAAAAAAAAATCAACCTAAGACTGCTGTGCTCAATCTTAATTTTTTTTTTTTTAATGATACCCCTTCTTTCAATGAACAGTGTTTGGAAGGTTAAGACAATGGTTTTGTGATTTTGAGGCCTCAGGCAGGTTGTGCTTCTGTACTTAATTTTGCTGCAGTAACACACGCCCTGACGGAGCTCTGGCTTGATTATTGTAATTCCCTTTTAGTAGGACTTCCAGCAGGGCTGTGCCGTCACTCGCAGCTCACGCAGTAGCAGCGGCGCATCTGCGGGCTGATTTGAGAATGGGCAATCATATTACCCCATCCTGTATAATTTGATCTGTGCCGGTCACCGAGGACGCTGGCAACGTTTCTTTGTTTCTCACTCGCTCTCCCTCTTTCTTTTTAAAGGATGAAAATTACATTCCTCTGTATCCACGCCTGTCTTTTTTCACCATCGTTTATCTTTTCTTGGGGAGAATTGTGTGCCATTTTACCTACTCTCAAGTCACATGTCATTTTAGGTAGCCATGCTGCTTATGACATGAATGACAAGGGGAAAAAAAACAACAACGAGATAAGATTATATGAGGTCCTGTTTTCATACATTTTGTTTCTACTTAATCAAAGAGGCTTATATCCCCTGGAAGGATGAAGAGCGATTCGATTTAACTCGATTCCGTTCCATCCTTCTACTCACACCTTCTTGAAGCTGGCAGCAGCCTGGAAGACAGAGGCAGCTCCTGCTCACGCTGCAGCTTTGTCTGTGGTTGGTAAGGTAGGTTTTGACGCATGTGGTCAGTAAATGTGAGAAAAGCTGTGGACGCAGAGGTCAGGTCAGGAGCCATAACGCTGGATTGCCAGGTACCCCTGTTTGTTGTCCAGTGAGTATCCTAGTTTAAGGTTGTTCAGAATGGTGGGAAATTGGATTGGAAAAAAGATGATCCATGTGTGTGCATGACTTGGGACTCCTACCCAGAGGGGATGTAAGCCAAGGTACACAGGTAGGGGATACACATCCTGCCGTCAAGGCCAGGTGAGCACCAGGCCTTCCTTCCTTCCAAATAGAACAAATAATCAAAGCAGATGGACACAAACAAAGACATTCTTTTATAATTGGTGTAAAGATCAGATTAGTGATTATGTGGCTATTGTCAATGGATCAAATTCCATGAGAAATCTGTTCATTTTGACACTGTTTTGTCTTTTAAAACATCAAGTACTGCATCTGAAGATTTATTGTGTACAAACACAGTGGAAGCAATATGTGTAAGAAATTCAAGCCTCCCTCCTTCAGAGTGAGGTCTAAGAAAAGTCAAAGAAGAAGGAATCTAACCAACAAGCATTTTAATAGATGGATAGTCCTGCTGGGAACAGAGAGTGGTTTGTAGAAAGAAGTCAGATGACTATAATTAGTGCTGGATGCCAATGGTTAAACAAGGAAGTCTGCCTTCATACAGCAGTGAAAGCCATTCTTCCTATGAAATAGCTTCCCTTCTGCTGAAATAAACTGCACAGTGTCAGTCTCAGGCTGGTGATTGGAGAACCTAATTCTTGTGACACTTCTCAACCAAGGAGTACTAAAGCTTTTGAGATAGTGCAGATGTTCAAGGTTGCCCTTGGCTTTACAGACTCGCAGTGATATATAGCTGAGCTCTGTTAGGTCATAGAATTGGTTACCGGCTTTCAAAGGGATTTCAGTTTAAGTTTGAAATCTCCAAGTCAAGAGTGGGATGCTTTTCCTGCTAGTCATTATAAAATAAGTCTTTGATTAAGCCATGTCACAGGACATATGGGACAGGGTGAAGTCAGTGAAGGCTTTGTTTCTTATGGATTAAGGACAGGTAACTCTAGGACACTACTCTACAATATTTTTAAACAGGTGAAATTATCCTATGACTTGTATTTGGAAGTAACAAATTATAAACATTTTGGGTGCATATACTGGAATTGGTTACTTCACGAATCAGAGTGTGAACAAAGAGTTGTGCTCTAACCTGTGGCTTCGGCTGTGGACAAATCCAATGGGGGAAACTGACAGACACCGTCAGTGTCACTGAGGTATCTAAAGGAGACATTTTCTAAAGCCAACCTTGAGAACAGAAAGCAAAATGCAAGTGGTGGTGGGACTTGAGAAAAATACTTTCTCTTGGGATCTGGGAAGGAAATGCCAGAGAAGATAGAAACCAAGCCTTGGAAAAATGGTGTGAGCTAAGAGGCATCCTGGATAATTTTCAACATTGTTTGCTTAAAATGTTCTGTGGATTATTATTATTTTTAACAAAAACTCCTCTGAGGACCCCTAAGGGGATCCCTAAATGTAATGTACATCACATTAAAAATTTGCCTATTAAGTTGTTCTTCAATTTGTGATATCCTAGGTGAATCAAGTCCACATGATCTTTCAAGTGATCAACATAACCTTAGAGAAATAGCTAGATTCATGGGGAGTTTTGATTTTGATTTTGATTTTGATATTTAATGAGCCAGGTTTTAAAAGTGTGCACATGAGTATTTTATATTAGGGAAATGGCCAAAAACCTTATTGAAAAATAGAGAGTACAAGATGGCTTATACATTCTTGTGACCGTGGGGAAGTAACTATGCTTTTCTGGTCCTCAATGACTTCATTCATAAGATGAGAGAACTGCTGTAGGTTCTTGGAAGTGTATAGATACTTATGAAATACATGATAATGCTTGCGTGTAAATACTCTTTTAATGCACATTGACTGTTGCTTATCTTTTTTGCTAACTATTTTGAAGTGGGCTTAGCTGGAGGAGTGGAGGAGGAATATAAACAGGGATGAGGAGAGGCTCCTCATGTGGATTGATGATGCCAGTACTCCATGGGCTGAGGGGTCACCCATGGCCCGAAAGATTAAAGCAAAGAAAGGAAGCTGGATCAGAGGGCAGTTCCCAATCTATTTAATCTCATCAGCCAGGAATATTTCAAAGACAATGTTTGGAGATTGACCATTATATTTTGTAAGGATGTTAAAAAATCTAATATGATGTGTTACCTTCATTTTATAAATAAAATGACATTCATATCTGTAAAATACAGGAAGCATATGAGAAAAAAACCCTTTTCTTTAACAAATTTGTCTTTTGGAAAACTTATCCTATGGGCCCTATTTTCCTCATTTTTCATTGGACTGGTAAGAAAGGGTCACAGGTCCTAGGAATGGCATTTAGAAATCAGTCTTTCCAGAATTCATTCTATGATTCTTTTTTTTTTTTTTTCTGGAAGAGAGCTAATAAATGAGTGCTCTCCTAGGCTCAAAGTCCCCAGAGCCTCTGTTTAGTGGTGCTCGTGATGCAGGGCTTGGAGGGAAGACCAACTCTTTGTCATCTTCTTAGGGGACCAGTGAGCTGCTGTGTGTGTGGGGAGGGCTTGCAGGAGTGTGCATGCATTTGGAAACAGTGGGGAGTGCTGAGACGGAACCTTGGAAACCCTGCTGGGATGATCATCTTTAAGATCGAGTTTTACAATTAGCATGGTACGAATAACATAAATAAACTGATGGTGATTTACCTTGCTTTTTTATTTCATTTCCTGGAGTTTTATGACTTGAATTTTGTGAAAATCTCCATTATCAGTCAGTGGGTAGTCCACCCATCTAAAATTATTTGTTGATTGTCTGAGAAATAATTTTCCCCCAAGAAAGTCCAGCATCGGCAAACAGTCTTAATTATTACACAATTCTGCTTATCTTTCCATAGCCTTTTGGTCATGTGTAGCTTTTTGGTGTTCTGAGGGTGCTCCTAGCACTGCAATGGTGCTGTCTGCATGCATCAGTCTACACTTGATAGGAAAACCTGTTTTCAGGGGACCTGGTTTCCCCCTCTGTGTTGGGGGATGGTAATAGTGAGACTGTCATCTCCTGGAGGCAGAGATAACAGCATCCATCCATCCACCTGTCGTGATTTCCTGATGTAACTGCCCTCGACATCCATGTATCTTTAGACTAGGAGCTTCCCACTACCTATAGCCCAAATTCCTCCATGCGAAGCTGCAGTATATATACTGGCAAATAATCAGTGTCCCTTAAGAGGACACTGTTAATGGAAAGCACTTTGGAGTATTTCTATTAGAGCATGTAAGACCTCTAAGCTTTGGCAGCTTTCTGATCAGTCCTCTTGTCAGGCAGGAGACCAAAGCAGCATTGGCCCAGAAGCCACTAAAGTCGGAAAGAGTAAGTAGAGGATGTGTCTCCCTTGTTTAGAGTCACTCAGGGGCCTTCAAAGAAATTCCTCTGGTGTTTAGAACAGGTTCGGAAAAGAGGAACCTGGTCTACTCGTCCTCTACTGAATGTTGTATGTAACAGCTTTTTTATTTTTTAAGTTCTGGTAATGAAGTAGCTTTGAAGATGAGCCTTTCTGTTTTGTGAAGACACAGCCCTCTAGATGGTATAGCAAAGAAAGGGGCCTGGGATAGGGTGAAGAGGTGGTAGCCTGGATAGTGATGTGTGAATGACTCTCATCTCGGTGGGACGTCTTGTGGAAACCGGAACTCTGCCCATGAAGAGTCTTCATTCCGCCATTCTCTAGAGGTCTCAATCAATGAAACCATTTAACTGCAGCCATCCACAGTAAAAATTTTAGCCCATTAAAAAACTTTATCAATGCTCTTGACTTTTCATATTCAATCAGTTGCTAGGGGGAGGGTAATTTTTTCCCTAAATAGTTCTCTCCCTCCTCATTGTAATTACTTAATCCAGGGCTCCCACGTTCCTGCCTGGACTTCGACATGGTCCTCCTCTCTGCTTCCTTGAACTCTGTCTCTTAGCCCTTCCGGTCTGTTCTCTGTGCCTGTTTGAGGACTTATCTTTCCTTTACCCCCACTCAGACCATCATCTCCACCCAGTGCATCCAGTCTCAGCTCTACTGCCTGAATTTCTCCAGGATTCACCTGCTCCACATGCATTTATTGAACACCAACAATGCACTAGGCAAGTGCTAGGACCTGGGCATAAGGAAAAGATAAAAGCCTTACTGTTGAGGAACAGTGGTTCTCGTCAAGGAGAGAAAGTGTGGGGGAAGTTCCGGAGTCAGGGAAGGCTTTGCCAAGGAGGTGATCTTGGAACCTGGTCTTGAGGGAATGGAATTCATCACACAAAAGGGATTTCCAAGGAAGAGGAACTGCGAAGAGAGATGAAAGGGCACCAATTTGCGAGGTGGCATGAATTCTGAAGTTAGCTCTGGACGGCCTGAGGGTGGTGAGCCTGGAGGGGTAGGGCGGAGACAGGGGCTGCAGCCAGGCCTCATCACGGTGGTCCTGCTCTCCCCAGCAGACAGCCTGGACTCTGAATGGGCCGTCTCATGCCCTTTTGGTCCTTTCCCCACCCAGGCCCCCCACCCAGGCCCTAACTCGGGTGCTCCCCTCACTCGGAACACGCCATTTCCCCAGATCTTCCTGTCTTCTAAGATGCAATTATTGTGCCACCTGTTCTAAGGAGACATCGTAGACTTCTTTAACCCTCTTTACATGCCGTCTGTTTCTAAACTTTTTTGTGTGGTAAAATTACAGGCTATGAAATTTACCATTTTAACTACTTTTCAATGTACAGTGTGACATTAAGTACATTTGCGTTGTGTCTATCACCACCATCCATCTCCAGAACTTTTTCACCTTCCCCAGAGACTCTATACCGCATCCCTTCAGCTTCTGGAAGCCACTTAATTACTTTCTGTTTCTGTAAATATTACTTCTCTCGATACCTCATGTAAGTGAGGTATATACAATATTTTGCCCCTCTGTAAATGGCTTCTTTCACATAGCATAAAGTCTTCAGCTTTCATCCATGTTGTACCATGTGTCAGAATTTCCTTTCTTTTTCAGGCTGAGTAATACTCCATTATATGTATGTACCACCTTTGTTTATCTATGCACCTGTAGATGGACACCTGGGTTCCTTCTATCTTTTGACTATTGTGAATAATGCTGCTATTAACATAGATGTACAGGTTTGAGTCCCTGTGTTCCGTCCTTTGGGAGTGTTTCTTTAAAAAAATTATTTTAGACTATGTAACATAATTTGATATGAAATAGTTTCTTATTTATTACTGATATTATTTTATACTACTTTGAATATCTACTAAATGGTATGATATAGGCACTTTATGTAGAGAAACAACCTGAGCCACTAACATCAGTTGGGCTCTTATGATGTATCAAGCACTCTTCTGTATGTTTTACACCTAATAACACATTTAATCTTCAGAATAACATGAGAAGAACACTTACAATCCCCATTTTGCAGACTGAGGAAATGGAGACACTGAGTGGTTATGTAATTTACCCAAGGGCATATAGCAAGTAAAAGGTATATGTTACTAACTCTCAGCTACTCAGAAAGGCACATATTATCATCTTCACTTATTCAGATGAGAAGATGATTGTTCTGAGAAATTAAGTGTCATACCTAATACCACACGGTTAAGAAGCAGCAGAGTTCAAACATAACCCTGGTTTACTTGACTCCTGGGTTCCCTGGGTTGGGAAGATCTCCTGAAGAAGGGAAAGGCTACCCATTCCAGTATTTTGGCCTAGAGAATTCCAGGGACTGTATGGTCCATGGGGTTGCAAAGAGTCGGACACGACTGAGCGACTTTCACTTTCACTTTCTTTTACCTGACTCCAATTCTCATGCTCTGCAGTGTATTTTTATTTTACTTTAAAACCAGATTGCACATTCTCGAGAGAGGAAAACATCCTAAGTATGACACATTTCCAAGTATATAATCAGTGATCACTAAATATTTGATTTCTCATTGTTAGGTTAATGAGTGGATGAATGCACGGGATTTAAGGAAAGGACATCACATTTTTTTTTTTTAATTTAATTTTCTTTTCTTTTCTTTTTTTAATTTTATTTTATTTTTAAACTCCCCAACATTGCATCAGTCTCGCCAAACATCGAAACAAATCTGCCACAGGTACACTCGAGTTCCCCATCCTGAACCTTCCTCCCTCCCCGCCCCCCCCCCCCCACCCTCCCTCTGGGTCGTCCCAGTGCACCAGCCCCAAGCATCCAGCATCGCGCATCGAACCTGGACCGGCGACTCGCCCCACACACGATACTACACATGTCTCAATGCCATTCTCCCAAATCTCCCCACCCTCTCCCTCTCCCACAGACATCACATTTTTGAATGGAGACGAGGCATTTGAGGACAGGGGATTGGGAAGACATCATTTAAAACAATACTTTCATGAAGACGTTAGTGCTCAATAGCTGTTGTTTTTCCAAATCTGAAAGTAAGTCATAATACATGGAATGCAGTGTTTCAAATGCTGCATCCCATGAAAAAAAGTCATTGATGATTCACAGAGTTACACTGCTCTCGTGAATTATTAATGTCTGCTAGTGGGATGAGAAGCCCCAAACTCCCACCAGGCTGCTGCTTCTGCTTCTGCCATGGAGGGGGGCCTTTTCTGTGAAGAGGGGAGACCTTGGGGGAAGCCAGGCTGGGAGGGGATGGCTGACAGAGAGTCAGTGTGAGGATGGACGGCCCCAGTGGGAGGAGGGCACGCGTGAATTGACAAGTAGGATCCATCCATTATATAAAAATAAACAATAAGCAACTTTTGAATCACGGTGCTGTATTTCCTTCTGGGATTCAAATGACTACACAAACCACTTGAGCTTCATTTTTATGGTTTATGAAGCTCAAGGGAATTATATGCTCATAATTTATAGCTGCTGGTTCCATGTAGTGTTTATGGCTCCGTATGCTATGTATGATGATATCGTGTGCATGCCTGTACACAGGCTTTAATTAATGACCTAGAGATTATCCTTGGCTTGACTTATTGATGTCTCTGTGTTGGAAAACATGTGCTCACATGCTGAAAAATAAGAGCAGCTCAGGACCACGAGCAGTAGCCTTGACATTTGGAGTGAAATTTCACGCCACTCTATGCTTATCCCAGCTGCAGATTCAGTATTTGGAATTCTTCATAGGTTGTGCACCTTTCAAGCTCATCCTCTAAGCTTCTACAACAAGTGAATCAATTGAAATTTGAATTAGGTTCTAAGTCCCTTTGAGTCTGTTCTTTCCTATATATTTTGGAGAGTGCAATGGGCATAAAAGTTGCCATTGCTTTCTTAGTTATTCTTTCTTTGAGAAGCAGAGAGTCTTCTTCATTCTCTGCAGTTGGACAGATGGTGTCCTGCTGTGGAATTTGCAGAGATGTCTTTAGGGCTCCATGTGTAAAGAGAAGAGGGAAGATGAGGGATGCAATTTTACTTTCTCCTTTAGAGTAGCTCTGCTAAAGCTATATTTTAGACTGTTGAAGTGACTTAATTAGATCTAGTTCCATGATTTTCAAACTTTAAAAAACTTAGAGACCCCCTCTTTAAAGAAAAGCAGGTGTAGATACCAAAAGATAAAACAGATAAATGAGCAACTGCCTTTGTCCCTTTGGCCAGGTGACAGGCAGTGTGTACAGCGGTTCAAGTATGAACTGTGGCATTGGACGACTTGAGTTCAGGTCCTGGCTCGTCACACTTACTTAGAAGGACAAGTTATTTAATCTTCTTGTGTCTCAATTTCTCCATCTATAAAATGGGGAAGATAAGAATAAAACTTCTCTTATGGGATTGTTGATATAAGTTACATTTTTAGGCCATGCCTTGAAAATGAAAGTCACTCAGTCGTGTCTGACTCTTTGCGACCCCATGGACTATACAGTCCATGGAATTCTCCAGGCCAGAATACTGGAGTGGGTAGCCTTTTCCAGGGGATCTTTCCAACTCAGGGATTGAACCCAGGTCTTCCTCATTGCAGGCAGATTCTTTACCAGCTGAGCCACCAGGGAAACCCAAGAATACTGGAGTGGGTAGCCTATCTTTTCTCCAGTGGATCTTCCCCACCCAGGAATCGAACTGGGATCTCCAGCATTGCAGGCGAATTCTTTACCAACTGAGCTATGAGAGAGGACCCCAGGCCATGTCTTACAAGTGGTATTAATACTATCAGCTACTGTTATTGTTATGTAAACTGCTCAAGCCTTGGTGAAACAGCCTGAAAACTTTGAGTTCTTCAAATATATATTGGACACCTGCCTTGTGGCCAGGTCTAAGTACTGGAGGGAGAGTGGTGAACTAAGCAAAGTCTGCTTTACTGGCTCTTATACTCAGGTGGTCTAGCCCAGGGGTTGGCAGATTTTTTCTGAAAAGGGTTGGGAATGTAAACGTTTTAGGCTCTGAAGACTGTACTGTCTCCATTACGGCTCAGCTCTGCAGTTGCAACACTAAGCAGCCCTAGACAATACGCTAAGAACAGGAAGTGGGCTGGATCTGGCCTCAGGGCAGAGATTTGCCTCTTCCTGGTCTAATCTAACCTCTCCTTTTATAAACAAGAAAATCGAAGCCCAGGTCACACAGAAGTGGCCAAATCAAAACTAGAATCCTGTTTCAGACAACCTAAACTGTACTCTGAGACATTACTTTGCCAACAAAGCTGAGACATTACTTTGCCAACAAAGGTCCGTCTAGTCAAGGCTATGGTTTTTCCAGTAGTCATGTATGGATGTGAGAGTTGGACTATAAAGAAAGCTGAGCACCAAAGAATTGATCCTTTTGAACTGTGGTGTTGGAGAAGACTCTCGAGAGTCCCTTGGACTGCAAGGAGATCCAACCAGTCCATCCTAAAGGAAATCAGTCCTGAATGTTCATTGGAAGGACTGATGCTGAAGCTGAAATTCCAATACTTTGGCCACCTGATGCAAAGAACTGACTCATTGGAAAAGACCCTGATGCTGGGAAAGATTGAAGATGGGAGGAGAAGGGGATGATAGAGGATGAGATGGTTGGGTGGCATCACCAACTCAATGAATGTGAATTTGAGTAAGCTCCAGGAGTTGGTGATGGACAGGGAGGCCTGGCATGCTGCAGTCCATAGGGTCGCAGAGTTGGAGGCAACTGAGCGACTGAATGAAGCAAAGCTGTACTCTTCCACTCTGCCATGCTCTCTGGTGCACTGGCTCTGTAAGGGCCCTGTCTTCTTCCCTCCTATCTTCTATTAAGCACAGAGAGCTGGATGAAGAAGATAACCAGGAGCCTTACCAACAGATCCTATGATTTACTAGCTTTTGTATCTGTTTTCAGATTGGTGTATTCACTCACTCAACAAATAATTTATCAAGTGTTTATTCTGTCCTAGATAAGTAGTTAGCAAAGCAGGCAAAGATCCCTGCCCTCAAATAGAGACACAGACATAGAGAGCAGACTTGTGGACACAGCGAGGGAAGGGGAAGGTGGGATGAACTGAGAGAGTGGCATTGATATATAAACACTACCGTGTGTAAAATTGGAGAAGGAAATGGCAACCCAGTCCAGTATTCTTGCCTGGAGAATCCCACGGACAGAGGAGCCTGGCAGGCTACTGTCCATGGGGTCGCAAGAGTCAGACACAACTTAACAACTAAACCACCACAAACCATGTGTGAAATTGATCCCTAGAGCAAAGCTGCTGTATAACACAGGGAGCTTAGCTTGGTGTTCTGCAATGATCTAGAGGGGAAGGATGGGGGTTTGGGAGGGAGGCTCATGAGGGAGGGAATGTATGTTGGATGGCTGATTCATGCAGTTGTATGGCAGAAACTAACACAGCATTGTAAAGCAGTTTTCCTCAAATTGGAAAAAAAAAAAAAAAGATCCCTGCCCTCTTAGAGCTTCCATTCTAGGGAGACAGTAAACAATACACACCACAGATAAGTAATTAGGTGATGAGGATCGGGAATGTAGGGGTAGACTGTAGGGCTTCCTGGTTGGTTAGAGTAGACCTTACAGAGAAGGTGAAATTCTTACCAAATCAAACTTGGATCTTCTCCCCTGCACACAGTAAAGCCAATTTACGGACACTACATTGTGGTGGAGGAAACTGCAGCGTTTATTGCAGGTCCAAGGCAAGGACCTGCAAGGAGCCCAGGCAGCTGGTGCCCCAAACACCTAAACTCCTTGCTGGGTTTCAGTAGTGAATTTTTAAAGGCAGGATGGGGAGGGGCATCCCAACCAGCTCATGCACAGTTCTCCAGTTGGTTGAAGGTGAAGTAACAACGAAAGTGACATTATCAGTCCTCAGGCTCCAGGATTTCCAGCAAGGAGGTCCAACCAGTCCATCCTAAAAGAAATCAGTCCTGAATATTCACTGGAGGGACTGATGTTGAAGCTGAAACTCCAATACTATGGCCACCTGCTGCGAAGAGCTGACTCATTTGAAAAGACCCTGATGTTGGGAAAGACTGAAGGCCGGAGGAGAAGGGGACGACAGAGGATGAGATGGTTGGATGGCACCACCTACTCAATGGACGTGAGTTTGAGCAAACTCTGGAAGTTGGTGATGGGCAGGGAGGCCTGGTGTACTGCAGTTCATGGGGTCCCAAAGAGTTGGACACGACTGAGCAGCTCAACTGAACTGAACTGAGGCTCCACGAAGCCTGGGGGCTATGTGCTCATGGTCATCAAGTGGTTAACATTTTCCATTTGGTGAAAGTTTTTGAATCAACTCAGAAAACATGCATCAGATGCTATTGTCTAGGTCCTTCAGAGAGGAGCTAAAGCAGAGGATATGGAGGAGGGGTCTGTCCCAGGAAGGCCCTGTAAGTTCCTGCTCAGTGACAAAATTTGAGAAAAACCTTGAGGGAGTCAAGAATATCACCAGAATGAAACCAGGGCAAGGGCCTTTCTGGCAGAGGGAACTGCTGGAGAAGAGAGAGGGTATCCAGGCAAGAGAGTTGGAAGAATGGCAGATAGGCCAGAAGTGCTGGAGAGGAGCATGTGAGGAGGCATAAGGGTAGTGGAGGCGACGTGGGGCAGAGGCCGTGTGGCGTCTGTGAGCCCGAGGGCAGTGGGGAGGCACCACAGCATTCTGGACAGAGGACGGCCATGCTCCCGGATCATGGACTCACTCCTGTTTCTCTTGAGGCTGCAGTGTAAGAAGCAGCCTGGTGAGGAGGCTGTAGCATCAAGGCAGACAAGAGGGGACGTTGACTCAGCCCCAGGGATAGCTGTGGGTGGGGAGAGCGAGAGGAGGTCAGAGTCTGGATGTCTATTTTGAATGATAGGCATTCCAGCATTTTGAAGGTGGAGTGTGAAGAATGAGAGGAGTTAAAGACGCCCCTCTGCTTACAGGATTCCCAGGATTCCCGAGCTAATTACACAACCCAAGACACTTCTCTGAAGCCTGGGACAACTGAGGTCCAGAGAGTCGTCCCTCTGGTCGGGGCAACTCTACCTCCCTCTTCTGTTCCCCATCGCCTCCGTGTGCTTGTCTTCTTCCTGCTTCCCTGATGCTGCAGAGCTAGGTGCCCCTTCTCTGTCCTTTCACGGTCATTCTGTTTTTACTTCCTTCTGCCACGAAAGCAATGGCACCCCACTCCAGTACTCTTGCCTGGAAAATCCCATGGACTGGGAAGCCTGGAAGGCTGCAGTCCATGGGGTCGCTGAGGGTCGGACACGACTGAGTGACTTCAGTTTCACTTTTCACTTTCATGCATTGGAGAAGAAAATGGCAACCCACTCCAGTGTTCTTGCCTGGAGAATCCCAGGGATGGCGGAGCCTGGTGGGCTGCCGTCTATGGGGTCGCACAGAGTCGGACACGACTGAAGCGACTTAGCAGCAGCAGCAGCCACGAAGTGTCCATCTCTGTTTAAGGACTGCCCGTGTAGGTTAGCTCTCTGAGGCTCCTACCATAGTGCTTGATACACTGTAGGTGGCTAGTTAATGCCTGTTGTGTGGATATGAGTTTGGGCAAATGCCGGGAGATAGGGAAGGACAGGGAAGCCTGGCATGCTGCAGTCCATGGGGTCGCAGAGTCAGACACGACTTAGCGACCTAACAACAACAATGAAGAAGTAAATTTTTTCAGATAGTCTCCAAATATCTGGCCATTCTAAAGTCTCCTTTATAAGTTATCCTTTTATAGTTTTTTCACTGACTTTCCCTTCAGTGTTGTCTTTCTTTCATTTCTCATGGAATCTTTACTTGGATTTGCTTCGTATTTTCCACTTTAAGAGTTTCCCCTGGGCCTGTCACATTGAAAGGAAAAGTCCTTTGATTTTCATTTTAAATTACATCCGTTAAACAGTAACACATCAGGCAGTAAGGCATTTGATATTTTAAATCTCTCTTTTTACTTTCTTTTGGTTCCTCAACAGGTCTCTCGGGGGGCATTCAAGCTCAGAGCGTCTTGAAATTCTGCCAGGACTGGGGCACGGTTGCTGCAGTGTGTGTAATCCATGCATGTGTGAAGTGCAGCTGGAGAACGCAGCGCTTACTCACGCCCAGAGTGTAATACATCTGTCTGCGCCCGGCCCTCTCCTTTGCCATTACTCTTAGTTGAGCACGTGCTATAAAAACCACCAGGTGTTAACCATCTAGGCAACCGAGCCCTGACTAAATCTTCTCAGGATGAAGATGCACCTGCTGGAAGCATCTTCCAGAACTGCAAATTCAAACAACCCTTTGCTTTTAGCTGAATTATTGCTCCAAATCCTGCAAACTACAAAAAGACAGCATCAGGGTAGAGTACGGAGAAGGAAATGGCAGCCCACTCCAGTGTTCTTGCCTGGAGAATCCCAGGGACGGGGGAGCCTGGTGGGCTGCCGTCTATGGGGTCGCACAGAGTCGGACACGACTGAAGTGACTTAGCAGCAGCAGCAGCAGGGTAGAGTACACAGTGGGTAAAACACCCATTATCTGCAGTAACTTCAAAGAATTTTATTCTTATTGCATATTTTTATTTTTTGAAGGATGTGTGAGTCTTTTTATTGCCTTAAAAGGGCTGTGAGGCAGCAATAGATTATTGGTTGCCATACTTTGGGCTATATGACTCACTGATCGTAGTCTCATTCTTTCGAGTCCAATGATAAAATAATAGATAATATTTATTGACTGGTACCATGCTGAGTGTCCTACATGTGTGTTTAATTCTCACAACCCTAAGATAGGTGCTATTAGTATTATTATTATTCCCATTTTACATTTGAAGCATGAAGTTAAGACCCCGTGACACTATCTGTGGAGCCCAAGACACACTTGTTCTCACCAAATGGTATTTGCATATCTCCAGGCTCTCTGGTCTCGTGCAGGCTCATATTCAGGTTTTCCCTCGTTTATATTTTAAATTCTGATCCTTTGGGGATACAGAGTAAATCTTAGTAAACCCTAAAGTTTACTTTGTGTAAAAAGTTAATTTGTGTTTAATTTGGTGTATGATATTTTATAAAAACTTCCAACTTTTATGTATCACTATAGCACTTACAAAATATTTTAAACATAATATCTCCCTTACTTTTAGTGTTCTTTGGACACTTACTCTTCTATAATCAGAGTCCTACTGATCATCTTAAGTGCAGAGAAAAGCTTCCTTGTCCTTCTTTTTCCTTTTAATTCTCCCCAAGTCCCACCTCTCCTCACATCTATTGCTTCACAGTATTCAAAATAATTTCATATCTATTATTGCATTTAATCCTCAAATCAGTCATCTGAGGTAGATGCTATTTTCCTTATTTTTCTGTTGAAAAAATTGAGTCTCAGTGACTGATCTGACTTGTCAGAGAGATGACTTGTCAGAGGGATGAGGCAGAAGGGAAATCAGAGAGATTTGAAGTCTGGGAAAGATTCAGCCTACCATCTCTGGCTTTGAAGGTGAATGGCCCCAAGCCTGGGAAGATGAGCAGCCTCTAGAAGCTGAGATCAATCCCTGGTAAAGAGTTGGCAAGGAAATGGGGATCTTAGTCCCACAACCTCAGGGACCTGACTTCACCCCTAGCCCTTCCAGAGAGGAAAGCAGTATCTTGATCTCAGCCTTGTGAGACACCTAGAGAGAACCAACTGAGCTTTTCTGTGTCTGGACTCCTGACTCATGGAGCTCATTGGAAAATAAATATGCAGTTTTAAGCTGCTAAATTTGTGATGATCAGTTATAATGATGATAGAATACAAATACAGTCCCATATTGTTTGCCAACAAAGGTCCATCTAGTCAAGGCTATGGTTTTTCCCATGGTCATGTATGGATGTGAGAGTTGGACTATAAAGAAAGCTGAGCACCGAAGAATTGATCCTTTTGAACTGTGGCGTTGGAGAAGACTCTTGAGAGTCCCTTGGAGTGCAAGGAGATCCAACCAGTCCTTCCTAAAGGAAATCAGTCCTGAATGTTCATTGGAAGGACTGATGCTGAAACTGAAACTCCAGTACTTTGGCCACCTGATATGAAGAATGGACTCACTGGAAAAGACCCTGATCCTGGGAAAGATTGAAGGTAAGAGGAGAAGGGGATGACAGAGGATGAGATGGCTGGATGGCATCACTGACTCAATGGACATGAGTTTGAGTAAACTCTGGGAGTTGGTGCTGGACAGGGAAGCCTGGCATGCTGCAGTTCATGGGGTTGCAAAGAGTCAGACACAACTGAGTGACTGAACTGAACTGAACTGAACTTATTGCTTCCATGGGCTTCCTGGATAGCACACAGCACTGTGGTCTCTGAAAGTGAGAATATTATCTGCCCTGGGTGTGCTCAAGATAATCCACTTGGGTCACAAAGAAAGCTCAACTCTTACATTTATAGTTTTGTGTCATTTTTATAGTGTAATTAATGTATTGGTGTAGTAGAATATTTATAATGCATATATGTGTTGTCTGCTCAATTGTTTTTTATTGATAGGGTAACATGATCAAAGAAGGATGTTGAATGGTGACCTGGGAGAGAGGCAAGTGGAATGTCAAGTCAGAATGTTTTAGTGGAAAGCTCCCTGTGTTTGGAGTTAGAGAGATGGATTTCTTTTCCACCTATGATGGGATCAGCCTGGTGGCTTTGGCTCAGCCACTTCACATCTGTGGCTCACACTTCCCCATGGAACCTGAGGGAGATTTCTTGGACTTCCTTGAGAGTATAGTGATGCCATGTTGATGTCCAAATTAGTAACTACAATTCTCGAAACATGTATTTGTTCTGATTGAGGAAAAAAGAAACATAGACCAAAAAACAGGTTTTACTGAGTTGGCTGATTGTTCGAACAAACTGATCACTGTGTTTGACTGAGTTTACTTAATACAGTAAGCTACTTCTGGTAGTATTTTTCTGATTCACTTCCTACGTTTACCAACTTCTAATCTGATACTTAACACCAGATTAATAAGATTTTGCAGAATCAATGGATGGACTTAATTAGGTAGAAAAAAAATTTAACAAGAAGCATTGATAATGTAATTTTAGTGATGTATCTTTACTTATTACCAGGGCCCAGTAATAATGATGGCCTGCTGGCTTCCGTTAGACCCCAGAATCTCAAGGAGATTGGCAGTAAAATTGATCTCTCTAGGCATATTCTAACAGGACTGTCAGTTTCATAATATGGCTCCATGTATATAGTATATATCATGTGCCAGATGTTACTCTAAGTACTTTCTTTTTCTATATTAACTCAATGTTCACAATAACAATATTGCTTTAGTGCAATATTACTCCTTTATTACAAGGGGGTAAAGCAAAGGACAGAGAGGTTAAAGAACCTACCACAGGTCACACAACTAGTTGGGAGGGCAGGGATGGAAATGCGGGAGGCTGACTTCAGGGTCTGTGCCCATCACCACTATGTGCTGTTGCTTCTCCATGGCAGGAGGTTATGAGGTAGGCTCAGGAGGACTCTTCTCCTGAGTTCTGTGAGCACAAGTATTTCTTAAACTTCTAATCAGGAAAAATTGAGGACCTTTCTTCCCCAAGGGCTCAGAGCATGAGACTACAGTGGGAGAACCCAGAGTGGGGTGTCTAGGGTTGCTATAGAGATAAGTAGTGAGGAGGGCATGGCACAAAGAACTCTCTGGCCTTGGGAAAATTAGTTAAGCTTTCTAAGCCACAGTTTCCTCATATGTCGACATGGAGCTGACAAGCCTACAGGATGAGGCTGTAGAGGATGAAGTGAAATAATGAATGTTTAGCATTGCTTCAGGCATGGAACACAGCAGGTGCTTAATGAGACTGTTGAACTATACTGCACCCCTGTCTGAATGGCTCTTGAGCCCAAAAGGTGTTAATATACAGGAAAGAGGGTACGTCCTACTGACCGTGGGGCAACTTTGGCTACACGGAGCTTGAGTGTACCATGGCCGAAGCCTCTCCCATGAGCTTCCTCCCTCCTGACCTTCTGTCTTCCTGTGTTCTGACCTCTTTCCAGGATTTCACAATCCCCCAGTGTCCTAGGCTGGAAACCTCACCTGCCTCCAAAGAACTGCTGAGATGTTTCCAGTCTGCCTCTTTACAGTCAGCAGGACTCATCTTCCTCTTTGCTTCCTCATGGTTAAAGATTTAGCTATGGAGAAGGAAATGGCAACCCACTCCAGTATTCTTGCCTGGAAAGTCCCATGGACAGAGGAGCCTGGTGGGCTTCTGTCCATGGGGTCGCACAGAGTCGGACACAACTGAAGTGACTTAGCATGCATGCATGCATTGGAGAGGGAAATGGCAACCCAGTCCAGTATTCTTGCCTGGAGAGTCCCAGGGGCAGAGGAGCCTTGTGGGCTGCCATCTATGGGGTTGTACAGAGTTGGACATGACTGAAGTGATTTAGCAGCAGCAGCAGCAAAGATTTAGCTCAGGGTCTCATCACTAGGCTTAGATTACAGGCAGAGTCTCTTAACCCGTCTCCCCAACTCCACGTCCTCTGTATTCCTGCTGGTTATCTGTCCAAAACACAAGCGAACATGTTGCTTCCCCTTGAAAACCTCATTTTCTCTTTGTACTGCTCTCAGTGAGGCTGTATGTAATCTGGAGCCTTTCATGGTCACATCCTGTCCAGGAACAAGATGTGCGCTTGGCAAAAGTGCCTCATTATCTCCAGATAAATGAGTGTGATGTGGCCGCTGGATAGGGTGCTTCAGCAACTGGGTAAGGGGGCTGCCAACGTGGGTTGCTTAGAATAAGTGGTCAAACATAGAAGGTGACTAGCGGCAATCTTCACCAGGGCCATAGATTTCTCCTTCCTTTTGACTTTCCACCTTTTAAACACTTTGTCGTCACCAACTCTCCCACCAAAGTGTACATAAGAAGAACAAAAACAAGCTTTTGAGAATTTGCTGAACCCTGGGAAGGGCTCTGAAGACAGTCTCCATGTTCAGAATCTGAGAAATACTCACTATATAAGCTTTGCTTCTCCATACACAGTTTGTAGGCCTGAGATCCTTTTGGTCACTAGGCTATAATTTAATGTATTTAAAAGGAATGTATTAATAAATATCTTGGTGACTTCTCAAATATAGATACCATAATCTTCATCATGACTTTGTTTACAACTAAAAAATACATTTAAATGTTCATTTTCTTTTTATTAGTAGAATCTAATCATATCATTCCCTGCTAATTTCTTCCTGTCGCTTAGCAAGAGATCAAAACTTTACTTATTTGTTAAATTAAAATCTTTTCTATAATACTAACTGCATGTTAGTCATTATTCTAAGAACTTTACAAATCATAGTTCATGAATAGTCCCAGATATGTACTATTATCATCATCCTGATTTTGCAGATGCAGAAACTAAAGCCCAGGAGGGGTAAGTCGCCATCAGCTGTAACACAGCTGGTAAGACTTCATGATTTGGCTCCTGCCTGGCCCACAGACCCCATCTCATTGCTCCCTCTCACTCTTTCTTTCTGGTCATCTATATATTTTGTGCACACATAATCCTAAAAGATGATGTTGTTAAAGTCCTGCACTCAATATGCCAGCAAACTTGGAAAACTCAGCAGTGGCCACAGGACTGGAAAATGTGTTTTCATTCCAATCCCAAAGAAGGGCAATGCCAAAGAATGTTCAAACTACCACACAATTGCACTCATTTCACATGCTGGCAAGGTAATGCTCAAAATCCTTCAAACTAGGCTTCAACAGTATGTGAACTAAGAACTTCCTGATGTACAGGTAGATTTAGAAAAGGCAGAGGAACCAGAGATTAAATTGCCAACATCCATTGGAAAAAGTAAGGGAATTTCAGAAAAACCTCTACTTCTGCTTCATTGACTATGCTATAAAGTCTTTGACTGTGGGATCAAAACAAACTGTGGGAAGTTCTTAAAGAGATGGGAATACCAGTCCACCTTACCTGCCTCCTGATAAACCTGTATGCAGGTCAAGAAGCAACAGTTAGAAGCAGACATGGACCAACAGATTGGTTCCAAATTGGGAAAGGATTACATCAAGGCTGTATATTGTCATCCTGCTTATTTAACTTGTATGCAGAGTACATCATGCAAAATGCCAGCCTGGATGAATCACAAGCTGGAATCAAGATTGCTGGGAGAAATATCAATAACACCTCAGATATGCAAATGATACTACCCTAAAGGCAGAAAACGAAAAGGAGCTAACAGCTTCTTGATGAAGGTGAAAGAGGAGAGTGAAAAAACTGGTTTAAAATTCAACATTCAAAAAACTAAGATCATGGAATCTGATCCCCTCACTTCATGGCAAATAGATGGGGAAAAAAATGGAAGCAGTGACAGATTTTATTTTCTTGGGCTCTAAAATTACTGCAGATGGTGACTGCAGCCATGGAATTAAAAGATGAAATTAAAAGCTGTGACAAACCTAGACAGCATATTAGAAAGCAGAGACATCACTTTGCTGACAAAGGTCCATATAGTCAAAGCTATGGTTTTTCCAGTAGTCACGTATGGATGTGAGAATTGGACCATAAAGAAGGCTGATCACTGAAGAATTGATGCTTTTGAACTGTGGTGTTGGAGAAGGCTCTTGAGAGTCCCTTGGACTGCAAGGAGATGCAACCAGTCCATCCTAAAGGAAATCAACCCTGAATGTTCATTGGAAGGACTGATGCTGAAGCTGAAGCTCCAATACTTGGGCCATCTGATGTGAAGAGCCGATTCATTTGAAAAGACCCAGATGCTGGGAAAGATTGAAGGCAGGAGGAGAAGGGGACGACAGAGGATGAGATGGTTGGATGGCATCACTGATTCAATGGACATGAGTTTGAGCAAACTCCAGGAGATTGTGAAGGACAGGGAAAACCAGCCTTCTGCAGTCCATGGGGTCACGAAGAGTCAGACACTAGTGAGTGACTGAACAACAAATGATGGGCCTGGAATATATTCTTTCCCACTTTCCATTAGTTAGTTCCCAGAAGTGGAAATATTATATTATGAACATACTTGGAAAGGGCAGAATTCTAACAGCTGCAATTCCCTGGACAGGCAGAATAATAAATCTTAATCAAAGGGTCTAATGTGGTTTTCACTTACCTCCGTCACATCTGTGCTTCCTTCAGTCTTCCCTGTCTCTGTTGGCAGACCCCCATTCTCCCTTATGTTCTTTTTCCTGCTTTGTGTTGGGAGGATTGCTGTTCGCCTGTCCGGTCTCTTTTCACTGTCTCTAGGACCACTGCTCACCCTGTGTTCCGGCTCCCCATCCGGGTATGGAGGACCACTGCTCATCCTTGTTTTCTCTTCCCATCACTGCTGGGAGGACCACCATATATCATATGTTGAGGCTTAGTCCTTTGGAGCTTTCCTTGACTCTTCTCTTTCTCCTTTACTCCACATCCCATCCTGTCTGTTCCAGCTTCATAACCTGTCCTGAATCTAACCATGTCTCTTATCCTAACCACTGCCAGGTTAATCCCAGCCATTAGCACCTCTTGTGGGCTTCCGCTTGGACGCTTTGTGTTCACTTGCTAATCCCTCTGAAGCGTTCTTCCCAGATCTGCCGTGGCTGCTCCTTCTTACTCTTCATGGTCCTGCTCAGACTTTATCTCCTTAGAGAGGCCTTTCTGTCCCCAGTGCTCTCTCTTTCATAACCCTGTTGATTTTCCTTCACGGCATCTGACTTATTTCCTTTTTTTTTTAACTATGTATTTATTTGCCTTTTTGTTCTCTATCTAGGATGTACAGGGATTCAGCACCTGGAAAAATACCTGATACATAGTAAACGTTTGCTAAATATTTGGAACAGTGGGTGAATGAATTACTGTAGAATTAAAAATGAATATGGGGGAAGAGGGAGTTGGATATTTCCAGGAAGATTTCTGCCAAGAGCAGCAGGGAGCGAGAACGCATTCCGCCATGCAGTAATTCCCTTCCCTTCGTAGCAAGAGGGAATGCAACCTTCAAGGAACACAGCCTGGTTGGGTGAGCCCTCCCCACCGCTCTCTGTTTTATACGCCCGTTGCTGGCCCACTGGGTCCCCCATCCTGCTGGCTAGAGGCTCAGGGACGACTGCTGCTTTGCCGTCACTAGCAGAGCAGTTGTGCTTTTCTCCCTTCCTTGGTGCATGGGTCTCGCCGCCGGGCACGGGCTTACAGAAGCTCGGGGCCTGGGACGTTCGTCCCCCCGGATGGTCAGGGAGCAGTGCAGAGCCTGTTTGTCCACTTGGGAGTAAGGTCCTGGGAGAGATAAACACAGTAGTTTGGCTGAATAGCAGAGCCTCTCAGCAAAACCCTCCAAGGAGTTTCTGCTCAGGCCTCCCAGGGAAGAGCAGTGATTTGCAGCCATTTCAGGCCTCTTTATATTCAAGTTTCATCTCTCCCCATTGATTTTGCCATTTGCGGCTTATAATAAAAATGAGGCGAGTGGGTACAGATGGAGCAGTTACTAGACGCATCTCTTTTCTGTAGCTGGGGCACTCCTGGGGAATCAGCTGCATGGGTGTTTGCTTCCTTAACTCTTCTCTGGGTTTCTCCAAGTCAAGGTCGCCCGGAAGATAGTTCTCAATTTTGTCGACTGGTTCATATTGTACAGAGCGAAATATGATGAAAGAGTTAGGGCTGCTCCTAACATAAAAGCTGAAAGGAGAACATAAGTATATGAGTGGTGACCATTTGTACTAATTTTATGAATGTACTTTGCTAAAACTGGTGAAGAATACATTACGTTGGAAAAACTTCCCTCTATCGAGTTCTTAGGAGGCAATAAATTGTTTATTTTGTTGCAGCTTGATCATGATGCTGGCATCATAAAGAAGGTTGGTATTTATTTTGCTGTAAGAAAACACGAGATACATATGGTGATATGTCATTTATGTAGAGGCCAGTGTGGAACGCAGCTTTGGTCTAAAAAGGTAAGTGGAAAAGGCCTTAAAGATATGAGTCAGGAGAGTCATGTTTGTGCATGAAATCAGGGGCCCTTCATTCCTTATTCTCAGTTCCCACTTAGTATTCTAGCCTCAACATTTGCAGGTGTCTTTTGTCCCCAGCCCAGAGCAGCTAAGAGCAGATTGGGAGAGGGCAGGGAAGTTACAAGTCACAATCATACTCATGGAAGAGGGAGATGACAGCTGACAGCAAGGGAGGGGACAGCAAAACTCAGCTAGCAGTGCAGGACTGCTGCAGACTAGTTCAGAACTGTTGACTTGTGTCTGCAAGTCCAGGAAAGACTGTGTGGGGATTGCCTTTAGGCACCACATGCAGGAAGGGGACATCGGAGGGAATAACTCCAGGAGGACGTGAATCTCTAAATGTTCATCAATTTGCCAAGTCAGAGAGCTCTACCTGGGAAGGAAGCTGGGATAGGAAACTGGGCAAATGTTGCTTGGCTCAAGATAGATGCTGGAGGACCAAGGGTTGGTCTCCAAGGTATGTGGGCATGAGTGTTGAGGAGAGGTGCATTGAGGTCCATGTGGGTGGTCAGGCTGATTCAGAAGCTAAGTTGAAGAGTTAGGCTTGTGGTGGCTGAGTTCCTCTCACATAAAGTAATTAGCCTCCAATTAAAATAAATCTTGCCTGGAAAATCCCACGGATGGAGGAGGCTGGAAGGCTGCAGTCCATGGCGTCGCTGAGGGTCGGACACGACTGAGTGACTTCACTATCACTTTTCACTTTCATGCATAGGAGAAGGAAATGGCAACCCACTCCAGTGTTCTTGCCTGGAGAATCCCAGGGACGAGGAAGCCTGGTGGGCTGTCGTCTATGGGGTCGCACAGAGTCAGACACGACTGAAGTGACTTAGCAATAGCAAAATAAATCAATTTATATTAACAAAAATTAACTGCTACAGACTGGTACCTTCCACATGCTTGCTCTAGGGAGGGAGCACAGTGACCCTAGGGCATGTAGTGTATGCAGTATACAATGCCTTTTAATCTAGATCCAGAAAGAAATTAAGCTTTAGTTAAATAAATATTGACAGAGGCATTAGTGTGACATATAAATAGATATATGTATTTTGAGGGGGTGCTCAAATCAAGTACAAAATGAAAAGTGTTTGAAAATGACCAGCCTACAGAATAATCTGGCTCTCTCAAGCAGTCAGCATGGATTCTTCCGGTTTCTTGCCTCTGCACACTTATCTGTATCCACAGCCTCATTTCCACCTTCACTCCTGCTATTGAGAGATCTTTCAGTGGAAGGGATGGCCTTCTTTCTGAAGGTGATTCTTTCTCCTGCATTTAGGTTCCCAGTCCTACCAGTCAATATTGAATACTTCCTCCATAAATCTATTCTCTTTGTACTGACACATTTAATCTTTTGTGCTAAACTTATGAATAGTCCCACAACTCTTGCATTTTTAGAAACCTTCTCCAGTTCTTCATCCTGAATCTACTGTCCTTCTGCCCTGCCACACCCTCTTCCTGTCAGGAGTTTTCAGGAGGAGCCCAGGCTCCCTGCATGCACTCTCGCTCTTCCTTGACTTCCCCCTGCTGCTGCTGCTGCTAAGTCACTTCAGTCGTGTCCGACTCTGTTTGACCCCATAGACGGCAGCCCACCAGGCTCCCCCATCCCTGGGATTCTCCAGGCAAAAACACTGGAGTGGGTTGCCATTTCCTTCTCCAATGCATGAAAGTGAAAAGTGAAAGTAAAGTCGCTCAGTCATGTCTGACTCTTAGCGACCCCATGGACTGCAGCCTACCACTCCTGAAATCTGGATCCTGCCCCAGCATCCCAGGGAAGATGCCTTGGCTTTTATGCTCTGACTCTAACCACCTAATGCCAAACCCAGCGTGCACTTTTACAGTTTTTTTAAACCACTTTTCTTTTGACATCTTAACCATTCCTTCTTTTTGAATGTTTTCTTTCAGTTTATCTCTACTTGTTAACCCTCATGACCAGCTACCTGGGAAACCATCTCTTTCAGGTCAAAAATGAAAAACATCATCTTTGGCCTAACCTGGTTCCTCTGTCTGTATCTCCCTTTCTTGCTGAATGCCAACACCATCTGCTCTGTCACCTGAGGCTGAGCTTCCACTCTCTCTACTGATGAAAAGACATTCTTTATTTCTATTCTTGTATTATGATTTCTATCATTTCTTTCTGTTTCTTTTTCTTTGAATTTCCATCTCCTTGCTTACATTTCCCATCTATTCTTGTATGATGTGAAGTGAAGTGAAAGTTGTTCAGTCATGTCTGACTCTTTGCAACCCCACAGACTATACAGTCCATGGAATTCTCCAGGCCAGAATACTGGAGTGGGCTGCCTTTCCTTTCTCCAGGGGATCTTCCCAACTCAGGGATTGAACCCAGGTCTCCCACATTGCAGGCGGATGCTTTACCAGCTGAGCCACCAGGGCAGCTCACCAACTTTTTTCGTTAGTGCCCTTTACATGTTATGTACTCAGTTGTTCAGTCATGTCCGACTCTTTGTGACCCTATGGACTGCAGCCTGCCAGGCTTCTCTGTCCATGGGATTCTCCAGGCAGGAATACTGGAGTGGGTTGCCATGCCCTCCTCCAGGGGATCTTCCCAACCCAGGGATTGAATCCAGGTCCCCTGCCTTGCACGCAGATTCTTTATCGTCTGAGCCTCTAGGGAAGCTCAACAATACTGTGTGGGTAGCCTTCCAACTCAAATATGAGTTGGAATTTGAGTATGGTTCTGATGATTTTTTTTCCTGTACAGACTGTTTTTTTCTGGTCTTTTGTCACACCTAGTAATTTTGTTGAAAGACAGGCATGTTGTTTTGGGAACTATGAATTGAGAGAAATAGGTTTTTAGGGGGAGGATTTATGTTAATCTGGGTAGGAGTTGGGCTGTGTTTAACCTTTATTTCAGCTATATGTGCCAGAGGCTTCAGTTTCCTTAGTTCTTATTTTTGTTCTCCTTTGGCTTTGAGGCTTCCCTATGTTCTGCTCCTTGGAGGGAGTTTTCATCTCTCACCTCTTTAGGTATCAGTTCAGTTCAGTTGCTCAGTCGTGTCTGACTCTTTGTGACCCCATGGACTGCAGCACACCAGGCTTCCCTGTCTATCACCAACTCCCGGAGTTTACTCAAACTCATGTCCATTGAGTCGGTGATGCCATCCAACCATCTCATCCTCTGTCGTCCCCTTCTCCTCCTGCCTTCAATCTTTCCCAGGAACAGGGTCTTTTCAAATGAGTCAGCTCTTCGCCATAGGTGGCCAAAGTATTGGAGTTTCAGGTTCAACATCAGTTCTTCCAATGAATATTCAAGACTGATTTCCTTTAGAATGGACTGTTTGGATCTCCTTGCAGTCCAACGGACTCTCAAGAGCCTTCTCCAACACCGTAGTTCAAAAGCATCAATTCTTTAGCACTCAGCTTTCTTTATAGTCCAACGCTCACATCCATACATGACCACTGGAAAAACCATAGCCTTGACTAGACGGATGTTTGTTGGCAAAGTAATGTCTCTGTTTTTTAATATGCTGTCTAGGTTGGTCATAGCTTTTCTTCCAAGGAGCAAGCATCTTTTAATTTCATGGCTGCAGTCACCATCTATAGTGATTTTGGAGCCCCCCAAAATAAAGTCTGTCACTGTTTCCATTGTTTTCGTATCTGTTTGCCATGAAGCAATGGGACCAGATGCCATGATCTTAGTTTTCTGAATGTTGAGTTTTAGCCAACATTTTCACTCACCTCTTTCACTTTCATCAAGAGGCTCTTTAGTTCTTCTTCGCTTTCTGCTATCAGGGTGGTGTCATCTGCATATCTGAGGTTATTGATATTTCTCCCGCCAATCTTGATTCCAGCTTATGCTTCTTCCAGCCCAGCGTTTCTCATGATGTACTCTGCATATAAGTTAAATAAGCAGGGTGACAATATACAGCCTTAAGGTACTCCTTTCCTGATTTGGAACCAGTGTGTTGTTCCGTGTCCAGTTCTAACTGTTGCTTCCTGACCTGTATACAAATTTCCCAGGAGGCAGGTCAGATGGTCTGGTATTCCCATGTCTTTTTAAAGAATTTTCCACAGTTTATTGTGATCCACACAAAGGCTTTGGCATAGTCAATAAAGCAGAAGCATATGTTTTTCTGGAGCTCTCTTGCTTTTTTGATGATCCAACGGATGCTGGCAATTTGATCTCTGGCTCTTTAGCTGTAATCCACTAGTATTATACTGGATCCTACTGGTGCAGTGGTCGGGGGAGGGGGAGGGAGGTGCTCTGTGGTATTCAGTTCAAGTCTCAGTCAGAGGCTCATAGGGAACCTATGTCTTGAGGTCGTGGCCTTCACAAAGGTTCCTGTCCTTTCCCAGTGGTAGGTATTTTCCCTCCTTGCCCCCTACTCCATTCCTGGGCTGCAGCTTTTCCAATCTATTTTCTTGAAACTTGATTCTTTGTGAATATGGGATTTCTGCCCCGGTCCGCCTTAACCTTAAGTGTGACAAGAAGACTTGAGGAGTCTGGATGGGAAGGAATTCCTTTCCCCAGGTGAGGTAAGGTTTCAAAATTGTGTTCAGATGAAGCCCTTTCCTCTGGAGATGTGGATTTCGTTGTGGAGATGGCTCCAGGTAGGTTGCACAGCAGTTACTCTTTCCCTGACCGTGCCAGGGCTCAGAGAGGGAAGAGGTCTTTCTCAGATCCTCAGTGTGAGAACCTGGTGGGGTTCCTGGAGGGGAAGCTCAGGAAAGTTCTCTCCCCCAGGAGGCTCTCACTCTCACACTCGTCTGCACTGAGCCTCCAGCAATTTGTCAACATTACCTGTGAAGTGTTGCACAAGTTCATGGTTCCTGTGGCTTCTGCTCCAGGGAAACTGATTTTGATCATTTTACTTCCCCGGGATGTGCCTATCTCTCTAGATGGAAGGGAATTGGCTTACCCTACTACCTCAGTTCTGTGGCTTCCCAGGAGGTGCTAGTGGTAAAGAACCACCTGCCAATGCGGGAGAGGCAGGAGACGTGGGTTTGACCCCCGGAAGATCCCTTGGCAAACCACTCCTGTATTCTTGCCTGGAGAATCCCATGGACAGAGGAGCCTGGCGGGCTACAGTCCATAGGATCACAAAGAGTCAGACACGACTGAAGCGACTTAGCACACACGCATTACCTCTCTTCTATGAAAAATCCAAGAAAATGGACTGTCAGTTTGTTCAGATTTTTCTTGTTTAAGGATGAGAGTGATGACTTCCGAGATTTTTATACGTCAGGGCGAAGGTTGAAGTCTGCCTCGTTCCCAGAACCTTAGTGTCCATATCGAAGTCCTATTACTTCTTTTTCCAAAATATCTCTTGAAACATCCCCAGCATTAGTCAAAGCATCATACTTTCTTGTCCGGATCCCTGTGGCCGTCTCTTGACCATTCTCATCTCCAGTAATGCCCTTGTTCAGCGACTCCTTCAAGAGGCATTGTAGGACTGTCCTTGCTCACATCTTCTGACAGTCTACCCACCTTAGTAGAGAACACAGTGTCCCTCTAGGGCCCCTGCCTTCTGGTCCTTTACAGTTTAGTTAGAAAAGATGAAAGGTTCAGAGTCTGAACCCAGGGATATGGATACATTTTATGAGAATTTTGAAATTATTCCTTTAATTTCTGTTGCTTTAGTTAAATAATTCCTTTAAATTGGGACATGTTCATAGAAGTAAGAAAACAGATCGAAACAGATCAAAGAGAAATAAAAGTCAGAGAGCACAAATTTTAACAAATGGCCTATTATTGATGCAAAATATGTTTCTTTGTGATCACACTGACATACCCACACTTGTACAGAGGAAGGGACTGGGTTGAAAGATCTCCTATTTTGACCCCAACTGCAGCTCTGAGGGCTGTGATGTTGATGCAGACTTTGTCAGAACATGCCTGAGCCTGCACGTGGGTAAGATGAGGGGCCCCCACATAAGCATTTGACCTAGTTTCAACCTCAGGGGCTCTTAATTCACTTCCAAGGACCAGATGAAGTGATAACCGTGAGGCGCCACCAGTCTGGAATTTAGCTGGCCCTGGAGGCGTGGCATGTGCGTCCTGTGGGTGAGGTCTAAATTAGATGGCAGGCAGGTATGTACACAGGAGTGGTCATTACTGCGGGCAGATGTGCACGGCTAATGGCTGGCAGTGGTGATTGCTGCAGGGGGAATTTCTTGATAAAAATGAGTTAAAATGAGACAATGGATTATCCGGAAGGGTGCTTTTCTACAGACTACCCTTTTATTGGTGAAAGCAATCCAAGGAAAAAAAATCAAGCCATTAAAAATGAAAGCCACTCTAATGTATTTATTTAATATCATCTATGTAGCTCACAACTGTATGCATACATAGGAGTCTGAGTAAATTAAAGGAAATACTGTTTTTATTTTTTTCCCAAATAAATGGAAATGGGAGGCTGGTACGTTAAGGTGATAAAGGAACCTAATGTACAGGGGCAGAGGGACTGCTTGCAAAAGAGCTAAATTTTTATCCATGTAAGCCAGACTGCCCACCATCTCATTACACTGCAGAAAGCTTACAAGCATTGCTCCCAATCACAAAGAAAAATCAGCATGCAAGGAGGCAGGAGCTGAGATTTATATACCCTTTACACACCCCTGAGGAAATACCCATTTTATGCCATTGATAGGCCAGATGTATTTTCCTCTGTGAAATGTGATCGGAATGTAATTAGAAGAAAATACACTGTGTATTCAAAAACAAATGCACTGTATTCTTTAAAACTCCATGGTCTTTAGAACAGGCAGCAATATCAAATTAGAGGAGCTGTATGGAAGGGTTGTAATTGTGTGATCAGTCCTGTGTGGTTACATTTGTGACAGAGCACTGATTTACTTCTGCAGCCACTGAGCTGAATTGAAAATTTCACATGTCTCAAAAACTTTGTCTGAATATGATTACCAATGTGATGAAAATATCTCACATTAGGTAGTGTGATTCCCTGAAAATGACAATGTGGCTTTGAATCTTTTTTCCTTTTCCAGAACCAATTTTACATGGAAGGAAAAAAATGAAGATGGCTTTGGGGGAAAAACATACACATTTCTAATAAAACTTGCTAGAGCAATTACACAGACTGCTATTATTCTATCGCATCTGTGCATTTTACTGTAACAAAGTGATTAATATGCTTCGGAATTTGAACTTATGGACTCAACTATTTTAGTGTCATATTATCAAAACATACAAAAACTTGACACATCTAATTTCTATGTAATCCCAAGTAGTATAAAATTATATATTTATTTATAATATTTAGGCATTTGAATGGTTGTGTGACATACGCGTGGACAATTTTATACAGGAACATGAATGAAACATTTTCAAGTGCATGAACAAGGCAGTCACTAGCGAAAAGAACTGTATACATGCATGATTAATTAGGATGAAAATTCACCCTTTAATCTCTTCTAGACTTTGGATGACAATATTTTATACAAGACTGAGTACTTTATAGGAAACATCTGGGAAAAAAGTCATCATTTATAACCTGTGTACTACAAGGATTTTAATTTTTAGTTTTATGTGAACCAAAAAGGTGAGTAAAGCATTGTTAGTGTTTCAGAACTTCTCTGAAGAGGCCCAAAGAGAAGATGGATTAATGGCACTAGCTTAAAAGACAGGTTTAACAGGAGCTGCTTCTGAATTGAAGGCATTAGGAAGCAAGTTTGCAAAGCAGAATATTCTCATAATCAGATTCAGGCATCATCTGGGACTACTGCTGGGTTCCAAGGAGCCAGTAAGGCCTAGCCTTGCTCTGGTATTTGTTAAAATGTTACACGTGTGAAGAACGTCTAAAGAAAAGGACAGTTTTTTGGGGTGTACATTAAGGACTAAAACAAGACACGGTGGTTTATAAACACAGCCCCTAATTCTTTCATATTCTTTCTGTTGAGAGGTGGGGCCATGTCCCTTCCCTTTGAATCCAGGTGGATCTGTGGCTGCTTCAACGCACAGGATGTGGTGGAAGTGATGCCATGCGATTCCGAGGCTCAATCAGAGGGGCCTATAGAGAGTCACCCGGTTCTTTTCAGATGCTCGCTCAGGGAGAAACCGGCCACTTTGTGAAGGAATTTCTGCTGGCGGCACCTCCCGGCTCTGCAGGGCCTGGGGAGCAGAGACAAGGCGTGCTCCTTCCCCTTCTCGAAATTTCTGGTTCCCAGAATCTGTGAGGATAATAAAATTGTTACTTTATACCCCTTAGTCTTGGGTATTTGGTTCTCAGCAGCAGTAACTGGAACAAACTAATATTTCCCAAGTTTGTTTTTTTGGATAATTATCACTTGGGCAGTATGTCAAAAACAAGAGTCCCACGTTTCACCCATGGGTATTCTGACTTACTAGGTCTGACCAGGGATGGAGAAACTATTTTTTAACAGACAATGAGGAAAGTTATCTGTAATAAAGTGACTCCAAGATGCGGCATAATTTGTTGGCCACTTTTGACATATGACATTTCCATAACAAATGTATTCCTTTGTTTACTTGGAATAGCTCCTGGGTCCATTCTCTTCCTTGTTTTAAGGTTGTAGAACACACCGCTTACAGGCCGATCTGTTGTTCAAAGCCCACTTGTGAAAAAGCAGCGAACAAGACAAGATGCTTTCTTTCATTCAGCACTAAACTGGAGCAGTGAGGGGCCGGATGAGGTTTGGATGGGAAGGAGTTTTACAGAGGAGGTACGACCAGTATTAGGCCTTTAATGCTGACAGTGCTGGGGCCGGCTTGGGGGAGATATGCGTCACAGGCAGGGTACGGAAGCACGCCAGAAGGTGGGACGTGAACGAGCTCCCAGATTCCATGGTCGCCCCATGGGCACTCCACTGTACTTATTGCCATTATTATTTCTAACAACAGCAGCAATCACCCAAACCATCATTTATTGTCTCCTTTGTGTGCATTGCCTGCCTTCGCTCACATCTGTCTCCTGCCTTTCCCATGTCGGCATTACATACTACTCCTCTTTTTCTTTTTTTTAAATCCTGTGTTTAGTATGTACCTAGTGCAGGGTGGGCAGGCCCATGCATGTTTGCTGAATAATAATAAAATGATAAATGATAAGAGGTAATCTTTACAGGGTTCTTACCACGTGCCAGACTATGTGCTGCCTTTGCGACCCCATTGCTGTAGCCCGCCAGGCTCCTCTGTTCACTGGGACTCTCCAGGCAAGAACACTAGAGTGGGTTGCCATGCCCTCCTCCAGGGGATCTCCCAAACTCAGGGATGGAAGGTCTTCTGCACTGTGGGGGATTCTTTACCATCTGAGCCACCAGGGAAGCCCAGACTGTGCTGGGCAGTTTAAACAAATGCTCCTGTCAGTAGGAAGTCTGTCACAGAGTAGGATCATGATGCCCACTTGATGGAAGTGAGAACCTCCGCTGATCTGTGACTTGCCCAGGGTTGCACGGAGCAGGCACGGTGTCTAAGCCTGCGTAACTGCGTAACTAGGTAACTGGACGCGAGAGCCTGCCTCTGACTGCCTTAATAAAGCTGTAAAAGAGAGTGGACAGAGTAGGTCACTCTTGAGCCTCCACACCCTGCCTCTGCTTGGGGCACCCTTCTTGCCTTCCTTGCCCAGCTGACCCTGCTCATCCTGCCCTTATGGGCCCAGCTGTGACAGAGCCCCGAGCTCTACTTGTCCAGAGCCCTCCCTCTGCACCTCCTGTTATTCACACCACAGTAGAAAGGACTGGTTAAATGTCTGTTTTTCCCTCTGGACACAAGGGAAGGGCCCATGTGGGTCTTCTTCCCAGAGCCTAGCACGTGGCAGGCTCCCTGGGCATTGCTCTTGACATCCTTTATGCATGGGACGCCCTAGTGGAGTATGTTGTATGCTCCAGTGCACAGTGTTAAGTACTGAGAAATCAGAAACAGGGAAGCCAAACTATTTCCAGAGATCCCAGTGGTTAATGGAGGGTGGGGGGAGACTGATCATGAAACACACAGGAGTAAAGTCTCTGAGTGGCGGCTGAGCTGGACACACTGTCAGGACATGCAGCCAGAACAAGGAGATCCTTGAGCTGTCCTTGCAGGGTGGGTCCCAGTTAGTTGGGTAGATGTGGGATGCAGGGACTGGAAGGACATCTAGGCAGAGGGAGCAGTTATGATTGAAGGTCTAGGGACAGGGAAGAATAAGGCATCTTTGTAACGATGACAAGGAGCTTGGCGATGCTGGAGACAAAGGTACGTGGGGCCACAGATCAGATTAGTCGCTCAGTTGTGTCCGACTCTTTGCGACCCCATGAATCGTAGCACGCCAGGCCTCCTTGTCCATCACCAACTCCCGGAGTTCACTGAGACTCATGTCCATTGAGTCGGTGATGCCATCCAGCCATCTCATCCTCTGTCATCCCCTTCTCCTCTTGCCCCCAGTCCCTCCCAGCATCAGAGTCTTTTCCAATGAGTCAACTCTTTGCATGAGGTGGCCAAAGTACTGGAGTTTCAGCTTTTGCATCATACCTTCCAAAGAAATCCCAGGGCTGATCTCCTTTAGAATGGACTGGTTGGATCTCCTTGCAGTCCAAGGGACTCTCAAGAGTCTTCTCCAACACCACAGTTCAAAAGCATCAATTCTTCAGCGCTCAGCCTTCTTCACAGTCCAACTCTCACATCCATACATGACCACTGGAAAAACCATAGCCTTGACTAGACGAAACTTTGTGGGCAAAGTAATGTCTCTGCTTTTGAATATGCTATCTAGGTTGGTCATAACTTTCCTTCCAAGGAGTAAGCGTCTTCTAATTTCATGGCTGCAATCACCATCTGCAGTGATTTTGGAGCCCAGAAAAATAAAGTCTGACACTGTTTCCACTGTTTCCCCATCTATTTCCCATGAAGTGATGGGACCAGATGCCATGATCTTTGTTTTCTGAATGTTGAGCTTTAAGCCAACTTTTTCACTCTCCTCTTTCACTTTCATCAAGAGGCTTTTGAGTTCCTCTTCACTTTCTGCCATAAGGGTGGTGTCATCTGCATATCTGAGGTTATTGATATTTCTCCCGGCAATCTTGATTCCAGCTTGTGTTTCTTCCAGTCCAGCGTTTCTCATGATGTACTCTGCATATAAGTTAAATAAACAGGGTGACAATATACAGCCTTGAGGTACTCCTTTTCCTATTTGGAACCAGTCTGTTGTTCCATGTCCAGTTCTAACTGTTGCTTCCTGACCTGCATACCGGTTTCTCAAGAGGCATGTCAGGTGGTCTGGTATTCCCATCTCTTTCAGAATTTTCCACAGTTTACTGTGATCCACACAGTCAAAGGCTTTGGCATAGTCAATAAAGCAGAAATAGATGTTTTCTGGAACTCTCTTGCTTTTTCAAAGATCCAGTGGATGTTGGCAATTTGATCTCTGGTTCCTCTGCCTTTTCTAAAACCAGCTTGCACATCAGGAAGTTCACGGTTCACATATTGCTGAAGCCTGGCTTGGAGAATTTTGAGCATTACTTTACTAGCGTGTGAGATGAGTGCAATTGTGCAGTAGTTTGAGCATTCAGCAGTAAATAAAACTGCCAAAGGCTACAAGGTAAGTCATGAAGGACTTGATCGGATTTGATTAGGTTTGAACTGAAATGCGGGAGTCCTAGATACTGACTTGGTAAGAATTTAGAATCAGTTCTGACGGGGAGTAATAAGTGAGGATGTCTTGGGAGGTCGCGCTGGACGGTACCTTTGCATTGAGTGGGGACAGGAATTTTATGTGTCCCGCAGGGCTGAGAACCATCCCCAACCAACAGTTTGGTGCTCTATTGAGGAATAGTGCATGGTAACACTAACACAAACTGGAAGGAAAGCACCCTGATATTTACAGGGTTCAGGTGGTGATTAACTTCTTGCTGATAAGGAGAGGACCCTCTTGAAATACCAAACATGCAGGGAACAATTTATTTATGGGTGGGTTCCATAAAAACCCCACACAGCAGCATTTTCACTTTTGGATCTGCATCCAATGGTATTTTAGTCCTTTAGCTCTTAAGTGAAACTATTAGTCACTCAGTCATGTTTGACTCTTTGCGAACCCATGGACTGTATGGCCTGCCAGGCTTCTCTGTCCATGGAATTTTCCAGGCAAGAATAGTGGAGTAGGTAGCCAATTTCCTTCTCCTGGGGATCTTCTCAACCCAGGGATTGAACCTGGGTCTTCTGCATTGCAGGCAAATTCTTTACTGTCTGAGCCACCAGGGCAACCCAAAGTATTTAGCGCTTAAAGTCTATTCATTTATCCACGTGGCCATTCATTTAATCAACAAATATTTATTGAATACTTTTTACAGGCAAAGAACTGTTCTAGGCTTAGGTAATCCAGTGTGAAGATGATGCTGTCCTCATGCAAGAAGGAGTTTGCAATCCCCCAAATTCCAAGGGAGATAAAGCTTGAGAGAGATGACTCAATTGCTTCTTTTGCAGCCAAAAGTTATTTATGTGGGATCTCTGAAAATATAACTAGGGCCACATTTCTTCATAACTAGACAAGCTTGTAACCCCAAGGGCGTATGCACTGTCCGTGCCTTGCAAGAGAGGTAGATGGAAACTGTGTCATTAAAACCAACTGCTAACACATATCCAGGGCTGCTCAGGGAATAAGAGAATTGAAGATTTATTTAAAATTGGGCAAATAGAAGAGTTGGTACTTGTAGGAAATCTTGCCAGTGCACTTATGTTAACTGCTGTAAATATTTCAGTAAAATCAGTGGTGAAACGATATCAACATTGGCTTAATTGGTTGCAAATAAGGCAAAACCTGAAGATTGACAAGAATCCTTTTAAAGCAGACTTAGTTTCACTTTCTTTTGGCTCATTTCTCCAGACTTCTTTGTTGAGGCTGTCCAAGCAAGAAGAAGAAATATATGTAGGTTACAAAGACAGTGTTAACTGTCGTCATCATCATCATTATTTTGTTTTATTTTTTTGTGGTGGTACGTCAGATAATGTTCTTAATTTGATGGACTCCAAGAAAGAAAGCTCAGATTGTTTCCTTCCCATTGGCTTGATGTAATTGAGGGAGAGAACAAACGAAGCATTCCTATGTACAATTAAAGCCAAAGATACAAAAAAAGGGGGAGGGTAAAGAGAAGTCACTGGTAGAAAAAGTAAACAGAATCGCAATGAACCGCCCTACATGGTGACCGTTAAGGCAGAATCCTTCACTGAGACACGAGCTGCGTTGTGCCTTTCCTGCACTAGAGAGAAGGTGGCCACTTAATTGGGTTCACTTACCTCTGAGGAAACTTGGCCCAGAAGGGGACTTCTCGTCCTGTCTTTGGTTGAATCTGCAACTTGTTGAGGTGAAGAAAGAAATATGACACTGCTTAAAAAGAGTCTTTGCAATAAGTATTATGTCTAATATGCTAAACACAATATGCCAGGCACAATGCTAATGCTTTATGTGATTGATCTCATGGAAGAGCAAGGATTTTGGAATCAGATGGATCTGAATTCAAATTCTGTTAATCACTTCCTGAGAAAATTGTTTAACCCTCAGCCTCAGTTTGCTCACCTGTGAAATGGGGATGATTTCTGCCTCAGAGATGTGAGGAAATAACAGGATGATGCCTGAGAAGAGTTTAGCTTATTCTGTGGCAGAGGGTAGGCACCAAAATTTGGGAGCTAATAAGCAGATCCGTATAGTCAAAGTTATGGTTTTTCTAGTAGTCATTTATGGATGTGAGAGTTGGACCATAAAAAAGGTTGAACGCTGAAGCATTGATGCTTTTGAACTGTGGTGTTGGAGAAGGCTCTTGAGAGTCCCTTGGACTGCAAGGAGATCCAACCAGTCCATCCTAAAGGAAATCAATCCTGAATATTCATTGGAAGGACTGATGCTGAAGCTGAAGTTCCAATACTTTGGTCGCTTGATGCGAAAAACTGTCTCATTTGAAAAGACCCTGATGTTGGGAAAGATTGAAGGCAGGAGGAGAAGGGGACGACAGAGGATGAGATGGTTGGATGGCATCACCGACTCAGTGGACATGAGTTTGAGCAAGCTTTGAGAGATGGTGAAGGACAGGGAAGCCTGTGTGCTGCAGTCCATGGAGTTGCAAAGAGTCAGACATGACTGAGCAACTGAACAACAACAACAAATGTTATTTAAAGTTACACAATTTAATAACAATAAATATATGTGGGAAACAAATAATGGAAGGTAGGAAGAGAGAAGCCTTGTTTTTCAAGTCTTCTACCTTATCTCTGAGGTTCTCATTCTTTTGAATTGGAAGGCTTTTTGAACGGACAACTTAGATTTGAAGAAAATTCAATTTTTCCACATTTTACCTACATCCCTTACATCTTTCTTTGAGTTGATGTACAATATAGAAGCATTACTACTTTACAGAGAAAACCAGGGCTAAAGAATAGGAAGGCCTGGAAGTCTGCTGCTACTGCTGCTAAGTTGCTTCAGTGGTGTCCAACTCTGTGCGACCCCATAAACGGCAGCCCACCAGGCTCCGCTGTCCCTGGGATTCTCCAGGCAAGAACACTGGAGTGGGTTGCCATTTCCTTCTCCAATGCATGAAAGTGAAAAGTGAAAGTGAAGTCACTCAGTCATGTCTGACTCTAAGTCGACCCAAACACCAGCCATTAGACTGATGGACCCAGAAGCCAGCTAGCCCCTTATGGACAGGCTGTCCAAAGAACAGGCATGGATGCAAATCCTGAATGCATTACCAGTGTACCCAAATAGTGGTTCCCTAAGCAAGAGTGTGGCTGGGGAAGCATCTGGGGTGACTAGAGGTTGGTTCCTGGACCAGTCACCTCTGACTGAGAATAAGCTTGGTGGCTATAGTTAATAATACCATATTGCATTTTTGAAAGCCAGTGAGGAAGAGATTTTATAAGCTTCATCACACAAAAGAAATTGTTGTGACTATTTGAGGTGATAGATGTTAGCTAAACTCACTGGGAGGATCAAGTCAAAATATATATAATATTGACTCATTATGTTGACCATCTGAAACTAATATAATGTAATATTTCAACTAGCCCTACCATAGAGCCTCCAGGACAGACAGAAGAAGCAAGGACCACAATCCCACATCCTCCAGAATGAAAACCACCATCACAGAAAGGTAACAAAAATGACCACATGAATCACAGCCTTTTGTAACTCAATGAGGTTATGACCCTTCCCATGCAGGGCCACCCAAGACAGGTCACAGTGGAGAGTTCTGCCAAAACGTGGTCCACTGGAGAAGGGAATGGCAAACCCCTTCAGCATTCCTGCCTTGAGAACTCCATGAACAGTATGAAAGGGCTAAAGGATGTGACACTGGAAGATGAGCCCCCCAGGTCAGTAGGTGTTCAGTATGTTACTAGGGAAGAGCAGAGAAATAGCTCCAGAAAGGATGACAAGGCTGGTCCAAAGCAGAAATGATGCTCAGTTGTGGATGTGTCTGGTGGTGAAAGTAAATTCTCATGCTGTGAAGAACAATATTGCATAGGAACCTGGAATGTTAGGTCCATGAGTCAAGGTAAATTGGAAGTGGTCAAGCAGGAGATGGCAAGAGTGAACACTGACATTTTAGGAATCAGTGAACTAAAAAGGACAGGAATAGGTGAACTTAATTCAGATGACCATTATATCTACTACTGTGGACAAGAATCCCTTAGAAGAAAAGAAGTAGCCCTCACAGTCAACAAAAATGTCCAAAATGCAGTACTTGGGCGCAATCTCAAAAACACAGAATGATCTTGGTTCATTTCCAAGGTAAACTGTGTAACCTCACAGTTATCCAAGTGTATGCCCCAAACACTGATGCTGAAGAAGGTGAAGTTGACCAGTTCTATGAAGACCTACAAGACCTTCTAGAACTAACCCCCCAAAAAGTCCTTTTCTTCATAGGGGATTGGAACACAAAAGTGGGAAGTCAAAAGATACTTGGAATAAGAAGCAAGCATGGCCTTTGAGTACAAAATGAGGCAGGGCAAAGGCTAATAGAGTTTTGCCAAGAGAACACACTGGTCATAGCAAACACCCTTTTCTTCAACAACACAAAAGATGATTCTACACGTGGACATCACCATAGATGTAGAATCTATTCACCATGTGTAGAATCAAAGATGATCAATACCAAAATCAGATTGATTATATTCTTTGCAGCCAAAGATGGAGAAGCTCTATATAGTCAGCAAAAATAAGACCTGGAACTGACTGTGGCTCAGATCATGAGCTCCTTATTGCAAAATTCAGGCTTAAATTGAAGATATTAGGGAAAACCACTAGGCCATTCAGGTATAAGATAAATCAAATCCCTTATGATTAAAAAGTGGAGGTGATGAATAGATTCAAGGGATTGGATCTGTAGACAGAACACCTGAAGAACTATGGGCAGAGGTTTGTAACATTGTACAGGAGGCGGTGATCAAAACCCACCTCTCCACTTTGTAGTCCTGTATGTAACAAGCCACCAACCAGGACTGGGGTTCTGGATGTCTTTTATAGAGAAATCAATATTTAAAATGTAAATTATTTAAACATTAAAATTACCTGGGATGTGGTCACTTTATTAAGTGTTTTGAATTAATAGCCAAATAATATACTTACAGTCTAGTAAGATAGAAACCATCTTTGTAGTTTGTCAGTTTCTTTTATAAATCACTGATTTTTTTTCTAGATTTAGTTTCAGGTTCCACCTTCTGTTGTGCAAATAGAAATTTCTAAACTGTTGTGTGGCTTGCTTTGAAATCTTCAGGTCCAAGTCCCAACTTTCTGCCCTCCCCTGTCCTTTTTTATATGTTCAATCTATTATTTTTATTTTTCACTTTACTGTGTGGCCAGGATGCCAAATATAATATTGAATTATAGTGAAATAATAAACATTTCTTCTCTCCTCCGCAATTTTGGGTGAAAAACTTTGAATATGTGACCAATATTACCTGTTATTGCTTTACTGTAGGTAAATAACCTCTCTCTGATTAAATTTCTATTTACAAAAAAAAAAAAAAAAAAAAACACAAAAACATAGCAAAGAAAAAGAAAGGCAAGAAGGCAAAATGGTTGTCTGACAAGGCCTTACAAATAACTGAGAGAAGAAGAGAAGTGAAAGGCAAAGGAAAAAGGGAAAGATATACCCATCTCAATGCAGAGTTCCAAAAAACAGAAAGGAGGGATAAGAAAGCCTTCTTAAGTGAACAATGCAAAGAAATAGAGGAAAACAATAGAATGGGAAAGACTAGAGATCTCTCAAAGAAAATTGGAGATACCAAGAGAACATTTCTTACAAAGATGTGCTCAATAAAGGACAGAAATGGTAGAGACCTAACAGAAACAGAAGAGATTAAGAAGAGGTGGCAAGCATACACAGAAGAAGAACTGTAAAAAAAGGGTCTTTAATGACCCGGATAATCATGATGGTGTGAAGTCAAGTGGGCCTTAGGAAGCACCACTGTAAACAAAGCTAGGGGAGGTTATGGAATTCCAGCTGATCTATTTCAAATACTAAAAGATAATGCTGTTAAAATGCTACAGTCAATATGCCAGCAAATTTGGAAAACAGCCATGGCAACAAGACTGGAAAAGGTCAGTTTTCATTCAAACCCTAAAGAAAGGCAATGCCAAAGAATATTCAAACTACTGTATAATGGCACTCCTCTCACATGCCAGCAAGGTTATGCTCAAAATCCTTTAAGCTAGGCTTCAACAGTATGTGAACTGAGGACTTCAGATGTACAAGCTGGATTTAGAACAGATAGAGGAACCAGAGATCAAATTGCCAGCATCAACTGGATGATAGAAGAAGCAAAAGAATTCCAGAAAAACATCTACTTTTGCTTCACTGACTATGCAAAGCCTTTGACTGTGTGGATCACAACAAATTGTGGAAAACTCTTAAAGATATGGGAATACCAGACCACCTTACCTGCTTCCTGAGAAATCTATATGCAGGTCAAGAAGGAACAGTTAGAACTGAGTGTGGAGAAATGGACTGGTTCAAAATTGGGAAAGGATTACATCAAGGCTGTATATTGTCACTTTGCTTACTTAACTTATATGCAGACTACATTATGTAAAATGCCAGGCTGGATGAATCACAAGCTGGGTTCAAGACTGCTGGAGAAATATCAATAACCTCAGATATTCAGATGATACCACTCTAATGGCAGAAAGTGAAGAGGAACTAAAGAGCCTCTTGATAAGGATGAAAGAGGAAAGTGAAAGAGCTGGCTTAAAACTCAGCATTCAGTAAACTAAGATCATGGCATCTGGTCCCATCACTTCATGGCTAATAGATGGGGAAAAGTGGAAGCAGTGGCAAGTTTTGTCTTCCTGGGCTCCAAAGTCACTGTCGACAGTGACTGCAGCCATGAAACCAAAAGGTACTTGCTCCTTGGAGGAAAAGCTATGGCAAACCTAGACAGCATATTAAAAAGCAGAGACATCACTTTGCCAACAAAGATCTGTATAGTCAAAGCTATGGTTTTTCCAGTAGTCATGTATGGATGTGAGAGTTGGACAATAAATGGGGCCGAGTGCTGAAGAATTGATGCCTTCAAATTGTGCTGGAGAAGATTCTTTGAGAGTCCACTGAGCAGCAAGGAGATCCAACCAGTCCATCCTAAAGGAAATCAGTCCTCACTATTCCTTGGAAGGACTGATGCTAAAGCTGAAGCTCCAATACTTTGGCCACCTGATGTGAAGAACTGACTCATTGGAAAAGACCCTGATGCTGGGAAAGATTGAAGGCAGGAGGAGACAAGGACAACAGAGGATGAGATGGTTGGATAGCATCACTGACTCAATGGACATGAGTTTGGGCAAACTCTGGAAAGTAGTGAAGGACAGGGGAGGCTTGGTGTGCTGAGGTTCATGAGGTAATAAAGAGTTGGACATGACTTTGCAATTGAACAACAGCAATATCAATTATATTTCAAAAAAGAATGAATCTTGTTTTCTATGTGTTCCATGACATATAAAATTTGGGAAACACTGATTTAAGGACTGAACACTTTTGATCCACAATGGGGAGGATTGTCAGTGGAGGTCGGAAGAGATGGGGTAAAGGATCATTATTTAAAAGGAACTCAAGATTTGTCAAACCCAAGCAAGAACAGGATAGGTGAATCCCAGGATTCCAGGACGGCAATGTTTTTACCATGGGGTTGGGAGTCAGTCACATGGGATTGGGTTCTGGGGCTTATCTGTAGGGCAAGATACTGCCACTTGGTTACAAAACAGAAAATTATCTGGGAGCTAGGGCGCCGGTGCCAAAATGAGCCCAGATCAGAAGGAAGTCCTACCAACCATCTAGGCTATCGGCTTAAGGCTCCACGTACTTTGTTAGCTTAGGGCAAGTGGGCAAGCTTATTGCCCTAGTGTGGAGCAGGGCCAGATATTAAAGTAAAGGCTTAAGTGGGTTTAGATTTGAATGTTAGGAAGGAATCCAGGCAAGGAGCCGAGCAGACCACAAAATCACCCTCTCTTTGGGCTCTTGTGGTGGCTGTGCTGTCAAGTCTGGAATCAACCAGCTGACCACCCCACTCCCATTATCAGAGAATAGCTTTGTTCCTTGCTGAAGTTAAAGAACATTTTGGTTCTGTTATGCCACATCAGATCGCAGACTTTTTTTAACTGAGTGGGTTAAGTCATAAACTCAGACAATCATGCTCAGCCCTTGCAGCAGCATTTGGAGTCATTTATTAATGCAGGGACATTAATCTGCTCCATTATAAATACGAGATAATTACCCAGATGATGTGCAAAGCTCTTTCTAAATTTCTTCTCTTTATTTAGTCCAACATAAGAACTGACATATGGTGCCTTTGCCATGGGTAAATGTGGATGAGGTCAGTTATAAAGAAAACAAAAACTGATTGATCAGTGAGTGTGGGTTTGAGAATCAATCAATCAATAAGGACACTAAGGCCTTCTAAGACTTGGAGTGGGTAATGGGGGCACAGGGTCACAAAAGTAAAGACTGTAGGCATGTGCCCCGAAGGATTCTAATTGAGCAGGAAAAGACAGGCTAAGATGTGGAAGTTAATCAGGGTGGGTGAGAACTTGGGAACCCCTGGATGGGGAACCCTCCATTTGTGGAGGAGCTTGGAAATGTTGATCACACATTGGAAGAAGGTAGGCCCAGAGACAATAGTTGGAAACTTGGGTATTATCCTGGATACCCTTGTAGTTTCCAAAGACAGCAATAGTCCTCATGTGCTATCGACCCCCAGAGAAGGTGCCACCTGGCAAGGCATGCATTATAAGTTCAAAAAAGCAGGTAAGCAGAGTGGCAGAAACTTCTTGGTGAGCTCTGTCTTTGGTTTGATTATGAAGAATGAGAGGGATTTGGCTGGACAAGGAAGAAAAGAATTGAATGATAGCTCCCATCTCTATGTATTTCCCATATGCCAGGCCTGAGCTATTTTGCATATGTTATTTCATTTAATCTTTGGAAGTAAGTGAGAAAAGTGAGGTTCAGAGAGATGAAGCCCATTTTCTGGTCAGTTGGTGGAGCTGGGTTTTGCATCTAAGGCTCTCTGGTGCTACTGTTTTTGGCCACGCTACTCTGGGATCTCATTAGGCCAGACTGTGGGGTTTAAAACCCATTAGTTCCTCTCTTTACCAGGCTTCCCTGGTAGCTCAGATGGTAAGAAATCCTCGTGCAGTGCAGGAGACCTGAGTTCGATCTCTGGATTGGAAAGATTCCCCCTGGAAGATGGCATGGCAACCCACTCCAGTATTCTTGCCTGGAGAATTCCACGGACAGAGGAGCCTGGCGGGCTGCAGTCCATGGGGTTGTGAAGAGTCAGACAGGACTGAGTGACTGAGCACGCACAGCGCAGTTCCTCTCTTGAGAAATGCTGAAGGGAAGAGAAGGACTGTGGGAGACGAGGCGTGGGAAGGGGGATTGCCAGTAGTCCTGGGAGGAGTGGGATGGAGATTGGTCCAGTCAGTGCATGGGCTCAGACTGGCCAGATGAGATTGCTTCTCAAACATTCCAAGTACTTCCCACTTCTTCCAGTGATCCCCTTAACCTAATTTTCCTTTGTTTAGTCATTCTTGTTCTTCAGGTCTTGGAGCAAATATGATCTCCTCAAGCAGTTCTTCGAAAGCCATGACCCGATTCAGTTCATCATCCCTGTAATCTAACAAACTGCCCCAAATCAGCAGCTTAAACCAAGACTTCGTGTCCATCTCACATTTTCTGTGTGTCAGGAATCTGGGAGCTAGTGGTCTGGCTCAGGGGCACTCTTGAGGTTGCAGTCAAGCTGTCAGTTAGGTACAGTTCCCTGAAGGGCTGGAGGATCTGCTTCTAAGACTGTTCACCCCTTGCCAACGGGTCTCAGTGTTCTATTGAGGACAGTCAGTTGCCACGTGGGGCTCCCCATAGGTTGCCTAGTGTCTTCGGTACATGGCCATTGGCTTCTCTCCCAGAGTGAGCCAGAGCATGAGAGGCTGACCAGAATAGAAGCTATAGTGTCTCCTCTAATTTAAACTTGAAAGTGACAAACCATCACTTCTTCCACATTGTACCGGCAGTCGGACTAGCTTTACACAAGGGAGAGGGAACTACACAACGGTGTGAATAGCAGGAGGAAGGGCCACTGTGGACCATTTTGGAGGCAGTGACCACAGTCTTGCTTATTTTCTTCATAGCATGTATCTCAATCTTAGATTCTCTTGTTTGTTTACTTGTTGATAGTTGGTCTCTTTCCCACTAAAATGAAATCTATGCTAGAGCAGAGACACTTATCTGGCCCACTGCTGAATCTCCAGCCTCTGGAAGAGTGGCTAACAAAATCAGTATTGTTGGATGAATGAAGATGTCACTGAACCTCATGGCAAAGTACAGGAAGTCACTAACCTGCCTCCATTTCTTCTAACTTTATTTCTTATCACATTACTTTGTCATTATGATAAAGTTTGGCTTATAAGATCACTGACTGGCCTAAGAGGCAGGAGCATGATATGTCTGTCTAGTTTGACTTTTTTTCACTTGATGAGTCATTTATAAATGACTGTTCCTAGACTTTCTTTTGCATTCTACCAAATACATGCTCTAATAATCAAAATAGTCTGGTATAGTATATCATTTTATAGTTTCAAAATTGCTTTGATATTCTATGCTCCATTTGATCTTAACAGTGCCATGTTTAAGCTGATAGAACTGACATCTGTAGATGAGGTCTTAAGAGATTTGGAGAGTTCAATGACTTCCAAAGAGATAGTGATAACTGAAAAAAGCCTATCTCCAAATTAAGGACTGTCCCTCTGTCCCTGAGCCCAGAAGGCCTTGTTTAATGCTTGCATAATACTTTTCTCATGATAATTTTAATAGTCTTATATGCAGTGATATTTTCAGAGTAGCTATTCTCAGAACAACTTTCTTTCATATGTGCATGGACTTATGTGTTTCTCACACACCAGGGTGATTGCACTAATATTAACATATTATTATTATTATCATATTAAGAAAACCTATTCTTACTGAAAGAGCTCTGTTTTAGGGTGCAGATTAATTAGTCTAGTTATAAGAGGCTGGTGTAGGAAATAGGTGGTTAAGGGATAGAAAAGGAGTCTGAGAAATTAACATAAGTCACATCAAGTTGTTTTATTGTCACATAAGGCTTTTCAGGCGACTCAGTGGTAAAGAATCTGTCTGCCTATGCAGGAGACACAGGTTCAGTCCCTTGGGGGGTGGGGAAGATCCCCTGGAGGAGAAAATGGCAATCCACTCCAGTATTCTTGCCTGAAAAATCCCATGGGTTACAGCCCATAGGAGAGCAAAGAATCAGACAAGATTGAGTGAGCACAGGACTTCCTCTGGTGGCTCAGCAGTAAAGAATCCTCCTGCAATGCAGGAACTACAAGAGACATGGGTTAATCCCTGGGTCAGAAAGATCCCTTAGAGAAGGGCATGGCAACCCACTCCAGTATTCTTGCCTAGAGAATTCCATGGACAGAGGAACCTCATGGGTCAATGGAGTCTCAAAGAGTCGGACATGACTGAAGCGACTTGGCACGCATGCACAATGACTAAGCACACAGCATAAGGTATTAAAGACAGGCCTCACAGTCAGGAAATCCGTATTCATAAACAATTTTGGGGACTCAGACTCCACGAAGGAGAGGGCATCTGGGTACTTGCAGTGCACACCGCCCATCTGATTTGGGAAACCTGGGCAGATGACATCACCCTTATGGCAGAAAGTGAAGAAGAACTAAAGAGCCTCTTATTGAAAGTGAAAGAGGAGAGTGAAAAAGTGGGCTTAAAACTCCACATTCAGAAAACTAAGATCATGGCATCTTGTCCCATCACTTCATGGCAAATAGGTGGGGAAACAGTGGAAACAGTGAGAGGCTTTATTTTTGGGGGCTCCATAATCACTGCAGACTGTGACTGTAGCCATGAGATTAAAAGACTCTTGCTGCTTGGAAGAAAAGCTATAAACAACCTAAACAGTGGTATTCAAAAGCAGAGACATTACTTTGCCAACAAAGGTCCGTCTAGTCAAGGCTATGGTTTCTCCAGTGGTCATGTATGGATGTGAGAGTTGGACTGTGAAGAAAGCTGAGCGCCGAAGAATTGATGCTTTTGAACTGTGGTGTTGGAGAAGACTCTTGAGAGTCCCCTGGACTGCGGAGTCCATCCTAAAGGAGATCAGTCCTGAAAATTCACTGGAAGGGCTGATGGTGAAGCTGAAACTCCAATACTTTGGCCACCTGATGTGAAGAACTGACTCATTTGAAAAGACCCTGATGCTGGAAATGATTGAAGGCAGGAGCAGAAGCGGGGAACAGAGGATGAGATGATTGGATGGCATCACCAACTCAATGGACATGAGTTTGAGAAAGCTCTGGGAGTTGGTGATGGACAGGGAGGCCTGGCATGCTGCAGTCCATGGGAGTCTCAAAGAGTCGGACACAACTGAGCAACTGAACTGAACTAAATGCAGCTATAAAAATAGATGGATTAACAGAAGAGTAAATTCAGAAATAGATGCAGCATGTATCAGAGTTTATAATCTGATAAAGCACCTCAAAACAATAATAAATAACAGAATATTTAGTAATGATGGAGACTCTGGCTAACCATTTAGGGAAAAAAGTTAAGTGTCTAACACATACTCTATACTGGAATGTATAAAAACATTCCAGTTTGATTAAAGATTCAAAAAGAACAGTGAAGTAATAAAAGCAGTGACGGTGGTTTAGTCACTAAGTCGTGTCCAGCTCTTTGCAACTCCATGGCTGTGGCCCATCAGTCTCCTCTGTCCACAAGATTCTCCAGGCAAGAATACTGGACTGGGTTGCCATTTCCTTCTCCAGGGAATCTTCCTGATCCAGGGATCAAACCCAGGTCTCCTGCATTACAGGCAGATTCTTTACCAACTGAGCCACCAGGGAAGTCCAATACAAGTACTAGAAAAAAACATAAATGAGATTAATAAATTCTTGGGCTAGTAATTACACCAAAGATAGAAATCATGAAGGAAAGGAACGGATAGATTTGATAATAATCATTTTGTAAGTTTACGTTTGACACAGAGAACCATAACAAACAAAGTTCTTAAAAATTCAGTTGGCAAATTCAAGGTTAGGGGAGAAATTCATGATGAAATAATTAATATGCTTATAAGGGATTTTAAAAATCAATAAGGAAAATATAAACAACTCAATAGGAAAAATGAGCAAAATTTATGAAGAGGAAGATTATAAAAAAGGAATACAAATGACATTCATGTGCATAAAACATAACTATCTTATTAGTAATAAAATAAATGTAAAGCAGGACAATGAACTGATGATATATTTAACAGAATGACATATATATTTTTAAAAATACAAAATGTAATGTTGGCAAGAGTTTGAGAGAACATAGGCATTCTCATACACTATTAGCAGGAACATAAGTTGATTTAACATCCTTAGGTGACAATTTGGCTGTGTGCTCAGATGCTCAGTCATATCCAGCTCTTTGTTACTCCATGGACTGTAACCCACCAGGCTCCTCTCTCCTTGGAACTCTCCAGGCAAGAATACTGAAGTGGGTTGCCATTTCCTCCTCCAGGGGATATTCCCAACCCAAGGATCAAACCTGGGTCTCTTATGTATCCTGCATTGGTAAGTGGATTCTTTACCACTAGCACTGCCTGGGGAGCCCTATAGCGATCAGCATCTTTTCCCAGAAATTCTATTTCCTAATGTAATTTGTCAAATGTGGGGGAAAAAAAGATTGCAAGGATATTCAGCATAGAGTGTGTAGCAGAATAGAGGAAACAAGCTAAATGTCTATCTGTAAGGAATCAGCTTAATACTAATGATAAACCCATACAATTGATTACAATGTGGTTATTTAAAATTGTGACATAGGCTTTTTTTTTTTTTTTTTTAAAGACATCTGTGTGTCCCTCTGTGTGTCCGTATCTCATGGGCTTCTGTGTGGCAGGCATTTTTTCCTTTACTTATCTAGAGGACCGAACCTCCACAGCCGAGGAAAGGCACGGGGGAGCGAGCGCCGGCGCCGGCGCTTCCCGCGCTTGGCGTGGTCCCACACTGCGCCTGCGCCGGCCCGCCCACTCCCAGCGCGGTCCAGACCCGGGACGCCGGGCGGTGGCCAGGCTTCTTGTATAGACACAAAATAATGACCATGGTAGTATCAAGTGAAAGTAGTAGATTATGAAATGATGTGTGTGATGGTCCCACTATTATGTAAAAAGCTCAACTGTAAGTGTGATGGGGCTATACATGCATAAGAAACAGTATGAAAAACACATCAAAATGCTGACGATAATTACCTCTGGATGATGATATTATAATTCAAAGATACTTCATTTCTCGTATATTTTTTCAACTTTTTCTTTTTTTAATGAGCGTATTTTACTTTTGCAATTAAAAGACAAAAGTGATGGTACTTTACAAAAGTGAAGCTTTGTCATTTTCTGAGATTTTTCTCCCTGAGAGCTTTTATGACACTCGTTTGTGATTTGCTTGCTTACCAAAGTGAACAAGTGCGTGCCTGTCACTGGAAAGGATCAAGCCTGGCACTTTCGTGTCCAGGAACCAAATGTGGGAGCAGGCTCCTGAGGGTGCATTCATTGTTAGCAGCAGTTTTGGACGCTATGCTGATAGGTCATTTGAGTGAACCCTCCCTGGTCCTTTGCTCACGAAAGCTCCGTAAGGAATAAGGCATTTGCTTCATCCTCATGTATTTTCTGTTTGCCCCCAAGTTGTTAACTGGTGGGTGGATTAGCAATGAGCTTTGAATTGTTCAAGAAGAGTAAAAGACAGAACTCTCAGGGTTATTCTTATTCCATAAGTGTTTCAAATTTATAAAACAAAGGAAACGTTCATGAAACATTTTGTGACTCTCAAATCTGCCACCTGCCGCCATCCCTGTTATCCATACACCCATCAGTATATATCCACGAACATCATTACGTTTCCCCATATACCCATCAGCAATACCCACAAACATCATTACATCCACTTCTTGAAAGGCTCAGGCAGAAAAAGCCAAAGAAGTCAGAGCAAATCATCTCTGGGAACAACACGTGTGTTTAAGCAACTCCAGCCTTGGGTAAATCTAGCCTGGACAGGCTGACCTTGTCCCTTAAGTTTTCCTCACTCTCCTGTTGTGTATCTTCGAGGATACACCACGTGTATCTTCACACAGCCTGACAACAGCTGTTTCATCCTTCCTTCTACAATCTCTGAGAACACTGAGGAAAAACTACCAACTGTGAAACCCGGATGATTGGAAACACCCTGAGTGCTGGATGAAAAAGAAGAAAATTGCACCAAACCTCAGAGAGATTTTTTTCTATGCTTCACACTGAGGCCCCCCACCATCACTGACCCCTGGATTAAATTGTTAGAGTTTAATGAAGTATTACCATGTTCCTGTGGAATACAATAACTTGAGACTTTTCTGTTTGTTTTTTTTTTTTACTACAAGCTCTGTGTACTAGTTGGCAATTTTTCTATCAATACCGATTTTAAAAAAGAACACGTTTTTCATATAAAAATGTCCCCTCACCCTGATCACTACATTCTTCAGGCATTACTTCACTCAGATTCCAGACAAGGAATGTTACATTTCACCCTCCTATCAGCCACTGTTGCATCAAACAGAAAGACAGAGACATAACTAAATGAACCGCACAGAGAAAGCCTCGTGGGTAGGAAGACACTGCTTTCATTTGCACATTTCTATAGCTCAAGAATCTACTAAAGGGGATAAGACACAAAGTATAAAAACTTGTTTACCCATTTTTTTCCTGTTAGAAAACTTTCATTAAAAAAAAAGGTAAAGCATAAATCGCTGAGTGGAGAAGACGCTATGGTGAATTATTCATTCTAGCTGGGCCATTCCAGGTCAGCAGACAGGAGACTTCTTATCATCTTTCGCATAATAGAGATCCAGGATGACAGAAGCCCTGTTAAATCCACCCGTGCTGCATTCGGTTCTTCAGAATGCCGCACCGAGAAGGCATCGGCAGACCCAGGAGAGACACATCTGAGACGAATTGTCAGGTATCAGAGAAAAGCAGGTCAGAATGGAAGCCTGTCCTTTAAAGCAATTTGTCCAGAAGGCCAGACAAAGGGAAAATACTGTAGGAGATTCATGATTCCATGCCTCCATTACTAAGAGGACTGAAATAATGGGCCAAATAGTATATTTTTAGGGTAGAAGGGAAAGGAAAAAATCAAGCCCATGATTGGTTTTTCAGAACATTTTATTTTTACTTTTATTTTTTTTAGAACATTTTAAATGACTACAAAAATTTTATATGTGTGTAGGGTCAATTTTGAAAAATATAGAAAAGCAAAATGAAGATCTCTCCTCTTACTGCACAGAAATAAAAGCAATCACTAACACTTGGTATAAATTATTTTGGTCTGTTTTATGTGGAGATATATGTATTTGATAGTGATGATCATCTAAAACATACAAACTGTGTGTGTGTGTGTGTGTGTGTGTGTGTGTTAGTCATTCAGGTGTGTCTGACACTTTGCAATCCCATGGTCTGTCCTTGGAATTCTAAAGGCAAGAATCCTGGAGTGGGTTGCCATTCCCTTCTCCAGATATATATATATATACACACACACACATATATATACACCCATATACATATATAATTCTCTCTCGAATTGCATTTTTATTACATGAAGCATTTATAACCTGCTTTTTTTCACTGAACATCCTTGAGCATTTTAATTATAATGTTACAGTGTTTTAGATTTAGTTACAGTCACCATCAAAAATGGTTTTTGGCACACGTTTGATCCTTGGTGGGGGAACTAAGATCTTGCATGCCATGTGGCACAGCCCAAAATAAATAAATAAAATAAAAATTCAATGGGAATATACCCAAACAATTCAATTCCAAAAATAAAATAAAATTTGAAAATGATTTTTGGCACCAATATAAAGTTTAAAACAATCTCGACACAGGATCAAGCAGTTCCCTGACATATAAGACATGTATACCCTAGTTTTGCACTATCCCATGGGATATCAGTCCGGAATATTCATTGGAAGGACTGATACTGAAGCTGAAACTCCAATACTTTGGCCACCTGATGCAAAGAACTGTCTCATTGGAAAAGACCTTGTTGCTGGGAAAGATCGAAGGCAGGAGGAGAAGGGGACAACAGAGGATGAGATGGTTGATGGCATCACCGACTCAATGGACATGAGTTTGAGTAGGCTCTGGGAGTTGGTGATGGACAGGGAAGCCTGGCGTGCTGCAGTCCATGGGATCACAAAGAGTCAGACACGACTGAGAGACTGAACTGATGGGATATCATGAATTGTCTGGGAAAAGAAGACAAGTTAAATAACTTATCTAAGCTTCAGTTTCCACACCCATAAAATGCCACAGTTGTCGCGGGCTCCTTATTCTGCATCATTTATGCCTGGAATTAGTTACACAAGCAAAATGTCAGTTAAAAGGGGAGTGCTACAATGATACAAATAAACCTTAATTATTTTACAGTAACTTAAAACACACAAAGAAACATTCACCAAACTTATGAAATAGTGCCAAGGCCTTTATTTTCCTCCTTGTGTAAATCACACAGACAATGTTTCCATAATTTCCAGTTTTACTTTCTTTATAGAGAAACAAAACAGATATTTGTAAAACAATCTAAATGCAAAACGCTTCTAGATTTTCTCCTCACATTGAATTTAACAGCGACTTATTTAGTCACTAAATCGTGTTTGACTCTTTAAAACCCATGGACTGTAGCATGCCAGGCTTCTCTGTCCATCACCATCTCCCAGAGTTTGTTCAAACTCATGTCCATTGAGTCAGTGATGCCATCCAACCATCCCATCAGCATCAACTCATCTCATCAACAGCGATTTCGTAGTGACTTATTAAGACTTTGTACACATTCGACTTCATCTTCATTTAAAAAAGTCTTTCCCGTCTATATATCATTTTATATAATATTTAACCAATGATTATAACTCCAATAAGACAAACACCGGAAAAACAGATCTGAGAACAAATTCAACCTACCCACTGGAGCCCACCCCTTCACTGAGGGCAGCTGAAGGACTTAGCCCTCCAGAGAATAATGCAGTGGCCTTGAGCACTCCAAATGCTATAAAACCGTTCAACATGAGTTAGAAGGAAGGCAAATTTCAGATACAATAATCATGGGCTAAGTGCCCAAGGTTACTGTAAATATTAAATGAGGCAATGCATGCAAAGCACTTAGCACAATGCTTGGCACTTAATTAGCCCTTAGCTCCAAAAGACAGAGAGAGAATTGTTAAAATTAGCAAAACCCTTTCTACTGTTTGTTCACAACCACTGGAATGTAGTCGAGTTTCAACCAAAGGCCAGCAAAGAGAGCCTAAATATTGAGAATCTGATGTCATGTCATCAGATCTTAAAGGATCTGGTAATAATCAGATGCACCAAACTGAAAGTACTTTCTAGAATGCAAGTTTTCTGGCTCTGATGACAAGTTATCATTGAATCCTTGGATCCTGGAGTCAGATGAAACAGTATAGACATAGAAGCTCAGAAAATGTTGGATCGAAGAGGCTAATAATCAGGAAAAAAGAAAGTAACTGGGAACATTAAATATCGGCTGCCCTCTTAGACCCAAAGTATCTGCTTCATTATCTCTGGAATTTTTTTGTTTATAAATGACTGTTTAGTGTGCTTATTTCTTACTTCAAGCCAAGTGCCTGTAAAGGAAGTGCCAGTGAAGATTTAGCTTAAAAGAAATTATAAACCTGCATCAAACTAGCTCCGTGTGGATGTGTCATCATCCTCTCTGTCCCAGAAAATTCATCTCTCATCACCAGCCTAAGCAGAACTGTTTTCTTTCAAGTTTTCCCTGGAGCAAAAAGGATGATGGCTAGCTATCCTTTGAAAACATGGGGACTATAGTGCAAGAACAAGTAGGAAGACCTTAACTTTGTATAAAGCATAGGATTAACAGAGCAGACACTAGCAATCAGTAGATGGAAAGTCAACAATGTAAATAAATAAGGATGGTGTGAGGAACGCAAAATCCTTGAGAGCAAGAGTTATTGCTGATTTCTCTTACAAATGTTTGAAAGACTGTAGATGAATAGGAGTTAGGCGAGTCCTAGGATCAGGACTGTGAATGATGAGGAAATGTCATCAAAGAACCATTACTGAAGTTTTAGTGTGAAATGCCCATTAGTAGTAGAAGAAAGAATGAGAAAAGAGAAGTTTCCCTACTTGACAATTTGGAGCAATTTGTAACTGGGTCACAGGCCAAACCTGGGTCATGTCAATTTGGTTCAATCTTCTTAGAGTCATAGCTCTCTTCGATACTCTGTAGGAAAGCTGTGGACCTCAGAAGAGTTTCCCAGTGTCTTATAAAACTACATACACTTGACACATGAGCCAACAATTGTACTGATGGACACTTATCCCAAAGAAATGAAAACCTTTGCCCATGCTAAAATCTGTATACCAGTGTTCATAGCAGCTGTATCCATAATAGCCAAAAAATGAAAACATTTTAGATGTTTTTCAATAGGCAAATGGCTTAAAAAAATTGTGATACATTTCCACATACTGCTTAGCAATAAAAAGGAGTGAACTACTGATACATTCAAAATCATGGATGGATCTCCAGGGTTTTATGCTGAGTGGGGGGAAAAAAGAGAGAACCCCAAAAGACCACAGGTAGTCTAATTCCATTTGTACACCATTCTTGAAATGACAACATTACAAAGCTGAAAAACAGGGTAGTGGTGGCCAGGGACTGGAAATAATAGGGAGAGAGGTGGACGCGGCTTCAAAAGGGTGAGAGGAGGGGTCCTTGTGATTAAGGACAGTTCTGCACTTTGATTGTGGTAGTAGTCAGGTGAACCTGCGCATGTTACAACTGCACAGAACTATACACACACACCACACACACAACACACAGGTACATGTAAAACTCATGAGATGGCACTAAGCTCTCCGGTCAGTTATCAGCACCAGCTTGCTGGGTGTGATATTGTCATCTCTGACTCTTTGCAGCCCCATGGACTGCAGCGCCAGGCTTCCCTGTCCTTCACGATCTCCTGGAGTTTGCATAAACTCATGTCCATTGAGTAGGTAATGCCGTCCAGCTACCTCACCCTCTGTTGCCCCCTTCTCCTCTTGCCCTCAATCTCTCCCAGCATCAAGGTCTTTACCAATGAGGTGGCCCTTTGCATCAAGTGGCTAAAATATTGAAGCTTCAGCATCAGTCCTTCCAAAGAATATTCAGGACTGATTTCCTTTAGGATGGACTGGTTGGATCCCCTTGTTGTCCAAGGGACTCTCAGGAGTCTTCTCCAACAGCACAGCTCAAGAGCATCAATTCTTCAGCACTCAGCCTCCTTTTATGGTCCAACTCTCACATCCATACGTGACCACTGGAAAAACCATAGCTTTGACTATGCAGACCTTTGTCAGCAAAGTGCTGTCTCTGCTTTTTAATACGCTTTCTAGGTTTGTCATAACTTTTCTTCCAAGGAGCAAGTGTCTTTTAATTTCATGGCTGCAGTCACCGTCTGCAGTGATTTTCAAGCCCAATAAAATAAAATCTGCCACTGTTTCCATTTTTTCCCCACCTATTTGCCATGAAATGACGGGACCGGATGCCAAGGTCTTTGTTTTTCAAATGTTGAGTTTTGAGCCAACTTTTTCACTCTCTTCTTTCACCTTCATCAAGAGGCTTGACTGCAATTATGAAATATGATGCCACTGGTTCTTAAACACAGGACTATTCTAATATATTTTTTAACTTGCTATGAATCTATAATTATTTCAAAATAAATATTCTTGAAAGGTAGGTCTTTATATACTGATAAGGTAATATGACTTTATGTTATTAAAGTCAGGTATCAAATAGAATGATGATATGATCCACTTATGAGACTAAGAGTGTAAAGAGTGAAAAGTGGAGAAAAATGAATTCTAACTTTTTACCTGATATGCTTCTGTGCTGGTTGACTTCTTTACTTGATATTCCTCTGTACTGTTTGAATGTTTTACAGGGTAAACATATTACTCTTATCATTTAAAAGGCAAATAAGAATAATATAATAAGGTAAACTATTTTTAAAGAATCTATAGATCGTCTGCCTGAAACAATTTATGCAATTATGTACGCAATTTTAGCAATCTCATGGGGACCCCAAAATCTATCTGTGGATTTCCTAAAGAAAGATATACCCCCTGGACTAGGTACCCCTGCTTCGAAAAATGAAGGCCTGAATGAATGTAAAGAAGTAGGGTCAGAGGAAGTATTAAAGGCATTCTGTAGTCACCCTGGGTTCTGTCTGCTATGACACCCAACCACCCTCAAGTAGGACATAAAGATTAATTTTTTTTTCTTTGAAAGTGACTAGATGTGAAACTCTGAATCACGACTTTAAAAACCACAGCCAGGGTGATCATAACAAATGTGAAGGAATAAATTAACATATAAATAACTTATTACTAAGAGTACTTAAACTGACATGAGAAAACAGAATGGTTCTTTGAGCATTTGTTTCCTAGCCATATTCCAGATGATATGCTAGGCACTGGAAATAAAGCAGAGAGTAAAACAGGCTTGTGTTCCACCTAGAAACTACTGAATGCCTAGAGGCAGAGGACTGTTCTTGGTCTGCTTAGTGCAAGACATTCCATCTTGTTGAGAATCTTCAGTATATGAACATGTATAAATGATATAAAGGAAGACAGAGCAGGGTGACATCCTGGAATGTGAAGTCAAGTTGGCCTTAGGAAGCATCACTACGAACAAAGCTAGTGGAGGGGATGGAATTCCAGTTGAGCTATTTCAAATCTTAAAAGATGATGCTGCGAAAGTGCTGCACTCAATATGCCAGCAAATTTGGAAAACTCAGCAATGGCCAGAGTAATGGAAAGGGTCAGCTTTCATTCCAATCCCAAAGAAAGGCAATGCCAAAGAATGTTCAAACTATTGCACAATTGCCCTCATCTCACACGCTAGTGAAGTAATGCTCAAAATTCTCCAAACCAGGCTTCTACAGTATGTGAACTGTGAATTTCCAGATGTTCAACTGGATTTAGAAAAGGCAGAGGAACCAGAGAACAAATTGCCAACATTTGTTGGATCATCGAAAAAGCAAAATAGTTCCAGAAAAATATCTATTTCTGTTTTAATGACTATGACAATGCCTTTGACTGTGTGGGTCACAATAAACTGTGGAAAATTCTGAAAGAGATGGGAATACCAGACCACCTGACCTGCCTCCTGAGAAATCTATGCAGGTCAGGAAGCAACAGTTAGAAATGGACATGGAACAGCAGCCTGGCTCCAAATAGGGAAAAGAGTACATCAAGGCTGTATATTGTCACCCTGCTTGTTTAACTTATATGCAGAGTACATCATGAGAAATGCTGGGCTGGATGAAGCACAAGCTGGAATCAAGATTGCTGGGAGAAATATCAATAACCTCAGATATGCAGATGACACCTAGCAGAAAGTGAAGAAGAACTTATGGCAGAAAGTGAAGAACTAAAGAGCCTTTTGATGCAAGTGAAAGAGGAGAGTGAAAAAGTTGGCTTAAAGCTCAACATTCAGAAAACTAGGATCAAGGCATCCAGTCCCATCACTTCATGGCAAATAGATGGGGAAACAATGGAAACAGTGAGAGACTTTATTTTTTTGGGCTCCAAAATCACTGCAGATGGTGACTGCAGCCATGAAATTAAAAGATGCTTGCTCCTTGGAAGAAAAGTTATGACCAACCTAGATAGCATATTAAAAAGCAGAGACATTACTTCGCCAGCAAAGGTCTATCTAGTCAAAGCTATGGTTTTTCCAGTAGTCATGCATGGATGTGAGAGTTGGACTATAAAGAAAGCTGAGCGCTGAAGTATTAATGCTTTTGAACTACGGTGTTGGAGAAGACTGTTGAGAGTTCCTGGACTTCAAGGAGATCCAACCAGTCCATCCTAAAGGAAAACAGTCCTGAATTTTCATTGGAAGGACTGATGCTGAAGCTGAAATTCCAATACTTTGGCCACCTGATATGAAGAACTGACTCATTTGAAAAGACCCTGATGCTGGGGAAAGATTAAAGGCAGGAGGAGAAGGGGGCGACAGAGGATGAGATGGTTGGATGATGTCACCGACTCAATGGACATGAGTTTGAGTAAACTCTGGGAGTTGATGATGGACAGGGAGGCCTGTGTTGCTGCAGTCCATGGGGTCGCAAAGAGTTGGACATGACTGAGCGACTGAACTCAACTTAGAGCAGGGTGAAAATACTTTATATCAGTCCCTAAATGAAATGGGTAAATATGTGATGAATATCTAATATGTACATACAAAGACAGAGAGAGCGTATCCACTATCACATAGCTAACCTCATCTAGAATCTTGTCAGACAACCACTGGTTTCAATATTTGAAAGATTTCAAACTTGGAAGTAAAGGTTAAAAGATTCAATAATCCAGAAAAATGGTCTCTGATTTTTTTGATGGAAGACTTGGTAGAGAACTACAATAGTACATTAATAGGAATAAGACTGTTAAAAAAAACTCATGACATATTTAAAATTTTGAAATTGAAAAGCAGCATGGCATAGAACACATGTGGTCAACAACACACATCCTGCCAGACCACCTGAATTGCATTCCCAAATCTTCTACTTAACAGCTCTGTGATCAAGGGAATTACCTAACTCTCCACACCTCAGTTTCTTCATCTTAAGAATGGACACCTGCTACAAGCCATAAGGAAGGTTAAATAAATAAGAGCTCCATAAATGTGTTAGTCAAATAAACTTTTCAGCAACATGGAACCAACTGCTATGGCTGATCAGAGGAAAAGATTCCTGTGCAAGGACTTATCTGATGGGTAGGAATCCACCAGGAGATAATGTGGGGAGGCCCACTTCCCGTAGGAATCCAGGCCAAGCCAAGGCAGGGCAGGGAGAGCAAGTTTTGGGGAAAAGCAGTCCTGGAGATGGGCCACCAAACGACAGAGACTGGCCTGGATGGCTGATTAAAGGTTCAGCAAAAAAAGAAAAAAAAAGGGCCTGCTTGCCAACAAATGTCTTGGGTTTTACTTGATATGTAATGCTAGCCCTTTAAGGACCTTGAACAAAGGATAAATCTGGCCGGTGCTGTGCTTTAGGAAAATCAACTTGTCCCATGGTTCGGATGAGGAGATAAGGAATCCAGTTAGGAAATCATTGTATAATAAGTGGTTATACACCAGGAGAAGTGTAATCGAGGCCAAAGCAAAAAGATGACAGTGAAGATAAATAAGGGACAGAATGAACAATAAATGAGTAAAAAGACAGAGAGATTGAGAAAATACCTGGGCCAGTAAAAGAAACAGAGAACCGTAAAAATAGACCTGAGAAATTACTGTGTGCGATGGCACCCACTCCAGTCCTCTGGCCTGGAGAATCCCGTGGACGGAGGAGCCTGGAAGGCTGCAGTCCATGGGGTCGCGGAGGGTCGGACGCGACTGAGCGACTTCCCTTTCACTTTTCACTTTCATGCATTGGAGAAGGAAATGGCAACCCACTCCAGTGTTCTTGCCTGGAGAATCCCAGGGACAGGGGAGCCTGGTGGGCTGCCGTCCATTGGGTCACACAGAGCAGCAGCAGCAGACATGCAGTGCAATTTCCCACAAATTCTCACATGTAACAAACCAAGCAATTATATGAAAATAGCTGCAGAAATTGGCAAAACTGTCCCCTAGTTTACGCGTGAGAAACTGAGGTTCAGAGAAGTTCCATTATTTGTCTGGGTCACGTGGCCAGTGAGAGGCAGAATCAGGATTCGAACCCAAAGCTTCTTGACCCTAGGTCAGGCTCCATGCTCCCTCCACTACTCCGTGTATTGTAGGGGAAGATGTCAGCTCCATTTGTGGACATATGGCTGGACCTCCAGATGAATTTTTTGAATGGGCAGTTAGAAAGGCATGACAAAGTCAGGAGGAAATCAGAGCTGGGGAATGGAATTCAGAAGCTTCATGGAGGTTTTGGAAGGATTAGTGAAGTCACTGAAGTGAATAATCAATAACAGATTATTTATAATTATTAACTTGCACATTCATGTGCTGGGATGTAATCATGTTTGTCTGAAGAGCCAACACAGCAGTTTAAAGGGATTCGCAAACAGAAGAAAGCTGCTGTTCTCTCCAGTAAGCAATATTTTAGTGGCAAAACACCCTGTGAATGGTTTGTGAGTACAAAGCAGCAAGCCTGTGAATAGCTTTTTACAATGTCACGTTCTCTCCTTCCACTTGGAAAGGAAGCACAATGCTACCATAAGCAGATACTAACAGCACAGATGCTGGCGCTGATGTGAGCATAAATGCTGTCCTGCACCGAAAAAAAATTCCCAAAGTACCATGCCTGCATAAATCTTATATTTTTATGAATCACTGCCATTATGGCAACCACACACTGAAAATTTGTGTCTTAGGATGTGAATGGATCTTTCTAGATAGTTTAGCTTATCTCAGACTCCTCATAATTTATACTAGTCCCTGTATCATATCCAAACAGGGCTTTGCTTCCCTAGATTGCTCAAGTGGCAGCTTGCACCTTATATGGCTGAAGTTCGAAAATACAGTTTAATTGTAATAAGAGGAGCAAAATCTTTCTGATGCCTCTGTGGCTATGTTGTAAACATCCAACTACAGATTCAGTATTCATTCTTCCTTTCTTATCAACAGTAGTTTTTCAGAGCCCACAAATATGTTCTACCATACAATTTTATGCTTTGTAAAAGGTGACCTATACTTTCTTTTCAAATGCAGTTTCTTTAATGAAAATATTGTAATGTCAGTCCATGCAAAGCAAATGCATATTAATATGCGTTTACATCTGTCTCATATTAATATTCATGCCTGAATCCACATCCCTACACAAAGCCAATTTTCTGACCATCTGTGTGATGGCTGGTGGATGCAATGAATAAATTTTATTTGTGAGGGGAGTGATAAATCATGTATCTTCAGTTTTTCACCCACAATCTTTCCTCTTAGGTGCAAAAATGTTTTCATCATGGTTTGGAATATATAAGTAAACGAAACAGATTAACCCTTTAATATTCCTACAAATAAAGGCAATTTTATGCAATTTCAACACCTCTAACCAAAAATAAGAAGGAACGATGGATTTGCTCGGTTGAATCTGACATCTCTGTTCCTATGTGTGTTCCAGTCTTTTATAGTAATTTTCTGTGTTGTTTAAAATGTACTGTAGCTGTTTCTGAAAAGAAATTTTGAAAAGCTTCTAGTCAGAAATAAGGCCTCCAGAATAAGTGTATATTCCCAAAGAAAGTTCTTACAGCCATCAAATATCTTAAAAGTTGTATCAAGTATAACCTTACACAATGGAAAGATTTCAAACAGGCAAAGTTATCGATATTTAGATAATGATCTCCATACTTTCAGTTTTACCCAAGTGAAATATCAAGATTTCAGTGTGTTTGTAAATTTGGGGATGTTACAGGGAATATTGCATCCACATGTTAGAAACAATTGCCTTTAAGGATATGAGACATATACAGTTAATCAACCAGCTAAATAGAACCCAAAAGGAAGGATGAAACTGAAAATCATATCATGGTAGGGAGGATATGAAAAGTATTGCGCACTGAAGGAAGAAGTTATAATGTGATGATCTGAATAACGAAAACCGTGTCAGGTGGTCTAAGATGCTTCCTTTGCCTCTTCTTAAGGGATGCTTTCTATGAATTCTAATGGCTGGGCTAGTAGGTTGAATCCAAATCCAAGGTTTCCATCTGGTTGAATTTACCTTATCTGAGTTAACGGCTTCTCTAAGGTCCCTAAGAATGTCACAAATAGCACAAACCATGACTTTCAGGTCAAAGCACAAATTAGGCTGCTGAAACTTTCTACTTCTGCTGCAACGGCCCTGAAGAGAGTGGCAAAGTAAATCAGGAACCCTGGGAGCTATCAATCTCCTGTAGATACAGTCGCTGTTAGCACATGAATTTTCAAACCACAAATAGAGCAGAGTCAGAGAAATTTCATCTCAAAGCAACAGTTACTGACTGAACACCTGTTCCTTGCAAGGGCACCAAACCAAGAGGGAGCTTCTGGTATTCTGCTGCCCTCAGAAAGCTTACCCACCTGCTGGTAATGAAAACACATTCCCCTACAAGAAGATCCTCAATCACCCATTAAGTTGGTGTATGATACATACGAAGTGAATGCTGTAAAAGGAACTTAAAAGAGGCTGAGGTTTCCATAAACCTAGCAAATCAAGGAGCCTCACCCAGAGGTATTTAGAGTCAGTCTTAAAGGCTGAAAAGATTCAGACGGTCAGAGAAGTCATATCAGATGAAAGAAGCTTTACCCTGTCTCAGAGCAGGAAGTATTTAGCTGGAGGATTTACAAGTAATGGGGGAAATTGTGGGTAGGGCACTCTCATTACTTCTGAGAGTTAATGTTCAAAATTAGGGGCGTTTAGGGAAATTATTTAAAGTAGTACATGTCTAGGCATTAAATAACATTAAATTACAAAGTCAGAAAAATAATCCCTTAGTAACTCTGTTAATTCTCCTAACTACCTCAGGAAAAGAGTCTTCGTTTGGTGCCAATCTGTCTTTCACACCACTCCAGTACTTGCTAAATCTCTCTTTTTAACAAAGAGAGAGCAAGCCTCAGGCTCCAAGGATCAAGACTAGAATTTAATAAGTTAGTTTGGTTTTATGGTGTTCATTTTTTGTAATACTTTATCTTATACCAAGTAGAACTTATTGGTCTTCTATTTGTGGTACTAAGATAACATTTATTTTTAAAGAAAATGTATTTAGGGTTTTTAATTAATTATTTTTAAAGATAAATAATAAATTAATGAATGTGATGGGAAAAAAATGACCAAAGTTTGGAATTAATCTGGCATAGTGATTGACAAGAAGATAAAAAGGGTCAGACTCAGTTCAGTAACGCGTCAATATAGAAGCTGGCTGGATTAAATTACAGCCTTTGATTTCAGTTGTATTTGTAATTCTAAGTGTCTCTGTTTCCCTTACATATGGGCATTGCTAAAGTCATGTTTGTAAAATTTCCTTAAGACCTAGAATTTTTTCAAAATATCTCATTTCTTTTCACATAAATGCAAAAGGAGAGGTGGCGAAAAAACAGGATGGGTCACCAAGCTCAATCACTTGGAGATTTAACATAAGAGATATAAACATAAAATACTTCAGCTGCAGCAAAAGGATATTCCCTTTCATTGGATCACTTAGGATTTCACACCATATACTTAAGTATGATTTAGCGTAATATTGACACTTGTTTATATTTACCACCTACCTATTTCACAATGATACTGTAAGGATTAGTGATATAATATTTCTTAAGCCTTTTCAGCTCTTAAAAGAAAATACACACTATAAAATCAAGGTAATAGTAATAACAGTCATCATCATAATAGCAATGACTGCTCATGCATTTTCAAACCCAGGCTCTTGTTTGTTGGAAAAGGAAATTGGGCTGTAAGAAAAGTATGCAGGCTTATCAGCTGGCTAGAACACAAAGACCTAGGATAACAATGATGCCATCAACAGTTTATCAGGGTCTAGAGTGGGGTCTGAGATTCTGCATTTACAGCTGTTCCCAGGTAGCTGATGCTGCTGGTCTAACGCCACTCTTAGGGAGTAAGGGCTTAGACCATACCACTCATTCAGGTTCGCACTGACTGTCAGAGGACTTAAGGAAGAAGGTCTAAACACAACCTGTCAAACCCATCACCACTGCCAATGCCTTTCTCATTTTTGTCACCTCATGCCCCGTATTCTGTTTCCATTGTCCAATCCACCACCCACATGCAAACTCTCTCTCATTGTCTTCCTGTCCTACCACGCCAGAGTGAACTCCTTGAGTGCAGAAACCCATCATTTATTCTAAAAATTGATCATAGATTTGAACAGATTTATGCTCAAAAATGTTGATTTCAGAACACCTTGTAACATCAAAAAGTAGGAAAACTCTGATTCTTTTAAAGTATTTTAAAGTGTGGGTTTTATGTTCATGATATGGCATCAAGTTAAAAAGCAAGAAACAAAACTGTGTGCTTATGTATCATTTAAATTTAAATACAGGTAGAGAGCAATATTGACAGCATATGTAATTAATAAGTTAAATAGCACCTTGTCTTTTTCCTACTGAATAATCATTACCAAGGGGATGGAAATGTAATTTTCCCCTACCCTCTCACTGCTGAACAGCCAGGCTTGTGAGATTGGAGACCCCTGCTCCAAAATGGATTGATGTCTTTGGTATTTCAGTCATAGCAAGAGTGAGCAAACTGAGCCTTTTGCTTGATTGCAGTGAAGAGAGGATTCAAGGGGGACAGAGACCCAGGGAGAGAGTTGGATTTCTTAAGACTAAGAGATGGAAGAATCAAGTGATGGGTTTCTGCTCCCAGGTTCTATTCTAAGAGCCCCACAGGTGTGCAGGGACCTTGAAGATCTAAGCCTGAACATTAGGCCCCTGTGTGTCCTGACCCCAGGGAGCTCCACCACTGAATGATCTGTGAGGGCTGGGACCACAGCTTCAGGTCAGAAGCTTTCCCAGCCTTCCCAGGTTGCAAATGCCTTTGAGGTCTTGAACAGTCTCAAAGGAGTCATTGGCCAGCCCCCAATTCAGGTACGTTAAGGGCTAAGTCATATTTAATGGAATGTGGAAGAAAAAAATTTTAATGTGAACTAAAATTCACATTAAAGAAAGGAAAGAAAAAATTTCCTTTCTTGCATTAAAATACTATAGAGAAAGAACATACACATTTAGATAGATAGGCAGATACACTTATTCATGAAACACTAGAAGGAAACAGAGGAAAACAACAGAATGGGAAAGACTAGAGATCTCTTCAAGAAAATTAGAGACACCAAGGTAACATTTCATGCAAAGATGGGCTCAATAAAGGACAGAAATCGTATGGACCTAACAGAAGCAGAAGATAGGTGGCAAGAATACACAGAAGAACTGTACAAAAAGATCTTCATGACCAAGATAATCACAATGGTGTGATCACTCACATGGAGCCAGACATCCTGCAATGTGAAGTCAAGTGGGCCTTAGAAAGCATTACTACGAACAAAGCTAGTGGAGGTGATGGAATTCCAGTTGCTGCTGCTGCTGCTGCTAAGTCTCCTCAGTCGTGTCCGACTCTGTGAGACCCTATAGATGGCAGCCCACCAGGCTCCCCCACCCCTGGGATTCTCCAGGCAAGAACACTGGAGTGGGTTGCCATTTCCTTCTCCAATGCATGAAAGTGAAAAGTGAAAGTGAAGTCACTCAGTCGTGCCTGACTCTTAGCGACCCCATGGACTGCAGCCTACCAGGCTCCTCCATCCATGGAATTTTCCAGGCAAGAGTACTGGAATGGGGTGCCATTGCCAGTTGAGTTACTTCAAATTCTGAAAGATGATGCTGTGAAAGTGCTGCGCTCAATATGCCAGCAAATTTGGAAAACTCAGCAGTGGCCACAGGACTGGAAAAGGTCAGTTTCATTCCAATCCCAAAGAAAGGCAATGCCAAAGAATGCTCAAACTACTGCACAGTTGTACTCATCTCACACTCTAGTCAAGTAATGCTCAAAATTCTCCAAGCCAGGCTTCAGCAATATGTGAACCATGAACTTCCTGATATTCAAGCTGGTTTTAGAAAAGGCAGAGGAACCAGAGATCAAATTGCCAACATCTGCTGGATCATGGAAGAAGGAAGAGAGTTCCAGGAAAACATCTATTTCTGCTTTATTGACTATGCCAAAGCCTTTGACTGTGTGGATCACAATAAACTGTGGAAAATTCTTCAAGAGATGGGAATACCAGACCACCTGACCTGCCTCTTGAGAAATTTGTATGCAGGTCAGGAAGCAACAGTTAGAACTGGACATGGAACAACAGACTGGTTCCAAATAGGAAAAGGTGTACATCAAGGCTGTATACTGTCACCCTGCTTATTTAACTTCTATGCAGAGTACATCATGAGAAATGCTGGGCTGGAAGAAACACAAGCTGGAATCAAGATTGCTGGGAGAAATATCAATAACCTCAGATATGCAGATGACACCACCCTTATGACAGAAAGTGAAGAGGAACTCAAAAGCCTCTTGATGAAAGTGAAAGAGGAGAGTGAAAAAGTTGGCTTAAAGCTCAACATTCATAAAACGAAGATCATGGCATCTGGGCCCATCACTTCATGGGAAATAGATGGGGAAACAGTGGAAACAGTGTCAGACTTAATTTTTTTGGGGGGGCTCCAAAATCCCTGCAGATGGTGATTGCAGCCATGAAATTAAAAGAGACTTAGTCCTTGGAAGGGAAGTTATGACCAACCTAGATAGCATATTCAAAAGCAGAGACATTACTTTGCCAACAAAGGTCTGTCTAGTCAAGGCTATGGTTTTTCCAGTGGTCATGCATGGATATGAGAGTTGGACTGTGAAGAAAGCTGAGCGCAGAAGAATTGATGCTTTTGAACTGTGGTGTTGGAGAAGACTCTTGAGAGTCCCTTGACCTGCAAGGAGATCCAACCAGTCCATTCTAAAGGAGATCAGTCCTGGGTGTTCATTGGAAGGACTGATGCTAAAGCTGAAACTCTAATACTCTGGCCACCTCATGTGAAGAGTTGACTCATTGGAAAAGGCTCTGATGCTGGGAGGGATTGGGGACAGGAGGAGAAGGGGATGACGGAGAATGAGATGGCTAGATGGCATCATCGACTCGATGGACGTGAGTTTGTGTGAATTCCAGGAGTTGATGATGGACAGGGAGGCCTGCCGTGCTGTGATTCATGGGGTCACAAAGAGTTGGAGACAACTGAGCGACTGAATTGAACTCAACTGAACTGAGAAGGAAATACTCCAAAATGTTAATCGTATTAATAGTTAACATTTGGCGGTTGTTTATAGGCAATTTTTTCCTTCTTTATATATTTTATGTTTTTCAAAAATTCTAAAAAACACCTAAGTTGCTTTTAAAAGTAGGAAAAATACAAGAAATGTCATTTTTTAAAATCAAAGCACATAGCTTATTCACCTCTTTTATATGCAGCATCTAGTCCACTTCTGGTACACACAACAGGCAGTCAGAAATGACCAGTTCAATTCAGTTCAGTCTCTCAGTCGTGTCCAACTCTTTGTGACCCCATGGATTGCAGCACGCCAGGCTTCCCTGTCCATCACCAACTCCCAGAGCTTGCTCAAACTCCTGTCCATCGAGTTGGTGTTGCCATCCAACCATTGCATCCTCTGTCGTCCCCTTCTCCTCTCGCTTTCAATCTTTCCCAGCATCAGGGTCTTCTCCAATGAGTCAGTTCTTTGCATCAGGTGGCCAAAGTATTGGAGTTTCAGCTTCAGCATCAGTCCTTCCAATGAATATTCAGGACTGATTTTCTTTAGGATGGACTGGTTGGATCTCCTTGAAGTCCAAGGGACTCTCAAGAATCTTCTCCAACACCACAGTTCAAAAGCATCAGTTCTTCAGAGCTCAGCTTTCTTTATAGTCCACCTCTCAAATCCATACATGGCTACTGGAAAAATTATAGTTTTGACTAGATGGACTTTTGTTGGCAAAGTAATGCTTCTGTTTTTTAATATGCTGTCTAGGTTTGTCATAGCTTTTCTTCAAGGGAGTAAGCATCTTTTAATTTCATGGCTGCAGTCACCATTTGCAGTGATTTTGGAGCACAGGAAAATAAAGTCTGTCACTGCTTCCATTGTTTCCCCATCTATTTGCCATGTAATGATGAGACCGAATGCCATGATCTTAGTTTCCTGAATGTTGAGCTTTAAGCCAATGTTTTCTCTCACCTCTTTCACTTTTATCAAGAGGCTCTTTAGTTCTTCGCTTTCTGCCATAAGGGTGGTGTCATATGTGTGTCTGATGTTATTGATGTTTCTCTCTTCAATCTTGATTCCAGCTTGTGCTTCATCCAGCCCAGCATTTCTCATGATGTACTCTGCATACAAGTTAAATAAACAGGGTGACAATATATAGCCTTGATGTACTCCTTTCCCTATTTGGAACCAGTCTGTTGTTTCATGTTCAGTTCTAACTTTTGCTTCTTGATCTGTATACAGATTTCTCAGGAGGCAGGTCAGGTATCTGGTATTCTGACCAAATGTGGTCCACTGGCAAAGGGAATGGAAAATCACCTCAGTATTCTTGCCTTGAGAACCGCATGAACAGTATGAAAAGGCAAAAAGATAGGATACTGAAAGAGGAACTCCCCAGGTCGGTAGGTGCCTAATATGCTACTGGAGATCAGTGGAGAAATAACTCCAGAAAGAATGAAGAGATGGAGCCCACGCAAAAACAACATCCAGTTGTGTCTATGACTGGTGATGGAAGTAAAGTCCGATGCTGTAAAGAGCAATATTGCATAGGAACCTGGAATGTTAGGTCCATGAATCAAGGCAAATTGGAAGTGGTCAAACAGGAGATGGCAAGAGTGAACGTCGACATTTTAGGAATCAGCGAACTAAAATGGACTGGAATGGGTGAATTTAACTCAGATTATCATTGTATCTACTACTGTGGGCAAGAATTGCTTAAAAGAAATGGCATAGCCCTCATAGTTAGCAAAAGGGACCGAAATGCAGTACTTGAATGCAATCTCAAAAATGACAGAATGATCTCTGTTCGTTTCCAAGGCAAACCATTCAATATCACAATAATCCAGGTCTATGCCCCAATCAGTAATGCTGAAGAAACTGAAGTTGAATGGTTCTATGAAGACCTACAAGACCGTCTAGAACTAATACCCCAAAAAGATGTCCTTTTCATTATAGGGGACTGGAATGCAAAAGTAGGAAATCAAGCGATACCTGGAGTAACAGGCAAATTTGGCCTTGGAGTACAAAACAATGCAGGGCAAAGGCTAACACAGTTTTGTCAAGAGAACGCACTGGTCATAGCAAACTCCCTCTTCCAACAACACAAGAGAAGACTACACGTGGACGTCACCAGATGGTCAATACCAAAAAATTATAACTAAATTAAATAAACAGTTCAAAGCCCAGGCTGTAAAGGTACATTAATATTAGTGCAATCACCCTGGTGTGTGAGAAACACATAAGTCCATGCACATATGAAAGAAAGTTGTTCTGAGAATAGCTACTCTGAAAATGTCACTGCATGTAAGACTATTAAAATTATCATGAGAAAAGTATTATGCAAGCATTAAACAAGGCCTTCTGGGCTCAGGGACAGAGGGACAGTCCTTAATTTGGAGATAGGCTTTTTTCAGTTATCTCTATCTCTTTGGAAGTCATTGAACTCTCCAAATCTCTTAATACTTCATCTACAGATGTCAGTTCTATCAGCTTAAACATGGCACTGTTAAGATCAAATGGAGCATAGAATATCAAAGCAATTTTGAAACTATAATATGATATACTATCCGGGAGTTGGTGATGGACAGGGAGGCCTGGCGTGCTGCGATTCATGGGGTCGCAACAAGTCGGACACGACTGAGCGACTGAACTGAACTGAATACAATGTTTATCTCTTGTTCACTATCGGATAAATTGGGAGATTGGGATTGATATATATACACTACTATACATAAATAGATAATTCTTAGATAACTAATATAGCACTGGGCACTCTACTCAATACTCTGTAATGACCTATATGAAAAGAACCTAAAAAGAGTGGAGATAAAGATGTATATAGGCTTCCCAGCTGGCACTAAAGAGGTCTTCCCTGGTGGCTCAGATGGTAAAGCGTCTGCCCGCAATGCGGGAGACCCGGGTTCGATTCCTGGGTTGGGAAAATCTGCTGGAGAAGGAAATGGCAACCCACTTCAGTACTCTTGCCTGGAAAATTCCATGGACTGAGGAGACTGGTAGGCTACAGTCCATGGGGTCGCAAAGAGTCGGACACGACTGAGCCACTTCACTTCACTTCACTATTGGATAAACACTACGAATTCATGTTCTTTGGCTTTCCTTTTCCTTTTTTAAAGTTAATTTTATTGGAATATAGCTGATTTACAATGTTGTGTAAGTTTCTTCTGTACAGCAAAATAAATCAGGTATATACATATGTGTGTGTGTTCATGCTAAGTCGCTTCAGTCATGTCCGACTCTTTGCGATTCTATGGACCGCAGTCCACCAGGCTCCTCTGTCCATGGGATTCTCTAGGAAGGAATACTGGAGTGGGTTGCTGTTTCCTCCTTTAGGGGATCTTCCTGATCCAGGGATTGAACTGGCATCTCTTACATCTCCTGCACTGGCAGGCAGGTTCTTTACCCCTAGTGCCAGCTGGGAAGCCTATATACATATATATCTCCACTCTTTTTTTTAGGTTCTTTTCATATAGGTCATCACAGAGTATTGAGTAGAGTGCCCTGTGCTATGTGGTACCTTCTTATTAGTTATCTAATAGTTATCTATTTTATGTATAATAGTGTATATATATCAATCCCAGTCTCCCAATTTATCCCTCCTCCCTACTTATCCCCTTAATAACTGTAAGTTTGCTTTCTGTGACTGTATTTCTGTTTTGTAAATAAGTTCATTTGCACTATATTTTTTAGATTCTACACTTAAGCTATATTGCGTGATATTTTCCTTTCTCTGTTCAACTTACTTCCCTCAGTATGACAATCCCTAGGTCCGTCCATGTCACTGCAAATGGCATTATTTCATTCTTTTTTGTGGCTGAGTAATATTCTGTTGTATATCTGTACCACATCTTCTTTATCCACTCCTCCATTGATGGACATTTAGGTGGCTTCCATGTCCTGCTGTTATAAATAAATACTGCTGAAATATGCATTGGGGTGCATATATCTTTCCAAATCATGTTTATTTCTGGCCTTCCTTTTCCTTGACTACACATCATCTTCTGTTGATGCTCCTCTTCTTTACAGATGAGATAAATAAGGTTGGTTTACATTCTGACTTCAGTTCCCTACGTTCTATCCCTTAGCTGTTGGGCTTGATGAATTCCCAAGTCCGTGCAGCAGCACATTTACAACATGGACTCTTAGGACCACTAATTATGTTGACCATTAAGTATTTCTTATATATTGACTTTTACCATTCTCGGTTACAATGGGTGGTTATTTCCCAATTGCCTCTGAATTTAAAGGGTGTAGATTCTTGAGAACAGCCTCCAGATGAGCAGTGAATTCTTTGACGTTTCTTTGACGTTACTAAAAGGAAACTTGTGGCCTCATCTTTGTTCTTTTTTCCTTAGGTGACACAAGATGAGGGAGTTTCAGTTTTCACGCCTCGTGTTATCTCTCTATACCATAATAGCGGGATTGTTCTAAACTGCTGTTGAAAGAGACAACCACTATGAAACCATTACCTATATATATTTTTACCACCCACTATTCATTATAATGCCTTTGTGGTCTGTCAGCGTTATCAGAGGCAACCAGTATTTATTAGGTATCCGCTGGATGTGTGATGCTGTGGTAGTTGCTGCCAAGGGCACTTATTTACAATGAAGCATTACATCGGAGGAGAGTGACAATTTTTCTCTATAGGCCACCACTCTACCTTTCACTGTGGTTTAGGCCACCAGGTTGGTCAAATTACTCATTATATCCCATGGGCTCTGTCAGGATTTCCTAGAAATGTGTTGGTCATATATTTCAAATGGGCTCACTGCAATATGACCTTTGGGTGAATTTGTAAATATATAGAGAAAAGATAATCTTTCCCATTACATTTACACTTTAACACACAGTAAGCAAAAAACAAAACAAAACAAAAAAACAACTAATATTATGCACCTGACTTGGAAAACAGCAAAATTTTCTGAGGAGAAATTGTGTGTGTGTGTGTATGTCTGTGGGTTTAGATCTCAATCTCAAGTGGCATAAAAACTTCTGCTTTCATTTTAATATGCATGCTGTGGACCTGGGTTAACATGAGACTTGTAAATATTTCTAGGCCTATTTGCCTAAATAAACAGAGCTCACCTTCGTACATATCATGTCCTGGAGAGGCCTGAGTGCTCTCTTCTGGGAACCATTTCTGATCCTTGGCTTCTGATTGTGTAGATTTTGAACTCCCAATATTCTTAGGCTTTGCATCCGTCAACCATAGTAGGTCTCAGAGAGCAGATGTAGCTGTAACAGTCACCCTGCTGCCCTGGTGGTTCTGAGGTCACTTTCCATTTCAGTGCATGTGGTAGGCCCTTGAACCCTACACTGTCTTGGTCTCTGGGGTATCTGACATTACATCATGGAGTCCTGCTAGATAGAAGTGACAAATCTACCAAGATCTTTTTGAGCTTTTGGATGTCTTTTTTACTTTGAGATTTAAGATGGCTTGGGTTACAGCTCATTTCTTGTTCTCTGCCCAAATTTTCATTTCAGAGCTAGAACTGTGCAGGTGTTGTGATCACTGGGCACACAGGTAGAGGGTTGCATGGCATTTTCTTGACCTTGAGAGGGAGTTGTATTAAACACAGAAGCAGACTAACTCACTGCACAAGGCATTTCAGTGTGGTGGAATCCACTTTATAGACACGATAGTCATTATTTTTATCAATACAATATTGATAAGAAACTGAAATGCATGCAACGCCATCATTTTACACAGATTCCAGATGTTTATTAGGCTAAAAATAAATACCATTGCCTTGTTTGGGGAAGCATTTTGGGGAATTGGAGAACCAGACAGCCCAAGAGTTTGATTTCACCTCAACTCCTCTAAATCAACTCAGCACTGAATGTGAGCAACTTACTTTCTTCTCTGAACTGAGAGTTGTACCACTCGGGTTCCAGTCAGGAGGCGGCAGCTGTATCAGTTGTATAAACAGAAAGAGTTTAATATAAGAGTTGGTAATCTGGTATTGGACAAATGACAAAGTTAAAAATGAATATCTAGAAATCACGGAGGTGATGATGCAGGAAGCAGCTACCACTCCTGGGCTGGGGAAACCAAAGGAACAAGCTGGACTTCTTAAAACTCAGAAGACTGGAGGAGGGGCCCTGCGGAGCTTGGGTGTGGGCCTCCCGGGAGGCTGTGCCCGGTGGCTGGGCGGGGGTCGCTGAAGGAGGGCAGCATCATGCGTCTGGTTCTGTAGGTGTTAGAAAAACTACGTGGTTGACTCACTGTTGCTACTGGGATGGAGACTTCCACCGCAAGCTGGAATGAGCTGCCGCCACCAGCGCTAGGAAGTGTTGCTGAGCTGATGCTGACAAGCACAGGAAAGAAAACAGAAGCTTCACATCTCCCCTTCCTCCTGCAGCCTTGCAAGTCGCTCTCTGGTGCCCTATATGGGCAGAGCCTAACAGGCAGCAGCTGGCAAAGCAGAAAAGAGGTCCACGGAAATGAGTCTCAGCCCCAGCATGGAGAGTGGAACAGAGATGGGTGATTTGAAACTGAGAAGCAATTACTTAATAACCAGTAGAAGGATGACATTATACTCCACTGACTGCTTATTTATTTTAACATTATTATTACTATTGAAATTTATGTAAAGAATCTAGTATGATGACTGGCTCATAGTAAGAGCTCAGCAGCTCTCTGCATTTTGCTAGATACACCAAGCCTTCTGCCAGCTTAGTTATTGAAGATGACAATTACACTTGGATAATCCATTTTGATTTTTCCATTTTGGCCCCAGTCCCACTCTGGTAGCATTCACATGTACAGATTAGTAGTGTTGCCTCTGCAATCTCTTGGTTTTTAGCTGTGAACTGTGGGCATGTTAATTACATTCTCTGAGCCTCAATTTTCATTACATGAGATAACACGTGTTTAGTGCTGGACTCAAAGCCTGTCAAATACATGTCTACATACTAGTTCCATTGTTATCATCATTGTCACTATCATTATTTTAATGAGTGAGGAGCAATGGTTGCAAAACAATATCAACCTAAAACGCAACATGTAAGGCACCAACTTTCACCAAAATCACAAATACCTTGATCTTCTGAAACTTAATCATCACTGTGCAAAGTAAACATGATTCAGTTTGCTTGCTAGCCATCTCTTTCATTTTTGACTCCTCAAAAGATTCGTACTTTTCTCATAACGTTTCCAATTCTGTTTTGTATTAGAGGCTGTGGAGACATGAAGTCCCTGTGACTTTCCATGAGTCATGCATGTGTTTGTAAAAAGGCCTGGAAGGGATGTGAAAAAATCCAACATGCCACTATCAGGGACTCTTGAATTCTGAAGCCTTCCTGGCTGCCACTAGCTCAGGGATATGGAGATTGTCAGTAGAAATTCAGAGTAAGTGTCGTGCATGGTAATACGGTACATCACAACTAGGTCCTGAGGCAAGCTGAGGACATCGTGGAGCTGATGCATTATGCATGAGACGGTGTAAGAAATAAAGGATCAATCATCTTCTCCCTCAGATAACATTGATCATTTGCTACACATTATTTGGCTGGGTTCTGTGCAGATTTATTTTCTCCAATGAGAATGAGAAGCAGATTGCCTGTTTCCTTAATGAGCAATGACATCAATCCAGCCAAATCTATCCAAGGCATTGGATGACTTCCCCCCTCTCTCTCTCCCTGCCCCCCTCTGTCACAGTCAGAAGAAATAGGGACAGCTTCTCAAGAAGGTGCCAGCCCCTGGGAGAGTGGTGACAGAATGGGAAATTGGGTCTAATTCAGGGTGATGAAAAATCTCTTTCTCTCTCTTTACATTTTTTTTTTTTTTTGCTTTTTAATTTAAAGCAGTGTGTTTCCACTCTCCATTCTTCCAGATGGCATTCTGAGGGGCTGATCTGCAGAAAAGGCCAAGTGAAAAGTCATCCAATAACAAGGAAGGAAAAAGACAGCATGCAGCATGAATGAGGAGGGTGTGTTTCTGGGACTCTAGGCGGGCTGGAAGGGCGCAATCATGGGGAGAAATAGCAAGCAGCATCAGAGACTACCATCGCAGGGCTCCCCAGTCAACACCAGTGACTTTAATAACACTGGAGCCACGGGTGGTGTTACCTGAGAAAACAGAGCTGGAGCTTGTCTTCTGTTGATACAGCATTCCTCTTGTGGTAGTGAGTCGTCAGGAGAAGGAAATGGGAGGTAATATGTGATCCAGGGTTTGGGAAATAAGATGTCTTGCTGGGGCATGCTCCCTGCTTCAATCAGACATGTGTCTGCTGAGGCAGGCAGGGGCGGTGGGGCGTGGATGAGCTGAGGACGGGCGCCTGGGGGACTGGTGGAGCAGGTGACCAGTAGCAGGTCCGGGTTGGCATGAAATCCTGGCAGACCGGGTCCCCCTGCAGGTTCAGCTCACAGGGAAGGCCCCTGCCTAAGGGACAGCAGAGATTGCAGGTGCCCCTCAAATGGTATCCCAAGAAATGCAGAGTGTCCGGACAGGTGTATGAGGCCCGGGGCTGGGCCACATCCTGGGGGTCCTGTCAACAGAGGGCCAAGGCTCAGGCCTTGGAGGGTAGAATGGCCAGGACCAGGCAGGATGCCCTTGGAGGAAGGGTCAAGGGGGTGGATTCAAGGCTTCCCACGTGAGAATGTTCCCACCACATGGCCATGTGCCCACTCCCACTGTCTCAAAGTCATAGAGAAGGAAGCCTTTTTAAAACTGTTGGAAGCTAATCATGAACCATCCTAGCACACGGAATCAGTATTGCAAATTGGGAACTGTGAATCCTGGTCCTGTTTTTTTCCTGCAGAAATGTAAATATGGGAGCGTTTCCACTAACAGGAAAATGAAGACCAAAGCAGATTCGGTGAGGGTTCTTTCATGGAGTGCACGGCTCTGCTAATCAGGCTTGCTTCCCACTCTGAAGACCACCGAGGCAGGCTCCCAGACCCGGGCCTCCGGAGCAGGGCTGGGGGAGACCCAGATACAGAAGCAGACTTCCAATGATGGGGGACGGAGAGGCTGGGAGGGTGTTGAGGTTCCCTTGTAATAACAGATCACTCTATGGTTGTGCTAAGTCTACAGTTTCCCGTAAACGTAGGTGTTATTAGCAGCTTCTTTCCTGTTCTTTTTCTTTCTTCCCTCCCTTCCACCTTCCTTTCCTCTCTCCGTCTCTCCCTTCTTTTTTTTTTTTTGACAAATGAGGGAACTGTAGCAGAGAAATAAACTAACATCTCAAGCCAGTGGCGGGCAGAGAACTGACCTATGATCTGCTGCTTTTTGTCCAGAGCCTGGTATCTTGACCACTGTGCCACATGACGTCCCAGTGACCTCATCTGGGCGTCACGTCAGGGTCAGCCCTGCTCAGAGGTCAAATCATCACTTTGCTCATCCTAGACGGTCCTTTACTGCTTCCTCTAGATCGGCTTCTGTTTGGGGAGTTCAACCTCAAGGCTGCGTTGATGGTGTTAACGTATAATCAGCTCCTAAACTTCCTTTTATTTTGTACCCAAATGAGATCATTATCTTGCAGATCTTATTCAAAGCCGTCTCTTTGTAGTTAGCCCATGGCTGTAGCCTGTCCAGACCTCTTTAAATCCTTCTGATAATAGCAGATTCTTCTCTTTTCTCTCTTTTCCAATCCAGTGCAACGTGAAACAAAAGCCACAACTCTCTGAAAATCCCTCCTGTTTTTAAAAGCTTTGACACATTCAGCAAAGATCTGTTCCTTGGTGTCTCTGTGTGCTGTGTTTATTTTTCACTTTGCTGATTCTTGGAGAATAACTGGGCCCAAGTGTGCCTTTAGACGGCAAACTCTTGGGGGCAAGGGCTCTGCTCTCTGCTTTGGCACACGCTACCTGTTACAGTGTACACCTGGGGTCCCAGATAAATAACAACAATCCAGGACTATTTCTTACTTTGAGAGCTGCATGCCCGCCCCCGTTAGCTTTCTTTAAGGAATATCCGAGGGACTGATCTCACCTTGATGTTGGAGGTGCCTGTCTCTCTGCTGCTTTGTTCTTTGCTCTTTCTGCTCTGTTCTTGGGAGCCGTTGCCGAGCAGTCGCGCTTGAGCTGGCAGAGGATGCTCACCTTTATGGATGTTCCCGTTCTGACCCCGGCCAGGCAGCCTTCTTCCTCTCTTCCCTCCGCACCGCAAAACCCTCCTCTCCCCACCCTGTTGGTGCCCAAGTGTGAATCCTGGGTGATTGCCGGGGGAGAGAAGCCAGAACAGGAGGAGGCAAAGAGGTGGGAGGGGACACTTATTTGCTTTTTGGCACGAGAAACGACTAACCAAAGCCTTGCTTTTACAGGTTTTTGCCAAAGGGTCTTTGGTCTTTGGTTTTCTCACGAGGGGGGAAGTGGGCAGGGCTTGCAGCTTTCTTTTGTTAGCTCTGGAAAGAATAGCTTGAATATAGTTAACATGCATGTTATCATCTTCAAAATCTACAAGGGAAGACATCCTGGTTGGCTCCAATGGATCTGGAAGCAAAGTTGCCTGCTTTGGCTGCAGCCAGATTCGATTACTGTAATTCTCTCAAGTGGCTCTTTTGCCAACAAGTAAAGTGCATCTTATGGAGGGGCTAGGACTCAGTTGAGAGGGAGAGGCCCATAAATCATCTATATTTGTTCTCAAATTTAGAATAGCAAATCCACTTTTAATTCCTCCCACTTGAGTTGCTGTCGTGTGAGGAGGGTAGTTCTTTAGCAGACTGACACGTCAAACTCTTGAATCACCTGGCTCAGTCCTGTGCCTCCTGGCCTTTCTTGGCAAGCCAAATGTCGTCTTTAAACAGTGCTTATATTCTCCATTAAATAATCCTTTTAAACATTCCTTTTTATCATGCTCATGTCTCGTTCACTCACTTCCAAAGCAGTCAGGCCAACATTTTTGTCTAGGAAATTACTACATTATCCTGTGCTGTGTGATATATATATATATGTGTGTGTGTGTGTGTGTGTGTGTGTGTAATTGGTATTGACTGTATGGTCAAACATTTTTATTTCAAAGAGTAGCTTTATCTCTAAACTGATTTTAATTTCTGCCTGTAAGTCTTGAGCTTGTTTTCAAATAAAGCCTTGTCAATGCAGGAATTTCTTGATCAAGATCTACAAAACGGCCATGCTCCAGTTCATGCTTTAATTAGTTCAGTGTTCAACTGTATCAAGATTGTTTTCTCTGTGCAAAATTTCTTCCTCTCCACTTCTCCTGATCTAACTTCCAAATACTCTGAGGGAAGGATAAGTCACTCTTGTGATGTTGAAGGCTGGGAAGTCCTCATGTATTTTCTGTTCTGCTATTGTTCTAGGCTGGATGAAGCACAAGTTGGAATCAAGATCGCTGGGAGAAATATCAATAACATCTGATATGCAGATGACACCACTCTTATGGCAGAAAGTGAAAATGAAGTCGCTTAGTTGTGTCTGACTCTTTGCAACCCCATGGACTGTAGCCTACCACACTCCTCCATCCATGGGATTTTCCAGGTAGGAGTACTGGAGTGGATTGCCATTCCTTCTCCAGAGGATCTTCCCGACCCAGGGATTGAACCCAGGTCTCCCGCATTGTAGGAAGATGCTTTACCATCTGAGCCACCAGGGAAGTCTGTAAGTGAAGAGGAACTAAAGAGTCTCTTGATTAAAGTGAAAGAGGAGAGTGAAAAAGCTGGCTTAAAACACAACATTCAAAAAACAAAGATCATGGCATCCAGTCCCATCACCTCATAGCAAATAGATGGGGAAACAACAGAAGCAGCGACAGACTTTATTTTCTTGGGGTCCAAAATCATTGCAGATGGTGACTGAAGCCATGAAATTAAAAGACACTTGCTCCTTGGAAGAAAAACAATGACAAACCTAGACAGCATAATAAAAAGCAGAGATATTACTCTGCTGACAAAGGTCTGTTTAGTCAAAGCTATGGTTTTTCCAGTAGTCATGTATGGATGTGAGAGTTGGACCATATAGAAGGCTGAGCACCAAAGAACTGATGCTTTTGAACTGTGGTGCTGGAGAAGACTCTTGAGAGTCCCTTGGACCACAAGGAGATCCAAGCAGTCCATCCTAAAGGAAATCAGTCCTGAAAATTCACTGGAAGGACTGATGCTGAAGCTGATGCTCCAATACTTTGGCCACTTGATGCGAAGAACTGGCTCAGTGGAAAAGACCCTGATGCTGGGAAAGATCGAAGGCAGGAGGAGAAGGGGACGAAAGAGGATGAGATAGTTGGATGGCATCACTGACTCAACGGATATGAGTTTGGGCAAACTCTGGGAGATGGTGAAGGACAGGGAAGCCTGGCATGCTGCAGTCCATGGGGTGGCAAAGAGTCGGACATGACTGAGCAACTGAACAACAACAGCAGCAGCAGTGTTCCTGTCGTCTGTTTTCCTACTCTGGCTGACACCTGGAGGAATCACACAAGAGCAACCGTCCCTCCTCCCGCCCCACAGGTGGCTGCATTCTCCTCTCCCTCCTGTTGAAGTTCCCGCCCAGAGGGGCTCTTACCGTTGCTCGTTGCTGATGCTGGTGGGGGCCCTGTCTCGTGCATGTCTGTGTGCACAGGCCAGCATGTTTTCCTTCAAGTCTCACACAGAGACTGTCACTCTTCAACTGTACCTGGAAAATGTATCAGCAGTTTTGTTTTTTCCCCAGACACTGAACATCACAGGAGAATGCCCTGGTACCGCTCAAGCCCCTAGTTTGGTCAGAGGTGGAAGAGAGTAACAAATTCCCCACTGCTCATTCTTTCCATTGTTGATCTTGGTGGGATTCCTCCATCTCTCCTTTTCTCATGAGCTCAAGCCCTTTAGGAATGGCAGAGCAGAATAGGTGGTGGTGTTAGGGGTGGGAGGTCAGGTGAAGACTGGCTCCTGCTTTGCAAATGTGTACCTATATCGACTTTCTTACACCAGAGGTCTTTTATCTCAAAGACAAGACTTGGGAATTTCTTTTTACTGCCTCCCATATATATCAGCTATATGTATTTTCAGATTTAGAATAAAACAATCAACTTTTCACGCCCTCCTTTGGATTGATATTGGGTTGATGAAGGGAACAACGACCTCCCCATGGCAAACGGTGACTCAGTGTCTCCTGGTCTGTATGCCGATGTTACTGGTCATGAATCCTACATTCTGCTTGATGCCATAGGCACTTCATATTTTCCCCTGCTATATATATATGTGTGTGTGTGTGTTTGAGTGTGTATATTTGTGTATTTTGGCAATTATTAGTTCTCAAAATATACATGCAAACACACACACATACTCACACATTCAGACAAATTTTATTCATATAATCTATTCATACAAATAAAATTCTCAAGTAAAAAAATTATGATATTAAAATGACAAATGTAGATATATTTAGGTCTATTAACTATGAGAACCATATATAAGAAAGAACTAACATAACATCTTTGTTCCTAGAAGAAAATATTCATGGCTTAATCAAAGCAGAAATGAAATGATTAAACGTAGAGAAATACGTGACTACATTTCCTTGTTTCAGAGGACTTGGAAGCGAGATGATAACCCTTCTGTAATACGAGGCCAGATGATGCTGGAGCTGGGGAGGGCACACACAGGCGTGGTGGGGTGAGGTGTGGTCCTCAGGATCGGGGGGAGACAAGGTGGAGTCACCCTTACTGGACGTGGCTTGTCTATCTTGTAGATTACCCACAGCAAGCATGCAACTCCAAGACTGTTTTCTGGGCCTCTTGTCTATACTCTTACCAGATGGTGAAGGAGTTACCCTTAATTCCTTCTCCAGTGGCTCTGCATCCATTCAGGTGGCAGAGAGTGATCTTTTCAGAAAGCAAAACTGATCCAGTCATCCTTCCACTGGAAACTCTGCTCTTTCTTCCCACTGGTCTTAAAATTACAAACATATTTCTTTTTTCTTTTCATGGCTAGCAAAGCCTCTTGTGATCTGGGCTTCACTGGCTCGCTCACACCCCCTCACTGTTGTGCGGGCTTCTCCCAGCCTGGCTTTTTTTTGCTCTCTGCTATTTGTGGGGCGTGCCTCTCCCAAAGCCCTTTGCCCCTTGTGTTTGCTGTGCCGGAAGCAGTGACTTTTTCAGACTTGCCATGGTTTCAGTCTTACACTCGCTTGTGTGATTACCGTCTGATGCCTGCATCTCTCACTGTGCTGTGAAATGTGAGTGCCAGTTCTGCTGATGATGGTAACACCAGGGCCAGACATGTGACTGGGGCTTAGTGAAGGAATGCACGAGTGAATGAATACATCCCAGAAAAGGTGTCTTTTAACTCGGATCTGGATGGATGAGCAGGATTTCATCATAGGATTGGAGAGAAGGGCGTCCCAGAAAGAATGATCTGGAACAAGGGCCAGGGGAAACTTGTGCATCGTTTAGGCTTGGATGAGCAGCCTTGAGGAGGTGGAGAGGCTGCAGGCGTGGCTGGACACATGACCTGGGTCACGTGACCTGGGAAAGGCCTGTTGAGTCTTATTGGAGACATTGGGGCTTTAATTCAAGCCATGGAATCACTGAAGCTTTTGTAGAAAGGGACTGAGAAGATGAGAGAGAAACTCAACGCATGTGACAATGCCGGGAAAAGAATGGGCAGCTGGGAGCCCGCTCAGGAGGCTTTTGCTTAAGATGCTGGGACTTGGCCTCAGGAGGCTGTTGTGAGTGTGCAAAGAAGGCAGCTAGGGAGGTGCCAGGCTGGCAAAGACCTGGACGCCCAGGTGGGGAATCCAGAGGAGAGGCAGGCAGACAGCACAGACCCCAGGACCCCAGGGTGGCAGCGACCCTCCGGGACAACTTGGGCATGAGGTCTTGGATAATACATAGCCTTCCTTTTTGTCCTTAACACCAGAATGTGGAAACAGAGCATCCGCTCTGAAAGAGGGGGTGACAAGGAGAGGTCGAGAGGGGAGTGTTGAGGTTTATGGAAAGCGACAGCCTAGCGTGGGTGGTTCCGCTGACTCTCTGCTGAGGGCACGAAGACACTTGGCTGGGTGTCCTCAGTGATGTCCTGAGATGTCTATTAGATCGATAATTTGAAATGGAGTCCTTTTATTCTGATGCATTTTTGGGGAGGCACTTCCTGTGGTTTAATTGTTTATTCGGATGTCTAAGTTATGATTAAAATCCAGAGGAGAGAAAGTGGAGAAGTATATGATGGCATGGTATCAAATCAGCAGTTAATTTAATCCAGAGTGTTTGAACCAAGGGAGAGTCTCAGTCAGGACTGGAACCAGCCTGTGGGGTACGCAGGCACGAAACACATTTTAAGAAATGTGTAATGTCACCCCCAAGAGACAGGCCATAGACGATAACTGGGTCAGACAGTGTCTCTGAAATTCACACAGATCTGAGCTACAATACTACCTCATTCATTTCCTAGGTCATGACCTTGTTATTTCTGATTCTAAATGTGTATTGTTACTGTAAACAAGAAAGTGTTAAACTTTACTCAAGAAATACAGTGGGAAACTCCAGTCAGCGAAACCATATTAAGAAAAAATAAAAACTTTTCTTAAGCCTTGACTGTATAGCAAAAGGTAAAATGATAAATTTATACTTGTTTAAGTTAAAATGGGCTTCCCTTGTGGCTCAGATGGTAGAGAATCTGTCTGCATTGCAGGAGACCTGGGTTCGATCCCTGGGTCAGAAGATACCCCTGGAGAAGGGAGTGGGTACCCAGTTCAGTATTCTTGCCTGGAGAATCCCATCGACAGATGAATCGGGCAGGCTACAGTCCATGGGATTGCAAAGAGTTGGACATGACTGAGCAACTAATGCTTTAAGTTAAAATAAATGATTCAAGTTATGTATGTTTTATTTTGTTATGAGTCTTTGCTTTAATGGAGTAATGAACCAAGTAACTAAAGATGGGTCCTGGATTTTATTTGAGGTCATATCATATGAAAATCTACGTTTAACTATTATAATCAGGCAGTGTAGAAGAGAAGTGGGAAACGACCGACTGGGGTAAAAGCAGATTCTTCTCTCCCACGTCATGTTTGCTTTAGAGCTTTGCACTCACTGAGTGGAATGGTTTGAATTATGGGGACATAATTTATTTTTTCTCTTGTGCTCAGGCTTATTCTCTCTCTTTTGCTGAGATCATAGAGTTAAATTCACATTAAGTGCACATTTACACTTTATTGTTATTTCCTTTTCACAGATGAAGAAATGACGCTTAGAGCAGTTGAGAAACTTGTCAGCTTCCAGAAGCTTTTACAACCAAGGAGAGCACTTTGAAAACAAGCCCTGAGGAATGTTTAGGCTTGCGTCTGGGTATGAGAGAGCTATCTCTCTCACTATTTCTTATCCATTATCACCCAACTCTTTGCTCAAAGTCAAAACATAGTTGTCATTCTTGATTCCATCCCCCTAAGAGCCAGCCTCACCCTCCAAGTGATAAATATTTAAAAGGTATCCATTTCCTTAATTTAGGCTGCTGTCATCTCTCACATGGAGATTAGGAATATAGGTAGTAACAAGTAGATGTGTGTGTATGTGTACAAAACACTATATACCAAGCATTATACCTAGCACCCTCTTGTATTAACTTATATTTGCTGCTGCTGCTCAATTGCTTAATCATGTCCGACTCTTTGTGAGCCCATGGACTGTTGCCCGCCAGGCTCCTCTGTCCATGGGATTCTCCAGGCAAGAGTACTGGAGTGGGTTGCCATTTCCTTCTCCAGGGGATCTTCCTAACCCAGGGATCAAACCTTTGTCTTTTGTGTCTCCTACATTGGCAAGGGTACCACCTGGGAAGCCAGACTTATATTTATTAATAATTCTCACAATTTGTCCTTGAGGTGAGGGCTGCTGTTCTTCTCCTTTTAAAAAACAAGAGAACTGAGAGGCACACACAGAGATTAGAGGCAAAGATGACAAACAGCATCCCACTTGATTTTCCTACCTTAGTTTTGCTTTCTCCAGTTCACTTTCTACAACACAACTAGATAGCTCTAAAATAAAAATCTTCCTGTGTTGCTCAAGGAATCAAAGTCTTTTCCTCTCTTCCTGGCTCCTTGCTTTCATTTTGAGCCCATGTTCTGTACCCCTCTCCCATGGCTATCCTTGCCTAGGTAGGAATAGTAACTGATGGAAAATGAATGGTGGAGGATTTGTACTGTGGATGGCTTGGGGGGGAGCTGTCTTTGGACCAGCACCTTCTTGATGCCTTCAAAGGACTGTATATTCCAAAGATGGCCACAACAATATCTCTCCCTCACATGGTCTTCTTGCAGTGTGACACTGAGAGGTAGGATCTACGTTCCCTTCTCTTGAATCTGGGTGAGCTCATGGCTTTGGTTATTGTGACATTATGGAGCTTCCACTGCTAAGTCATAAACGGTGAAGCTGCTCGTGCATAGGTCACTGAAATCATTGCTCTGAACACTTAGCTTCTGGGTAAACACTCAAAATGATCTGAGGCCATTGTGCTGTGAGGAAGGGCAAAGGAGCTCATGGGGAGAGAGCACAGGGAGAAGCCTGGATACGACTGAGGACGGAGGTGCCTGGCTGGCCACCAGCTGTTCCGTTGCCAGCCATCACGTGACTGTAGCTGCCTGAGCGACTTGAAGCCAGCATCAGCCAGAGAAGGCCTTCCTGAAGGATGACCAGAGATAGTAAAATGATGGTTGCTATTTTAGCCACTAAGCTTTGGGACAACCTTTCATGCTGCCATTGGTAACTGGAACTGTGTCCTTCAATTCACACCACTTGAGAGTGCGGCTATGTGCATGAGGAGGCCCTCTAGTGTTCTGATCCCTAGTTTGTGTGGGAAAGGGAATCCTGTACACTCCCAGTTTTTGCTGTTCAGTTGCTCAGTCACGTTGGCTCTTTGAGACCCCATGGACTGCAGCACGCCAGGCTTCCCTGTCCTTCAACATCTCCCAGGGTTTGCTCAAACTCATGTCCATTGAGTCGGTGATGCCCCCCAACCATCTCATCCTCTGTCGTCCCCTTCTCCTCCTGCTATCAATGTTTCCCAGCATCAGTATCTTTTCCAATTAGTTGGCTCTTTGCATCAGGTGGCCGAAGCACTGGAGCTTCGGCTTCACTCCCAGACTGCCACGTTTGAGGATGAGTTGAGGCAACTCCAAAAAGTGAGTGGCTGAGACAATTTTGGGCACTTGAATTGTGTTTCTTCCTGAACTTCCAGCATCTTGGAGTGTCACAGGTGAGGAGATACACATTTGTGAGTTGATTACCTGGTGGCTGTCTCCTGCTTCCATTAGGTGGCTTGGTAGGGAGCTCGCTCATCAGGAGGAGATGACGTCACCAGAATATATTTGCCCTGACCCCCTGCCCTTGGTGGCTCAGATGGTAAAGACTCTGCTTGCAGTGCAGGAAACCCAGGTTCGATCCCTGGGTTGGGAAGATCCCCTGGTGAAGGAAATGGCAACCCACTCTAGTATTCTTGCCTGAAAAAATCCCGTGAACAGAGGAGCCTGGAGGGCTACAGTCCATGGGTCACAAAGTGTCAGACAGGACTGAGCGACTAACACTAGCTTAGAAGTTCCCTTGTTAGGTGGTTGGGGGTGTTCTCTGCCCTCCTCCCAGCTTCTAGGTAAATATTTCCAGCAGCACTGGAGTCCATGCCCCTCTTTGGAGCATTTTCCCCAGAGCATCCACTGTTCGGGGCTGACTACACTCTCTGGGATGTCAGGGAATTATCAGTACTCCATCGCTGCTCTGCTTGTATGCTTTTCTCAGTGAATCTCCTCTTAGGCTTATTCTGTGTGTCACTGCTGGTGACTTATGCTGACTTGTGCCCAGTACACACAGAGTAAGATCAGTGGCCAACCTATTCTATGGATTTAACCAGCCCAAGCTGGATCAAGACACAGAACGGGAGGTCCCTTTCCTGATTAGCTAAGAGAATATTTCAGCAAAAGCATCTCACTGGATGCCTGTCTCCATGCCTGATAATTCAACATTAGAGATTTATCCAAACAATCAAGATTTTTTTGATCACCTTCTATATGCTGTGCTGTTTATGAGAGATATAATGTTGACTAAACATGATCTCTATTTTCAAGGACCCTAGAGTTTGGAGCAGGAGGCAGACAAGGGGGCTGGTAACTGCAGTTCAGGATGATCAAAACTGGGACAGGACTATGCCAAGAGCATCTTGAGAGGAAAGAGATCTTGGGGGAGACAGGGGGAGTGAGGGATGGACAAGGTGTGAGTTATGTCAGGGCTGAAGATGGAGTTGGCTGGTGAAGAGGAGGAAAGGTGAGAGAAAAACCTGCCCTCTTTCAGGAACTGAGAAGCTGTTTTTTTGCTTCTGGGGATTGAGGAGCCGAAAGAATGGGGAGGAGAGCTTCAGGAGGGGCAGGAGAGGCTAGGAGAGGCTAGAAAGTAAAGGGAGGTGTTAAAGCCATACAGGGGAGCTGAACTCTCTTTTAAGGGCAATAAGGAGCTGCTCACCGCTGTTTGGTAGAGGAGTGAGTGTGTGCTCAGTCGCTTCAGTCGTGTCTGACTCTTTGAAACCCTATGGACTATATAGCCTGCCAGGCTCCCCTGTCCATGGGATTCTCCAGGCAAGAATACTGGAGTGGATTGCTGTATCATCTTCCAGGGGATCCTCCTGACCCAGGGTTCAAACCCACATCTCCTGCATCACATGCAAATTCTTTACCGCTGAGCCACTGGGGAAGCCCAGTTATAGGAGAGACAGGATGATATTTGTCTTTTAGGAATATCACCTTGGCTGTAGAGTAGAGTGGATTGGAAGGGGCCGTGGTGGTCATCCAGGTGAGAGATGCTGGTGGCCTCAATGGGGATAGTGACATTGAGGATGGAAAGAAGTGGACACATTTTAAGATGCTTTTCAACGCCATCTCAGAATTTTTGTCCATCCTTATCCTCTGTAATTCCCAGGGCTCTCCCTAAACACTATGCTGCATCCTACTTGTCTTTAAGCATATCAGTTCTAGTCTGTCTCATGTTGTGTGTGTGTGTGTGTGTGTGTGTGTGTGTGTGTGTGCACGTGTCTACCTGCATATGTATACACAAACCCGTTACTGAAAGTCAAAGATCATGTAAGATGGTAACATCTGGGAAAGCTGGATCGAGGGTGCGTGGGAACTTTCTGCACTCCCTGAAATCTTTTTGTAAATCTAAAATTGCACCATAATAAAGAGTTTAAAAAAAAATACATATCAGCTCTTCAGCAGGGTTAGGCACCTAGACTTTTTCCCTTCCACAGTTTTCCCATCTGTTGCGTCCTTTGTCTTTTGACTTCTTCTCTATTAGGTAAACTCACACTCGTCCTTCAAGACCCACCTCCTCTGTCTCTCCCCTGACTTCTCTAGGAATGTGATTATTTCCTCCTTGATTCTGCCATGGATCTGTATCCCTTTCTCCATTATACATTCTGTATGCTTCTGTTTTCACCCTCGCATCCACTTTTTTTATCCTCGCCACGCAGCTAGTTGCCTGAACAGTCAGCCTGGATGGATACCATCTCTTGCTCTCTGGCTTCTGATCAGGTTTGACCATTGTCAGGAGAAGAGAGGGAAAAGGAGAAATACATCTGGGCTCTCTATTCCCTCAGTTTTCTTTCTGTGGATTTGCCCTGGGCTATTGCTTCTCACAACAAATATTGATATTCTGGTCAATGGTTAATGACCAGCTTGGAGCCTGAGGAAGACTTGAGTTTGCCCACTTGTGTGGTGTAAATAGTCCTACCATGGCCGATTTCAGACAAACAATGTAGGTCACGCACTGTAGAGTGGGAAAGAGATGTACAGTCCTTGTACATGGAGTGGAGTGCACTCCCCGCTGTTGCATTCTTTCCTTCCAGGAAGCTGTGTGTGCTCCTCCTCCAGCCTGTTGCGGGCTGCATCACACGGGTTTTTAGCCCTGGGACACCATACTATCTCCTGAGGTTTTCTCACCATAGCCATACCTTTGCAAATAGTTCCTTTATTAGACGCTCCTCAAATTATCCAATTTGAGGCACCATCTGTTTTCTGATGAGAGTCTGATTCACCAAGTTATACTGTGTGGAAATGAGTCATTTAGAAATCTTTTCTCCTCCTGTACGGTAAATATCTAGACTGCAAGGATGATGATTTATTAATTTTTGTATCTCTAATGTCTAGCCAGTGGAGAGTGTGGGCAGGAAAAGAAGAAGAAACTAAGTTTTGCTGAGCATCTACTAGGCACCGGATACTCTATCAAACACTTTAGAAATACTCTGTCTTTAACCTTAAATCAAGTTAATTCTGGGCCCTATCGTTCAAGGCATTTACAGACGAGGAAATTGAGGCTCAGAGTGGTTAAGTGACTGTTCAAGGTTGTGCTCTTAAGTAGTCGAATGGATTTGAACCTGAGTGTCTGGCTCTAAAGTCTATTCTTTTTGCACTATTGCCTCAATTTATTTTTATGAAATGAATGGAAAAGATAAAGTAAATGCCCTCAGCAATGCCTGATAAGAGGCATCTTCAAGTGTGAGAGAGAGGGAAATTGGCTTCCTTCTGTTCCTGGGACAAAGTTTCTAGTAATCTAACAGTTTATAAAATGCAAACTATCCCATGTGTAAGCATTCCCTTTGAACAGGGTATTTTAGAGAACATCAAGAAATTCATGTATTTGTTGTAAATCTGGCAGATAATTTCATTAGTAGCTTAATCATTTGATATCTTAAAATAGTACTCAGCTACTTATCATCTCCTTAAGGTTTAAAATTAGCTTAACACTCTGAGAAGAGGAAAACCATGTCTGTTTAGTTTTGCCTTAAATGATGTGGGGAAATGGTAAATATGATCCATTCAGGAGAAATTTTATAAAAGAAAATCATGTTAAGTCATCATAGCAGCTCAAATTTTGGGCTCTAATCTTTCCATCTAGAAGATATCAGTGATTTTAGTCAAGCCTTGGAACGATCTGTGGGAGGTCTGCTTTAAAGATACATCTGTAATATATTTCTGCTCTCTTAGGAGGGTTGATACAACTAGTATTTTATTTTAATAATGAAAAACATTTGCTGGAAAAATTGTTGCTTGTTTGGGGAATTTCAGCCTAAGATACCATGAAAAGGAACCCGGTAGGTATAATGGACCTATTAGAAACCTGAGTGAGAAAATTATATATCTCATTCTAGCTTGATCACTTGCCTAGTTTTATAACTATAGCTATGTCACTTAAAAGTTCTGTGCCTCAGTCTCCTTATACATGAAATGGGTAGTTAAATTCAATGTAGACTAATATCTTCCTAGCTTAAGTAAGGTTATAAAATGCTTAAGAATTTTTTCTTCTTAGTAAAGCTATTATTTTTCTACATTTATTAGCCATATCTTTATTCCAATTTTATTTTTTGTTATAGTAATAATTTAATTATTCAATATTTTCCCTACTTATCTATTTACCATCTATCTATATATCTATAACCACCAAAGAGAAAGGGTATTCAATGTCCAATATGAAGATACAAAAAAACAATGCCTACATTATAGTTTTATGTAGCCTCCTATTCCCTAACATGTATATTGTATCTGTGTGTGTTTGCACCTCTATACACATACACACACACACACACACACACACATACACACAGAGCTATGTTCTTGTAAATGTTTATCAATCAGCTCTTCTAGGGAAAAATAAGCTCTGATTTATAGGATTTGCCAGTTTCTGTGGTATAACTTCACATTAATGGCCAGTTTCAAGTTACCTGTAGTAAGTTGCTGAATGTGGAGGTGAGAAAAGACACACAAAGTTGGCTGTTGCAGGCTAGCACAAGCTGACTCCAACACGTCTCTGAGTATAGGCAGTCTGTAGCGTGCTAACTGTTCTCTACCTATTATGTACTTTGAGAACTAACCTACATGAAGCATGTGATCACTCACCTAGAGCCAGACATCCTGGAATGTGAAGTCAAGTGGGCCTTAGAAAGCATCACTACGAACAAAGCCAGTGGAGGCAATGGAATTCCAGTTGAGCTATTTCAAATCCTGAAAGATGATGCTATGAAAGTGCTGCACTCAATATGCCAGCAAATTTGGAAAACTCAGCAGTGGCCACAGGACTGGAAAAGGACCGTTTTCATTCCAATCTCAAAGAAAGGCAATGCCAAAGAATGCTCAAACTACCACACAATTGTACTCATCTCACACTCTAGTCAAGTAATGCTCAAAATTCTCCAAGCCAGGCTTCAGCAATACGTGAACCGTGAACTTCCTGATGTTCAAGCTGGTTTTAGAAAAGGCAGAGGAACCAGAGATCAAATTGCCAACATCTGCTGGATCATGGAAGAAGGAAGAGAGTTCCAGAAAAATGTCTATTTCTGCTTTATTGACAACGCCAGAGCCTTTGACTGTGTGGATCACAATAAACTGTGGAAAATTCTTCAAGAGATGGGAATACCAGACCACCTGACCTGCCTCTTGAGAAACCTGTATGCAGGTCAGGAAGCACCAGTTAGAACTGGACATGGAACAACAGACTGGTTCCAAATAGGAAAAGGAGTACGTCAAGGCTGTATATTGTCAGCCTACTTATCTAACTTATATGCAGAGTAGATCATGAGAAACGCTGGGCTGGAAGAAGCATAAGCTGGAATCAAGATTGCTGGGAGAAATATCAGTAACCTCAGATATGCAGATGACACCACCCTTATGGCAGAAAGTGAAGAGGAACTTAAAGCCTCTTGATGAAAGTGAAAGTGGAGAGTGAAAAAGTTGGCTTAAAGCTCAACATTCAGAAAATGAAGATCATGGCATCCAGTCCCATCACTTGATGGGAAATAGATGGGGAAACAATGGAAACAGTGTTAGACTTTTTTTTTGGAGGGGGGCTCCAAAATCACTGCAGATGGTGATTGCAGCCATGAAATTAAAAGACACTTACTCCTTGGAAGGAAAGTTATGACCAACCTAGATAGCATATTCAAAAGCAGAGACATTACTTTGCCCACAAAGGTCCGTCTAGTCAAGGCTATGGTTTTTCCAGTGGTCATGTATGGATGTGAGAGCTGGACTGTGAAGAAAGCTGAGCGCCAAAGAACTGATGCTTTTGAACTGTGGTGTTGGAGAAGACTCTTGAGAGTCCCTTGGACTGCAAGGAGATCCAACCAGTCCATTCTAAAGGAGATCAGTCCTGGGTGTTCTTTGGGAGGACTGATGCTAAAGCTGAAACTGCAATACTTTGGCCACCTCATATGAAGAGTTCACTCATTGGAAAAGACTCTGATGCTGGGGCATGAGGAGAAGGGGATGACAGAGGATGGGATGGCTGGATGGCATCACCACCTCGATGGACATGAGTTTGGGTGAACTCCGGGAGTTGGTGATGGACAGGGAGGCCTGGTGTGCTGCAATTCTTGGGGTCGCAAAGAGTCGGACACGACTGAGTGACTGAATTGAACTGAACACGAAACATGAGTTTTCTCTTTGTTTTCTGTTCATTATGCTCTTAACCTTAAATTATTCTTAATAGTTCTCTCCCTCACCCTCATACCAAACATAGTATATGCATACACCCACAATTCTGTTAACTTTTTTGATGATATCTATGCATTATAATGGACTTTCCTCGTGGCTCAGAAGGTAAAGCATCTGCCTACAATGTGGGAGACCTGGGTTCAATCCCTGGGTCGGGAAGATCCTCTGGAGAAGGAAATGGCAACCCACTCCAGTATTCTTACCTGGAGAATCCCATGGACAGAGGAGCCTGGCAGACTACAGTCCGTAGGGTCGCAAAGAGTTGGACACGACTGAGCGACTAAACTTTCTTTTTCATGCATTATAATAATGTATAAGTAGACAATACTAAAATATTTTGTGCATTTTTCTTCCCACATCATCTATCTTTCAAATTTAAAGTTAAAAGAGCTTCCTTAAAGAAATATGCATTTTAAAGGGTTCTAAGCTTTTAAGTCCTTCTTCATGAGTGTGTCTGTATTTGTGCCCAAGATTTTCAATGATTAGTTATTTCTCAAAGGAGTTAGGGCTGGAAACACTCCCAACTATTAAATCATCAAGTCTGGGAATGATATAAATTTGATATACTCAGAAATCCAAAAAGCTACACACAGTAATTTGGTATTTAGTGAATCACAGAAAGTCTACAATGAGTTGACTGTTAACTGAATGATGAGCATCAAACATAGAGTGTAATTAACACAGACAGAAGCTTACTGCCAACAACAGTTTGAAACAATTTTAGTTCTCTCTTTCCTGCCAACTTTGATATGCAAAGAACCCTTCATAGCATGATTGAGAAAATTTGTTTTTGCATGGGACATTCAGTTTGTACCCCACAGAGCCTCCGGAACAGTGGCTTTTGCAGGGTGGGAACTTAATGAGTATTTGTTGGATTGAACAAGATCTATATTTTTCAAATTGGTCCTCAGATACCACAATTCTTGTTAGTAAATTCTCATTGAATTTCATGAGCCAGTGGTAACATATTCTCAGTGCTCTTGTGTAGTGAGCCTTTGCTAAGCTAGTGAATGTTTTCCAAAGTAGAAAAGTCAATGATGGATACAGATCTTATTTAATCCAAGGAAACCTTTTATAAAAATTGTTATTGGGAATAAGAAGTGTGTGCTGATCCCAGAACTGATCTGTGTTGATCAAGTGCGCAAGAAGGAATATCAGCTCCAAGTTATCCATTAGCAGTTTATCTGCTCAAACAGAAGCCATGCTTGCCTTGATACCTTGCTGAGTCCCAGGCAATCAACTTGAGTGCTGAACTGTGGCTAACTGAGACTGGACTTAGAAAAAAGTATATGGCTGAGTGAGCTGCAGTTACAGATGTGTGTGTGTGTATGTGTGCATGAGAGAGAGTGAGAGAAAGAAAGAGGTCAAACATTAAAAAATGTGAAGGATTTACCCACATTGATAGAGATAATTGTCAGAACGTAACCATTACCTGTGAAAAGTGAAAGTGAAGTCGCTCAGTTGTCTCTGACTCTCTGCAAACCCATGGACTATAGTCTACCAGGCTCCTCCGTCCATGGGATTTTGCAGGCAAGAGTATTGGAGTGGGTTGCCATTTCCTCCTCCAGTGGATCTTTGCAACCCAGGGATCGAAGCCAGTTCTCCCACATTGCAAGCAGACGCTTTACCGTCTGAGCCACCTGGGAACCCCAACCATTATCTGTAGCCCTTGATTATCTTTAGGCTAACAGTTCAGACTCAGGGATCTGCCTCACCTCTTGCCCCTTCCTTTCTTCGCCCCACAGATCAGTCTTGCTGACGTACTTGCAGATCCTCAAGGCAGTCAGGCTCCTGACACCTCTGTGCCACAGAGATGCCCTATTAGCTTGGCAGCTGCCTCTCCCCATCCTGACACTTCCCTCCACCCTTGACTCAGACTGTTTACTGTAACTCATTCTAAACCCAGTTCTGGCATCTTTTCTTCAGGATGTCACCTTAGTCTCCATTGAGTGCCCATGTTTCAAGGCTGACTGTGTGCAGTAAAACATTAATCAGGGTCTACCACACTGCCTGTCTGTCTCTCCTGAAGACTGTGTGTTCTTGAGGAAGAGACTGATTCTTCTTTCCAGGACCTAATGCAGCCTCAGCAAATAGTAGGTGCTCATTAATGTTGGGGCTTCCCTTATAGCTTATTGGTAAAGAATCTGCCTGCAATGCATGAGACCCTGGATCGATTCCTGAGTTGGAAAGATCTGCTGGAGAAGGGATAGGCTATCCACTTTAGTATCCTGGGGCTTCTCTTGTGGCTCAGCTGGTAAAGAATCTGCCTGTGATGTGGGAAACCTGGGTTCGATCCTGGGGTTGGGAAGATCTCCTGGAGAAGGGAAAAGCTACCCACTCCAGTATTCTGGCTGGAAAATTCCATGAACTGTATAGCCCATGGGGTCGCAAAGAGTCAGACATGACTGAGTGACTTTCACTTTCACTAATGTTGAGTATTCCAGTATACAAACAACTATGAATAAACAAATGATTTATCAGTTGAGCAATCATCTGTTCAGTCTTGAAGTGCTTTTGTTAACAGGGTTTTTGACACAAAATGACACAAGTTACATAAGTCAAAGTCACTTAAGAAAAACCAGGAATTTACCAGTTCAAATAACTGAGATTCCCCAAAGAGGTGCTATTGGCTTAAGGTCACAGATGACACCATTAGAAATTTCTCTCTTTCCATATCTATTTCTCTCTCTCTCTCTCTCTTTTTTTTTTTTTTCTGGGGTGTTTATCCAGGAAGCTCTCTCCATTGGAAAAGATGGTCCTTATGGTTCTAGGCTCACATAGCTTAATACAGTTCGCAGTTTCAGAAGCACACTGAGTATTTACACCGATCCACCAAAAATGATTATGCTTGGCTGTTTGGGTTCCACACTCACCCTTGGACCAAATATTACCAAGTCTAAGTTCTTCCTGCTCACCACACGGCAGTAAGTCAAGAGATGAGGTGTAAGGGCAAGCAGAGGGAGAAGATTGTGGACTAGTGTCCCAAAGAATAATTCAGGCTTCTTTTATACTAAAAGGGGAAGGCAGGTGGCTGGTTGTTGCAAACTTCTTGGTGCCAGCCTGACCCTGGAGGGGATGTGATAATCCTTTGTTCTTGTGGTTGTCTCCATAGGTCTGATCGTGATATTCCTGTAAACCACCAACAAGGCAAATGTCACTCTCTGTTCTGCAACTTTTTATCTCTGCATGCAGGAAAAGTGTTATACTTTTAAAGGTCAAACCTGGGAAGTAGAGCCTTCAGAAAGGGCTATTATGTATATTTCAGGCTCTAGGCAACATTTCTTTTATGAGGGTGCACAGCCAGCATGACTAACCTCAGGGAACAGAGCACAAAGGTTAGAGCTAAAGGAAGAGATCCAACAAGCCAGGTTTTTCTTCTCTGTTACACAGCCACTGTGCTTGGGGTGATGGGGCATTCTGACGGGTCCTACGCTTAGGTCATATACAAACACCTGTGGAAGGTGGGACTCCTTGCAAAAGGAAGTGATACGGGAAGTCAAAAATACAACAGGCATCTATGCACTGTTGATTTTGCAATATGATCTATCAATATGTATTTTGAGAAGTCTCCACAGGTCCAGACGAATTTAACTACTTCATGCATCTTTTCTAGGCCCGCCGAGATGTCCCAAGACACATTAAAGAAATGCCCGAAGGATGTTCAGTTTTCAAGTATTTAGGGGCTGGACTTACGTGTATAATTCTATGCCTGTACCTTGCTTCTTACTACTTCCTTTTATTTACTGCTTTTGAAAAAACCTTTTTATTTTGGGATAATTTTTGATTTACAAACAAGCTGCACAGATAGTATGGGGAGTTCTCATCTACTCTATCACCGAGTTTTCTTTACTGTTAATATCTTATGTTACTATGGTACATTTATCACAGCTAAAGAACCAGATCAGCAAGTTAGTATTAATTAATCAGAGTTTCTTTGACCTTCACTGTTGCTGCTAAGTCGCTTCAGTCGTGTCTGACTCTGTGCGACCCATAGACGGCAGCCCACCAGGCTTCTCCGTCTCTGGGATTCTCCAGGCAAGAACACTAGAGTGGGCTGCCATGTCCGTCTCCAATACATGCATGCATGCTCAGCTGCTTCAGTTGTGTCTGACTCTGTGCGACCCCACGGGCAGCAGCCCAGCAGGCTCCCCTGTCCACGGGACTCTCCAGGCAAGAGTACTGGAGTGGGTTGCCATTTCCTTCTCCTGACCTTCACTAATTTTCCTTAATATACTTTTTCTGTTCTAGGATATCATTCAAGGTACCACGTTATACTTAGTCATCATGTCTTCTCAGCCCCCTCCTTTGATAGCTTTTCAGGCTTTCCTTATTTTTGATGACCTTGACAGTTTTGAGGAGAACTGGTCAGGCATTTTGTAAAATGTGCCTCATTTTGGGGTTGTCAGATATTTGTCTCATGGTTAGACCATGGTAATAAGGTTTTTGGAGGAAGACCTCAGAGTTAAGGTGCCACTCTCTTTGACATTACATAATGTCAAAGGTACATACTCTCAACATATCACTGTGGATATTAATCTCAATCACCTGGCTGAGGTCGTATTTTCCAGTTTCTCCACTGTAAAGCTCTTTTTCTCTCTCCTCTTATACTCTGCTATTTGGAAGCATGTCACTAAGCATAGGTTACACAAGTTGGGTGGTAAACTTGACTTTTTTGAGGGGAGGAGTACTTACATAAATTTCTTGGAGTTCCCCTGTGTGGGAGATTTGTCTCTGCTCCATTTACTTATTTTAGTGTTAATATGAACCTTTGGACATTTATTTTATTCTTTGGGTAATGAGCCAATACTATGTTATTTTGTTCTTTAAACTGTTCCAACTTCAGCAATTGGGATCTCTCAGTTGCTCCTCTGTCCCTTTCCTATGCTTCCATCCTTTTGTTTCTTAAGCACGTCTCTACTTTCTAGTTTTACAAGAGACTCCGTTCCCACTTTGTATATTCTGCCCCAGTTCTTGAATCATCCGTTTCTCTAAGGACCCCTGGTTTCTTTCACTGGAGAATGGTATTAGAAGCCAGGGTCTGGGAGCTGGTTGTGCTCATTGATACTGGGCATCAGTACCTCTAGGCCCTCTTGATGGGTATATGCATGTATGTTTATTTCATTGCTTCCTTTTAGTTTCTTTTTGTTATTGACTTTCCCTCTTTCATTGGTGCATGACTTCACATTGTCCTCCAATTTGATTCATAATCTGTTTTCTCCTGGCTTCCAAATTTGGCTCTATTTCTTGGTTATCCTTTTATTAAAATTTCTCCTATAATGTAAGAAATAATGTGTTCAGCTTTATCCATCTCTTGACATAGCTACTCTGTTCTTGGAGACTACATGTTCTGCCCAGGACTTACTGGTGATACCCAAAGGTTTTAGGACAAACAGACAAGGTTTTCTTTCAGGAATATGCTTTGAAGAGCTTATAATGTAATTTTATGACTCTGAAAAAATATATATTCTGTCTGAATATCCATTTTCAACATGCAACAAAGTGATAAAGTAAATGCTTTGTTTCAGTAAGTTGGATCAGGTTATAAAAATTTCTAGAATTCTGCCACTGCAAGGATAAAGCATTCTGTGTAAATTATGGTGCTACTGGAAAGGAGGATAAGCTTTCTGAAGACATGTATAATGAGATCACCTCAGGGTTAGAAGCAGATATAAGAAATTTTCTGATGATGTTTTTTATTTCTTTTTCTTAGTTGAATGGATTTGATGTATAACGCTATGTAAATTTAGGGTTTACCTCTTTTTTTTTCTTTCTTCCTTTTACTCCCCTTTCCTTTTTGTTGTCTGCTGTGAGTAGGGTGAAAGGATTTATGAAAGACTTAAGGGGAATATAAAACACTGAACCATAGTAAACATGTGTGAGGAAGAAAGTGAAGTTTGTTCCCTGAGAAACTGGTTAGAAGGGAAACCCTTGAAGAAGGAAGGAGGGAAATGCATGCCCACATTCTTGTAAGATGAAAGCAAGTGTTTTAAGACTGAACATAGGCTCAAGTCCCCAGAGTTAGGTATCAGCAGAGCGTACGTCAGAGAAGGGCTCTGCTTGGAGAAAAGACTCAGGTTATATTTGCTACGTGTATCTGGAATCTAAAGCTTGAATTAGGTCAAGTCATGCTCAGTGATGTGAAGTTTAGTGAACAAATTATTCCCTTAAATTTACCCATTTAAAGAATAATAATTTATTTCTTAAAATAAGTACAGAATTAGTAAACATTAGTATTTATTTGTATTGATATTGTTACATTCCTCCAACTTTTTTTTTTCCTTAGAAAAAATATAACTAGAACATATTATCTACTCTCATTTATGCTTCTTGGTAAAAGCTGGTTTATTTCAGACATTAATTAACTCACTCAGTCGTCAGTCACTTATCGAACATGAATGAGCCAGACATTATTCAAGGTTTCGAGGATACGATTTGAAGTCACTTATGGTCCTTATTAACCACTCTTTATTCCAAATTTTGGGAATCTAAAGGAGACCACTATGGAAGGAATAAGGTGTTATAGGTGTGATGAGAGAGGTGACTATGTATGCAGTTTGGGGAAAGGGGAAAGATGAATCCTTTCTAATTTGGCAGCTCCCCCACTGCAGGCACAGCGCTTGAGAAAGAAGCCAAAAGCTACTCCAACAGATCGGATAAACCCAAAGCCATAAAACACAGGACAAGGGTGCTGGAGTGTTCTCTCTCCCTTTTGCACTCACTCTCATCCTCCCCTCTCCACGCTCATTCTGCTTCTTACCCTCAGATCAGAGGTCAGGGGCTTCAAGTTTAGAAATATTAACACCATTGAGCACTTTATACATCCTTCTCAAGGGAATGTCCTTAGAGTTCATGATCGTGGAGTAAAAAACCGATCAGGACTCTAAGATTTAAGATGAGCAGGGTATGAGGGGTGGGGGTAGGGAGGAGGCATGCAGGAAGGAGAAGAATGATAAGGAATGAATCCCAAATGATCTAAATTAGCAGGCCTGGTGAGTAGGAATGAATGAAATTGACAGAAACAAGAGTATGACAGTCATTCAACACAGGTGGTAATAGCCAGCTGGCATAAGTTCATGTCCCTGCACAAGCTGCTTAACTCCTCTGTTCCCCTCCTGTCCTCAGCCTGAGGCGAACTTTAGCCAGACAATAAGTTTAATTAGATAAATGAGAAACCTCAGAAACAAAGGAAAACAGTCAAATAAAACCAAATAATCATAGTTTAGTCTTTGATTAGGCAAAGTCAAGGAGATCAGTAGTTAACATCATCTGGTGGGGGTTTTCAATATCTCTAAGACACAGTTCAAACATGCTCAGAATATTATCTGTACTTATAGGGCTTCCCAGGTGGCACCAATGGTAAAGAACCTGCCTGCCAATGCAGGAGACTCATGGGTTTGATCCCTGGATCAGGAAAATTTCCTGGAGTAAGAAATGGCAACCCACTCCAGTAATCTTGCCTGGAAAATTCCATGGACAGAGGAGCCTGGCTGGCTACAGTTCAGGGGTCACAAAGAGTCTGACACGACTGAGCATGCAAACAAGCTATGACAAACCTAGACAGCATAATAAAAAGCAGAGACATCACTTTGCTGACAAAGGTCTGTGTAGTCAAAGCTGTGGTTTTTTCCAGTAGTCACGTGCAGGTGTGAGAGCTGGACCATAAAGAAGGCTGAACACCGAAGAATTGATGCTTTCAAACTGTGGTGCTAGAGAAGACTCTTGAGAGTCCCTTGGACTACAAGGAAATCCAACCACTCCATCCTAAAGGAAATCAACCCTGAATATTCACTGGAAGGACTGATGCTGAAGCTGAAGCTCCGATACTCTGGCCACCTGATGTGAAGAACTGACTTATTGGAAAAGACCCTGATGCTGGGAAAGATTGAAGGCAGGAGGAGAAGGGGATGACAGAGGATGAGATGGTTAGGTAGCTTGGATAATGAAGAACCTGGTTTACTTTGCCCAGAAGGGAATGAAATAGTTATATGCCATTTTATAACAACAATATCTTCAGAAGCTCTGAGGGTCTTTAATTATGATTGTCAATTGTTAAAACTATCAAAAGCACACATAAAGACAGCTGTAAACTGTCTATAAAGTTGTCTACAAACTATAAACAAATCAGCCATAATGTAGCATTTTAAAAAATTGAGCAATTTTAATTGAACATACCACTTGAAAATAATAAAAAATGCTGACGGTGTAGTCAAAAAAGAGTGGCCACTCATCAGTTCTTTGAATTTATAAACTGGGGTTGAAAGTCCAGCACTGCTTACAGGCCTGGTTTATAGTTGTAGGCCTGGAGGCCCATCAGTTACCTCTTTTTCTTTAGTGGTAAAGAATCAGAAAGGCAAAATTATTACATTTTTACTTTTCAGGAATACTATAAGGTTAAGATAGAGAATCCTTTTCAAACTCTCTGAGACCTCAAGTGTCAATAGGTTTCAAAATAAAACTAATATTTGAGTTAGTAGCTAAAAATGAGCTCTGTAAACTATACTCTTAGGACCAACTGTGTGCACCCTCAGTCGTGTCCGACTCTTTGAGACCCCATAGACTGTATCCCGCCAGGCTCCTCTGTCCATGGGATTCTCCAGGCAAGAATACTGGAGTGGGTTGCCATTTCCTTCTTTAGGGGATCTTCCTGACCCAAGGATTGAACCTGTGTCTCTTGCATTAGCAGATGGATTCTTTACCAACTGCACCACCTTGGAAGCCCTTTCTTAGGGCCTACATCTGCATAAGAGAGAATCAAGAAATTAGTTTTAACTTTAAGTAAAAATTGGTATCATTTAGAAGTTCAAAAATAGAAATTTTGACTGGTCACGATTCTAAATTAGTAGCTAAAAAGATGTTTGAACACCTAAATGAACTATAAGGAATTGTTGCATTTTAAAAGATTTTCATGTTATCAAGAAGCTGAAAAACACCAACACAAAACTTTCTTCTGGCCTTTCATTTACCTGGATTAGTTTTAAGGTACAGTTTTTAAAAAGCTAGATATATGCTTTAGGACATTTCACTGACTTTTACTATCTCTGAACATTCCTTGCTTCTTAAGAAGACTTTCAATGGCACTCATTTCTAAATTAATTCAGGCATTTGAGGGCAGTTGGGCCCTCTGCGCTTGAATAATTAAGTGAGTACTATTAGAGGAAAAGCTACACATTAGTAACTTGGAGGAACCGGAGTGGATGAAGCACTTTTCAGAACCTGCATGACAATTTTGAAAATTAAACCCAGTTAATAGAAAAAAATGCTAAATCAATGGCCATAAAATTTAATGGGTTTATAGCAGCCTTAACACAGTAGGACTGAATTATCATGTTAATTTAATTTCCATTTCTAAATGAACCAGAAGGCACAATAAAGGTCAATTAACCAGCTACCTTCCCTGCCTTCTTTTTCTTTTACTGCTGGTTTTAAATCACATTCGGCCCCAAAGCACTCACACTGCTTCTGGAAACTCATTAGTTTTTCCTGAAATTAAAACAAAAAAGAAAAAAAAAAGAAACAAAAACTAACAACTAACCATGTGCTGAGAACAACCGCTGAGATGTGCTACAGTTATGGGGATATATGTATTCAATGACAAATCTTTTACTCTTGTTACATTGAGGCTACAAACTTAGTTACATTAGGCCTAGGGAAACACACTAGTGAAAGGTCTCCTTGATAGTTTTACCAAGTGTTCATCTACAGTGAAAAAGCTGTGTGTGCTGCTCTTAACATTTATGAGGCGAATAAGGAAAGGAACTCCATCTGTGTAATGTGGGTCTGTTGTTAGTACAGTGAGAACCTCACACTTTGCACAGCCTGCATTTTTCACGCTGAAATGTGTCATTTTGTATTAATAGGCTTTTATTACTTCAAAAACATAATAGAAGGAGGAAAAAGTCAGTTTCTTCCCCCTCTACAGCAAGAAAATTCAGCCTTTATTTTTGGTGCAATGGGTTGCTTGTAATTTGATATGTTTATCAAAATCTTCAAATATTCTGATGTTTTCTAGTGATACAAAAGACGTAAAGGGTACTATGTTGGTGAACAAAATATACATTTTTGGGGGCAAAATTTATAATAAAAATGAAAACGGGTTTCTAATTTGAATGTTTGCTATAATAAGTGATATGGAGATATTGGAAATGATCATAATTTTGATTTCAGTAGAAACCTCTTTAAAATAAAGTAAATAATGGTTGTGAAGTATCCAACACTAGGTATCAGATAGCTGTCCATAAAGGTTAATCTTTTCCTTTCTCCTCTTCAGTATAAAGTAGAAAAATAAAATATTCATTATCTAAAGTTTATTTGGAATTATTTCTTAGGATTATAGAACTTTAGGGGAACAACAGTCCCAATCAGATCAGATCAGATCAGTCGCTCAGTCGTGTCTGACTCTTTGCGTCCCCATGAATCGCAGCATGCCAGGTCTCCCTGTCCATCACCAACTCCCGGAGTTCACTCAGACTCACGCCCATCGAGTCAGTGATGCCATCCAGCCATCTCATCCTCTGTCGTCCCCTTCTCCTCTTGCCCCCAATCCCTCCCAGCATCAGAGTCTTTTCCAATGAGTCAACTCTTCACATGAGGTGGCCAAAGTACTGGAGTTTCAGCTTTAGCATCGTTCCTTCCAAAGAAATCCCAGAGCTGATCTCCTTCAGAATGGACTGGTTGGATCTCCTTGCAGTCCAAGGGACTCTCCAGAGTCTTCTCCAACACCACAGTTCAAAAGCATCAATTCCTCGACGCTCAGCCTTCTTCACAGTCCAACTCTCATATCCATACATGACCACTGGAAAAACCATAGCCTTGAGTAGACGAACCTTTATTGTCAAAGTAATGTCTCTGCTTTTGAATATGCTATCTAGATTGGTCATAACTTTCCTTCCAAGGAGTAAGCATCTTTTAATTTCATGGCTGTAGTCACCATCTGCAGTGATTTTGGAGCCCAGAAAAATTAAGTCTGACACTGTTTCCACTGTTTCCCCATCTATTTCCCATGAAGTGATGGGACTGGATGCCATGATCTTCGTTTTCTGAATGTTGAGCTTTAAGCCAACTTTTTCACTCTCCACTTTCACTTTCATCAAGAGGCTTTTTAGTTCCTCTTCACTTTCTGCCATAAAGGTGGTGTCATCTGCATATCTGAAGTTATTGATATTTCTCCTGGCAATCTTGATTCCAGCTTGTGTTTCTTCCAGTCCAGCGTTTCTCATACCTTTGTTTATGAATATCCATGGAAATAATCAACAGACACTTTATAGTGGGAATAGAAAAGAATTTCATTCCAGTCAAACTGAGAACTCCAGCCTGGGAGACAAATTCAAGAAGCACTTGAACTGTGTTCCAGCAGTCTACAAAATGGGGGAGGCTTGTCTCCAAAGTTGGGTGTGGGCTTCGCTGCAGCTCAGACAGTAAAGAATCTGCCTGCAATGCAGGAGACCTGGGTTTGATCCCTGGGTTGGGGAGATCCCCTGGAGAAGGCTACCAACTGCAGTGTTCTTGCCTGGAGAATTCCATGGACAGAGGAGCCTGGTGGGCTACAGTCTACGGGGTTGCAAAGAGTCAGACATAACTGAGTAACTAGCAACACTTGTATAGACTAATAGCACAAAATTATATAAGCTGTTTGTCAAGACGTAGGATTTGAGCTGGCAAGAAGTGAGGGTACTTGTCAAGTAAGGGTTGATTGGGGTCCAAAATGGTTGCATTTTGCGTACATTTACAGTGGCATCTACCAGCTGATACTGTTTTGAAAATGGCTGGTAGTGACTTTGAGTTCGATATGGTTCAGAAAATTCAAGTTCCCGGTGATGAAGGAATGAGTCTGAAACTGTATCCACAAAGGCCACTCAGCTCCATCTCGGATGCCGGAAACATCTGTCAGAACAAAGAACGAACGTCAAACTCCTCCAAGGTTTCCAAAGAGGCAGAGAGCATGTACACGGCGCGTCAGCAGGACCCTGGTGGCCGAGAAGGAAGCCTTGTCTTTGAAGGAGTGACAGCCCTGGTGCCCTGGGGCGTTTATCACTGTCTTCAAAGTGGGCATTCTATACTGCCTGGTAAATGCATTCTTTTTAATGATTAAAGCAGATGTACAATGTACGTCAGACAAGCCGTGAGATAGGCCGTTCCAGTTAGCACTATGTTCAAGCCAGATCATATATAAGCCAGAATGACATCTCCATACCTCAGTATGCAAAAATTTCTTCTATCACAAGATAGTTACACGTAATTTAGATCAGAAGTCTAAGCATTTTACTATCTGGCTAATTATCTATGTTTTTCTTTAAAATGAAAACACTTAGCTCACTTTTCATTGAATAAAAACTTGCCCCTTGTCTCTCCTTCACACCTAAGATTATGTGTCTATCCCTACCCTCTCTCTGTATCATTTCTGGAAGCTGTAAGTAGGATTTAATGAACTTATGATAATTTCTGTGAAAAATACATTGTGTGGAAATATTGATGTAGGAGTATATGTTCACAACACATATATTTGATAAACAAATGTATAGTCTAGATGTGATTGGTTTTCAGAGGCATCACTTTTCTCTGAAAACTTATGTAGGCTAGTGACAGAATCTAACCTTTTTTGGAATGGCAACCTATTTCATCCACTTTTAAAAGTTGGGTAATAGAATGGAAAAAAATCCTGAAATGTTGTGACTGAAATTCTTTAGACATAAATACATTTAAATGATTTTGTAAATTTCATGTGTGTACTAAGCAATGCTTTTAGGAGATGGAGGAATTTGTGCTGTTTTACTCCTGGTTTTTCTTCAGAGTGTCATTGGGGTTTCACGCGTGGAGCACCCACTTTGTCACGTGTGCAGGGGAGCTCGTTAGTGACCACCCTCTCCTCCCTTCCCTTCCTCCCCCTGCAGCCCCTTCTCTGCTCTCTGAGAGCTCTGGAGGGTGAACCTGACCTCCGAGCGAGGGTGAGCCCCGTGCCTGCTGCGGCCTTTTGCCGCTGCTGTTCTCTACAGTCGATGAGGATGTCCTCCGAGAGCAGATTCTCAAAAATTATTGCTGATTAACTGGACAATATCACATCATATGACGTAATGACCCTGCCCTCCGCAACCTTATCTTGAGACTGAAGGGGTCTTTCGAACATTAGGCCATTGTGCTACCAATTATGTCACTGAACTGTTGCTATAATTTAGTTGTTGGAGTCACAGAAGTCCCTGGACTTGACTGACCATGTGCAGGCAGGAGACCTGGAGGAGCGGTTCAGGTGCCTGGGAGGAGAAGGGAAGAGGGGAGAATGGTAGCGGAGGGAGAGGGCGAATAAGGAGAGGAGGAGGAGGCCAGGGCAGGCACGCCCTTCAAGACCTCATTCGTGGGGCCGAGTTCCCCATTCCCAGCTGTGCCTACACACACACACACACACACACACACGAACGCATACACAGACACGAATACACATACAGACATGAACGCACACACACAGGAAAACACACAGACACAAACACACAGATGTGAACACACAGACAGACATGAACACACACACACACACTGCTCATTGACCCTTGCCAGCATCACTGCTGGTATGTCCTTGCTATGTCATGATCAGGTCCAGAGGACTACTGAGTTTGGAAATCTCCATCTTAAAGATTTTAAGGAAGGAACTTCTTTCAGGCAAGAGGCTGGCTGGTGTCTCTCCCATATCTCATAACCCAGTTCTCTGAGGAGTTGTCTTACTAGCATCTATGTAGGGTTTTCAGCTCTCCTGCCAGCTGGCTGTGTGCTCTGGGGAAGTCGCTTGACTTTTCTGGACCCTGGTTTCCTCACTAGTGAGAAGAGCTTGCCCTTAGATCTTGAAGGAACTTCTGGCCCCAACACTCCATGCTTCTTTGAGGTCCCATTTCAAGCATGAAGTAGGAATGTCAGGCAGGATCAAAATGTCCCAACTTGCCCCCTTTCCTTCAATTTACCTGTCTTGAGCAGGTTAATTAATGAAGTGAATGGATTTTTCTCAAGAACATTACGTGTGTGTATGCATATGTACATGTAAACATATACATACATACACATATACATGTGACAATAAAGAGAAAAAAATCTGATTCTTGACTTCTAAATTTTTTGGACTGTCAGTGGTGGTTGTCACTCAGTTGTGTCTGATTCTTTGCGATCCTCTGGACTGTAGCCCGCCAGGCTCCTCTGTCCATGAAATTCTCCAAGCAAGAAAACTGGAGTGGGTTGTCATTTCTTTCTCTAAATTTTCTGGACTGTCAGTTATATTCTTAATATTGAGATGGGTCTAGTTTACGTAAAAATGTGTGTTTGTTTTTAGCTTCAGCCTGTTAGGAAAGCTGGAGGAAAATGGTACTCATTACTCACTAGGAAACATCTGTCTATTTCTGTAGAACAGTATCTATATTTTTAGTGGCAATATTTTATATTATTAATACACTTAGACTTCACCATGAGTCCCCCAAACACTGGGAGATGGAGTCTCTGATGCCTCGTATGAAATGGGCCTGGTGGCTGGCTGGCAAAGGAAAATACCAATTTGGTACATAGCAGGATTTGCATTATCTTATTAAAATGTATTTGCTAAGAATGTCGATTGGAAGGGAAGTTCTTAGAATTGTTACTTTTCTTTTCTAACCCTTGGGAGGAATGAATGAATATGTGGTGTTAATATGGCGTGAGCGTCCTTCTCGCTCATAGCCGGGCCACCGTCAGGAGGGGACAAAATGAATGAGAAAAGTGGGACATGCCAGCTGATAGCAGAAGGGACATCCGTACTGGGGGCAGAGCCATTCAGTTCCCTCTGGGCCTCCCCCTGCCCACGAGCAGCTGGAGAGGGGAGGACACAGGTGGCAACTCTGGGCCCGATGGCCCTCTGACTATCTTTATTTCTCAGCTGAGGGCCGAATGTTCTCATTTTATGGTCACTTGTGGAAATCAGTCCTGAGTGCTCATTGGAAGGACTGATGCTGAAGCTGAAACTCCAGTACTTTGGCCACCTGATGCCAAGAGTCAACTCATTGGAAAAGACCCTGAAGCTGGGAAAGGCAGGAGGAGAAGGGGACGACAGGATGAGATGGTTGGATGGCATCACCGACTCGATGGACATGAGTTTGAGTAAACTCTGGGAGTTGGTGATGGACAGGGAGGCCTGGCGTGCTGCAGCCCATGGGGTCTCAAAGAGTCGGACACGACTGAGCGACTGCACTGAACTGAACTGTCCTTTTGTTCATCTATTTACTTGTGGCTGTGTTAGGTCTTTGTTGTGGGGCAGGCACTTCTCACTGCAGGGACTTCTTTTGTTGTGAAGCACCGTCTCTAGGGCATGCGGGCTCCAGTAGGTGTGGCCCACGGGCTCAGCTGCTCCATGGTGCATGGAATCTTCCTGGACCAGGGATCGAACCCATGGCCCCTGCACTGGCAGGCAGATTCCTATCCAGGTACTGCTAGGGAAGTCCCCACTTGTTCTTTTCAACTCTGAGAAGAGATGGTTTCTCCCTCCCCCAGTTCTATCGTCTGCATTTCCTGTTTTCTGTTCCAGAAAGAAAAGACGACACAAATCACTAAGATTATTTCTTGAAGGGGTTTCTTACATTTAGTAAACCGTGCATGGATGGAGTTGAGTGCAGACCACCCCAGTCCTACCCAGAGTTTGGAGAGGCTGCCAAGGATGCTTGCAACCCGGGTGCCAGGGAGGTATGGCGACGGCTCAGGGAGGCACAGAAAGATGAGTCTGATGTGCCCAAGGAACAAGGAGCTAAGCCTGAAACCCTCAGGTGTCGCCCTGGATTTCCGTTGAAATCTGTGAAAGAGCGGCCGGTGCTCCCATTCCCCCAGCCACTCACTCCTCTGTCCAGGGCTCCACTGGAGCGGCAGGCACCCATGAGTCCTCTGTGTCAGGCACAGACGCCCTGCAGGTGAAGCGGAGTAAGTCCACAAGGGGAGGCGCAACAACACCGGCTCTGATTCTGAGGTTTATAATTTGCCAAACATCGTGCAAAGTACTTTCTAGGCATCATTGTTGTTTTAAAAAATTAATTAATTTATTTTAATTGGAGGCTAATTACTTTACAATATTGTGGTGGTTATTGCCATACATTGACATGAATCCGCCATGGGTGTACATGTGTCCCCCATCCTGAAACCCCTCCCACCTCCCTCCCCATCCCATCCCTCAGGGTCATCCCAGTGCACCAGCTTTGAGTGCTCTGTTTCATGCATTGAACTTGGACTGGTGATCTATTTCACATATGGTAATATAAATGTTTCAATGCTAGTCTCTCAAATCATCCCACCCTTGCCTTCTCCCACAGAGTCCAAAAGTCTGTTCTTTACATCTGTGTCTCTTTTGCTGTCTCGCATATAGGGTCATCGTTACCATCTTTCTAAATTCCATATATATGTGTTAATATACTGTATTGGTGTTTTTCTTTCTGACTTACTTTACTCTGTATAATAGGCTCCAGTTTTATCCACCTCATTAGAACTGATTCAAATGCATTCTTTTTAATAGCTGAGCATTTCCTCTTCTTTATGACCCATTTTTCAGATTAGAAAACTGAGACTCTAAGGACCTTGCTCAAAATCACAAGCTTGTAAGTGACAGCACTAGTCAGTAACAGAGACAGATTTGAATTTGGGATTGTCTTATTCTCAATCTTCCCATGAAGAAGTTGCTGCAGCTGAAAATGATAAATGCAATGACGAGGCATGCCTGGGGACTGAGGGAGTCAGGCAACAGGGATTTGATCCAGCTTTGGGGGTCAAGAAAGGCATTTTGGACATGGTTCTAGAGTGTCACATTAAACCGTGGATGTGAAAAAGCAGATTGAGAGACTGTGGGAGATTCTAGACAGAAGGAATAACCTGTGAAAACGTGTGTGTGAGGAATTACAAGTGCTTTGGTGTTTCTGAAACATGAAGGCAAGGAGCCATGGGAGATGAGCCTGGAGAAGTGGGATAGGGCCAGACCATGGCAGATCTTTCAGTGACTACAGTGTAGACAATACCACCTGATGAGCTTGGCTCTTTGCAGGAATCCAGGAGAACGGCCATGGCAGGTGCAGTAGGATGGGAAGGAGGGAAGAGAGGGGAGACCTGGTGGCTAATTGGGTGGACAGAGTGGATGAGAAAGATGGAGAACATATAGGATGCTCCTCAGACTTCTAGCTTGGTGGTTGGGTGGATGGGAATGCCAACGGTTGATACAGAGGATTTAGAACAAGGTTCAGAAGAAGGATGCTGAGCAGTTTTATTTTTCACCACTCTAGAGCTATAACAACATTTTGAAGTTTTTATAGCAGGTTAAAATGGTAATGCATAGATTTCATACTTAACTGTGACTTAGAGCTAATCATTAACTGTTATAATTTCATAAATAAGAAACATCTTTCTTACCTGAATAAAATTAAATAATTTTCTATAATATCAAGAAATAAAACACAGCTAAGTCAGCCATGACTTTGTGGATACTAATCATAATAACAATCACCACACATAGTCCAGGTATTTTTCTGTGGACTTTACTTAAGTTAATATCATTCATCTTGCCTCCAGGAATTTCAGTTTTAAACCCAAGTGGCACTACCCTGGAGTTCATTCATGTCCTGTTGTCCCCTAGTGGTGTGGGTCTGCCAGGGGTGAGTTTGAGCATGGCACAATCCCCATGGCCGGAGACTGAAACACAGGAGGATAGCTTTGTGAAAATAAGCCAGAGAAAGCTGTTTCACTCCAAGCAGCATACAGATGAACTGTGAACGTTCTTCCCACTGTCGAGGTTTGTATTCCAATAATGCACCTAGCATTATTCATCATAGCCCAAACTGGGAACAGCCTAAATGTCTATTGACTGATGAAGGGAGAGACAAAATTGGTAGATGTTCCACGGAATACAATAAAATGGAAAAAAACTACTGACACATGCTCGCTACTTCAACAGCAAACACATCGTGTTAAGTGAAGGAAGCCAAACACAGCCACATATTGCATCATTCCATTTATACGGATACCCAGAAAATGCAAGTTTTTGTAGAAAGAAAGTAGGTTAGTGGTTGCTTGAGGTTAGGGATGGGATGGATTAACTGTAAATGAGCAAGAGGGATCTAACTGAGATAAACACGTTCTTAAACTAATTTATGGTAATGGTTGCAACCATTCAGTAAACTTACCAAAAATCATTTAATGGTACACAAGAAATAATGAATTTTATAAAATGTCAAATGTTTTTCAATAAAGCTGTGTGAACTTTGGTCAAGTCATTGAATCCCTTTTGGTTTCATTTCCCTTACCTGTAAAACGGGGTGGTGATTGTTCAGTTGCTCAGTCGGATCCGACTCTTTGCGACCCGATGAACTGCAGCACGCCGGACCTTCCTCCACTGTCTCCCTGAGTTTGCCCGAACTCATGTCCATTCCTATTTAATCTCCAGCAGCATTTAACTCAGTTTATTGTTGACTCATTGCCCCTGCCTCCCGGCCCACATTCCTTTTTGGAGCTACCTTCTGCACTTGGTTGTCCTGGGTTCTCAGGGAGGGTGGGGCTGGCTCATTCGTCTCACTCTGCAGTCAGGCATGCCTGTGGCACGCTTCCTCACACGGCCTCATTTCTGGTTTGGGATTATTTGGCATTCTGCCTGAGATTTGGCAGTCTGTCTTTGTATCTACCGACTCTTGAGAGTCCCTTGGACTGCAAGGAGAGCCAACCAGTCCATCCTAAAGGAGATCAGTCCTGAATATTCATTGGAAGGACTGATGCTGAAGCTGAAACTCCAATACTTTGGCCACCTGATGCAAAGAGCTGACTCATTGGAAAGACCCTGATGCTGGGAAAGACTGAAGGCAGGAGGAGAGGGGACAACAGAGGATGAGATGGTTGGATGGCATCACCGACTCCATGGACAGGAGTTTGAGTAAACTCTGGGAGTTGGTGATGGACAGGGAGGCTTGGCGTGCTGCAGTCCATGGGGTCACAAAGAGTTGGACACGACTGAGTGACTGAACTGGACTGAGCTGCCTGAGATATTTTGGGACTTGTTTGGGATATTTCTCCGAAGCTTGAATATCACTTCAGTTCCTTTGTTCTCTTGAGTAATTCTATCGATCCTTTTCCACCAACTTTTTCCAGAAAGTCTTCCTTATTCAGTTTTGCTAGAGACACCTCTCCTGATATTCCAGATTCATTGATTCATTACAAATCCATTTACATTTTTCTATTTTTCCCGTTATTTCAATAGTATTTTGTGAGGAAAGATGTAGAGGATGCTGGGTACGCTGTTAAGATCCTATTTGAGACTGAAGGGCTTATTCCTCCAGCTGCCCAAGGCTGGCCCCCTTCCTGGGAGAGCCTTCAAACAGTGACTCATCAGCTGGAGGCTCAACCTTTTCACCCAGCTTGCTACAATTCAGAAGACCACCCGGCCTCAGAGCTTCCTGTAGGGTCAGCAGAGGCCTACATGGTGAGTCCATCCAGCCCAGTTTCTCCTTCTATTTTTTTTTCCTTCCCTTCCTTTCCACAGATGTTGACCCAAAGAGTATTCCCTAATAGACCTTGTTCACGCTAACCTCCAAATCCGAGTTGGCTTCCCAGAGAACCCAAATGGTGACAGAGGAGATGTGAATGCATGTATTTAGCCAGTCAACTGGAAGGCCTTTTACAGTGCTTATTTTGAGATCATGGGCCTTTTAAAATAAGCAAATTAAGTATACGAATTCTTTCTATCCAGAAGGTGAGGTTCACGTCCCTCTCCAACATGAGCTCTCTCCTCTTGGCCTTTGATCAGATGGCAAGCTCCTCTGGGCTCCCAGCATCTCCTTCTCCCCACAGCTGGCACTACGAGAACCTTACTTGTGGGCCCAGCCTGCTCCTTCTCAGGGCCGAAATGGGTCTACTGGGAAAACTCTTAACAGCTTGTCTTAAGTCGGATTTTCTTGAAGCAGACTGTAAGATGCAGATCTGTGAGTGAGGGCTTCATTAAAGAGGTGTCTCTGGAAGAAGGGAAAAGGAGGGGCAGGGCAGGGCAGAGGGGGAAGCCAGGGGAGGCTGCAATCTCAGTTAGAGTCCTTTGGAGGTCGTGTGATGGTTAATTTTAGGTGGTGACTTGATTGGCCACAGTGGGCCTGGATTAAGCCTCATTTCTGATTGTATTCATACTTGTGGGTTGTTTGTGGATGAGGTTAGCACCTGGACTCAGTTAAGGACTTGCCCTCCCCAGGATCATGTGGCTTGGGTATTGGCCAGTCCCCTGAGGGCCTGAATGGAGCCAAAGGCAGCAGGAGAAGGAATCCGTTCCTTTCTCCCTGCGTCACTGCCTGATCGGGGGCATCTCATCTCATCTGTTCTGCCCTCACGTGGCATTTGCATCACGATTCCCCCTGGTTCTCAGGTCTTCAGCAGCAGATTGGATTATCCCACTGGATTTCCTAGGTCTCCTAGGGCAGAGGGTAGATTGGGGCACTTCTCAGCCGTCATAATCAAATGATCCAAGTTCTCATTGTCTGGCTAAGCTATCATCTCTCATCTATGTAACCTAGTTCTGTTTCTCTGGAGAATTCTGACTAACATGGGTAGCATCACCTGAGCCACAGAAGAACTCTGGGCTGTAATTTATACACCAGAATTTTCCTACCCGAGGCAGAAGAGTTGGGCTTTTGTATCCTGCACCCATTATTCAGATTGATTGTCAGTGATTCCCTGCGGTGGGGCTGTGAGATGTGATGTAAACATCCAGACCCTTACAGCTCTCTGCCCATGCAGGGCAAAGCTGCTCTAGTACCATGAGGGTTTTCCTCCAAAGAATACACATGAGTGCTGGTCGTTGGTAGCCAAAGCACATAGAACCTAGTACAGGGACGTTCAGGGATGGTAGGAGCGGTCTGATGTGGTCTAGGTGGATCAGTGACCTCACCTTTGGCACAGTTCTATCACCAGCATTCTCCTTAGTCTGGCCGTGGAGCCAAACTCCAGTTTTGATGATATTCGTTTCTGGCATAGTATAACTTATAGAATATTTGGTTTTGTGTAGGGCTGTATTCCAATGACTCTGTTTGGATGAGTTAATTGCAAAATTCTCCGTTAAATAATGAAATGAGTTAATCTTTTCATAGAGTTGCTCTGTATCTAGAAGCAAAATGCTGAAGCGTGTTTATGAAAAGCAGCAGTCCTAGAGTCGGTCTAATTGATATTGATCTGTTCCTCATGGTAGTAATTGCCCCCAAAGCTTAGTGGCTCTTTGAGACCATTCTCAGAATGATAACAGGACTATGTCATCACATCACAGAAGAGGCTATGAGAGGAGATCATGTATTTGGGTTATCAAAAAAAATCTATCAAATGGTCTGGGTGAAAATTAAAGAGTGGGCAGGTTAGGACATTTGTGCCATTTGGGGCTGAGTCTGTTCTGTCAAGAGCCCATTTCCCATCAATTTTTGATCCATCCTTTTTGATATTACAGTAAAGGCTTTAAAGGACCATTAAAAACCAGGGATCAATATCAAGATCATGTAACCTGATCCCAAAATAGTTTCTGTCTATAAAATCTAAGGCTGACAATAGAGAAATAAGTGCCACATGTCTCAAATTATTTTTAACCATTTTGTCTAACAGAAGAATTAGAGTGTTGTAAGAGTGAGTGATAGAAAAACTCTCTCTAAGCATTTGTGCCACTTTCTATAGGGTATTATATTGAGACATCCAGACATGCAGTGTGGAAGAGCATGATGTGCTGGGTTTTTTTGAAAGGATATTCCAAAAATTGATTGGTGGTAAGAAAAGATAGAAGGCTGTCTTTTTTCTCTTTCATAGAAGACTGTACTTTTAGTCTGTTTTATCTAAATTTTACTTAAGGGATTAAGTCAATAGTTTTCCATGGATTGGTACCTACCATGTAGAATAGAATTTGTAGTAGGAAAATTTTCCGCTGCATAGTTTGACATGAAGGCATTGTTTGAATAAATGAGTAGGGACATGGGATTTGAGATATAGTTCTAGAGCTCTTAAATCATGGGGTAACTGTAAGGGCTTTTAAAAATAAAAACAGAGCATCAATTACTGAATTCCTTTAATGACAGGAGTATGGCCAAGCAGGTAGCTGTATGCTGTGGGCTACAGAAGAGTAACTTGACCAGAGAAAGGACCAGAGAGACAGAAGATTCTTAGAGAATGCTCAGGGTAAAAGGGTAAAATCAGGGAAACTAAAAGGCAAGAACCAAGAACCACATAGCTAAGAAATTAGTATTATTATATCAACAGCTTGAAAAGAGACAATCTTAGCAGATGCCAAGCATATATTTGCACTCCGTCCTAATAACCCTCCCTAATTATGCTATAGAGGACACTTCCTTAACAGGATAAAGAATCTGTAAAACCAATAGCCAAGATTATGTCTGTAGAGGAGACACTTGAGGTTTTCCCATCAAATTAGAAAAGAGAAAGGCATTTGCCACTTCCAGTCGTCTGGAAGTTGTAGTCAACAATGTCAAGAAAAAGAAAGGAAACATAAATGTTGGGACTTGGATGATGTGGGAGCACGGAGATCATGGAGATCTGCTTGGGTCACCTCCCAGAGAGAATTTGCTATGCAGCTGCAAGGGGGGCAGTTTACTGACAGTCCTCCAGCTCTTAGCAACTTCAGAGTCACCTCAGCTTCACAGAGCGCTCTCAGCCAGTGACCGACCATATCTTGCTCCGTGAGGGATGTTCCTTGCCCCAGGAGCTCCTCACTGGGTTGGCTGAGTCTTTTTAAGTCTGCATCGTAGTCAGCCCTTCTTGCCCCCTTTTTCTTCCTCCCCTGTTTATCCCACATGCTTCTTTCCTCTTTACAGCCATCTGAGCATCTGCTTCAAGACCCACCTGACCCTGTTGCTGGCATACATAAATGTTGGGACTTGGATGATGTGGGAGCACGGAGATCATGGAGATCTGCTCCATGGTACAGGAAAGCAGGAGGTGAGATGTATTTTGGGGACTGGATCCACTGAGACTTGGGGCACAGACACTCTGGTGCAAAATGGCAGTCCAATTGCTAAAACTAGTGGAATTACCTGCTTGTTACTAAGTTGCACTGATGACCTATGGAGGCATAATGACAAGTTGAGGGCAGTTAAGAAACAAAAGAATATTGCCAGAAAGGCTGCAGTTTGCAGAGTCCCTTATTTCCTACAGTGTGGGAGCAGATCAAGCTGAAGACTAAACTCAGGGTTTAATGGAGTTGCCAAGCTACTAAGATGATTGAATATAAACAAAAGATCTGTTGTGCCAAAACCAAGGTTCCAGGTGGGCAAACTTGGAACCCTAACACATCAAACGAAGACATCAGGATTGAAGCTGCCAAAGATTTTGGCTCTCCATATTCCATTGAGCCCTCAGAATCGCAGAGGTGGCCCACTCCTTCCATTAAGAGACAGCATTGTCCCCTGGTGGGAAGACTCTGTGATGTCTTTTTTTTTTTCAAGGCAATACACCTCCCCCTCAGGATCTGCCCTTACCTCTTTTCCTGACCACTGGGTTGATAACTTGGGTTAAGTTGCAGCAAAACCCAATTAGGGACATGCTGATAAGAGAGGAAATGGAGCTGTAAGAATTAGCCAGCATTGACTGAGAGTTAAGCATTATCTTGGGAGTTCCCAGTGGGCTGGATTTGAGGTTGCTTAATCAAAAGGTTTGGAACATAAGACTGGATAAGAGTGAGTTTGCGAACTTGGGAACAATTTTTTCAAAATGCAGGATTTAATACCGTGGCAAAGACCCCAAAACACACTGAGAACAATGGCCCATGGTTGAAAAGCTTGAATTACTGTGGCAGACAATGGAAGAAAGGAGGTGGGTATTCTAGACTAGACAAATTATGCAAGGCCAGAAAACACATCTTCAGAAACTTCTCAAAATATGTTTCACAGAAAAGGCCAGGAGCTACACTAAGCCCAGGACAGAGAGACACCAATGTTGCCAGGAAATTCAGTGGTGGCAGAGGGACCGAATATACAAATAGTCAGACCCACAACCTCTCCTGCAATTGGCCCAGAGTCAGCACTCAGCCAATAATGGGCAGTTTCATTATTTTTTCTTGTTTCCAGCTCAGGACCAACCACCAAAAGCCAAATATGCTCCTTATACCAATCTCAGAAGATGCCCTCCTGGCTAGCCTGCTCCAGCTTCCTTGTGCAAACCACTTTCAGTCAGAACATACCTAAAGTCTGCCTTTATTTTTCACTATAAAGCTTTTCTACTCCCCTGCCTGCCTTTGAGTCTCTGCCAAACATGAGTGGTGGTGGCTGACTTCCTTGCTGTAGCGAGCTCTGAATAAACCGTCTCTGTTTCTTATCATTCAGGTGGTCTTCATCTGTTTCCACCTGGCTTACTTCTGTAGGTAAGAGCTGATAGTAGGAGAGGCTGTCACCAAGCTTGGCTCATTGATTCTAATGAGGATCGTGGAGCTTCAATGTTGTAGAGGCCAGGTGGCTACACTTAACTGCCAGAAGCCAGCGGGGTTGCAATTTTTGGGACAACTGCCAGAACTGAGTGGCAGCCAAGGAGGCTTAACCTACAGAGAATTGCAGAGAGATAGTTAACATAAGATAAATAACACTGCTAGGGGTGAAATAGAAGAGTCAATGATGGTATTCTCAATACACATGTTTAATCAAAGAAAACAATCATGAAAAAGCAGGAAGCTGAGAATGGTCACCCTAATGGAAAGTCACAATTCCTTTCTCAGCGTTCAGACCCAAGTCAGTTTTCAGACCCAGAATCCAAGGCCTGGAGAGGTAGTTGGGTTCCAGTGGAAAGGATTCTGTATCACCGTGGCAAGTATATGTGGTAATGGTTCTTCCAGCCCCTCTGCAATGGGACCTATGGGTATTTACTTGAGTGATTGCACAATAGGGAAAGGGAAATATTAGGACATTTCAGGGATTGTTAGACATAGGATCTGACATCGATACCTGGGGATCACCATTGCAGCACCATTATGGTCCCACTGCTAGATCTGGGATATAGGGAGAGCGCAAAATAAACAGAATCTTGGCTAAAGTCCAGCTTGCCGTGGATCCACTGGGTCTGTGGACTCGCCAGGTGGTCTTTCTCTTAGTTCCTGAATATATAACTGGAGCTGAAGAATTTGGAAGCTTATTCTTAGCCTGCAGAGTAAGAGCTCTGATAGTGTAGGGGGCCAAGAGGAAATCTTTGAAACTGCCTACCCACAGAGAGTGAAGATTAGTGCTATTCCTGATGTTCATAAGGATATAGTGGTGGAGATCCTTATCATATCACCATTTAAATTAGCAATCTGGCTCCTGCCGAAACTGGATGGATCTTGGAGAATGACCGGGGACCACTGAGACTCAATCAAGTAGTAGTCTCCATGGCAGAGACTGGCAGAGTGCATTTAGTTTGCTAGAGCAGATTAACATGGCCTTATTATACAATCTGCAGTTGTTGATTTGGTAATAGGGCTCTTTTCTTTCCCTATCAGGGAAGAGGTTAGAAAAGGTTTGCATTTACAAGGAGGGGAAAAAATATACATTTATAGTTTTGTCCCAAGACTATATTAAGTCTTAGATCTCTTTTGTAATGTATTCTGAAAATATCTAGACTGTTGGGACATCCTGTAGAATATCAAGTGATTTATCAGATTGTTGATATCATGCTGATCAGACAGGATTTGCAAGAGGAGTTAGCATGCTGAAGATTTTGGTCCTTGGTCTACAGGGTGGAAGATAAATTCTACAAAGACTTTGGGACCTTCCACTCAGGCAAAGTTTTCAGGGGTCCAGTAGTCCTGGGAGTGTGTTGAGACATCTCCAAAACACAAGGCAACTTGCCTCAACCTTTATCCCTTCTGCAAAGAGGTCAGCACAGTGTCCACCAGGCCTATTCAGGTACTAGAGGAACACATTCTACACGTGGGAATACTGCCAGCTCACATATCATGTGACCCCAAAGGCTGTCAGTTTTGAGAGGAGCCTGGAACAGTAAAAGGCTCTGCAGCAGGTTCAGACTGTGGTGGAACATGATGAATCCAAGCTCTGTCACTTGGGTCATATGCTCCAAGAGACCTAAGTGACCATACATCAAGCACTGCTTCTGGTGAGTTGGGTTCTGCTGGACACATCAAGTCATAAAGTTGAGTGGACCCAGCAGCAATCCATCATAGACAGAAATTTCCAAGATAGAAATGGCATACCCAAGACTGAGCACCATGCCTATGAATACATCCCCCCTCACATCACCCACAATGGTTGTACCAGCACGTCTACTTCAGCCAAAACCTATCAGGAGGTTGAGCTGGGAAGGGAGGTGCATACATCTAGTTGAAAGGAGAGGATAACCCTGAGGTTGATTTATGGATGGGTTGAAAGTGAAGAGGAACTAAAAAGCCTCTTGATGAAGGTGAAAGAGGAGAGTGAAAAAGTTGGCTTAAAACTCAACATTCAGAAAATGAAGATCATGGCATCTGGTCCCATCACTTCATGGGAAATAGATGGGGAAACAGTGGAAACAGTGTCAGACTTTATTTTTGGGGGCTCCAAAATCACTGCAGATGGTGACTGCAGCCATGAAATTAAAAGACGCTTACTCCTTGGAAGGAAAGTTATGATCAACATAGATAGCATATTGAAAAGCAGAGACATTACTTTGCCAACAAAGGTCTGTCTAGTCAAGGCTATGGTTTTTCCTGTGGTCATGTATGGACGTGAGAGTTGGACTGTGAAGAAAGCTGAGTGCCGAAGAATTGATGCTTTTGAACTGTGGTGTTGGAGAAGACTCTTGAGAGTCCCTTGGACTGCAAGGAGATCCAACCAGTCCATTCTGAAGGAGATCAGCCCTGGGATTTCTTTGGAAGGAATGATGCTAAAGCTGAAACTCCAGTACTTTGGCCACCTCATGCGAAGAGTTGACTCATTGGAAAAGACTCTGATGCTGGGAGGGATTGGGGGCAGGAGGAGAAGGGGATGACAGAGGATGAGATGGCTGGATGGCACCACTGACTCGATGGACATGAGTCTGAGTGAACTCTGGGAGTTGGTGATGGACAGGGAGGCCTGGCGTGCTGTGATTCATGGGCTCGCAAAGAGTCAGAGACGACTGAGCAACTGAACTGACTTAGTATATATGGGTGCAAGCTAAAAATGGATGGTGGGTGCAATATAGCTACATGCAGGGTGACCTTGAAAGATAACACTGAGGGAAAAACAATCTTCCCGTAGTAGAGCTTTGAGCAGTGTACCTGATCATCCACTTTACCAGCAAGAAGAAATGGTCCATTTATCTGGGTCATGACGAATGACTGGCCAGTGTGGTCAAGGTCAGAGACTGGAAGATCAGAGATAGAGTCTAGGGTAGAGGTGTATGGACATATGGAAGTTGGCATATGGAAGTGTGACTTTTGTATCACTTATCAATTTGTGCTTACTAGAAAGTCTTTACCATTCTATGCACTAAAATGATCTAGGAGACAATTTAAGTCAGACAGTTGATGTTAGCCAGCCTTTTTGTCTTTCCCACTGCAGAACTACACACTAAGCATATGAATGAAGGGGACACAGAGGCAGAGGTTAAAGCTACTCAAGGGTTTAACAGCATAGATTCCTACTTTCAAAGGAAAATAATTGCTGTTGCCAACTCTGAGTGTCTAACCTACCAGCAACGAATCTCAAGGCTGAGCCCTTGACAGAACGTTATTTCTACAAGTAGCTGAGATCAACCAGCTACTTGGTGACAAGCTGACTACATTGGGCTCTTTTTATTCTGGAAGTGCCAATGCTTTGCACTAATAAGAACTAATACGAATTTTAAATTTAGTTTACCTTTCCTTCCCACGGAAGTTCAGTCAGCACCACTATCTGGTCATGTCTGATCCACATCATTTGTACAGTGAAAGAAGTGGGGGAGTGGGCTTAGTAGCACGGAATTCACTGGCTGTATCTCATGCTGCACTTCCCAGAGGCTGTCAGTGAAACTGAGTGTTGAATTGACCTGTTGAAGGCGCAGAAAAAGTGCCTCCTTGGGGGAAAAACTGTGCAAGGATGGAGTCTCTTGATGAGAAATGTAAGGGAACATTCTCAGGTTGATATTTTGCAGTGGACTAGATTGTTGACATTCTCAAGGGTTATAACCTCATTATTACCCCTCTGGAAAGTTCCCTTGTGAAATGTAATCAAGTATAACTCAAGATTAAATGGTCTGTTCACATTCAGTGATAAGAATAACAAAGCCAAGCTCACTGCCCTCATGTTCCATCATAGAGCTTCTCTCTGCCAAGTCCTCACACTCTTCTCTCCTGTTTCTGCTTTAGGAAGGACCGTCTTACAACACGTGCGGATCAAATTAACATATGAACATCATTACAAATGATGACATGTTTTGGAATTTTAGCATCACTTTGAAAGGTTCACAACCATAAATGTTACATTTGCCAAAGTGAAGTTTCTACCGAAATTATTTGTAGTTGTAAATTATTTTGATTAAATGCTGGTCTTTTCAATTGCATAACTTTCCCTAGAATCACAGTGATCTTCTAGCCAGTGATCCAGGGAAGATCACAGTGGTCTTCCATACATCCCATGTGGGAGAATTATTTGCCATTCTTGTATCCAGGTCTCTGGTAATATTATGTCCTTTAAAGGATAAAGTAAATATGCTCAATGCAAATAATATCAAGTGGGACAATATATTTCGTACATATAAATGAATTTATGATATAATATATTTATGTATCTAAGGCAAGCTTGGTCTGTCTTATTGGGAAGCAGAACCACTTACTGTGTGATAAGAAGTCCCATCTCAAGTATTCATTTGGATGCTAAAATCCTTAGAAATATATTCTTACTTCCAAAATGATTGCCTTATTTTGGACCCAGCTGCATGTGAGTTATTATTAATCCTATATCCAAAGGAAACACTTCTCTTTAAATATGAGGTTATTTGATTTGAAACGGATAGAATCAGTATCAGATGGTTTTTAAAGAGAATGATTATATTCTTAAAGGCATCTGAAACAGTGTAATATTGCAAAGAGATATAAAGACCCGTGTAAGGAAAATGATATATTAACTAGTTCAGTTCAGTCACTCAGTCGTGTCTGACTCTTTGAGACCCCATGAATCACAGCACGCCAGGCCTCTCTGTCCATCATCAACTCCCGGAGTTCACTCAGACTCACGTCCATCGAGTCAGTGATGCCATCCAGCCATCTCATCCTCTGTCGTCCCCTTCTCCTCTTGCCCCCAATCCCTCCCAGCATCAGAGTCTTTTCCAATGAGTCAACTCTTCACATGAGGTAGCCAAAGTACTGGAGTTTCAGCTTTAGCATCATTCCTTCCAAAGAAATCCCAGGGCTGATCTCCTTCAGCATGGACTGGTTGGATCTCCTTGCAGTCCAAGGGACTCTCAAGGGTCTTCTCCAACACCACAGTTCAAAAGCATCAATTCTTCAGTGCTCAGCCTTCTTCACAGTCCAACTCTCATATCCATACATGACCACTGCAAAAACCATAGCCTTGACTAGATGAACCTTTGTTGGCAAAGTAACGTCTCTGCTTTTCAATATGCTATCTATGTTGATCATAACTTTCCTTCCAAGGAGTAAGCGTCTTTTAATTTCATGGCTGCAGTCACCATCTGCAGTGATTTTGGAGCCCCCCAAAATAAAGTCTGACACTGTTTCCACTGTTTCCCCATCTATTTCCCATGAAGTGATGGGACCAGATGCCATGATCTTCATTTTCTGAATGTTGAGTTTTAAGCCAACTTTTTCATTCTCCTCTTCCACCTTCATCAAGAGGCTTTTTAGTTCCTCTTCACTTTCTGCCATAAGGGTGGTGTCATCTGCATATCTGAGGTTATTAACTAGTTAAGTTAGTATTTTAAAAAAGTAAAGAGGCTAAACTTACCTCTTACCTTTTAAAAATATATTTATTTCTTTATAGGTTTTATTGAACAGTCAGAGAAAATTTTATTTGCTATTCAATGCTAAGTATTTCTCTTTCCCTCTGTTTTTGGCCACACCACACAGCGTGTAGAACTTTCTTTCTCAGGGATGGAACCTGTGCCCCCCGCAGCGGAAGCACAAAGTCTTAACCACAGGACTGCCAGGGAAGTCCCAATGTTTTGTATTTTCATTTGAGTTCTTAAAGCAATTTAACCTTTCAAAATTGTGCTATTATCCTAAAAGAGAAGACAGTGAAACAAAACATTTCATAAATGTATTTTCACACACAGAAAGCATGCACAGAAGAGTGAGAACACAGTATTGGGTTCAGCTTAGGGATATTCTAGAATATTTTCTTACATGTTAGTTTAGACTATTAGTAGCAATATGTAAGCTGCCTTGCAGTCTGAGACCAAGACTTACACCAGCAAAGCAGACTTTCCCTGCTCCACCAAATGCCTTCTTGCTCACTGGACACTGCTCTGTGAAGATCTAGGTTCCACTCTTATGCTGAGGGCTCATCACTGACAGGTTTACACTGATGGCAGTAAGAATGAAGGATGAAGAACATGCAAAATTAGAATTGTAGTTTGGTTTATGATGCTTTAAAACAGTGATTTTCAAATTTTTGTCTGAAATTTACAGTAAGAAATACAGTTTTCAATGGAACTAGCGTTTGTGTGCACACACTCTAGTCACAGGTTTTATGAAGCAGTATTTACCTTATGGGTGGTAGACTCTGATACTTTCTATTTCTTTTCTATTCTACCATTCCATGCTACTCCATCCTATTAAAATGCTGATCATAATCCACTAAATCAATTTAATAACCCGCTAAATAGTTATGGCCCATATTTTGAAAGAAACGTTTCTTCAAGACATTTGAAATGCAGGGCACTATATCAGTTTTGACCTTCTACAGTGCCTAGAATAGTACCAAAATAAGGCTGGGTAATCTGATGTGGTAGTTGCTGATTTGCTCCGATTCATTCCCCCCTGCACCCTCATAGCCACGTGCTTGCCGTGTAACTTTCTAGTGTATACCTATTTTGATACACATGGCCCAGGCCCATGTGACTTGTTTTAGATGATGGGAGTCGAGTAAACATGATACATTCAGAAGCTTGGAAAGTGCATGTACACTGGAGCTTGTCTGTTCTTGCCCCAATGTCTTGTTTATAACATACCCAACTCTCTGCTGGAGACACAAGAACCGGATCAGAGATGTGATCAAAGCTGAATTGCTCCAGATGGGAGCTGAGGCTATCCTCTATGAGTTGTCAGCCAGCCCACACTAGCATATGAGTGAGCCCAGCCAAGACAAGCAAAGGCATCTAGCCATCTAGCTAACCATTCCAGACAAGTGAGCAATGAATATTTATTGTTAAATGCCACCGAGGTTTTTTGGTTTGTTACATATTATTACCGTGGCAATAGATAATCTGCACCTGGCTGGGCCCAATCACGGCCTGTTCATGCTTGAGTACATGAAGTATATCCATGTGACTTGAAGCCTAGCAGAGTCAAAACCTCTCCCATCCTGCCTCACTTCCATTACAGGTCAAAATACTACTCTCTCCCTTTAATGACCTCATCACAGGGATTGCCTGGTTTTCTTAGGAGGTTGTCCACAAACATTCACAATATGTTCACATTTTGGCTTTTGGATATAGGGCCACCGATACTGTTAACATTTAAGAAGATTATAGAGGTATGATAATCCCAAAGAAGGTTAATAGCAAAGAATGTTCAAACTGCTATATAATTGTGTTCACTTCACATGCTAGCAAGGTAATTCTTCAAATCCTTCGAGCTAGGCTTCAGCAGTACATGAACTGAGAATTTCCAGATGTAGAAGCTGGGTTTAGAAAAGGCAGAGGAACCAGAGATCAAACTGCCAACATCCATTGGAATACAGAAAAAGCAAGAGAATTCCAGAAAAACATCTACTTCTGCTTCACTGACTACACTAAAGCCTTTGATTGTGTGGATGACAACAAACAGGAAAATTCTAAAGAGAGGGGAATATCAGACCACCTTACCTGCCTCTATGTGTAATGCCCAGCTGGATGAATCACAAGCTGGAATCAAAATTTTCCGGAGAAAAAGCAACAGCGTCAGATGTGCAGATTGTTGTTGTTCAGGCACTAAGTCATGTCAGACTCTTTGTGACACCAGAGACGGCAGCACACCAGTCCTCTGTCCTTCACTATCTCCCAGAGATCGCTCAGATTCATGTCCATTTAGTTGGTGATGCTATCTAATCATCTCATCCTCTGCTGCCCCTTTCTCCTTTTGCCTTCAACCCTTCCCAGCATGAGGGTCTTTCCCAATGATTCAGCTCTTCAGGTAGCCAAAGGATTGGAGCTTCAGCTTCAGCATCAATTCTTCCAATGACTATTCAGTTTTGTTTTCTTATAGGATTGACTAGTTTGATTTCCTTGCTGTCCAAGGGACTCTCAAGAGTCTTCTCCAGCCTCACAGTTTGAAAGCATCAATTCTTCAGTGATCAGCCTTCTTTATAGTCTAACTCTTATATCTGTATATGACCACTGGAAAAGCTAGTTTTGACTACATGGACCTTTGTTGGCAAAGCGTTGTCTCTGCTTTTTAATACACTGTTTAGGTTTCTCACAGTTTTCCTCATATATGTATATATATATATATATATATGCAGATGGTATCACTCTAATGGCAGAAAGTGAAGAGGAACTAAAGAGCCTCTTGATGAGGATAAAAGAGGAAAATGAAAAAGCTGGCTTGAAACTCAACATTAAAAAGATTAAGGTCATGGCATCCAGTCCCATCAGTTCATGGCAAATAGATGGGGAAAAGAGGAAGCAGCGACAGATTTTATTTTCTTGGGCTCCCAAATCACTGTGGATGGTAACTGCAGCCATGAAATTAAAAGATGATTGCTACTTGGAAGGAAAGCTATGATGAACCTTGCCAGCATATTAAAAAGTACATCACTTTGCTGACAAATGTCCAAGCTATGGTTTTTTCCAATAGTCAAGTATGGATGTGAGAGTTGGACCATAAGGAAGGCTGCCGCTGCTGCTGCTGCTGCTGCTAAGTCGCTTCAGTCGTGTCCGACTCTGTGCGACCCCATAGATGGCAGCCCACCAGGCTTCCCTGTCCCTGGGATTCTCCAGGCAAGAACACTGGAGTGGGTTGCCATTTCCTTCTCCAATCCATGGAAGTGAAAAGTGAAAGTGAAGTCACTCAGTCATGTCCGACTCTTAGCAACCCCATGGACTGCAGCCCACCAGGCTCCTCTGTCCATGGGATTTTCCAGTCAAGAGTACTGGAGTGGGGTGCCATTGCCTTCTCCAAAAGAAGGCTGAGCAATGAAGAACTGATGCTTTTGAACTGTGGTGTTGGAGAAGACTCTTGAGAGTCCCTTGGACTGCAAGGAGATCCAGCCAGTCCATTCTAAAGGAAATCAGGCCTGAATATTCACTGGAAGGACTGATGCTGAAACTGAAGCACCAATATTTTGGCGGGCTGATGTCAAGAACCAACTCATTGAAAAAGACCCTGATGCTGGGAAAGATTGAAGGCAAAAGGAGAAGAGGGTGGCAGAGAATGAGACAGTTAGATAACATCACTGACTCAGTGGACATGAATTTGAGCAATCTCTGCTAGATAGTGAAGGACAGAGGAGTTTGGTATGCTGCAGTCCATGGGGTCGCAAAGAGTTGGACATGACTTAGCAACAGAACAACAGCAACAGCAACAACAACAATGTTAATATGGAATGGCATACTTTATACAGAGCACAGAAGTACTTTGGCTTGCTAGTGTTAGGAATTTGACATTATTTTAAGGCAGAATAGTATGACAGTCTACCCTTTTTCTTGTCCTGTCTAATTTGCCAGCTCTTTGTTTTAGACTCTTGCCTGGAAAATTCCATGGACAGAGGAGCCTGGCAGGCTACAGCTCATGGGGTCGCAAAGAGTTGGACATGACTGAACGACTTCCCTTCCCCTTGTTTTAGAACTTCTCTTCTAACTATTCTTGCTAGCTTATTTCATTTAGATTTTTATTATCCTCCCAGGACTGATGCTGAAGCTGAAGCTCCAATACTTTGGCCATTGATGAGAAGAACTGACTCACTGGAAAAGACCCTGATGCTGGGAAAGATTGAAGGTAGGAGGAGAAGGGGATGACAGAGGATGAGATGGTTGGATGGCATCACCAATGCGATGGACATGAGTTTGAGCAAACTTCGGGAGTTGGTGATGGACAGGGAGGCCTGGTGTGCCACAGTCCATGGGGCTGCAGAGTCAGAAACGACTGAGTGACTGAACTGAGCTGAATTGATCCTCCCAGTAAGTACCCATTTTCCTTGTTTGTCACTCCATGTATGTATATGTGTGTGTGTGTGTGTGTGTGTGTGTGTATAGTAAAAATTACAGTATTTGGGATCTACAAAGGAGAGATAATATTGCACTAGAAAATCTGAAATAGGTGGAAAGAACTGGATGTGTTATTTGTCATGGATATCATCGAGAAAGTCTAACTGCTAAAGAAATGGTTATTAAAAAAGATCAACGACCACCTGTCACTCCAATATCAGAGCGATCTCTCTGGTCCACTCTCTGGACCAGAGTGCACTCCTTTAAAGCAATCTGGAGATGTCTCACTGCCTTCCACCATAGAAGCCCTGACATGGTCGCTTTATTTATTACCAAGCAGCATAGGCTTCATCTTTTCTAAGTGAGCTGAGGATACAAAAGAGGCCAGGATTCCTAGAGAGTCCTCATCTCCAACAGAAATTCCTGGTCACACCATCTTTGCAAGATAGATCTCAAGGATAGAATGAAATTTACTCTAATCTTCACATCTTTGTTTTCTCTGACTTCTGGGTATTAATGAGTTCCTTGGCTTGTGGACTCTTGGGTCTCAATAATTCCTTTAGCATAGTGGTTTTCAATTTTAGCTGCACTTTGGATCACCTGGGAAGCTCTGAAATATCCAAATGCTCAGACCACGCCCAGATTAATTATTTTAGAATTTCTAAGGGTGGGTCTCAGGCATCAGTAATTTTTTAGAACTCTTGGAATAGTTTTCTTGTGTAGCAAAGCAAAAAGCCATTGCTCTAGTCAATTTCTTATATCATGTTCCCAATTCTGTATTTTCAATAAGTTGGGATTACTAAGCTTTCATACTTCCTTCATTTGTGGTTGAAAGACTTAGATTACACACATTTTGCCAATAAGAAAACTGTCCTCTCAAGCTCTCTTTCTCTTTTTCATTTTTCCCGTTTTTGAAAAAAATTTCATTTCTCTCTATTCCATGCCCCCTTCCACCACCCCATGGCTGTTAGTCAAAGAATAAAGTAGTTTCACTTAAAATGGAAAGTATGTGGCTTATAATCAAACCACCAGTATCCCAGCAGAAAGTTCTTTAGTCTTTTAAACCTAGTGTATAGTATGAAGTGAATATATAATTGTTCGATGAGACTAAAACATGATTTTTTTTCTCCACTCATAGCAAGTATGTTATTCTAACTGTATCTCTTTCTTTCTGAAATTCTCAGGTAAGTTTGTAAATTGCCAGGACTAAACAGGCTCTTTCCTTCTTTCCAGTCTGTCTAGTTCCAAGTACTGACTGCCATTATGTTAAATCTTCTGTGAATTCTTAAACTCAAAGGATGAACACAATATTATTTTGGCAGGGAATTGTTTATATGCGTCTGGGTAGGGGGTTTTACTTGTGCTTATATATCTCTTTAACATGAAAGAAGCTTGGTTTAGTTTGCTTCTATTTTATTCTCATAGGACCCAGGAAAAATGCTCAAGAGGAAAAAAGATATTATTTCACTCTAAGAGCTCATAGTGATGGAAACTTGGAAATGAAAGCAAATATGCATTGGTACATAGATCACAAATTTTAAAAGTCTGAATTACCTCTGGTTTATTCATCTAAAATGAAAATATTCTTCAATCATCAAAATCATGTTTATGGCTTATTTGGGAAAATTTATCTTAAAACCAGATACAGATTTTGGAAGGAAACCAGAAGCTTGGACAGTACAATTCACTTGGGGTCAAAGGAAAAATTGCTGGGAGATTGAAGTTTTCCTTATTAAGCCTGCAATATTGATTTGGGGAATATAAAAGAAATAACTGAAAATATCTTGCTAGAAGTAACTGTATATAATCAGCTTTAGATGAAAAAACTAGGAACTGGCTTCATTTGAAAGAATAATTACTCAGCTCTCTAGAGTTTTCTTACATGACTTCAAGGACCAAATTTATAGCTTATACCATGTGCTATTAAATCCTTTTTTTTTTTTGAGAATCTGTTCAAGATGGAATACTTATTAGATTTATGCCTGTTTATTCACTTGGTATGTGCTTATTGAGTGCTTACTATATGCTGGGTTCTGCTAGGTCCTCAAAATACAGTGATGGACATGATAGCCCCTGTCTTCATGAAATTTACAGCTTAAAAGGGAAGAAAGGTTGTCATTGAACAAATAAATGACATATAGTGATTTAATTACAGATGTGTTAACAGACAAAGCATACAGTGTGCAATGGAAGTCAATATGGGAACTGCCTTGTCTCAGGGGTTAGAGGTGATTTTCCTTAGGAAATGATATTTTAGCTGGCATTCATAGAATTAGTAGGCTTTAGATCACATGTGCTGTAATAGTACATTTTAATCAAATCATTGAAATCAGATATTTACTTGTAGAAGAACCAATTCTATGTGATCAAATGTCTAGAAGGGTTATGTGAAATTTAATTTAGGAAATCAGTGTCTCTGTGTATTCATAGAAACCAAAGGTTAACAGGCAAAGTGGCAGGAATGACTCAGAAGGTCATATCCATTCACTCAACAAACATTTGCACAGGGGAAGCAGACAAAAACCTTTGCCCTTCTGGAAGCTGTGCTGTAGTAGAGCAGACAGTCACCAATAAGGTAAGTCAGAAACACAGGGAACATGGTCAGTGGTTGGTAACTGCAGTGGGGGAAAATAGAGCAGCCAGGGGCTTAGGGAGTGTTGGGGGTTGTAAAGTTACTGACGCCTACTTTATACATAATGTCTTCAGTCTCTGGTTTGATGCATGGACCAGCTACTTGGATCGCAGTTGGCTGGAATTGGTTCCATATTTGAAAGTTCGCTGACATTCCTTAGAGCTGTCATCCCTAAGTTGTGTAATTTTTTACAAGGTGAATATTATTATCATTCCCATTGTACAAATGTCATTTTTCGCACCATTGTGATTGGCAGACTTCAGAGAGGGAAAGGTGCTGGTGTAGACGTTTTTGACTGTGGTAAAGTCAGAGCCTCATATGTTGTCTGAGGGCCCTTGTATGTGCAGAAGAATCAAGACATTGATTCTGGCTCTACCATGCATTTCATCTGGAAAATGAATCAACCTCTTTGATCCACAGTTTCCTTATTGTAAAATACACTCTTGCCTCCGAATCCATGGAAAATTGTTCCCAGGACTCCCTACAGATACCCTAAAGCATAGTCCATTGACCCTCCCTACCTGCAGGCTCAGTATCCTCGGATTCAACCAATTGAGGACCGATTTTCTCAGATTTTCTGAAGCGTTCCCAAAATTCTTGATCGGTTGACTCCTTGGATGCTGAATCTATGGAGAGGAAAGGTTGGCTGTGAATGGCTTGGACCAGATTCTGTAAAACTCCTTTAAACCTAGAGACTTTCTTCTCTGAAAGCCTTTTTAGTTTTTCTAGGGGGATTTTCATTTTCAGGAACATCTACCCCAGCCTTTGAAAGCACTCAGTAATACGGGACTTTGCCTGTGGTGGCATGTGGGCCTTCTGTCAGGCAAGTGTAGAAGACACTGCACTTGCACTGGCATCATTTGAATAATAATAACACATATTTGCACATTCCTAGCTATATGTGGAGAAGGCAATGGCACCCCACTCCAGTGTTCTTGCCTGGAGAATCCCATGGATGGAGGAGCCTGGTGGGCTGCAGTCCATGGGGTTGCACAGAGTCGGACACGACTGAAGCGACTTAGCAGCAGCAGCAACAGCAGCTATATGTCAGGCGCATTTCTCAGCTTTTTACCAACAATCCTCATGGCAGTTTTATAGGATGAATATTGTTATCATTCTCATTTTACAAATGGCAAATTCAGAAAGATCAAGTAATTTGTCCAAGGTCACAGAAGTGGTAAGACACAGAATTAGGAATCCAGTTCAGGTAATCTGTGTCATTGGTCTCCAAACATTACCTGAAACCCTTACAGCAACAAAACAATTTTGAGGATTCACCCCAGTATATGTTTATTTATTGATTTAAAATTACATGTGTAAGAATCATAAAGCATTCATAAAATAGAAAATAAAAATATGAAGAAGAAATATTTAAAATTAATTTTAAAGTCTTCTTAACAGTAGTAAATTTTTTTTTCTTTTCATAAAATGTGGTTGAATATACTTCATTATTTTGGATTTGAATCAAGGCCTACACTTTGTGATTAAGCTACTCAAAGATCTGTTTTTAAATTCTTAGCTGAAAAAGATGCCTCACAAATGAACTTGGGTCCTTATGGAAGAGGTAGATCAGGCAGTCAGTTCTGTTGCTCTGTAGTGTTCGACTCTTTGCAACACCATGGACTGCAGCACGCCAGGCTTCCCTGTCCCTCACCAACTCCCGGAGCTTACTCAAACTCATGTCCACTGACTCAGTGATGCCATCCAACCATCTCATCTTCTGTCATCCCCTTCTCCTTCCACCTTCAATCTTTCCCAGCATCAGGGTCTTTTCAAATGAGTCATCTCTTCGCATCAGGTGGCCAGAGTATTGGAGTTTCAGCTTTAGCACCAGTCCTTCCAATGAACACCCAGGACTGATCTCCTTTAGAATGGACTGGTTGGATCTCCTTGCAGTCCAAGGGACTCTCAAGAGTCTTCTCCAACACCACAGTTCAAAAGCATCAATTCTTTGGTGCTCAGCTTTCTTTATAGTCCAACTCTCACATCCATATATGACCACTGGTTTTTCCAGCTTTGACCAGATGGACCTTTGTTGGCAAAGTAATGTCTCTGCTTCTTAATATGCTGTCTAGGTTGGTCATAGCTTTTCTTCCAAGGAGCAAGTGTCTTTTAATTTCATGGCTGTAGTCACCATCTGCAGTGATTTTGGAGCTCCAAAAATAAAGTCTCTCACTGTTTCCCCATCTATCTGCCATGAAGTGATGGGACCAGATGCCATGATCTTAGTTTTCTGAATGTTGAGTTTTAAGTCAACTTTTTCACTCTCCTCTTTCACTTTCATCAAGAGGCTCTTAATTCTTCTTCACTTTCTGCCATAAGGGTGGTGTCATCTGTATATCTGAGGTTATTGATATTTCTCCATTCTCGATTCCAGCATTCTTGATTCCAGCTTGTGCTTCATCCAGCCTGGCACATCGAATAATGTACTCTGATGCTGCTGCTGCTGCTAAGTCACTTTAGTCGTGTCCAACTCTGTGCGACCTCATAGACGGCAGCCCACCAGGCTCCTCCGTCCATAGGATTTTCCAGGCAAGAGTACTGGAGTGGGTTGCCATTGCCTTCTCCGGATGTACTCTGCATGTAAGTTAAATAAGCAGGGTGACAATTTACAGCCTTGATGTACTCCTTTCTCAATTTGGAACCAGTCCGTTGTTCCATGTCCAGTTCTAATTGTTGCTTCTTGACCTGCATACAGATTTTTCAGGAGGCAGGTCAGGTGGTCTGGTATCCCCATCTCTGGAAGAATTTTCCACATTAGCTGCCTCTTTGAATCTAGTCCTATTTTCAAATAAATTTGAAGCCCTATTGTCAAATAACTAGTTTCAAAAGAGTAGATCATTATCTGCTCTTAACTATGATATGGGTTTGTCAATTCTCTGCACTTTATAAAAAAGCTTTTTATTGCTATTGCTTAAATTCTGCAAAAAATATCCTATAATTTCTATATACTCCTTGGAAAGGGGCACATTTTTGCATTTTAATGCGTGAGATTAAAATGGATGTTGAAACTGGTTATAATATTTTATTTCTACTTTTTTTTTTCTTTTGTACAGATAAGGGAGACTTTAGAGGGGACATCCTGCCTTAGCCTGGGTTTGCCAGGAAGCAGAACCTGGCTTTTATTTAGAACTGTCCACTCCTAGGTCACAGGAGCGAGGGACATGGAGAGGGAGAGCCTGTTAAGGATGTATTATTGAGTTAGCCTTCGTCTTGTATGGAGCATGACTGATTTTCAATTTTGAGAGTTGATCTTCGCAAAGGCTGTATAAATGATTGCTTCTCAGGACAGTCCCTCTGGGGAAAGAAATGGGGAAAATGTATTGTCTCGCTTCCATTTTTCATAAATTCACTTTGGATTGCACTTGTGCAGGTTCAAAAATTGGCTGTGGATTGTGTTTTTGTGGGTGCTCAGCAGGAAGCCTTTCACCCCTCCCTGTCAATAGGAAAACCCTGGGGTGAGAGGCAAAAAAGAAGCACCTCAAATAGGTATAAGCCTGGGTGCTGTCAACTTGGGTCTGCTTGGAGGACGCCAGAGTCTGTGTCCCACCCAGAGACTGGACAGGAAAGAGGTGGACGTGACCAGAGGGGTGACTGATAGACACACAAGTTACATCTTTGGCAACAGAAACTGATAACTACACAAACATTTTTAAGCAACTAGTTTCAAAATGCTGTCCTAAGCAAATTTTTTAAAACAGCATTTACTTTATATTCATTGTTAAAATATCACCTGTATCTACCCAAGTACAGTGAGCTGCAACATATTGCAATATATTGATGTAAAAGAACAAGGGATGGTTCCATTGAGAACTGCTAATTGAATGTCCGCTTAAGAGTTGGGACTAATACTTTCTCTATTGATAGCTCCCTCCAGGCAATAGTAGCTCTCAAAGCAATGGCGGTGTCCCCATCTTTCTGCTTGTCGCAGTAAGTGCTGACCTTTATCTGATACACAAGGACGGAGAGATGGTTCTTTAACCACCTTTCCATCCATACCAGAACTTCAGCCAGCAGTTCTTACAGGAAACTTAAAATTGTTTGGATCTCATCGCCTTTCCCAGAAAGACCCTTTATAGTTAGTGCATGCCCCCTGATGCCACACGACTCTCTGTTTTCTGTTACAACTTTTGCCAGTCCTTATTTGCATGTTTTACATGCCCTTGCTACCAGCCTGTAAATTCCTGTTCGCCTGTATGTTACCAAGGCATGCGCTACATCAGACTGCACTCTGGATAAAGCAAACTGGCTGTATATGAATTGTACCTTCGTGCATTTGTTAAATGTTCAGGAAATTCTTTAGCCTTATTCTTCAAAAAATGTCTTCAAGCATATTTCTTTTATTTAACGACTGTCTTTCATATCATGCATCTGTAAAAATGTGCAAAAACATATCTAGGCCTGTATTGAGTATTCCTGACTTCCTGGACTGCTGTTCCAAGAAACACAGCAAGAAGGCGTATTGATTTTTATTTCTTCTGGGCTTTAGCCACACACATTTCCACATAGCTTCAGACATTAATGACTGAGGCAGGCCCCGGCATTACAGTCTGGGGAATTCTGATGACAGTTTTGCTCCACGTAGCTCATTCGTCTTAGGATACGTGTGTCCATCTGCCAGGTCAGGTGCTTTTTCCAAGAAGCTTTCAAATACGTTGAGCGTGTGTTTGGATGTGGGGAGCTTGTGAGTGAGAGTAATACTCCAAGCTGATGCCTCAGTAACAAAGAGGACTGAGCAGCACTCTAAGGCAGATTTAGCAGAAGTAATATACTCTCAGAGACGAGCAGTGACACTTTTGATGAAGGAAAACAAACTTCACACATGCCTAGCAGCTTCTCCCTTGAGAAACCCATAGCTTAGCAAGAGCCAAGGAAAGGACTGAAGGTCGAGAGCCATGTTTGCCGACGTCTGTGGGAATGAAAAGGGTATACTCCAGTGAGTAATCTTCTCGAATGTTCCATAGCATTTGAGCATTTGCTTTCTCTTTTCTGGCATGGAGCCGGTTGTTTGGCCTGATCTGAAAGCCATTGAATGCATTTCTCTGAGGATCTACATTTGGCTACATGTGCACTGGAGGACTATACGATGTAATTGCTTCCTCTTTTCTTCATTTTCTCTCTTAATTAACTATTTTCCCTTTCCTTCTTCTGGTGAAGAGAAGGCCACAAGAAACAAAGCTACCTTTCCCCCTTTAGCCTTAACTTGTGTTTAGTAGAAGAAGAATCTAACACGTATAACCAACCATACATGAATGAAACCACTTGTTTAGTGCTTGGGGTCATATTGGATGCCATCTAGAGGTGAGAGCTGGAAAGTTTACCCAGTTTTCAAAATAGCACAATATTAAACTCAGAGGGAAAGCTTCTTTATTAAAGTTCTCATAGGAAATAGGCAGGTGAATGATCTGCTTTAGATCTTGCTTAACTGTTTGGTGTTGTGGTGGACTGCGGCGTTGTTTGTAGCTCCACCTTAGACCATTTGCCTGCCAACATTTTCAGAGAATCAGAGCAGGGAGGTCAGCCTGGGAAACTCATCTTACCACGTGATGGATGCAAAACACACACATCTTGCTCAGACTGTTGCTTTGAGCCTCCAATGTGTTTGCAAAAATTTATAAACTTAAGTCCCCATGCAGGATGCAAAAACTGTCTTGGAAAGTGATTTACATTCTTCAGCTTGCAATTGAACTATAACTTAATATAACATAGTTTGTTTTTTCTTTCTCATCTCAATTTTTTTATTGCCATAAAATGCACATAATATAAAGTTTAACTCTTCATCATTTTTAAATGTACAGTTCAGTGACATTAAATGCATTAATGTAGTGCAACCATCACCACCATCTATCTCTATTACTGTTTTCATCTTGTAACTGAAACTCTAAAACACCAACTCTGGAATAAGAAATGGCAACCCACTCCAGTATTCTTGCCTGGAGAATCCCATGGACAGAGGAGGCTGCGGGCTACAGTCCATGGGGTTGCAAAGAGTCAGACACGACTGAAGCAACTTAGCAGCAGTGTTCATTATATATATTAGCACACACACATATATGTGTATATATATATTATATAATATCTTCTTTATCCATTAATCTGTTGATGGACACTTAGGTTGCTTCCATGTCTTGGCTGCTGAACATTGGAGTGCATTTATTTTTTTGAATTAAAGTTTTCATCTTTTTTGGTATATGCCCAGGAGTGGAATTGCTGGATCATATGGTAACTCTACTTTTAGTTTTTTAAGGGACTTCCATACTGTTTTCCATACTGGCTCCATTAATTTACATTCCCACCAACAGAGGAGGAGGGTTTACCTTTTCTTTGTAGACCTTTTGGTGATGATCATTATGACCAATGTGAGGTGGTACCTAACTGCAGTTATGATTTGCATTTTTCTAATGATGCTGAACATCTTTTCATGTGCCTATGGCCATCTGTATATCTTCTTTGGTAATGTCTATTTAGATCTTCTGCCCATTTTTTGAGTGAGTTGTTTTTCTGATATTGAGCTGTATGAGCTGTTTGTATGTTTTGGAAATTAAACCCTTATTAGACTCATCATTTGCAAGTATTTGACCCGGAGACAGATTCTTGATGCTTTGTACTTCACCATCTTCCCAGAATCCTTGACATAATGAAGATGAAAAAAATGAAGTTTCTGGTGTCATAATGTTTGTGTTGCTGACTTTTAAAAATATTAGAATATATAGCTTCTTTATGAATCATGAAGAATTTATTGCATGCATGATTTTCAAAACTCGAAAATCTTCATTGTTTTATTACCATGGCCGCATTAGTGTGGACTTTGTTTTCTAAAGGTAATTTTGAGATGCAAAATTTTAACATTTGTGTCCTACCAGTACTTCCTCTCATGGGTCACGGCCCAGTGATGTAGATTGTTGAAGTTTCACTATTTGGTAGGAGTTATGCTTAAATGTGAGAGCGTAGGAGCCGCCACAGAGCCCAGGTTCTAATGCTTGCGTTGGACTTCCTTTTAGGCACTTCTTAAAACCTGGTGAGGAGAATATCGAAACTCTTTGTTAAAAGGAAGTTTGGAGATTATCCACAGATTTGGCTAATCTGTGGCAATTATAGAAAGGGAGAGAAGTTAAAAGACATTAAAAAGGATGCGGAAATTGATGATGAGGGCTCCCAGGTAGAGATGAGGGGTAATGGATTCTGTTGGCATTAACTCAGCCTCTCTTCTTCTCCTTTTCCCCTCTCTCCCTCTTTCATCCATGTTTTCCTTTCATTCTACTTCTCCCCACTTCTCACTCTTTTCCAAATGGAAAGATATACCTGGGTGTATACCATGGTCTATTGGCCATTTTCTCTGCCATTTGTTCAGTCTCCTCTATATCTTGGGGAGATAAATTGCCTCTAGTAAGACTAAAGTGTACAAAACAACTTGGAAGTCTTGATTTAAAGCACACACGGGAAAATTTAAAACTGTGGGGTGCTGTACAGGCTGTGTGTATTATTACACACTAATCATTATTATTTAATGAATGCCTTCTACATGTCAGAAGCTTTATTAAGCACTGAGACTACACAGTGGAAAAGATCCAGTCCCTAACTCCTCAAGTAACTCGTTGTCCAATGGAGGAAAAATGCACACACAAGAATTTAAATGCCACGGTTATTATCACGGTTATTATAATAGAAATAGACCTGTATAAGGCACTGTTGGGAGTGCCAAGAATGAGCTTTGAAGTGTGCTTGGGAGGAGTGAACTCAAGAGACAAGCTCTTAGTTAAAATTTTAGTAAAAGTTTGTCAAGTGGAGGTGGGCCAGGGGCATGCTAAGCAAAGGGAGCCCCGTGTGCAGAGAGGAATGGCAGACATTCACTGTGGATGGAGTGTGAGCTGTGAGGCTAGCAAAGAGCAAGAGACAAAAAGGCAGGAGGGAGAAAGACCACAGTGAATGTCATACCTCAGAGTTCTTCCCTTGGGTAATGGGGAGCCACGAAAGGATTTTAAGCAAAGAAGAAATAGAATCGAAGTCAAATTTTATTTAGGATGTTCTGTGTATAAGACTGAGTGGAAAGGGGCTATTCTATAAACAGAATATTTAGGAGCTGTGAGAATGCCCTCAGCAAAGCATCACTGAACCTAAACCAAGACAGTGTTTTGATAAAGAAGAAGATGTAGCTTTGGGACATATTTAAGAGACTAAAATGTATAGGACTTATAAACTAATTGGATATACTCAGGATTTTGTTTTAAGTGAAGCACAGAAAATGGTTTTATTTATTCATTCTGTAAGTATTTATTATATATCTACCAGGCCCCAAGAGAAGTGTTGAGTGCTGAGGATACCTAGACGAGAAGCCACAGGATTGCCTTTAAGGAGCTTGAACTTTAGTAAAAGAGACAGACACCACCATCGACAGGTGAAATAGGACACTTGCATTGTGGAGTTGAGACTGTTACCTCCAATAAGGACCTCAAAAAGGGTTGTAGGTGATGTCCTCACTTATGGACATGCTGAGCTGAGGGAACCTGCAAGACATCCAGTAGAGATGCAGTAATCCTTTTTCAAGGGAAAAGATGCCAGCAAGTAAGACTGAGAAGAAGCTGTCATAAAGATCAGGAACAATTGCATCTTATCTCCTATCTTTCTTAAAGTCCTTCTTTGGTGGTATTATTAATAATACATAGAGGAGAAGCACCTCTATTATTTCTAATGTCTATTTTGGTACCTGGTATAGAACAGGTACTAAAAAATGATTTTGTTAAGTGTAATACAGGGATTAAGAAATTGATTCTATCCTAACAGTGTGATGGGGCTTCCCAGGTGGCTCAGTGGTGAAGACTCCGCCTGCTGATGTGGGAGGTGCAGGAGATGAGGGTTCAGTTTCTGGGTTGGGAAGGTCCCCTGGAGGAGGAAATGGCAACCCACTCCAGTATTCTTGCCTGAAAAATTGCACGGACAGAGGAGCCTGGTGGGCTGCAGTCCATGGGGTTGCAAAGAGTTGACATGACTTAGCAACTCAGCATGCATGTATGCAATAATGTGATTAAGGAAATAGAGGAACAATGTAATAGACAAAATTTGAAAAGAATTCTAGACTTTATCACTAACTACTGGGAAAATTACTTGTCCTTATATATTGTAATTGTGCTATGTACTTCAGGGTCTTCCTTAGTAAAATCAGGGGGTTGGGTGTGGAAATAAAATCCTTTTTGGTTCTAAAACTCTGAATGCAGAGACATAATTAGCAGATCAAGCTGAGGAGACGATGTGTTATCCAATGGAGGTGTGCTGTCAGTTTTCACTGATCTTATAGGGACATTAAATATTTGATGGTGGAACTCTGTATATTGATTTTTTCACCCCAGTTGCAAATGACCTTTGCTTCTGAAGAATAGTAGGTAGGCACTGCAGACTTGTTTATACCAGTAGACTGCGTCCCTGTAAAACGAATGTCAAACAGTGCATCTGGGTATTGTCTTGATAAATTACATGGCTCAGTGATCACTGACCCACATTTTGTAATATGATTTTATAAAACCCATGTGACAACATTAATGGAGATGGATGCACTATGGTTCTTATACAGTAGAGGCCAACAGTGCTCTTGGAAAAAAATGAATATAAGAAATGTAATCACAGATTTGTTATCATAAGATTTCATCTAAAGAAAGAACATTAGGTGGGTGGATATTCTATGCAGGGAAGTTGTTAGAATTCCAAGCAAATTTACTGCAGGCCAACAGATAATACTGCTTTGTCAAAATAACTGTTTATTTCTTTGCTTCTAGAATCCACACTGGCATAGCAGCAGGTGTGGAATAACAGGCTTGCACTCTGTACATATGCTGAGGTGCTTGATACTTTGGCATACGCAGTCCTGGTCTGGGATTTCCTTTTTACGACTTCATTTTCTGGTGGCAGCCTACATCTGAGGATTCACAGCAGAAAAAAAGACGCTGACCTTATCCGAGAAGATTTTAGCCTCACTTATGAAAGGAAGAAGAGTACCTCAGACAACAAATTCACCAGTGTTTGTAGAAAGAGCATTAGGGGAGTTTTAAAGATTTTTTTTCTTTTGAAACACAGCAGCTTATGTTGTTTTGTCATATAAACTGCCAAGATAGGAGGAATTTAGTGAGCTTCAGCCTACACGACTTATTCACAAAATCCCTTTCTAAACTGAACATCTGCATTCCTACAGTTTTGTGTGTCTGTTCCAGTTTGGGGTGTGAGTTTTTGCTTGTTGAAAAAAATCAATTATGGACTGGCAACTGCAGGTGATTATAGCTCCTCTTCTAATTTTGTGTCTTTTAATAACGATAGGAATCTGAAGAAACACTAACTTGGTTTTTGCGTACTTTTTAAGAACAGAGTTGCTAGTCTCTATCTGCTGAATATTCTTAATATTCTATTATTTTGTATCTTGGCCATTCATTGTCAGAATGAAAGTGGTGGCAGAGAGGTAAAGCCAATACAATATAGGTTTTTAAAAGGACTTTTCCCTCTTTTTTTTTTTTTTTGATGGGTTGGGGCAAGAAAAATGATGAGGTTAGTTCTGGTCAGTTTGAAGTCATAAGCCTATTGCATATGCAAGCAGAAGCATTGAGCCTAGAGGTCAGATGTCACCATCTGCAAGCGTTAGTTGAAGTTTGTGCGTGGATGAGATTACCCAAGGGAAAGCGTGAGCCATGAGATAAGTCAAGTGCTGGGAGTAAAATCTTGGTAAAGATCAATTTTTAAGTGGCTGTTACAGAGAGACAAGAAAACTTAAAAAAGAAGAGCCAGTCAGTCACGAGGAAAATATTGAAGGTTAAGGCAGAAGAGAATTTTAAAAAGAAAATGATCAACAAGGACAAACATTGGAAGGAGATAAAGAAATAATTGCACAGGAACCTCTCCATCCTATTCATCAACCAGTATGGTGAGAGCCAGTTTAGTTGAACAGCTGTGGCAGAAATCCAGACTGCAATAGATTGAAGAGTAAATAGGGAAAGAACAAGTACAGCAGATACTATTTTCCTTTTAGAGAAACTAGTTTTTCTTCAATAAAGTTATAGTATTCTGTGTGTGTTGGGGGGAGGGGTTGTATATCAATACTTCAAGGAGAAGAAAGGGTTTAAGTAGGTTGTAGTGGTGGAAGGGAAAGTCAACTGTGATCTCTGCCAGGACCAGGGTTGGAATTTTACCAAGACAATACAATTTGACCAAATATGGTGTTGCGTAGGTTTTTTTTTTTTTTTTTACAAATTATTTATTTATTTATTTTTGGTGGCTCTGGGTCTTCAGTGCTGCTCATGGGCTTTCTCAAGGGTGGTGCTCAGGCTTCCCATTGCCGTGGCTTCTCTTGTGGAGCATGGAGCAACTACTGAAGCCTTGTGAGAGGTACCAGCAAGGGAACAAGGAGGAAGTCCAGGGGATGGAGGTCCGACGGAGTTTATGGAGTGAAGTTCTTTAAACACTATGGTTTTGTATTGTAGTCTGTATTATAATGGAATTCCAAGGTCATGTGTATGGAAAGATTATCCTCAGAGCCCAAAGTAAAATTCATCAGTAGCCTTGAGCACTGCAAAATTTTCAAAGAGGACCCTGGAGGTCAAAAGCTATAGAAGTGGCACAGGAATAGTTTGCAATGGGGGTAGGGGGTGGGGATGTTTGAAATGAGCGGCCCCGACAAATACCAGTGGCTGGGCTGGAATTTATGCTCCAATGGGGAGGTCAGAGGTGACTAGAGAGCCACTTTTAAACTTGTTTGTCAAAAAGCTTGTAACAGTGGCATGAATCTTGTAAAGAGAATGTGACTCATGGCTCATGACTAAGATGGACAGAAAGGAAATCCTGGGTTGTGTCAAAATTCCTTAGAAGAAAACTCATGTCCAAAGCTTTGATATCCTTGCTTATTTATATTGCAACATCTGTGACAACCCATGTGTCTGAAGTTTTAAAAGGACATAATGACTGGCGAAGAGATGTTAGGGACCTTTTAAAAAGAACATCCAATAGGAGGAGGAATCAGCTCCTGAACTTGTGGGTTAACTACTAGATTAAAGAAGGCAAAGATGAATGTAAATTGGCAAAATTGGTATAAGTCAGTATTCTCCATTAGTCCTTTAGTGACATAGAGGTAGGTGTGGTTACGATAAATTAATAGAGTCTCAAAGTGGGAAGAGTGAAATATTTCTTCCAGTTTAAAAACTCCCTTTCAAATATCCCCAAGAAACTAGGTGGACATCTCCAATATCTTGAGTAAACATCTTTAGCAAACATCTCTGAGAGATGGTGTAAACTTCTCTAGTGATAGGAAGATCACAAGCCATAAGGCAGCCCATCCATTTATAAATTCTTAATTTCTAGTCACCCAATGCCCTACAATTCCCTCAATCCCCTAAATTATCTTTTCTAAAACTGTTTACCTTATATAGGGATTTTCCTTGGTGGCTCTATTTTAATCCTCTGAAGTTAATCTTTTAAAAATTTAAGGGCCTCTAATTTTTTTTTTTTTAGCATATATCTTTATACTTTTTTTTTTTTTTTTAACATCATGTGCGCCTTTCAGGTAGTCAAATATCTTGACATTGAATATCAGGATCTAGAAGTGGACACAGTTCTCCAAATGTGAGCTGGTGGAGCCATTGCCTACCTTGATTCAAATACAACAGTATCACTGACAGCATTTTATTTTTTTTTAATTCTGGAAAGAGGGTCATAGAGTTCTCTAATATGGTGGCTTTTTTTTGACCTTAGAATTTATATTTTCACATTAAGTATTATATAGTGGGGCTTGCAAATTTTATTCTCCTACAATAGATTATTTTTTAAACATAATTCAGTTTAAGATTTTATCTTTCTGGGTTAGGCCCTTCATCCTATCCTGCTGAAAGCTTCCCAGATCTTGATAATGTTGAACAACACACTAATCTTCTTCTTAGCTTTGTATCACCTGTGAAAAGATTTTGCTCCAATTCTTGACTCATTTGCTGAATGAAGTAGAATTACGGAAAGGGTGTAGAAAAATGCTAACAAACTTCTTCCTATTTACTAACAATTTTATGCACTGACATTTTATAGGACAGTTTCTCAAGTGGTTACAAGTCTACTTACTGTATTGTTGCCCAGTCCATAGTTCTCCACATATCCGCCATAATATGATGTTGTTATTTTTCAGTCACTAAGTTGTGTCTGTGACTCCATGGACTGTAACACACCAGGCTCTTCTGTCTTCCACTGTCTCCTGAGTTTGCTCAAATTCATGTCCATTGAGTCAGTGGTGTTATCTAATCATCTCATCTTCTGCTGCTCCCTTCTCCTTTTGCCTTCAAATTTCCCAATATCAGGGTCTTTTCCCATGAGTTGGCTCTTTGTATCAGGTGGCCAAAGTATTGGAGGTTCAGCTTCAGCAACAGTACTCCCAATGAATGTTCAGGGTTGATTTCCATTAGCATTGATTGGTTTCATCTCCTTGCAGCCCACGAAAGACTGTTAAATGTCTTGGTGAAATCAATGTGCATTTTCTGGCTTAATATCTTTTCAAGGTTCTCCAGTACTCTCAGAATAAAATCCACACTCTTTAACATGACTTTTAGGTCTGACTTTTGCCTGTTTCTCCCGCCTTTCTCTCTTCATGCCTCACTCTACACTTTGAATTCTATGTCCTGTCTTCCTGAACTTCCTGCAGCTCCTTAAGCCATCATGCCCACTGTCATGAAGCTTTTCACCTGTTTTCTTCATCTGCCATGTTCCTGGTCCCCTGTGCCCAGTCCTCAGCTCTTTTGACCTGAGAAATAAGTCCTCTTATTTCTCTTTGTCCTGATCCTCATTGAGATGCTAATCTCTTCAATTATTTTCCTTCATCTAAGACTTTCCTTTCACTTTCTGTCTTATACCCATGTTTTACCCCATGAAGAATGACCTTGTTTTCTTACTCTCCTTCTAGACTGAAATCCCCTTGAAGGCAACAACTGCATTTTCCTGGGTATTTCATCATTAAGACTTTTGCAGATGAACTGAAAGGACTCAATATATTGCCTTTGAATCAATCATGACTGGTTTTTGAATGAATTTTGCCTGTGATATTCTTTCCATCTACTCTCCTTCTAATATAGTAATCATATAAAAATCGTTTGCACTGAATTATTTTTGGCAACCTCATTCTCTCTAATGATCAGCTCTTTCCCTACTAAGTGCATATAAATTATCTGGTGAAGAATATACTTTAGAATGTTGCTAAATATGAAAGTCAAACTCATCAAACTCATCTAGTTCTGGATTACGAAATCCCCTTTTTTGAAATCTGAGGCATTTGCTTAGCTCTGATCTTTTGGCAATTTTCCCATTCTCTCTGATTTTTTTTTTCCCAGGACACTAGCAGCTGCGATAACAGCTGCAAATTGTTTTAACTGTCTTAGATGTAATGCATCTGGACTTGAACACATTTTAAAGCTGCTAGACACCCTATCTCTCCTACTAAGATTTGTGCTTCATCCATTACAGTCTGAATATAATTCTCTTTTATGGAGGAAAAATAAAAGCAAACAAGAGACAATCGTTCAGCTTTTTTATTTCATCATCTTCACCAAGCAGTTAACTTATCCATGCCTTTGTCTTATTATTAAAAAAAAAACATAGGTTTAAAACAAGAACAAAAACTTTCTTATTTTGCTCTCATCTAAGTTGAGATCTGAAAGGTTCTACCAGCCAGGTTGGTGAGGTGGGAGAAATATAAGTGGATAAACTAGAAACACCAATCATCTATATGTGTGTATGTAGTTGGTGCTAGACACTGTGATAGATGGAGATCTTGCTACAGATACGACTTATTCTTAAGGAGCTCATGGTCAAGATCAGGGCCTTGATGACCACAGCATTCCACTTCAGTTAGCGGTGCATCAACCTTGGGTAAAAAAAAAAAGAGGTGTTGATAATTATTTTGTATGACTTAGTTTTATATCCATCCATTCACCCATTCATTCATCTAATTTTTAAGTAATGTTTCTGAACCATAGAGGGTGAAAAGATTAGTTGCTCAGTCATGTCCAACTCTTTGTGACCTCATGGACTGAAGTCTGCCAGGCTCCTCTGTCTATGGGAATTCTCCAGGCAAGAATACTGTAATGGGTTGCCATGTCCTCCTCCAGGGGATCTTCCCAACCCAGATATTGAACCCAGGTCTCCCACACTGCAGGCAGATTCTTAACTGACTGAGTCACCAAGGAAGCCCAAGAGTACTGGAGTATTCTATCCCTTCTCCCAGCCCTTCTCCAGAGGACCTTCCTGACTCAGGAATCGAACTGGGTTCTCCTGCATTGCAGGCAGATTCTTTACCAGCTGAGCTACCAGGGTTGTATGTTAAAATCACCCAGGGATTCTGGATTGGGTAGCAATAAAGTAGGTGGATTTGTAACCATTTGGAAACATTTATAGATACAACAAACTAACCCAATCAGGATTTCTGAGAGTTGAGGCCCAGGGGGCAGTGTCTGTTAAAGACTTCCTTAAAGAGTCCATATTCAGAGAGCTGAGAATACTGTCTGAAGCACTTACCATGTGTTAGGGCTGTGCTAGGACCTGGGGAAGGTATATACTATCTTATGTAACATACATCATTGGTCTTCAAGAGGTAATACTTTATAAGTAGAGAAGACATTCTTATAGAAAGGAACAAAGAGAAAATGCAAGGTAGTTATTGTATGATTAAGAGTCAAAGTAAGAGGTAGAAGCAAATAATAATAATAACATGGAAGTTATAGATAAAAGGAGAAAAATCCTTTTGGACTAGAGGTGTGAGAGAAGAACGAAAGCACATGGATTGAAGTTGGACTTTGAAGTAGGTTATAGCTGGGTAGTAGGACAGGGCCATGCAGTTCTGACAAGGAATCCATAAATGAGCAAAGATTTGATATCGGGAACAAGCATGGCATATCCTGGGCATTTTATGGACCAGATCTGCCAAAACTGAGCAGAAGCTTTATTTTCGTGAGCAGTCAGACTAAGGTTATAGAAATAAAGCCAAATGTGGGGAACTCTATCCTATTTTGAGGCATTTTGACTTTAAAGTGTAAGCAATATTTTTCTTAAAAAAAAAGGGGGGGGGGAATATAACCATAATCCTTAAGCATTCTCAAACCTCTTTTGAATGAGTTAATATATATCATTGATCAGCCTCAGCTTTGGTATTGAATGAGTTGAGAATAAGCAATACAAAGTTGGAAAAGAAGAGAAGAAGCTGGACCTCATGGCCAAATGGAAGTATTCTCCAGTGCTCAGACTCACCTGTGCCAGCAGTGTCCTGGTAAATGTGTAACAATCAGTTCTTTGAGAAGAAAAAGCCCTGATATATATAGTGTGATGCTTTTGAACTGTGGTGTTGGAGAAGACTCTTGAGAGTCCCTTGGACTGCAAGGAGATCCAACCAGTCCATCATAAAGGAGATTAGTCCAGAGTGTTCATTGGAAGGACTGATGTTGAAGCTGAAACTCCAATACTTTGGCCACCTGATGCAGAGAGCTGACTCATTTGAAAAGACCCTGATGCTGGAAAAGATTGAAGGCAGGAGGAGAAGGGGACAACAGAGGATGAGATGGTTGGATGGCATCACTGACTCAATGGAAGTGAGTTTGAGTAGACTCCGGGAGTTGGTGATAAACAGGGAGGCCTGGCGTGCTGTTTTCCATGGGATCACAAAGAGTCAGACATGACTGAGCGACTAAACTGAACTGAACTTCCATGATGTAAATACTACCACTATGACCAACATCAAGTTATCAATGGTTTAAAAACCAGTTTGCAAAACTCCTTAAGATTTGACATGGACTTTCATGAGCTGGTATGAGCTGGCGTCAGCACACCGCAGCTCGTCTTACTTTATGAATTCTCTCCCAATAATTGTTTGTCTCTGGAAGAATTTTGCAACATCCAGTTGCAACATTCAGTTTAACCTGAATTTATGTAGCTCATTAAAAAATGGGGGTGGTGGAGAAAATTCCTAACACGTCCAATGTAGGAAAATTGAAAGAACAGTTGAAGACTCATGTCTCAGAAAATGTGATTCCAGAACCATCTACCCCAAATGAGCCCTCCCCCCCACTCCCAACCCCCTACCCCACCAGCAGATTCAGTGTCTGGGAGAGGGGGTGGTTGGTTCTTCTCACCTTAGTTTGATGGTGTTTCCCGCAGAGGAGTTGAGGGTTTAGAAAGCCTGGGGGAAAATATGAAAATGTTGGATAAACCAGATTTCCAGGTCTTGTGTATGCCCTTGGAGGAGGAATCACAGGCAGGCCAGCTCCCACCACACTCACTCCTGCTTCACTGGATCCTTTCCAGCTTTGGCTCCTGAATACCCTGTCCCACTTTGTTCCCAGATAACAGACCCTGCGTGGCCTGTGAAAACTCTTTGCAAGACTTCAGGCACCCTCAGGCCTGGTCTGGGTGCATAGTTGCCTCTCCTCAGCCGCCATCTTCCACGGTGCCCGTCAGCTGCGGTCCTTCCGGCTGCGTGAGGGTGCAAGCGCGGGATCAGTTCCGGCGCCCAGACGCCACCTGGGGCCCGCACCCCGCGGACCGCAGCCCTCACAAGGCCCTTCCGTCCACCCATACTTCCCTATTCTCCCCCGGCCTGCAATTCAAAAACAACTGATGTATGGGTAGGAAAGCCATTTAGTCAAAAATAAAGACTAAAATGGTTTTTTGTTTTTTTTTTTTTCCCCCGCTTCTGATAATCCTCCTGGTTCCATCCCTCGGTATTATGCTCCATAATGCGCGGCTTGCAGCCATTTTGTCATTGCTTTGGGTCATCCTTGCTCACAATTGGTTATTTACTCAGGGGCTTTTGAAATTATTGACTTGACACATCTGTCAGACGGCAAAAGCAGAAATGCTGAAAGGTCACTTGGAGAGAAACCAGCTGCTCCAGACAAACCTTTCTGCCTCCAAGTAGCACAATCATTACAGGCTGGCAGATGGGGCCTCCGCTTTCATTTCAGGCGCCCCTTGCCTTCAGGTATTTAGCGACACTACCTCATTGCCAGGTCAGCCAGGCCTCTCTGTAATTACCCACACAATAGGCATCTCTCTGCTTAAGAATAACGGCTCCATTTTCTCTAAATAGGAAACCGGTTTCCTCGCAGATATGAGCGACTCAAGGCTTGCCACAAACTTTCCTATTAGCAGATTAGTTTTGACAGTGGCAAGGATGTTTCTATTACTTCTGCAGCCTTCATTACACCCCCGGAAACATGAGGCCTGGTCTGATTTAAGTCTGGAGGGCTTTAGAGGGTCTCTGAGTAGAGGGCCTCCAGAGAGAAGGTCTGGGATTTCCTTTTCCCTCCACCTAATCCTTCCTCATCCTCACCCTAGCTCACCGAGGTGGGAGGAACAGAGCAGGTGATGCTTGTTTGTGCTGCTCCAAGGGGAGGTTTCATTTAGAGGACTTTTCAGTCAGCCTGGCTTGCCTGAGGCTGCAGAATCTGAAAGGGGTGTGTGTGTGTGTGTGTGTGTGTGTGTGTGTGTGTGTGTGTGCGCGCGCGCACGCGCCTGTTTGCACTTGTGCCCCTTTGTTTATGGCAGTTAGAGATAATATAAAATAACAACTAAAAATAAAAGCAAGCTGATGTTGAACCTCAATCATGCAGGGAGGAGGTTCATTCTTTCTTAAAGAAAGTTCTTACAAACTCCACTTTGGGGGACAATTATTATGTCAGCAGCTGTAAGAACAACATTTTAACCTTTCCGAGTAAAACAAATAAGCTGATAAATGTAAGACTGTGTCTCTCAAACGTAGTGGCTATGGGGGTGGCTTTTAGAAATCCTAGTTTAAACTTTTTTTTTGTTGTTCCCCTGAATAAGTAATAAAGAAAGCTGAGCAATGAAGAATCGATGCTTTTGAACTGTGGTGTAGAAGACTCTTGAGAGTCCCTTAGACTGCAAGGAGATCCAACCAATCCATCCTAAAGGAAATCAGTTCTGAATATTCATTGGTAGGACTGATGCTGAAGCTGAAACTCCAATACTTTGGCCACTTGATGTGAAGAACTGACTTCGCTGGAAAATATCCTCATGCTGGGAAAGACTAAAGTCAGGAGGAGAAGGGGACGACAGAAGATGAGATGGTCAGATGGAATCACTGACTCGGTGGACACGAGTTTGAGCAAGCCTGGGAGTTGGTGATGGACAGGGAAGCCTGGTGTGCTGCAGTCCATGAGGTTGCAAAGAGTCGGACATGACTGAGTGACTGAACTGAAGTAGTAATATTACCAGCAGCAAGGTAAAAGTTTACTTTCTGTCATCAGGGATACTTCAGTGGATGTATTAAAAAAGCACCACATTAGGGTACATGCACAAGGCTGGGAGTGGAAAGGGGTATGGGAGTTGCCTCGCAGTACAGAATTCTAAAATCATCACATATTGGGTAGATCACTTGACCTTAATCTCTCCTTTCAGCCTGCTGGGGCTTCCCATATAAATGAACATGAACTTGAGGACGTCACTTGGGAAATGCTACCAGAGAGCTTCAGACAGAAAAACAATAACAAAACCTTCAGCAACACAATGTTATGGCAACCGATGATCGATATCCTAAAAATCAGTGATTTCTCTTTAGTTTCCCCCGCTGCTACCTTGCCCATTAGTCTTCAGAAATTTCCATCTTTGCATTCACTTCGTTCTTTTATTCTGGGGGGTTAAAAAGTAACTCTGCAGTGAGTTGGCGCTAGGGTTGGTGAGCTCCAAGAGTAACTGCTATTCAGAAGTGGAAGTGGAACTCTCTGCTCTGTATCTCTGTAGTCCTGTGAGAGCTCAAAAAGCTGTGTCATATACCATAGCAGAGTCTAGCAATGAATTAGGAGCTGGTGAGACCTTGATGAGATCACCTATGTCAGCATGATCTCATGGTCCTGGGAAATACTTCTTCAATAGATAACACTGTAAACCAGTAAATAACTTTACTGTTTGCTTCAGGAAATTCTTGAAGATGTGGGCAAAGAGTTTGGTCACATGGATAAACAGTTCTATCAGGATGAAAAGTTGCTTATTTAGGTAACAGTTCACTTATCAGATAATATTTTATTTATCACTACTTGCTTGAAGATGTGTGTTGCTATATTCATCAATCCAAAATTACTAAGTCATAAAATTTGTCAATCTCAATCATTCCCTACCTTAAAAGATTCTCCTTTAAACCACATCCCTGAATTCTATAAATGTACTCTTCTGACTTCCATCCTGGAGATATTACTAAGATACTGTCATGGTGTTATTCTTCACCATTGTGGTAAGTCTAATAAACTTAATTTTGCTCAATCAACAGGTTTTCCTGGTGGTCTGATTGTGGGGAGTTGGCAACTCACTCCAGTATTCCTGCCTGGAGAATCCATGGGCAGTGGAGCCTGGTGGGCTACAGTCCATAGGATTGCAAAGAGTCAGACACAATTGAAGCGACTTCACATGCACACACGCACGATAGTCAACAAAGTGGATTGATGTCAGTATTGAAACAAATTACCACGGGAAGAGAAAACACCCTGAAGAGATCCCAGGAGAGTTCTGATATAGCAGTCATTCAGAACATGGGTCATAAGATAGATTTGGAGCATGTAAGGATTCTACATAGTTCCCAGAAATTATATATGGAGGGAAACTGGTAGAAAAACAGACTCCCTGTGATTCACAGGACAGGATTTGGAGTCATTATAATTTTAATATTAAAAATAAATAATTTTACCTTGATATCTCCAGCTGTTGAAACCTGAGGGATTCTTAGGCAGAAAAGACATATTCTGGAGCTTCAGAAGAGGGGGAACACCTAAAGCAGGAGGGATGGGATCAGGAAAGACTGTATGCAGGAAGTAGCTAGCATTTGGAGGGGGTCTTGAAGGATGGCAGAATTTCCATGAGCTTGTGACATGGGGGGTGATGAGTGTGCGGTTATGTGGAGATGGGTAGTAAGGACATTTGGAAGAAAGCAAGGTGAAGGAGGTAGTATAATGCAGTGGTTAAGGGAATGGCCATACAATTCAGATGTCTGTATTTGAAGCCTTCCACCACTAAAATTGTGTAGGTGATTTTGGGCAAGGTGTTTGACTTCTCCAAGCCTCATCTGTAAAGTAAGGATATGATACCTACTTTATTAGGATTGTTATGATAGAAATGAAATAAAGTATGTAAAGTTGTTAGAAAATTATGTGTATTTAGTAAAGACTAAATAGATGGTAGCTATTACAATTATTATCACATTATTATCATCTTATTATAGGTTAGCATGAGAAGGAAGAGACTGGAAGGAAAGTTCAGGGAATATTCTGGGAAATATTGAAGCTTGGGCTATGCATATATGAACAGCAGAAAACAATCTAGAAATGTTAGGGCCACTTGTAAAAAGTCTTACATATATGCTAAATCACTTCAGTCGTGTCTAACTCTCTGCGACCCTATGGACTGTAGCCCACCAGGCTACTCTGTCCATGGGATTCGCCAGGCAAGAATACTGGAGTGGGGTGCCATGCCCTCCTCCAGGGGATCTACCCAACCCAGGGATCCAACCTGCATCTCCTGTGGCTCCAGCATTGTAGTTACCGATGAGCCACTGGGGAAGCCTTGCATTTATTATAAAAATATATTCAGTCAGCAGAGGGGAGCGCATGAAGAATTTTGGAGCAGGGGACAGGTATGATCAGAACTATGCTGATATGCTGATAGGTTGGGTGAGAGGAGAGAAAAGACCAAAGTTGCAGAGACCCATGAACTAGTAGGTTAAACAACCTTGAAAGGGTGAGAGCATGGTAAAGTTTCGGGTTAAAATTTCCTTTTGTGCGCTCAACTCAGGATACACAAGTCAACACAGAGCTCTAAATCCTTAATCTAAGACACACCAAGTAAATTTTAGTCTGATGTTTAAAACTAGCTCATCATGCTGGTGTTACAGTTTATGCTCTGACCCTCACTGCTATCTGAAACCTGATCCCAAGAACACGGGGTGTGTGAGATGAATGTATAGTGAAAGCAAAGAGCTAATGCGTCTGAACTCTGTCCAGTTTCTATCACACTTACATTGCCTAAGAAGTGACTGTGGGCCTAGGGCCTTTTCAGTAGTAGAGTGTGTCGCTTAATTTTACTTCAGTCCTGTTAATGCTAACCTACTCTAACGCTTTATCATCCAGGTAGCTAAATTTGATGCCCTCCCCTTCCTTTTCAGTTCATATCAATTTAGGAAGGAAGCATTAACAAATGCACTGAATATAGTACTTTTTGAATCAATTCTTGCCCTGCTTTATCTATTGGCATTCAAATTTATTTAAACAGTAGGCTCTCATTTCACTTAACCAAAAAGCCAGGATTCAGAGCAAGCATCAGGTGACACTAATGTCAGCTTAATTAGTCAATCTGTGTTAATTATCAGGTAACTTGGCTAAATAATAAAGCCATTCATGTCAGGAACAAAGTGATTTTAAAAGTCTCTCTTTAACAAGGCCTTACTTCCCTAGGACAGTCTAGCAGCCGTCAGAGCCACAACTGTTATTTACAGTGGCTCTCTTTTAGAGATTCTATTTTCAGACAGAGGATGAGACTTAAGGATCAGGATTTAAGGTCAGGAGATACAAATCAGAGTTAGTGGAAGCCTCACACAGGAGGGGGATCGCTTTAAGGGTTTGGATGATATTTAGAAAGGAAGCAGCATCATATGTTTCACTCTTAAATAATTAATTAACACTTTGAAAAGTATGAGAACAATCTAGATAAAATTCAAACCACCTTCAAAATTAATCAACAAAAGGTTGAGAACCTATTGTGTATATGGGTGCTGTTTTCTGATCTTTTTACTTATATAATGTGAGCACTTTTTCCCCCATAGTGCTAATTATTCCTCAAAAACGTGTGTCTAACTTTACAATTAAACTGGATACATCCTTGGTGACATTTTAACCTTCTGAGATGAGAAGGAAGATTTGAGTAAAATCAGGCTGGAGAAGGTTCTGCAGGGTCCAGTGGTTAATTGAAGAGCCTCAAGTAGAGAGGAGGGTGGGTGGCCCCTATATCCTTCAGTTGTGCTGGGAAGTTAACCTAAGAGGGTGCTGGAAGGGAAAGGTATGAGGCCATACTAACCCTAATTGTCTCTTCCTCGTATCTCTTAATCCAAAGAAGATCTTATTCAGTCACCCTTTCTAAGTTTAGGTGTTAGGACTGTTAATACAAGAAAATTTAGCCTGTGGGTCAGATCTGTTCCCCCCGCATGTTTGTTGACAGTCCATGGGCTAAGAATGTTTTTATACTTTTGAATGATTGTAAAATATCAAGAGAAAAAATATTTTGTAACACAGGAAAATTTATGAACTTCAAATTTCAGCATCCTTAGAGTTGTATTGGAACACAGCCACATCCACTTATTTACGTGTTATCTCTTTCTGTTGTCCTGGGCTGCTTTCCTACAGCAGAGGCAGAGTTGAGTAATTGAGACAGAGATTGTATGGCCAGAAACATCTCAAATATTTATGGTCTGTCCTTCACAGGAAAATTTGTCTTTCCTTGCTCTAGAAGGTGAGTTTTTATACTCATTCTTCCTGGAACTTTAAAAGGAATTCTAGGCCCTTAATAACAACTTCCTGACATGGCAACCTTGTGTCTACTCGTTACTCAGCGTGTTTGCTTCAAACAATTATTCCTCACTAATAAGAACATTGCAGCCTGGACTAACTTTCCGTGAAGTGCTAACACCACTCTAGATTCTTCTGCCTCACTTCTAACTTGTCAGAGCCACATGTTATCACACAATTAGAATCACTCATTAAGGGAAGAACAACGTTCATTAGTTATTTCATTAACTTGAGAAAGAAATTTTAAATATTACATTAACATAAAAATAATAGAATTTTAATATCTTTGCACAGCCTCTTGAGAGATCTTGGAGATAATGAGAGCTGAATGTGTAGTGAGTAATACTACATGTCAGTCAGCTGTTTGCTCAAACACATATTCACACACTAGAAGGTCAAATTACCTGGCGATTGTATCACACTCTCTCTCTCACACACACTCAACAGAACACATGCACATACACACTCAACTCAATACACTAAGTCTAAACTGGCTACTGTATAAATAGTAGTGTTTGTTGCCCATGCGATGTAGTAAGTATTTTCACAATGAGTCAGTTGAACGGTGGCTTAATATACATCAGATCTTCCCTTTGTTCACTATTTGTATCATTTATTAAGTATGGGGAGAGCAACAATTTCACTTTTAGTATGTAATAAGCGCTTAATAAAAGTTACCTATAGTTATTACTAGCTATGTGAGTAACTTGAGTATGTCTCCTATAATATTTTGGAGGCCAACTAATAGAATGCTGTTTCTGACATTTAGAGGCAAAACGAGAATATTTCAGAGATTAGAATCTGGATTGTGATGACGTGTCTCCAAGAATGTTTTGCTATATGGAAGACCAAAAGGGAGGTGTTTCATGATCCATTTAGAGCAACAGAGACAGAAAAACAGAATGTGGAGTCTTGATAGAGGTTAGTTGCAGGTAACACAAACTTGAACTCCCTATTTGAATATGGCTAGAGATAGCTTTTTTCCCAGTAGTCATGTATGGCTGTGAGGGTTGGACTATAAAGTAAGCTGAGTGCTGAAAAATTGATACTTTTGAACTGTGGTGTTGGAGAAGACTCTTGAGAGTCCCTTGGACTGCAAGGAGATCCAACCAGTCCATCCTAAAGGAGATCAGTCCTGGGTATTCACTGGAAGGACTGATGTTGAAGTTGAAACTCCAATACTTTGGCCACCTCATGTGAAGAGCTGTCTCATTTGAAAAGACCCTGATGCTGGGAAAGGTTGAAGGAGGAGAAGGGGATGACAGAGGATGAGACGGTTGGATGGCATCACTGACTCAATGGATGTGGGTTTGGGTAGGCTCCGGCAGTTGGTGATGGACAGGAAGGCCTGGCATGCTGCAGTCCATGGGGTTGCAGAGTTGGACGCAACTTAGCGACTGAACTGAATAGCTTTAATTACCAAAAATAGTATTGATGAAAAATAAACCTGAGTGTTTTCAAGCAGAGCATGTGCTCTCAGGTTCGTCATGGTCTTTACTATTCCGTCAGTTAACGTTAACATTGCCTTATCTCTAGATGCATCTGAATTTATAACACTGGATTAGAAATATTGTTGAGAAATACATTAGAAGGGTGTTTTGAGGGTGTGTGTTTAGGTGTGTGAGTGCATATATCAGTAAATAATTAGTTTTGTTGCTAGATTCCTAATTTCAAAGTAATATATTGAAATAAAGCTTCTCAACTGAAAAAAACTTAGGGCAAATTCTGCACTACATTTCTTGTGTTTGGTAGTGAAAATAAATTCCATCCTCTCCTTTTTCTGTAACCTCATCTTCTTACTATTTACGATGCTCAAAAATAAAAGTGAGAGGGCATCAGCTCACAGAAAGATGGCATTCCTCTGAAAATGTGTCTTTGGGTTACACCAATTTGCTCTGCTGATCTGACGGTACTACAATGCCTCTTAGGGAAAGTGCAGAACATTTTTCTGTCTCGAGCAGTTTGAACAGGAGCTGAAATAAATGGTTGTCCTCTGGCAGAATGAAGAGGCTCAGATATCGTGTAGACACCTGTCATTTAACTACTTGTTAGACACAGTCCTTTGGCTCACCAGTGACTTTAGGTAAATCTGCCTTCTTTTTCAGTCACCTGTTGTGGGATATTCTGAGAAAGTGACTTGGTTATCTTAGAGTTCCTAATGGTAAAGGAGGGAAATTTTGGATAAAGCTGGACTAAATTAGAAAGAGAACTTTGAAGAGTTGACATAATGGTTTTTTACAGCCAGAGACCATAGAAGAAAAGGATACTCGGGAGGGAAAAGAAGCTCTAAAAATGAAACATGGACTCTGACCACGGTAGGGCAGTTCAGGAACACATCTGCCCTTTGTAGGGGCACCGCCTCTCTATGACAAGGCTGTTGCTCCCCAGAAGTTAATTAGTGCCACTTACCTCTGTGTATGGACTTTTGATTTTAACCTTGGTTCAGCACCTGCCCACTTGCCTTCTGGTCTCTGACATTAGTCAAAGCTTGTTGAACACTCATCTGCCTGTTTTTCATCTGTAGACCTTGTCTTTGCCTGGTCTGGCCTCTTTTCTCTCTGCCTTCTGTTGTAGAGAACCAACTTTTAGATCACATACTGTGCAAAGTTTTAAGATAAATAAAAGGATAACAGCTCTTACTTTTTCAGAGTTTACAGTAAAAGAGAAAGAGCCACATGTAGGTACTAAATTAGAGATAGAATGCAAACAGCTATGGGAAAACGAAGGAGGACTTTATCCCTGGTATTTGCATAGCAAACTATACATTGAGGGGCTTCCCTGGTAGCTCAGATGGTAAAAAATCTGCCTGAAATGCAGGAAACCTGGGTTCCATCCCTGGGTCGGGAAGATCCCCTGCAGGAGGGCATGGAAATTCATTCCAGTATTCTTGCTTGGGGAATTCCATGGACAGATCTTGGGGTGGCAAAGAGTCAGACACGACTGAGTGACTTTCACTCGCTTCACTCACTATATTCTCAAGTACCATCCTGCTTAATCGCTTCACTTTCTTGTGATGCAGGCAGTATTTTCTCTCATTGGAAGGTGAGGAGATGAAGGATTAGGAGTGAAAGAAGAAACAATATATGGAAGGTTAAAAAGCCCAAAGTGAATCCAAGATAGAAAAATAAGTCCTCTAAAACCAAAAAAGAGAGCACAGATAGTCTCATTACCAGAGGATTTAATGTTAAGATGATAGAGGGAAAAAGAAATTACTGTATCTCTGTTTGACTTCCATATTCTCTAAAAAGGAAAAAAATCCATCAGCTGTTAACATTTCCTGAAAAGACACTAAGAAGACACCTTTGATAAAACAAAGCAGTAAGGAAGATTACTGTTGTGAAGGGAAGAGGGCAAAAATAGGGATATTTATGAGGTTTTTTGGAGAAGGCTCCAGTACTCTTGCCTGGAAAATCCCATGGACGGAGGAGCCTGGTAGGCTGCAGTCCATGGGGTCGATAAGAGTCAGACACGACTGAGAAACTTCACTTTCACTTTTAACTTTTTTGCATTGGAGAAGGAAATGGCAACCCACTCCAGTGTTCTTGCCTGGAGAATCCCAGGGACCGGGGAGCCTGGTGGGCTGCCGTCTATGGGGTCGAACAGAGTCGGCCACGACTGAAGCGACTTAGCAGCAGCAGCAGCGTGAGGTTTTTAGGAGTCATTCTTTCAACAGCAGGGCCTGATTGATACTGGGCAAAATTCATGATGTAATTGTTCAGGATGGATGGCCAGGTGGATTTTAAAGGGTAAACAATTGTGCAGTGAGCCTGCTTGGGAGGCCTATTGTCTGGGAAAGGAGTGACTAACTCCTGGTGAGTGTAGTACACTTGTTCACTGCTTGGAGAAATGGATTTTCAGAACGTTCTTGAGACAAAAAGCAACACAACTTCATTTTCTTAGAAAACATCCTGACAGAATTTTCATGGAATAATAAAGTCCTATTAATGCAGACCATAAGGCCACTGCCTTGCAGATGCTTCCATTCTGGTACAAACAGGAAAGGTCACAGATACTATTAAGAATACACGGAAGTTAAGCTGAACAAGGAGAATAAAACGAAAAATCTGCATTTAAAAGAAATACACCTTCTTGATAATGCAGAGGAATTATATAGACTTTTTTTTTGTAGACATGTAAACATACAGATATTCAGGTATTTTCCCAAACTTGCTGCCAGTAGTACAAGAAAAATTAAAATGTGAGGCAGATGGCAGAATGCCAGATATGAACAGAAGTTTCCTGGATTTTGAGAAAGCCACACAGCATGGCCTGGTAAGGATGATCTTGAGCCCATATAAGATTCTAGATTGCACGGAGAAACGCCTGATTTGGATGGATCACAAGGCATCGAGAATTCCTTGGTGAGCAAGGAAGACATAATCTTTTCCCACAAATCCTGTTGATTCCTTCTTGAAAATAAATTCAGAATCTGACACTGTTTTCAAAAACTCAGGTCCTTTCTGTTACTCTGGCTCGAGCCAGTGCTTCTTGTCTAGATCACAGCACCAGTCCCCTCCCTAACTAGCATTCTTGCTTTTGCCCTTGTCCCCTGTTCTCATCACAGATTTCAGAGTGATCCTTTTAAATACTTTTGTCACTCAGTCATGTCTGACTCTTTGGGAGCCCATGATCTGTAGCCTGCCAGGCTCCTCTGTCTGTTCCAATCCTCTGGGATTTCCCAGGCAAGAATACTGGAGTGGGTAGCCATTCTCTTCTCCAGGGAATCTTCCTGATTCAGGGATCAAACCTGGGTCTCCTGCATTGCAGGCAGATTATTTACCATCTGAGCTACTAGTTCAGTTCAGTTCAGTCGCTCAGTTGTGTCCGACTCATTGTGACCCCATGAATTGCAGCACACCAGGCCTCCCTGTCCATCACCAACTCCCGGAGTTTACCCAAACTCATGTCCATTAAGTCAGTGATGCCATCTAACCATCTCATCCTCTGTCATCCCCTTCTCCTCCTGCCTTCAATCTTTCCCAACATCAGGGTCTTTTCAAATGAGTCAGGTCTTCCTACCAGGTGGCCAAAATATTGGTGTTTCAGCTTCAAAATCAGTCCTTCCAATGAACACCCAGGACTGATCTCCTTTAGGATGGACTGGTTGGATCTCCTTGCAGACCAAGGGACTCTCAAGAGTCTTCTCCAACACCAGGGAAGCCCTTAAATACTTTCTGAGAAACCTCAAATTAGATTCTATTACTCAACTGTTCAAAATCTTCCAAAGGTGCCATCTCAGAGAAAAATCTGAAATCCTTACATTGTCCTACAAGGTTCTCCAACACAGTCTACATGATTGGGTTCCCTGATACCCTACTGACCTCATTTTCTGATACTTTTCTCCTGCTGGCTCCCTCCAGCCATACTGATGTCTTGGTGCTTCTGTGAATGTCAAGCAGTATCTTATCCCAGGACCTTGGTACTGGATGTCTTTGTGCCTAGGACACTTTTCCCTCATTTCCTTCAGTTCAGCTCCGTTGTTCAGTTGTGTCCGACTCTTTGCGACCCCATGGAATGCAGATCACTGCCTTCAGATCTCTGTTAAAATATCACTTTATAAATGAATCTTTCCCTTCTTAGTAAACAGAGTGGTATTTCCTGTTCTTCCTGCTGTTAGAGTCAAATTGTAAGGGCCTTGTTAATATCTTACACTGACTTTTATACCAATTGAAATGAGGAGCCCTTGTAGGATTTGGAAAAGAGGAATGACATACTAACTCATGCTTTAGTTGGAACCCCTAAGGTTGTTGTGTTAAAAATAACTTGTAAGGGGTAGGAATCAACGTAGAAACAGAGAGTGCATTTAAGAGACTATTGTGATAATCCAAGCTATAGATGATGGTAGCTCAGATCAGGATGATAGTAGTGGGAAGTGACTGGAATTTGGATATATTTTAAGGTAAACCCAACAAGATTTTGTGATGGATCTGATGTAGTATATGAGAGGGAGAGGGGAGTTAAAGATAATTTCAAGAACTCTGACCTCAGAAACTTTTAAGTATAAAGATGCTTTGCATTGAGATATGGAGGACTGTGGAGGGAAAAGATCATGAATTTTGAGATGTCTATTAGATATCCAAATGGTGATGTTGTCTAGAAGATAGTTATACAAATCTGGAGTCTTTGAGAGAGGTATGGCTTTTAGATACATATATTAATATTTGAATGTGACTGGCATATATATGGTGTCTTAGCCTCAGTTTCCCAGAAAACAGAGTCTGATGATAGTGAAATTGGAGGGAACGGGGAAGAGCACTACCTTTGACAGAGTGACATAGCCTGAGGACAATGACATAAACTAATTAGAACCAGATGGGTCCACGGTGGCAGAGAAGTCAGCTTCTGCTGGACCTTGAGCCTCAGTACATACAGATTATAACACACCAGCAAGCTAAATGACCTGAATGACACACCCACAGGCACCATGACAGTTCCAAGGCCGACCAGAAAGGTCAAAAAGTGGGTTGTGGCTCAGTTTCTGGAAATCCATACGTTTTCCACCAAATAGCTAGAATACTCTTCCGACTCGTTTGTCTACGAAATTACCAACTCCTATAAAAACTGGCAAGCCCATACCCTGGGGCCACTGTTGCCTTCTGAGATGGCCCTTGATCTTTTCTGTGGAGTGTGTTTCTCTCTAGATAAATCCATTTCTTACCTATCACTTTGTCTCTCACTGATTTATTTCTGCAACGAGACATCAAGAACCCGAGCTTCATTAAGTCCCAAGACCAGATGTGTAATCTTAGTTTAAAGACCATGAGTTCAAGTCCCAATTTGAGATACAGGGTTTCACTAGTAGGAGGTGTTATTACAGAGAATAAAAATGAGGGCCAAGGGGAGTGATGTGGGGAAGAGTAAGAGCTAAAATGAAGTAAGTTATCAAGCTAGTTGTCTTGAGATGAGGCTGACTGCTTGATTTCCTGACTGTCTTGCAAGAACTTATGTAAGGCACATTTTAGGGCAATTTGCTTGCGGGCTGTTTCAGTTGGCTTGGACTGCCATAACAAAATACCATAGACTGGGTGGCATAAGCAACAGAAATTTATTTTCTCATACTGCATCAGGGTGCCAACAGGGATGGGATTCTGATGAAATTTCTTGGGATATCATCTTGTTGTGCCCTTACCTGGAACAGGGAAACCTTTGGCACCTCTTTCTCTTCTTATAAGGGTACTAGTCCTATGGGATTAAGGTCCTTCTGACCTGTTTTAACCTTAATTACCTTCTTACAGAAGAACTAAAGAGCTTCTTGATGAAAGTGAAAGAGGAGAGTGAAAAAGTTGGCTTAAAACTCAACATTCAGAAAACTAAGATCATGGCATCTGGTCCCATCACTTCATGGAAAATAGATGGGGAAACAACAGAAACAGTGAGAGATTTGATTTTTTTTGGACTCCAGAATCACTGCAGAGGGTGACTGCAGCCATGAAATTAAAAGACACTTGCTCCTTTGAAGAAAAGCTATGACTAACCTAGACAGCATATTAAAAAGCAGGGACATTATTTTACCAACAAAAGTCCGTCTATTCAAAGCTGTGGTTTTTCCAGTAGTCACATATGGATGTGAGAGTTGGACTATAAAGAAAGCTGAGTGCTGAAGAATTGATGATTTTGAACTGTGGTGTTGGAAAAGACTCTTGAGAGTCCCTTCGACTGCAAGGAGATCCAACCTGTCCACCCTAAAGGAAATCAGTCCTGAATATTCATTGGAAGGACTGACGCTGAAGCTGGAACTTCAGTACTTTGGCCACCTGATACAAAGAACCGACTCATTGGAAAAGATCCTGATGCTGGGAAAGATTGAAGCTGGGAGGATAAAGAGACAATAGAGGATGAGATGGTTGGATGGTATCACCGAGTTGATGGACAAGAGTTTGAGTAGGCTTTGGGAGTTGGTGATGGACATGGAAGCCCTGTGTGCTGCAGTCTATGGAGTCACAAAGAGTTGGATACGACTTAGTGACTGAACTGAACTGAACTGAACTGAACCTTCTTACAGGCTCTATCTCCAAATACAGTCACATTGAGTGAGAATGTCAACATAAATGAGTTTTAGAAGAACACAGTTCAGTCCATAGCATTCTGCCCTGTCTCCCACCCCATCACACCCTTCTTACATGCAAAATAAATTAATTTTATCTCAACAGCCCCAAAGTCTTAATTCATTCCTGCATCAGCTCTGAAGTCCAAAGTCTCATCTACATATCTAAATCAGATCTTCAAGTCTGACTCAGAATTCCACAGCAGAGACAGAAGTTAGGATTTATCTACAAGTTCCAATTTCTTTTTGTCCATAGTTTAACCCCTGGGCTATATATTGTTCTCAATTTCCTGATTATGCATTCTTATATGTCTAGTAAAGAACAATATTGTACAGGAACCTGGAATGTTAGGTCCATTCAGATCAGATCAGATCAGATCAGTCACTCAGTCGTGTCCGACTCTTTGCGACCCCATGAATTGCAGCACGTCAGGCCTCCCTGTCCATCACCAACTCCTGGAGTTCATTGAGACTCACATCCATCGAGTCAGTGATGCCATCCAGCCATCTCATCGTCTGTTGTCCCCTTCTCCTCCTACCCTCAATCCCTCCCAGCATCAGAGTCTTTTCCAATGAGTCAACACTTCACATGAGGTGGCCAAAGTACTGGAATTTCAGCTTGAGCATCATTCCTTCCAAAGAAATCCCAGGGCTGATCTCCTTCAGAATGACTGGTTGGATCTCCTTGCAGTCCAAGGGATTCTCAAAAGTCTTCTCCAACATCACAGTTCAAAAGCGTCAATTCTTCGGCACTCAGCCTTCTTCACAGTCCAACTCTCACATCCATACATGACCACTGGAAAAACCATAGCCTTGATTAGATGGACTTTTGTTGGCAAAGTATGTCTCTGCTTTTGAATATGCTATCTAGGTTGGTCATAACTTTCCTTCCAAGGAGTAAGCGTCGTTTAATTTCATGGCTGCAGTCACCATCTGCAGTGATTTTGGAGCCCAGAAAAATAAAGTCTGACACTGTTTCCACTGTTTCCCCATCTATTTCCCATGAAGTGATGGGACTGAATGCCATGATCTTCGTTTTCTGAATGTTGAGCTTTAAGCCAACTTTTTCACTCTCCACTTTCACTTTCATCAAGAGGCTTTTGAGTTCCTCTTCACTTTCTGCCATAAGGGTGGTGTCATCTGCATATCTGAGGTTATTGATATTTCTCCCGGCAATCTTGATTCCAGCTTGTGTTTCTTCCACTCCAGCATTTCTCATGATGTACTCTGCATATAAGTTAAATAAACAGGGTGACAATATACAGCCTTGACGAACTCCTTTTCCTATTTGGAACCAGTCTGTTGTTCCATGTCCAGTTCTAACTGTTGCTTCCTGACCTGCATACAAATTTCTCAAGAGGCAGATCAGGTGTTCTGGTATTCCCATCTCTTTCAGAATTTCCTACAGTTTATTGTCATCAACACAGTCAAAGGCTTTGGCATAGTCAATAAAGCAGAAATAGATGTTTTTCTGGAACTCTCTTGCTTTTTCCATGATCCAGCGGATGTTGGCAATTTGATCTCTGGTTCCTCTGCCTTTTCTAAAACCAGCTTGAACATCAGAGAGTTCACGGTTCACATATTCCTGAAGCCCGGCTTGGAGAATTTTGAGCATTACTTGACTAGCATGTGAGATGAGTGCAATTGTGCAGTAGTTTGAGCATTCTTTGGCATTGCCTTTCTTTGGGATTGGAATGAAAACTGACCTTTTCCAGTCCTGTGGCCACTGCTGAGTTTTCCAAATTTGCTGGCATATTGAGTGCAGCACTTTCATAGCATCATCTTTCAGGATTTGGAATAGCTCCACTGGAATTCCATCACCTCCACTAGCTTTGTTCGTAGTGATGCTTTCTAAGGCCCACTTGACTTCATATTCCAGGATGTCTGGCTCTAGGTGAGTGATCACACCATCGTTATAATCTGGGTCGTGAAGATCTTTTTTGTACAGTTCTTCTGTGTATTCTTGCCATCTCTTCTTAATATCTTCTTCTTCTGATACCATTTCTGTCCTTTATCGAGCCCATCTTTGCATGAAATGTTCCTTTGGTATCTCTGATTTTCTTGAAGAGATCTCTATTGCTGCTACTGCTAAGTCACTTCAGTCATGTCCGACTCTGTGTGGCCCCATAGACAGCAGCCCACCAGGCTCCCCCATTCCTGGGATTCTCCAGGCAAGAACACTGGAGTGGGTTGCCATTTCTTTCTCCAATGCATGAAAGTGAAAAGTGAAAGTGAAGTTGCTCAGTCGTGTCCGACCCTTAGCGACCCCATGGACTGAAGCCTACCAGGCTCCTCCACCCATGGGATTTTCCAGGCAAGAGTATTGGAGTGGGGTGTCTTTCCCATTCTGTTGTTTTCCTCTATTTCTTTGCACTGGTCACTGAAGAAGGCTTTCTTATCTCTTCTTGCTATTCTTTGGAACTCTGCATTCAGATGTTTATATCTTTCCTTTTCTCCTTTGCTTTTCGCTTCTCGTCTTTTCACAGCTATTTATAAGGCCTCCCCAGACAGCCATTTTGCTTTTTTGCATTTCCTTTCCATGGGGATGGTCTTGATCCCTGTCTGCTGTACAATGTCACGAACCTCATTCCATAGTTCATCAGGCACTCTATCTATCAGATCTAGGCCCTTAAATCTATTTCTCACTTCCACTGTATAATCATAAGGGATTTGATTTAGGTCATACCTGAGTGGTCTAGTGGTTTTCCCTACTTTCTTAAATTTAAGTCTGAATTTGGCAATAAGGAGTTCATGGTCTGAGCCACAGTCAGCTCCTGGTCTTGTTTTTGCTGACTGTATAGAGCTTCTCCATCTTTGGCTGCAAAGAATATAATCAATCTGATATTGATGTTGACCATCTGGTGATGTCCATGTATAGAGTCTTCTCTTGTGTTGTTGGAAAGGTAAATTGGAAGTGGCCAAACAGGAGATGGCAAGAATCAACATCAACATTTTAGGAATCAGTGGACTAAAATGGATGGGAATGGGTGAATTTAATTCAGATGACCATTGTATCTACTACTGTGGGCAAGAATCCCTTAGAAGAAATGGAATAGCTCTCATAGGCAACAAAAGAGTTCAAAATGTGTTGCCTGGGTGCAATCTCAAAAGTGACAGAATGATCTTGGTTTGTTTCCAAGGCAAACCATTCAATATCACAGTAATCCAAGTCTATGCCCCAACCACTGACACTGAAGAAGTTGAAGTTGAATGGTCTATGAAGACCTACAAGACCTTCTAGAACTAATACCAAAAAAAAAAAAGAAGATTCCCTTTTCGTCATAAGGGACTGGAATGCAAAAGTAAGAAGTCAAGAGATACCTGGAGTCACAGGCAAGTTTGGCCTTGGAATACAAAGTGAAGTAGGGCAAAGACTAACAGAATTTTGCCAAGATAACACACTGGTCATAGCAAGCACCCTCTTCCAACAACACAAGAGAAGACTCTACATATGGGCATCACCAGATGGTCAATACTGAAATCAGATTAATTATATTCTTTGTAGCCAAAGACAGAGAAGCTCTACACGGTCAGCAAAAACAAGACTGGAGCTGACTGTGACTCAGACCATGAACTCCTTACTGCAAAATTCAGACTAAAATCAAGAAGTAGAGAAAACCACTAGCTCATTTAGGTATGACCTAAACTGAATCTCTTACAATTATATAGTGGAAGTGACAAATAGATCCAAGGGATTAGATCTGGTAGACAGGGTGCCTGGTGAACTATGGACAGAGGTTCATAACATTGTACAGAAGGCAGAGGCCAAAACCATCCCCAAGAAAAAGAATTTAAAAAAGGCAAAATGGTTGTCTGTGGAAGCCTTACAAATAGCTGAGAAAGGAAGAGAAGCAAAAGGCAAATGAGAAAAGGAAAGATATATCCCTCTGAATGCAGAGTTCCCAAGAAGATCAAGGAGAGATAAGAAAGCCTTTTTAAGTGTACAATGCAAAGAAACAGAGGAAAACAACAGAATGGGAAAGATTAGAGATCTCTTCAATAAAATGAGAGACACCAAGGGAATATTTCATGCAAAGATGGGCACAATAAAGGACAGAAGAGGTATGGACCTAACAGAAGCAGAAAAGATTAATAAGAGGTGACAAGAATACACAAAAGAACTATACAAGAAAAAGATCTTAATGACCAGTATAACCACAATAATGTGGTCACTCACCTAGAACCAGACATCCTGGAGTGTGAAGTCAAGTGGGCCTTAGGAAGTATCACTATGAACAAAACTAGTAGAGGTGATGGAATTCCAGCTGAGCTATTTTAATCCTAAAAGATGATGCTTTTAAAGTGTTGCACTCAATATACCAGCAAGTTTGGAAAACTCAGCAGTGGGCTACAGGAAAAGGTCAGTTTTCATTCCAGTCCCAAAGAAAGGCAAAGCCAAAGAATGTTCAAACTACTGCACAATTGCACACATTTCACATGATGGCAAGTTCATGCTCAAAATCCTCCAAGATAGGCTTCAAGAGCACATGAACTGAGAATTTCTAGATGTTCAAGCTGGATTTAGAAAAGGCAGAGGAACCAGAGATCAAATTTCCAGCATCCATTGTATCATAGAGAAAGCAAGGAAATTCCAGAAAAACCTCTATTTTTGCTTCATTAACACTGCTAAATCCTTTGACTGTGTGGATCACAACAAACTAGAAAATTCTTAAAGAGATGGGAGTACCAGACCACCTTATCTGCCTCTTGAGAAACCTGGATGCAGGTCAAGAAGCAGCAGTTAGAACTGGACATGGAACAATGAACTGGTTCCAAATTGGGAAAGGAGTACATCAAGGTTGTATATTGTCATCCTTATTTAACAGACATGCAGAGTACATCATGGGAAGTGCTGGGCTGGATGAAACACAAGCTGGAATCAAGATTGCTGGTAGAAATATCAATAATTTCATATATGCAGATGATACCACCCTTACAAGAGAAAGCAAAGAGGAACTAAACGACCTCTTGATGAAAGTGAAATAAGAGAGTGAAAAAAACTGACTTAAAATTCAACATACAAAAAACTAAGATCATGGCATCTGGTCCCATCACTTCATGGCAAATAGATGGGGAAACAATGAAAACAATGGCCGACTATTTTCTTGGGGTCCAAATCACTGCAGCCATGAAATTGAAAAACACTTGCTTCTTGGAAGAAAAGCTACGAGAAACCTAGACAGCGTATCAAAAATCAGAAACATTACTTTGCCCATGAAGGTCCATGTAGTTAAAGCTATGGTTTTTCCTGTAGTCATGAGTGGATGTGAGATTTGGACCATAAAGAAGGTTGAACCTTGAAGACCTGATGCTTTTGAACTGTGGTGTTGGAGAAGACTCTCCAGAGTCCCTTGAAGAGATCAAACCAATTAATCCTAAAGAAAATTAGTTTTGAGTATTCATTAGAAGGACTGATGCTGAAATTGAAGCTCCAGTACTTTGGCCACCTGATGCAAAGAGCCAATTCATTGGAAAAGACCCTAATACTGGGAAAGATTGAAGGTGGGAGGAGAAGGGGACGACAGAGGATGAGATGGTTGGATGGCATCACTGACTCAATGGACATGAGTTTGAGCAAGCTCCGGGAGTTATTGATGGACAGGGAAGCCTGGTGTGCTGCAGTCCATGGGGTCACAAAGAGTTGGACATGACTGAGCAGCTGAACAAAAACAACAAATATGCCTACTAGGTATCTACTAGATGCCTGCCAGCATCTAGAAGAAAGCCCTGGATGTGAAGTGAGAGGCCCACGTGTGGCATGAGACAAAGCTTTGCAGGCTGGACCAGCATGAAGTTGTCTGCAGCCCATGTGGGCCTGGTTGGTGCAGTGGTGGTTGAAACAGAGGACTGTCGGCCAAAGGGATCAGAAATGACATGTAATAGGGCAGGATTAGTTAGGAGAGACACTGTTCTTTGTTTTTCCCATCTCTTAGCCAACTTAAAAGTCCTGTGTTTAAAAATATTTCTGAATATTTGTTTACGAGGCTGAAGTTTAATGTGGAAAAAGCACTTTATTCCAAAATTAGAAATGAAAGTCAGAATTGTAAATTGATATGTTAGGAAATGCACTGACCAATATTTATCTCAGTGAAGAGTCGTTGTTGTTCAGTCGCTCAGTCATGTCCAACTCTTTGTGACCCCATGGACTGCAGCACGCCAGGCTTCCCTGTCCTTTACCATCTCCTGGAGTTTACTCAAACTCATGTCCATCGAGTCAGTGATGCCATCCAACCATCTCATCCTCTGTCACCCGCCCTTTCCTCCAGACCTCAGTCTTTCCCAGCATCAGGGTCTTTTCCAATGAGTCAACCCTTCACATCAAGTGGCCAAAGTATTGGAGCTTCAGCTTAAGCATCAGTCCTTCCAAGGAATATTCAGGGTTGATTTCATTTAGGGTTAATTGGTTTGATCTCTTTGCAGTCCAAGGGACCCTGAAGAATCTTCTCTAGCACCATAATTCAAAAGCGTCAATTCTTCAACAATCAGCCGTCTTTGTGGTCCAAATCTCACATCCATACATAACTACTGGAAAAGCCATAGCTTTGAGTATATGGACCTTTGTTGGCAAAGTAATGTCTCTGCTTTCTAATATGCTGTCTAGATTTGTCACCTTGTTTCTTCCAAGGAGCAAGTGTCTTTTAATTCCATGACTGCAGTAACCATCAGCAGTGATTTTGGAGCCTAAGAAAATAAAATCTGCCACTGTTCCCACTTTCCCCTTCTATTCACCATGAAGTGATGGGACCAGATGCCATAATCTTAGTTTTTTGAATGTTGAGTTTCAAACCAACTTTTTCAGTCTCCTCTTTCATCCTTATCAAGAGGTTCTTTAGTTCCTCTTCTCTTTCTGCCATTAGAGTGGTATCATCTCTGTATCTGAGGTTTCTGATATTTCTCCCAGCAATCTTGTGCTTCATCCAGCTTGTGCTTCATCCAGCCCAGCATTTCACATGAGGTACTCTGCATATAAGTTAAATAAACAGGGTGACAATATGCAACCTTGATGTACTCCTTTCCCAATTTGGAACCAGTCCATTGTTCCATGTCTGGTTCTAACTGTTGCTTCTTGACCTGCATACAGGTTTCTCAGGAGGCAGGGAAGGTGGTCTGTTATTCCCATCTCTTTAAGAATTTCCTGGCTTGTTGTGATCCACACAGTCAAAGGTTTTAGCATAGTCAATGATGCAGAAGTAGAGGTTTTTCTGGAATTTCCTTGCTTTTGCTAATCCAAAGGATGTTGGCAATTTGATCTCTGGTTCCTCTGCCTTTTCTAAACCCAGTTTATATATCTGGAAATTTTTGGTTCATGTACTGCTGAAGACTAGCTTGAAGGATTTGGACTACTACCTTGATAGCATGTGAAAGGAACATAATTGAATAGTAGTTTGCATGTTCTTGGCATTGTCCTTCTTTGGGATTAGAATAAAAACTGACTTTTTCCAGTCCTGTGGCCACTGAGGAGTTTTCCAAATTTGCTGGCATAGTGAGTGCAGCACTTTCACAGCATCATCTTTTAGGATTTGAGATAGCTCAGCTGGAATTCCATCACCTCCACTAGCTTTGGTCATAGTAATGCTTCTTAAGGTCCTCTTGACTTCACACCCCAGGATGTCAGCAATAGGTGAGTGACTACTCTGGGTCCCCTCCTCTAACTGCCCTTGTTTATAAATCACTGCCCTCTCTTTCCTCATTGTGAACTTCTCCTCTTCCACTGCTGCTTTGTCCTTATCTTTTAGAAACGTTGAAATCTTGGCCATCTTACAAAAACTCCCCCTACACCTAAAAAGCCCCCTACATCTGATGACAAACTCTTGCTATCATCAGTGTCTTTCATCTCATCCATAGCCAATACCGAGAGTTAGCTCTACTTGTGGCTTACGTTTTTCTATCACTTTTATCCCCCTCCAGTCTTGATTCCACACCACCTCTCCACAAAACCTCTTTCTCTCAATTTGACAGTGATTCACTCTTTACCAAAACTGACTCGTACTTCTCAGTTTTCATATTCTGCAACTTCTCTGAAGTTCCTTTCCACAGCTCTTCCCCTTCCTAGCCTCCATGATGGCATTTGTTCCAATTTCCTTCCTGCCTCGATTTCCTTCTGTCTTTTTCCAGTTCCTAAATGTATTCATTCTCTAGGACTGGATTCCCTATCAGCATGAATAGTGATCCCCCCAGTCCTTGCAGCGGCCAGAGCCCACAGGCTTGCTGCCTACAGACTTGAGCTGCCTCGTCTGTTTAACCTCAGTGAACTGCACAAAAATGTATGTGGCCTCACATGAAAAAAGCTGGAAAGAATTGCCTTGGGATTCCATCTTCAGCCCTCCTCATCTTGTATTCTAGGTAATTTTAGTGATCTCATTCACTCAACTATTCCTTATATGGAAATGAATTCTGAACACATATGTCTGGCTATCATTCCTCTGTTGAATTCTGTATCAATACAGTCTAACCAAACGTCTCTTCCTGAATGATCTGCAAGCCAGCTCTTGTCCTAAATATTAATCTTTTTCGCTCCAGTTCTGGTCTTCTCAGTGTATGATATCACCAACAATCCACAATTGTGGAAATGATTCATATTTCACTTCATTGCTCTCACATGTAATGAGCACCAAGTATTCTTGATCTTGGCTTTATTCTGTCCCATCTAGTCTTTTCTTGTCATCATTCTGGTGCCACTCCAATTCAAGTGTTTATAATTCTTTACCTGACATACTGTGGTAGATTGTTCCTTCTTGTGGGAGGACCAGGTATCCCTGCCTCGATGAATTCAGACAACATGGTCTATGATTTGCTCTGGCTGAAGAAGTGTGAATGGAAGCTACTCAGAGTTAGCCCCACCCTGTAAGGTTTGAGGGCACAATCCACCAGGCTGAGAATCCTGCTTAAAACTTCTGATGCCAGCTATACATTTAGAGGGAAGAGTTCACGCAAGACCACCCTCACTTCTAACACTGAGTGCAAGTTCAGGGTTTCCCCAAATCACTCTCAGTTTTCATATTTGCTAAAAAGACCCACAGAACTCCTGGAAAGCTACTATATTCTTGGTTATAATTTATTATAGGAAAAATATATAGATGAGAGATCAGTGAAAAGAAGCCATGTGTAGAGCAGAGTTTCTGAGAGTTCCTTTCTGCTCAGGATGCATCACCCTCCCAGCAACAGTGTGAGCCACATGTATATGGCATTGTCCACCAGGGAAGTTCACCTGAGCTTTGAGTTCAGAGTTTTTATTGAGGGTCCATTACATGGGCATGATTTATTCATTGCCCAGGTGATTGACTCACAGCACTCATCTGAAGTCACACGGTTAGTTTTTCTGGCATGGCCACCCCCACCTGAAGACTATCAGGTGCTGCTGACCACTCTTTAAGATTCATGTAGCCAGCCCTTGTCCTAAATGAAGACACTCCTGTGAGGTGGGACATAGACGGTCTCCCAGAAGCTGAGGGCAAAGATAAGATGGCTCTTTGGGCAAAGCCAGATTCTTTACTACACAGAAGTGAAGTAGGTCCCCTCTGAACAGCAGCTTTAAACACCAGGATAGGATTTGCTAAATCTCTCTCCCCTCTGCCATCTGGCTGGCAATGTCTCAGATAAATTAACTTGGTCCTGGAGTCGGGAGGGGGTGCAGAGCTGAGTTGTAGCTGACTCAGCATGACTCTGTAACATGAGGAAGAAATAACCTTCAGTGTTTGTAAGCCCCTGAGATTTTGAGATTGTTCGTGTCTACCGTATAACTTCCAGGACAGGATCAGCTCATGGATGAAGTATTTGGCATCTGCCTTTACTATTTAGATTTGCTTGACCTGTCGGAGCTCTTTGTGGAAACCTGTATCTCCACTCTTCAGTGGTAAGCAGACCAAGAACTATACATCCCCACCAGATCTGACCAGGTCTCTACTCACGTGGTTCCGGCTTCTCCTCTGGCCATAGGTTGCTTGAGTCAGTGGCAGTTAGGACCCACTTTTCAGGAGGGAGGAGAGAAGCCTTGCCATATTCTCCAACCCAGCTCTCAAAACGGTAAATCAAGAGGAGAGTGGATGCATATACACTAACATATGTAAACGGATAGCCAATGGGAATTTGCTATGCGATTCAGGGAACTCAACCTGGGGCTCTGTAACAACCTAGAGGGGTAGGAATGGCGGGAGGTGGGAGGGAGGTTCCAGAGGGAGGGGACATATGTAACACCCATGGTTATTCATGTTGATGTATGACAGAAATCAAACCAATATTGTAAACCAATCATCAATTAAAAATTAAAAAAATCAAGGATTCTGATTCCTCTCTGGTTGCTCACATCTGCTCTCACATGGTTAAGAACCCAGAAAGGGAGAGATGACTGCTTACCAACCCCAAACCCCAATGCTGCGCCCAAGGAAAACCAAGTCTGCTGATCTTAGTACTTGCTGGTGAGCAGGACCAGAGCAGAGGAACTGAGAGTTCACGTAGATCTCACTGTCAATCCATTTTGATACAGAGACTATTCCAAGAATGGAAAAGGGACAAAAATCTGCTTGCTATTAAGGCCAACAGGAAGGAGCTAGCAGGGTGTTCCAGGAAAGAATAAATACTTTGGCTTCATCATTTTGGTCATTTTCTAGGATGGACTCAGTTAATGGATGAGGCAGTTGGCATTTTCAATGAAGCCGAGGCTGTCGTGAGCACAGACAGGGAAGCCAGAAAGCAGCTGATGGGCTGGCCACAGCAGGGCTTGTCAAGAGGGCAAGAGAGCCCCTGAGAGCGCTGGAGTGCTGGGCGGCCCTGAAGAGGAAGCCAAGAGTCTATGTTTGATCTAGGGGGTAAAACGACAAAGTGGTTGAAGCGATTCACAGAAGAATTAATTTCCAGGGAAATAGGATACTTAGCAAATTGTCTCTTTTCTTGAATTGACAGATATGATAGGAACTATAGTAATACATCTCAAAGGATGAGCAGTTTATTCCCAGGGGTACTTTATTTACTGAAAAATAAATCTCACTGAGAACCCAGCTGGAAATATCTTTTCATTTACTGTGCTCTCTGCCTGCCTTGCCTTTAATAGAAAACAAGCCAAGAATGTTCTCAAATAAAACCGAAGACCATACAGCCACTAGTGAGTTCCAGAGGAACATTTATAACAATAACTGTAGACAGAAGATCATTCTTTCAGGGATCTTGGTTCCCAGGCCTCCTTGATGAAGGGGAATAGAAAAACATTGGGCAACACTGGGCTTGATGTTCCCTATAAAGGTCAAAGGTAGTCCCTGGGGACTTACGGGCAGAGGAAATGTGGGCAGAAGGAAAATATCCAAGAGAAGGATCTCTTTTAAAGGGTAGGAGGACCTTACAGGAAGTATGCTGAACAATTTAATGAAGCCTTGAATAGCAATAATTTTTTTCTCTATGTTTTCTTTCTTTTTCCCCTTCTTTGGCACCAAACTCTCTCCTGTTTCTGTCTCCACAACCTTAACAGCCCCAGTAACTATCCCTGGACAGAGACCAAAAACAGAACTGCCTCTAGGAACACGTGGGACTTCTTTGCAAAACCAGCAGAGGAATGACAGTGGTGAAGGCAGGATAGTCATAAGGAAATAACCACATAGGTAGAGGAACTGTCTGCCTTTTACATGGTGAGCTTTGTGTACTTGGCGCAGAATGTAGGCTTGCCTTCCTTTTCTATGGACAGACAGAGACAGTAGCTCTTGAGATGGTTGTGGTGGGTTTGAAGCCATTGAATGGATCCTATATTTCAAGATATCCCCTTTCCAGGCCTCAGAATCTGAAAGATTCTTTTCTTGCTACTAATATGATTTTCTGAGTGTCTGCTGAAGACATGCAACTTGAAGCCAAGCTGTAGGACTATGGCCTTTTCTGGAGGGAGTGAATGCAAGTGTAGAGTATGATGTAGGCAGAGTACTTCCTTCTCCCCTTTGGCATCTTTTTGTGAGGACAGCAACTGTGGGGAAGTGGAGCATAGGGTGAGCAGGTTTTTATGGGCAAACCAAGGTCTGGAATACAGATGAAGTCCTGTTAGAAGGATGGTGGATGGCTCTGGTCAAGCACAGGGTGGCAGGAGGATGATGTGTGTGCATGTTGGGAATACAGAAAGGGGATGGAGAGAGAGACATGAAAAGGACCAGTGTGTGAGACAAATATTTTTAATTTTTGGCAATGCCACTTACTTATTGATCATATCATCTTAATTTATGAGGTTTTCTCTAGTGGTTCCTCTAGGAGGAACACACACACACACACACACACACACACACACACATATATCATTGTTCAGCAACTCAGTCTTGTCTGACTCTATGCAATCCCATGAACTGCAGCATGCCAGGCTTCCCTGTCCATCAACTCCCAGAGCCTACTCAAACTCATGTCCCTCAAGTCAGTGATGCCATCCAACCATCTCATTCTCTGTCATCCCCTTCTCCTACTGCCTTCAATGTTTCCCGGCATCAGGGTCTTTTCTAATGAGTTGGCTCTTCACATCAGGTGGCCAAAGTATTCAGCTTCAGCATCAGTCCTTTCAATGAATATTCAGATTTGACTGGTTTGATCTCCTTGCACTCCAACAGATTCCCAAGAGTCTTCTCTAGCACCGCAGTTCAAAAGCACCAATTATTCTATGAGAGTTCTGACAAAATGTGGTCACTGGAGAAGGAAATGGCAAACCACTTCAGCATTCTTGCCTTGAGAACCCCATGAGCAGTATGAAAATGCAAAAGATATGACATATATATATATATATATATACACACACACATGCCCCCACTCCCGAGGCCAGGGGCGGTGGCCGGGAGGACCAACCCCACGTCCAAGGAGCCATGGCTGTGTGGGCGCAGGAGGGCCTAGAGGAGCTATCCCACGTTGAAGGTCAGGAAGGGTGGTGGTGAGGAGATACCCCTCGTCCAAGGTAAGGAGCAATGGCTGCGCTTTGCTGGAGCAGCCGTGAAGAGATACCCCACGCCCAAGGTAAGAGAAACCCAAGTAAGATGGTAGGTATTGCAAGAGGGCATCAGAGGGCAAACACACTGAAACCATACTCACAGAAAACTAGTCAATCTAATCACACTAGGATCACAGCCTTGTCTAACTCAATGAAACTAAGCCATGCCCGTGGGGCAACCCAAGATGGGCGGGTCATGGTGGAGAGATCTGACAGAATGTGGTCCACTGGAGAAGGGAATGGCAAACCACTTTGGTATTCTTGCCTTGAGAACCCCATGAACAGTATGAAAAGGCAAAATGATAGGATACTGAAAGAGAAACTCCCCAGGTCAGTAGGTGCCCAATATGCTACTGGAGATCAGTGGAGAAATAACTCCAAAGAATGAAGGGATGGAGCCAAAGCAAAAACAATACCCAGATGTGGATGTGACTGGTGATAGAAGCAAGGTCCAATGCTGTAAAGAGCAATATTGCATAGGAACCTGGAATGTCAGGTCCATGAATCAAGGCAAATTGGAAGTGGTCAAACAGGAGATGGCAAGAGTGAATGTCGACATTCTAGGAATCAGCGAACTAAAATGGACTGGAATGAGTGAATTTAACTCACATGATCATTACGTCTACTACTGTGGGCAGGAATCCCTCAGAAAAAATGGAGTGGCCATCATGGTCAACAAAAGAGTCTGAAATGCAGTACTTGGATGCAATCTCAAAAACAACAGAATGATCTCTGTTCATTTCCAAGGCAAACCATTCAATATCACAGTAATCCAAGTCTATGCCCCAACCAGTAACGCTGAAGAAGCTGAAGTTGAACGGTTCTATGAAGACCTATAAGACCTTTTAGAACTAACACCAAAAAAGATGTCCTTTTCATTATAGGGGACTGGAATGCAAAAGTAGGAAGTCAAGAAACACCTGGAGTAACAGGCAAATTTGGCCTTGGAATACAGAATGAAGCAGGGGAAAAACTAATAGAGTTTTGCCAAGAAAATGCACTGGTCATAACAAACACCCTCTTCCAACAACACAAGAGAAGACTCTATACATGGACTTCACCAGATGGTCAACACCGAAATAGGATTGATTACATTTTTTGCAGCCAAAGATGGAGAAGCTTTATACAGTCAGCAAAAACAAGACCAGGAGCTGACTGTGACTCAGACCATGAACTCCTTATTGCCAAATTCAGGCTTAAATTGAAGAAAGTAGGGAAAACCACTAGACCATTCAGGTATCAAATCCCTTATGATTATACAGTGGAAGTGAGAAATAGATTTAAGGGACTAGATCTGATAGATAGAGTGCCTGATGAACTATGGACTGAGGTTCGTGACATTGTACAGGAGACAGGGATCAAGACCATCCCCATGGAAAAGAAATGCAAAAAAGCAAAATGGCTGTCTGGGGAGGCCTTACAAATAGCTGTGAAAACAAGAGAAGCAAAAAGCAAAGGAGAAAAGGAAAGATATAAACATCTGAATGCAGAGTTTCAAAGAATAGCAAGAAGAGATAAGAAAGCCTTCCTCAGTGATCAATGCAAAGAAATAGAGGAAAACAACAGAATGGGAAAGACTAGAGATCTCTTCAAGAAAATCAGAGATACCAAGGGAACATTTCATGCAAAGATGGGCTCAATAAAGGACAGAAATGGTATGGACCTAACAGAAGCAGAAGATATTAAGAAGAGGTGGCAAGAATACACAGAAGAACTGTACAAAAGAGATCTTCATGACCCAGATAATCACGATGGTGTGATCACTGACCTAGAGCCAGACATCCTGGAACATGAAGTCAAGTGGGCCTTAGAAAGCATCATTACGAACAAAGCTAGTGGAGGTGATAGAATCCCAGTTGAGCTATTCCAAATCCTGAAAGATGATGCTGTGAAAGTGCTGCATTCAATATGCCAGCAAATTTGGAAAACTCAGCAGGGGCCACAGGACTGGAAAAGGTCAGTTTTCATTCCAATCCCAAAGAAAGGCAATGCCAAAGAATGCTCAAATTACTGCACAATTGCACTCATCTGACACGCTAGTAAAATAATGCTCAAAATTCTCCAAGCTAGGCTTCAGGAATATGTGAACCGTGAACTCTCTGATGTTCAAGCTGGTTTTAGAAAAGGCAGAGGAATCAGAGATCAAATTGCCAACATCTACTGGATCATGGAAAAAGCAAGAGAGTTCCAGAAAAACATCTATTTCTGCTTTCTTGACTATGCCAAAGCCTTTGACTGTGTGGATCACAACAAACTGTGGAAAATTCTTAAAGATATGGGAATACCAGACTGCCTGACCTGCCTCCTGAAAAATCTGTATGCAGATCAGGAAGCAACAGTTAGAACTAGACATGGAACAACAGACTGGTTCCAAATAGGAACAGGAGTACGTCAAGGCTGTATATTGTCACCCTGCTTATTTAACTTATATGCAGAGTACATCATGAGAAATGCTGGGCTGGAAGAAACACAAGCTGGAATCAAGATTGCCGGGAGAAATATCAATCACCTCAGATATGCAGATGACACCACCCTTATGGCAGAAAGTGAAGAGGAACTCAAAAGCCTCTTGATAAAGGTGAAAGAGGAGAGTGAAAAAGTTGGCTTGAAGCTCAACATTCAGAAAATGAAGATCATGGCATCCGATGCCATCACTTCATGGGAAATAGAGGGGGAAACAGTGGAAACAGTGTCAGACTTTATTTTTCTGGGCTCCAAAATCACTGCAGATGGTGACTACAGCCATGAAATTAAAAGACGCTTACTCCTTGGAAGGAAAGTTATGACCAACCTAGATAGCATATTCAAAAGCAGAGACATTACTTTGCCAACAAAGGTTCGTCTACGTAAGGCTATGGTTTTTCCAGTGGTCATGTATGGATGTGAGAGTTGGACTGTGAAGAAGGCTGAGTGCCAAAGAATTGATGCTTTTGCACTGTGGTGTTGGAGAAGACTCTTGAGAGTCCCTTGGACTGCAAGGAGATCCAACCAGTCCATTCTGAAGGAGATCAGCCCTGGGATTTCTTTGGAAGGAATGATGCTAAAGCTGAAACTCCAGTACTTTGGCCACCTCATGTGAAGAGTTGACTCATTGGAAAAGACTCTGATGCTGGGAGGGATTGGGGGGAGGAGGAGAAGGGGATGACAGAGGATGAGATGGCTGGATGGCATCACTGACTCAATGGATGTGGGTCTCAGTGAACTCCGGGAGTTGGTGATAGACAGGGAGGCCTGGCGTGCTGTGATTCATGGGGTTGCAAAGAGTCGGACACGACTGAGCAACTGATCTGATATGATACATGTATAAAAATATATGGACATGAATTTGAGCAAACTCTGGGAGAAAGTGAAAACCTGGGAAGCCTGGTGTCCTTTAGTCCATGGGGTCACAAAGAGTCAGACCTGACTTAGCCACTGAGCAACAACAACAAGAACTATATAATATGCATTATCTATATATAATTTATACTAACTCGTAGACTTCATTTTTAGAGAAATTTTAAATTTTTCAGAGAACTTGAGTATGTAGTACAGAGATTCACACCCACCCCACAGAGTTCCCCCATTATTATCTTGTATTTATGAGGTTTGTATGTTAGAATTAGTAAACCTGATATAAATCCATTATTGACTGAAGTCCATAATTTATATTGCTTCACTCTTTGTTTTGTAAGATCAGTGGGTTTTGTCATGTATCCACCATGTATCATACAGAATAATTTCACTGCCTCAAAAATCCCTGTGCTTCACCTAGTCTTCCCTCTCTCAAGATTCATCCTTTAATTGAATATTGGAAGAGTCAATTAAATGTATGTGTATGTGATACGTGAATATGCAAGTATATGTGTGTATATACACACAAACGTGCAAACTTGTGTTTAAGAGACACAATTTCCTTCTGGCTGATTTTAAATGATCTCTAATAAAATAAGAAGCTGCATATATACATATATGCTCTACCTTGAGTCTAAGGTGTTTTCTTTGATGGGACAGTACTATAATCTATCATTAAATCCATTGGAAGATCACACTTATCACCTAGACACCATCACTGTGATCTTCAAGATGTTCTTGTGATGGCTGGGTGCCATGGAAACCAGTGTTATATATTGGGATCCAGTGCTGCTGAACTCCTCTTAATAAATCAGGCATAACTGGCATATATGCATTATAATTAATTAAAAGTTGTTCAAGTGGAATAATTTTATATCGTGCAATATCATGTCATTAAATTTGTAGGTCCTGATCTTCCTTCAATGTTGGCTTTTTGTTTTGCTTAAGAAAAACCTCATATTTTACTACAAGTGCTTTAAAAATAGATAGTTATAATAACATATTGTGAAATAACTCAAAACATTGTCTATGTATTTATATATATGTATATGTATATATAAACACATGGGCTTCTATATATGTGGGCTTCCCTATTAGCTCAATAGTAAAGAATCCACTCACCAATGTAGGAGATCTGGGTTTGATCCCTGGGTTGGGAAGATCCACTGGAGAAGGAAATGGCAACTCACTCCAGTATTCTTGTCTGGGAAATTCCATGGACAGATAACTGGCAGGCTACAGTTCATGGGGTTGCAAATGAGTCAGACATGACTTAGTGACTAAACAACAAATAATAACAAATATATATATATATGTATGTGTATATATATATACATTTTTTTTTCTTTTAAGAGTTAGGTTTAAATCCTGGTGGGTTTAGTTCAGAAGTGAATGAGTTGCAAGCTGTCATTGTTGTCTTCAGTGACCGTTGGGTGGTCAGTCATGGTGCTAGTTATCCCTGTGGGTAAATAGCTCATGGAGTGAGTGCATGTGCCAGAAATGATTCACCACCACTATGCTCTCATCTTAGAGAAGATAAGGAGTGGTCGGCTACAAACCTGAAGAGGTGCCCAGAAGAACTAGTTTTTCAAGCCCTAAGTGCATGGCAGAATTTAGGGAGCATGGATGGCTAGGGGCCCTGCTACTCCAAGGGTAGTCAGAGGTCAGCACATCCATCTTCTGGGGGCCTGTGAGGAATGAGGGATCCCAGGCCCCTCCCCAGATCAACTCCATCAGGACCTGCTTGTAGTCATGACCCCCAGGCAATCTGTGTGCACAGTAGAGTCTGAGAAGCACTGGCTTTGGTGTTAAGAGCATGCCTTCCGGAATAGGAAGACCGTGGACTTGAATTACAGCTCCATGACTCTTTAGTGGTAGAAATTGGGCAAATCTCTCCATTTTTGTTTCTTAGTCCATCAACATGGGAATCGCAGTGTACTTACTTGTTAAGGGCAAAATGACATCATGAATGTAGTGTCCAGCAGAGTGCCTGGTCCACAGTGGCGCTCATGTCAACTGTGATTACAGCTGGTGGGAGGGGCCATGTAACTGGGGAATCCCAACATACGTGGCAGAGAATGAGCCCCAGCTGGGAAGTGTGAAAATCAGTTTAAAAAAAATGATGAACAATCTTAGAATTTAGGGGATGCCGAGGGAGGGGAAACACTCTAACCAAGTTCTCTGGTGACTTACAGGGCCAGGGTCCACCTGACTAGTACATTTTAACTTCCTCAGTCTGCGTGAAAAGTCTCAAGTATTCAGGAATTCAGCATCACTGAAGGTTTCCAGGCTCTCAGAAAATAGGAAGAAGGTGAATGGGCAGATGAGAAAGGATACATTCACTTTGAATTGCGGGAGGCCATATCTGGAAGGGCCTGAAAGGTTATCTGGCCCAGACGTCCATTTCATGTTTCAGTTCCCAGGGAGGCATTGCCCAGTCTGTGACTGTGTGCTGCCTGTGACTGAAATGCCACCACTTCTGTTGAATTCACCGAGCCATGGCTGCCGTCTGTGGGCAGAAAGGTGTTTTAGAAGTTGGCTGACTCAGGTATGTAATATCTAACACACAGACAAGACAACCAGAGAATTTCAAACACTTTATCCACGTTTGCACTCACATCTATGGAAACATCTACTCATTTCAGGCATCAGGTTAGGAGCTGGGGACAAAAATCTGAATAAGGCAAAGAGAGCATATGTTTGTTAGTTCATAATCTAGATGACAGATAGACATATAAGTAATAATTATAATGCATGTATTGGAGAAGGCAGTGGCACCCCACTCCAGTACTCTTGCCTGGAAAATCCCATAGACGGAGGATCCTGGTGGGCTGAAGTCCATGGGGTCGTGACTGAGTGACTTCACTTTCACTTTTCACTTTCATGCATTGGAGAAGGCAATGGCAACCCACTCCAGTGTTCTTGCCTGGAGAATCCCAGGGACAGGGGAACCCAGTGGGCTGCCATCTTTGGGGTTGCACAGAGTTGGACACAACTGAAGTGACTTGGCAGCAGCAGCAGCAAATGTATGTGTGTTCAGTCGTGTCTGACTATTTGCGACACCATGGACTGTAGACCTTCAGGCTCCTCTGTCCATGGGATTATCCCAGCAAAAATGGTAAGAATGCTGGAGTGGGTTGCCGTTTCCTCCTTCGGGGGATCTTCCTGACCCAGGAATTGAAAGCTGTGGCTCCTGCATTAGCAGGTGGACTCTTTTACCTCGGAAGTACCCAGGAAGCCCAGATTATAACGCAATAAAGGCAATCACAGAAGAATGGATAAGTGGGCAGGGTAATTGAGAAAAGGGTCATTCATTTTGTTGAGTCATGTTAAGGATTTGTTGATAAGATGATTTTTTAACTGGGTCTTGATTATAGACTGCTGCTGCTGCTAAGTCGCTTCAGTCGTGTCCGACTCTGTGTGATCCCATAGATGGCAGCCCACCAGGCTCCCCCATCCCTTGGATTCTCCAGGCAAGAACACTGGAGTGGGTTTCCATTTCCTTCTCCAATGCATGAAAGTGAAAAGTGAAAGTGAAGTCACTCAGTCATGTCCGACTCTTCATGACCCCATGGACTGCAGCCCACCAGGCTCCTCCATCCATGGGATTTTCCAGGCAAGAGTGCTGGAGTGGGGTGCCATTGCCTTCTCCATATAGGCTGCTCGTGTCTGCTGCATGAATAGACGGGCATTTGAATTCTGTGGATGTGTGCGTGCATGTGCGTGTGTTTGTGTTTGGAATTGTATATGTGCTGGGATTCCCCGTGCTCAGTGGTGAAGAATCCACCTGCACTTTAGGAGACAAAGGAGATGCAGGTTTGGTTCCTGGGTTGGGAAGATTCCCTGTAGGAGGAAATGGCGACCCACTCCAGTATTCTTGCTTGGAAAATCTCATGGACAGAGGAGTTTGGTGAGCTACAGTTCGTAGGGTTGCAGACTCAGACACATCTGAGGGGACTGAGCACACGAGCACCCAAAGGGAACAGAGCAGATGTCTAGTATCTTGTAGTCTAGTGTCTAGTATTCTGTAGATTGGCTCTTACTCCATCCTTCCTTTACCAGGTGATGTTGGAAACATTATTTCTCATCTATGAATGTCAAGTGTAAAAAAGAACATTTCTTAGTGTTTTCTAATAAATAATACTGCTTTAACACACTCAGTGTGTGATACTAGAGATTCATGAGACATAAGTGAGAATGTGATTAGACACAGAAAATCATTCTCCATTTTATAGAAAGATTTATTTCCAGACTGCTATACTTTCTCTTTGGTACATTTCAAATGTAATTTAACTTTCACTCTCCAATATTTTTCACTTAACTTTTTTTCATTTTTATTGTTCTCCAATGTTTTGAATCTCTGTACATTATCTTGTGATATGCTAGCTATTTTCAATGCAAATATTTTATAATTCGTTTGATACATTTCAGTATGTTTACCTAAGAAAAACTTGTAAATATCTGAATCCTTATAAGGTTGTCTTTGACTTTTTGGACATCAACTTAATACAAAACAGCACTTTATTACTAAAGGTGTAAATGACTTAGAAACAGATGGATTATATTTTTGTGAATAAATACAATTAAAGGTTTAAAAGCTTGGATAAAAATAAATTCTCAGAACCAATGGCTGAATAGATAGGTTGGGAGGTGTGACCAATCTCAAACAGTTTCGGATTTCCTTTCAAGTTCATCTCAAAGTGTTCTTTGGTTACTCATGTCAGTTTATCCACACATGGTTAACGTTGGGTATGGCAACCCACTCGTGTTCTTGCCTGGAGAATCCCAGGGACAGGGGAGCCTGGTGGGCTGCCGTCTATGGGGTCACACAGAGTCGGACACGACTGAAGCGACTTAGCAGCAGCAGCAGCAGTAGCAGTATTTGTAACTAACTTGGAGCTCCTGGCACACACATGAAAGAAACTGTATTTTAAACCACTTCATCGGAACTTAGACCTACTAGGTATGGCAGGCAGTGATCACTTGTCATTTCTAGCTCTTATTGGTGAGTGCACTCTTGTTGTGTCCAGTAAGTGATTCCTTTGTGTCTCTGGAGTGGGTGTGATTGAATCAGGTCCAGAGTTTGCTCAATTAAATGGGACCAGTAAGCTGAATTCCTGAGCAGACCTGATGTTTGCTATCCAGAAGAGGGCGGTAGGACACAGAGATTAAATCCCAGGCAACAGCCACTACAAGGAAGAACGGCAGCTAGCAACTCTCCGGCATTAGACCCAACACTCACCTTCCCTTTGGCACACAGTGGGCAGCATGGTGTTACTAAGAGAAGACACTAACACTTTCTGCAAGCCTACTATGTGTCAAGCACTAACTAGGTATTTTTCATATGTGTTAAATCCAAACCATCTTGAAACCTAGGGTATATAAATGAGAAAAAAATATAAATGAGAAAATGAGAAAATCAATGCTCAGAGAACTCAAGCAACTTGCCTGAGGTCACACAGCAAGCAGTAGAACCAAAATTAAAATCCAGACCTAACTCCTTAAACTCTGTTCAGCTATATGAGAATTTGGTTAATAACTCCATTAGTCATAAACTTACTGACCTTGGGCAAGTAATTTGACCATTTGGTCCAGTTTCTTAATCTTTGAGGTAATAGTAACAATATACTCTGATTCTTTAAGAGTTAATGTCTGAATCAATTTTTCCATGATAATCCTGAAATTCAATTTTTCCATATTTATCCAACAGGATAGGTTTTGTTCATTGACATTATTTTCCAAGTAGAATAAAAAATTACAGAAGATTAAGTCTAAAAGGAACATAGGAGAGCAATTCAACACTTTCATGTTAGAGATGATGAAAATAAGCCTGGAGTGTTTAGATAAGCTGCATGTGATCAGAAAACTTGAGTGTGACAGACACTGGAACTGAGGACTGGCCATTCTTAGGCAGCTTTCTTCTCTCTTCGTTCTGCGTCCTTTGTTAGGGATATTGAACATGTGGAGATGATGATAGTAATGTTGTTGATGGGGGGTGGTGCTGAAGATAACAATAAATGTGCCTGAGGAAGTTGTAGTAGAGTTACTTCATTTTAGAGGGAACTCATTTTGTTGTAAGTCTTGCTTTCATTGCTCTGTTCATGAGGAAGGCTAACATATGTCCAAGACTACTGATTGACGGGGCATCCCGGGATAGCTCAGCTGGTAAAGAATGACCCGCAATGCAGGAGACCCTGGTTCAATTCCTTCCTGGGTTGGGAAGTTCTCCTGAAGAAGAGATAGGCTACCCACTCCAGCATTCTTGGGCTTCCTTCATAGCTCAGATGGTAAAGAATCTGCCTGCAATGGGGGAGATCTGGCTTTGATCCCTGGGTTGAGAAGATCCCCTGGAGGAAGGCATGACAACCCGCTCCAGTATTCTTGCCTGGAGAGTCCCCATGGACAGAGGAGCCTGGCAGTCTAGAGTCCACGGGGTTGCAAAGAGTCAGGCACGACTGAGCGACTAAGCACAGTGCAGCACTGATTGACAGGAGGGTAGAAAAGACCAGGGTATGTGCATTCACGATACTCTCTAAATAAGAAATGATAAAATGCAGACTCCAGTCAATGCTTATTTTGGATTTACATGATTCTCTACCAGTCGATCTTGCGGGCTTTCCCAAGAATACATGATGGAGAAGTTGTCTCTTTGGAAACAATGTGGGAGATTGATCTGATGTAGCAGTGACTCCTCCAGGAGATTTTTAGGTAATCCACCATATTTTATTCCATTTCTTATAGTCTCTTCCTTTTAGAATTTGGTATAATCTTTCTAGTCTTTCCAGTCTTACACTCATAAAAAAATTGGAAAGGAGGAAGACAGAAAGAAGAAAGAACTGAAAGAAGAATGGGAGGGAGAAAGAAATGTTATAGTTTTTATCATCAAGAGACTTAGAGACCAAAGCAACGTTGTATAAGTGAACAATTTCCCAAGTTCCCCTGGCTTCTGGATTTACAGACTGGAGCTGGGAAAGAGGATAGCCGATTAAACCAATGCAGAGAGGTTTCTATTTAAAGTACCTGAAATCAGAGTGGCTGGTTTCCTTAACTCACCCAAAGATGGCTTTTTTGTGTTAAAATTGTTTAAAAATAGAGATTTATAATAGTTGAAGTGCTGTATCCCATTGCTCACTCTGGGAATAGTTTCCCGGGTCTCATTCACTTCTTCCATTCCATCATGTCCTTCTTTCCTTGTAGTGCCAGGAAAAGAGCTTCTCAGGTGTCTGGAGAAAGGCAACTTGGGTGGTGAACCATGAACATGTTTCTGGAGCTATTGCAAGGCTCTTCCGGAGGTCAACGGGAAGGACAAGTGGAGACCAGTGATGTTATCGATTCCAAATTCAGCACTTGAACATCTGCATTGCTCATTGTCTGTTAGTCATTCAACGCCTCCTGTTATCGCTGGCCAAATGTTGTATGTGCATACCTCAGAGATATTGCAAGTCTGGTTCCAGACAACTGCAATAAATCTAATAGTGCAATAAAGTGAATCACACAAATTTTTTGGCTTCCCAGTGCATAAAAAAGTTATACTATACTGTGTCTATTAATTGTGCAACAGCATTCTTTCTAAAAATGTACATACCTTAGTTAAAACATCATCAATTACATGTGCAATAGCATTATGTCCAAAAAATATACATACCTTAATTAAAAAATCCTGTATTGCTAAATATTGTTAACCATCATCTGAGCCTTCAGAAAGTCATAATCTTTTTGCTGGTAGAGAGTCTGGCCTCGATGTTCATGGCTGCTGACTGATGAGGGTAGCTGGACGTGGCAATTTCTTAAAATGAGACAACAAGGAAGCTTGCTGCATCGATCGACTTTTCATGAATGATTTCTCTGTAGCTTGCCATGCTATTTAATATTTTATCCATAGAACTTCTCTCAAATTTGGAGTTAATTCTTTTGGCCTCTGCTGCTTATTTATCAACTAAGTTTATGAAATATTCTAAATTCTTTGTGTGTCTGACTATTTGTGACCCCATGGACTATAGCCCATCAGGTTCCTCTGTCCCTGAGATTTTCCAGGCAAGAATACTAGAGTGGGGTTGGCATTTCCTATTATTTCAATAATATTCACTGCATTTTCACCAGGAGTACATTCCATCTTTGCTCATCCATAGGAAGCAACTCCTCATTCATTACAGTTTTATTACGAGATTGCAGCACTTTCGTTGTATTTTCAGGCTTCACTTCTAATTCTACTTCTCTTGCCATTTCTACCATATCTGTAGTTTTTTCCTCCACTGATGTCTTGAACCCCTTAAAGTCATCCACGAAGTTTGGAATCAGCTTCTTCCAAACTCTTGTTAATATTGATATTTTGATCTCTTCTCATGAATCAAAAATGTTCCTAATGACATCTAGAATGGTGAATCCTTTCTAGGAGGTTTTCAATTTACTTTGACCAAATCCACCAGAGAAATCACAGTTTATGGTGGCTATAGCCTTATGAAGTGTTATTTCTTAAATAATTATACCTGAAAGCCAATATGATTCCTTGATCCATGGACTACAGAATGGGTTCTATGTTCAGTTCAGTTCAGTCCAGTTTAGTCTCTCAGTCGTGTCCGACTCTTTGCGACCCCATGAACTGCAGCATGCCAGGCCTCCCTGTCCATCACCAACTCCCGGAGTTCACTCAGACTCACGTCCATCGAGTCAGTGATGCCATCCAGCCATCTCATCCTCTGTCGTCCCCTTCTCCTCCTGCTCCCAATCCCTCCCAGCATCAGAGTCTTTTCCAATGAGTCAACTCTTCGCATGAGGTGGCCAAAGTATGGGAGTTTCAGCTTCAGCATTAGTCCTTACAATGAACACCCAGGACTGATCTCCTTCAGGATGGACTGGTTGGATCTCCTTGCAGTCCAAGGGACTCTCAAGAGTCTTCTCCAACACCACAGTTCAAAAGCATCAATTCTTCTGCGCTCAGCTTTCTTCACAGTCCAACTCTCACATCCATACATGACCACTGGAAAAACCATAAACTTGACTAGACGGACCTTTGTTGGCAAAGTAATGTCTCTGCTTTTGAATATGCTATCTAGGTTGGTCATAACTTTCCTTCCAAGGAGTAAGCGTCGTTTAATTTCATGGCTGCAATCACCATCTGCAGTGATTTTGGAGCCCCCAGAAATAAAGTCTGACACTGTTTCCACTGTTTCCCCATCTATTTCCCATGAAGTGATGGGACCGAATGCCATGATCTTCATTTTCTGAATGTTGAGCTTTAAGCCAACTTTTTCACTCTCCACTTTCACTTTCATCAAGAGGCTTTTTAGTTCCTCTTCACTTTCTGCCATAATGGTGGTGTCATCTGCATATCTGAGGTTATTGATATTTCTCCCAGCAATCTTGATTCCAGCCTGTGCTTCTTCCAGCCCAGCATTTCTCATGATGTACTCTGCATATAAGTTAAACAAGCAGGGTGACAATATACAGCCTTGACGTACTCCTGTTCCTATTTGGAACCAGTCTGTTGTTCCATGTCCAGTTCTAACTGTTGCTTCCTGACCTGCATACAAATTTCTCAAGAGGCAGATCAGATGGTCTGGTATTCCCATCTCTTTCAGAATTTTCCACAGTTTATTGTGATCCACACAGTCAAAGGCTTTGGCATAGTCAATAAAGCAGAAATAGATGTTTTTCTGGAGCTCTCTTGCTTTTTTGATGATCCAGCGGATGTTGGCAATTTGATCTCTGGTTCCTCTGCCTTTTCTAAAACCAGCTTGAACATCAGGAAGTTCATGGTTCACATATTGCTGAAGCCTGGCTTGGAGAATTTTGAGCATTACTTGACTAGAGTGTGAGATGAGTGCAATTGTGTGGTAGTTTGAGCATTCTTTGGCATTGCCTTTCTTTGGGATTGGAATGAAAACGGACCTTTTCCAGTCCTGTGGCCACTGCTGAGTTTTCCAAATTTGCTGGCATATTGAGTGCAGCACTTTCATAGCATCGTCTTTCAGGATTTGAAATAGCTCAACTGAAATTCCATCACCTCCACTGGCTTTGTTCATAGTAATGCTTTCTGAGGCCCACTTGACTTCACATTCCCGGATGTCTGGCTCTAGGTGCTGTGTTAGCAGGCATGAGAGCAACATTAATCACATTTTGCATCTCCATCAGAGCTTTTGGATGGCCAGGTGAATGTCAATGAGCAGTAATGTTTTGAAAGATACCTTTTTATCTAAGCTGTAATTCTTGACAACAGGCTTAAAATACTCAGTAAACCATGTTGTAAACAGATGTGAACTCATCTGGGCTTTGGGGATGCGTTTGTAGAGCTCAGGTGGAGTGTATTTAGCATAATTCCTAAGAGCCCTAGGATTTTCTCAGTGGTAAATGAGTATTGGCTTCAACTTCAAGTCACCAGCTGAATTAATCTCTAACAAGAAAGTCAGCCTGTCCTTTGAAACTTTGAAGCCAGGCATTGACTTCTCCCCTCTAGCTATGAGATTTACAGATGGAGTCTCCTTTGAATATCAAGTGGTTTCATCTCCACTGGAAACTCACTGTGTAGTGTGGCCACTTTCACTTACCATCTTAGCTGTATCTTCTGGATAACTTGCTGCAGCTTCTGCCATTTGGCGCCTCACCGTGCGCTTTCATGCTTTGGGAGTAAAGAGTCGGGCACGACTGAGCGACTTCACTTCACTTCATTTCACTTCTTTCCTTAAACCACATGAGCCAACCTCTGCTCGCTTCAAACGTTTCTTCTGCAGCTTCTTCACTTCTCTCAGCCTTCACATAGTTGCAGAGAGTTAGGGCCTTCCTCTGGATTATACATTCCTTTGGTTTAAAGGAATGTTGTGGCTACTGGATCTTCTATCCAGGCCATTAAACGTTCTCCACGTCAGCAATAAGACTGCTTTGCTTTCTTATTATTTGTTTTGTTCCCTGAAGTAACACTTGTAACTTCCTTCAATTACTTTGCCTTTGCACTCACAACTTAGCTGTTTAGTGCAAGAGGCCTAGCTTTCAGCCCGTCATGGCTTTCTACATGCCTTGCTCACTAAGCTTAACCGTTTCTAGCTTTTTATTTAAAGTGGGAGACATGTGACTCTCCCTTTCACTTGAACACTTAGAGGCAACTGTAGGGTTATTGACTAGCTTAGTTTCAATACTGTTGTGTCTCAGGGCATAAGGAAGGCCAGGGAGAGGGACGGAGATGGGGCAATAGCCTACCTGTGGATCAGTCAGAACTTACACTGTGTTTCTCAAGTTCACTGTCTTATCTGGGCACAGTTTGTGTTGCCCTCAAATAATTACAATAGTCATTAAAGCTCAGCATCACAGATTACCATAACAAGTATAATAACAAAGAAAAAGTTTGAAATATTATGAGAATTACCAAAATCTGGGGCAGAGATGGGAAGTGGGCAAAAGCTTTGGGGAAAAAGCTGCCAATAGACTTGCTCAATTTACAGTTCCACAAGCCTTTAATTTGGAAAAACAAAAACAAAAACAGCAGTATCTATGAGTAATAATAAAGTGAAACACAATAAATAAGATCTGGCTGTACTTTGTGTTCTATGATTCAATATTTTGTCTTCATCATAGGTGTGCCCAAACTCAACTCATGCCCAGCACCTAGAATGGTGCCCTAGATACAGGTTTGCTGTTCAGTTGCTGTGTGTCTGACTGTTTGTGACCCCATGGACTGTAGTGCTCCAGGCTCCATGGATTCTCTAGGCAAGGATACTGGAGTGGTCTGCCATTTCCTTCTCCAGGAGATCTTCCTGACCCAGGGAGCAAACCTGCATTTTCTGCATGGGCAGGCGATTTCTTTCCTGCTGAGCCACCAGGGAAGCCCAAACCCGGGTTACGATAATGCTTCTTAATAGTTTTGAATGACCTTCTTATTAGGACAAAATTTCTGTTTCTGTCCCATCTGTATGGACTGACTGGGAAAAGGGGTTTGCGGGTGTGAAATATAAAGAAATAGGAAAAAAACCCCAGTGGATTGATAGTTCAGTTCAGTCACTCAGTTGTGATCAACTCTTTGAGACCCCATGGACTGTAGCATGCCAGGCTTCCCTGTCTGTCACCAACTCCCAGAGCTTGCTCGAACTCAAGTCTGTCGAGTTGGTGATGCCATCCAACCATCAAGGTAACTCAAATCTTTGAATGCAGAATTGAGCATATTAACAAATAACAGTATTGCCTCTGAATTGCTGAAATAATTCCTCGTATGTTGCCTGCTGAACAGCAGCGCACTGTCGTACTGTGAGAGGGGACAGGTCCTGGAGGATGGAAGCTGCCCATTCTTCACTGCTTTGAGGGCCTGCTGCTGCAGGACGCTATTATTTTAGCATGATAGATTTACTGAAAGTTATAACAATTTTGTCTTCCATAGCATTCTGTAAGGAAGTTGATAAAATACATACATACACTCATAGATGCATGTGTACAAATTTTCACTAGAATGTCTTTGGTTACCCACAGAGGTACTGAAATTTTAAATATTAGAATGACCATAGAAACTAAGAGATAATAGAATATGAGAGTGAAATGATCACAATAAATATCAATATTTGTATTATCTATGATAGTGAATAAGGTGCTGTTTCTCCCTGAAACATGGTCACTCCCATAAAAGGTTAACATAGCCAGTGGTATTTAATGCAGGTTAGTGGTGTGGTGAGTTATGAGAAGAACAAAGGTCTGACTTTGCCATTTGTACAGTAGGCCCAATGATGGATATTCAGAATATCTTGTGTCTCATCATTCTGTAACACCACTATCATTTTTATCATAAAAGAATTATGTTACTCTATATATGAAAAATGCATTCTTGAACCACCGTGAATTAGTTTTTAATGTACTGTGACCTTGGATTGCCCTGGGATATTAATGCTAAATGATTACTTCTGAATGCTTTTTGAATAGCTGCATAGTGCAATTAAATGTGCAATACATCATGGCTGACATTGCTAAACGCCTCTTCTGGTCAAGGAACCCACAGAGGTCTTGGGAATGATGGTAATTCTGCCCTGCTGAGGATGGGAAAGAAAATAATCTCTTGTTAGTGCTGAAATAAGTACAGATAGAAGTAGATGATAACCTTTTCCTGGGGTTAGTCAATGAGAAATAAATTTTTGATTAAGAACTATAAAGGAAAATGATTTTTGATCACTGCCCAAGTAGTGTCCCATTATATCTGCCAAGTGCCCAAGGTGAATAATTGCCATTAGTCTTTCTGAGTGATGAGTTGCCAAATGGTATGTGTGGATATGTATATGGGCATGCCTGTGTGTGTGTGTGCGTGCATGTGTGTGTAAAGGTGTAGATAAAGGAATAAAGAATTGGGTTCATATTCCAGCCCATTTTTGAGAATGGCTTCTATTGAATTACAATTTGTCTCAGTATAGAACCTCATAAATCTTATACTTAATCAAATCTCTTTTCATTCAATTATTGGGCCTGGGGCAACAGTGACAGATGAAAGGGTGTTGTGGAAGAGCCAAGTTGCGGTAGAGGGCCTTTAACTTATTGGTCAGTGGTTTAAATCCAACCTTGTTGGCCAGTGGCTGAAAGTGATTTACACTCCTGCTGGTTGTGAGCTGGTGGCCAGAGCCTAGTTGTTAGCTGACTACTTGTCTTCGGAAAAGCCCTGAACCCAGCCAGAACTGGACTTACTTGTCTAGCAGATGATCTTTATCTTTAGGCGAGGGAGCTATTCTGTGAAAAGGCCGCTTCAGAATGGCCCGTCACTAATGCTGCTGGGTGAGTGATTTGTGGATTTCAGTCTCTGAGCTAGCAACAAGGGGAACCCTCAACTAATGGAGAACTCAGTTTCTCTTTAACTGGAGCTATTTTAAAAATAAAGCATTAAAAAGGGTTTTGGTTCTGTTTCATGAAAATGAGCTGCAGCGTGCAAGTTAGTTCGAGTTCAGAACTCAGCCCTAAGTGTATCAACCCCACTGGGTCCAGTCTCTCCATGGCCTCAAGCAAGACCTACTGGAGGCGCTGAATCAATTCTGAAATGTTCCAGTGATTGTCTCCGAGTGATTCCCTGGGTGTTACAACTTCTGGGAGTCCAGAGACGGAAACCACATTTCCCAACCCCAACTCCCTGGCCCTACAATTGTAGGCCTTTCTCACTGTTAGGAAAATACAATCTTGTGTTTTAAATGCTAGTGTTTTGGGGTAATTGCACCAGCTTAGATGTAGCAATTTTTCTTTTCTAGAATGAAACTGATGTAAATTAGATGTGAACACATTAATGCTCCCATCTCAATTGATTGACTTCTTGGGTGAGCTTGTTAGGACATTTCTATGAGTATACATGCACAGCTACTATTCTAGAGTTCAGTATTCTGTTGCTGTTTATTCATAGATATTTGCATTTTATAATTATTTATTTGTTTGTATATTTATCATGTGTTTCCCCAGTGGACTGACAATTCCAGAAGGCAAGGATTTTGTTTTGTGTTTTTTTAGGTACCCCGTATCTCACAAGTGCATGCTACATAATACGATAATACATACTCAGTAAACAGTTGTAGGATAAATGAATGAATGAATGAAATTCCACTTATTAGGAACATATTTACTTGCCTGTGTGAATGGAGAAAGGGGTCTAAGAAGAGGAAAAGAGTGGGAGAATAATTTTATAACTAATCAAGTTGTGAGTATGGGAACTTAGTCACAAAAGATACAACATTCCTGCAAAGAATTCAAAACTCTTCAGTGAGGCAGAGTGGAATCAGAAATGCTTCGGTGCTTCCTTGCTGGTTTTGCTGTTCACTAGCTATAAGCTAATTCTCTCCTTAAACGTGTTTGAGAAGCTTTATTTCCTTCATACTTTAGAGTAGGGAACAGTCTCCATCTCAGTTCACACTCTCACAATTTCTCAGCTGGGTTTCTGAGAGAGCTTTAGAATTCACATCCCTGATTCAAGATCTGCCAGTCCCCCTTTCGGATCCCTGCTTCCTGGAGCTGCCAAGGGAATCTTTGCAAAATGCAAATCTAATCTTGCCACACCCCCGCTTAAAAGCTCTCAATTGCATCTGATTGCCTTTAGGATAAAATCCAAACTTTGAGTGTGGCTTACAAGGCCTTTCTCGATCTTCCCCTTCTCTTTGGCTCCACTTGCAGGCCTCACTCCTTCTGGCCAAACATAGCTCCCCCAAGCCTGGCTGCCCCCTGCTCTGTGCGGATGACAGTAGCTTACTTCCCTTTGTCTGATTGACCTTGCTCCTTCCTTCAACACTGAGTTAGGTTTCCACTTCTTCCAGGAAGTGTGTCTTGAGACCACTCCTCCTCCTTCCCATGGCCAACTCCCCCCAGAGACCTTTCTCTCCTGCCTCATTACTCTGTGGTAGCCCAGAGTACGCAGATAAGTCTCTTGTGATCGAGGGCTGCTGGTCTTAGCTGTCACCTGTGGTTCAGTACCTGCAGGTACTCTTTTCTTCTGTCTCTGATTCCCTGGTGCTCATGGAACTTACACAGAGTAGATGCTTAATGAGTGTGTGTTGAGAGAATCAATGGCCTATTCACCCACTGGTGGCACTTCAGTTGGCAGCTGTTGACAGACTCTAAAGTGTGTAGGGATCGAGGGTCAAATGTAAAGGAGAGAAGGAGGGAAGGACAGCTGATGTGCTGAGGTCAACTGATGAGTTAGTTGTCAAGTCTTTGTTTTACTCAGTATCAAATCTAAAGCCAAGCGAAACAAAAAAGCCACTAGAAGAAAAGTGTGTGTAAGTTGCTCAGTCGTGTCTGACTCTTTGTAACCCCATGGACTACACAGTCCATGGAATTCTCTAGGCCAGAATACTGGAGTGGGTAGCCTTTCCCTTCTCCAGGGAGTCTTCCTAACCCAGGGATCAAACCCAGGTTTCCTGCATTGCAGATGGGTTCTTTACCAGCTGAGTCACAAGAAAAGGTGAATGTTTTTTGGCTGGGCTGCTGCTTATGTGACCTTGAATGATTTAAATGATCTCTACTTACTTTGAAATCCCATATTTCTCTTACAGACCAGACCTTATATTGTGGTTACATATGCTCTCAGTTAGTTGTAGCAGTCAGCTTACATTAAATTATGCTGTGTAACAAACAACCTCAACATCTTCTTGGCTTACAACAACAATGTCTGACGTTTTGCTTGTGTTACACTTCCATCATGAGTTGTCATGACTCTGCTTTTTGTCAGAACCCAGGCTAATGGAGAATAAGCCTGACTTCTCTCTGGGATATTGTTGGGCTCATGGCAGAGGAAAAAGGGAAATCAAGATAAAGTACACATCTAATTTCAAAAAGATCAAAATATAATTGACATCAGTTTCAGGCAAATGACATGATTTGATACATACACAATATTATGAAATGATCACTGCAATTAGTCTAATTAATAACCATCCTCACATATTACAAAATACAAATTTACAGATTTTTTTTCTTTTGGTGAGAACTTTTAGGATTTTTCTCTCTTAGCAACTTTCAAATATACCATATGGTCTTATTATCTATAATCATCAAGCTATACATTACATCTCCAGGGCTTATTTATTTTAAAACTGCAATTTTGTACCTTTTGGCCACCCTCCCTATCTCCTACCTCTGGGACCCACCAATTTGTTCACTGTATCACTTTGTTTGTTTTTAGATTCCACATACAAGTGAGATCACATCTGACTTGAATTCTTCTGCCTGGAAACATTGCCTTTGCCTGCATTTCCTTAGCCAAAGCAAGATGTAAGTGGAGATGTATTATACTACCATGGGAAGGAGGGGCACCAAATACTGAGAATAGGAATGCAGTTTTTCATACTCTCCCACTGAACTGTAAACTCTTGGAGGGCAGGAGCTTTTGTGTTCTCTGACTTACAAACTTGGAAACTTGCAAAAGCATATTACTTTTTTTTTTTTTGGAAATAAAGAGCAGAGGTGGTATGCTTCAGAAATAATGAAGATTTATTTGGAATACCTCTCTCTTTAGTCATTAATTACATTTCAGTTTGTGTGATACCAATTATTTAAAAGGCCTATTTTTTAAATGAAATATTAAATGATTGACATGACTTTGAATATGCTAATCAGTTGCTTGCAATAGAATTCTACATCATTGACAAAGGTATGTCCCATTTCCCCAACTAGTCTTAACCAGTTGCTTGATGCTAGTTCTCCATTTGGAGAAGGTGATGGCACCCCACTCCAGTACTCTTGCCTGGAAAATCCCATGGACGGAGGAGCCTGGTAGGCTGCAGTCCATGGGATCGTGAAGAGTCGGACATGACTGAGCGACTTCACTTTCACTTTTCACTTTCATGCATTGGAGAAGGAAATGGCAACCCACTCCAGTGTTCTTGCCTGGAGAATATCAGGGATGGCGGGGCCTGGTGGGCTGCCGTCTATGGGGTCTCACAGAGGCGGACACGACTGAAGTGACAGCAGCAGCAGTTCTCCATCACTTCCTCCATAACAAATCCCACAGCTTGTACTTAACACCCTGGAACTGAGAGACATTTCTAACTTTACTGCTGGCTCTTTATCTGTAGCCTGTGGCTCAGGTAGTAAAGAATCTGCCTGCCAATGCAGGAGATGCAGGAGATGTGGGTTTGATCCCTGGGTTGAGAAGATCTCCTGGAGAAGGAAATGGCAATCTGCTCCAGTATTCTTGCCTAGAAAATTCCATGGAGAGAGGATCCTGGAAGGCTATAGTCCTCGGGGTTGCAAAGAGTTGGACATGACTGAGCACACACACGCACACCACTCCAGGCACAAAGAGCCGCCCCCTTTCCCTATGTGTGTTCCATGCTCTCCCGCCTTAGTGTCTTTGCTCTGGTTGTTCACTCTGCCTAGAATGACTTGGTCCCATCAGCATATGTTCAATTCCTTCTCAGTTTTCACAGCAAAGCTTAAGTAGTACTCTCATAAAATCTTCCCTGATCACTTAAGCAATGTACTCAACACCCATATGCATACTCTTTCTATTCTTTTTGGCAATTAATTTGCTTTATCTTGTCAAGGAGGATAGGACGTAGACTTTGCACACTTCAAATAGAGGGTCTGCCACTGAAACGCTCCTCAAAACTTGGTGAATTTCTTATGCTATGAGTCTTAACTACTTCATTGTAAATAGAGAGTAGGAATAATAACATAATACGTTATTGGATACGTTGTGTGAAGTGATTTACCATCATCCCTGACATAGAGGAAGTAATAAATGGAAGTCTTTATCTAATATACTTGCATACTTACAGGATTTCTTGGCTTCACCTTTCTATCTCCCTCAGTGACATCACACAGCATAGGTACAATGTAGATAATTGCTGAGAGAATGAATGAATGAGTGAAATGATGTTAGGAAAATGACCATGAGGCTCGTCTTTCTGTGAAATCAATGATGCTAGACTGAGTCTTGGGTCTTTTCTCTGTGGCTGAGTTTGCCTAGATTTTTAATAACTTAGGTTCAGTGGTGGCTGTCCCATAGGGAGAGAGGTGGGGAGAGAGATGAAAAGTTGCACAAACACTCAGAAGATTCCCCTGGTGGGGGATCAAAGAAAGTGGAATGAAATATTCTCCCAGCATGTTGGCAATAAGAAATTACTGTCTACTGAACCCAGATCACATTGTTTTTGTGTCATTAAATAGTTGATTAAAAGTGTCTTGTTTTTTCCTATCATTATGGCAGACTGAATAAATAGTTATATCAAAGACGGGACCAAAAATTTACCTTGTAAGTCCTTGATGTATTGCAGACATTTATTGAATGGTAAGTGGCAACTCTGGAGCAATCATTAACCAGGTCAAGAGAATGTTGTTTGGAAAATCACAAGCTATATATTTTGGAAATCTTGTAATACATGGAAAGTGAAAGTGAAAGTCGCTCAGTGGTGTCCAACTCTTTGCGACCCCATGGACTACACAGTCCATGGAATTCTCTAGGCCAGAATACTGGAGCGGGTGGCCTTTCCCTTCTCCAGGGGATCTTCCCAGCCCCAGGATTGAACCCAAGTCTCCTGCATTGCAGGCAGATTCTTTACCAGCTGAGACACAAGGGAAGCCCAAGAATACTGGAGTGGGTAGCCTATGCCTTCTCCAGGGGATCTTTCCGACCCAGGAATCGAACCAGGGTCTCCTGCATTGCAGGCAGATTCTTTACCAACTGAGCTATCAGGGAAGCCCTGTTAATACATTAAAGTTTTCAAATAAATGCAATTTTTCTTTTATAAGCCATCAATAATATCATAGCTCATTTTAGAACACTACATTCAACTCTCCAAAAAGTGACTCTTTTAAATCAAGATAAATTTCACTCCTTTCTCAAACTGACAATGTTGTCAAATGTTTGGATTACTGTCTCCCAACAAGGACAACTATAGAGACTACCTAAGTGCCAGCAGGAGTCTAGGTCCTAATTAAGCTGGAAGCCTCAACTCAAAGCCAAAATGGGGCTCAGCCCCCGAGTTGGATCTCAAGTTATCAAGAGATAACTTGATCTTCAGACACACTTTTCAGTAAATCAGGTTCTTTACCTGTTTTAATTTTCTGTTGTCAGTGTAACAAATTGCCATAAATATAGTGGTTTGAAATGACACAATTTTATTCTCCTATCGTGGAGATCAGAAGTCTGAAATGGGTCTTACTGGGCTAAAATCAAGATGACAGCAGGGCTTGGTCCTTCTAAAATCAAGAAGGCTCCGGGGGAGAATCCTTTTCACTTCTTCCACTTTGAGAAGCTGCTAGCGTTCCTTGGCTCCTCACAGCTCTCTAATCTCTGCTCCTGTGGTCATGTCGCCTTCTCTTCCGCTGTAGTCAAAAATTCCTCTACGGTCCTCTTATAAAGACATGGCGATTACATATAGGGCCCACTCCAATAATCCAGGATATTTCCCTCTGGCAAAACCCTTATATTTAATCGCATCCACCAAGTCCTCCCCTCTTTGCCATGTAAACTAGCATTCACAGGTTCCAGGACATCTTTGAGGCAGCATTATTCAGCCCACCACATGTTGCCTTTTCTGTATCCAGACTGTCATATTGACTTTTTGAAAACAAAGGAAAAGTACTGGCTTTCCCAGAAGGGAAAAATAAGGCATTTCAAAAGGTTATCAATGATGAGATGGGGGGTAGGTTGGGAATATTCTGATTTTACCTCTAGAGAAGTGTGACTTATGCGGGTTGGCTATCACAGCATGGTTTGTTCCTCTTGTTGTGTGAATTTGGATTTGTTTCAATACTCACATCCACGGGGCACAAATCCATTCATGTGATGTGGAGGTATGAGAAGCATCCCAGGACTCATCTGGCACAAAACAGACCTGCCAGCACTTAACGGTCTAATCAGGTATTTATACAGTCCCTCCCCCATACCAGCTGTGGTCACCTGTAATCCCAGGGGACTAGGATCATGGTGCAAACCTAGTAAATTACTGTCCAAAGTGGAGCTGATTCTTCATCTGCTTGAAATTAGAAGTGGAAAAATTCATGTCCAACTTCTTTAATTATTGTATCTTTCCTTCTAACCCTGGGTAAAGAATAGCTTAAACCTTAATTCTAATGCTTTGGAATTTTATGAGTTTCATTAAAACCCCAGAGAGTCATTTAATTTTATGGGGTTCAATGCTAATATTCAAATGCATTTCTTCTGCAATAGATTTTTACCTTGTATTATAGAGACTGAGCTCCCATTTTTAACACATATGTTCTTAGCGCTTATGCTAATTTCACTGCTTATCTTTAAAATTGGCATATCATTGTTATTGTTATTATTGTTATTGTTATTATTATTATTGTGTATTGACCAAGTTGAATGCCTCATTCTCAAGGGATTGCTGTCAGAGTTATATAATACGTGAACAATGGGTGAATGTTGTTCATTTTAAATGTGAAATTATAAATCAATTACATTGGTGGCTAAAACCCCTTCATGACATGCCACAATTTACTTCCAGTGACATTTAAACCTATCTCACATGCTGAACAATCTGTAATAAATTATGATTTTTTTTTTTTTGCTTCTGAAATGAAGCTATAATTATGACAGTTGAATTCTTGCTCTGGGAAATAAGGTGGCATTTAATTCCTTGAGAACAAATGACACTCACAAAAGAACAGTTAATTATTCTCAGCTGCAAAGGAAGGGAGGAGGGGAGAGAAAAATTATGAAAAAGAACATGGTAGCACTTTATGTGAAGTATCTATTAACTAATCCTTAACTAAGGCTGAACTACAATTGAACTTCTGGGCTACCCCTGAGCCCAGGTAACACTTTTTGTTATTTCAGTTCTCAGTAAAACCCAAACAAGAAGAATTAGCAATCTGAAACTTTCTCTGTTCTTTGTACATGATAATAGAAATATCCACACAATCAGCCTTGGTTCCACGAATGCAGGTCTACATTCTAACCCAGTTAAATCAGACCCAGGGGGGTGGCGTGGCGTTAGTTTTCAATTATAGCCATTCTAATTCAGGTCTTTAACTGTGGTAGTCATTCCATCCATATTGCAAATAAAGGGAAAGGGAAGCATTGCACCCCCAGAATTTGTTGTATTGTTGTTTGTCTCTAGTTTAAACAGCAACTGTGCTTCATTGGCTTTTCTCCGCTGGCCCTTTCCTGTTCATTCTGGCAGGAAGCCCCAGTGGCAATTGAATATGCCAGCAAACAGGAGGCTGCTCTTCGGTGCTACCCTGACACCATCAGCTGCGATGTTAGCAGCCTGCTATTAGAGATGCCTCTTTCTTTGACTTCCCTTTCTTCCTGGGGAGGAACAGATACTCTAGAGAAGGGCTCTGCTGAGTGGAATTCCCCATTTTGACTGCAATTAGGGATTGTGACTTGATTGATTTGGGGGCTCTCTGAAATGTAGCAGGATCAACACAGTTGCACACAAAACAAGGCATAATCCACTGGGTTAAATTAACGTTAAATCAGAGATGATTGGATTAATTGCTATTACATTTTATCTTCTCTGCACATGTGCTGTTGGCAGGCTTTCAGAGCCTTTTTAAAATTAGCTTAGAACTGGATGAAAATGGTACAGGTGCAAATGATTTGTGCGCTGGGTCTTTCAAGTACACAGTGGGCTCATAAGAAGGTGCATTTTTTTCCAAATCTTATTTTGGATGTGATTTACAAAAAACTGCACCGAGAATAAACTTGGCATCGCTATACAAAAGCTATAGATGTGTTAAATGGCAAAAGGACCCTGTTGGCTAGAATATAACTTGGAAAATGGATCTCCTGCCTGTTGTGGCCTTGGCACTATCCGTCCGTTCAGTTTGCTTCCCTTACAGGCTTTTCTGCGCTCGTGGGAGTCTGTAGGGTCCTGGAGATGAATGCATCAGAGCCCTTAGTATGGCATCTGATCCTCTGGAATGTATTCTTCAAAACCTACATCCCTTCAACAAATATTAAAGGTGGAAGTGGACATGATGGTTGTTAACAGGATGAATCTGTTTAACAGAGAGTGTGGAATGATCAGGTCAGGGGTAACAAGGCAAAGATAATCAAAGCCTGGTATTTTTTTATGAACTGGTTTGCCCATCAGTCAGTAGCTCAGGCTCACTGCCAGGCTGATGGTCTGAAAACCTGCTGAGCCACTGGGAGGAAAGTTTATTTTTTGTACTTTAGGAAATGGGGTGAGTCAACAATTTCTTTTCAAGACCGCTGTGTGCATAACCCTACACACAGGTACTGTGGAGTAGACACAGACTTCGTTCAGGGGTGGTCGTATTTTGGATCAATACAAGTAAGAAGGTGAGAGAATGGTTTTTTCTTTTCCTGGGCTCGTTTCATTCTGCCAGCAATACCTGGCTCATGAGAGTGAGCAGTGGACTTCACAGGCATTTCCCTGCCCAGGCACGTCTCCTTTCTGTGGGCCCTGTGCGTCTCACGTGTTTCCCTGGCCTGAGCATCCTGGCTTCTTCTCTGTCCTTGCCTGGCTCATTCCTGCTGCAGGCTCTGTTCAGACAGGTTAACTTCTCCACGTGCCCTGGCTTCTCAGACCTGTCTCTGCTTGGCCCCTGTCTCTCAGCTTCCCTTGTTACGCTTCATAGACACTCGTTCCCAGTCTCTACTCCAGGCTGTGGAGTTATTTCCCCAAGAAAGGGCATTTTGATCCATCCAAATGCAACAGCAATAGGGAAGTGGGCTCTCAAGATTATTTCAGCTTATTAAAAATATATCTTACCTTTTTACATATTACTTTGAAAGGTAGCATAGTTGCGATTGTGTTCACATGATGCCAAGAGGTACGCTGAAAAGAGAGTTTCCTTCTCATCCATGACCTCTGGTGTCCTCACTTCAGAGACAACTGCTGCTGCTGGGCTTTATTTTTCACCTGTTCATCCAGAAACATTATATGCATATAAAACACACATACATGTATCCTCCTCTTCAGTTTTACACGCAAATGAAATGATGTGCATGGTTCTACATCTCTTGCTTAATGTTTGCTTAAATCTGTGTTGAAGACAGTCCCATATCCATACCATTCTTTTTCAAGTGTCCTCAGTGTTTCTGGATGTGTCATAATTTATTGAACCTGTCATCTACTCATGGACATTTAAGCTGTTTTCCGTTTTCTGCCTTCATAATGGTTGAACCTGATTGTTAATATGCTTATGCATTGTATCTACCTACAAACAAAATTCATGGAAAAAAATTAAGGCTATTATTCCAAAACTTCAATCTCATTGTATGTGAAGTTATCACACTAAAGGAAAGGGCACAAAACACATGTGCAGCTCAGCAAATCTTCATCAGTGGAAAGCCTGCATCACTACTGTTGGGGTCAAGAAACATTGTTGCCACCAGCTCAGAAAGCCCCTTCCTGGTCCCTTCTATTTCTCACCTGGTTCCCTCCTCCATGTCCTTATCCTCAATACTATAGGCTTTCTGGCTTTTGAACTCTATGTAATCAATTTATAGTTGGTGATGGACAGGGAGGCCTGGCGTGCCGCGATTCACGGGGTCGCAAAGAGTTGGACACGACTGAGCGACTGATCTGATCTGATCTGATCTGATAGACAATGTTTGGAGAAGGTGATGGCAACCCACTCCAGTACTCTCGCCTGGAAAATCCCCTGGACGGAGGAGCCTGGTGGGCTCTAGTCCATTGGGTCGCGAAGAGTCAGAAACGACTGAGAGACTTCACTTTCACTTTTCACTTTCATGCATTGGAGAAGGAAATGGCAACCCACTCCAGTGTTCTTGCCTGGAGAATCCCAGGGACGGGGAGCCTGGTGGGCTGCTGTCTGTGAGGTTGCACAGAGTTGGACATGACTGAAGCGACTTAGCAGCAGCAGCAGCATAGACAATGTTTGTGTCCCCCTAGATCTGTAAGTTGAAACCTAATCCCCAGCATGATGGTATAGGAGGCAGATCCTCTGGGAGGTGACTATGTCATAAGGATGAAACCCCTGGGAATGGGAACAGTGCCGTGATAAACGGGGCCAGAGGGTGCTCTTTCACTCCTCTGCCATTGGAGGACACAGTGAGAAGAAAGCCCTCTAGGGACTGGAAAGAGGAATCTGGCTCTGAATGTGCTAGCAACTTAATCTTGTACTTCCTGGCCTTTAAGTTCAGTTCAGTTCAGTCACTCAGTCGTGTCCGACTCTTTGCAACCCCACGAATCGCAGCACGCCAGGCCTCCCTGTCCATCACCAACTCCCAGAGTTCACTCAGACTCACATCCATCGAGTCAGTGATGCCATCCAGCCATCTCATCCTCTGTCGTCCCCTTCTCCTCCTGCCCCCAATCCCTCCCGTACGTCAAGGCTGTATATTGTCACCCTGCTTATTTAACTTATATGCAGAGTACATCATGAGAAACACTGGACTGGAAGAAACACAAGCTGGAATCAAGATTGCCGGGAGAAATATCAATAAGCTCCTGGCCTTTAGAACCTTGAAAATAAATGGTTTCCATTTAAGCCACGCAGTCTAGGGTATTCTGCTATGGTAGCCTAAACAGGCTAAGACATAAAGTGTACAATTTTTGTTTCTGGTTTCTCTCATTATATTTTTGAGGGTTGTCTTTGTATGTTCATGTAGCTGTAGATTGGTCATTTTTATTTGTGTGTATTATTCCATTGAATGAACACACCACAAATTATCCATTCTGTTGGGGAACTTTGAGTTCTTTTCAAATTTGGCTAATTTAAATAGTGCTGCTGTGCATATACTACTACTAGGTATAAGCTCTGGGAATGGAATTGTTGGATGATGGGCTTTATATAAGTTCAACTTTAGCATATGATGAGAAGCTGTTTTTCAAATTTATATTCATAACAGCGTGCATAAGAATGCCCATCACTCTACATTCTTGCAACTGATCAATAGTCATTCTTTTCTTGTTTAGACATTCTGGTAATTGCACAGTGGCATGTCCCTCGGGTTTTAGTTCATATTTTCCTGATTATAAAGAAGCTGAGTGTGTCTCCTTACATAGAAGTTCTCTTTGTGAAATGGCTGTGATAGTCTCTTGCCCACTTTTCATTTGGACTGTAAGAACTCTGAGTGTTTTATATACTCTTGCCTTTTATTGGTTTTGTGGATACGAAACAAATATTTTGTTCCAATTTATGGTTTGCCTTTTCACTTTCTTAAGGTTGTATTTTTTCAATGAAAACAGTTCCTAGTTTTAGTGTAGTCCAATCCAAAGAGTTTCCCTTTAGGGTGATTTTTCTTTGCCTTTTTTTTTTGGTGTGTGTGTGGCATGTGTATTGCTTAAAAAAATATATTCTTAGTTCAATGTAGTGAAGACTTTTCTGTTATATTCTAAAGTGTTATTGTTTGCCTTTATCTTCTGGGAATTGGTATTTTCCTTGGCAGGAGGTAGGAGTCAAGTTTCCTTTTTCCCATAAAGATATCCAACTGACTCATCACTGTTTACTGAAAAGACTAGCCTTTATGTCTGGCTGCATTGTTATGTTGTCATAAATCAAGTGACCATATATTTGTGGACCTATTTCTGTACTTTCCTTTTTATTCCATTGATCTTTGTAAAAGTGTCACCAATACTGTGCTTCTTAAGATAGTAGTTTTATAATAATAAGTCCTGCTATCTGGTGGAGCAACTTGTTTTTCTTCAAGACAGCTTGCATTATCTTAGCCACTTGCATTTCCCATATAATTTTAGAAAAGGCTTGTCAGTTTCCTCAGAAATGAGTGTTGGGGTTTTAAATATGATTTCTTTGACTCTATAGAAAATTTGATGGAGAACCGATTTTTTCATAATGTTGAGTCTTGCTGTCTCTCTATATTACTGGAATCCTATGCTCATGAGCAAGATCGGTCCATAATTTTCCTTTCTTGTAATGGTTTTGTCAGGTTTTGGCATCATGATTGTGCTGGTCTCATAAAAATGAACTATTTTTATATTCCCAAATGGGCTTGTGTAGATTTGTAGTTATTTCTTCACCAATACAACTTGGATCTGGAGTTTTATTGGTAGGAAGATTGCTATTTACTGATTTAACAAATTTGATAATAGAGAACTATTTTTATTTTCCTGTTTCTTAGGGTTTTATCTAAGGATTTGTGCATTTCACTATATACATTTAAAGATTTATTTTTAGAGCAGTTTGAATTTCATCACAAAATTTAGAGGAAAGTATGGAGACTTCTGGTATACCTCTGCCTGTTCACATGCATGGCTTTTTCCACCTTCACTCATCAGAATGGCACATTGATTATCAGGATGAACCTACACTGATGCATCATAGTCATCCAAGTCCACAGTCTACCTTAAGGCTCACTTTTGGTATACTCTGCATAGATTTGCACAAAAGTATGATGATATATATCCTGTTATAGTATCATAGAGATTATTTTTACCAACCTAAAAATACTCCATACTCTTCCTACTCATTTCTCCCCCACCCTTACCCGCTGGCAACCACTGATCTTTTTACAGTCTCTATAGTTTCACTTCTTCCAGAATGTCATATAGTTGGAATCATACAGTATGTAGTATTTTCAGATTTGTCTCTTTCATTAAGTAAAATGCATTTAAAGGTTTCCCAACTTCTTTTCATGGCTTGACAGTTCATTTCTTTTCAGCACTGAATAATATTCCACTGTCTGGATGTACCACAGTTTATCCATTCACCTATTGAAGGACATCTTGATTGTTTCTGGATTTTGGCAATTATGAATAAAGCTGCTATAAACACCCATGTGTAGGCTTTTTGTGTGGACATATATTTTCCACTTCTTTGGATAAATACCAAGGAGTGCCATTGCTGGCTTGTGTGGTAAGAGTATGTTTACTTTGGTAAGAAACTGCCAAACTATCTTCCACAGTGGCTGTACCACTTTGCATTCCCATAAACAGCAAGAGAGTGTCCTCTTGCTCCAGATCCTTGCCAGCATTCGGTATTGGCAGCATTCCAGACTTCGGCCATTCTAAAGGTTTGTGTATGTGTGTGTGTTCGTCAGTCAATTGTGTCCAACTCTTTGTGACCCCATGGACTGTAGCCCAACAGTCTCTTCTGTTCATGGAATTCTCCAAGCAAGAGTACTGGAGTGGGTAGCCATTCCCTTTCTCAGGGTATCTTCCCAACCCATGGATCGAATTCAGGTCTCCTACATTGCAGGCATATTCTTTACTTTCTGAGCCAGGTTAAGTCCCATAGTAGTATCTAATTTTTGTCTTAATTTGCATTTCCCTGATGGCATATGATATGGAACATCTTGTTATACATTTATTTGCCATCCATATTGTCTTCTTTGGTGAGGTGTTTGTTAAGATCTTTGGCCCATTTTTTTAACTTGCTTGTTTGTTTTCTTATTGTTGAGTTTTAAGAATTCTTTGTGTAGTTTAGTTGACAAGGTATTTGGCTAACATCCTTTATCAGTTCTATTTTTTGGCAAGTATTTTCTCCCAATCTTTGGCCTGTCTTCCAATTTCTTTAATTGTCTTTTGCAGAGAAGTTTTTAATTTTAATCAAGCCTAGATTTTCAACTATTTCTTTCATGGGCTGTGCATTTGGGGTTAGATAAAAAAAGGTGTCACTGGAGCCAAGGTCAGCTAGGTTTTCTCCTCTGTTACTTTCCGTGAGTTTCATAGTTGGCATTTTACATTTTGACCTGTGATATATTGTGAGTTAAGCTTTAGAAAGAGAGGTTTTTGGCTAGAGTCTTTTTGTTGTTGTCATTGTGTGACTCTCTCATTGTTGCAGCACCATTTATTTCCTGAACAGATCATCCTTGCTTTGTATAATACAATACAATAAAGATTGTATTATCCTTTTGCCCTTTGTAAAAAATCATTTGTTGATTATATTTACGGGAGTCTATTTCTGGGCTCTCTATTTGGTTCCATTGATCTATTTGTGTATTATTTTGTCAATACCTTACTCTTCATTATTATAGCTTTATTAATGTTTTGAAGTTGGGTAGCATCAGTCTTCCAACTTTGTTCTTCAGTACTATGTTGGTTATTCAGGGTCTTCTGCCTCTTCCTATAAACTTTGGAATCAGTTTGTCAATAACCATAAAATGACTTTCTGGGATTTTGAATGTGATTGCACTGAATGAATTGTGAAGAACTAACATTTTGACACTACTGAGTCACCCTATCAATAACATGAAATATCTCATTTACTTTAGCTTTTTATTTCATCAGAGTTTTATAGTTTTCCTATAAATCTTGAACATATTAGATTTATACCTAAGTATTATATGCAGAGTACATCATGAGAAACGCTGGACTGGAAGAAACACAAGCTGGAATCAAGATTGCCAGGAGAAATATCAATAACCTCAGATATGCAGATGACACCACCCTTATGGCAGAAAGTGAAGAGGAACTAAAAAGCCTCTTGACGAAAGTGAAAGTGGAGAGTGAAAAAGTTGGCTTAAAACTCAACATTCAAAATGAAGATCATGGCATCTGGTCCCATCACTTCATGGCAAATAGATGGGGAAACAGTGGAAACAGTGTCAGACTTTATTTTTCTGGGCTCCAAAATCACTACAGATGGTGACTGCGGCCATGAAATTAAAAGACGCTTACTCCTTGGAAGGAAAGTTATGACCAACCTAGATAGCAGATTCAAAAGCAGAGACATTACTTTGCCAACAAAGTTCATCTAGTCAAGGCTATGGTTTTTCCTGTGGTCATGTATGGATGTGAGAGTTGGACTGTGAAGAAGGCTGAGTGCTGAAGAACTGATGCTTTTGAACTGTGGTGTTGGAGAAGACTCTCGAGAGTCCCTTGGACTGCAAGGAGATCCAACCAGTCCATTCTAAAGGAGATCAGCCCTGGGATTTCTTTGGAAGGAATGATGCTAAAGCTGAAACTCCAGTACTTTGGCCACCTCATGTGAAGAGTTGACTCATTGGAAAAGACTCTGATGCTGGGAGGGATTGGGGGCAAGAGGAGAAGGGGACGACAGAGGATGAGATGGCTGGATGGCATCACTGACTCGATGGACGTGAGTCTGAGTGAACTCTGGGAGTTGGTGATGGACAGGGAGGCCTGGCGTGCTGTGATTCATGGGGTCGCAAAGAGTCGGACATGACTGAGTGACTGATCTGATCTGATCTGATTCCATTTTGGGGGATGCTGATATAACAGATATTGTATTTTTGACTTCAAATTCCACTTGGTCACTGTTGGTTTCTGGAAAAGCAATTGACTTTTATTATTATTATTATTTTTACTTTACAATATTGTATTGGTTTTGCCATACATCAACATGCATCCACCACGGGTGTACACGTGTTCCCTATCCAGAACCCCCCTCCCACCTCCCTCCCCATACCATCCCTCTGGGTCATCCCAGTGCACCAGCCCCAAGCTTCCTGTATCCTGCATTGAACCTGGACTGGCGATTCATTTCTTATATGATATGATACATGTTTTAATGCCATTCTCCCAATCATCATGCCCCTCCCTCTCCCACAGAGTCCAAAAGACTGTTCTATACATTTGTGTCTCTTTTGCTGTCTCGCATACAGGGTTGTTGTTACCATCTTTCTAAATTCCATATATATGTGTTAGTATACTGTATTGGTGTTTTTCTTTCTGGCTTACTTCACTCTGTATAATAGGCTCCAGTTTCATCCACCTCATTAGAACTGATTCAAATGTATTCTTTTTAATGGCTGAGTAATACTCCATTGTGTATATGTACCACTGCTTTCTTATCCATTCATCTGCTGATGGACATCTAGGTTGCTTCCATGTCCTGGCTATTATAAACAGTGCTGCGATGAACACTGGGGTACATGTGTCTCTCTCAATTCTGGTTTCCTCAGTGTGTATGCCCAGCAGTGGGATTGCTGGGTCGTATGGCAGTTCTATTTCCAGTTTTTTAAGGAATCTCCACACTGTTCTCCATAGTGGCTGTACTAGTTTGCATTCCCACCAACAGTGTAAGAGGGTTCCCTTTTCTCCACACCCTCTCCAGCATTTATTGCTTGTAGACTTTTGGATCGCAGCCATTCTGACTGGCGTGAAATGGTACCTCATAGTGGTTTTGATTTGCATTTCTCTGATAATGAGTGATGTTGAGCATCTTTTCATGTGTTTGTTAGCCATCTGTATGTCTTCTTTGGAGAAATGTCTATTTAGTTCTTTGGCCCATTTTTCGATTGGGTCATTTATTTTTCTGGAATTGAGCTGTAGAAGTTGCTTGTATATTTTTGAGATTAGTTGTTTGTCAGTTGCTTCATTTGCTATTATTTTCTCCCATTCTGAAGGCTGTCTTTTCACCTTGCTTATAGCTGCTTTCGTTGTGCAGAAGCTTTTACTTTTAATTAGGTCCCATTTGTTTATTTTTGCTTTTATTTCCAATATTCTGGGAGGTGGGTTATAGAGGATCCTGCAGTGATGTATGTTGGGGAGTGTTTTGCCTATGTTCTCCTCTAAGAGTTTTATAATTTCTGGTATTATGTTTAGATCTTTAATCCATTTTGAGTTTATTTTTGTGTATGATGTTAGAAAGTGTTCTAGTTTCATTCTTTTACAAGTGGTTAACCAGTTTTCCCAGCACAATTTGTTAAAGAGATTCTTTTCTCCATTAAATATTCTTGCCTCCTTTGTCAAAGATAAGGTGTCCATAGGTGTGTGGGTTTATCTCTGGGCTTTCTATTTTGTTCCATTGATCTATATTTCTGTCTTTGTGCCAGTACCATACTGTCTTGATGACTGTGGCTTTGTAGTAGAGCCTGAAATCAGGCAGGTTGATTCCTCCAGTTCCATTCTTCTTTCTCAAGATTGCTTTGGCTATTCGAGGTTTTTTGTATTTCTATACAAATTGTGAAATTATTTGTTCTAGCTCTGTGAAAAATACCATTGGTAGCTTGATAGGGATTGCATTGAATCTATAGATTGCTTTGGGTAGTATACTCATTTTCACTATATTGATTCTTCCGATCCATGAACATGGTATATTTCTCCATCTATTAGTGTCCTCTTTGATTTCTTTCATCAGTGTTTTATAGTTTTCTATATATAGGTCTTTAGTTTCTTTAGGTAGATATATTCCTAAGTATTTTATTCTTTTCGTTGCAATGGTGAATGGAATTGTTTCCTTAATTTCTCTTTCTATTTTCTCATTATTAGTGTATAAGAATGCAAGGGATGTCTGTGTGTTGATTTTATATCCTGCAACTTTACTATATTCATTGATTAGCTCTAGTAATTTTCTGGTGGAGTCTTTAGGGTTTTCTATGTAGAGGATCATGTTATCTGCAAACAGTGAGAATTTTACTTCTTTTCCAATTTGGATTCCTTTTATTTCTTTTTCTGCCCTGATTGCTGTGGCCAAAACTTCCAAAACTATGTTGAATAGTAGTGGTGAGAGTGGGCACCCTTGTCTTGTTCCTGACTTTAGGGGAAATGCTTTCAATTTTTCACCATTGAGGATAATGTTTGCTGTGGGTTTGTCATATATAGCTTTTATTATGTTGAGGTATGTTCCTTCTATTCCTGCTTTCTGGAGAGTTTTTATCATAAATGGATGTTGAATTTTATCAAAGGCTTTCTCTGCATCTATTGAGGTAATCATATAACTTACATTGGTTGATTTGTGGATATTGAAGAATCCTTGCATCCCTGGGATAAAGCCCACTTGGTTCATGGTGTATGATCTTTTTAATGTGTTGTTGGATTCTGATTGCTAGAATTTTATTAAGGATTTTTGCATCTATGTTCATCAGTGATATTGGCCTGTAGTTTTCTTTTTTTGTGGCATCTTTGTCACGTTTTGGTATTAGGGTGATGGTGGCCTTTTAGAATAAGTTTGGAAGTTTACCTTCCTCTGCAATTTTCTGAAAGAGTTTGAGTAGGATAGGTGTCAGCTCTTCGCTAAATTTTTGGTAGAAGTCAGCTATGAAGGTGTCTGGACCTGGGCTTTTATTTGCTGGAAGATTTCTGATTACAGTTTCAATTTCCGTGCTTGTGATGGGTCTGTTAAGATTTTCTATTTATTCCTGGTTCAGTTTTGGAAAGTTGTACTTTTCTAAGAATTTGTCCATTTCTTCCACCTTGTCCATTTTATTGGCATAGCAATTGACTTTTGTATATTAACCTTGTATTCTGCAATCTTGCTATAATTGCTTATTTGTTGCTGAAGATTTTTTTTTTTAAATTCTTTGAGACTTTTTAACATAAATAATCATGTCATTTGTGAAAAAAGACAGTTTTTTCTGTCTTTCTTCTCAATCTAAATGCCTTTCACTTAGTTTTCTTGACTTAATGCATTAGCAAGAATTACCAATACAACTGTGAAAAGGAGTGGTAAGCAGTTTGTTATAGTTTCAACAATATCTTCTTAAGATCTTTTTTTTACAATATCATCTTGTCATTTTGTTAATGTCTTGTAATGTTTCCTATTTCTAACCTAAATTGGTTATTTGTGTTTTCTCGCTTTCTCTTTTTTTTTTTTTAAATCTGCATCATGGAGAGGTTTATAAAATATACGGATTCTTATAATGTAACAACTTTTGGTCCTTTTATTGCATGTTTGTTCAGTCACCAAGATGTGTCCGACTCTGCAACCCCAAGGACTGCAGCACACCAGGCTTCCCTGTCCCTCACAATCTCCCAGAGTTTGCCCAAATTCATGTCTATAGCATTGGTGATGTCATCCAACCATCTCATCCTCTGTCACCCTCTTCCCCTTCTGCTTTCAATCTTTCCCAGCATCAGGGTCTTTTCCAACAAGTCAGCTCTTCACATCAGGTGGCCAAAGTGTTGGAGCTTCAGCTTCAGCATCAGTCCTTCCAATGAGTATTCTATTGCATTTATGTTTTCTATTATATCAATTTCTATCCTTATCTTTCTGGTTTCTTTTCTTTTATTTAGGTTTACTTTACTGTCCTATTACTAACTTCATGAGACGGATGCTTAACTTTTTGATTTCATCTTTTCTTTTTTGTAATGTATACCCTACATTTCCCTCTGAGAATGGGCCTTGCTGCAGTCTTTGATTATCATAAGTTAATCAAATAAGTATGCTTATTAATTCCCATATAAATATGGAGAGTTTTCTAGGGCTTTTTGTTGATGTTAGTGATTTTTTAAGTTTAACAGAATTGTAGTTATTAGAACATATTCTGGTCATTGCAATCATTTGAAATTTGTTGAGTTTCCTTGATGAATCAGCCTGACCAATTATTAACAAGGCAGAGTAGTGTGTGCCTGAAAAGCATGTGTTTTTGGCAGTTGCTGGGTACTATTTTCTACAAGTCAATTGGTTACAAGTGTATTAATCATGTTGTTCAGATCTTCCAAATATTTCCTGATTTTTTTCTCTACTTCTATCATTTGCTGAGAAAATTGTGATTTTGTTTCTCATTGCTTATTGGCTTTTCCATTTCTCGTAGTTCTGTTTTTTTCTGTATCTTGAGATTGTGACATCAGGTAAACACAAACTAGGAATGGGTTAAGATGACTGACATTTTCTTACAAGCTTTCCCTCTTTGCCTCGTTATGTGCTTTATCTGCTTTGATACTAGTATAGCTTAATCAGCCTTTTTTGTATTAAACAATCATTAAGATGGCAGGTTGTGTGCAGCCGTATGTGGTGATGGTGGAGTCTGCTGCACCCCAACTTGCTACTCTCTAGGGGCTCCATAGATGGGCTGGCGAGAGAGCCCCTGCAGGCAGCCAGATACCCAGCAGGACGATGCCAGCAGCCCGGGTCCCTCCCACCCTGGGGTGGCACAGGCACCGGGACCCGAAGTGCAAGATGGGAGGCAAGTTGACATCTTGCGGGACAGAAAAGGGAATCCCGAAGGAAAAAAGAGATCTAGGCGCTGCGGAGACCACAGGGGAAGCCGGGGAAGGAAGCCCAGGATGCTGCCAACAAGCCGGAAGACAAGGAAGGCGAGAAAGACAAAGAGACGCAGAGGCGGCCAAGGAAGACGGCCCTAAGGCAGAGCAAAAGCAGACAGAGGTGCGGAGGAGCCGGCGGCCACCTTGGGGCCTGGGTGCCGGGGGCGAGGCCTCCAAAGCTTTGGAGATCCAGGCGGCAGAGCCCGCGGCCCCCACCCAGACCCCACCAGCTTCAGACTCAAAACCCAGCAGCAGCGGGACTGCCCTGTCCTCCTAGGAGACTCCGGCAGGCACAGAAGCGCCCAGTTCCACGCCCCGAGACCCTGATCAAATGGTAGCAGTGACAGAGTAACAGCCCACAGAAAAAAACAATACTGCTTAACAACCGTCTATCTCTATGTGTGTGTGTCTCTCTGTCTCCTTTGTGTATGTCTCTCTCTCCTATACTCAGTTCATTTCAGTCGCTCAGTCGTGTCCAACTCTTTGCAACCCCATAAATCGCAGCATGCCAGGCCTCCCTGTCCATCACCAACTCCCGGAGTTCACCCAAACTCACGTCCATCGAGTCAGTGATGCCATCCAGCCATCTCATCCTCTGTGTCCCCTTTTCCTCCTGCCCCCAATCCCTCCCAGCATCAGTCTTTTCCAATGAGTCAACTCTTCGCATGATGTGGCCAAAGTACTGGAGTTTCAGCTTTAGCATCATTCCTTCCAAAGAAATCCCAGGGCTGATCTCCTTTAGAATGGACTGGTTGGATCTCCTTGCAGTCCAAGGGACTCTCAAGAGTCTCTCCTATACTAACTTGTTTCACATTGGAAGTAATGATATTATTGCACAGGAAAAAGGATGTGGTCTCATAAAGGCAGGGAGAGGCTGGGGAAAATGGAAATAGTAACTTTGTGGGGAAGTATCTAATATACCTTCAGCCAACTCTACCACTCAGTCCTGGATTTTAAAGATCAATATCTGAAAGTACAGTACACCTTCTGTACCTGAATTGCTGTTATACATGCATGTCCACCACTAGGATCTGAGTATCTTTTTTGCAAGTGGAGTTGGGAGTGATGCCTTTGATTCTGCCTGCAGGGCCTGTGCTGAGGGAAACGGATGTTTATGGAAGCAGTATTTGCTGTGTTTTCTTTTTCATTTACAGCCTTTCTTATTTTGATGTTTTTTAATGTTGTGGATGAATGCTAGCTTTCAGACAGCCCGTGGTAGCCTGTCCACATGTGTCTTGATGCCAATATGCCATTCTTCCTCCCCAGGTCCTTCTGGGGGTAACAAGCATTCATCCTACGCTTCCTTAGATTTCTCACTGCTAGTCAATGCATGTCCTTGGTTGGGTGTACCAGTAGTTCTGTTTACACGTCAGTGGAAATGAAAAAAAGCACGTTCACTGCAGTTCCAGTTTTTCCTTCCATTCTGTGTCATAGACATCAACACACCACATGCTGGAAACTGGAAAAAGAATTTTAAAAAAGTACAATGGACACATTGAAATGATACGCAATTGTATAAATGATACAACTGTAATCAGTTAAACAATAAAAAAATTTAAAAGATTGCAGGTTGTATCTCTTCCATCCTTTTATTTCCAACTTTTTGTTTTTATTTTGAGATGTATTACTTACAATCAGTAAATAGTAAGTTTTACAAGTTCAATATGACCACTTTTGTCTTTTAATAGGCGCATATAATTACTGATATTTTGGGTTTAAATACTCCTATTTTATATTCATTTTCAATTAACTTAACCTTCTTTATGTTCTTATTTTCCTTCTTTCTTCCCTTGTTTTTTGGTAGATTTTTCTTAATAGCCTATCTTTGCCCTCCTCCCTCCAATCAAAATCAGGTTGGTAGCTATACAATTACTATTCTTTCAGTAGTTATCCTGAATAATACAATGTACATCTTTAAATTATCAAAGACTACTATTGCTTGATTCTTTTATTCATTTTCATGACATTATAATGGGCTTGAAATACTTTAACTCCACTTTTGTGCTGTTTTTCTCAAATTTTGTGCTTTTTTTTTTTTTTTGTATCTCAATTCCATACACTGCTCCTTTGACTTTCTGTGTTTCATCTTTATTATTTTCTTATTTTCCTTTCAAAACCAGAAAAACCCTTATCTTTACAGAACTTATATTCCTATTTGAGACTCAACATACAAATAAATAACTAAAATATATAAATAACTAAAACCATCAGACATCAGATGGTGATAAATATTTCAGAGAAAAACAAAGCAGAAAAGGAAAACATGGAAAGTTGGAAAGCACGGTTGAAATTTTAAATGAGGTGATTAGGGAAGACCACCCCAGACAGTTGAGGTTTGAGCAAAGGTCTGTAGGGATTGAGGGGCTAAGCCATGAAGACATGCATAGAAGAGTATTTGCAGACACAGAGAGCTGCAAATAGAAAGCCTCTGAAGTACAGCTGTAGTTGACATCTTCCAAGGTCAGTGAGGAGGCTGGTGTGGCTGGAGTTAAATGAGTGTGAAAGAGTAGAAGTGAGATACCCCACTATCAGAGAGGTAGTGAGGGTGTTCATAAACAGGTGACAGGCGGGAGTCAAGTGATTTCACTAGGGCTTTCATAGACAGAATTTTGGCTTATTATTATGATATAAAACCCAAGGTAAGAGAAGCAATTGTATTTGAATGCAAAATGCAATTTTTAAGCTTACAGTTTTAGAGGGTTTATTATATGCCAGGCACTGTATTAAGTTCCTTATGTGTAAGATTTTATTTCATACTCAGTGTATAAGAAGAATGTAGATTTCACACAGGTTAATTAAGTTACCCAAGCTCACAACTTATATGCAGAAAAATCTGAGTCACATCCCTGTGGTCTCTTAATTCTAATTCTGTGTTCCTCTGAGTTGTCACTGAATGACTGAATAGTTACCAATCATCTGGAGAGATCTAGCTCCGAACTCTGTGAATGAGTTTTCTACTTCCTTTTCATTTAGTACACGGGGCATTAGCGAACGATCCCAAGAGGCTCGGTTGGTTTATCATGTGGGTCATTTTTGTTCTCTGTTTTACTGACACATGCTACACACTTAAATTGTGGGCTGTTTTTTTTTTTTTTTTTCCCCCCCAGAAGTGCCTATTGCCAATCCACAAGGATGGAAGAAGATACTATAGGTGTTTATATACAGATTAAACATCACCATTGAAAAAAAATTGTGTCCCATAAAGGACATTGGTATATGAGTCATTTTAACAGATTATATGATCTTTCAGCTACATTTGAGTGACCTGTTATGTTCCCTTTACACTTTATATGATATAAAATATGAATTAAATGAATAGACTATACAAGAAAAATCTTTACTTGAAATAATTCATTTACTTGAAATGGATAATCATATTCATTCTTTAGACTATCATCTTTATCTTCATGCCTGATTAGCCCCCCTCAGAAGGAAGGATCCTGGCTGACTCAACCCCTGTGGAACAACCAGGAGGCTGTGTGATTCATTTTATTTTGTACACAGTTTGGCTAGAAAGCTGAAGATTTATTGATGCAATGTAAAATATTAGCTGGCAGGTAAAAATAAGCCTGTTAATTAATGTGATTAGAACAGCAGCTGGAATGAATTGCAGTGTTTGCAACATCAATGGAATTAATAGACCTTAAAATATTCAGGGAATCAATTAAAAGTCTTCTTTGGGATTCAAAAAGTGTGTGTTCACGTGCTTAACTTTAAAATGAGCACTGGGAGAAGAAATGGCCAAACCTTCTGTCAGAAAAGCGTTTAAAGATTCTCAGGGTGTCTGGCTGTTTCTGGGTCCAGCCAGCTTCTGAAGGAAGCCCTGGTGGGCTGAGCAGCAGGCAACTCTAAACGCAGGCTCCAGACTGTGCTTGCAAGAATTAAACAAGAGAAGCACGTGAGAGCAATTGAAATAGGTGTCCTGGCCGCACTCCCTGAGGTTCTGCAACCTCGTTAACCTTTGAGAAGAGCACAGCTTCCTACCAGGATGAAAGAAGAAAAGAAGGTGATAGTTTCTTAAACATATTCTCTAATGGTCACCCCAAAGACCTTGAAAAGTTTCAAGCCAGAAGTTTTAGGATGAATAGTCTTGTAGAAAAGTCTTTGGGAGGAATTAATCGGACAGCATCATGTACAAGCAATGGAACGTAGATATTATCTAGCATTCCCCAAACTAGATTCATTAACCCTTACTCCCCCCACCAACAAACACATTAAATAGACTTTTTAGTTACGCCTTTATGCCTTTACCTCTGGGGGAAAGCACTTATTGTCCATATAATTGTTCTATAATGCAAAGTTGAAAGTTTCTCTTCAATATAAAGTAGGAGCCCAAAATAATAAAATGGGGAAGATTATTTAGTTCAGACTATGATGGTCTAAAACCCCATTTTAATTTTGGAAATATTCACACCTTATTCCATGTCTCGGTCCAAAGGATGTCTAGTCGTTTACAGGTTACTTAGATCCTGCAGTTTCTATGGTGTTTTCTTCTCATTGCATCAGTAGGAAGCTGGGTAGAGTCTGAAATCCTGTAGCCATAAGGACTGGTTTTGTGAAGATGACTTTGTCCTCTGGACCTGAGAAACTTCCTACCGGTTTCTTAGTGTCCATGGCTCCAAGCTTCAGCGGTACCCTTAGACCCAAGCAGCCGGGGTCCTGCCTTGGCCCCACACAGGCTCATGATCATCTGCTGGCTGCTCTTCCTGGGGACAGGAGTTTTCACTCCTTTGGGGAAACACCAAGGGGCATGATTGCTGGATCGCGTTAAGAGTATGATTACTTTTATCAGAGGCTGAAAAACTACGTTCCAATGTGGCTGTACCACTTTGTGTTCCCACAAGCAACAGAGGAGGGTTTCTCTTGCTCCAAATCTTGGCCAGAATTTGTTTGTTTTTTTTTTTTTTTCTTCAGGGAGATGGCTGTGGGGATGTGCCCACTCAGTGCTAGACTCCTGTTCTAGACTATGCTCTGGGAAGCGGAACCCCCAAATTCCTGCTTAAATCCGTGAGCTGGCTTTTAGGGTCACAGTGTGTTCTAACAGGAGTGGACTGTGAAGCTTTGGGTGTACGTATCTGTAAATCTAAGGGGTAGATGGTCGGTGGCTGTTTATGAGGGAGACTGCACGTGGTGGGTGAATGGAGTTTAGACATGAAGATGCAACTGGGTCCATGGAGGACAGGGGGAAAATCGAGGCTGGCCACATGCTTAGGGAGTCTCTACTTGTGTGTGTGCCCCAGGCCCCTCAGGCCCTGCCAAGCAGCTGCAGCTAGCCAGGGTCATAACCATATGAGGAGTTGAGCTGTCTGTGCCCTGGGTAACCAGAAAGGACCCTGAAGACGCACTTTGCCTTCTCATCAATTTTCTCTAGTTGTTTTCTTGGGCAACTGAAGCACCCACTTGAAATTTTACTTCTGCGATGATCAGAAGCCATAGGGGTAATCTGTTTATTTGACCATCCTTCTGGTCTCAGCAGCTTGGTTCCTAATTTTGTGTCTCCTATGGCTCCCTTCTTTGCAGATATATGACTTCACTAGCAGAGTCTCACTCCACGATCCAGCCACCATACTTACCCTCATCCCCGTCACCATCCATACAGGTTTTTTTCTCACACTATCACTCCCTCTGATCTTCCACTTTGGCCTCACAAGTGGCTTCCATTATCTTTTCCTTGGTCTAATCCACAGTTTGCAGTGGTGAAATTTTCAGGTGGAAGCGGAGTGTGGTGTAGTCCTACTGTGGGTAGCAGAAGGAAGAGGGAGGGGGAGAAAGCACTGTGTATATTTAGCAATGGATACCTTGAAACCACAGACTATTGAGGCTACATATTCTTCTAGGATTTATGATATTTGTCAATTAACCATTTGAAGACCCATAAAAAGAAAAATGCATTCTCTTTGAAAAGCACTAAGGAGAACAAAATTTTTTTTTTTTTCAGATAAAAAAGTGAAGAATTAACATGTAAACCTCTTAGTCAAGAGCTCAGATGCTGATCTGGGGACCGGAGGGATATGTAGGTATCGATAGAAGGTAGGTTTAAATCCCACTGATTCAGGAAAAATAAAAGACAAGTTGGGACCAAGAAAGTACATGCATCATTGAGTGGTGAAAACAGCACATTGCACTGTCACCAGGGCGGAGGACTTAATCTGGGCTTTTATCATCCACTACCTGTGGATTTTGAACACTTTACTTTCACCTTCAGGTTCCTTATTTGTAAACATAGCATATCTTCCTTGATACCGTGCAGGGTGGTTGTGAAAAATGAAGTGAGACATTGACCATGAAAATGCTTTGTCTGCTGGCATGTACTATACATACCTGTGTGCTCCAAGTTCTCTCTCATGTTCAGATATGTCTGAGACCTAGACCCAGTCAAGGCTTGTAAACTTAGCTTGTGTCTTTCCCACAAGCTGCTATGCTCGGTCATAAAAGCTTGTTGGAAAAATGAAAATAACAGAGATAATATTCTGCTTCTGTCGCACAATCCTTTATTGCATTTTTTGTTTTGTTTTATAAATAGAAATACACATATGTTATGATGAGCCAACAAGATCATACCAAGGATCTCCCAAATAGATCCTTACATGGGAAGGAAAGCTGTCTTCCCCAAGGAGGACTAATTCTATAAGACATCAGTGATTTAAGAGTTAGAATAGCAATGGACCTTGGGCATCATATTATCTACCTTATTGGAAGCTAGTTTCCTCGGCTATGAAATTAATACATTACCATAATTTCTAAAATCTCTTTCAGCTCTGATTTCTGATTCTAAGTCTACCATACACATACTCAGTTTTTTTCTTTTTAAAATGATGAATGCTGTTGCTGCTGCTAAGTCACTTCAGTTGTGTCTGACTCTGTGTGACCCCATAGATGGCAGCCTACCAGGCTCCTCCATCTCTGGGATTCTCCATGCAAGAACACTGGAGTAGGTTGCCATTTCCTTCTCCAATGCATGAAAGTGAAAATTGAAAGTGAAGTCGCTCAGTTGTTTCCGACTCTTCACAACCCCAGGGACTGCAGCCTACCAGGCTCCTCCATCCATGGGATTCTCCAGGCAAGAGTATTGGAGTGGGTTGCCATTGCCTGCTCCAACATGATGAATAAGCAAATGCAAAGCCAATCAGAACCTAACTCATCAAAATCATTAACTGATTAATTAAATATTCTATTTGTTCAACAATTGTTTCTTGAATGTCCTCTTCACGCCAGTTCTAGGTGCTGGGACACCCGGGAAAATAAGAGACACATGACCCATGCTCTCATGGTGCTCACTGCCTAGCAGGAAGGAAAACAAAGAAACAGATAGTGAAAAAGGAAAATGCTGAACAGAGACATGTGCTATAAAATGGGAAATTTTACTTTCACCAACTTACCCTGCCTCCTTCCTCCCATAAATCCCAAGATTTCTGATGAAGTAATGCACAAGCTGGAATCAAGATTGCCGGGAGAAATATCAACAACCTCAGATATGCAGATGACACCACCCTTATGGCAGAAAGTGAAGAGGAACTAAAAAGCCTCTTGATGAAGGTGAAAGTGGAGAGTGAAAAAGTTGGCTTGAAACTCAACATTCAGAAAACGAAGATCATGGCATTCGGTCCCATCACTTCATGGGAAATAGATGAGGAAACAGTTGAAACAGTGTCAGACTTTATTTTTTGGGGCTCCAAAATCCCTGCAGATGGTGACTGCAGCCATGAAATTAAAAGATGCTTACTCCTTGGAAGAAAAGTTATGACCAACCTAGATAGCAGATTCAAAAGCAGAGACATTACTTTGCCCACAAAGGTCTGTCTAGTCAAGGCTATGGTTTTTCCAGTGGTCATGTATGGATGTGAGAGTTGGACTGTGAAGAAGGCTGAGCGCGGAAGAATTGATGCTTTTGAACTGTGGTGTTGGAAAAGACTCTTGAGAATCCCCTGGACTGTAAGGAGATCCAACCAGTCCATTCTGAAGGAGATCAGCCCTGGGATTTCTTTGGAAGGAATGATGCTAAAGCTGAAACTCCAGTACTTCGGCCACCTCATGCGAAGAGTTGACTCATTGGAAAAGACTCTGATGCTGGGAGGGATTGGGGGCAAGAGGAGAAGGGGACGACAGAGGATGAGATGGCTAGATGGCATCACTGACTTGATGGACGTGAGTCTGAGTGAACTCCGGGAGTTGGTGATGGACAGGGAGGCCTGGCGTGTTGGGATTCATGGGGTCACAAAGAGTTGGACACGACTGAGCGACTGAACTGAACTGAATACCTTTTAAGTAGACTTAGAGATTTGGTTTGCCTGTATGGTGACAAAAAGAGAAAATAAATTGAGAAGGGTTTAGGGAATTCTGAATCTTTGAGATTTGTAACTCTTTCCATTTGGAGAGCAGGAAATCTAGACCCCAAATGAACTTGGGCTTAGATACAGCATCAAATAGGTAAGATTTGTCTGTGGGGAAAACACTAACCCACATAGTCATCGAGCTACCATGGGTCAGAATCTAGGCAGACTTTGGCATCTTAGTCGAGTTTAGTGATAGGAAAAAGATCCCAAATGTGATGGAAATAATTTGAAAGCTTGCAAAGCCTTATCAGTAGTCACTATATATTTGCAATTTAAAAAAGAGAGAGAGAGAGAGAAAGCCATCAGCTATAGTGCTAAAATACAAAGCGGAAAACTTAAAAATAGGTAAGAAATAGTTTTGAATTTAATTGAGTATCAGCTCTAGAGAAATTGGTCAAACCAGAACATATGACCTTCAGTTAGAGAGAAGTCTTTGTGAGTGTTTTAAAGCTCAGTGGTTGAAATGCTGGTCCCTTATTACACCATATTTCTTGTCTAAATATATGGCTTTCTTTTCCATTGATTTAGCGATGCCATGAATGCTACGCTTGTGCTTGACGGTCATGACCACAGTCATTTTATTTGACACATAAATGGAACAAAGTAAGAAGGGAGAAGAGTAGGAAAGTTTTCTGAAGAGAGGAGTGTAGGTGGACACTTCAGAAAGAAGTCCTGACAACCAGTAGATAACCAGGTCCTGGAGACGTAGCACACAGCACAGTGAGCGCAGACCACAACGGCATATTATAAACATCAAACTCAGGAAGGGACAGGATGCTAATTATTCCTACCACAAACTAGAAATGATCACTATTTGGTGAGTGGAGATGTTTGCTAATGCTATAAGGGCAATCATATTGCAATGCAGAAATGTATCAAATTAACGTGTTGCAAACTTTAAACTCACATGATGTTACATGTTAACTATATTTCCATTAAGGAAAAGGAAGACCTGTTTCAAATTCACCCGGCTGTGAGGGGTGAAAGGCAAGAAACGTAAGTGAGGTTGGCGGAAAGAGGGTATTTATCTCATGGCCAGGAAGGAAAAGGCAGAGGCTGTAGCCAGCGTGGTGGAAAACAGTTGTGAGTAATGTCATGGAACTGATGACAGACTGCAACCTGCGATCTATGTTTGGGAATCTTTGTCAGTCAGCTATCGGTGTGTTAAGATGTGCCTATTTTTGAACATTTATTTACCTTGGATATACCAGTGTTCTCAGCTAGGCTTGTGTCTACTTTTAAGACAAGCTTAATGCTCTTTTTCATCGTTCAGCACAGCTACTGTCAGAAGTGAATGACTGGCTGACATATTAGCCAGTCTATCTATCTTCCAGTCTATCTTCCTCACTAAATGCTGAATTAGAGACTTTATGCACACAAAAAATATGGATTTCAAGAAATTACTGAAGTGGTTAAAGTGCTTAAAGGTCAATGAAATAAGGTGTGTTTTGGAAGGATATAATCTAAAGCATTAAAAAAATTTAGATTTGAGAGTTCTTTTGCAAGTTTTACAGTCTAAAATGCAATACTTCGTTTCTATGAGATTAATACACCCACAAAAGAAATCGTTACTTGTACTTTGGGTTGTTTCTGAAGCCACCGTAACACCAAGCCTATACTGAATAGAATATGCGAGGGTAACAGTGAAAGTGTAACTCAGCCTGGTGTGATTATGATGTTTAAGTAGAAAACAAGATTCAGGGAGAGTGTTTTGCAACAATGTCTCCTCCAAATAACAGAGTATTTACTGATTCACCGAGAACACGCCAATTTTCAAAAGGGCTGTGGATGTCACAAGCAATTAGTGTGTTTACGAAGGATCTTCTGCAATTCTGAGAGGATACAGGAAAACGTTATATAGAATGTGACATGCAGGGGTCATTTCAAAAGTAATGGATACCGACACAGAGCTACAAACAATTTTAAGGTTTATACATCACTCAAAGAAATTGGATTAGAGCCAGAGAAAAAGATGCTTTATATTACAGTTTCCAAAAAAAAGTCTTAAGGTCATTTGATACAAGACAGGATAGTATCTATCGTCTTTTGAAATGGAATGTACGTGAAGTCAAAGGGTTGTATGTCATTTCTGAGGTAAAATGTTACCATTTTGAGCATATTTCTTTCCAAAACACTTCATACCAATAATAGCCTATACATATTAAAATAGTTTACAAGTGGCCTGTAAATAAAGTACCTGAATCCTAGTGTTCAAAAGTCTTATCATCTACTGAAAGAAATGGTCATCAGCTGTTTCATAGACTGTCTACATTCTCAAATAGGAGCCAACTGCCATTTGCTTTTCTTATTAATAGAAACATAGTTTAGTGCTTTGACTCAGAGTTGGGATGACTTTTGCACACACTGGTTGGGAGAGTGGTTGATCCTTTGAGAAGAGTTCTGGTAGCCGTCATGAAAGTTACTTTTATTTCTGTGGGCCTTGAAGTGGTTTGAATGGTGGCCTTCAAAAATTCTTTGAATGGTGGCCTTCAAAAACATATGCTTACATCCCAATTTCTAAGATTGACAGATGTTACCTTATTTTGGAAAAAGAGTTATTGTAAATGTAAGTCAAGGGCTTTGAGATAAAGAGGTTATCTTGGACTATGTGAGTGGACCCTAAATCCTTATGATGTTTTTTATGAGAGAAAGACAGAGGGAGGTTTCAAACAGAAGAAAGGACACAGAGAATAAGGCACTGTGAAGACACAGAGGATAGTGGCATGATGTGGACACAGGAAGTCAAGAAATGCCAGTGGCCAGCTGACACTGGAAGTGGCAAGGAAGGATTCTTCCCTTGGAGCCTCCTGAGGGAGAGGGGCTTGGTGGAGACCTTGAGTTTGGACTTCTGGCCTACAAGAGTGTGAGAAAATAGTTTTTTATTGCCTTAAGCACCAGGTTTGTGGTATAGTTTATCTACAGTGGCCACAGGAAACTAACACAGAAAGCTTTATCTCCTATGGTTCCTGAATAGCAAAAAAAGACAAGGGTACCAAGCAGAAGGTGGTCTAACTTGCCCATCCTCCACGACTCATGCTGCGCCCAGGTGAGGTCGTAAACACACTGGGAGGTGACAGGAAAGATAGAGCAAGTAGTTCTAAATTCCAAACGTGAGGAAAGATAGAAATCATTTCTTACCACAATACAGCTCTTTGTCTCCTTTTTACTTGCCTCCTCTCCACCTTTTCGGTCTTTGGAAGAGGAGGGCAGGTGAGGAATAGGAAGAGGAAGGGATTAATAGGAAACTAGGAATAAGCTGAAAATAGTAAGGACTCTTCTCTGAGAAGAAAGTGCAATTATGGAAAATAAACTGAAAGATAAATGCACAAAGAAACAAAGAAAACAGACACATAGGATAGATATAAATTAACACAGAGAATAATGTGACTTTTTTTCACAATCTTAACATTTGACAAAGTAGGTGGATTATACTACCAAACTAGGAGATAGAATATTTCTATGTTTTGCCAAAGTTGCTGAATTGTTGTTCAGTCGCTCAGTCATGTCCAACTCTTTGCAACCCCATGGACTGCAGCATGGCAGGCTTCCCTGTCCTTCACTATCTCCTGGAACTTGCTCAAACTCATGTCCATTGGGTTGGTGATGCCATCCAACCATCTCTTCGTCTGCCATCCTCTTCTCCTCCTGCCTTCAATCTTTCCCAGCATCAGGGTCTTTTCCAATGAAATGGCTCTTTGCATCAGATGTATCTGGTGGTGAAAAGTCTGATGCTGTAAAGAACAATATTGCATAGGAACCTGGAATATTAGGCCCATGAATCAAGGCAAATTGGAAGTGGTCAAACAGGAGACGGTAAGAGTAAACATCAACATTTTAGCAATCAGTGAACTCAAACGGACTGGAATGGGTGAATTTAATTCATATGACCACTGTATCTACTACTGTGGGCAAGAATCCCTCAGAAGAAATGGAGTAGCCCTCATAGCCAACAAAAAGAGTCCAAAATGAAGTTCTTGGATCAGTCTCAGAAATGACAGAATGATCTCGGCAAACTCTGGAAATCTCATTTCCAAGGCAAACCATTAAATACCAAAACAATCCAAGTCTATACCACAACCACTAATGCTGAGGAAGTTAGAGTTGAATGGTTCTATGAAGACCTACAAGAACTTCTAGAACTAACACCGAAAAAACGATGTCTTCATCATAGGGGACTGGAATGCAAAAGTAGGAATTCAAGAGATACCTGGAGTCACAGGCAAGTTTGGCCCTGGCGTACAAACTGAAGCAGGGCAAAGGCTAACAGAGTTTTGCCAAGATAACACACTGGTCACAGCAAACACCCTCTTCCAATGACACAAGTTGCTGAATAAAAAACACAGAAGTGACTTTCTAACACTTAGAAACATTTTATTTTTTTTATTTGGCTGTGCCAGGTTCTAGTTGCGACATGTGGAATCTTTAAGTACAACATGCCAACTCTTAGTAGAGGCTTGTGGGATATAGTTCCTCAGCCAGGGACAGAACTTGGGCTCCCTGCATTGGGAGCATGGAGCCTTAGCCACTGAACCACCAGGGAACTCTCATAACATCATTTAATTTTACACAGAATTTGGGGGGGTGGTCTGGAACAGCTAGGAACATATTGTTTTAGACCTTACTGAAGTCAGAGACTTTGTTCTTGGTCTCTGGTTTCTTTTCTGTCTATCTCTCTCTTTTACCCTACCTTTGAGGCATGGTTCCTCAAATTTCCCTTAAAGGGGATAAATCTTCTTGATCTTATTTCTAGATCTCTTCAGTCAATTCAATTTAGGATGTTAGTTCAATAAATTAACTTATCTCTTAACTAGTATGTTTTGGGTTTTGGCCCCTTGGCTTTAAATATTGGATTTAAACATTGATGGTTCACTAGAAAACTTTGACTTCATATGAGCTTCGTAAGGGGCTTCCCAGCTGGCACGAATGATCAAGAACCTGCCCGCCAATGCAGGTAGACATAAGAGACACAGCTTCGATTCATGAGTTGGGAAGATCCCCTGGAGGAGTAAATGGCTACCCACTCCAGTGTTCTTGCCTGGAGAACCCCATAGACTGAAGAGTCTGGCGGGCCATAGTCCACGGAGACACAAAGATTGGACACAACCGAAGCGACTTAGCACACAATGCACATGCTTCATAAAATAGCAGTCCAGCCCTCTAACGTCTAAAGTAGTGGAGGTTCCTCTCATTGAAAAGAAATATACATAGACAACCCTGCAGGCTCACTCAGGCCAGCGCATATTCAGGTTCCATGAAGGGACTGGGAATGTCTGGGGTTACTCCAAGGTAACTGCTTAGACAGCTGCTGCTTGTGAGGAAACTCTTGTCTTCTCTGGGTTAAGGAGAAGAAGGCAACGTGAAGACAGATTTGATTTGCTTCAATGCAAACAGCTGTAGGAATAATTGCTGAGTCAGCAGACTGCAACCGGCTTTGTGGGACACCGCCATGTGGAACAGAGTTGTTTCGGAGGATGTCCACTCAAACAACTCAGCTGCTGTAGCCTCAACCTGGATCTTCCCGTCTTCATGATCTGTCCACCATTTTTCTTTCGTCGACTAGGTCTCCCTGCACCCTTCCACTTTGACCAAGCCTCAACAATTAACTCCAGTACTCTTGCCTGGAAAATCCCATGGACGGAGGAGCCTGGTAGGCTGCAATCCATGGGGTCGCTATGAGTCAGACACAACTGAGCGACTTCACTTTCACTTTTCACTTTCATGCACTGGAGAAGGAAATGGCAACCCACTCCGGTGTTCTTGCCTGGAGAATCCCAGGGACGGGGGAACCTCGTGAGCTGCCGTCTATGGGGTTGCACAGAGTCGGACACGACTGAAGTGACTTAGCAGGAACAGCAGCAGCAGACAATTAACAATGATGTCATGTTCCTGGGACTTTGTCAGAGACACCTATCCCCTCATCCCTGCCTAACTGAGATCCTGGGCATTTCAAGGTCCCGCCTGACCCAAACCTCTCATAGTTACGGACTTCCTTCTCTCCAGTCAAGTCACACTGCTGGAGCCCCATCTCTCATCTGTCCTGTTTCACAACTGATGCTCTTTCTTTCTCCCACTGAACTGTAACTTCCGAAGGCCTTATGTCTTGCTTGTCTTTGTATAGCTAACAGAGGACTTTTCGTCTTGTATCTGTTCAATAAACATCATCTAACGATTTAAAACGGCAACAACAACAAAAAACAGAAGGGGCTTCTAGAGAAAACTGTGATTTGGACAGTCACAAAATAATTTTAAAACTTCCAGAGTTGCTGGAGAACCTTGAAGGAATTGCCTGGAATACCCAGAAATCAAGTAAACATTTGAGAATTAAGAAAGTAATTCATTATCCATAATTAGATAGACAAAAAGTTTTGGAACTAGCTCAGCAGTTGCCTTGTGCAAGTTACTGTAGATGGGAAAACCAAAGATCATTGCTGCCAAACTCTTAATAGCTTAGAATGTCTTGCTTGGATTGTGGCAACAGCCTCCTAACTGGTCTCTGTCCTTCATGTCGCCCCAAAACCACAGTCTTTACAAAGTAATATTTATAAAAGGTGACGCTGCCTTGATCCTGCCCTTAGAATGATGTCCAGACACCATGGACTGGCACGCAGGGTCTTTTGTGACCTTTCTCCTCCTGCCTTTCCAGTCGTGTCTTGGTAGATTGTTTATGTTCTTCTTTCAGATTCATTACTTCTTCTCTGATTCCATGCTCTCTCAGGTCTATGTTTTTTGAGGGATTTTTTTTTTCCTGGAATTTTATCCCTTTTTTCATCTTTCAAAACAAATTCCTTTTTTTTTTGTGTGTGTGTAAATTAATTTATTTTAATAGGAGGCTAATTACTTTACAATACTGTGGTGGTTTTTGCCATACATTCACATGAATCAGCCATGGGTGTACATGTGTCGCCCATCCTGAATCCCCGTCCCACCTCCCTCCCCATCCCATCCCTCAGGGTTGTTCTTATTGTTTCAAATTCATTGAAGCAAATTCTTCAGGCTTAGTGTGCTCCAGGTGAAAATGTTATCCTAGCACATTTCAGGACAGCATTTTCTACACTCTGTCCTAGTAATTGATGTTTGTTGTTCTTTTTCCTAAAGAAAGTCAGGATCATGTCTCACTCATGAGTCTGGGGCTTTGGGAATCCCTACCACAGAAGAGCTATTTTAGGCAATGATGCCAATGAGGTTCCCCAGGAAGAGCCCACAGACTGAAGAGAGCATCAGGCTGAGGATGGAGACCCAGGGAAGACCAGCTTTCACAGGGTCAACAGAGGAAAAGCACCCACCCAAGGAGACTAAAAAGGAAGAGGAGAATCTGACAAGAAGCATGTTTGGAATCCAAGGGAGAAAAAAGTTTCACATTGAACAAGTTTTCAGTTGCGAGGAATATTGTAAAGAGATCGAAGTAATTAAACATGGAAAGGGACTCATTGGATCTGGTGTTTAGGAGCTCACTGGGTGGCCTTCACAGTAGATCACAAGGTCTTTGGCGAGGGATTAGAACTTGCATGGAGAGTCACACCCAGTGATCTGCCTTGAGACCATAGGATGTCCGATATACTTCTGTAATTAGGGTCATAGTCCCGGCTCTCAGCACAAAGAGATATTTGGCAAAAGCTGACGAAAAGGAGGATATATTTCTGGGCTTTGGATATAATTTTAATTCCAGCTCCTGCTGTACAGTATAATCTTACATACCCAATCAGATTCTCTAAGGCTCACCTGCTTGCCACTGAGACTGCGTGGTCCCCTGTGGGCCCGGGCACTCCTGCCACCTGAGGCTGGCCAGCTGCCTCCCCAGCCAAGTTCAGGCATGGATGCAGCTGGTCACTGATGCACTGGGCTGGGCTTCCCCACCAGCCATCGAGCGAGCTGGGTGCTGTTTCTGACTTGGAACCTGGGGAGGGAACTCCGTGCATGGTGAAGCTGAGGCGGAAGATGGGAAGGGGCTGAGCAGATAAATTGGCTCTCCTTCCTCTTGAAGAGACGGTGTTGAGCAGCTTTTCTGCACAGGCTGTCTGGAGACATCCCAGGGGGCTGAGTGACTGCACCTGCTGAACCGCCAGCCGTGTGTCTTTGTGGCATATGGTGAGGTGGTGGTCAGTGCAGCGACATCCTGTGGCTTCCCAAACTTGTCGTGTCACAGTCCCGTCTCATTAACTCTTCACCGCCTAGGGACCCACTTTTCAAATCAATTATGCCTCTTCAGGCTCTGTTTCCAGGCTGAGACATTTATCTTCCACATCTCTAAGGATGCTGGTGATTGTGGCAGTACCAACAGCAAAACCCAGAACGTTCTAGTCAAGAGCTGAACTGTCTTTTCCAGGGAAGAGTACTAGAGTAGATTGCCATTTCCTACTCCAGGGGACCTTCCCAACCCAGGGATGGAACCCACATCTCTTGTGTCCCCTGCTTTGGCAGGAGGCTTCTTCACCACTACATCACCTGGAAAGCCACAGTGGAATACTACTCAGCCATAAAAAGTGAAAATAATGCCATTTACAGCAACATGGATGCAATCAGAGGTTATCATAGTAAATACAGTAAGTCAGAAAGAGAAAGACAAATACCATATGATATCATTTTCGTGTGGAATCTAAAATATGGCAATTTGGGGTTTGTAGATGCAAAATATTACACTTAGAATGGATCAACAACAAGGTACTACTGTATACCACAGGGAACTATATCTGATCTTCTGGGATAAACCATAATGGAAAAGAATATTTTTTTGAAAAAGAATGCATGTATGTGTAAAGCTGAGTCACTTTGCTGTATAGCAAGGGTTGGCGCAACATTGTAAATCAACTGTATTTCAAAGTAAAAAATACCTGATTCTTTGAACTTGGATTCCTTTCCGGTAGCAGGCAATTCACCTGTGGACTGGAGAGACAGGCCAAGGCCTTGGAAGGCCAGTAGCTGAGCATCAGGGAGTCAGACCACTTGGGTTACATGCATTTTATGTCAAAACACAGGTTCAAGAGCCATGTATGTTATAATTCACTGAACAAATTTAGAATGTAGTTGCAACAGAGGTAACCTCATTGGGTTATTAAAAGATGTGTTTCTTTTTATTTTTTTTATATTATTATTATTATTATTTTACTTTACAATATTGTATTGGTTTAGATGTCCATCAGCAGATGAATGGATAAGAAAGCTGTGGTACATATACACAATGGAGTATTACTCAGCCATTAAAAAGAATACATTTGAATCAGTTCTAATGCGGTGGATGAAACTGGAGCCTATTATACAGAGTGAAGTAAGCCAGAAAGAAAAGATATGTTTCTATAGCTTAGAAAACTACATTCTAAATTTCAAAGCTAATTTCTGTCTTCTCCAGATCTAAACCATATGTGTCCTGAAACCATGTCCAAAGGGCTTTTTGGAGAATAGGTTAGTCTGTGTCCCATCTCCCAAGGTCCACTTTAAAACAGAATCAGCTGGGTACTGACCAGTGCCGCTCTGGAGGAGAAACAAACAAGATCTAAAGCCAAAGTCTAAGATTGCTCTGAGATTCCAGAAGTTCTCTGATTTGGGAATAATTTGAAACTTTTTTGTGATCCTGATAAAATCTGTGGATTCTCTCTCTAGGAAAAGGCACACATAAATGTGTAAATAAAATGTTGCTTGCTTTTTTTTTTTTTTAAGGAACCACGGACCTCAGGTTTCATAATATATCAAATCTAATTTTATAGTAATAAAAAGCTCTGACTTTTTTTTAGCGTTAACATCTTTCTTCCCAAAATGTGGAACCAGAGCCTGGGTCTCTTTCAAACTGGAGGCCAAAGCTTATGGCAGGCAAGGGTTTTGACTGGCTCTTTTTTTCTTTCCTCTGCACACTCATTTATTCTCTCTGATCCTGCCAGCTCTGGTTTCTGAGCTTGTGAGTGTTGAAACAGGTGAAAAAGAAGAAGAGGAAGGCCAACAGGGAAGACCCTATTGGCAGGTACTGCTGTGGTTTGGCTTTAAGTTGATAATACTATTGCTATTCCACTCCTTATAAGATTTAGTAGACTCCAGAAGAGTAACTGAGGTAACTTTTGGGCAGCAGAGGCTGCTGGTAAAGATTTGGTGAATTACTATCCCTGTGGTTGAGGATCAATGAACTTCATAAAGAAAAGGAATCCTATTGATGTCTCTGGCTTGCTTGGACCATTGCCCTTAGTAATTCTGAACATTTACTAATAGTACAATCTTTCTTTGAAAGAATGGGCATATTTCAACTTGACTTTCCCCATCATTAGCTTGGGATTCCCAGGTGGTGCAGTGGTAAAGAACCCACCTGCCAATGCAGGAGATGCAAGAGAATCATGAAGATCCCCTGAAACAGGAAATGTATTCTTGCCTGAAAAGTTCCATGGAGAGAGGAGCCTGGCGGGCTACAGTCCGTGGGGTCGGGAAGAGTCGAACATGACTGAGCATGCTGCCCCATCATTAGCTTTGGAGACGCTAGTCAACTTTAGCTGGAAATTCTCTGTACATATCTTAGCCTGATATCTACTCTCTTTCTCTCTCTCTGTTTACACACACACATGCACACACATACTCCTCACTCTCTTTCTCTACATATACAATCCTTGACACAGCCTCTGGCTATGCTCTAATTAATGGAGTTGAGCAAACACAAGGAGTCAACACTTGTCACTTTGTACCTTTCTAGATGGATCGGGGGAGAAAGTTTAAAGAGCAGAAGGACTGTAGGCCTTGAGACAAAAGAAACCACTTTCCCCGAATTGTCTTTACCCTTTACCAGTCATGAAACCTTGATGAGTCATTTATTATCTTAGTGGTTAGTTTTCTAATTAGAAAAAAATGAGCACAATAATAACCACTTTGTCCCCATATTGGATAATCAGGGATAATGTCTATACAGTGTCTGACCTTTGTAGGCACTCAGTGAATGATAGCTATGAAGGTTACTTTGAAAACATACCTCAAGTCCCTTTGATGCAGATGTTCACAAGCACAATATATCCACACCCCTCCTCAGTCTGTATCAAATATTCAGCGTGGCCTCCAACACATTTACTGCTTTGAGAAACAAAGCGATGCTAAAGCTGAGGCTGTTTTTCGCTTGCACATGTGGTTTCTCATAGTTCAACATGTGTGGCTTGGTTCTTGGATTCCTCTCAGTTCATTATGCAACATCCTGATGTTCCCAAGATGCTGTGTTGGAGAGAGAGGTACATTTAAAACAGACAGAAGGAACAGAGGCTGGCTCAGTGGTGGCGGCAGGAGATGAACTTGACCAGATGTTCCCCAACCTCCCACAGGCTGTGACTTACAGGTGGCCCCTGGTGCTGTGTGCAGGAACTTGGGAGATAACCTGTTCTCCCAGCTGAGTCCTCCATCGTGGTTAGGTCAGAGCCCAGATTTATGAGCTCCTGGAGAGGTAGAGTACAGATGGAGAAAATGTCAACTTTAGCTTTTGTGGGAGGATCAGGAAGGACCTTGAGGAATTGCCACCGCCATGACTTATTGGAGACATTATACTCCTGAACCCTGTCTCTTGTGCGGCTCCCCTCCACTGCTGACTTCTTCCCCTTCTGCCTCTGCACAATAACTGATTATGCCTATGGATTCAATCCTTACCCTTGACATCCTTCTCTATTGATATTTGTTGGAAGCTTCTTTTATCTTCCCTTCTGGATGCATCTGAAATTCTACATGACCATGCATATTCCAGATTGATGGCAGAATGCAGAATATGGTATTGCCTAACGCAGAGAGTTTGCAAATGGAAGTTGCCTTTGCTCTCTTCCCCTCAGTGACCTTGGTCTTGGGTGTGCCTTGTGATGCTGACGAAATGTCCTGGTATTGAACAATGTGTCTTGCCACACATTTCTGTATCCTTTGTCTAGGAAAAGGAAGAGAGAGAGAAGGAAAAAGATACAAAGGAACTTATTTATGAACAGAACCAGACTGACAAGCACAGAAAACAAATTTATGATTATGGAGAAGGCACTGTGGAAGTGATAAATCACAAATTTGGAATTAGCAGATACAAACTACTACATATAAAATAAAAAAACAAGGTCCTACTATATAGCACAGGGGACTATATTCAATATTGTGTAATGACCCACAATGGAAAAGAATATGGAAAAAAAATATACGTACATACTTTGCTGAACACTAGAAATTAACCCAACATTGTAAATCAACTATACTTCAATTAAAAAAATAAGAAAATATTTAATGTGAGTTGCCTGTTTTTCAATGGAAAACAAATTAAATATTCTAAATTGTTCCTAGAGTGAAAAAAGGCTCAGTTTGGGAAGTAGAACTCACTTTCCACCAAATTCAGACACATCTCTAGAGGTGGTTCTGTTCCACTGCTAGCCTTTTTGGTGTGTGGACTCCCCAGCCTTCATTCTAGCCTACAGCTGCTGGCAATTTTGCAATGAATCTCCCCTTTAATTAATCAATTGGGGTCCACATGGAGGAGGTCTGTATTTATTGTGTCAAAATTTGACAAAAGCATGCATGAAAGGGAATCAGGCATGCACAAAAAATCCAATTTCTTTTTGACTGTATTCAAATAGCAATCAGAAAGCTGCATACAGGAAACCCACAACTGCCTTTGCATAGACAATGAATGTGATTTTTTTTCTAAAAAGGGGGGCATGATTGGTTACTAGAATAAACACAATGGTACTATAAGATCAAGAATAGAATAATATGTTTAGGGAAGAAAAACAAAGGTCATAAATCTAAGAACTGGAATAACTCAGAGTTGTTAGGCAATGAGCACTATAGTGAGGAGGGGGGGCGGTTACCATTCGACACCAACATAAGCAGAAACACAAGCGGAAAATATGTCTTGAAGTGCCATTAGCTCGGAATTGTTTTGCTGACAGAGAGTGAAGGACAGCTGGGGAACAAGGAGGATTTGAAGCCCACTTCCTGACGCACTCTAAGGCATGTGTAATGTAGGACAGCGAACATGCTTATCTGAAACGGCAGCAGGGGTGGGGTGGCCTCATGTGAGAGCGAAATGCCCATGAAGATGGGCAAGGAAAGGGCTGATCCATGACCAAGGTCAGCACAGAAGGGTGTTTAACAGGGGGAGGGCTTCCAGAAGGAGCAGCTACACCATGGAATGCATTTTGCTTTATTATTTGCTACATGCCACATGCCAATATATGTTGCAATATTTGTGTGCCAAGATGTATGTTGCCAATATGTGTGTGTATGTGTGTAAATACATATGTTTGTGTGTGTGTGTGTATATATATATATATATAGCCTATAACCTTACAAGTTTATCAGTTTTAATAAAGAAGTAAAGTTTCCACAACTCAAAGCATTTGCAAAGGCTAGAATATCTCTGTAACCAAGATACCTTTTTAAACTATAAATTGGCTGAATGAAACCAAACTGAAAAGGAAACTGAAAATGATACAAAACTCTCTCTGGATAAATGAGTATATGAGTGCCGTGCGTTTACACACACACACACACACACACACACACACACACACACACACACACAAATATGACAAGTCTGGACAAAATAAAAGAAGGCAGTCGGAAATTGATGGGGTTGTGCAGAAGCGTCTATCTAGATTCCCAGGGCTCCGCAATAACCTGGTTTCTACTTTTTCTAACCCTGACCTACAAGGTCAGACAGTGCCACTAGCAGGGCCTCTCGGCCGAGCTCCTGGCGAGAGGGTCAGGAGGAGAGAGAGGGCGACGACTCCCGCCAGGATGATCAGGGTACAGCCGGGGTGGGAGGGTTTTCTCTCTTTTTTTTTTTCCTGCCTCATCTACTGCTTCTCCCTCGTTAGAAATGACGCTGCTGACAGTGTTCTTTCTCGGCAGTTTGCACGCCCCGGAATGTGCTGAAGTCGTCTGGCAGCGCCCGCGAGGAGGGCAATCATCTTTGCAGACGCCCGGTCTCCGCACCTGCGCCTGCTCCAGCGCGGAGTCGGCGGCCCTCACCCCGGCGGCGCCTTCTCCCCTAGCTCCGCTCAGCCCTGGGCCAGGCGGATCTCGTCCTCCTGGGGAGCGGGCCCTGAGGGGCGTGGGGTGAATGTGCGGGAGACCGAATCCTTGCTGGCCCGTGTACCCTCAGTTCCGAATGTACTGGGCTCCTGGGAGGGCCTGAATGCTTCTTCTATGAAGAGTAATGGGCTATGTCACGCAGAGAGCTGAGAAAACAGACCTCTTGGCTCTGTCTGGTAGAACCAGAGGTGAAGTCCAAACTGCAGGGTAGAAAGCAGCTGCCACGTGCGGGACTAACTTCTCTTTCTTGTGGACTATTCTCAGAAACATCACCAAAGGTGTATTCCAAATGGGGAGCAAAGCCACTGCTTGAAAGACAGTCCATCAAGTGTGACAGGCAGTGACTGATGGACTGAGTCCTCTCTGCGCAGGGACACTGCTGACGGGACGCCTAGGCCGGCTCCCAGGAGCTCCCAGGGGAAAATGTAGGAGACAAGCACTTATTTTCTGTTACAGAAAACAGGTGCTCCAAGAATTAAGGGGAGGGTTTGTTAGCTGAGGGACGTGGATAGGATGTCAGATGGGGAACGAAAGGTAGGGTCAGCTCAGAGGCAGAGAAAGAAGGATCACGAGAGAGCATGGATTTTAAATTCTTCCAGCCCACATCGGATTTGTTGGAGTGAAGGAGACTTGTTAAATTGGGAGCCTCCTTCACCAAGACAGTGGAAGGGGCAGGTTTGCAGGGGAAGAGGAGTTACCCTACCACTCGGGTTCTTGCCCTGCAGAGAGATTCAGAGAGTAGGAACAAATATGAAAAGGCTGGAGAGGATGAGCTAGAGATGGAGGGAGGGATTAATGATTCCCCCAAAAGGGGAAATTAGATCTTGAAATTTCAAGAACTGAGACACTGTTGTTCTTAGAAAGCTTCAGAAAATGTTACACCAGTGTTTTAACAGGTGTGATTTCACCTGCTTAACAGCTGGAAAGAAGCCTGGAAAGGAGTCCCTTTCTTGGTCTGCGGCTTGAAGAAGAGGAGGTAAGGGAAATCAAAGAGCAAGTGAGGAAATGACTTCAAGGTGAACAGCATCACATAGCCTTCCTTTTTGCTGCTGGGACTTTAAAAAAAAAACTATCTGTACAGTGATTCGAATTATTTGGAATCTTTTAAAATGAGTTAGCTGCTTTGTTGTCCTGTTGCAGCAAGGAATACTTTTCCCTGATGGAAATGCTAGTGAAGAGGCTGTACGGAGTGGAGCTGCTATTGTTCTCTTAAGGAAATTCAATCCTTACATCTCTGATACAGTAACAAGCCCCTGAAAGCATTTTTGGGAGATGGGAGGGCATGCTCAGCCCCCAGCTGCCGTGTTGTGCTTTGGCCTCTCCCACTGGCCTCCAGTGAGCTGTCCTATCTGAAAGGTCCTCTTTTTGCTGTACACCACAGCTTTCTACTCCTCTCCACACCCATGGCAACTGTCCACACTAAAATGCCCCACATCTTTCACCTGGGCACTAGCATTTCCTCTTTCACCCCAAACAGCATCATTTAAGTATTCATGTAAGAGTTGGGATTGCAATGATGCATGAGACACAGTCCCTGCTTTTAAGTTGCCCTTAGTCTAGTTAAAGGAGCAGGACAAGCAAGCTGATAAGGGAAGTATTATTTTAGTGCCAAGAAATGGAGAGGTTTTCAGTACACATCAGAGGGCCACCCAACCCAGGCAGAGGTTCAGGGGTGATTTTCTGGAGAAAGAGGGGTGCCACATTAGTTACAGGAAGCAGGTGAAAAGGAAGGGACCCATACAGCAGCCTGGAGGTGTGGGTGAGCATGGCACATGGAGGGAACTGTGAGAGTTTCTGAATAACATAGTCTCAGGAAAGTGAGTAACAGGAAGATAGTAGCTGAGCAAGGAGACGGGAGCCGGCTGTGTTGGGTCTGTGTAACATTCATTTGTCATTGTCATTCATCTGTTCATGGTTTTGGGTATTTGCTATGCACAAAGCAAGAGACTAAGCACCATATCTTTAAGGGAGCTGAGAATAATTTCAAAAATTTGTTGATGAGAAAGATCACAGGTAAGGTGATGGTTCTGGATGCAGAGAGGAGAAAGCGGTTGATGCCTATGTACTGACCAGCTTCCTCGTCTTGCCCCGGCTGTCCCCAGAGCCCATCTGCAGAGTGCAGCCTCCGTGACCCTGCAACTGCATGACAGGTTATCTTTCCTCTTCCCTTATGAAAATATAACTGTGGGAAGGACGGTGGAGCATTCAGTAGTGAGAAAATGAGTCAGGGACTGAGTAGAAGCAAGCTAGATGGTTGAGCAATTTTCTTAAATGATATATGAAAGGAGAATCTTGAAAAGGAATAGGATTTGACTTGACTCCTTACTCAGAACTAATAAACATGCTGGGCAACGTGCACTCGGTGGACCATCAATGCATTAGGAGCTATAATCTAGTTGGGTTTCTACAAAGTAACTCCAAGAGAAATGAAAAATGAGGGTGTTCGATTTCTGCAGAATCAATTTTTGAAAAAAAAAAGTAGTGAATAATGGATGCAATAGAATGGAATAACTGAATAATACAATGGGAAGGAATTAAGAGCCAAAAAGGGAAAAGAGTGTTCGAAGATAATCTGATCCATGGCAAAGGGTTATAAACTACCCTTTTTAGCAATAAAGGTACTTGGCTGGGGAAAAGAATAAGAAAAATAAAAAGTAATTTAAGATGAAAAAAAGAAGCACGTGAAATATTAAACACTTGGGCCATGCAAAATTGAAAAGATGGAGCAAAATTAAAATAATATATAAACTTGACAGTTTCCACTTTTTTAAAAAAGCCATGTTGCTTCAACCTGGCTCCAAAAGTACCACTACCTTCCTGATGGCCTCGCTCAAAGCCCCTTGGCGGAAACGCTGAGATCTGCTAGGCTTTCCTTTCTCTGTCTCCTCAGGCAACTCAGAGTTACCCCTTCTTTCTGCATCCACCAGGCCAGCCACTCAGTTGGACGAGTTCCTGCTCCTGTTCTTGGAATTCTGGGATAAGAGAGTGCCTGCTTCTGAGAGAGCTGGCCAAGGTTCTGGAGATAAGACGATGAAGTGTGTTAATGGATAATGAAGGCTCAAAAGAGTGTGATCCTCTTCTTCCGGACTCTGTGTTCTGGTGCCATCAAACTCCCTTTGCCTTTTGATCTTTTCTCTCAAAGGATTTCTCTGTCTCAGTAGTCCTTGAAGTATAGCTCCCAGATCAGCTGCGTCTGCATTACCTGGGGACTTACTGGTGGTGGTGGTTTAGTCGCTCAGTCGTGTCTGACTTTTGTGACCCCACGGACTGTAGCCTGCCAGGCTCCTCTGTCCATGGGATTCTCCAGGCAAGAACACTGGAGCTTATTAAGAATGCAGATTTTCAAGTCCCACTCCAGCCATACCAAACAAGAAGCTCATTCCAGGTGAGGCTTAGAAGTCTGTGTTATGGGAGTTCTGACATAGGTGCTTCTGATGTTCATTCACCTGTGAGAAGCCTTGCTCTGTCTTCAGCCCAGCCTGTCCTAGCCCCTTCTATCCCCACCAAAGCCCACCCCAAAGCCCAGGGCTTGACACACGTGCTCTTTCTTAATCCTCAAAACAACCCTACAAAATATGTCTTTGTTATTTGTCATTTGCTCAGAAGACAAAACTGAGACTATTTAGAGAAGGTGCTTTCCCTTGGAATAAGTCATATGTTAGAAAAGAGCTGAAATTTGAGTCTATGTCTGGTCAATTCCCAAGTCTACCCTGCTTTCTCTACATGTTGACATTTTCTCTGAGCATCACAGACTCCTTTGACTTTTCATTTTCCAATCAACAATTTCTCCCTTTTTAAAGTCTCCTATATCTACTTCAAAATACTTCTGTACTTGTCTGCCCTTTGCCTCCTCCTGTTTAGAGAGAGGGAAGGAGGCTGTTTTCTAAAGGCAAGTCTTCCAGTCTATGCTCTTCATGGAGATTCTTCTTCCTCCCTTGTCTCTCTGATGTTTCTCTTTCCCTCTGCTTTCTCTTCATTAGCCCTTCTGATCCTGTTCATCTCTTCCCCAAATTAGTTGTCTTTTTCCTCCTTTCATTTGTAACCATCAGACTCCCTTGTCTTCCCCCCTCTTTTTTTTTTTTAATATTCTCTCACTGAGTATCTCACCCATTCCCAGGATTTCTTTTTGGATGAAATTCACATCTATTTCCAGTCTTGCTTCTTTCCCTTGGTCCAGATCCATGAATCAAGCTTCTTCCTGGACTTTGTATTCATCCTCAGCCCAATGTGCCTAAAACAGAGCTGATGGTCTTTCTCCAGATCTGCTCCTGACCTGCTTAGCGAGATCATTCTCTCTCCATTCTGTCAGGAGGGGAAATTTTATACTCAGCCTTCTCTTTCACACTGTTTATCCAGTCAGTCTTCTCTAAATGGTCTTCAGATCCTGTCCTCTTACTTACATCTCCCAACCAGACTGCAAGCTCTTTGAGGGATGAACAAGATCTTATTCCCCTTATCTCTCTACATCTACCTCATTGCTTTGCAGGTTAAAGGTGCTCAAAAATTATCAAGTGAATGTATAGAAAAATTAAAGGATTAAAAAGTAACACTTGTTATTCTCAGAGGGAGAGGGGAGAAATAGACCCTCTAAAGGTAAGTTAAAATGATTTATTGACGGCCAAGGTGACTGTTAAAATGCTTGCTGAATTATTAGTCCCAGAGAGCAAGAGGATGGAGACCTGAAAGACATATCAAATAATGAATCAAAGGATGGTCCCTGTAGCCTTCTGTTAAGAGGCAGAGATATTTCAGCATCTTAAGAATCAAGTATTACAATCTTTTATGAGACTAGAAAATCATTGTAGGTCTCATAAATTTCCCTCTTCTTATTGTTCCAAAGCCTTAATTTAGGATGAGTCACTCCATAAATCTAGGCAAAGATGACTAATGATTATAATAACAATATCATAAATTATATAGTGTCTTTCCTCCAAAGGAAAACTGGATCTAATTTATTCTTACAGTATTCCCTATTGGTTTCTAGGGCCCGGGATCATTATTTCTATTCTTCAGCTGGAAGGTATGGAAACTTGCCTTCCCTTTTTTCCTCATTGCCATTCCATACACGATGGCTGTATCCTTATGCCTAGCCAAGTTTACTTCCAATTGGATTCCAACTGTTTCCTCACCTTCTTCAGTCGCCAAGACTTAGATGAATTTTCTTTCCTTCTGTTTGTCATATCACATTCCCAAGCTGATATAAGAACAGTATTATAACTTATTAATTGCCTAACGTTGCCTAAGAAATTCAGAAAATTTAACCAAAGGTGAATAAAAAAAGTAAAAATCTATGCAAAATAAATAGTAGGTCACTTCCCTAGTGGCTCAGCGATAAAGAATCCAACTGTAATGCAGGAGATGTGGGTTTGATCGCTGGGTTGGGAACATCCCCTGGGGAAGGGAAGGGCCACCACCCCTGTATTCTTGCCTGGAGAATTCCACGGACAGAGGAGCCTGGTGGGCTACAGTCCATGGGGTTGTAAAGAGTTAGACATGACTGAATGATAACACACAACACAACAACACTTTCTTATAATAATGATAATGTAATCCTCTTTTATAACAGATTTTAACATTATTGCAATTGAAATTTTCCTGTTTGATATATTTATTTCAGATAGCCCAGCCTACTCTTTTCTATTGGCTATTAACTACAGTGAAACAGGAATTAGGCACTTCAATCACTATTTATCAAGTTGTACTTTGGCCACCTGATGCAAAGAGCTGACTCATTGGAAAAGACTCTGATGCTAGGAGGGATTGGGAGCAGGAGGAGAAGGGGGCGACAGAGGATGAGATGGCTGGATGGCATCACCAACTCCATGGACATGGGTTTGAGTGAACTCCGGGAGTTGGTGATGGACAGGAAGGCCTAGCGTGCTGCGATTCATGGGGTCGCAAAGAATCAGACACGACTGAGCAACTGAACTGAACTGAACAAGGATACTAAGCACATATTTACTAAGTGATCTGGTTAAAGTCACAGGTTCAATAATACTTATAATAGCCTTGAGTCATTAGAGCATGGATCCATATCTTTTGACATTGTTTTATATTTGGCCCATAAATCTATTATTTTATAAAAATTTAAGCAGAACTTTAGAACATTTTCCCTAGTAAACACTAGTAATGAGTTAATCTTGAATAATTATCTTAGGAATATAATGGCAAAACATAATGCCTTGGATTTTAAGAATTATTTCTTTATGAATTCAATTTACTTTGCATATATTATTTTTAAATAACTTTATAAGATAGGAAAAGACATATTCTTATCTTTCCCATCAGAGATGGAGTTGATAATACTTCATTCATCCATTCATTTGTTCTAAAAATATTTGTTGGTTGCCAGTTGTATGCTAGAGGTCTGCTAGGTGCTGAGTATGTAATGTGTTAGTCACTCGGTCATGTCCGACTCTTGGTGACCCCATGGACTGTAGCCTGCCAGGCTCCTCTGTCCATGGGATTCTCCAAGCAAGAATATTGGAGTGGGTTGACAGTCCCTTCTCCAGGGGATCTTCCTGACCCAGGGATCGAACCCAGGTCTCCGGCATTGCAAGCAGATTCTTTACCATCTAAGCTACCAGGGAAGCCCAAGTATGTAATAATGGACAAATTAAATAGTCCTTTTCCTTGAGGAGCTTAGAACAAGATCCAGACATTAAGTGAAGAAACACATAAAATGATGCATACCTTCAGATTATGATATGTGTTGTGAAGCAAAGAACTGAGAGGTATTCAAAAAGGTCCCTTTGATAAAGAAAACTTTGCTGTGAGATGAAGAGCAGGAGTTAGGCTGAGTGTCGAGTAGATGACTCAACATGTGTAAATGGCTGGAATGCAGCTGAGAACCTGCAAAGCAGAGCATGGACTGATGGCAGTGAGAGGGGAGGGAAGTGTCTCAGGAGGAGGCAGAGGAAGAGGCAGGAAGGGACCCTGCCAAATAGGACGTCATCTTATTGTTCATAGTAAGGGAAATCAACCCTGAATATTCACTGGAAGGGCTGAGGCTGAAGCTGAAGCTCCAATACTTTGGCCACTTGATTTGAAAAGCTGACTCATTGGGAGAGACCCTGATGCTGGGAAAAACTGAGGGCAGGAAGAAACAGAGGATGAGATGGTTGGATGGTGTCACTGACTCAATGGACATGAGTTTGAGCAAACTCCGGGAGATGGTGATGGACAAGGAAGCCTGGCGTGCTGCGGTCCGTGGGTTGCAAAGAGCCAGGCACAACTAAACAACAACAACAAAGGGTTTGAGATGTTATTTTAAGTGCAAAGGAAAACCACTGAAGGATTTTAAGCAGAAGAATAGGCAGAATCAAAATTTTGTTTTAAAGGAGCCTTATGTTGCTTTGAGGAAGCATAGATTAGAGGTGTGAGAGTGAAGGGCCAGTTAGGAAGCTCTCAAGTCAGTCTAGATGCGTAAATTTCAGGGCAGTCAGCAGAGTGGTGGGCAGATTTAAGCTATATTTTCAAGTCACTCGAGTAGAACTTAGTGGTGAATTGGAAGGAGCTGAGGTGAGCAATGTGGGAAAAGGAGGTGCTCTAAGTTACTGAGTCTCTGAGGTTACAGCAAGAAGGAGCCTTGGATGCTATTGATTTCATGCCCCATTTCAGAGAAAACAGAATTGAGTTTCCATGAGGTGAGGTGATTTACCCACATAAGCAGTGAATTTATTATAGTTAAAGAAATAAATGTTGTTCAAGGTCGAGAGGAATAGGCAGGGGAATTAAATATAGTCTGTTTATATCTAATTCTTATCTCTAAGAAAAATACTTTGACAACTATGATGAGAAATGCACCACTGATTTTATAAATATTTGCAAGGGGTCTGAGCATGTAGGAAAACGTTTCCAGTTCCTTTCCCTGAACTTCTAAGTGACTCATTGGTTGGGAGAGTGGTCTCCTCAAATGATACTTAGTCCTTGATATCGGCTTCCCTGCTGGCTCAGAGATAAAGAGTCCACCTGTAATGCAGGAGAAGAGGGTTTGATTCTTGGGTGGGAAATATTCCCTGGAGGAGGGCATGGCAACCCACTCCAGTATTCTTGCCTAGAAAATCCCATGGATTGAGGAGCCTGGTAGGTTATAGTCCTGAAATTGCAAAGGGTCAGATATGACTGAAGTGACTGAGGACGAGCACAAATTCTTGATATTCAGCCCAGGTTTTCACTTGTGCGATGTTAGATGCTGTATTTTATTTGAAAATATAATAGAAGCTAGTATTTCCTGATCTGCCTCTTAAAAGAAGACAGGGAGCTTTATTCTTTATGTGAGTTATGTTCATCAATGCAAATTTTAATTTTTGTGTTTCTTTCTTGCTGGTGCAAAAAGAATTGACTGCTGAGAAGTGAGTCACAGCCCTTAGTCCTGCTTTGGTTGATGTAGCCTATTCTTGGAAAGTTTGACTATTTGTTAAAATAAATAGTAATTTTCAATGATCCTCTTTGGCAGCATGAGGCTCATATTCAATGATAATAATAACTATTAATGTTTTAATAATAATAGCTAAAACAAACAGAGCCATTTCCTATACGCCAGGCTCTGTATCAAGACTGTTAACATACACTCTTTGCAAAGTCATACAGCTAATGTTGACAGAGCTGACATTCAAGCCCAAGTCTTTCTGATTATAGATCCCACGTCCAAACCCATTCACTTGTACATCCATTCATCCATTCAGTAAATGTCAAGCAACTGTGTGCTTGGACTGTTCCAGGATCTGGGAATAGTGCCATGAAAATATGGACAAAAATCCCTGTTTTCATGAACTTATATTCTACTTGGGGGCAGAAATGAGTAAGGTAAGCAAAATAAATAAGTAAAGTATATAGTGTGTTAGAAAGCCATGAACGCTATGGAGAAAAATAAATACAAGTGAAAGGAGGTGTTGAAAATGTAAATTGAAGGGCTGGAGAGAGCGTTTCACTGAGAAGGTAGTATTTGAGCAAGGTCTTCAAGGAGAAAAGGGCTGAGTTCTGTGGCTCTGGAGAAGAAGAGCATTCCAAGCAGAGGGAATAGCAGTGCAGGGCTCTCCCTTAGGAGCTGCCCGACATGTTTGGGCATGAGCAGGGAGGCCAGGGTAGCGGCAGGGGGTGGAGCAATTTGTTGGGAGTAGATGTCGTTAGTGATGGAAGGCCAAACTGTCCTGTTGGGTATTTCAAGCCAGGGTAAGTTTTTTTTTTTTTTTTTTAACTATATAAGATATACAAAAGTCTTGTATCAGAATTCTATTTGTCATGCTGGTATGAGGTTAGGCTTGTTCACATTTCACTGGGTGTCTCTGAGAGGCTTGCGGTTCAAGATGGAGGAGTAGAAGGACCAGCAATCATCTTCTCCTGTGAGAGCACTAGCTGTCCAGCAACTAGCTGTTGAACAACCATTGGCAGGAGGGTGCTGGGACCCACCAAAAAAAGATAACCCACGTCCAAAGAAAAAGAAGAAGTCAGAGCAACGCGGATGTCTCTGAGAATTGACAAATGACGATGACACTGCTCTCTGGGCTTTTCTGATATCCTGAGGAAAGCTATGGTTTTTCCAGTAGTCATGTATGGATGTGAGACTTGGAACCAAAAAGAAAGCTGAGCACTGAAGAATTGATGCTTTTGAACTGTGGTGTTGGAGAAGACTCTTGAGAGTCCCTTGAGCTGCAAAGAGAGCAAACCTAAATCCTAAAGGAAATCAGGCCTGAATATTCATTGGAAGAACTGATGCTGAAGCTGAAACTCCAATACTTTGACCACCTGATGTGAAGAACTGACTCATTGGAAAAGACCCTGATGCTGGGAATGATTGAAGGCAGGAGGAGAAGGGGATGACAGAGGATGAGATGGTTGGATGGCATCACAAACTCGATGGACATGAGTTTGAGTAAACTCTGGGAATTGGTGGCGGACAGGGAGGCCTGGCATGCTGCGGTCCATGGAGTCACAAAAAGTCAGACACGACTGAGCGACTGAGCTCAACTGAGGAAGCAGGGTTGATGTAGGAAGTTAGTTGTGTGGCCGAAATTTTGGTAGTCAAGTGGAGGGTGGGTTTTAGTCAACTTTGCAATTTGTCTGTCAATCCAATATTTATAGTGCGTTAGAGCTGTGTTTTTTGAACTCAAACGTGCACATCCACTACCTTGCTAGTGTGAACAAGCAGATTCTGATTCAGTACATCTGGGGTGGAGTCCAGGAGCCTGCATCTTTGACAAGCTCCCAGGTAAAGTCAGCGCTGCTTAGGTTGTGGCCCATACCTTGAGAAGCAGGACTTTTTAGAGTCTGCAGAGACTTTTCTATCCATCATCTCATTTTAATTTGGCTCTTCATCAAAACCCTGAGTTAATTGGTTCAAATATTATCATCTTCATTTACAAATGAAGAAATTGAAGCTCAGAGGGGGGTGAGATGACCTGGTGGAGGTCATATGGCCAAATGGTGGAGCCGTGACTTGAATTAGTTCCCTGGCTTCCAGACAACAGCTGCCCTTGATGGCTTTTAAGCTCTGATACATAAAAGCACGCTAATGAATGTTTTTGGCTGGTGCTCGCACACACTCACACACACACACACACACACACACACACGTGCGAGGCCAGGGCTGGGGAGGGGTAGAGAGGGGGATGATATAGCCTCACTGAAGCTGCAGCTGCCCAGAGGCCCGCCTTGGCAGCAGTCTCTGGAAGTGATCCAGTCATCGCACCATGCCCTGGAAAAATGTCCTCCCATGCGCTTCTCTTCCGTGCAAGGCTGGCCCCCACCTCTGGCTGGGAACATTTTCTCCACGTGTACTTTACCCATGAGCTAAACTGCATGGACCTCTGAGGTAATCTGGTCCCACGCTCATGCCCAAGTCGCAGAGTTATTTACTGTCAAGCTGGAAAATACTGCTCTTCTCACCCAAGGAGAGCACTGTTCTCAGAGCTGAAGCACATCGCTTCATACTGAGCTCCAGCTTTCGGGGATGAGCGGAAATCTTTGAAGCGTTTCCAACCAAATCCGTGGGGAGGTGAACAGATTTTTCAGCTGCAGGATTCCAGGTGAAGGAAGTGTGTCCCCCACTTGTTTACAAAGCAGTGCAGCAGCTGTTTGGAGGCCCCCACTCCCCTGGACACACAGGCGTTTGGAAGCTGTATGGAGCCCTCCAGACAGTCTGCTCGGGCACCCCCAAACCCCACCCCGAGCCCTCATCACTGTCAGCCACCATCAGCACCGAGAGCTCAGTGCCGGAATGGCACGAGGGCCATGCCTGGCTTCCCGGATTCAGTTTCGCTGGGCTCTTTTTATTAATGTTAAAAAAACATCAGGCTGCCTCTCAATATGATGCTTCAAGAAAAACGACTCACACCCTTTCTTGCCTCCTAAGCCCTACTGAGAAACTTGGCTTCAGAGACACGAGCATGAGTTTCCTGGCCGCTGCTGTGAGAAGAGCTCTATCTGCCTGCCTCTGCCTGTGTGCCTGCCCTAACAGACTCAGCCCCTGTCCCGTGTCCTCTGCTGGGTGCTTCTGGGACATGCTGCACAGCGATGGCTCGCTTTCCTAATTCCTAGGACTGGAAGGGTTTTACTGCTATGGGACATCCATCCTGCACTGCCTTGGATGGTTACAGTAATAATGGAGATGGCAACAGCTAGCCTCTACAGTGTAATTCCCATTCATTCCACATTGTGCTAAGCACTTTGCATGAATTGTCACATTTATTCTCAAAATGGACCTCATCAGGTTGGTACTATTATCTCCATTGTAAGATGAGAAAACTAAGGTGTAGAGAAATTAGGACTGGAGTTTGCCCAAGGTCATATAGCTCCCAAATCTGAGTCCAGACTAGAATTAGGTGTGTTTGGATACTTTTTATCTTTCAAATATGTAAAGATAATGCCACTTCTGTTATTATGCTGCTAACTCTCTCTGATGAATAGCAGTCTTTAATAAACATCCCTGTATGTCAGCAACAGCTACTCTGAAGGCACTTCACCTTAATGCTACTACTTAATACTACTGCTATTGTTAGCAATTACAGGGACTCAAATGATTAGGTAGCTGTAGTGGAATGTATTGTGTGTATGTGTGTTTGGTTGCTTACTTCAGATATCTTTGGAGAAACCACCGTGTTTCCATTGTTAGTCCTTGTGATGGGGTTTAGTGTGAACTTCTCACCCCCTCACTCCAAGCTGGCACTTGGTACTTGACAATTAGAATAGTCCATACCACTGGATCTGCTGGAGAAGGAAATGGCAACCCACTCCAGTATTCATGCCTGGAGAATCCCATGGACCAAGGAGCCTGGTAGGCTACAGTCCATGGAGTCACAAAGAGTTGGACACAACTGAGTGACTTCACTTTCACTTTCACTTTTATACCACTGGACATAGGGATGGATAAGGAGACTGATACAAGAGCATCAATTTGAGACTGTGGGTACAATGAATTATATAAGCCTGAGTCTACCTGGGGCCTCATTTGCCCCCATCTGGGTACAGCTAGCCTAAGAAGAAAGCCAGCATTGGACAGAGTAGGGCTGAGACACACAGAGATACAGTTTTAATGAGAAATTTGAACCCTGGGATCCAGCTGAGATTTATTCCTAGATTTTTTCAGTTATAAAACAAATGCGTCTTCTGTTTTTGCTTAAGTTATTTTTGAGTTGGGTATTTTTCCCCTTATAGTTGGATGAGTCATGACTAATACAATCCATTAGGGAAAAACTTCACATTAAAAGAAGACATAACTAGATACATTATTTGGTCCTGGATGGTTGCATCCTGGTCCAGGAAAAGTGTGACATTAGTGGCCCAGTTGGCAGAGTTTGAATATGGCCAGTAGATTAATTAGTGGTGTTTATTGGTGTTATTTGGAGAAGGAAATGGAAGCCCACTCCAGTATTCTTGCTGGGAAAATCCCATGGACAGAGGATCTTAGCGGGCTACAGTCCACGAGGTCGTAAAAGAGTTGGATGCGACTTAGCAAGCAAACAGTGAGTATCAAAGCACATGGCCCCTTTTTCTTTAAATAACAGTCATTGACCAGCAAGGGTTTGCTCTTTTTAAATCTAGATTTTAGATTTTAATCTAGATTTTCTGCAATGATTGGGGTGTTCTAGACATGGTCAAGATCTGTACTGTGACACGCACTACTGAGCACTTGAAAACTGGCTATTGCAACTGAAGAACTGAATCTTTCATTTTACTTACTTTTACTTAATTGAAATTTAAATAACGACATGTGGCCAATGGCTATCCTATTGGGTAGCAAAGATCTAGACCATCTTTGCGCTCATGAATGAATATACTGACGCCTGATGACTGCAATAGGTGGAATGACCAAAGAATCACAACTTCTCCACCCTGTCTCTGGTGGCTTCCCAGGAGTCCTTTCTCTGTTTCTGAATCCAAAACTCATGTTCTTCCCTCTGGAGAGAGCTCAGAGAGGTGAATTACTTGTGCAAGTCTTCTTATGGCAAAGGCCTTATCAGCTCGGCTTGTGCAATGGTAGGTGAAGGAAAACCCCCACATAGCTATCCTGCTCTGGTTCCTCCACCCTGAGAGGTGTGTGAGACGGCCCTGGGATGTCATTACAGCTCCTCATGGTCTAGATCACGCTAACTCTTTTGGTAGAAATGAATAAAGAAAAACAGACACAGCAATATGCAGATTATTCTTATTTGTCACCTACATCATCTAAGTTTGTCGAAAGAAGGTGGAGACAAGTCTTAAGATATTACTTAACTAGAAAGTCATCTAGTTAAGAGTTTCGGGCATTTAAATTCTGATTCCATCATTTAGCACATGTGAGACCTCTGTGGAGCTATTTATCCTCTATAAATGATGGGTTTTTGCAATTGAAACAAGGGGATCGGTAGTCTTTATCTCATGGTGGCTTAGTGAGTACTAAGTGAGACAGTACATATGGAAGACAGAGCAGAGTGCTCCATAACCATCCACTGTCCTCACTGTTTCACACTATTGCTGACATCCACAGGATAATGAAAGTAATAAAGTGCACAATGCACAGTGACGATTCCCTAACAACTTCCCACACTAGGGCTCTGCACTAGCTGTGGCATCTTTGATCTGAAATTTTGCTGAAAATCTGAATGGAGATTCTTACCACAAATGGCTGAGTATCGACGAAAGTAAAGTAAATGAAGATCTATGGTCAGAAAGATGAATGTCTGTCTGGCCCTGTTGCTGCTTTTCACTGGTTGGCACCTTCCTTTTCATCTTTCAAATGTGTCAAGGGTTCTTGCCGGTGGAGTTTCAAAACAGTTGTTGCTCTTCTTTTCTCTAAGGCTGAAGCACTGAACACGTTGAAACCTAGTGAGGAGGTCATGTCCTTGCTCAGGGTGCCAACCTAGATGCTGTTCAAAATAATTTGATTGGAGTTCAGGAAGCATTTATTCTAAAAATTATTGCACACCTCCTGCATTATGCAGGCTGCTGAAGACTTAGTAATGAACAAAATGGACACAGGGTACAGCTACCCTCATGGAGTTTGTGATCCAAGAGGTTGCCTGATGACTCGACATGGGAGATCGTTTAGCACCTTCTTTGTAGGATACCGGTCATCTTCCCCAAATCATTTTCTCATTAAGTCAACACCACGGATGAAGCCTGCAGGTATGGGTACATGGGTTGAGAGAACATTATTTGTTTAGAAGCTGAAGCTTCTCTTGAGTTTTTTATTCTCATCATGCAAAGGCAACACTTCCAGGTTTACATGCAGTAATTTAATGGCTGGATTCATGTGTAACGGTGCAATCCCATCCATTAGAGGAAGGAGGAGCCTTATAAGGTCATATTGTCACATATTTTAGTCCACAAATTGTCAGCTCGTCTTATCCAGATTTCTGTCATACTCACGTTAAAATAGAGAGGAAGCATTTCAGCATATAAACGTTGGGAAGCATGTTCACTGGCATCGAATATCTCAGTCGCTAGAGTATCCATTTAGAGTATTCCTCCTGTGAGCATGAACACAGTACCCCTGCTATGCCAGAAACGGGCAGGATTTTGGAAGCACTGAGTTTACTTGGTTCTCTGGGAGGCATCTGTTTTCACTAGTTTGAGAGTAATGTGGTTCTGTAAATTTATACGTTCACAAAAATTCTTTTAATGGGACCCTGTTCCCCGTTTCCCAAAACTGCTGTGTTAGGATTGCAATAAAAGAATTAAGGGATCAGTGGTGTACAAAATCAGGCTTTCATGTCTCATGATCTCTTTTGACTTAATTCCATCATGGGTGACTGCAGTGTACAACTGTGATAACTCAAGAAGACAAACACGTGGAAGTTTTGACCTCCCTTAGCTCCTTTTACTTTAGTGGACACATTGAGTCATGTGCCCTATTAAGCACCATGAACAATAATGTGCGTTTGCGTGGATTGTCTTACATCCTTCCAACCCTATTCCTCTGACATAGGTATTATATTTGTTGCCATTTTATAGATGAGGATATGGGGACTCAGGTGTTAAAATGACCTGCCCCGAGATGATAGACCTGGATTGCATTTTAGGGTATTTGACCCCAAAACCCATTCCAGAAACGTGTATACCTGAGAGCATGCTTGCATGTTCAGCTTATTTATAGTCACTGCTAGATGGACAGACATAGTTAAGATCTCAATAAATACTGGTCAGTTGTCAGTTTGAGGCTCTATGGCAGAGTGTAGTAGGGCATGGGAGAATTGAGATTTAATTACAATTTTAAAATATTTGTTTTCTATACCTACTTGATCCTGCTGTGACCAGCCATTTCTCTGTACATTTGAAATTCAGATAAACTGGATTAGAATCACCAGCTCTACATCCTGGTTAATGTCTCTTCTGACCCTTAGTTTTATTCTCCTGTCTCCAAACAGGTTCTGTTTCTGAGCCAACTTGATGCAAAATTCACCCCCTGCAAGTTTCCAAAAAGACATCTAACCTCACAATGCCACATTTTCTACTACTTCTCCTGACAGTTGTGAGGTCACATTGCACAGTTCAAATATTTTGCTAGTAGCCTGCTGGCAGTTGGGGCTCTCAAACTCACTTTCCCTTCTGCTGCTGTCCGGCCCCAGACACCCATGTCACACATTTCCCAAGTCTATCAGAAATCCATGCTTGAGCCCCCATTGGGAGACCTCTTCTCTCACCTTCCCCATGAGGCAGTGTCTCTTCTCCCTCTTTATTTTTCCTTTTTTGGAAAACTGATGAGTAAATTCCTCTGCATTTCAAATCTTAACAATTTTATGCACATTCTCTTACGCTCACTCTTTTTTGTCCTGATTTTATGATGAAAAAACAGGCTCAGGAATGTTGTGGATTTTGTCCACGTCCAGCTGTCACCAGGGGAGCTGTGTGGGGAGCCTTCACCCTTGACCTGGATTCCGCTGCTCTCTCCTTTCCATCCTGCCTCCCTGGTCTGACGGAGGCGTAGTGGAGAGCATGAACAATTCTGCCTTAGCTAGTCAGCTCTATTAGTGCTTCTCAGTGGAGGGAACTGATATTTTGGATGGGAAGGTTTGCTTCAGGGAACTCTCCTGGGCTTTGCAGGATGTCTGGCATTTCTGAAAAGTGAAAGTGAAAACGCAAGTCGCTCAGTCATGTCGGACTCTTTGTGACCCCATGGACTTTACAGTCCATGGAATTCTCCAGGCCAAAATACTGGAGTGGGTAGCCTTCTCCAGGGGATTTTCCCAACCCAGCGATCAAACCCAGGTCTCCGGCATTGCAGGCAGATACTTTACCAGCTAAGCCACAAGGGAAGCTCAACAATACTGGAGTGGGTAGTCTATCCCTTCTTCAGCAGGTCTTCCCAAGCCAGGAATTGAACCGGGGTCTCCTGCATGGCAGGCAGATTCTTTACCAACTGAGCTCTGAGGGAAGCCCCTGACATCTCTGGTCCCACCCATAAAATGCTCCAGTCATTGTGGCAAGTAATGAAATGTCCCTAAACATTTCTGAAGATCACCCTTTGGGGAGGGGTGGTACCGCCCCCATAGAGAAGAATAGACCATTCCTATGGGTCAGTGGACTGATAAATCATTTCAGTGTTAGTCAATGAATTGGAGGCGGGCATGAATATATCCAGCCATACTAGTGTAGAAGTGGCATTGTGAAGCAACACGGTCAGAGGAGAACAGAAGACAGTAGGGAAGCAGTGGCCCTCCTCTCCTCTCCCCCAGCCCCCTTAACACAGAGAGCCCATGGAAGGCCCAGACTACAAGCTCATTCTCCTTCCCTGAAAGTAAACCGTGTGTAGAATCCAAAGCAGCAGGGGATGCAAGACCCAGGAAGTGGTGTTTCGGAAAGCAGCAGGAAGGGAGTAGCCGGCTTTTAGTGGTGGAGAAATCACTTGGCTAGGGGAAGGAGGCCTGGATCCAGGGATGACTACAAGTCCTCTTGGCCATGTTTCCCAGTCTGGGGACCTTGGGAGATCAGAAATGCTGGTCATTTTATTTACTGAGGGTTCTTAATACTTTGATTGTTATGTACAGCTTAGCCTGCTAATGATTTCCATGTTTCCCAGATGCTTCAGCCTGATCATCTTTATCCCTTAGAATAAGGAAAGTCCAAGGCCATGATTTGATTCTGTTTATAAACCATAACCCTCGGGCCCAGGCTTAGGACTTGTGCTGCCCTCTTTATCCCTGCTGGCAAGTCACAGGCTCTGGGTTAGGGAGATGCATGATCTTAGATGTTAGCGGAGTCAGATGTGCCCAGTGGAAACAGTCTGGCTAATTCACAACAGATTCTCAGCCCTCTTGGCTCTTCTCCAGAAATCACGTCTGCTAGGATTTCTGCAACAGATCTGGTAGTTGCTGACTTGGAGAACTTGTAAGCTGTTTGTGAATTCACAGTGAATGGCCCTAACTCCAGACACAAATTCCCATTGACAGTAAGGGACTGGAAATGTACAGAAAATGCATTGAAAGCTTTTTTGGTGAAATGTGTGTGTGTGTGAAAGAGAGAGAGAGGGAGAGACACAGAGACAGAGAAAGAGAGAGACAGAAGCAAGGAGAGTGTGTGATATAAAAATAATTTGGGTTGGTAGAGGCTGGACAGTCTCTAAATGGAACATTTTGCATAAATGGCTACATTGGGAAGGAAGTCAGACTGGAATGATAAGTTCTAATGATTTTCCTAACACTAAACATAACTTAACCTCTCAAGACATTCTACCAAAACATGGCATACTCTACTAAAAGGCCAGTGTATAACTTTTGATAATTGAGAGAAACAGGATAGGCAGACATAGGATATAGGAAAACTGATAAAGCTTACCAGAATTCATAGATTGTGTGTGTGCGTGCATATGTGTGTTATGGCATATTCTGTAAACTCTTTTGGTAGAAGATCAGATTATTTTCTAAGAGCTTTTCCTTTTTGAAGCACCAGTGACTTCTTGTGTTTTTTAAATTTATTCAATACATGCTTCTTAGATTCTGACTCCATCTCAGATACCACTCACACACTGCTTTCGTGTGTGTGAGTATGCCTGTGGTGTGTGGGACAGATGGTAAGTTATAGAATTAGGAGAATAGATAGGAACTGGCTGTTGCAGATTTACTGCTTGTTGGCTAAGCAATGAATCCAAAAGAGCAGAAGAAAAATCATATTTATGCCTAATAATTGATTGCATGATATCATTGATCGGCCATATTTCTGCTGGTACTTTCTCTCTGGAAACAGTGTCTTAGGATGGGCAGATGTATGTAAATAATTGTGTGGACAAATACAGCATTGATTCTTTGTAGACCAAATAGTGTTTGAAGAGCCATCTTAAATCTTAGAGTGAGTCTAGAGAATTGAAATTGTGGGGGTCAACTCTTAGATGAATGATGTTGGTAAATTAATTTTGAGAACTAGAACTTGGGTTTACTGGTAGGACATGTCTTCCCAGCCATTGTCACTTGAAGATGATGTTAGGAGCCTTTAGAAGGGTCTTAGCTCTTTCCAGTGGCAGGTGAGCAGTGAACATGTTTATCTAGTATTAGTAACATCTGAATAGAACCTTAATGACCTGAAGGGGTTAAAATAGCTCCTCCTGTTGCTCAGTCAAGTGACCTATGATATACGGACTGACTACTCTGAGTCAGTAGAACAAAGTCCAGTGAAAAAAGATAAGAACAACAAATCAGAAATCAGTCATTTGTTTGAGTGTCTGCATACTGTTCTGCTTAGCTAGTATTATGTGCCAATCATCTCTAAACGTAGTGGTTCAAGATAATTTATTATTTTTTTCTCATAGTTCTGTGGGTTGATGGGGCTCAGCTGGATGCTTCAATTTCTCCTGACTGAAGGCTTGATCAGGCTGACTCACTACACGGCTGGCATGGTAGTGGCTGTTGGCTGGGAATTTAGCTTGGATTGTGGACTGAATGACATCTGCACATGTTCTAAGGGCATTGCCATGTGGCTTGAGCATCTCATAGCACGGAAATTGGGTTCCCCAAAGAAGGATCCCTTGAGCTAGCATTCCAGTAGCTGCCAGTCTCCTTGTGACCTCATTGGCCAAAGGCAAACGAGGCAGGCCAGCATAAGTTTAAGGGGAGGGACATTAGATTTCACTCTGTGGTGGGGGAGTGTCAAGATCACACTGCACAAGAGCATGTGGAATGGGTGATATTGTTACGGTCACTTGTGAAAAATGTGATTTGTCATTATACTTATAACTTGATACTCATATTATTTCATATATACAGTCATACTGTCCTTGTTAAGACATTTTTGGGAATGGATGATGGTAAGAAGATACAACCCAGTGAAATAAAAGCAGAACTGTGGAGTGTACTGACATCAGGCTCACTTGGTTCTGAATCCTGATTTCACTCCTCTGAGACCTGTGGGACACTGGTCAAGACTGGCAATATAATTTGTGGGGTCCAGTGGAGAATTAGCTATTTTTTTCAAAATAAAAATTTTAAGGTAGTAGCATCAGATCATTAAACCAAACATGCGTCCCTTTAAGTGCGTGGCCCTCTATGACTGCACAGATTACGTGTTTAGGACCGCCCCTGGTCATCATCCATAACCCCTCTGAACTTCACCTGTATTTTCAAATTGAGGTAATACTAACCCACCTTGCAGTATGGTCGTAAAGGAAACTTGAGATGAATTCATGTGACAGTGTTTGTTAAGAAGAGGTCATATAAAAAAGGAAGGGGTCATTAGGGTGGGCTGTAATTCAATAAGACTGGTGTCCTTTTAAAAAGGGGAAACGAGGTAGATTCAAATATAAGGAAAATGCCATGTACACATTGAGATGGCCATCTGTGAGCTGAGGACACAGGCCTGGAGCAGACCCTCCCCTCAGAGCCCTTGAAAGAGCCAACCTGCTGACACCTTGACTCCAGACCCCCAGCCTCCGGAACTGAGACAATAAATTTCTGTTGTCGAAGCCAATAGTTTGTGGTACTTCGTTTTGGCAGACCTAACAAAGACAACCTAGACAGCATATTAAAAAGCAGAGACATTACTTTGCAAACAAAGGTCCGTCTAGTCAAGGCTATGGTTTTTCTAGTGGTCATGTATGGATGCGACAGTTGGACTCTAAAGAAAGCTGAGTGCTGAAGAATTGATGCTTTTGAACTGTGGTGTTGGAGAAGACTCTTGGGAGCCCCTTGGACTGCAAGGAGATCCAACCAGTCCATCCTAAAGGAGATCAGTCCTGGGTGTTCACTGGAAGGACTGATGCTGAAGCTGAAACTCCAATACTTTGGCCACCTCATGTGAAGAGTTGACTCATTGGAAAAGACCCTGATGCTGGGAAAGATTGAGGGCAGGAGGAGAAGGGGACGACAGAGGATGAGATAGTTAGATGGCATCACCGACTTGATGGACATGAGTTTGAGTGAACTCTGGGAGTTGGTGATGGACAGAGAGGCCTGGCGTGCTGCAGTCCACAGGGTCACAAAGAGTTGGACATGACTGAGCAACTGAACTGACTGAACTGAACAAACTAAGAGAGGCCTTTCCAGCACAGCACTCACCCCTTTCTCTTAGCTCCTCCTCAGCATCGAAAGGCGCAAAGCTTGTGTCAGGACAGTCCTTCTTTTCATGCCCCAGAGCACATTGTCATCCACACAGGAGGTTTACTTCCAGGTCCACAAACACACAACCTGCTGAAGAGCATCTGGCTTGAGCTTTGCAGGCATCTTGGCTTTCTTGAGACTCTCACTGCTGAAGGAGCTCCTGGGCTGAAGGCCACACCTCCAGTTGTGTCCAGATGGTCTTTCCTTTGCATAAACAGCATTCAGTCAATTACTTCAGACCATCCTTTCCTCCCGTCACCGGCTTCCTCCTAACTGGAAGGAGTGAAAGCAAGTCCGCCCTCAAATCCCCTCCAGTGAGGAGTTGCCAGTGGCTTCATCACTAGGGTGAGTGGGACCAGTCATGCCATCGGGGCCACAAATCAAATGTAGCCGATTCTTCACAGTCAGATACAATATTGTTTCCTCTTGCCCTCCCTACGAGCAAGTGGTCAGAGCCGTAATGACTCCTGATGGCAGGTGGCAGGACTACATCACATCTTGACATTAGCTTTTAGCTATTTTTTTTTTTTTTTATGGCTGCCAGCATGCTCAGTCAAATACCTGTCTGTCATCACAATCAGACAGGTCTTAATGTCTCTGCATTACAGAGGAGGACCTCGGCTCCCTTCCAGCCCATTTATTATGGTCCCAGCGTAGCATTTTATCACACATTCCTCACGCATAGCCTCCTCTCCACCACCACGGAAATCTTCCAAGTTGGCAGCTTTAGTGTCTACTGCCATTAATCTTCACTAGGCTGGGATCACAGGGCAAGGGATGATTTATTGCAATTACCTGTTCTAGTGCAGAGCTCAGGTGAGCCGGGCTCACATGCATTTACTGGGTTCCCGTCCATTCTCCCACAGCCAAGGAGTAAAGCCTGCCTGCTTTGTTTCATGTGTATCTTTTTGCATTTAGCTCATGAAATGTTAGTTAATTAATGGAGAAGTGAGGAAATAGATTTAGATAGTAGTAGGGTTATGTATAGACATGGTGAAGCCTGGCCGTTCAAAGCCAGAACTGACACTGACATTTGACAGTCCATTTAATTTCTTTGTTGTTTCTGCATTTTAAGAAACATCCAAAGGAAATTCGAAACTGCGCTTACCTGCCACTTTCTGCACCATCTGTTCCAGGTGATTAAAACCAATCTGCATATCATGTGTTTCATTTCCAATTTCTCGCTCCCTAGGATGGCAGGGGGCAGTGCATGAAGTGGGGATAATGTGTGCTTAGGTTCTGCTGGTGAGGGAGAAGGGGGGAAAGGGTGGAATAACAGGGGAGAAGAAGTTCCATGGAAAGCCCTTTGCAGCAGAAACAAACGTGTTCCTGAAAGTGGCCCTCTGTTTCTCCATTACCAGCTCTGATGGCGGCTCCTTGTCTGCTCTAAGTAAAAATGTCCTAACACTCTCATGCCCCTGGCCTGATGAAAAAGTGACTATTTTCAGGATAGGTTAAAAAGCTTGTTTTATAACCGTATCTGGGATCTGATTCATTCATGAGCTGGATATAATCTGTAGGAGACACCATTTGGTGTCTGTATGATGGATAGTGATTCATTTGTTCCCTAGTGGATGGGGTTTGGGTTAAATGATCCACCTCCCTCTACTCTTCCTTTCTTGCCCTTGTCCCCTTCTCTCTGATGAAGCTTGCTGCTGTGGTTGAGCTGCCCAATGAAGAGACCTACATGGCAAGGGACTAAAGAGTGACCTTTGGCCAGCAGCCAGGGAGGAGTTGAAGTCTCCTTCCAAAGTCCTGTAAGAGACTGATTCTTGCCCATCATGTGAGCTTGGAGGCAGATGCTCGTCCAGTTGAACCTTGAGATGCCTGCAACCCCAATGGCACCTGGATCAAAGCATGGGAGTGAAAGACGCTGAGAGAGAGCATGCAGTTAAGCCTCCCCCAGGTTCCTAGTTCAAGGAAACTGTGAGAGGATGTGTTGTTTTAAAACTTTTTTTTGTGTGTGGGCCATTTTGTTACATAACCATAGATAACTAATACAACATAGATAAAGTCAACACACAGGAATATTTCTAGAATTCTCTTTGCTATAGAGAGGAATCTGGAGAAAGGTATATTTGCCTTAGAGTTCTGTAAGGAGTACAAAATGAGCCCAACAAAGTAACAATGAAGATATTAAACAAATCTGGATGGCACAGACACCACCAAGCAGAAAGTAGCCTTGTCACTGAGCAGGTGCTGGAGGCCTGCCCTGGTGCCAGGGCTATGGTGCTCTCTGGTTATTAACTTGTTGGGGGGGGCGGTTTCCATGTGGTTCTGGGAGAAGGCGTGTGGCAAGTCACAGGTACTTGTGGGGCTCAGAGACGGGCTGAAATATCTCCCGGGATGAGTATATCCGTGTTTTAAGTATGTCCAGCGTGCCTCTCCTAGTGTTCCCCTCCTGGATATGAGCCCTGGGCCAGTTCAGAGAAACTCATTTCAGGTCATGTCATCTGTATCAGAAGGCGTGGAACCTGTGGTGGGGGAGTAGGGGCGGGGTGGGAATCCCCTTTTGTTCTTTCTTCTGACTTACCGAGGAGACGCTTAAAGGGTTCCAAGTCTCCAAAAGGCCAAAAGCCGCGGGCTTTTCCATTTGGCTTATCCGTAACTCATCTATGACAAGCCCAAAGGTTTCAGAGAACATCCCCTTCCCACAGCTGGAAGCCCAGGCTTTGCTTGACATCTTGTCTCCCGTTTTCATGCATTAGTGACTGTAATTCTACAGCCGTGCAGGAGCCTGGGCAAGGCAGGCCTCTTAAACATTCAGCTGCATGCTTGAACTGGGGGAAATCACAGCTGCTCCTCGCTTTTGATAATGCCAGGGAAATTGGTAAATAAATAAATAACCGGGGCCCAGGGTTCATTTACTAAATACCCCAATATGTGCAAGCAAACCACATCAGGGACATCAAAGGAAAAGAAAAGCCTAATTTAGTAATAACATGGTCTCCTGCAGCCTCCTGCTTAACTCAAGTGTTAAGTTAAAAGAGGTAAATCAAGGGTTTTGAAGCACAATTTTATACTTAGTCTTCTTTTTTTCTAACCCAAAGAACAGGATCTGGGACCACTTCCTCTGTTGGCAGGGTCTGGTGTAGCTTTCCTTCCTGTGAAAGGGGAGACTTTTTGAAATAATTGTTGCTAATTATTCCTTATTTGCCCTTCCACTAGGGAATCTCCCCTCATGGAAGAAGCATGCCCATGTTTAAAGCGTTTGCAAGTTTTTGAGGAGACTTCACATTCCCCATGTCAGGGACTGGTTTTCAGCCTGGGTGTGGGTGAAATAGTGCAGAGCCCAAACCCTGACTAAGTAGGCTGGTCTGTTGGGTAAAGGGAAATGGACGGTGTGCTTGGGGAGCGAGGTAAACACAGTGTCTCCTGAGATGCCTTCCAAATTGTCTGCCTACCCCCAGGGACATCCAAGACTTCGGCTCCCAAGTATCAAGCAGGAGACCTGGAGGAGGGCATGGCAGCCCACTCCAGTATTCTTGCCCGGAGAATCCTGTGGACAGAGGAGCCTGGTGTGCTGCCGTCTACGGAGTCGTACAGAGTTGAACATGACTGAAGCGACTTAGTGGCAGCAGAAACCCTCCATCTGAGGGGTCTTTTCACTTCTGGCATGCCTTATGGTTTGATAATCAAAACTGCTTCTTCTGTACCTCCTCCAAACTGAAAGGACACTTTCTGTTTCCTTCACTCAATGCGTCCACCAAATGGAAATGCGTGGCCTCTGGGGTCAGGTTGCCTAGGCTCAGATGCCAGCCCTCCTACTTATTAGCTGCATCAGTTCAGTTCAATTCAGTCGCTCAGTCATGTTTGACTCTTTCCCACCCCATGGACTGCAGCACGCCAGGCCTCCCTGTCCATCACCAACTCCGGAGCTTGCTCAGATTCTTGTCCATCAAGTCAGTGATGCCATCCAACCATCTTATCCTCTGTCGTCCCCTTCTCCTCCTGCCTTCAATCTTTCCCAGCATCAGGGTCTTTTCAAATGAGTCAGATCTTTGCATCAGGTGGCCAAAGTATTAGAGCTTCAGCTTCAGCATCAGTCCTTCCAGTGAACACCCAGGACTGATCTCCTTTAGGATGGACTGGTTGGATCTCCTTGCAGTCCAAGGGACTCTCAAGAGACTTCTCTAACACCACAGTTCAAAAGCATCAATTCCTCAGTGCTCAGCTTTCTTTATGGTCCAACTCTCACATCCGTACATGACCACTGGAAAAACCATAGCCTTGACTATACGGACCTTTGTTGGCAAAGTAATGTCTCTGCTTTTTAATATGCTGCCTAGGTTGGTCATAACTTTTCTTCCAAGGAGTAAGCGTCTTTTTATTTCATTAGCTGCATAATCTCAGGCAAATCACTTGGCTTTTGCTAAGCTTTGGCTTTCCATGATTAAAATGGAAATTTCTCCAAGCCTCAATTTTTTTTTTTTTTCTTGACAACTAGTAGTCCCGAACTCATAGAGTTGTTGTGAGAATTAAGTGACACAACACGTGTAAAATGTTTCACATGCTGACTGGCAACATAGGGTGCGCTCCGTGACTGATACGTATGCATGTGATTTAATACTTCTCTACACTGCAGATCGGAAGTTACCTGGGGCTCTTGTCATGTGTGAAAACCAGAAGCATGCAGATATTACCTAGTTTGTGTGGCCTAAAGAGAGTTTAAAAAATAATTTGAATTTCATTGCTGATATTGATAACTCAGCAGGTTTCATATGAAAGTTTAGATTTTTTGCTTTTGTTGGAAAACAGGAAATTCTGGTGACAGGGGACCTGCGTTTCCATAGGCAATAATTCATCAGGGCTGTGTGAACACCAGCTCCTTAGACAGAGGCTGGGCTCCCCAGTTCTACCTGCTCCTGGGTAAGACACTTTACACCGTCTCCTGGCTCTCAGAATTAGTTCATCTGCCACGCATCTTGACAGTCGTTTTGTTGTTTGTCTTACACTCTATCATTTTTTTCCTATTCTATGCTGTTTTCTGTTGTTCTTGTGCTTGACACCTTTGCATTACTGCAAGCTTGCTCTTTAATTTGTGATCCCTGCTTTGGATAAATACCAAATACACACCATTCAGCAGTTTAGAGTTGGCATAGCCAATCAACTGGGAAGAAGACGTATTCTACAAAGTGGGTTACTTACTTGGTCAACCCAATCGGGGTTCTAAAAAAGTGATTCTAAATGTCTTTTGGGTTGTCATCCGGTTCAGCTCTCTCTTCTGAACATCTGAAAGGTTTCTTTTAATTTAGGACTTTTAAGGACAACTACACGTGTGAGCGGAGAATACAAAACACAATACATGGAGTAGAATGGCTACCTGGTCACTTGAATGGTATCTATCTGTAATACTAGTATTGACTCGTGCCTGGCATTGCACTAAGCATATCGCATCCATCACCTCATTAATTCTTCATAATAGCCCTGTGATAATATTGTGATAACTGGGGATATTGATATTAAGGAGGTCCCCATTCTAGCCAACATTTTACAGGTGCAGAAACTGAGGAACTGATGGAATTAGTGGTCATCCACATCACCAGCTGCCAAGTAGCAGAACCAGGGCTTCCAAGCCAGCAGCCTAATTCCAGAGCCCGCTTCCTTAATCACGGCCTGCCCTCCCCTGCCTTCCTGTCTGCCGAGGAGGAGAAATCAATAGCAGCTCTTCAGGCCATCTCCTCAGGTGTGGTATTTGTGAAGAGTGAAATGAGGGTCAAATGAGTACCTATCAGAAGATCCCATGTTGGGGTGACTCATTTGAAAAGACCTTGATGCTGGGAAAGATTGAGGGCAGGAGGAGAAGGGGAAGACAGAGGATGAGATGGTTGGATGGCATCTCTGAGTCAATGGACATGGGTTTGGGTGAACTCCGGGAGTTGGTGATGGACAGGGAGGCCTGGTGTGCTGTGGTTCATGGGGTCACAAAGAGTCAGACATGACTGAGCAACTGAACTGAACTGTTGGAGTGAAAAATAACAGCCCACAGCCTCCCCTGGTAAATCAGATTGTGTGTGAGCCCCGGGACTTTGGCGACAGCAGATAGCAACGTGGGCTGAGTTTCCAGCCGCCTTTAGCCAGAACCTGGGGAAGACCGACGCCATGGGTGCCGGGTCCACGTGGGACTCTAAGGCCACATTTCCTGGCCCTGGCGGCGTTCCATGCAGTGACCTCTGACTGCCTCTGCCACGCAGTTTGCGGCAGTGCCGGTGCCGGCAGCAGCTTCGGCATCGAGGATTAGAGACTGCAGAGCTGCCCACCTAAGGACGGCTTGTGAGAGACACAGCCGCTGTCGTCCTGTGTTCTGCTGTGGATGTGGAAGGCCTCAGACTCAGCGTTGCTAGGCCGGGGAGTATGTGCTATTTGGATTAAAAACACTCTCTCAGGGCTTGGGTGGGACCTGCATTGGATCCTAGCTTTGTCATTTAATAGCTGTGTGGTGTGGGGCTTGTTAATCTATCTATCTGAGTGTCAGCTTCCGGCTTCCCTGGTTGCTCAGCTGGTAAAGAATCCACCTGCAATGCAGGAGAGTCTGGTTCGATTCCTGGGTCAAACCAGGAATACATAAAATATTTTCTATCTTTGTATATATCTTAACATCTATCTTATATATTCTTATTATCTTATATATTAAAATATATAAGATACACAAAAGATATTTTATATATCTTTCTTGGGTCGGGAAGAGAGCCTCTGGAGAAGGGATAGGCTACCCACTCCAGTATTTTTGGGCTTCCCTGGTGGCTCAGACAGTAAAGAATCTGCCTGCAATGCGGGAGATCTGGGTTCAACTCCTGTGTTGGAAAATCCCCTGGAAGAGGGCCTGGCAACCCATTCCAGTATTCTTGCCTGGAGAATCCTGATAGACTGAGGAGTCTGGCGGGCTACAGCCTATGGGGTCTCAAAGAGTCAGACACGACTGAGCAGCCAAGCACAGCGGCACAGTCAGTTTCATTGTTCCTAAAATAAGGACTAATGTCAGTATCCACTCTGTAGTATTATTTTGATGATAAATAAGATGATTAAAAAAATCACTCAATGTAATATCTGGGTACGTAAGTAAATGCTTTGTTGATGTCAGTTTTATTTTAAACATTATTAGGAGCAGATGGAAAACATGTGTAGGTCTCTTTTACCCAGCATCATAAGAGGAAACATTAAACCACATTCTGATTCCAAGTCACCTTTGATTGTAACATCCTAAATTCGGGGGAGAAAAAGAAACACTAACACACAGAACTGCTTGCAAAGCTCATCTTAATTTCATGTGTGAAACTATGAAAAAAATTTCTTAGAATCACATAAATGTAATTTATTAAGTCTGAGTTGTACCTGATCAAACAGACCTTGCTTTCTTATTCTCCCAGAATAATGTCCAAGGGAACTGACCCCCAATGAAGACTTTGTTTTTGTCGTTTCTCTCACAAAGTCTTTGATGTGCCATTGTCCATTCTCTTTCTCACACTGTGCTGTAGCAGAAAGAACCAAAGTTTTTTCTGTGTATGGACACTTTCTTTTGATGAGCCTCAGTTTTTCCATCCATAAGATGGGATACTACCTGCCTATGAGGTTGTTGTGAGAATTAAATGCGATAACATAGACAAGTCACCAAGTCTAATACCTTGTCCAGAGAAGGAGTATGTATATTTTTATCTGCTCCTTCTTGCTTTTACACAGCTGTGTGCTACATGGATTAGATATAAGTGACTTGTACACAAAGGAAGTGGCATGGAATGACACATTTCTGAATTTTTTTAAAAAGTAGATCACTGGTAATTCTCAGCCTGTGTGTTTAGCCAGTATTCATCATGTAATAAACACCGAAGTGATAAGCTGGCTGCAAAGATTAATTAATTTATTTCACCCCAAGTTAATTTTACTCCCTGCTGGGAGGTAGCCTAGAGAATATGTTTCTAGCTGGGGTCAGCAGAAGAGGGGCTCCTCTGATGAACTGGCGAGTGTACAGGCTCTCTGAGGCCAAAGCAAGCATGAGAAACAGCACCCCTAGAGCTGGACTATTCATTCATTTGGTCAACTGTTATTTTTAAAAGTACCTCACCTTTGCATGCAGTACTATGCAAGGCTGGGGACAGATTGATGGATAACAGAGCACGTGGCCCTTGCCCTGTGGAGCTTAGAGTTGAAAGGGAGAGACAGGCGATGGACAGGAAGACAAATCAACATAGAATTATAAGCTGGAAGAGTGCTGCAAAGGAAAAGAACAGGATGCAGGGAATCGCAGGAGAGCGTGGGATGGCCGAGGAAAGCCTCTTAGTGGCCCTGACGTCTAAGCTGGAAGAAATGCCAAGCAAAGCACAAAGAGAAGGGTGTTCTGGGCCAAGGGAACTGCATACGTGGAGCCTCCGGGATGACAAAGAGCTTGGCACGCTTTGTTGCTTACCGTTTCAGTCGCGTCCGACTCTTTTGCGACCCCATGGACTGCATCCTGCCAGGCTCTTCTGTCCATGGGGATTCTCCAGGCAAGAATCCTGGAGTGGGTTGCCATTTCCTACTCCAGGGGATCTTCCTGACCCAGGGATGGAACCTGTGTTTCCTGCATGGGCAGGCGGATTCTTTACCGCTGCACTACCTGGGAAGCTTTAGACCTGAAGAAAGGCCACTGGGCAGTAACACTGTGAAGAAGGGGCTGGTCTCAAGCAACTGATTTGCTTATTACTCCAGTCATGTGTTGAGCTGAACCTAAAATAATAGTTATAATCTGAATAAAATACTTGAAATTCTAGGAAGAGCATGCAGGAAGTGGCAAGCGCAAGGGAGACACAGCGGGGTTGGCCACTTTTCCTCTCATGGTGCTCCAGTCAGTTGACATGTCCTGCGCCTGTCACCTGTGCGGCAGTCCAGGGACACTCTGCTCTCCAGAAGTGAGGTCCCCCGAATGAAGCCGAGGTGCCCCGGGTTTGGTTTTTCCAGCTGGTACTTACATCCTCCCAGCTGCACAGGGTCAACCGGCTGCTCCCCTGGATCAGACCATCCTGGAAGCAGTGAGTTCAGAGCCCAGCAGAGAAGTTTTTCTTCTACTGCAGGGATTGGAAATGGTTTCTTTCTCTTTTTCTCCTAGAGCAGTGCATTTAATAGGTGCTGTATCCTGAAGTGTTTTAGTTCAGTTCAGTTCAGTCACTCAGTCGTATCCGACTCTTTGCCACCCCATGGACTGCAGCATGCCAGTCCTCCCTGTCCATCACCAACTCCCAGAGTCCACCCAAACCCATGTCCATTGAGTCGGTGATGCCATCCAGCCATCTCATCCTCTGTTGTCCCCTTCTTCTCCTGCCCTCAATCATTCCCAGCATCAGGGCCTTTTCCAATGAGTCAGTTCTTCTCATCAGGTGGCCAAAGTATTGGATGTTTGTGTCCCTCCAAATTCATACACAAAATCTTAACGCCCCCTGTGGTGGCATTAGTAGGTGGGGCCTTTAGGAGCCACGTAGATGGTGAAGGCTGAGCCCTCATGAATAGGGCTAGTGCTCTTATTGAAGAGACCCCCGGAGAGCTTGCTGGTACCTTCCACCCGAGGAGACACAGGGAGGAAGTGCCAGCCGTGAACCAGGAAGAAGGCTCTCACTACAGTGCCATCGTGCTGGCCCTTGATCTTGGGCTTTGCAGCCTCTAAAACTGTGAGAAATAGATTTCTGCTTTTTGTAAGCTACCCACTGTGGGGTATTTTATTATAGCCTCCTGAATGAGCTAAGCAAATAAGCATTGTATTAAAAGAAGATCTATTAAAAAAAAAAAGTTTGGGAAATTTGGGGCCACTGGTGGTAAACAAATTAAAAATTATTTTATTTCAAGACTTTCTGGAGGCTTTCATAGTCTTCAGTTTCCTTGAACAGTGTAATGAACGTTTATATTTCTGTTAGGGTAATATCAAGTAAAAGGAAAGCTTAAAAAATTGTATTTAAAATTCATTTAAAAAAAGATAGTGAGAAAAGACTGAATTTATTCTAACATATGTCAGCCTCAAGATCAATAGCAATTAGACAATGAGACAATTAGAAGTACAGAGCAGATATATGTCACAATATAAGGAATTAATGGAATGGAATTTAAGCTGGGGCATTAAAGACAATAGTATTTATATAAGTTTTGAATTAATTCCCTTTGGAAATAAACTCCATCAATCATGATCAACAAGATACATCCCAGTGAGTATGTGGGTGCCAAGGGGCACTCATCTACTTGGAATCAAGGCTATATTTGAGAGAATATAGGGTTGTTCAGGGGAGCCTCTATAAATAAAATGCCCTCCACGAAAGTAGTCTGAGCTGAACAGGAAGGGAGATAGAATTATTAAGAGAGAGGGTGGAGATGAGCCTCGCCATATGGTCAGTGCCACAGCCGGGCAAGCCTGTCAGGGTTGGAGCACAGGCGAAAGGGAATTGTCCTGAAAGAATCGTGTACATTCCGCCACGAGGAAATGAGGCCAGAGGGCTGTGGGCAAGAAACCGCTCAGTGACTGACACTTGTGCTGATCGGAGCCAACACCGGATGCTGAATCATGTCCACACGAAGTTGATTAGGATGGATGGGAGCCTTCTAATGCCCCAAAAGCACTCAATCCAGGGCAAACCATGCTCGTCCATAGTGCCATGTACGAGATTGGCTTCTGTTCTGCAGTGTGTGTGACTAAATTTGCTCAACCGATTAGAGGCATACGAATAGAAAAAAGTTTACCAAGAAAGTCCTCTTTCTCTACCCGCTCCTCATCCCAAAGGTCTCGCTATAGCTCTCATTTCTCCGTTAAAAAGTAATGTTGGTTACATCACAGCTTCATGTTTTCTGGATTAGATGGAAAACAATATTTTGCCTATGCATACCCTGTGCCTTGTTGCTATGAATACATTACAATTTGCTAACAGTATTGGTGAAAAAAATTGTTTGCCTTCTGCCTCCATCCCATTGGGAGACCTGGGTTTGATTCTTGGGTTAGGAAGATTCTCTGGAGAAGGGAAAGGCTACCCACTCCAGTATTCTAGCCTAGAGAATTCCGTGGACTGTATAGTCCATGGGGTCGCAAAGAGTCAGACACGACTGAGCAACTTGCACTTCACTCACTCCATGCCATCAGCAGGGGTTAAGTGTGGGGTTGTTACGAGAGGCTTGGTTGATCATCCCCCTCATTCTCTTTAATACCCATGGAAATTCAGCCAGATACCTGGAAGACATCTCTGGGTTTTCACGAAGCCTCTTTCTAGGAGTAACGGATACATATTGATTTCCATGCTATCCATCCAGACTTCTAACATAAGAAGCAAGAACAAAGATTTTAGCTCATCCAAGGTTTGCTTTGCCTCCTATTCTCCACCACCCATCCACTGTGCTTTGAAAGACATGCCTGTTCATGACAAATGGCAAACTCCTGAGATTCTCAAGCTAACGTCATGGGCTTAGCCTCCTTAGTGAATTAGCCCCTTTCACTCACACACACTCACACACACACATTATAATCTTTTAATGTTCTGCTGGAAGGATTACTTGAAATATTTGCACAAAAGAATAATTATCACAGTCATGGTTACTTTATAATATGCACAAACGACCTTAATGTCATATAAAAATGTATATCCCCAGGAAAACTCTTGTTTCAAATCCTAATAGTAAAATTGATATTATGAAGCAAGGTATTTTATGACATAATAATGGGTTAATTTACTCACAATCCTGTAACAGTTGCTAAAATTAAACTATCCTTTCGCTAGGGATAATGGTTTAAAATATCTTGCCTAAATATATTTTGTTATATTAGAATATGTGATCTCTGGCATACTTTTCTAGATCCATGAATTGTTTTCTTTCAAATATAGGCAACTATGAGAATTCTTTTTGCAACAAAATCTAGTTCTTCTCTTTTGACATGTGTGGTCTTTAGGAGCGGAGCATGTTATGACATTCCACTTTTCTCCTGTGATGTCTAAGATGTCTTCTTAGAAGGAGACCCAAGGAAAGGACTAGTTTGGTATGAAGCATTCAAAATGGCCTTGGCTGACGCTCTAAATTCTTTGGTTTTGGTACATAACTTGGGACAATAAATTGTGTTCTGGTGTTTGGATTGGATGCCAGATCCCTTTTGGATGGGAAAATGCATCTCCTCTGTCTCACTTGTCCATACATTTTCTTTTTGGCCAAGAAGCTGTCTCTCACTTTGTTTTTCATAAATTCCTTCTGGATCCTTGTTGCTTTGGCTTTAGCAGGCTTTACTGAATTTGTCTAACCCTAATGCTACTATTCAACTCTATACTTGTGTATGAATAGAAATATTAAAAACTTGGCACCCTAAAACAGGTTTGGGCAAGTATGTCACTTAATCAGTACATAGCCACACATAAGAAGGGAGGTGGAAGAGGGTTCAGGATTGGGGGGACATGCATACTTATGGCCGACTCATATTGAGGTATGGCAAAAGCAATCACAATGTTGTAAAGTAATTATCCTCCAATTAAAATAAATAAAGATTCTCATGTAGTCTACACAATTCCCTGACTCTAAAAGAAAAAAAAACACTCTAACTTACTCAGAGATTGGGACCTGATCGCATGTTACTAAACCCATAATTTGACTATATAGTGGCGGGCTTAGGGATTGTAGAATACAATTATATGACTGATAAATATTTTGAGAAGATGCTCGAGAAATTTCTAGGAAAGTACATGTCATTTCTAAGTTATCAAGGCTGTACTTTTTTTCATATTGAATTTCTAATGTAGACATCTAGAGATTATTGCATTAATATGGACATCTAGAGGTTATTACATTATTCGAATGTAGACATGCAGAGATTATTGGTCTCCCACTGAGCTTTTTCTGGCTATTCTTTGTGGCTTTATTGAAGTGCCTGTTAGGCACAGTAAGAATGAAGATCAAGGTTTTACACTGATTCTTTATTCCCAACCTGAAATTTAGAAGTTTATTGCCATTTTGCATTGAATTCTTCAATTCAACTTGTGTTTATAAAGCACCAGCTGTATATTCAGTCTTTGGTGATGTGAGGAGTTCCCAAAGGCATTCAAGACTCGGTCTCTGGGAATTCACAGGCAAGTTAGGAGGCAAGGCTCACTAGCATCAAACAACCGAGAGATCGTCACTGTGATGTGGAGCCAACACATCTGATTCGGTGACCTTAGTCCTCCGAGTGTGAAATGTGCACTAGCAGTGTAGCATCACCTGGGGGTTTGCTACTGACGCAGTCTGCATTTAAACAAGATCTGTACATTAAAGTTTAAGGGGCTCTCGTGTAAATAGTGAGCACCAGAGAAAGCTTGCTCTGGGTGAGGCTGGCATAGACTGTAGTTGTGGGGGAAGGCTTGGCAGAAAAAAAACAGAGATTCTTGGAAGGAGGTTAGGGGCTGGGTGATATGGACCAGTATTAAATATTCTCCTGCACAAAAGCCACTCCCCGTGGTTCTTGTTTGACAATTCCTAAAACTCCCAGCCCCCTCCAGAATAAGAGTCTGTAGGCGGGCCCTAGGAAAATGTGTGTTTAACAAGCTCCACAGGAAACTTTCTAAACTGATTTCCATAAATGTAGAAGCAGGTGGAAAGGAGTGCATCCACGCAGGGAAAGCTTGCACGTTGCCCGCTTCATCTCTCACCTGTCGGCCTTCGCGTATACCCTCCTTACTGTTGCTGAAGTGAACCATCTGAAAACAAGTGAGAACATGTCTTGCCCGTTGCAAAGCTCTGCTCTTGCCTAAAGCTCGATTCCTGCTCGGTGTGGCAAGGCAGTCCAGCCAGCACTGGCCCTGACGTCCTTCCCCTTCAGTTCCCAGCTTTTTACCCTCTTGTCCAGGCAAACCATGCTTCTCACCTTCCCAGAATGCTGGGCCCTTCCGCGCCTGAGCAATTTCCTTTCGATGCCCTTCTATTCTTTCTCTGTCTGGCAAACTCCTCATCCCTCACCCTCAATAGTTCCTCTAGTAGAAATAACAATAAGTTGTCTTTTTGCCGAGTTGTTTGATGTCCCTGTTCTAAAGCTGGCAACCAGATGAAGAGGTGTTGCTTCTCTTTGGGGTGGGGGACAACTGAACAGGGTTTTGATTATGCAAAGGCCTAGAGGGAGAGTTGGGACAATGAGCTTAGCTCCTGTTTATATAAAATCAAGTGTGAGGATCTTCTTCAAAACTAGAGACTGTTGTCATGTCACCTTTTCGTTTGTGTTTGCTTGCTTTCTCTATGTGGCAGAAAAAGCTAACCAAACCACTCTAGGTGAAGAGATGGGAGAACAGGAGTATCCTGACATCCCACTAGCTCTGTGGCAAAGCCAGAGATGGAAACAGAGAGGCAGCTGCAGATGCCCCTGGAGGGCATGGGCCAGAGTCCCATGATAATCTGAGAGCCACTTTTCACTCAGGTTTTTCCAAGCCATTATCCTCATGTTCTCGGGTAAGCTGGTCTACTTCCATTGCTCCCTTTGACCTTAAGTTAGAAAACTAGGTGGCACATAAAAAGGACCCGCTGTATCCATGTTTCAGAGCTACAGCAACATGGAGAGAGAGTGAGGAGTCAGCAGACTTTACCATGGAAAAACTCTGATCCTTAGTCTGGAGACAGAAAACTCATGGAGTAACAGAGCAGGTATACACTTGTCATGAGTCTTCAAAATCATTCATTTATTCAGTAAACATTTGCTGAGCCCTCACTGTGTCCATGGAGAAAAGAACACAATTCTTAAAATCGTTGTCAAACTGAGGATTTGAAGCTTAGCGAATCGTTTACTCATCTCTGAGCGGCTTGAGTTTTTAGTCCCCTATAATAGTTAAAAAATATGACTATTCTTATGAAACTGCCTAGTCTCTTGATTCTTGGCTTGTCCTTCACTGAAAGGTGAAGAAGAATTTCTCCTGATGCCTGTCCTTCTGCTTCAGAGGTTTTCTATGTCTTTTCCATCTCTATTTCTTCCTTCTTAAGGAAAAGGGGATTTTGGAGTCACAGCTAAAATCAATAAGAGAGGACAAACAGCTCAACCAGGAGTGGGCAAAAGCACAAATGGGCATTTCTCATGTGGGCAGCCCCATCTGGCTCCTTCATGCATGAGGCGGCCACAGCAGCCACGCCCACTTTGCTGGAGTCCCACTGCTAAGGTCTTTGGAGACTTTGCTCCCATCCTCAGTGGCCTCTGGCTTTCAGTCTCTCCCCTACACCACTGGCTCCTCCTCACCACTGTACCACCCCCTCATCAGCAGATTGCTTCCCAAACACTACCAAGAATTCTCTGCATTTCTGCTACCACAGTTCTTGAAAGCCCAAACACGTTGCCTGTTTTCTTATGACCTTTACAATCCCCATCCTCCTGCAACCCGGCTTCCACCCCAATCAGTCCCAGAAAATTCTAATGACCCTCTCACTTCCAAATCCAAAATCCTTTTTAAAATCCTCATATTACTTAATCCTTAAATCTTGATCTCAAAACGTTTGTAACTGTTGGCCCCTGGGTCACAACCTTCTGAATTTTTCTCCTCTTAGTGTTCTTCCTGCCTCTCTGCTATTTCCCTCAGCTTGTTTCAGCCCTCTCTCTGCCCACCTTTCCCCAAGCTGTGCCTCAAGATGCATCCTTGGCCCTCTGCTTTTATCTCTGTAGCTCTCTGTCAAATACTTTCTCCAAATATGTTTTTTTTCCCCCTTCCTCTAGGTTTGGGCCACCACCCGTATGCATTTGGTTCTCAAAAGTCCAACTTTTCAGCTTTTGAAACAGCTAGGTCACATTTTCAGCTGCAATGAAATTAGCTGTAAATATAAGAATAACTGCAACTTAAAGTTGTTGTTGGGATGGACTGAGATAATGACCATGGAAAGGTTAGCACAATTGCTGGCATATTGTGAGCCCTCCATAATTGTGACCTGTCTTATCCTTCACAAAAGCAAGAGGATGACAAAAGTCATCACCGCCCATGATGGCTACCAAAGGAGGTCAAAAGACGTAGGGCAATGTCAGATAGATTAAAACTCCAAGTCAGCTGTGGGCGTCAGAGCAAACCATCAAGGTCCACTGAAATGGTCTTTCTTGTGATGTGAAAACTAACTCTATTTCCTGAATGTGTCCAGATTTCTGCCTCTGGGCACTGATCTAACAGCATTTCTGAGGGGCTGGTGGGGCTCTGTTGACCAGCTGTGGCTGATGAGTTCTGCAGAGGTGATGTATATCATTTCCGGAGTGAACTTTTAATTGCTGATGCAAGGCTTTCCAGAGCGTGCTTCCAGATGATGAACCAGATGATGAACCAGAAAGTTCCAGATGGTGGTGGCTCTCAGCCAGGCTTCTTGGTTCTTAGGGACAAATGGCATGCCTTTCCTTTAGGAGGGTGGATCCTGACCAATGACTAGATTTGGTCTACGTGAAGTACTATGAGTGCCTCCCTGGGACTTGAGCAGCAATTTACCGCTGCACTGCATGGCCTGGCTCCAAGTTCACAAAGCATCCCTTGTTACTGGTGTGACTGAGCTGGTTGTTGCTGTCAGTTTTTATTCTAGCTTTATTCTAGGTGTTAATGATTAATTATTGTTAACTTGGTTTCTTCATATTGTTTTCATTGGTTGTGGCTTGTTTAACCATACAGTGCGTAAGATATATATTTATTTCAGCAGTATTTTTGGCTTCTAATTTTCTAATAATCTGACTGGAAGGTTTAGTGATGTTACAATTCAAATGTAAATAACCTGTGTATTTTTCTTAAAGAAAATGTATGTATTCTCCATCAGAAATTTGCTTGCATCGTAGCACTTTATTGGGATATGCTCCTTTTATTTCATGATGATTCTGAAATATAAGCGTTCCTATTTTTCAGAAACATCTACAGAGACAGAGGCAGGATGGAAATTTTATGTGTAAGATCATATTTTTCTCTATGGGTTAAAAACTGAGCAATGATGCTGTTGACAATGTTTATTAACTTAAAAATTTTTGTCCTCTGTAAGTGTTCTTTATTACTAAGTTCTGAAACTGCGGGAAGGATCACCGGTCCTGAGATAAGGGCTGGAATAAAAACACATGAAAGTCACTGACAGGTAACTGGTTAGTAGTCTGGTGAAGGGCTCAGTCTCTGGTGTAATCTTGTTTAAAACATCTTCAGGTTTTAAGGATGTGAAGGGGAGAAGGGTTAGATTTATTTTATGTGGCCCCAGAGAAAGGTTACAAACAAGTGACAGCCACAGTGAATAAGGAGATAGTGTACACGACTGAGTCGTGGACTGGGTAAAAAGAGGGAGTCCTGGGCATTTCATGAAAGACTCATTGAAAACCATTAAAAAACCAACTGAACAAACAAATTGACCAAAACACAGCACAACAAGCACGCAGGCTGAATTCAGTTCATGAAACCAGAGTTAGTACTCTGATTCAGAAATTCCAGACATAAGTCCATCAAGAGAGAGAATGTTGCAGAAATCTTGGCCCTGGTTCAACATTAAATTCAGTTTCTAGTTGTAAATGCATAAAGTTAAAAAGAAGATGCATGTAATTTTAGTAGGTGTAGAGACCAAGGCCTACTCATCCACAATCCTAAGTCTCCTTGAAAAGATGAATTTTGATACATTAATTTAGCAATTTTTTTAAAATAGTTTCTGCTGTCCCAGCCCCTTCTCCCTTTTGGTAGCTCTGCAGGCAGCATTTGACGCTTCTGGAGAGGCAGGACAGACTTCGATACACTTATTTGGCTCAGCTGGTAAAGAATCTGCCTGTAACGCAGGAGACCTGGGTTCAATCTCTGGGTTGGGAAGATCCCCTGGAGGGGGGCATGGCAACCCACCCCAGTATTCTTGCCTGAAGAATCCCATGGACAGAGGAGTCTGGCAGGGGCCACAAAGTCCTCCAGTCCATGGGGTCACAAAGAGTTGGACATGGCTGAGCAGCTAAGCACAGCAGAGCAGCAGCCCTAAAAAGCAAGTACAATTATAATTCTCATGTTACCGTGAGGGAAACCAAGGACTAAAGATGTTAAGCAACATGCTTAAAGTGGCTGAGTCCAGATCCAAACCAATATGTACCTGACTTTGAAATCTGTGCTCTTGATGTTTGGTGACCCTTGTCAATAAATTGTCTGCCAGGTTGGCCATGGCTTTTGGCAAGCTTGTCCACGAGTCCGTTTGGAAGGTCTATGCTATACCTAGTGATACTGCTGCTATGCTTCCCTGCATTTGCCTGACCCTCTTTTCCCCACGGTTTCTTCATCCTCCTCTTAGGATGTGCATGCGACTAGATACATTTGAATTCTCAACACATGACACTTCCCTAAAAGTTTATCGTTTCCTGTGCGGTTACCATGCTGATGTGTTGAACTCCCCTTTCACACTTTGACGTATCTTAATGACATCTTGGTCCAGTTCCACAACTTTCTAGTCCCTCCAGTGATTAATGCAGCTTCAGATTCAGTAATTAAGTTTTAGTCATGCTGACGTCTAAACTTGTCTTCGATTTGATCCAAAGCTGTCTTCTATCTCGGGACAGGAAATAATTTGTAGCCTGAATCCAGAGCAGAGTAGGGGTTGTCCTCTCTTTGCTCTCCCTTTGTTCTTTCTTTGCTGAGGTTTTTAGGGTGGGGCTAGGAAGGAAGAAGAAGGGAGCAGCCCGCCATGTTGCTTGACTGTCTTTGGGGTCCCTCTTTCCTATCTAGGGGTCACCATCACAGCCAAGTGCATAGGAATAGATGGTGATGGCTAATTTTAGGTGTCAGCTTGGCTAGACTGTGGTTAGCAGTTATTCAACCTGGCAATAGCTTAGATGCTGCTGTAACTGTATTTTAAAGATGTGATTAACATAGACAATCTGGTGATTTTAAGTAAAGCAGTTTGCTTTCCATAATGTGGGTGGGGCTCCTTCAATGAGTTGAAGGCCTTAAGACAAAAGATTGAGGTTCCCCAGAGAAGAAATTCTACTTTCAGCCTGCATGATAGGAATTCCACTTGAGTTTCCAGCCTTCAGGAATGCACCATCAACTCTTATCTGAATCACCAGCTTTTCTCTCTCACCTCTCCTCTGTGTGTGTGTGTGTGTGTGTGTGTGTGTGTGTGTGTCTGGAGACAGAACTCCTGTTGTTTCTGTTTTTATGGAGAACCCTGACTAGTACAGTAATGATTCCTCAAATGGGCTATATAAAATGGGAGGTTTTTGTATATCAGGGGAAGCTCAAGACTCTTCATTGGGACGCTGCAAGAAAATATTAGAACTTCTACCCATAGATTTTTTAAAATTCAAAGAAATAAAAAAAAATCTACTCTCGAATGTTTAATATGACATTAACACCATCACCTTCCCTGGATCCACATACCAGATGGTCACATTTTACATATGTGGCCTGAAGCTTCATGGGCAAGAAGGAGCATTCTGCAAAGCGAAGAACTTACTGGTGGCGCCTTCACACATTCATTGGCCTTCAGTGTATTCAGGCACTGTGCGATTAACTAAAAATGCATATATTTAAATGCATTTATGGAAAATATTCGGAGAAGGCAATGGCACCCCACTCCAATACTCTTGCCTGGAAAATCCCATGGACGGAAGAGCCTGGTAGGCTGCAGTCCATGGGGCTGCTAAGAGTCGGACACGACTGAGCAACTTCACTTTCACTTTTCACTTTCATGCATTGGAGAAGGAAATGGCAACTGACTCCAGTGTTCTTGCCTGGAGAATCCCAGGGATAGAGGAGCCTGGTGGGCTGCTGTCTATGGGGTGGCACAGAGTTGGACACGACTGACGCGACTTAGCAGCAGCAGCATGGAACATATTATCTAATTTTATCTTAGCCAGCTCTGATACAATGGGCAAATAGTTTCAGATGATCTTTACAAGGAATCCACACCCAGGCTGAAGTAAATGCTAACAGAGCTGGTGCACACAGCCAGGAGTTTTCATGCCCCCGGTGTAGGGTTTCATCATCTCTATTTCAAGATAAAGATAAAAAATCAGAGACATTCCAATCAGATATGACAAAACGGTCACCAAAAAGTTTCTTTTATTCTCAAGAAGACTATTAGAAATATGAATTTATAGTCACAACTTTAGTTTACATTATTATGTAGTTGCTTCTTATATACTCAGATAAGGAGTTGAAAAATAAGTATGTTTTGACCTAATTCTGTTGCTTACTTCCTTTATTCTCTGATATTACATAACTAAATGGAAGGAAGGGTAGGACTCCAAGATAATTTCAAGGTTTTAATCCTGGATGAAAGGATGAGATGTGTTGTGGAGAGTTGAGAACTCAAAGTGGATGATGTGTTTTGAACACATTAAGTCTGAGGCTAAAGATATACAAGAAAAACCTGAATAATTCACAAACACACACAATGGTACACATAGAGAAAGATACACAAAGAAAGAGTTCCATTTTGAAGAACCTGGAAATATTTGTAAATTCAAATGTGCTATATATATATTTTTTAATATAGATATTAACTTTGTGTATATTTATAGATAACACATTTTGAGAAATTGTCAGTTTTAAAGTGGTGGTACACAAAAAAGTACAGATACCATGTCATTTTAATTGTTCATTTTGCAAATAAAACACATGCATTTCAGAATGTTATTTGTTGCTCGTTTATGAATTTCATGGATCTGATACATATTTCAAGTGCTCTCTCACTATAGATATACAGACTGATGAGAGCGTAAGGTGAAAACAGCACTGTCAGCTCAGCACGGGGAGACCAGAGGACACTCAGGCCAACCAGCATATTTTGGCTGAGCTCCATGCATTTCATGACTGGAGCCTGTGTATTTGTGTGTGTGTGTGTGTGTGTGTGTGTGTGTGTGTTTGCTTAGTCATTCAGTTGTGTCTGACTCTACGACCCTATGGACTGTAGCCCCCCAGGCTCCTCTGTCCATGGGATTTTCCAGGCAAGAATACTGAAATGGGTTGCCATTTCCTCCTCCAAGGGATCTTCCCAACTCAGGGATTGACCCCTTGTCTCCTGCAGCTCCACATTGGCAGGCAGACTCTTTATCACTTAGCCACCCGGGAAGCCCATGAACCACCTACAAGGCAACCCCTTGATGCTAAAATCAAGCCTTTTCCCCCCATGGTCCTCTCCATGGCCTTCACCTCTCCCCTGCCAAGACACCATTTCCTGCCATGTACTCATCTACTGATGAAGTGCTGAACAGCAAGCAAATAAAATGAGTTGAATCAGTCTGAGTTGAGGGCTTTTGGCCCCATAAGAGTTAACTTCATCTGACTTCATCTCACTCATCCGCTTGGTCAAAATTTTGCAAATGCCCTATAGCGGCGGTGAGAGATCAGTGTCCCATGTCGCTTACATATGGACCGAGAACGCGTTAATTGGGCAGATCTAGGCCTTAAAAAAAAAAGAAAACATCCCAAATCACACAGTACCATGAGGCATAATATCTGATTACAAAGTCTAAAACTGCTTTATGTATGTAATTTTTGAAAAGAAAAAAAAAATTACAAGCCAGCAGCAATGAAGTGCTTAGTGCAAGATTTCAGTTCTCAACCTTGCAGCTATTACATTTCAATCTCAGCAGCAGGAAGATTCTGCTGATCCTAAGCTAACGAATGTCAAGAAGGAAATGGCTTTCTTTCTTCTTTTAGCAGGTGGTTATTGTTTTAAAAATGAAGAGCCTTAAACCTGGCTGGAATCCAAGGCATGTCACATAATCCTGATCTAGAGATATGCAGTGAGAATCCCCAGCCCCCAAATATTTGATTAGAGCATATGTAAATCGTCCTGTGTTCTTGGCATGGGCTGAATCAGGAATGACAACATGGATTATGATGTTCTTATACAATCAAAGGTTATTATTACTATCCTTTTTCCCCAAAGGAAGCAAAACTTGTTTAGTTGGGAGGTTTGATGCTTCTTGGGGTGGCGGAAATTTTCTGCTGATAGTCAATAAGGGAATAAACAATGAATGTAACAGTTCATGACACTCGGTAAATATAACTTGGCTCTCTTGAAAAGTTAATAGATTAGCTAACACTGAAGTATGTAGTCATTCAAAGGACTCTGAGCAATTTTCTTTATTGACCCCAGTTTCTGAGGGCTGTGGTAACTAACCCTGATGCCAAGTCAGAAAATTAGATTTCAGAGCTTCAAATATGTATCAAAACATTTAGAGACAGTGTTGTAGCTGGAATATACTTTTTTTTTGTTGTATAATTAGTGGTCAAGGAATTTCAACATTTTATCTACTATGTGTACAGGACAACTAAGAAGCTAAAATTGCTGTTACCTTAAATGTTTAAATTTGAGAATTTGCAGAAAACAGCTCTATCCTCTTACTAATGTCCCTGATTTGATCCTACGGATCTAGCTACACAGAGTGCATGCCCTCACCCCAATCCAAACACAGTTAAAGTAATACTTGGCAATGCTTTTCTTATCATAGTGATAAAGACACGCAGGAGACTGAATTAACCAAGAAAATGACTTTGCTGGGATTTAACACAATGAAAAAATGGAATTATACATGTTTAACACAACGTGCCATCTACAGAGAATTACCGTTTGTCTAGAGAGCATTTCACGTGGGCATTTCATGTATATCTCATGCATGATTGGGAACAACCAGGAATATGTTTATCAAAAGTTGCCAGTTTTTTAAAAAAAAATGCAGGTGAAATCTTTTTGGATGAGTTCTGTGAGTAGTTAAATTATTCGATTAAAAGTGTTTCTTCCTCATAAGAATTAAGAGGAGGAAGGGATGGAAACAGTGCAGACAAGGACCAGTCTTGCCTGGAGGTACAAATGGATGCAAGGCCTCCAAACAGACAATAGAAAGCTAATGAGGCAAAAAGTCTGGCGTGATTGTGATCTGATTTTCACAGATTAAACTAATGTCAATGAGGAGAAAAGAAGAGTGAATGAGCCTAAATGGCTTCGAGACACCTGCAAATAATTGTATTTCCAGCGTTAGGTCGTTCGTGCATTGTTTCACAAAGCATTTAACAATGGAAGGACTGGAATGGGAATTTGGATGAAGGTATTCTTTCCTCCGCACTCCAAATATGCACAAGTCCCCACAGCAACTGTGTCCCAGGAGGGAGCTGCCCACCATCGATCCCTCTGCCGGTTTCATAGATTATATGATTCGATTGATAAGAAAATCATTGAAGCTGGAAGCTGTACCCCGACCTTTAGGAAAAAATATTTCTAGTGTTAATATTTTATAGCACATCTATACAGTATAGGGTTGCAACCCTTGGCAGTATTCTAGGGACTAATTTTGATTCACTCATTTTATTCTGTCTTCTTTGGGCCCTTGATCAGATATTTCTGGTACAAACTTTACTCAGAATTCAAATGAGCTCCTTTTGTAAGTAACTGAAAATTTAGACTCACAGCCCCATAGGAGGGGACATATTCCCATTCCAATAGGCAACACTTAACGAAACGAAGTTTTTAACAGTTCTCTAAGGGCTAGATGAGGAGAGAGGGGATGTAAAATCACCATGACTATGCCTAAGACTTGAAATTTCTTACTTTCATCTGGGAAACAGTAAAAATGAAAAGCTGATCATTGTAAGGCAATCCCACTATTTGGACTCTGGTAATTAATCACTGTTGTAGGTATGTGGTGAAAACTTTATTTCTAAACTTAACCGTATTCAACTAAGTGTCTAATTAGCTTAACGTGACTTCATCTGCCTAGAAAACAGTTTGTATTGTTGTGAAAATATAATTTGATTTTAAAGGAAGAATCATAATCCAAGCGGACTTTTCCATGATTCTTTTATTTTTTAGTGTCAGATTTATTTGACCTATAATTTGGGCTTCCCTGGTGGCTCAGACAGTAAAGAATCTGCCTGCAATGCAGAAGACCTGGGTTCTATCCCTGGGTTAAGAAGATCCCCTGGAGAAGGGAATGGCAACCCACTCCAGAGCTCTTGCCTGGAGAATTCCGTGGGCAGAGGAGCCGAGCAGGCTCCATTCCATGGGAGCACAGAGAGTTGGATGCGACTGTGTGACTAACTTTCACATACTTTGCATGTGTGAAAATACCTGCCTTGAGTGTGAACTTTGACGAATATACAACCATGTAACCTCTGCCTGCAAGGTGGGAGACCTGGGTTCGATTCCTGGGTGGGGAAGATCCCCTGGAGGAGGGAAAGGCTACCCACTCCAGTATTCTGGCCTGGAGAATTCCATGGACGGTACAGTCCATGGGGTTGCAAAGAGTCAGACAGGACTGAGTGACTTTCACTTTCACCCACTGCCACAGCCCAATGTAGCACTGTTCTCTTACCCCCCAAAATTTCCTCCTGTCCCTTTGGCATCAGTGCCGTCCCTTTGACCTCCAACTCTGGTAACTGCTGATCTGTTTTCTGACCTTTAGTTTACATAATTTTGTCTTCTCTAACAATATCGTGTGAATGCAATCATACAGTATTCGGCTTTTTGAGTCTATCTTCTTTCTTTCATTTAGTGTAAATGTATTTGAGATTCATCTACGTGTTGTATGAATCAATGGTTCATTCCTTATTTTTTTTGCTGAATAGTATTCCACATGGATGTGTTTTAAAATAGGAATACATGTGATGGCCAGTCCTTCCACTTGGTTTATGGTGTAGTCAAGGGCAGAGAGAGACTTATCAGCTAGCCGTGTGAACCTCCTGGCAAATTCTCCAGTGAAAAACCACTGGACAATACTGTTTAGCCTAGGAGAACCCATACCAATGAAGCATGATGTTATGCATGTGAACTGTGCTCTCACACCATTTGTGGGATGATTTTGATAATAGAAGAGTGGCTAGACTGACATAGATACCAAACCAAAGTTCCCATAATACCAGGGGTTGATTTTTAAAAAATAATATCTGCAAATAACTCAACATTTGTGGTTTTCTAAACACACACACACACAAAAACATATATAGAAAGCAATTGGAGAACGTTATTAAACAATGATATTTAAGATACTACTTTTCAAAAAGCCAATGCATGTATTTGTCTGGCACTTCATAATATTTAAAGCACTTAGCACATATGCTATCTCATTTAATTCTCACAGCAACCCCAGGAGGCTAGCAGGGAAGATGCTGTTATTCATAATTTACAGGAGCAGAAGCAGAGTGTCCAAAGACACTGTGCCTTGCTCAAGGTCAAATAATGGGTAATTACTAGCCTAAATTCCTGGCTCCCAACCTAGCAGAAATTGGCAAGGCCAATTCTGAATAATGAATTTAAACAGAGGCAAATGTTGTCAGAGGTTAGTATTTAGGGCTGTAGTAGCTAAACTCATAGGAAAATCCAGCCAGCAGCCTCTGGTTAATTCATAAAAGATTGAAATGGAAAAAATACAATCTCACCATGTTATTAGGTTAAGCACTTCTAAAACAAACAAGCAAACAACGACGTATTGTAAATTAGACCATTTTGGAATTTGTGCAATTTAAATGGTTGAGTTATTTTATGTTAGGGAAGTGGCTGCACAATATTCATTAGCTAATTTTCTTGATGTTTTGGTTTTTTTAAAAACACATTGGGCCAAATTACACTTTCAGCGATGCCCACAGAATTTTAATTAACGTAATAGATCTGATTTCAGTTCTTTATGTGGTGGTTTCCTTTTGATTCAGGGAGGTGTTGAGCATTATATTAATAATTCTCCCTTTTGTAAGGGAAGAAAGTGAGTTTTTGCAGGTTGAGTTTCATACCCACGGTGAGACAATGTATCGTATAAGAGTTTGTCACTGGCATGCATTTTATGAAAGTTAAATTTCTGCCCTAATAATTTGGCCAAAGGTAGTAAAACTGATAACATCCACATCTGTCACACTGAGTGGCTTAATTATGTTAACATCCCCCTTTCCCCTAGCCCAGTTGCCTCACTTGTTCTCTTTTTCGTTCTCTTGTGGACATGTAAGAATCATGGAAAGGACAAAGATCTGAGTATATTAAATGAATGTCTTAAAATATCCACTAGAAAATATTGCAATAAAAAAAAATCCACCAAAGCTTTGCTAAGACTTTAGTATCAACTGTCACCATCCTCCTGAGAGGTAAGTAGTAATATCTATAAGCCAATGAGTTTATTTGAATTTAGTTTTTCATATGCATATGATTTTTGTACTCAAAGGAGCTTGATAATGAAAGTCACACTCTATAAAAAATAACCTAACGTATGTCATTTTCATGTCTGAGGGTTTCAGGATTTGAATATAAATGTTTAGCATCTCACAAACTGTATACTAGGGTTAGAAACTTCCAGGAAAATGGAGTCACCTTTAGTATCTTGAGCTAAGATGGATCTATAGTTAAAAATATATATGGATATGTATTAGCAGGAACTAGGGAGCACTGACTGCTTAACACAAGCAGCTGTTAATTATAAAACTGCAGTCATTTGTATTTTACTAAAAATGTTGATATGGCTCTCAAAGAATTTTTAAGAAGACATTAAACCTCTTTCATCTCTGTATCTGATTTCTACATTTGCTATCTTCTTTCCCCTGAAGAATGCCTATTCTCCCTTCAGAGTCCTATGCAGGCTCATAAAACCAATAAAATATCTTTTTTGGAAGAAGCCAAAATGTATTTGAAGGAATTAGGGTTGATCTGGGAGATGCAATGCTGGTGTTATAGCAAATTACTTCTGTTAAATATGAATAGGACGAGTGTTCTGAATACTGCTCTGCAGTAAAATTTACGGTCATGGGTATGCATGTAGATGAACTTAGTGCACGTACGGAGAAAGCTGCTTGCAGGTATCAGTAGGTGTTTAATCGCAGTTGTGCTGCAAGGAAATAAAAGACTGCCCAAAGACAATCGATTTTCCTGTAGAAGCTATAGACACCAGTACAGTATAAGATATATTTCTCATATTCAAGCCTGTCTTTTATTTTGTTTACACAACAAAGTTATTATGCTAATTACACGGTAATATGCTGCCCCTGAGGACTTTCTATGTTGATAGCATCTACTTGAGGATGCAGATTGGGAGCCAATATGTGATTATTACTATTGCAAAATAATATGATCGGAATGACAGTTTTGCCTTCTAGGGGAGTCCTCACTAGGCTCTTTGTTGCTGAGTGAGGTGTGTAATAGTGAATAAGAGGAAAAGTCCAGGAGAGTGTGGGGAATTTTTTCATACTGTTTTAAAAGAATGTGGGGCTGGACAACATTTTGGATTAGAGTCAAGTGTGTGTGTGTGTGTGTGTGTGTGTATACACAGGAGACCTCACGCAGCAGCAATCTGATGCTAATATGTGTGCAGCCTCACTAGGGGGAGCTCTTGGCTGGCTGTTCAGAGGCTTGACCATTGTCTGCAGGAGACAATTTTTCTTTGTTTGAAAATTTACAAATCATCAATGAAAATGCCACAGATATGGCAGAAGCTTTGGGGTTAAGTCACTGTCTCCAGTTGTGGCTTCAGTGGGATGGTGCTGGGGATGGTGGGGATGGTGGTCATGATGTCTTTGCCCCCTCTGCCCAGCAATTATTTTTGGGTTCTTATCATTTAACAGATTTCAGAACTATTGTAAATATTTCTTCTTACCCAGAGGTAAAGCTTCTCTGAAGCCTATTCTTTTTGAAAGGCTCCCCACTGAAGCTTGATGGTAACAATGAAAAAGTATAAATTTTCGCAAGCCTTTTCTTTTCAATCTATACTCAGATCAATTAATTAAATGAAGATAGAAACATGATTGCCATGGATGACATTGTCATGCTGGTTTAAAAACCGGGAACTTTATGATTACAAATACATCTGGTTACGGGAGATATTGGGGGGAAAAGGGTCAGCTGAAGAGACTCAAAAATTATTTGAAAATCTTTATAATGTGATCATTTTGGAGAGGAAAACAGAAGATGCAGCACTAAGATAATGGTGACACTGCCTCAGGCAATCTGTGGACAATTTTACTGTTCTTATTCTCCAAATGTTCCCTTCCTACCCCTCACCAGTTTTTCTTTTTGTCTTTTTAAATTGGAGGAAAAAAAAAATAAAGCAAAGTGCTTCTTTCCCTACCCATGTTCCTTCCCTTTTTTCTCCACTCTAATGACATTTGGCAGGCTCGGCTGTGTAATGCTTGACTGGTTTTATTGTTGTCTGTTCCCAGTGGGGAATAGTTGACACTGCTCTCTGTTTCCAATTGATATCCATTTTCAACAATATTGCTTTCTATTAGATTCCTGCACAGTTTGTGCCAAGCAAACTGAATATTTACTGGGCTGACCGCAAAACCTTCAAATCAACAAACACTAGAATAAGCAAAATACGCATTTTTAAGATCAAATGTTTTCAAATGCTTCTTTCAAAATTATTATTTTTAAATGCACTGTGAGCTGCAGATTAAAGGATATTACATTGCCACTTCTGTCAGCCTATTTTTATTTATTTTCACACATTAAATAATAGGATTAAACATTGAAAGAATAGTTGTATACACTACCTAGGCAAAGTTAAAAGCAATTCAGTTTTCTCATATTTAGCAATTCCTCCTTCTAAGCAATAAAGTGTATTTGCTGGTTGCTTTTTAATGCAGACATAGTTAATAGTATCGTAGTGAGTAGAGCAACTGGGTCTGACAAACCAGAGGACAGACAACCATTGCAATCATCCTTGGTGGCTAGGGGCTGTGTGTCAGAACTGAGGGGTAGAAGATTGCATTTTAGCCATCAAGAATATCAAATGGCCAGTAAATGACAGAAAATTTTCAATAATTTTCCTTCAATTTGCTAGCAGAGTTTTCAGAATCTTAACTGTATACCCTACCTACCTCATAGTGCATCTGGCATATAAGAGAGAAAGGTGTTTGGTTTTGGGAGATTATCAAGGAAAAGATTAAAAAATAGAAAAAAGAGGTTTTACAATAAACAACCTCAGAAACTATTGCAATACAGTCAAACCTGTTTAGTTACTTTTAAAAAAGCTGTAATTCTTTCATAATAAAGTTGAAAGAGATCATAATAGATAGAATGTGTTTTTGCATGAAATTTATTGGTTAAGTTGATGTAATTGTTGGTAATTCAAACAAAGAAACCTGCACAATGAGGTAGAATTGGCTTATGTTAAGGGCAGTCTTAAGAAATGTTACCACCAAAATATACATTTTCAAATGATGTTTTAGACCACCAAACTCCCACGATACAGCAGATAAAACTGTTTTACAGACTAACAAGTCGCAGGAAAAGTATTGTGAACCAGATGTTCCATCTAAAGAGTTTTCTCCTTCTCCAATTCCTTTCTTCCTTTCATACTGAGTATCTACACCAGCAGCCTCATTTCTTTCCAGGCAGAGACTAGTTTCCCTGTTACCATTTCTTGTGGCCACAGTACCTGCCAAGTGCTTTCCAAATATATCCTTTACCCCTCACAACAATGTCATGCTCTGAAACCTTTTTTACATCTCAAACTATATGTGCATTGCAGTTGAAACACATCGGAACCTGTAATGACTGCCATTTGAAGCATCTTAGAAAATGTGGTCAAGAAGAGATTGTGCAGGCCCGGCAAATAGCGGCCTGAGTCTGATATGCTGGTTGGTTCTGGGAAAATCCCTTACTCAGCTTCATTTTTCACCATCTGTGTCTCAGTTTTTCTATTTGTAAACCAGGCATAATTAAAACTGCCCACTGGGCCTTTCACAGGCATGTAGGGAGGATTAGCAAGAGGCTGCAAACCTTCCTTAGCTCTTTGAAAGAGAGGCACTACAAGAAATTCAAGGCAGGTATCTTTCATGCAAGACCTTGGCTGCATTTACACTTAAACCTCCCCTTTTTGAAATGAGATGTGGCATTCTTTGGCTAGAACACAGAGTACAATTCATCAACGGGGTCTCAATCAAAAAGACAATTTTCACAGATCCAGGAAATGCCTGGAAGCTCCTGGCTGAAACTGAACCAGCATAATATAGGTGGATGATGTTGGGTGTTCTCAATGGGTGTTCATCAGACTCAGGGTTCAATCCAATACCGTCATTAACTAGCTGTGTGAACCTTGGCAAGAGGCTTTCCCTCCTTTAGCTTCCTCACTTGCAAAGTAATGCACTTTCTGATAGTCTCACAGGGTTGCAGATGGAATAAAAGTAAGAAACATGTGAAACTATTCAGAATGATACAAAGCATTATTTGTGTCAAATGTGTGCTATTGGTGACTTTGGAAAACGGGATGAGATTGTCCCAAACTTTCCCCTTCGACTAATTGGAATTGCATTAAACTATTGCAATACAGATTATTTAAAGAGTAAATAAACCCCATTCTTCCCATCATTCCTTATTCAGCTTTTCTGTCATTAAAGTTTGATTGTCTTTCTGGTTGAGTATAGAGGCAGCTATAGGACAGCTATTTCTTCCAGCACTTTGTTCCTGAAAAATGCCATCAGATGGAAGATGCGTTTCACTCTTGTGGAAAATGTACATGACTTTTGATCCCAGAGTGTTTTCTGTCATAAACCTTGTCCAGGAATCTGCAGATAAAATCTACAGTGTGCTAGCTGCACAAATGATTTTCTTAGTGTCCCTGGCACCATTTTCATATCCTTGCACCTAAGACCATATGTCCCTATGGTATCAGAATTCAATTATGCTTTACTTGATTCTACTCCTTTCCAAATGCAAATGATTATTTATCAAAGCAGTGAGTGTATAAATGATAAGAGAGATCAATTCCATTGAGATCTGTTACTTTGGTGAATATTTCATTTAAATTGCATTGGTAAGCTCAAACTTCCATTTTCTCTCCATGAGTTGCAAGTCACCCTTGGGAAGTGGACTTGAAGCCAAGTCACCAGGGAAGACTGATGACCCTAAGTGTTGCAATCACCTTGGTGGTGGATACTGTAAGTGCTAGTGGGTGCAAGCTGGTTACACAGAGAAAAGCATTAGGCAAAGAAAAAAAGAGTGGAAGAAATCACAGTCTGTTCCCTTAATTCCACTTGGGTGAAATTAGGTTAAAACAAATTCCTCTATCATAGAAGAGGAGAAAAGACAAAAAAGTTTTGTTTTAGCTTTTAAAGACAAAGGGCCAGTTACGTGCCAATTCTCTTCCTTTCCTTCTTGTATACCATGAGCCTCTGTTACTCCAGATTGTTAAAGAGAGGTATTAATCCAAGGCACTGGGCTTACTTTCATGTCATGCTTGTGTGGGGTTCAGAATCCTCACACATCCCTTGGAATTATTCAGAATCTGGGACTGAACCATGGCCGGGGTATGCTACCGTGTATCTGGAGCTCTGTAGCCCAGCAAGGAGGGAGCCCAGAGGTAGACGTTGCAAGAGATGAGACACTAGATGGGAGACGCTGTTCTGGGGGCTCTGAGTGATGAACTGCACTGTGGGGTGGCAGAGGTTAGATGGAAGTCAGGTTGAGGAAACCAACACAGGATGAAGGAGCCTGCAGCTGGCCTGGACCAGTCACCCTGTGGTCATGCTAACCGACTTAGTGAGGAACTGTCTGTTGGTTAGGAGCTCAGGCTCTCTGTCTCTAAAGAGGGTTTAGAAAAGAGGGCAATCTTCAGAAAAGTTGGAAGTAACAAGTAGAATAGAATGTGTAAAAACATGTTGTTCAAACCATCAAACAATAGACAAACCTAGAGGCTTCTTAGGACCAACTGTGAAATTGGCACAGCTACGGAAACAGGAAGGCAGTCTGAAGGTTTTGAGCTGTGGTGCTGGAGAAGACTCTTGAGAGTCCCTTGGACTGCAAGGAGAGCCACCCAGTCCATCCTAAAGGAAATTTGTCCTGAATGTTCATTGGAAGGACTGATGCTGAAGCTGAAACTCCAATGCTTTGGCCACCTGATGTGAAGAACTGATGAAAAGACGCTGATGCTGGGAAAGACTGAAGGTGGGAGGAGAAGGGGACGACAGAGGATGAGATGGTTGGATGGCATCACTGACTCAATGGACATGAGTTTGAGTAAACTCCAGAATTTGGTGATGGACAGGGAGGCCTGGTGTGCTGCAGTCCATGGGGTTGCAAAGAGTTGGACATGACTGGGCAACTGAACTGACTGATGGAAGCAGGAAGGCAGTCTGAAAGGTCTTCCTCGGCATGCAGCCCCGGTGCCCCTTCCTGCTCCACGCTGAGTGCGTCCACGCTGCCTGGCCCAATGTCTCCTCAGCACTGCTAACCCCACGTGGAGCCTCAGTTTAGTAAGGGCAGAGGGACTGTGAGCACGTAACTCACACGCACATAAAACAATGTTTAGGGGTAGAGCTTTCTAGATCCAACCCCTGAAACAGCCAGCCAGCCAGCCAGCAGGACCCTCCACCCATGAAGTGTCTTGAGAAAGAGGCCGACTTTAAAATGTCTTCACAAAGGAATAAAATGTAATCAGCCCAGAGACAGATGCTGTAGAGTCCTGGTTTATTGTCTGCGGTCGGCTGAATTTCATAAAATGAAGAAAATCAAACCAGAGGTCTGTTTGCGGAGTCGAGGCGTGATTGTATTTTTAGTTTTCTTAACTAAATAAATCCATCAGTTGACAAAGAGGAGTGTGTAGTGGATTAGACAGAGAAGGTATGATTGAAGACTTGAAGGCAGGGTCAGCTCCAGATACATTGATCACAGTCTCATTAGGGCTGGAACAGACGCAAAAATGAATTTGAAATGTGGAGAGGGGGAGCCGGGGCTGAGAAAAGGGAGACCAAAGGGAAATATCGCTACATTTTCCAACAGTATGATGTGTAATACACAGATGAACTCAGACACTGAGATGTGATTCATCGGTTACATTCCTGACAGATACTGATCCAGGGTAAGCTGTTTCTATCATCTCAGTTTCTCTCTCTCTTCTTGTCTTCCTTGGTAAAGCACCATGAAATAATTTTTATTACATAAAAAAAAGGTTTCCACTCTTGATAAGTGTCTTTCATAGAGTAAGACTGCAAAATATATTCCAAGTGAAGTCAAATAAAGTAAGGATGCTGTCAGAGACAGATGAAATGGGCATGGGACCATTATTACCATTGGGAGGTCATTCTTCTGATTCAGTTATTAAGAAGCATATATTAACAATAAAAAAAGATCTCTGAAAGAGCTGATGGTGTATTTCATTAAACTGGAAGTGAAGCTGATCACTAAATTGAATATTAGGAGAAAGTAGAATAGGCAAAAATTTAAAGTAACGCTTATTAAAAACTTAAATTTTGTCTTCAAGGCCCTTCATCAACTGCTCCACGGTCCTGTCCCTTGTCAAACTTCATCCCTCGTTATTTTTTGCTTGAAAAACTTTGTTCTTCAAACTCATCTTTCATTCCCTGTCCCCTGCGTCCTTTCTTTGCTCTTACAGTTTCCTTTGCCTGTCTTCTCACTCTCTTTTGTTCTGTTGCTATTACATCCTTTATGAGCTGGGGGAGAGCTGCCTTATGTCTCCATGAGTAATACACTCTGGGGTTCAAGGGAGCCTAATAGAAAGCACTCCCCTTCCCCTTTTGAGGTCTGAACTAGTTGAGAAATATAGGGAAATAGGACAGGTAAGCCTAAAATATGGTCTTTATTCTGATAAGGCTGGAGAATGTGGCCAGTGGATCTCCCAATCCAGGATCAGAAGGCCATGCCCACCCCACCTCGGGCAGAGCCAGCCCACTGCAGAGACCCCACCATCGAGCTTAGAGCAAGCTTACCCTGTGCTTTCGGGGGTGGGCTCACTCCTAAGAGTAGGAAGCAGGGATGGGCGTGCAGAGCCACTTTCTTTCCCCAAGCTCATCAACCGGTAAGATATGAGCAGGTGGGGGAGAGGCCGGGAGGCTTTCACTGGTGGGGCTCTCCTACACGGAAAGACATCAGGAGTAGGGAAAGAGCTATTCATCAACAGAACCAACTTTAGAAACATTTCTTCAGGGGTCGTTCTGTCTGCGATGTCCTATTTTCATTTACTTTGGTTCTGTTGAGGTCACGAGTGTTAGGAGATAAGCAATTTATTACAGACACCAGGGCATTGCACAGTAGTGGGAGGAACTGAAATCTCAAAGGGAGAGTCGGGTGGTCAGAGGATCATGAACCACGGGTGGACAGTCTGGGGAGGAGAGCTGAATATCCGACCACTTCCGGCTGCCACCGTGAGACCGTGAAGGGCAGAGTGTGAAGATTTTCTGGGAGGCTGTTGCCCTGAGTAGCTCCCGCCTTTGCAGTCCTGTTGCTAAGAATCTGGCCGTGGGCCGGGGGGCTGCTGTGAGCCGCAGTGCCACAGTCGGGGTGGGGGGCGGACCTGGGGGTCCTCCCAGTCCTTGCCATCAGCCTGTCGTCTCGTCGGTGAACAACTTGGGGAGTAACGGATGCCGCTTCTCTTTCAGTTCCTCCTTTGGCCAATTCCCGCCAGATGGAGAGGGGAGGCGATTCAAGGAAAAGTAGTTCTCAGCTTAAACAAGCTGGCGATACAGCAATCCAGCAGTCAACACCTTGACACCATGATATCCGTCTACTCCTAACCATGCTTAAGTCAAAGTGAAGACGAGATAAATCCTGCTTCCACTTAATACAACTAAAAATACTGTACCCGCCCCCCTAAAAATCTTCCATGGTCCCAAATGTCAATTTCCTCATCATTGGGGGATGTTTGTTCCTTTTCCAGCCCAATCATATTCACCCATTGGTATCCTGTAACTTAAATATTGATATGTAATGTTAACCGTTGTGAGTATGTCTCAGGTTTGATAGTTTGGGAATCAGAAAGGAAAAGAAAGAACATATATAATATATATATTCATATCAAAATAAGGAAGAAATGCTAAGTACTACAGTTCTCTTTTTGGCAACTGGTCACCATGTCATGTTCCCTTTGACCTAGGCAAGTACCTTAACTCACCACAGTTTTGCCTGATGATGGGAGGCAACCTTTAAACCTTTACTCCTGCAGCATCTGTGCTATTAGCAGTCCATCTATACTGGGTTACTGTAGCTTCCTATTTACTTTTATCCCAGCGCATAAAATATTCAAAGGCCTCTGCTTCGCTGTGGAGTAGTGTGGTATAATAAGAAAAATGCTTAGTCTTTGTCCCGATTCCTGGCATAGATCTCCTAAAACCCTTGAGATTTCCTGAGTGATAAGAGCATTTTTGTTCAAATAAGGGGACTCTTGATGAGAAGAAGCTTCAGGATGGGGGTTGGTGGTCGGAGGAACCGTATTTTAGAGGGTTGGACATTTCAGCCCCACCCCCAGTCTCTTGGGAAGGAGAGTGGCCAGAGAATTGAGTTAATCACCAATGACTAGCAATTCAATCAATCACGTCTATGTAATAAAACCTTCATTAAAACTCCAGAGATTCTGAGTTGGCGAACTTATATTTATGTTGGGAGGGTGGTACACCTGAACTCCATGGGCAGGAGTGACTCCTGCATTCGGGACTCTTCTGGGCGTTGCCTATGTGTCTTTCCACGTAGCTGTTCATTTTCACTCTTTGTGACGATCTAATAATGTGTGCTCAGGCGCTCAGTTGTGTCTGACTCTGTGCGATCCCATGGACTGTAGCCCACAAGGCTCCTCTGTCCACGGGATTCTCCAGGCAAGAATACTGGAGTGGGTTGCCGTTTCCTCCTCCAGGAACTGATCTAATAGTAAGAATAGCATTTATCTGAGTTCTATAAATTTTTCTAGCAAATTATCTAGAGGAGGGGAGTTGTGGGAATGCCTTTCTTTGGAGTCAAGTTGGATATAAAGGTAGGTAACCTGTGGAACTGGCATATGAAGTGAGGGGAGTCTTGTGGGACTGAACCCTTAAAATTGTGGGGTCTGAGGCTCATTCAGATACTGTCAGAATTGAATTGAATTGTAGGACACCCATCGGTGTCAGAATTGGTGGGAAGGAAATTACCTCATAAGTAGTGAACCAAATTCTTCTTTATAGAATCAATCACTGAAACAATGAAGTAAGTGCCTTCTGTGACTATTGGTTTGCTGACATGCCCAACACTGTGAGGATAGGATGCAAATTTTTCACTAGTAGGTGGTTAGCGGTAATATGAGAGGAGTTCTTCTGTTTGCATCGCTTGGTTCTCAAACCCCTGAATCCTGTGTAGGGGAGAAACAGCACAATGTAACAGTCACTATCATCCTGGAGAACATCACACCATGCCCATAGAGGATTGGCACTCAGCTGGCACCGAGTCTTCAAAGGCATTTCCACTTCTTTCAAGCCAGTTGCTTCAGAAAGATGAGGACCAGGGTCAGCCCAATAAATTTCATGAGCATGAGCCCACGATCCACTTTTTGCTGAAGAACAATTTCCCTGATGAAGAGTAATACTGAGCAGAGTGCTCTAGTAGTGACATGGGATCCTGTAGGTCCATGGGTGGGGCTCTGGCATAAGTATTATGAAAAGCGATGGCAAATTCACATCTAGAGTAAGTGTCCATTCCATGAGAACAAAGTCCTGCCTTTCATGGAAGACCACACGGAAGTGGTCCGGTGTAATTCACCTACCGTCAGGCAGCTGGTGGATTCCTCAGGAAATGGTGCTCTATCAGGGGCTAAGCGTTCATCTCTGCCGTTGACAAATTGCATGTTCAGCCCAACGAGTGTGCTGTTGGGCCCAGGACAAATTGTTGACCCACAAAACCATGAGAAATAAATGTTTTAAGCTGCTAATTTTTGAGGTGGTTTGTTGTGCAGCAAAGGCAGTTTAAATAAAAATGTGTGCCTAGAAGCGGAGTGCTGCTGCTGCAAAAGCCTAAATGCATGGTACTGGTATTGGATCAAAACAGCTGGCAAGACTAGTGCATGTGGCTTAAGTCAGAAGTTAAAAAACACACCTAATGAACTTGTGAATCTGGTTAAAGAAATTTCCAGGCAAAATATGGATGATATATAGGAAGAAAGAGAGGAACTAAAGAAAAAAACTATTTGGTTTGCAAGCAGAAAGTAGAGGAAATAGAGAGTACCCAAGATTTTCTAGATTAGAAAATAAAATTATTTTTAATTCCCAGTCTTTCCAGTTTGCAAAAGATTCTTGCAAAAATTAGCCAAGGTACTTCTGTAAGGACCTTGTGAAGACCTCTGAAAAATTTATGATGGTTTCTACAATATTCTCTTTACCATACAAGACAATTTCTAAAGTTTTCTTAAGGACTCAACCCAAAGCATCTGGATTTGCTGCCGAAAGAAGAAAGGAGATATCATCAAAAAGAGTTGCATGTATATCCTTTGTATAATTAAATGACTACAGTCTGATACATAAGAAACTCGCAAAAATTTTAAAGGGAGTTGTATAAGCCTGTAAAAGGGATGAATACAGTTCAAAGTGAAAAGATTTTGGGACCTCAAATTTCTTCCCTATGAGCAAAGTGTGTATGCATCTAGATTCTTGAATTCCTATGGATCAATGAATCCTGTGTGCTTCCCATTTCTCCTTTTCTTGAATGGAAAATTTTATTATAATTATCTCACTATCATATGTTGGGTATATTGAAGAAGGGAGCAAATAGACTTGTCTAGTAATCCACAGATTTCTGGACTAAGAGGAGTCACATGCAAGCTGAACCCAAGGGATGTCATCGACTGCTGTGCCAGATGCAGTTTCTGAGATATTGGACTCAGGGTTCAATTTTTGGCAGACTTGTAAAACGGTGAATTCTTTTGACATGTGCCTGTGTGTGTGCAAAGTTGCTTCAGTCACCTCTGACACTTTGTGACCCTGTGAACTGTAGCCTGCCAGGCTCCTCTGTCCATGGGACTCTCCAGGCAAGAATACTGGAGTGGGTTGCCGTGCTCTCCTCCTGGGGATCTTCCCGACCCAGGGATTGAACCTGTGTCTCCTGCATTGCAGGAGGATTCTTTATCAACTGAGCTATCCCTATCTCATCTTCTTCCCAAGGGCTGTTCAAACTCAGAGGGAAGGGATGTCCCTTCCAAGTTCGTCTTGTTTTTTCTGTGAGGACACCCTCAAGAGATGCTGCAGAAATGAGCAGAGGTGGTTTGGGACCTAGGGAGTGACTCCATGTCCACTGCTATATCTCCAGGCTATTGGGTCTTGGAAGTCGTTGGCTCAAGTCAAGGCTGGCTAACCAGACAAAGGGAAAGAGAATACTCTGCTTACAGTTGCAAACGAAATTCCTTCCTGAAATCATCATGAAACATACCCAGTGTGTTTTTTTTGCTAGAGTTTGGAGAGATGACTCCCAGGCCGTGTACACCTTAGCACAGTGGGTGTCTGTAGAGCCCAGCTGAGGGTTTTTTTTCCTTTATTCACCAGGCAGCATGCTTTCATTCTGCTGTAAATATGGGTGATGCTTAGGGGGACCCTGTCAAAAGATTCCACTGGATTCAACATAAGGCTGAAATACAAGCTCACATCCTTCCTAATTTTTTAACCTAACAACTTTAAAGGCCATGTTTTAACTTTGAGTTCTGTTGTAAAGTCACAATGTGACTTGTTCTTTTAATGGCTATTTGCAGAATCACACGTGAATCTCTATAAAGTGATAGAAAAAAAAATGAGGATGGGCAGAGACAGCAAATGACAATACCACCTTTCTGGGTGTGAGGCCTCACCAATAATTCAACATTCACCCAAAGAGAGAAGGGCGTGTGTCCCTCAGTTCCCTCACCTCCTGATGTGTGCCTGCTGGATGACTGCAGGTGTGCAAGAGCTTTCCTGTGTGAAGCCATGTGTCTCTGCATAGAAGCTTGGGTTTGGGAGTGCATTTATCAATGCAAGCCAGCTCCTGCAAAACTCCCTGAGAACACAGTAGAACACCTGCATACTAATGGTTTTTATTGTTGGAATTATTTTATTGCACAATCAAAAACCTAGTCGTATCATAGAAGCATGCTACATGGCTCCAGCTACAGAAATTGGCTGTGAACTTCACTGCCGACACTTTATTTCTTGTAATTAAACTTTTACTTTTATTTCACCTATTTTATCCCATAAACAGGGAAAGAAAATAAAACATATGGAGGGAACGGCAGGATGTTGTGGTTTACTCCATGTATTGGTATTTTTAGCTGTTCCCAATGAACCTAAAGGTCTGAAATTTGTACTTGAAGTATATTAAAAAATAAGTTCATTACTTAAGGCATATTGAAGAGGTGGCTGAATATTTAGGCTAGAATCTTCCCCATTTCCTTGTCTTGCAGAAAGTAACAAACCACCATTGCCTGTATTTTCTTTCTTTTCAAAACCACTTCTGCTCCAAAGACCATGAACCTGAACTGAAGAAACAACTCTTTCCTGCTGGCATGAGATAATTCAGTCTCCATGATGTCTTAATCCTGAGCCTGCCTTAATTGACTTCTAACTGTGCTGAACTGTGGCTGCTAGGAGTTGCAATGTGGATCGCAATTTATGAGGCACTGGAATCGTTTCTTGTCCTCAAATTAGTCCTGAGCTATACTTGAGAGAGATTAAAAAAAAAAAAAAAAGGCTTTACCTTGCTGTCTGTCTTGACACCTCAAGTGAGACTGTCTTACCATCTGAGAATGGTTAGTTGTCTTTTAACAATTTAGTTGGGCACAGAAAGGAAAAAATACTAGGGCTGTCAATACCTCATCAATTTTGTCTTAATAAAGTTGCCTTATATGGCCTATCTTGTCCAGGGGAATTGGAGAACTCCTAATGCTTGTAGACCTCCATGAAGGGTGGTAATTATCTTGAAACCATGTCTGTGAGTGAATCCAAGGTAGAGTAAAGATCATCTCATTTTATTCCCCTATGAATGTCTATACGATAGATTTATTAAGTAAGAGGTTTTCTAAATTTAGGCAGCGAGAAAAATAAAATGAAAGGAAGTTTTTTCTTTTATGGATTCTTATGGATGCTAAAGCTGAAACTCCAGTACTTTGGCCACCTCATACGAAGAGCTGACTCCTTGGAAAAGACTCTGATGCTGGGAGGAATTGGGGGCAGGAGGAAAAGGGGATGACAAAGGATGAGACGGCTGGATGGCATCACTGACTCGATGGACCTGAGTTTGAGTGAACTCCGAGAGCTGGTGATGGACAGGGAGGCCTGGCGTGCTGTGATACATGGGGGTCACTAAGAGTCGGACACGACTGAGCGACTGAACTGAACTGAACTGAACTGATGGCTGCAGTCCATGGGGTCGCTAAGAGTCGGACATGACTGAGTGACTTCACTTTCACTTTTCACTTTCATGCATTGGAGAAGGAAATGGCAACCCGCTCCAGTGTTCTTGCCTGGAGAATCCCAGGGATGGGGGAGCCTGGTGGACTGCCGTCTATGGGGTTGCACAGAGTTGGACACGACTGAAACAACTTAGCAGCAGCAGCAGCATGGCTACTTAACATTTACTTCTACCTGTTCAATCTAATTTCTTCCTTTTCATCTTGGGATCCCAACTTAGAAAGGCACGATATATATATGTACATATACAGTGGGTGTAGGCATTTTGTCATATCTTGAGATAAATAAGACATGGTTAGAGTCCTCAAAGAACTCATGGTCTGAAAGGGAGATACATACATAAATGATCACAATGATGCCATTTAGGAAAATATGTGTGAAGAGTGTTTATGGGAGCATGGAGGGGTGGGTTTCTGGAAGAGATGGCAACAGAATCAGCTATTAAAGAACGAGTCAGAACCAGACAGGGAAAGAATGTACAGAAAGGATTTTAGGCAGATGGAATTGATGAGAAATACATGGGGAAGGGAAAGTGTAGTGCAGGAACCACAGCAGTTATGTGTCGGGGGAATACATTCGAGGGGTGGGAGGTAATTAGACTCAGAGTTACATAAGGGCCAGTTATGGGGGTCCCTACGTGGCCTACCAATGCACCTGGACTTCGTCCAGTGGATGAATGGAAATGGTCAGATTTGTGCTTTATGTAAGTTGTTCTGGCAGCTGGGTGTAGAGTGAATTCAAACACCAGAAAAGGAAGGCTGTGGTCACATAGGAGCCTAATGTGAGTGTCCAAGATAAAGCCCTGAACTAGGGTGGTGAAAGCAAGATACCCAGTGGTTACAGTCAAGAAATAGCTTAAACTGGCAGGCTTTAAACTAAGTGCATAGACTGTGACTTACTGTCTATTCAGTTCAGTTCAGTTCAGTCCCTCAGTCATGTCCAACTCTTTGCGACCCCATGGATATGCCAGGCCTCCCTGTCCATCACCAACTCCCGGAGTTTACTCAAACTTATGTCCATAGAGTCAGTGATGCCATCTAACCATCTATTCTCTGTCGTCCCCTTCTCCTCCCACCTTCAATCTTTCCCAGCATGGGGGTCTTTTCCAATGAGTCAGTTCTTCACATTAGATGGCCAAAGTACTGGAGTTTCAGCTTAAGCATCAGTCCTTCCAATGAATAGTCAGGACTGATTTCCTTTAGGATGGACTGGTTGGATCTCCTTGCAGTCCAAGGGACTCTCAAGAGTCTTCTCCAGTACCACAGTTCAAAATCATCAATTAGGTCTATAGAATTGCCACAGAAGGTACTCTGACTTCAGAGAGACTGGATCCTCAAGACCAGAAGCACCTCCATCATGCAAGGGTGACTGTAAACCTTTAACAGAGTGGCACGGCTGGTGGGGCTGACCGTAATAAACCAAGGGCTATGGGTGGATGTTCAGCTATAAAATCAGTTCTTAAAAGAATTCCATGAAGTCTGGTCTTTCTCATTCTCAGGAATTTTGGAACATTTGTAGGGTAGCTTTTATGGAGAACTGAGAATAAATGTGGCTGGGAAAGCTGAGACCCATTTTTGGCTATGCAGCCTAGGATTTCTGTTTCTAAATGTTTCCTGATTGAGAGCCATGTCTTTTGTGCTGGGAATGTCTTTTGGCTCCCAGAAGGGCCCTCAGCGCTTTTAGGAGAAAGCTCGTGTTCTGGGCTTTGTACCCAAGCTCCTTTGATGGACTGCCTCAGTTTTTTCATCCTTGTCTCCTGCCACCCTGCACATGATCCTTCCTTCAAGCTTGCCATTTGATAATTCATGGATCTTAGAAAATATTGTTCCTATTTCTGAAATTTTCTTCCAGGGATTTTTTTTTTTTTTTAAATCTAAGTACCTTTACCTCACCTTCAAAAAGCATCTTGTTCTTTGGAAACCTTCTCCGAGTCCCCATTCTGATTTATTTCCATTAAATGCTAAGCTTGTCCACACCCTGATCTTGCACTTACCATACTGCTGCATTTTTCTCTAGTTTTTCTGTCAGTCCTACTAGATGATAAAGCCTTTAGAGGGGAAAAAAAACCCTGCATTCGTGTTTACATTTATGTATATTTATTTCCAGTGATTAGCAGAATGCTTAGCAAATAGAATGGATCATTACAAAGCCATAAAAAAGAATGGAATCTTGCCATTTCCAACAACATGGATGGATATAGAGCATATTACTCCAAACAAAATAAGTCACACAAAGAAAGATAGATTCCTTATGATTTCACTTATAAATGGAATCTAAAAAAATGAACAAACAAAAGCAGAATCGTAGCCACAGAGAACAAGTTGGCAGTAGCCAGAGGGGAGAAGGTGGGAGGAATAAATGAAATAATCAAGCAGATTAAAAGGTACAAACTTTCAGTTATGAAATATATCAGGATGTAATATACACATAGGGAACACAGTCAATAATACCGTAATAGCTTTGTGTGGTGGCAGATGGGTGCTAGCTTATCATGTGATCAATCTGTAATGTATATAAATGTCGAATCACTGTACTGTACACGTGAAGCTAATATAGTATTGTTTCAACTACATTTCAATAAAAATAATAAAAAATATAGAATGATGTGCCAATGCTTCCAAAAAATGAAAATGATTTATCAAAGTACATTATATGCTAATAAATGCCATGCTTATCCAGTTATTCATTTATTTAATACTTCCCTGGCAAAATTGAGAACAACATACAAATAGGACAAGTAGGGTGAGTTTGGGAGTTTTGCCTGATTGAAGTCCAGATCCTCTTTGGAAGATCAGAAGTTCAACTGTAGCATTGGAGATTGTACTGACCTACAATATGTATGTCTACAAGATGTATATTGTGCATATCCTCTCCATTATGTGTACTGTAAGGAAGCTGACTCTGGTTGGGGTGCTAGAAAGTGCTTGTCCTATAGGACGGAGATCTGAGCTCTAATTAGCTGACTGACTTGAGTAAAATACCTCTCTCAGCTTCAGTGGCCTGGCTGTAAAGCAGGGGTAACCCCTCCTGGGTTGTTGTGCAGCTCAGTGAGACCACGGGAGCTGATGTGGGTGTGGATATAATGTGAGTGTGGCACCAGGGTCAACTGTGAGTGTGTGAATGTTCAGTTGCACGGGGTATTATCCTTGGTTTAACATTTTTCTGTCGCCATATTGAAATTCTTTATAATCATTGAACAGGGGCCTTGCGTTTTCATTTTTCTCTGGGCCCCTTAAGTTATGTAGACAATTCTGCCTGACATATAATAGGCACATACTAGCACTCTTAGAATAGTCCTGTATCCTCAGCCTGAGATGAGTCAGGAAGCTGAGGGCCACCTCTAAAGAGTGTTGGGCTTTGATGACATCTTCATTTGTTCTTCCCCTGAAGGTGAGCTGTTGCTCCTTCTTCTAGTCCCACACGGCTTCCTGTGGAGTATATAGATTTTCAATTGTGCCATCCACTTTCTCTCATTTATTTAAAAATTCCATACTGAGATCATTCTTTTATCGTAACTACTATTTTTATCTCCCACCTGCCCCCTCTCCCTACCAAGATAAACACATTGGCCACCAGCTGTACATAAAATAAAATAAAAAAACTTTAAATTCCTTTCTGATTTCATCAAGGTTCAAGTTGCAGCTTTATTTTTTTTTTTCCTGTGGTGTTAAAACACTTTCAAAAATGTAAATTAAAAAAAAAAGTCACTGAGGTAGTTTGATTTTGGCACCTGCAGTATAACTTTAAGGTTTTTATATATTTCTTGATCATAAATTGACTCTGAGTTTTGCTCTCATGAAAATTATTTGAGCCAGAAAGCTACACTGGGTTGAAATGTTCTGCCACAATAATCCCGATGGATTAGAGCATATTGAAGTACAATCACGGGAAATAGAACGCTTCTTTTAAACCAATGAGCCAACAAATGAGGTCATTTGAAACTGAGAGACTATGAAAATCCACAAAGGGGCTAGTTCACAGGTAACATTAAGCTGCTTTGGGTTGGTCCATTCTTTAGTTGGTGGTGGGAATATTAAGGGTTTATTTTTCATCACTCCCTTTGCGTTTTATTTTTCCAAGTTGTGAGTTGTAAGATAACAAACTAAAAGACTGTTGAATCTCTACGTTAGTTGGCTAAAACTAAGTCAACTTTTGTACAGATTTTACTTCCTTAAGATTTTTCTGCCTAAATTATTTTAAAATGTCAACATGTTAAGGCATTCTAAGTGGGGGAAGATTTCAAGTGTCATTTCTAAATGACAATTCAGAAATATTTACTTTGCATCCCCCTCAAAGGCTTTAAGATGGAAAACTGAATGAAAAGAAAAATGGGAAAACAAAACAAATTGGAATCATGCCTGGCTTGTTTACTTTAGGAAATCTCTTAACACTCATTTTAATCAATTGAAAAGAGATGGTTCATCAGATCATAGAATTTTAGAGCCGAAAGGAGCCTCAGAGCTTGTCTCATCCGGCTCTCTCATTTTATGGATGAGGAAACTGGGACCCAGCTAGGCGAGGATGCCTTCCTAGCATTCCATGGCTAATTAGTAGCTGGGCAGAGAAGCCAAGTCTCCAAATACCCAGCCTGGTGTCTTTTCCAGTCTGGATGACTGCCTCACTTTCATACCAGTTTAAAGTCTTTACATATTTCCAAATTCAAAAGGCTTATAAAAGTAACTGAATGAATATCTCAGTTAGATAGAAATAATATCTTTGTCAATTGAATGAGGGCTTTCAAGTACACTTCTGAATATTGACTGTATAGGATTTAAATCTATTTTGCACATGTGATGCATGCATACTAAGTCGCTTCAGTCGTGTCTGGCTCTTTGTGACACTATGGACTGTAGCCCACCAGGCTCCTCTGTCCATGGTATTCTCCAGGCATGAATACTGGAGTGGGTTGCCATGCCCTCCTCCAGGGGAATCTTTCTGGCCCAGGGATCAAACCCGCGTCTCCTGCATCTCCTGCATTGGCAGGCAGGTTCTTCACCACTAGCCCTACCTGGGAAGACCACTTTGCACACAGTAGATAATAAATATTTGTGGATTGATAGAACTGCTCAGTTGTTATTTAAAAAGCCTAAACACTTATATCTAATATCATATAAGGAAAAAAGCTTATATCTAATGTCAAAGAAAATAAGTTCCCCAAGGGAAAAAAATTCTAACTTCATTTTCAGATGCCCTTTCCAAAAATAAAAAGAAACCTAAATGGGATATTCACAGATTCATCAAGAGAGTGGACCATACAATTTATTGTCCAAGCTAGTTTATTTTTGAGAGTGGAAGTGGACATTATAAATATTTTTGTTGAGGCCGCAAGGGTAAACGGACTTTTCAGGGCAGTTAGGACAAGTGGATCCCCTTACACAGGAAATGATAAGAAAGCTTATATTAATTAAGCAGTTACAATGTGCTAGGCAAGACCTTAGGGACCTTCATACTTCAGTGTCTCTTTTACTGGTCAAGCAGGGAAAGTTTTCAGGTTTTTATTATGAGGTTCAAATATTATATTAAAAGGCAGAGGTGTGAGAGCTCATCATTTTCGTCACCTACAATGAAAGGCCCAGACCCTCAAAGTCTCTTCTGTTCATCTGGGTAGAAAGCAACAAAGATCAAAGTTCTTCCAACTCTCTATTCCCCTCCCCTCCCCCCACTGCAATTTATTCCACCAAATCCCCCTTTCTAAGACTTCTCTGAGTGGCAAAATTCAAATAGGATTATTTGGTATTGAATATTTCTCTAAAAACAGTTTCCTGGTGAGGAAGTTTTCTTTGTCTTGACAAGAGAGGTTGCTGCTGAATTTGTCTTTCTCCCTTTTAGTTGGTTTTATAATGCAGTTGTGGAAAGCAATGAACGGTTTATAAAAATACCCTTGGTGCTGGGAAACAGGATCCATCACGAAAGCTTGTTCAAAATCTGATTACATCAGCAGTTTCTCAAATCCACTGTATTAGCTTTGTAACTTTGCTTCCATGTCCCACAGAATCTATTGATGTGGGCAGTGGCTTTTTTTTTTTTTTAAAGGAAGAGAGAACGACCTGCCTCTCTTTGGAAAATGCAATCCTGGAAGAACTTGGAGACAAAAGATTTCTACATTGGCCTAAAGAGTCAGATCCAAATCGATTCAATTTGTTTGTCATTATCTGCAGTGTGGAGAGCTGGGATGTTAGCCTTGATAGCTCTTTTGGGTTTTAGACAGTCCTTTAAAGTAATAGGTACAGGCTGTGCTCCTAGAAGCTCTTTCTTTCTAAATGTAGAGGAGAAACCTTGACGTTGAAAATAGCTTATATGTTTTTTGAATCCAAAACGTGCCTAGTCCTTAATATCCAATGTTTCCCTTATATGTTCTCATCTCACCTCCAAACTATCCTATGAAAATGTTAACCATGATTTGCCCCAGTTTGCAGGTGGGAAAGCTAAGGCTGAAAGAGGAAGCCTCACCTTGAAGAGGCAGAACTGTGATTTGCAGGCGATTTTGCCTTGTTTCAAGGCTGTTCACTTGGCTCATAACTAACCACTCTGCTGGGCAGTCTTTCAGGACTCTCTTGGATTTATCTCAATATTGAAAGAATTTTCTCCATAACTGAGTGAAGGTCAACCTCTCTGTTATCAGAGCTGGACCATTTGCCAGCTGTTATGGATTGAACTGTGCCCCCCTAAAACGATCTGTAGAAGTACTGAACCTCCACACCTCAGAACGTGACCGATTTGGGCAGAGTCTTTTCAGGGGTAATCAAGTTAAAGCAATGTCATTAGTGTGGGTCCTAATTTACTGTGACTTTTGCCCCTATTAAATGCGGGGATTTGGACCTAGAAGGAAGGAAGGCAATGCAAAGAGATGGAGGAAAAATATGGCCATTTCCAAGCCAAAGCTACAAGCCACCTACAAGGAGAGAGGCCGGGAACAGACCCTGCCCCAGCTCCTTCAAGAGAGCATAGCCTTGCCAACCTCTAGATTTCAGATGTCTGGCCTCTGGAGCTGTGAGAGAGTACGTATCTGGTGTTCCAAGCCACCCAGTTGGTGGTATTTGTTCCAGCAGTCCGGCAAGCTGATACACACGTTCTCCCACACTGTGGGTGATGACTTGCTCCTGGGGACCAACCATCTCTTCTATTCTCTCCACCGACTCTTGGCTGGTTCAAGGAGCAGGTGTAGACCAGGTCTAGGAGGAAAGTGTCTGAGTTAGAGCTCCAGCCAGCTGACACTATTCCAGGCTTCAGGGCTAAGCCAAACCCCAGCTGCCCCACCATGGACAGCATAGGAAGCTGAGAGGGGCCTGTTGGTGCCTCTCAACTCACACCTCTTAGAGCAGACAGCAGTGGTTCTGAGCAGACTCCTTTCTCTCCTTCTCCTACCCTGGGTGGTTTCTAATTCTAACTCTAGTGACGTTAATTGATGGGAGAATGATCTGTCAGAACTGTTGAATAATGCACACATTGATGATTTCTTATTAACTTAAAAGCCCTTATGATGGGGTGAGGAGACAGAAGAAAACAAGTTTCACCTTCTGCAAAGGGAGAACAAAGACTTTCATTCAAATCATTCACAGGAAGAACCCTAGACAGGCCAGGTGAGCCTTGACCATCAGCTTCTGGAGGAAGTGACCTGGTTTTATCAAACTCACCACTGCCTCCAAGTGCCACCAGAAACATAAGTCTACTATTAGCTAGAAATAATAAAATGCTCAATAGACCCCAAATTATGAAGGCCCAGCCAGGAAACTCGCAAACACTCATGTTTACAGCACACCTGGTGAGAATTTTTACAGTACAGTATAAAATCTGGCCTTTAAAAAATGGCATAGAATTGGTGGCATGTCGCCTTTATGCCCTTTAAGCTATAAGCCAGAATCTGCAGAGTTTATAAATTCCTCATAACCCTTTGCTATAACATAAAAGTTTAGAATAATAATAATATTAACTTGACGAGCTGTAGAGGTCACAATTAGCAGCTCCAGTTTCTTGGCTGAAGAATAGAAAACTAAAAGGGGACTAAGTGTTGTTGTGGAATTGTTTTGGCCCAGGGGGAAAAAGCTGATAAAGAGAACTCAAATCAGATAAATTCCATCTTCCCTTTGATTTTCGCTGGAGAGTCGAGGGCAAACTTCTAAAGAAAACTGTTGCTGAATGAGATATTAGCCTGGTGGTACCCACCTTAGGCTGACATGGCATCACACCCATGCAGCTGGACCAGGTGGGGCTGACTGTGAGCCCTCCTCTCTCTCTGAGCTTGAGTTTCCCCTAGAGACGTGTACTATTTTGCGGGCCTTTCGAGTCTGGAATCTTCCACGCTCACACCAAGTCACCTCACATTTCATCCTCTGAGTTCTTCTGTTGGCCCACCTCCAGCTTTATCACAATGATGACGTTAAAGTCAGGGACCCCTGGGACATGCAGGCACCCACCACTCCCCAGATCCCTCTCTTTTTCCTCTCTGCCGTCCTGGGGGTCTCTCTCCAAAGGCAACTTTCTCCTGAAACCCTCTGTCCCTGCTTGGGTTGTGGGAAACAAACTCTGAGATGGAGCCTGGGACAAACTCTCAGGACCACCCTCTGGGGGCGTACAGAAGCCAGGCTGGGGCGGAGGAGAAGCAGATGACAATTCAGTCGCAACAAAAGCTCAGCCCATGTGGACCCTTCTGAGTTGCTCCAAATGGAGGCCAGGGGGGCTGGGTCTTTGTAAACTGATGACAAATTGTACTAAGCATGGGTGCTCTGGGCAGGGCGTGGCCTTAGGTAAGGCAGCTCCAGTGACTGAGGGCCACTCTCTCCTGGGAAGGGTCTTAGCTGGGGGTCTTCAGCTGCCCACGGGCCTGGCAGCTGGAGGAGTGAGCGTCGGGTCATACAGGGGTGCATCTGGGTGGGCACACTGCATCCACCATGCCCTCACTGTAGAATTCCCATCGGAGGAAAACAGGACCTTATGGAGAAATGGAGGTTGCAAGTAAAGGTAAGAGGAATCTCATACCTATTCTTTACCTTTACTGAAATACAACAATAAAACAGATGTTGTCAGTGCTATTTTCCACATCCTAAATAAGTAATAATTAATGCTGTACCATAAATTTACTATTTACCTCCTTCAGGGTCTCCCTCCTGCTAAGCTTTAATAAGCTACTGATAAATATGTTTTTCTTTGTTATAAGTAGTACAGAAATAACTGCTATTATCTGAGCACATGTTGCATTGCAGACATTTATTATTTCCTTCAATTATCATAAAACCCTGTAAGAAAAATACCATTATCCCTATTATGGATGGAAAATGCAGGACTAAAGAGAACAAATTCCTTGTCCAGCTCACACACACATGTCAGAACTGGGGTCTGAACCCAGCTGACCCTGGAAGCTCTACTCTTTTAAATCTATCAAGTTGCATTTTATCCTAATATGTAACTTATATTCCTTTTTGCTCCTCTTTCCAGATATCTGACGCCTCTCTGTTTTTTGTTTACCCTCCTAGTTATGGAAATCCATTTCTGAAATCTGACTGTTGTTGTTCAGTCACTCAGTTGTGTCTGACTCTTTTCAACCCCATGGACTGCAGCACGACAGGTTTCCCTGTCCATCACCATCTCTTGGAGCTTGCTCAAACTCATGTCCATCAAGTTGGTGATGCCATCCAACCATCTCGTCCTCTGTCGTGCCCTCTCCTCCCGCCCTCAATCTTTCTCAGCATCAGGGTCTTTTCCAATGAGTCAGCTCTTCGCATCAGGTGGCCAAAGCATTCGGTTCAGTTGCTCAGTTATGTCCGACTCTTTGCGACCCCATGAATTGCAGCACACCAGGCCTCCCTGTCCATCACCAACTCCTGGAGTTCACTCAGACTCACGTCCATCGAGTCAGTGATGCCATCCAGCCATCTCATCCTCTGTCGTCCCCTTCTCCTCCTGCCCTCAATCCCTCCCAGCATCAGGGTCTTTTCCAATGATTCAACTCTTCGCATGAGGTGGCCAAAGTACTGCAGTTTCAGCTTTAGCATCATTCCTTCCAAAGAACACCAAAGACTGATCTCCTTTAGATTGGACTGGTTGAATCTCCTTGCAGTCCAAGGGACTCTCAAGAGTTTTCTCCAACACCACAGTTCAAAAGCATCAATTCTTTGGCACTCAGCCTTCTTCACAGTCCAACTCTCATATCCATACATGGCCACTGGAAAAACCATAGCCTTGACTAGACCGACCTTTGTTGGCAAAGTAATGTCTCTGCTTTTTAATATGCTATCTAGGTTGGTCACAACTTTCCTTCCAAGGAGTAAGCATCTTCTAATTTCATGGCTGCAATCACCATCTGCAGTGATTTTGGAGCCCCCAAAAATATTGGAGGCTCAGAAAAAAGACATGGAACAGATAGTAGGAGCACATACTTGACCTCTCTGGAGTAGCTACGTGAGGGTCCTCAGAGAGCTCCCCCAAATCTGAGACTGCAGCACCTGCTGAGTGCCCCGACTCCTACATCCATGATGTGGACAGTCTCTGCTAGTTTTTCCTTGGTCCCCCAATCTCTCGAGGCTTCCCCACTATGACTTTGATCCTTACCTCACCGTCCTCTTCTCCTGCCGGTCCATTCAGTTTCTTCTGGTTATTAGTAGGAATTATTACTGCTGTTTACAAATTCAGATCTAAATTTCTCATGGCAACAGAAAAAGGAATAAATAGATATATCCCTGTTTCCTAGAATTTCAAATGTGGACAAGAGGGATTGAAAAGAGACTAATGTATATATAGTGGCTTAAAGAACCATCTTATCGCGTCCTTTTACCATCACGTTTCACACCTGAAACCTGGTTTGGTCATATGTTCTTTTTATACATATAATTTGTAAGATCATGATAAAAGGAATCTTATCCAGCTGGTGCTATTGTAACTTAAAATGTGTGCCAGGTGGACTTTAGAGAAGAAATCAGGATGATGTGCTTGGCTGAGGCCTTTTTTACACTAGAATGGGGGAATTAAAATCTCATTTTTTGAAATAAAGGGAGGATAGACTTTCATCTGTCTGAGATAATTTAATATAGCCTACCTGGAGGCAGGGCAGACTTGAGCAAATGATTCTTCTAGTCCTCTCTAGCTTTGTAATTATATTTTCAGAGGATGAGAATAAAGATTCCTGCTGCTCCACACATTATTATACATCTTGAAGAGGATTCAGAGTCTAATATTTGTCATTTTTAGCCGCTTTTCTAATTTTATGTCTAATTAGCCAAGAAATTGGCGATTCAAAGACATCCTTGCTTTGCAAAGTTCCCATATGTCTTTCAATTCACAAATATGTTTTTGATATTCCTTCTAGGTGTGCAGCACTTAGGGAACAAGAGAAAGGGACTGAAGGAGGTGGGCAGAGGCCAGTCTCTGGGTGCTTAGAGTCCAGGGAGAAGGGAAGGCATATTCACAGCCAATTAGAACGAGATGCTGAGTTCAAAGTATTGTGTTAGAACTAGGTTTGCAGTAAGCAGAACCTCACCCAGGGCACCTGAAGGAAGGAGGGAGGGAAGGGGGAAGGCAGGAATGGAGGGAAGGAGGGAGAGAAAGAGGTAGCGGGGAGGAAAGGCTCTCTGAGCCACCTCTTCACTGAGACCCTCCCTGGGCCCATTTCAACGAACCTTCATCCTCTGTGTCTGCTCTGCAGGATCTGAGGACACAGGATGAAAACCTGAGGCTCTGTCAGGATTCTTCATTTCAGGACCATCCCATCAGTGCTCCCCACCCACCCCTCAGAATGGGACATGATGCATGACTCTACTCCCAGCCTATTCAAGTGTTTGTATATGAGGACTGTACTGCAAAGCACAGATTCATCAACACCCTTGTCAGATTGCTACTTCCCAGCGACCCCAGCACTGCAGTGGATTCCTGCTGAGAATGTGTTTCCTTCTTCCAGGACTAACTTGTCTTGCTGATCTCTGAAAACAATAGAAACACTTCTCTTAAGACTGCTGTTCCCATAGAGGTAAACCTCTCCTCCCACATTAGCCACCCTGCCTTATTTTTACAGGATGTTGTTAAAATATCTTTTCATAAATAACTAGTAGTATTTTTCCCTTTCAGAGGCTTGACTTCCATGGGTACTGCAAGGCTGCAAAGGATGTATGCTTTGTGAGGCTTATTACAAACAGCCACATGCCCACCACCCCACACCCAAGGCCAGCACAAGTCTCCGTATGAAGGAAGTGAACTTGAACTTTAAGACAGTTTATCTTCTCCTGGTTTCCAAACCACAGTCACACTCTTCTGAGGCTCAGCCCGCCCTTCTTGTCTTCAGCTAGTTGTCAACTAATCCCTCTATACTGTGAGTTCTCAACCTGAAGTGAGGGAAGTGAAGTCGCTCAGTCGTGTCCGACTCTTTGAGACCCCATGGACTGTAGCCCACCAGGCTCCTTCATCCATGGAATTTTCCAGGCAAGAGGACTGGAGTGGGTTGCCATTTCCTTCTCCAGGGAATCTTCCTGATTCAGGGATTGAACCCGGGTCTCCCGCATTGCAGGCAGATGCTTTACCATCTGAGCCACCAGGGAAACCCAACCTGAAGATGTCACCTAATCACAGAGACACATTCTAATGGTGGAATCACAGGCACCGTAACCATCCTATGAAGGAACGTTGCAGTGAGAGAATTACTGGTTGTATATCAAGGAGATCAAAGAGCTACTGGGACTACTCTAAGAGGACCTTTAGTCAAAATTTTTCAAAGGTGGTGGAAGCTGCCTTTGCCACACACAGAGACCCTTGCAAAGAATGTCTGGACTTCCTCACTTACAGCTACTGATGGATGGTGGCTTCTTTGACCCTGTGCACTACCCTGTCCCTCACCTTTCTTGACTCTTCAGATGTACAGGTACCTAATATACAGATATACAGGTACTTAAGGCCCTGCGGCTGTGAAATTAAAAGACATTTGCTCCTTGGAAGAAAAGCTATGACCAACCTAGACAGCATATTGAAAAGCAGAGACATCATTTTGCCAACAAATGTCTGTCTAGTCAAAGTTATGTATCCAGTGGTCATGTTTGGATGTGAGAGTTGGACCATAAAGAAAACTGAGTGCCGAAGAATTGATGCTTTTGAACTGTGGTGTTGGAGAAGACTCAAAAGTCCCTTGGACTGCAAGGGGATCCAATCAGTCCATCCTAAAGGAGATCAGTCCTGAATATTCATTGGAAGGACTGATGCTGAAGCTGAAACTCCAATACTTTGGCCACCTGATGCAAAGAACTGACTCATTGGAAAAGACCCTGATACTGGGAAAGATTGAAGGCTGGAGGAGAAGGGGACGACAGAGGATGAGATGGTTGGATGGCATCACCGACTCAACAGACATGAATTTTGAGTAAACTCTGGGAGTTGGTGATGGACAGGGAGGCCTGGGGTGCTGCAGTCCATGGGGTTGCAAAGAGTTGGACATGACTGAGCGACTGAACTGACTGAACTGACTGAAGGCACTGCTTCTTGTTCACAGACCAAAGAAAGCTTCATCAGCTCTGAATTTCCTCACCATTCCGCTTGTCCGTTTCTGAGATCAGTCTCTGTGACACTGAGCATTCCTCCTGCTTCTCTGCATTCTCACACCTAAAGTGAGTCCATTTCCCTGAGTTCTGAATTCTACACTGCACCTGTCAGGAATCTGGTTTCAGTGAGCTCTGTCTCTCTTTCTTGCCTGTATCTTCAAAGGTCCCTCTCTTTTGCTTCTGTGGGTTCTTCCCATCACTCGATGCACAGATCCTTACACCTGAACTGCTTTTCTCTTTCTCTTGAATTCTTTGCAAGTTGGCATACTTCCTCTCCAGTCTGACATAACTTCTAATGCTACTAATGATCCTCTGATGGTCAACTTTTGTGGACACATCTCAATCATCTTACTTGGTTTCCTTGCAGCATTTGCCCTGCTGACCTCTCTATCCTTCTTAATCTTTCCCCTTATTAAGTTTCTTCACTGAGCTCCTTGGTCTTCTTTTCAAGTGTCTCTCTTTCCATAACATCCTTAAATACTGATATTTACTTAAATGTTGATATCATGGGTCTTTGATCAACCTTTCTTTAGCCGCCTTCCTGAGTTGTCTCATTTACTCTCATAACTTAAAATCCATCTGTTGACTCTGAGCCCACATGTCCCACTCAGATATCTCTCCCATGTCCCAAACAGAAATGTTACAGTGCCTAATGGGCAACTGCATCAGACCACTCTTGACACATCAGACTTGCTCCGCTCCAAGTATGTCTCCCTTTCAGCTTCCTTTACCCTCTCTGATCTTCCTTAAGAGGTGCCTGGTGCTGCTCTGCACCCATCGACCTCCTGAATTTATTCACCTCCTTTAGCTCACATACCTAATTGACAAATATCATCAGCTGTACCAGCCCAAGGGCTCTCTTGCCCACGCCCTCTTTTGCTTCCTTCTGCCACTGCCTCCCTGTGGGCATCCATCATTTCTTACACGTGGTCTTCCCAGGTGGCACAGTGGTGAAGCATCCGCCTGCCAGTGAAGGAGATACAAGAAATGTGGCTTTGATTCCTAGGTAAGGAAGATCCCCTGGAGAAGGAAATGGCAACCCACTCCAGTACTCTTGCCTGAAAAATCCCATGGATGGAGGAGGCTGGTAGGCTACAGTCCACAGGGTTGCAAAGAGTCAGACACAACTGAGTGACTTCACTTTCTTTTCTTTTTCTCTTGCCTCTCACCATCCATCTACCACAAATATCATCCACCCACCACAAGTCTGAAAATTCAGTGCTCAGTCAGAATTCTCCAAGGTCCTTCATTGCTTATAGCAGAGAAAACTATGACCCGTGAATGAAGTTTGGCCCATCACCTGTTTTTATGCAAATAAAACTCATGTACAGGCTCAACTCTTCCATACATGAAAAAAAAAACCATGAACAATGAAGAAGCATTAGATATTTGTAGTTAGTATAGGGTCTATAAAAGCTGAAATATTTACTATCTAACTCTACAGAAAAACTTTGCAGGCCTCTAGGTTAGAGGACTAACCCAGCTTTCTTAGGATGGCACAAAATACCCTCCAGCATACATTCTCTGTCTTCCAAACTCATGTTCCTTAACTCCTTCTTCAATAGACAGTAATGTTCGATTTTTTGTGTGTATGTGGATAAGGCTGTATAGCATTGTGGTTTAAAGTGGAAAGTATAGCCAGGATATCTGGGTTGAATCCTGACCCTGCCACTGGTTAGCTATGTGACCTTCGACAATTTATGTAACCTCTTTATAATTTAGTTTTTTCGTATATAAAATGGAAGGTCCTAATTCAGAGGGCTTTGGAAACACATTGCCTTCGAGTCTCATTTTGTCTGTAACATAGAGGTCATAAAATTGTGCTTTGGATAACATTTATGGTGGTAGAGAGTACAAAAATGTATTTCTGAGAACAATGTTAAGCATATAAGAATATTCTTTCTTGAAAAAATCAATTTTCTTAACTGACTTATCTGACATTTGGTAGGAAAAAAAAAATTCACATGTCAATGGAAATAGCAAAGAAATGAGAAAAGGAAAATAGAAGTATCTGTGAGGAATTTTAAAATTTATTGAAAGAAAGTATCCCTCTTTAAAAAGTAACTATCCCACACAATATAGGAGTGTTAAATACACTGAGAAGGACCATATATATGTAAGGTGTCACGTGTAAGTGCTCACCCTTGTCAGATTCTCTTCATTTACTCTGTGGAAGAACAACGTTCTCTCGCCCTCTTACAGGTGGGTGGTATCATGTGACTAACGGCCAGTTCCGGTGCCATGTTTCTTCCTGGATGAAGCACTGAAGTGCTAGTGTGAGACTAGCACTTTCTTCCCCTCTTGGATAGAACAAAGAAGGCAATATTCCAGACGGTGTACTGACAAGATGGCAGTCCCTCTCTCAGGAGGAATACACAGTCACTTTGTGGGGGCAAGTTTCTCCAGCGTGTTGCCTCCATCCACAATGGATTTTGAGGCTGTGGGAAATGCACTTCTGTTGGAGTGAAGCACAGAGATTTGGTTTGTTTTTGTCATAAGCTAGTCTACCTTGGATCTCCCGTCATGTTCTTAAGCCAGTAGAATTAAGTGAAGCCCTGGCCGGGTAGAGCTGGCTTCCCAGGACTAAGCCTCCTGTGAGGAGGCTCGAAGGAGCAGGCCCATTGTTCTGTGCTGATGAGGAAGGGATGTCCTTTGTGATCACTCCTGAATGTTTTCCCTCTTTAATTAGCAGTTTTTGTTATTGTACTTGGGAGGCAAAGCTCCAGGAGCAAAGGCCAAGGCTTTAGTGATAAATGCCTCCTCAAACATTTCTAACCAGAAAATAAAATAACATAAAACCTCGCAAATGAATGTGGTCGTGAGCTGCAAATGTCAATTCTGCCATTGTATGGATTTAAAATCAAATGTAAACAATGTTTGAGGAAACACTGACCTGAATCGAGTCTTTTTTTCACACTGGTAATTAGTTCTGCAGCAGCAGGCTCTGGCTGAAAGCTGGGTCAGGGCTCCCTCCCCTTGGAAGCCGAGAACATTCTCACAGCCTCCAACCACAAAACAAAGCCCTTGGGAGGTTGTCTGCTGAGGCTGCCCCTTTGCCCACTTCTGGTGAAGGGCAGGTTTCTTGGCAAATGCTCCCTTACCTTGACTTATGGGCAGTGGGTATACATCTTTTCTTCAGTGTGGGTGGTAACTGGGGTGGAGACACTGGAGTAGGGCCAACGGAGGCTAAAATTCTAGAAATCAGATGACAGGCAGACTTAACCAATGCTGAGAATATAAGACCTAGAAAGATATTTTAGCCGGAAAAAAAGGTTAATGGCCATAATGTTATAAATACATATCTTTTTTTTTTTTTATATTCTGGAGCACAGTATTGATTACTGAAGTCAAATTATTGGAGGGTTCCTTATGTTTGAGGTTTATTCTGCAGTTTCTTCAATAATCAGAACTTTTGGTAACACAGTTTCCTGATTCATAAAAATAATGGGTAAGGATGGATGTTTTTTAAAAACTTGGGACTGAATGGCCCATTTAAATTTCCCACAATGAGTACCCTCACTTTAGGCCAAAGGAAGAAATATCAAACTGTGTAAAAAGCACAAACCAGTTAATAAATGAGAATTTGGATCTGTGCAGCTTTTGCTCAGAACTTACTACAAATGCTGACCTGTTCTTGTTCCTGGCCATGCCATTTCAAAGTTCATTTGAGAGGCTTTGGTTAGGAAAATATTCTTAGACCATCAAGTTTACCTTCAACTCACAGAACCAAAAGAAAATAAGACCACCTAATGATGCGGAAAAATCATTTAAAAATCAGATAAATCCCAAAGACTTCAGTGTTAACAGTTTATTATAGTATTCACTAAACTTACACAGGCTGGATAGAAGTGTTCTCTAAAGTGCTAAGTAGAAAGAATTTAATGATTTCAGTTTAATTCCCTGTTGTACTGAAGTCCATTCTGGAATGAAAAAATAAAAACCATCAACATACATTATATTAAAGGTCTGAGTCTCAAAAGCAACTCTCATCTTTAGCTGGAAAAACAAAGCATCTGAAAATGCCTCCTGAGTTTAGTGGAACTTCATCATTCTTGAACCAGTCTGCCTTTATCAATAGCCAGTTCCTCTGTTATGACAGTAAATTAAAATACCATTCTTTGCCTTAACAAGAAAAATGAATAAGAAGAATGAGAAATTTAAATGACTTTGTTGAATCAATTCTTTGGCTTGCTTTTTCATATCTTCTTTCTTTGCTGAGGTCTTAAATCTGATACCCTTCAAATAGGCAGGGCAGAGAAGAAAATGGCTCTTACCTGCCTACTCCCTTTTTCTCTCTTCTGATCCTTCTGGTCTTTGCTCATCATTTTTTTCAGGTCATTACATCCCTTCTGGATTAATTTCTTTAATATCCCATTGGCTGGGCTGCCAAAACTCATTTCTTCATTACTGTTCTTTGCTTAAGGGTGGCAGTTGCTGAATCCTCTGCCACATCCCCTTTGATCTGCCTTGGATTTTATTTTTTTATAACATCTATTTCTTTTTCCTCCTTCTTTGTTTATCCCAGTGGCAGAAAAATGGGGATTAATTATTTCTATGAGGCCGGCACTTCTCTTTGTGTCAAGTACTAGGAAACAGAGCACATTTATCTGAAGAAAGAGCCTGTCTCCATCCACTGCAATTGAGGGATCTAAACCTGGACTTTGGATTCACTGAGGGTGGTGCCTGCAGATTCTCTTGGCAGAGCCTGTCTCATAGTTACAAGGGTCTGCAAGCCTAAGTCCACCTTCTAAATAAACCTCCTTGTTTTTAACCCTGTATGCCTCCAAACTCATCCCAGGGTAATCTTTCTAAAACACAAAAAGATCTGTTACTTCTTAGCCCCAGATATTCTGTGGGCTCTCCACTGCATTAGGGAGAACTCCACGCTCTCAGTTCAATTCAGTCGCTCAGTCGTGTCCAACTCTTTGCAACCCCATGAACCGCAGCACGCCAGGCATCCCTGTCCATCACCAATTCTCGAAGCTTCCTCGAACCCATGTCCGTCGAGTTGGTGATGCCATCCAACCATCTCATCCTCTGTTGTCCCCTTCTCCTCCTGCCCTCAATCTTTCCCAGCATCAGGGTCTTTTCAAATGAGTCAGCTTTTCGCATCACGTGGCAAAAGTACTGGAGTTTCAGCTTCAACATCAGTCCTTCCAATGAACACCCAAGACTGATCTCCTTTAGGATGGACTGGTTGGATCTCCTTGCAGTTCAAGGGACTCTCAAGAGTCTTCTCCAACACCACAGTTCAAAAGCATCAATTCTTTGGCACTCAGCTTTCTTCACAGTCCAACTCTCACATCCATACATGACCACTGGAAAAACCATAGCCTTGACTAGACGGACCTTTGTTGGCAAAGTAATGTCTCTGCTTTTTAATGTGCTGTCTATGTTGGTCATAACTTTCCTTCCAAGGAGTAAGCGTCTTTTAATTTCATGGCTGCACTCACCATCTGCAGTGATTTTGGAGCCCCCAAAATAAAGTCTGACACTGTTTCCACTGTTTCCCCATCTATTTGCCATGAAGTGATGGGACTAGATGCCATGATCTTAGTTTTCTGAATGTTGAGCTTTAAGAAGAGCATAAAAAGCACTGTTCTTATGTTTTACATTTTTTAATCTTTTTTCATCTCTTCCTACTCTCTCTGCATCGTATCTTACATTCTAGTCATTCTGAAATATTTGGGTTCTCAGACTGGGCTCATCCTCTTTTATCTCTGAGCTTTTGAACCTATATTCTCTCTCTTGGGAATGCCTTTCTCTCCTTTGTCTACCTGGTAAAGCCCACACACTTTTTACAACTCAGCCCAAATGGGGAATCTTTTCCCATTTACCCAAGACCTACAGCATCCCTGTCTCCAAAGCCCTTGATGTTTGACTCAGGTGTTTGCGTCTCACATTCAACATCAGTATCTACTTGCCTGGATCATTCACTCTGTTTTGAGCTGCTTGGGGACAAGATCTCTGTCTTTATCTTTGGGGTCTCCATGCCTTATTAAACAGCCAGGAATATCATAGTGGTTAGAAAATACTATGTGCTCAGATAAATGAATGAATGAATGAAAAGTAGTAAAGTAATTCAATACTTCTCATTAGTTGCATTGCATAAATTATGAATCACTCTAGTTCTGTTTTTCTTTTGAGTAGGCAATAAGAGAATTCCCGAATGCAGGTACTTAATAGTTGTTACTGCTGTTATTGTAATTAATTAAGACTCATACTTTTAATAATAGAAATTGATTGTGTACACGGTCTGAATTTATCAGAAAATCATGGCTTCCTTTTTATAATTTTATAGAACTTCTCATCTTTTTCACTCAGTCGTGTCCGACTCTTTGCAACCCCATGGACTGTAGCCTACCAGGCTTCTCAGTCCATGGGATTTTCCAGGCAAGAGTACTGGAGTGGGTTGCCATTGCCTTCTCCAGGGGATCTTCCTGACCCAGGGATCAAACCTGGGTCTCCAGCATTGTAGGCAGATGCTTTACCCTTTGAGCCACAAGAGAAGCCCAATTAATTAAGACTTATACTTTTAATAATAGAAATTGATTGTGTACATGGTCTGAATTTATCAGAAAATCATGTCTTTCTTTTTATAATTTTATAGAACTTCTCATCTTTTTTCTTGATAAGCCATACTTCTGCTGGTTGTTTATAGAGTAAGTAGGATTTGGATACTGTTCACTTCCTTGGTGGTTCAGATGGTAAAGAATCTACCTGGAATGCAGGAGACCGAGGTTCACTCACTGGGTCAGGAAGATCCCCTGGAGAAGGGAATGGCTACCCACTCCTGCACTCTTGCCTGGAGAACTCCATGGACAGAGGAGCCTCACGGGCTGTAGTCCATGGGGTCACAAAGAGCTGGACACCACTGAGTGACTAATATTTTCACTTTAAGTAAGTCCTTTTCCCTTCTGAGTTCTAAAGAAAAATTGAATTAATAATCTGAAATTATCAAAGTAAGATTGGTTTAAAAATCGAGGTCATACAATTTGTACACAATTGCTTGCCTGTCTTTTCCTTTATTTCACTTTATTGTTTTATTGTCAGTATGGTACCATCTTATGAAATATTCTAGGTAAATATAACTATTAACTTCATAATACACCACTTCTTGGTTAAAGTTTTCCTTTATTTTTATTCCTACAGTCATCATCACCTATTAAAGTATCGTTAAAGTTTTTACCTCTCTGTGTGTATACTTTTGTTTATATATTTATTTATTTGTACTGTGTTATGATATAAAATTTTTTATTATGGAATTTGAGTCAAAAAAGTTTGAAAGCCACTGAAAAATACTTTTAAAAGTATTTTTGAAACTACCTTTCATCCTTTAACATTTTCTTTTTACAAAGGCAAATCAGGGTGAGATGAACATCAAGGACAGCAACTTTGAAAGATTTCACAAGTCTAGGGTATGTGAGTAGAAATTAGAGTAGCCCTACTACAGCGTAAGTGTATTGATTTCCTTGTGTGACTTATGGAAACTATCCTTATTTTTTTTTTTTTAATTTTATTTTATTTTTAAACTTTACATAATTGTATTAGTTTTGCCAAATATCAAAATGAATCCGCCACAGGTATACATGTGTTCCCCATCCTGAACCCTCCTCCCTCCTCCCTCCCCATACCATCCCTCTGGGTCGTCCCAGTGCACTAGCCCCAAGCATCCAGTATCGTGTATCGAACCTGGACTGGCAACTCGTTTCTTACATGATATTTTACATGTTTCAATGTCATTCTCCCAAATCTTTAAACTCACTGTCCCTACCTATGTTAGGCGTCCTGATTGTTCTGCCTCCCTGAGTCCCTGTCCCTTTGCCACTCACCACAGTCGACTGGGGATCTCTTGAACGAGGGGCCCAAGACAATAAGCTCAGTTCAACTTGCTCAAGTGTTACTTCTACCTTTGGCCACCGGGCGTGGACACTGTGCTATCATCTCCATTGTTTTCCACCCATTGCCAATACTGTGCCGTGTCTCAGGATGAGTGGCTTCAAATCAGGAAAGTGGTGCCTACTTTAAAAAATGTCATCCAGGTTCCTGCACAGCAGTATGATCACTGATTCAGAAGATAGATATCTTCAGAACCCTTGAATCTTATATTCCTGCAGTAATACCTAGCACCTCCCACCGACACGTAGCCTAGTAACTCCTCTCGTATACGTTTTCCACAATTCATCTTCGTGATTCACCATGCTAGCAATTTACAGTAATGAGCTGTGAGCTGACACCCAGGGTGGGTGAGACAGAGACAACATTCAGTCTACAGTGAGCAGCAAAGAGTACTTGAGGGATACATTCTCTGCATTCTGAAAGCATCTTAATGATCCTAAGTGCTTTGGATGTTTAGAGGAAGTTCAAAGGCACTGAATCAATCGTACATCATTTAAAAAATACAATACCGAAAACTTGGGAGCCGTAGGAATGGTATCTGTTTTTCTGCAAAGGCTGAGGAGGTGGCTGGATAGAAGAGTGTTAAAGTAATGCTTTTGTTTCCTGGAAGAAGAGGATAAATGCCTGTTTCCTTACGTGTTGATGGTTGGTTTTCAGGTGTACCTGGGCCAGGATAAGTGCATCCAGGCCTGCTTGGGAATCCTAGAGCATCGCAGTCTGTTATTTTTTTGAATGTCTTGCATTCAAGAAAAGCATCAAACATTTTTAGCTGAACACTATATTTAGCTTTAAAATTGATTCGTATATGAGAGGACACAAAATATACATGATTCTAAAGCCTTTTACATCTTCTTTTGACAATAAGGGTAGGTGGATAACTTTTGAACTGTTTTTTACAACAAATTATTTCTTTTATGACAGTGAGAATGAAAATCTATAATTATTAGAACACATGCATCATTACCCGGTAGATTGAAACACTTAGTTCAGAAGGTCAATTTCTTATTATAGGATCCAAGCCAATAATTTGATGAATTGCATTTTCCTTTCTCTCAAGGTAGCCCTTTAATACGGCTTCACTGTTGCATAGAGTAGAGAATTCTAGCGCTGCCAGCTATGTTCAGATCCATACCCGTGTGTCTCTCTGGTACCCACAGAAGGCAGCTGCAAAGTGGAGGGGACATGGCCATCGGCTCAGCCAGCACCGGGTTGAGTCCTGGCCTTGCTGCTGACTGGTTGAATGGCCCTGGGCAAATCTCTTCACCTTTTTAAGACCTACTTTCCCTGACATGTGGAAAGAACTCAGTACCATTCTTGGTGGTGTTCTTGTGAGATCTAAATGCTCAGTACATGCAAAATGTCTCATGCAGGGCCGGCTGGAAGCAGGGACTTGGTGCATAGTGGCGATGGCTCAGAGGGGCTGCCTTGAAGGCTCTCCTCAGCGGTTTTCCAGAGATCCAGGCAGAAGGAGCACTGCTTTCCTCATCTTGGGCTCTGGGGTCTGTTCTCTGACCTGCTGCTATGCTCTTTAGGTAGCAGACAGACCTAAAGCCTGTTCAAAGTCGGCTGTCCCCTTCGGTGACCACACAACAGGGCTGCATTCCCAGCTCTGCTTCCTGTGCCTTGCTGTGGCTTCCTCACTGTGCTTCCCACTCTTGTCTTTTTGGCAAAGGACCGCCTGAGAGGGAAGGCAGTTCTTTGTATGAAATACATACCCCTCTCATTTTATACTGGTCCAGGGCCTACAAGTATCATAAAAATACAAACGGTGTGGAGGCCAGAAGTTAAACTATGTCTATGTGGTAGGCAGAATGGAGACTGAAAGCAGAAGTGGAGAAGTGTCGGATGTCGCTGTGGCCTCCCAGGGGCAAATCCCAAATCTGGACTTCTTCCTCTCCTCAGGAGACCAGCCCCGAGGGAAAGGTCATTCCGAGATGATCTGTTGAGCCTCATCATTCACCGATTTCATATTTATGGATTTGCCTCCTCATTGGAATTTGCTTGTAATTTCAAATCAACACCCTGGTGCTTTCACTGACATTCACAGATGTGTTCAAGTGAGAACACTTTTGAGTGCCCCTAAGGACAAGTTTCCAGCTGGGGCCCAGCATGGCGCCCCTCTGTTCTGGTCTCCCTCACGCCCAGAAGGGACTGGGGCTGGAGACAGGAGGCGGCCGTGCAGGGCGGCGTGAGAGGTACTGACGCTGAAGTCACCAGATGAGGTTGGAATCCCACCTCTGGCACATGTATGTCCATGGAGTGACCGTCGGCAACCACTCAGCACTTTCAAGCCTCGTGCTCTCTTTTGTAAATAAATCAAATGGAATCTACTGATTGGAGATGTGTTAAGAATTTAAGATTATGATCTATGTGACATGCACATATGTATACATTTCCTAGGAACAATGGTTCAGTATTCACTAACTCACTAATTCAGTGTTTGCAGAGACTTTATAGAACATAAAGTGGCTCAAATGGGAAAGCATCTGCCTGCAATGTGGGAGACCCAGGTTTGATCCCTGGGTCATGAAGATCTTCTGGAGAAGGCAATGGCAACCCACTCCAGTACTCTTGGCTGCAAAATCCCATGGACGAAGGAGCCTGGTAGGTAATAGTCCATGGGGTTGCAAAGAGCTGGACGCGACTGAGCAACTTTACTTTCACTTTATAGAACTTAACTACCACAAATAATGAAAATTGATTATTATGTGTACAGCGTGCGTTTGTGTATGTGCATCTCCCAGGGGAAGCAGTAGACAGGGAGTGATAGCTAGACCTTGGCTTCGGTTCCATTTCTATCAACAGGCTCCACCGATGCATGAACAGAGACAAGTTTACTTTATTTCTGTGCCTCCTAGTTGCCTAAAAGGCAAAGTTAGGGTCAAGGTGTCTGCCCTGCATAACAAGACCTTGCTGTAGAGATAAAATGTGTTTAGGAAACATGAACTTCCTTAGTGCCTTTTAAAGCACTCTGATAATGGAAGGCAGTGTCATCATCTGGCTCCTGTCTGGGCAGCAGGAGCAATTAGGAGGCTGGATGGTCATTCTACGGGAGCTCTGTCGATGGTGGACTGTTCTGCTCTAGTGTTCATGCATTCATTGATTTATTTATTCAATCTTTCAACAAAGTTGTATTGAAAACTGATTGTGTGCCCAGACACAAAGGAGATGCGCAGGATGCAAATGAATAAGCAAGGTCTATCTCTTAAGATTCTTACTGGAAGGAGACAAATGTGCCGTATGGATTCTAGGAGGGGTACTCCAGGCTTCCATTCTTCCCTGACCCAAATTCTTCACATGGCCATAGCTGTGGGACTCTCCTGTATTTGTATCAGCTGTGTATTTGTGCTTGTGTGTATGTGAATGGATGTATGAGGGTGCCCAGAGACAGTAATGGGCGTGCAAATATCCTGGTACTTGCACCAAGTGCAATCTGACATCTATCACAAATCCTCTTTCATTAAGACTCGTTCCCTGTTGACGCTCATGGACCGTGTAGTCTTTCCTCTGGAGTCTTGGTCATATTCTTTCATGCTAGAGTTATCAGCATATGGAAACTCATATATGTCCACATGATGATTCCTGAGAATTAAATGCATCAGCTGAACAAACTGCATGCATTTCAGATGTGCTTTACATGAGGCATGTTGGGTTCTTTTTGCATCCAAAGCCCAGAGGTCCCAGGATATGCAAACCCACTCACATGATCAATTCTCTCATTTCATTATTTATCTAGCAACTTTAGTTCTCTGATCTATGTGAAAGCAAGTCTTAGACAACATAAGTATGTAAGCCAAAAACTTGTTTTAAATGTCTATAATATTACAATTGCTCTTTAAAATTGTCTTGATGATATACATAAAATAGAACATTACCGACTTCCTTGGAAGTTGCTTTGACACAAAATTTGAGTGGGGATAGTACCTGTCTTAAAAGAGCTTCAAAAAAACTTAGGACTCATGAGTCAAATCCTTTCCTTCACAAAGAAGGTCTGGAGTGATGAATGGAGGTCCTTTGTGGATTATCTGTGTGAAAATATAATGCAATTGGTTAGTATAAAATATACTTCACATGTCTTCCTCCATGCTTCTTCTGCTTTCTCCCTCATTCCTTTGATGTGGCAAATCCTTCCTTCGTTCATTTACCCACGTGACCTCACTTCTGGAATTGGTGGTATTAGGACACTAAGGAGAAGACATTCATTGAAGGGCTGTTGTAATTCGTGTGGATATCCATTGGATATGGAATCCTTGGAACTTCATTATAGAGCTTAGAAAAGGTCTCACCTTTCATCTTTTAACAATAGTTCCTGATTTTATTTGGAGAAGCTCTAGCAAATATGTGGTTCATGGTTAGACAGAAAATACTGGGTACTAAAAACCAGAAATAAAAATTTAAAGTAATAGACAAGCCACCATCGCCTCAAGTAAACAGCTTGTTTGAATGTCTGAGGCGCTGCATTTTGTAACTGAGAATGTGGCCCTTTTTGTGTTGACTGCTAGAAGGCTCAGAGCCGTGTTTATGGTTCATTTTCCACAAACACAGTTGAGGACGGCTCTGCCAAGCATTTTATGTATCCAGCTCATTCTCGGACTCTACTCAGTTTTTTCCACCCTTATTTACCCTTTGCCATTATTTCTTCAGGTACCTATTTTTTATCCTCTTGTACTATATACAGCATGAAGCATACAAAATCATTTTTGGAACAAATTGGGATTTGAACATATAGACAAACATATGGTCGGCAATTGGCAATAAGGTATTATTCCATCACTAATTTACACAATTTAGTAGCCAGAGAGTCATAGAAATACATAAAACAAATTACAATGCCATTTTCTAAGTGCTATAAAGTTGGTGTGGACACAGTGCTATAAGGCAGGTGATGCAAGAAGCGTCACTGATTCTTTCAGCAGCTTTTGCTCTGGGCTTGTTATGTGCCAGCAATTCTTTTAGACCCTGAATATACAGACTCCCTTAGTCCCAAGGAGTTCAAACTCCTTGGAAGACAAATGCATAAGCAAATAAGTGTACTATAACGTGAGTCACTCTAAAACTGAGTATGTGTAAAATGCTGTGAAAACACAGATGAGGGGCAATTAATTATATCTGGGAAAGGAAATCTCAAGGAGAGTTATGGAGAGGCGATGACATTTCAGCTTGATCTCGTGCATAACAAATGACTTCCTATAAGGTATTTCCCACCTGTTTTGAATTAACTAAAATGATTAGATCTTAGAATTTACAAAGGTCATCTCTATGAAAATGGAAAAAGTAGATCATTCACGTAAAGTAACAATTTAAAAAATGCCAGACTGATTTTGGATGGCCACCAGAAGCATGTAGGTGCTAAAGTCTGTAAGAAAGAAGGTTTTTGAAACTGAGAAGGGGATAAAATTTTCCCGGATTTGATAAATATAGTGTTAATAAAGACATGCAGTTAATTCTATGCAATATAATTAAATAATCATAGCTTCCTGCTGCACCACAGTGTTTCTTGGTTTGTGTTTGACTGATTTAGGAGATGAACAGAAATCTTGCTAACATTCATGGACAAATAATGCTACACTTTCTCCAAATCTACCTCATTTTCCTTCCAGGTCCACTGACAGCCTGTTGCCCTGGCTGTCACCTGCCACTTTCGGAGCTGGTCTCTACGATTCATTCATGCTTGCTTTTCTAGTCTCTGACTTTCCTTTTCACGGGGGACGCATGTTGAGGACGATGGTTCAGTAGACGGAAGAGCTCGGGTGCCTCAGGCTCACCGAGAAGCAAGTTCCCTAGGAAAGCTGTGTCACTAGGAATCTCTGCCCTGGTTTTTGAACGAACAGGGTACTACTGTATATTGTGCAAGACCACTGAAAATTGGCATTGCTTGTTGTGGTTACTCCGTCCTAGTACATTCCAGTGAAATGGTAAAAACACTTTCACTTTTATACTTACCTCCTTTTCTCATCCATTCTCATAATCATGCAAAACACTGTATTTAATTCAATAGTTGTTTACAAAATCTTCAATATGAATTAAGGTCTTAAGACCTTGAGCAAGGTGGTTGGTGTTGCAACTTTAATCCATCAGGTATTAGGTCGTCATCATTCAGTTCTCTAAGGGGCTACAGTATGTGGTTCATGTAACACTTGCATGGGACCCCTCAGAGTAGTTTCCCTGTGTTAGACCCAGGCGACAGATGTGTAACACGAGAAGAACCTGCTCTGTTCTCCTGGTGTGAACTTGTTTGGGAAGGGCCATCCAGTCTGAGTCAGTAACTTGGCCTTGGTCTTTGGAGGCCTGGGTTTGTTTGCCGGAACAGTAGGGTTTTAAAATAGCTGTTTCTAGTTGTGAGTTCTGAAATTATTTCTATGACATTTTAATGTACAATGTAGTCAATCAAGAGTATTTCGTAAGCATTTCCTGTATGTCAACTAGGTGCTGGAGCTCTAGTTATTGAGATTAACACAGTGAACAAGACAGATTTGGCCTCTGCCCTAAGGGATCTTATAACCTAGGAGGGAAAGCAGCCATTTAAAATACAGCGATGGTTTTTTTTTTTTTTTTTTACAGGCAAGACAGGGTAGGCTGCATTTATTTTCAGTGTTTCCTCCTCTTTCTGGATAAAAAGATATGGTTATATCTTTCTGTGTTTTAAAGCCAGTGCAACACCAAAAAGAATTTTCTTCTCTATGTGTAAAATGAAATTCAATTATTAAGATTCCTAATTTTTTTCTCCTTGATCATAATGGATGTGGTGTGGGTAGAGAACCAGGAATGAGTGGAGGAGGTATTTTTGTATTAAACATGCTGACTGATGTTAAGACTCTGGTGTATATGCATTTATTTTTGTATAGGTGGCCATGTATGTCTATGTAGGCAACCACACAGAGCTGAGAATTTCCTTTACTATCTCTATCACTAGGCTGTTGACAGCCAAGGGCTTATTAATTTCTTAGTTAATTCCTCAATACGGTGTCAAATAGTGAATTAAAGCGTCAAATGGTGAAATACTGAACTTGCATGTTTGCCTGCTTTTCTTGCATTCAAATTCCCGTGCCTCTAATACATCAGTCATGTTGCTCTGAGATTAGTTTCTCCAGGTTCATTTTCCTGTCCCTATTCACCTTCTGAAAACACCTTCAGGAGCTCCTGTTTTTACTGAATTCTGTCTCCCTAGCAGCATTTCCCTGCCCTCCCTACTTGTCCCACGTAGATACCTGATTCCATCAATGCCACCTCTCCTCCTGCGCCACACGTGAGTGCTCACCAGTCCCACAGTGCCCTTCCTTACTTCTGCTTCTTCACAGGATCCCGAGGCTGTCCCAGCACGCCTCACCCAATGTGCTTCCAGCTCTGGTAGTTCTGCATAAATACCTGTTGTCAGGGGTTGGAGCCGAAGGATTGGGCGCCTGAGCTCAGTACCCACAGACCGGTCACTGGAGGAGATGACTGCAATGGTGACAGAAGGCATCTGTGGATCTTAATGGAACAGATGGTCAAGGGGACCTACTCACTTCTACCTTGTCTGGACTTTCCCTAGAGGGTGTCTGACAATTCTTCAAAGTCAGTATCTTCCAGTCAGCTATCTTCAGAAAAATGGTATGGAAGAATGGAGACTGGGCAAGAAGACTGAGGATTCAGGGTCTGGAAGTCTAGCCTCTTCATTATGGCTGCCATCACTTACCTGCCTCAGTACCATGTGGAAATTATAAAATGCAGAATACCAGACCCACAGGAGGCTAGCCAAAGCAGAATGTCCAGGTGGACAGGGCAGAGCTCAGATATCTGTATTCTGTGTAGGTGACTGAAGTCTGAGAGCCATTCTATACAGATGGGCAGAGTGTGTGAGAAAATCCTTGGGTCAGTACTGTTACTGCCACAAAATTAGCGTGTATTGGCTTTCATTTCTGTTTGTTCACATCGGTGTTTGGCCTCCCAGTGGCCATGTGGATGGCAGAAAAGTGGAGTCCAGGAAGTGATGGGATGAGGGCAAATCAAGACTATATACCTCTCTGAGGTTACAAATCCTTGACAACCACAAGAAAAGGGATAAAGTATTATTTGGAGGGGTGAGAAATTATACTGATAGCCACTGTATATTTTCACTATTTTCCTGAACATTAAGTACTGGCGGTTCTTAGTCACTCGGTCATGCCTGTCTCTTTGTGACCCCATGAACTCAGCCCACCAGGCTCCTCTGCTCCATGGAATTTTCCAGGCAAGAATACTGGAGTGGGTTGCCATTTCCAGGCAGGTGAACCTAAAATGTCAGCAGTCCGATGCCACCTACTTCTTGTCTCCCACCCCATTCCTGATCCTGTTTCTACCACTTCCCCCATTCTAAATCTTGAAAACATTGCTTTAACAATGGTGAGATAAATGTTGTTATTTAGTTGTTAAGTCGTGTCTGACTCTTTGTGATCCCATGGACTGTGGCCCACTAGGCTCCTCCATCCATGGGATTTTCCAGGCAAGAATACTGGAGTGGGTTGCCAATTCCTTCTCCAGGGGATCTTCCCTACCCAGGGATCGAATCCATGTCTCCTGCATTGGTAGGTGATTCTTTTATCACTGAGCCACCAGGAAAGTCCAGTGAGATAGATAGAAGAATATAAAGGAACATATAATTATATTTCTCTTTCATTGTTTTTTAAGTTTTTATTTTTTCGTGTATTTTATAATGTATATGATATGTTGTTGTTGTTCAGTCACTAAGTCGTGTCCAACTCTTTGTGATCCCATGGACTGCAGTACTCCAGGCTTCTCTATTCTTCACTATCTCCTGGAGTTTGCTCAAACTCATGTTTGTTCAATTGGTGATGCAACCCAACCATCTCTTCCTCTGTTGCCCACTTCTCCTTCTGCCCTCAATCTTTCCCAGCGTCAGAGTCTTTTCCTATGAGTCAGTTCTTTGCATCAAATGGCCAAAGTATGGGAGCTTCAGCTTCAGCATCAGCCCTTCCAATGAATATGCATGTAGTGGAACATATAGAGATAGACAGACAGATATAGAGACACAAGTGACAATATGAATCTTCGCATAATACCCATGGTCACATTTCTTTAACTGATTGTGTATACCTTCAAAAACTTTAGAACTTTCTTGACAATGCAGCAACCTGGCTCCTTTCTCGATAACTCTCTGAGGCCTGGGAATTTCATACTTTGGACTCTCCCAGGGTTTAATGGGATTTCCTTTTGATGCTCATCCAGTGGAGCCAGTCTTGCTATTTGACATTTGAATTTTTCATTTCAGTATGTGACCTTGTAGGGTATTGTTTTAAAGTAACCAAATCCTGATCTCGTCAAGTGAGTTTAACCCTTGCCTGTTTCCTTACCAAGGTCATGGCCAATTAAATGCTCCTGTATTCATGAAAAGCACCAGACGATTAAAGCTAATTCTTAAAGTCCATCCTCTTCCACCTATGGCCTAGCTCAAATTATTTTGTGTGGCCTTAGGAATTTGAGATACAACATGTTTCTATTTTTAGCTTCTTGAAACTCAACCAATTAAATATGTCAGAATATCCAGTTATTATTAAATAGCAAATACCTGTCTATACATATAAAGTGCAGCATGCATTTGTGCTATCCAGAGGCATTTAATTTCTTTCTATGTTGGGATTTTCTTGGTCCAAGAATCATTTCTTTAAATAATAGGTCTAAATTTATACCAGTTGGTTACGGTTTTCAGGACAGCCTTGTCACCAACATAAATCATCTCATTTCAGCAGCTACAATAAATAATTGGGCCCCTGAGACATTGTTTTCCATCTTCTCTGCAGAGAGCTCCCTGTAACCTCTGGGTTCTCCCCTGAGTGTTCACGGTGATGGTGCTGTTGCCTCTGGCCTTTTCATCTATTATTTATTTCATTTATTGCAGGACTCAGGACAAATTGGAATTGGCAAAAAATGGAAAGAGAGTCTGTGGAATGATAATATCCAAAGTTTTCATGACTACCAGAAACCATAGGGGGAGAAAACAGGGAAAAGAGCACAAGAGAAAAACATAATAAAATATTTCAAATCGGAATGCTTCACAAAAAGATACTTGTAACCTAGTGAATTTTCAGGTCTTAGTCATAAGAGGCTGTTTAATAAGGTTTTGTTGTTTTGTTTTTGTAAGTCACACATAGGCTCAACTGCTCGAAGGCCAGGGTAGTGCTGGGTCCCGGCCAGGAGCTCTATCAGGAAGTCGACAGACTGGCAGTGTTGCCCCCCGGGGCTATGCTTCTCCCCTCTAAGCTTCCTTTTTTCTGGTTGTAAACACCCAGGGATTGATTACTTTTCCCTGTCCCCAGAGTATCATAGGGTCAGCTCACTGCTAGGTTATAATAAAGCTTTCCTATTGGTTTCTGGTTGATGGAATACTTTTCAGGTTTTGCACGAGGATTAATTTGCCACATTTGAACTTGAATTCAGTAGGTTTTAGTCATTCAACTTTCCTCTTGGAAAGATTCTTCTAAAAATGAGCTTTTAAATGATATGATCCCAATTGATATCAAGTAAAATTTTACTCAAAGGTAGCCTCAAATATGTAAGCTACCTGTCTGGTCCAATAGCCAAAATAGAATAAATGCTTCATAATAAACAGTGTCTTTCCTGTATTTTGTCTCTCCTTTTGTGTTCCCACTATCTGTGTTCCATGTCTTTTTTCTGGGGCTTCAATATTTTTTGGGGCTCCAAAATCACTGCAGATGGTGATTGCAGCCATGAAATTAAAAGACGCTTAACTCCTTGGAAGGAAAGTTATGACCAACCTAGATAGCATATTCAAAAGCAGAGACATTACTTTGCCTACAAAGGTCTGTCTAGTCAAGGCTATGGTTTTTCCAGTGGTCATGTATGGATGTGAGAGTTGGACTGTGAAGAAAGCTGAGTGCCAAAGAATTGATGCTTTTGAACTGTGGTGTTGGAGAAGACGCTTGAGAGTCCCTTGGACTGCGAGGAGATCCAACCAGTCCATTCTAAAGGAGATCAGTCCTGGGTATTCATTGGAAGGACTGATGCTGAAGCTGAAACTCCAATACTTTGGCTACCTCATGCGAAGAGTTGACTCATTGGAAAAGACTCTGATGCTGGGAGGGATTGGGGGCAGGAGGAGAAGGGGACGACAGAGGATGAGATGGCTGGATGGCATCACTGACTCTATGGACATGAGTTTGAATGAACTCCGGGAGTTGGTGATGGACAGAGAGGCCTGGCGTGCTGTGATTCATGGGGTCACAAGGAGTCGGACATGACTGAGCGACTGAACTGAACTGAACTGAACTGAACTATTATTATCCATCTTCTGCAGATGAGGAAACTGAAGTCTAGAAAGGTAAAATAACTTACAGGATCATCCAGCTTCTTAAGTCACACTTAACTTTTGTATCCGTTTGAAATGACTAGTCATCAACTGCTCTGTAACAAATCACCCCTAAAATTAGACACTTCAGAGAACAGTAGTGACTTGTTTCCAGGCAGTTTCTGTGGGTCAGGAATTCAGGGGTATCAACTGGGCAGTTCTCACTCAGGCTATCTCGTGAAGCTGACTCTCGTGAGTCAGATATTGGCTGAGGTGCCATCTGAAGACTTGACTGGGATAGTATGGTGGCTCATTTACGTGTTTGACGGTGGGGTACTGCTGTTAGCAGGGTCTTTTGCTGCCTTCCACATGGATTTCTTCACAGGGCTATTGAGTATCCTTCCAGCATGGTGGCCGGCTTCCCCTGTGATGTGTGATTCAAAAGATCAAGGCTGAAGCAGAAATGCCTTTCATTATCTAGCCTTAGAAGGAACATACTCCCACCACAGTCTATTGGCCACACAGTCAACTCTAATTCAGCGTTTGAAGGATAATCCAGGGGTGTGAATGCCAAGGGTGTAAAGAATGAATCCCTGGGGGCATCTTCAGGTCGTTACCACAGCGGCCCATTACTTACTCTCATTTTTCATAAGCCCCTTCCAACTCTGACCCTGTCACTCTTAGGCTATGTTGGCCCATCACAGATGCTCAACAGATATTAGTCTAGCTGACGAACTCAATAAATATTTGGACTTAGGAAAGTGAAGAAACCCAGTATTTTGAGATGTTGCTAGATGACGTAATGTAATTTGAGCCTTCACCAATGACTCACTTTTTCCACCTGCTTTTTCATAAGCTGCTGATATACCTTCCCTGCAAAACTATAACTAGTGATTGTGTAGAGACCCTCACAGCTGAGGCTACTCTATCTGACCCATTGAGAGACATAAGGATAGGTTTGGAAGACTGGTGCTTCCCTATGGATCAGTCTTCTCCCTGATGGTGTCTCTGAGAGAGCTCCAACAGTCATTTCTAGTCCTAGAGACAGTCATGAATCAGGTTTCTTAGATAATCCATTTCAGAACCAATCATGAGTCAACTCTATAGTGTATAAAGAGCTATAAATAACCCCATGCATTAATGATGCTCTTTTGTGGATATTTATACAGCATATTGAAGAATGTTTCTTTTGGAAGAAGGCCATTTTATTATCTCATCTCTAACTTACTAATAATATTCTTCATCCTATATATTACTTTAATGAAGATAAGTCACTGGAACAGTAGTTAAGACAGGAACTCTGTCTTTGCAGAGATGATGTTTGGAGTGATGTTTAAAAATACAATGCTCTTTCAGTCCTTGCTCCTGTCTTGTTCCAAGGATGTCATTATCAATACTAATATAAATTTTTCATCTCTTGAGCCATTATAATACACAGGGAATAGATTTTTCAATTTTTCAAGTTCCACTGAGTATATTAGCAAAATTATCCCTGTCAGCAGGTGCGTGGTGATGCCGGTAGCATCGCTGATTTTGATTTTTTGAAATCTTTCTACTTTTACAGCTCTCAGGTAGAGAAAAGTCCAAGGAATTATTTTAAAACTCTCATCACCCATTTCTTTTTATCACTCTGTCTAATATCTTTTATTATCTTGAATCTTTAAAAGGATAAGTACTAAAAGCAATCTAAGAGAAAGGACATGTATATTTCATTGGTAAGATTAATAAAATTAAAAAAATCATGCTTTAAGGATCTTTATTTTATTAGTTATTTTTAATACCCCTATAAGTTAGGGCAGAGAATTTATCAAGAAGGAGGTTCCTGACCCATGTAGATTTTACTACACCTTAGAGGCCGACTCTGAGTGGAGCCAGGTTCTAACACTCAGTTTACTGACTATTCTGGGCTCAAGCATGAATGACCTATGACAGCTTGAACTTTCAACTCTTTTGTAATTTTCGTGAACTACAACTGATGTGCCTACCTTTATAATAAATTTTAGATTTCAGTGTGGGCAATATGTAAGAAGAAGCCAGGTCATGGTAGGAGAAACATAGACTATAGCAAGCATTTTTTATTGAAAAAGTGAAGTCCTTCAGACCTAGTAAAAATATCATGGGACTGTAGAGTAGTAGATTAGGGAAGCAGCTTTAGGTTCTGCTTCTTGACTCCTCTAATATAGTAATGGGAAAAAGAAGGCATTTCTCCTATGTGACAAAGGGGCACTGCCTGATGTCACATGGCTAAAAAGTGGTGAGTGGCCTTCAAGTCAACATCTTCTGACTTTTGGCCAGGGACTTTCCCCAATATGTTGCTCTATCTCAGAACACAAAGATAAGATTAATTTTCCATGGATTCTTATTTCTTTAAATATACATTATTCAGAGGTACAGACTAAAGAACGGGTTTTTTGTTCATCTATTTGAAATATCTGTTTCGAGTAATTACTTGCACAGATAATGTTCAGCAAACGGTCCTTTATTGTTGTGTGTTGTGTGTGGTTTACATCTATCCACTGACCTTGACCTTGCAGCAAAATGGCAATGGCACATCACCTTTGCATCATCACCCAGACGACCTTATCAGTGGACCTGAGGTTATTAACATCTTGGTGCTGTGAATAAGTTTCCACAAACTTGGTAGGCCAAAACAAAACAACGTAAGTATACTATCATAAAGTTCTGGAAGTCAGAAGGCTGAAAGTAGGTCTCACATGGCTAAAAACAAGAAAGTTGTCAGTAGGGCTGGCTCTTTCTGGAGACTCTAATAGGAATCCATTTATTTCCTCCTATCTCCTAGAGGCTGCCTGCATTCCTTGATTTATGGCCTCCTCGCACGGGCATCGCTCTGACCTCTTCTTGGCCATCACATCTCCTTCTTTGACTGATACTCCTGACAGCATGTTACTGTAGACTGACTTGTATAATGAGAGCTTATAATGAAGAATTTGATCTACATGGGAGCTTGGGGAAGACTCTCCTAAGGAAATGATTTCTGAATTGAGATCTGGAGAATATGCAAGAGTTAGGGAGGCAGACTGGGGAGGGAAGTGCATTGCAGGCAGAGGGACCAGCAGTGCAAAGGGACGGGCGAGGAGAGTGTGTGCAGAGGACCTGAATGAGGCTATCATGATGAAGCGGGGGAGAGTAAATGTATGCCGTGGACCCATCCAAACTCCCACTTCTTTAGGCAAGTTGCCTCAAGCAAATCCCTTTACCTTGCCAAGCCTCAGTTTCCTCCTTGGTAAAAATAGAAATAACAATTGTAGCTCTTAGGGAGTGTGCAGGTTGGAAGATAGGAAAGGGCACATAACTGTGCACACAGCGCTAGAATCTTAGCAATTTTCCTAATGATTAACTTACATTATTGTTATGATATATATATATATATTATTAGTTCCATTTTATAGATGAAGAAATCGAGGCAGAGAACAGTAAATAGCTGTCCAGGATCACACAGCTTCTCAGTGGCAGATCAGAGATTTGAGCCAAGGTCCAGCTGCCTCACCCCAGAGGGTGACTTCAGAGATAACACAGGTGTTTTGTAAAGTAAACCTGAATCCATAAATAAAAAGTTTGTGATTATTCATATTACCTTCCTATTATTTTTCCTTCTATTATTACATTTAACCAGGGAAATGTAAACTGGCTGAAGCTGATCCATTTTATTTCTCTTCCCAATTTATTTTCTCACTAAATAAATCCCAGGAAAAGCTGAAGAGAAGAGGAATAAGTAGGAGATGCAAAGTGCATTTGTGTCTCATTGAGTCGGTGGCCTTGTTGCTTTGGCCTGATTGCCAGGGCTTATTTCTCAGGTTATAGTCAAGATAAGAACTGCTTTTTGTCTGTAATGCTCTTGTATTCTGGAAATCAAGTGGGCAATGAAATAATCTGGTAAATTAAGATAACCAAATAAACCATTTTAATTTACCTAATTTGAAAGACTTAGAATTCAAAAATATATTTAACAACAAAACCGTATATTCAAACTTTCATTAATAATTTCAAAGATACTTCAGAACCATGCTGTTTCTCAAGATTTCTATCATCATGTCAATGATCACTGCCCTGATAAAGTGCGGGAGTGACGGCTTAATAGGCATGTTTAGTCAGTAGAATGTCAGATAATCATCCCTTACATGGAAATTGTCTTAGACTGAAATGTGAATTACATCTTTAGATTAATTCTGAAAATTTAGAATGATGCAGTGATTGTTTTGAAATAGTCTCCATTGAATTTCATCATTAATGTGAAACAATAAAAAGGATTATGTCTTAATGCTTTCCCAACCAAAACCAGCAGATATGGAATGAAAAGAGGGAGCTTCCAGTAGTCTGGTTATGGACTGTTTTGTCATTGACACAAATTTCTGATGGGTGCAGAACACAAGTGCTTGGCAATTATGATGCCATAGAACCCGGGACTCCACCCGCTCTGGTCCCTCATGACTGCTCAGGGTGCTACGTCGTGACCTCATTTGTTTTCTGCCTCAGTTTCTTCATCTACAAAATAGAGCTAATAATATTCAGATCATAACATTAATGTAAAAGTAAATGAGTTAATCATTAGGAAAACTGCTAAAATTCCTGTGCTGTGTGCACTGTGATTATGTACGCTTTCTTATCTTCTAACGCGCATGGTGTCAGGACGATTTTCATAAACTCCCACAAGAAATACATTTGTTTTCTTGTTGTAGCTGTTTTAAGATTCTTTGGCATTTAAGAAGAGTCTGACATTAACTGATGCTTCATAATGTCTATAATCCTAGATCTCTAACCCCTTCTACAAATTCATGGCCTGAATTCAGCTAATGAAAAGGTACGATATGAGTTATGATGATCACATGCATTGTATTGTAAATATATGGATTTTGAATCTCTGGTCATTGAATAGCTGAAGAAGGCGCTGACAGCTTGGAGCCCAGCTCTCAAAGGCTGGAGCCAACAGCATATCTTATGCATTGACTGAAATAATGCAGTGAAATTCCTTTCTCTCTTAACAAGCTTCCTCCAGTCATGAAATTCCCTTTGCTCTGCTGCAATGGAGAACATGTTCAGATATTGAAAAACCATAAGCCATTACCTACTTTATCACTCATATCAAAGACACTGAAAAGATAGCACATGTACAGTTGATGGATTATTCTCATCATGAAAGTCTGATGACCCCACTTGGGTTTTCAAATAAGGCATTTAATAACCACTGCCTTGTTAAAAGGTGGAAAATGATCTGGCTGGTGGCCTGAGAGGAGGAGGTTTTATTGATTTTACTGAGGCCCTTGACTTGGGAGATCACAGGCTTCTTAAGGGCAAACTTAAAAGGAAGCATTAAGATGGATGAGTAATTACCTGTGTGATGGATGTCATTCTGTAAACATCAGGATTGGGGAGCTTCTCCTTTGGGTATTAATTGATGGAGAAAGGAAAGACCATAGGCAAAGTCTCATTTCAACTACTTGTAGTCTTTTTGCATATTTATGGATTAGCTTTGTTCTGTTAGAAGTATTGAGCATAGATGGTTTGAAAAAGAGATAAACCTTTGGTTTTTTCATTTAAATGCTGGTTGACAAGGAGGAACAGATTGTTACAGGTGCTAGGGCAGCAGAATGATCTTTCAAATGTTACTGGAAAACAACAGGGAAAGAATTTCGTAAATGCCTTTAGTGCTCGTGGTTCTGTGACCTCCTGGGCATGAGGCTCTCTGAAGCCTGGGGCTCCCCAAGGGCCAGGGTGAGCTTGGGATGGCACCAGAGGAGACTACTGGGGCGGTGGGCCGGGAAGGGAGTCCTGAGTGGGTATCAGTAAAGAGATCTGCAAGGTTGCACAGCGGGTCGGAGGGCAGGGGGTCACGGTGGAGCACTCTCAGCAGTCATGAGGGAACAGACAGGGTGCAGCCCTGAGTGCTCAGCATCCTGTGCACTGGAGAGGGCTGCCCCAGAGATGGTGGAGCAGGGTTGTCAGGCCCTTCTCCTTTGGCCGTCTTCCTCTTTCAGATGATGTCACCAACTGTGACTGAACAAGGCCATCCTCAGGGTCAAGGGGGAGAGGAGGGGAAGGTGGAGAGGGAGTCGAAGGAGACAATTATGTTCCCTGGAAACTCTCGGGCTATTGAACTTGGGTGATGCCCGAAGTCCCTTTAATGTTGAAATGCTGAACGGAGCCATCTTTTTGAAGTATGGGTAAGAATAAGTTTTATCTTATATGTTGGATATAGTAGAAAGTGTGTGCATTTTTGGAGTCAAACAGATGGGGTCTGGTTTCCAATTCTGGCTTTGTGTCCTGTCTGGAAGATCTTCCTAATTTCTTTAGCTTCACTTTTCTCTCATTTATCATTCATTTATTTATCAAAGTTCTATTGAGCAAATACTATATGCTAAGTCCTTGTAACAGAGATAAATGATAATTTAAATGTGATTATTGTTCTCAAAGAGATTTTAGTTAGATACGGACCGTCATGTAAGTAAATACATACATGCAATATTATCTTAGATGCTTCCATATCCTGGGTAGATTATGTACTGGACAGAGGGAGGGCATAAAAAAGAGTGACTGAACTTTCCGAACAGGGAATGGAGCTGGAAAAAATTCAGAGAGGAAGTAGAGCTTAACTGAGTCCTAAAAGATGATCACAGGGAGTGTGGTAGTAAAGGTGGGCAGATATCAAGTCCTGGAGGGGCTGGAATCATCGAGAGGAAACTCCTCATCAGGGGTGTCTTTGTGGGGAGCTGAGGGGGTGTTCATAAACAGTCTAGGTGGGGGAAGTGGGCAAGAGAGCAGGTACCTGCAAAGCAGGTTTTCTTTTGAGAATGATCATGTGAACTTGTTGCTGAGATTCCTTGTAAGATTCTGAATTCTATTGTGAAGAATAAAGTGTGGTCTTATTTTTGACATTGCTTTGCCCATTTTATTGATCTTGGCACCAGGTTTTTTCCTCCTTGTGGGGATCCCGATTGAATGTTGTTCTGTAGTGGTTAAATAACATCTGGGTCTCTTCTGCTAGGAGGTCTTACTTAGCTGTTAGGTCGTACAGCCTCCAAAAACACAAAGGAGAGACGATCTTCTGCAGTCATTTCTGTTGTAGGAGATACAGAATCCTCATTCATATAAACAGGAAGTTTGATCTGCATGCTGGTGTGATTCTGCTGGCTTTCATTCTGTGGATTAAAGATCCACAGTTTTGTGGATCATATAGCAGGATAAGCCAGCCACCAAAAATCTCACTGTGATATGTGAATTGTTTGCCAAATAGCATACAGGTTTCACTTGATTTACAGTAGATGAAAGCAGCACCACAGCATGTGTGAGCCTTAGAAGAGGAGAGGAAATCCCTTGTTTTATTTCCTACTTGGAAATACATTTTTAAAAGGTTGGATACAAGAGTAAAATTATGGAAGTGAGGGGCTAAAAATATATTTCGATTTCATCATGAAATGAACTAATCATTTTTGTACAGAGAAGAAAAATGGATGGAATAGCACTCAGGAAAATAGTCTGCTAAGTGTTGTAATCACTACATTGCAATTATATTCCAGTGGTATGGTATTATATCTCAGAGGAGTATTTGGGAGATTGTATTTCTATGTGGGGAAGTACTCAATAACTAGAATGTATGCTTTGTTATATGGATTTTTATATATTTGTATAAATTGGCTTTATTGCAGAGAAAAAAATAATATATTCCCTATAGATTGTCAGAAGCAATCTATAGGAGTGAAGTGAAGTTGCTTAATTGCGTCCGACTCTTTGTGACTATAGCCCACCAGCCTCCTCCATCCATGCAATTTTCCAGGCAAGAATACTGGAGTGGGTTGCCATTTCCTTCTCCAGGGAATCTTCCCAACCCAGGGATCAAACCCCGGTCTCCTGCATTGCTTTACCATCTGAACCACCAGGGAAAGGAGAGTATTGTTATAAACAATGAATGAGTATGAAGGGTGTTTGACCTGTTTTTCTCTTCTTCTCTCTTGTAAATGTTATCAAGTATAACACTACCACAGGATAACCTATTTTGGAACAGGAAGCTGCTGGAAATTTCTTGATGTCACTGAGAAAAGAAGAGGGATATCAAAGACCAGTTTAATGTCTCTTTTCTGATTTTTATTGTTCCTCTGCTCACTCCTGGGCTTAGAGCTCCACTTCCAGCGTATCTGTGGCCTCTTTCCTAATTGTTCATATTGTGGGGTAGGATTGACTGGAATGCCTACTCCTATGGCTGTGATTCAGTCCAGGAAACTATTTTTCTGCAGTGGGATGTTTCATGTTTTGCCAAAGTGGACATAGTACGCACGATTGAAAGACATATCTTCTATTTCAAATGTGTTCCTGAGTACTAGTCCAATTGGGAGGACAGCTTTCTAATGAAGGTGTTTTAGAGAACAATTTTCATGAACAAAACTTAAATTTGAGCACATGCAAGGTTTTTATTAATAAAATTATCCATATCTTCTTTTTTTCCTCAAAACATATCCATGAACTGTTGGCAACTTTTGAGTAGTGAAATACAAAGCTTCCTAAGATGAGTGAGGATTATAAAATGGAGGCACTCAAATAACTTGACTGGGAACAGTGTGGGCCTTGTGAAAGGCCCAGAGACTTTGCAGTACGTAGGCCTGAGCTCAAATCTTGGTGCCAGCATCTGTGTGACGTGTTATATAACCTTGTTAGCTCTTTCATCTTCATCAGTGAAATGGAATTATTAATATCTAATCAATGGATATTTATAAAGGTCCCTACCCATTGCCAGTCACATTGTGAGTTTTAATAAACAATGGTTATTATCAATAAGTGTTAATTCATGAGAAGCTTTGAAAGAGTCTCATCTCTTCCATGGAAGTGAACTGCCTAGATTATTTGTTAACAACCTAATTTATTTGATGGATCAGTGGTAAAGAATCCGCCTGCAGTGCAAGAGACTAGAGACATGGGTCTGATTCCTGGGTTGGGAAGGTCTCCTGAGAAGGAAATGGCAACCCACTCCAGTATTTTTGCCTGGGGAATTCCATGGACTGAGGAGCCAGGCGGACTGTAGTCCATGGGGTTGCAAAAGAGTCAGACACGACTTTGAGACTAAACAGCAACAAAATTTATGTTCAGGATAAGCTTTTTTTTTTTTTTTTTCTAATCTTTTGAACTTTTTATTTTTCATTAGGGTAGAGCCAATTAACATTGTTGTGATAGATTCAGGTAAACAGCGAAGGGACTCAGCCATACATGTACATACATCCATTCTCTCCCAAACTTCCCTCCCTTCCAGGCTGCCACATAACGCTGAGCAGAGTTCCATGTGCTATACAACAGGTCCCTGTTATCCATTTAAAATATAGCAATGTGCACATGCCCATCCCAACTGCCTAACTATCCCTTCCCCCCAGTCTTAATGTGAGGGTTTCTACAGGCCTTATTTTCACATAACCTGCTTAGATAGCTGTGGTCGTTCACCCAGCAGCCCAGCAGGACAGTTTTCCACGTGGTAAGTTGACTTGAGCCATATCACATTGACCTTTAACAACCTGAGCATCAATGATTAAGATATACCAGACCAAAAGAGAGAGAAGAAAATTCACTTAAAAATTTAATACGAAACTCAAAAACATCATTACATGATTTTAAAGTAATTTCTATCTTTTCTCACAATATGTGCTCAGTGTAGAAAATTTTGAAAATACCAACATCAAAATAAGAAAGGTCCCTTGTTTCTGTTGCTCAGATATACTTTACAATGGTTAATATCTCAATATATATCTGCCTAGTTCTTTTTCTGAACATGTACCATTATTTTTTCTGACAAAAATGGAATCATGTTGAACATAGTGAAGCCTGTTTTTTTTGATTTAGTGGCTTATTATTACTATATTTTCAAGTCTTTGAAGTACTCCAGCATGTTCTTATCGCTATATAACAGCCCAGCACACTTTAATCAATTTTCTATTTTGTGTATTTATGTGGTCCCCAGAACTCCTCATTGTTCTTCTTCTGATAGATGAGCCCCAAATTGAAAAGTCACAGGGAATAGAAGTATACCAACTGAACTAAGTCAAGACAGCAACCTGCTCAATCACTGCATATCTAGTTCTATGAGTCCATATAGTTCCTCATTTCTAAAGCAGGCTGATTGGGGGTATGTACACTTATGTAGCCCAATGAGCATCAGCTATATGTTAGTCAGAATTAAGCTTACTACAAAGCTTAAAATTCTGATTTAAAGAATGTTAAAAGCATAAATTCAGACCCCCCTCCTCCCAGTTCTAGAATTCTTTCTCCTACAAGCAAAGGGTGCAGCACTTGACAAATATGCTGAAGTTTATTTTGTGCTGCGTGAAAATAAGCTTGTCACTGAAGTATATGGCAGCCTATGGCTCTTTTCTGTTACTGTTCTGGGAGATGCAAGTTATCTTTTTTTTTCTAAACAAGTGCTGTTCATGGCTGTTCCTCTTCCTCTTGCCTGTCTCTATTTGCATGAAGGGATTGAGCTAAAAGAACCAGAGCTGGTTACCAAGGATCCTGTATTCACATTCTCCCATCTGCCATTCATTCTCTCTGGGGTGTTATGTAATCCATTAACTCTCTCTGACACTCACTTTCTTCCCTAGCCCTCTCTAACTTACTGCATACTTATGTGGACAACAGGAATAAGCAGATTCAAAAGTTATCTGAAAGAAATACACATAATTTCTATCCATTTTGGTTTCCTTTTTAGCCCTCATTTCTATAGTTCTGTTTTCTGTTTTTCTGGCTTTGCTATAACTTTTAAAAGACTTCAGCTTCAGATCTTTAAATACCAGTTGTTCTGCCTTAGAAGATGACACATGAGTAAAATACTGAAGGAAATGAGGGATGTCTGAGTGACAAGCTTTACAGGCAGAAGAAACAGTGGATGGAAAAGCCCTGAGTCACAACCAGTAACTGTAAATTGCTCAGGTGGGTCTCTGCTGTCTCCTACATGGCATCTACCATTCTTTGTCTCCTCTGCTTTGGCCCATTGTAGCCATGTCAGTCATCACTGCTGATACCCAGGTCACGGGTGTGACAGGGACACATACCAGAGGATAACAGAAGTGTTGTCCTCACCAATGCCCAGGAACTGCGGTCATGATACTCTTCCTTGGAAGGAATTTGATGTCTGATTTTGAGAATACAGGAGGTGTGGCTGTCATTGCCATCACATGCTGATAGCTCAGATAACACAGCACCAATTCTGCTGGGCCATTTCAAATGTTTTGGCTCTAAAAATTCTTTCTGTCACATCCCCCCTCCCCAGACCCATTTAGCCCTTTGGAATTCTTGGTTTTTTCTCAAAGTCTCAACTTAAATGCCCCTTCTTCCAATTGCAAGCCTCTGTTCTATCTCTGACCTGTCATTCCTGAGATCATGTCCCATCTCTGCTGAGTCAGTTCAGTCGCTCAGTCGTATCCGACTCTTTGCAACCCCAGGACTGCAGCACGCCAGGCCTCCCTGTACATCACCAACTCCCAGAGCTTACTCAAACTCATGTCCATCGAGTCAGTGATGCCATCCAACCATCTCATCCTCTGTCGTCCCCTTCTCCTCCCACCTTCAATCTTTCCCAGCATTGGGGTCTTTTCCAATGAGTCAATTGTTCGCATCAGGTGGCCTAAGTATTGTAGTTTCAGCTTCAGCATCAGTCCTTCCAATGAATAATCAGGACTGATTTCATTTAGGATGGACTAGTTGGATCTCCTTGCAGTCCAAGGTACTCTCAAGAGTCTTCTCCAACACCACAGTTCAAAAGCATCAATTATTTGGCGCTCGGCTTTCTTTGTGGTCCAACTCTCACATCCATACATGACTACTGGAAAAACCATAGCTTTGACTAGATGGACCTTTGTTGGCAAAATAACATCTCTGCTTTTTAATATGCTGTCTAGATTGGTCATAACTTTTCTTCCAAGGAGCAAGGGTCTTTTAATTTCATGGCTATAATCACCACCGGCAGTGATTTTGGAGCCCAAGAAAATAAAGTCTCTTACTGTTTCCATTGTTTCCCCATCTATTTGCCTTGAAGTGATGGGACCGGATCTCTGCTCAGACACTTCAACAGCTGCCCCTCAAGGGAAAGTGGATTTCATCAGGTTGGCTGATTGGGTCCTTCCTGCCCTGCCTTGCCCTGTCCTTGCCCTTTCATTATGACCTGCTTTACACTCTGCTTCACCTACTCACTCTACTGCTCCCTGAGAAAACCACACACGGTCCTCACTTAAGGCCTTTGCATTTGCTGACCCTTCTGCCTGCAAAGCTTTCCCCTCTCTATTCCTCATTTCTTTCAGTGTTTTACTCAAGTGTCACCTCAGAGATGATAGAACTGGCCAACTTACCTAAAATGTCAACCTACGTCCTCAGTTTCATAGTCCCTTCCCTGATTTGTTTCCTTTAGAGCTATTAGAGCTATTTTAAGCTAAATACCTTATAAATATGGAGAAGGCAATGGCACCCCACTCCAGTACTCTTGCCTGGAAAATCCCACAAACAGAGGAGCCTGGTAGGCTGCAGTCCATGGGGTCGCTAAGAGTCGGACACAACTGAACGACTTCACTTTCATTTTTCACTTTTCACTTTCATGCGTTGGAGAAGGAAATGGCAACCCACTCCAGTGTTCTTGCCTTCAGAATCCCAGGGGCGGGGGAGCCTGGTGGGCTGCCGTCTCTGGGGTCGCACAGTGTCGGACACGACTGAAGTGACTTAGCAGCAGCAGCAGCAGCACCTTATAAATATGGGCTTCTCAGGTGGCACTAGCAGTAAAGAACCCACCTGCCAATGCAGGAGACATAAGAAATGCAGGTTTGATCCCTGGGTCAGGAATATCCCCTGGATGAGGGCATGGCAACCCACTCCAGTATTCTTGCCTGAAGAATCCCATGGCCAGGGAATCCTGGCGGGCTACAGCCCATAGGGTTGCAAAGAGTCGGACACGACCAAAGCAACTTAACACACAGCACAGCGCCTCATAAATATATTGCCTATTTTATTTAGATGCCTTCTCTCTTCACAACTCCCCATGCCCACCAGGTTAAAAAATTCAGGTGAGCAGGGATGTCTGTGTCCTACATCAATGTAATTGCAGTATTCTCAGTGCCAGGAACTCAGTGAATCCTGAATGATACAACATTGCATCTAGGTATGCATTTGTGTATGCATTTATAATCCACTTATTTGTTAATTTTACTTTGTTTTATTGCAGTTTCCCTTTCTCAGGACGCATGCAGGAGCCCAAAAAGCCTGAGGCAGAAGGTAATCTGAATTAGGGTTGTCTTATTGAACTCAGAATTGCTCTCTTCCACTTTCCATCTCCCAATGTCATTAAAGAAAGCTCTGGATTCTGTCACCTTGTCTCTATAATTCTCCAGACATTTTCCGGAACATCCATAGCCAAATTCTGGGGCGTAAAGCTACTGAGGACCCTAGTGCATTAAAATGCATAGAAATGAAAAGACCCTTATGTATGGTATGAATAGACTTCTGTTTCTATTGTAACAAGATTTAGACAAAGGATAGTAATTGACTCTTACATTCTCATCAAACTCATAAAAAGAGTACATATTGCGATTTATGTATGAAGGGGAGGTCTTTTTATACCTCAAATGTTAAAATATTTTTGTATAGTGAAAAATCAATACACCAGGACTTTAAAGAAGAAAAATTACTATACAGGAGATACATTAAAATTTATAAAAATATTTTTTAAAGGCCTGAGCCATAGACTTTTCCATGGATACGGGCAGGTTGTATCTTTCAAACAGAATTAGTTTTTAAAATTCCTGTGATGTTAGTGGGAAATTGCTCACTACTTTGTTCTTCAAATGGCATCCTTGGCTCTTGAGAAAGATTTCTGAAAGCCTTCATTTGATTCCTGACAGCTGTGCATTCTTCTGGGCTGCCAGATGAGACTCTATCTTGTCTAAATGTAAATACCTGGTTACCTGACTCCCTGTCATGGAGGGCAGTTTATTCTTTTTGTAGGAAGCCTTGATTTTACAGAAGGAAGAGACCAAAGGCCTTCATTAGCAGGCAGGCTTCAAACTGTTTCCAGACCCTGTGTTTACTCCTATAGAGCAGACTTTGTTTTCATGCCCAATAAGTTTGAGGAAGCAGTAAAATCGGTCCGGTAAATGGGTCACTGACGCAGAGTGGGAGCGCACTCTGGCCTTGCAAAGTACCAGGCTGCTGCTGTGCCCAGAATCTGGCTGGGAGCACACAGCTTCTTCTGGGGCCCAAACAATCAGGCTGCAGGGTGCCCCTCAGCAGGTGGGGGCTGGCGGGAGGAGGAGGGGCTGAGACTTCTTCTTGTGCAATCTTAAGGTCTAGAAGGAGGGAGCCTTAGAAATGCTGCTGATAAAACGCACACGCACACATCACACACTCCTAAAGCCATTAAAGGCTTCTTTTCTTTTCCTTTTCTTGGTGGGGGGAGCCCAGAGTGAAATGGCACAGTTTATGCTGTCATTTCTGCAGCTCTTCTAGTGAAGGATCTAGGTGTTTCTTCTAATATCTCCTCTGCAACTTTCAAATCATAGTCTTCCTGTGTTAGCTGAAAGCATTAAAACCAGAAATTACCATAATGGTGCTATTTACCCCTCATTTATGGAACTACTCGTGTTATTTTTCCACTGACTTTACAGAATGCATTTCAACCCGCAGTATTTTTGGTCTGCTTGATGAAACTCAATTGTACTTAAAAAACACAGTTGGGCGTTGTATCCGAAGACTAAGCCAGCAGGCTTGTCATTTCACAAAAGGGACTCCAGAGGTTGCGGTGCCTGTAATGGGAGAGTATTTCATCTGGTGTTTGCGGCTGCGGACTAATGCCTTATTTCGCAGCTAATCATCTCCGTGTGCTTATGTAACTGGACCAGTGTTTGAAAGAAGACTGCGCATTTCAACGGCACCACAAACTAGATGTAAGAAATTCTGTTTCAATTCATGTAAAAACAGACCTCAACGTGGAGGGTGAGTGAGATATAAACCCTGAAAGTGTTGCTTAGGCTGAACCGAAAGGTTGAAAGAACAAAGTGGTGTGTGTACACACACTCTTGAGCACATATGTGATAACCCAAGGTCGTTAGCATGGTTTTACTTCATTGCTGTTTTATTCTCAGGCATAGCACTTGGAGACTCTCTGAACTCATGAACAGCCCTGATTACGGTGTTTGTGACAATGCTACAGGGTTTTTGCATTATTTATCCCGGTCTGCTTTACTCATTCAGCTTTCTGGGAATATTTTCAGATGGAATCGCTAATTAGCACATATGTGGGAACTTCTCAAAGCTGTTTGGCCCCTTCATCATTACTTTTTAATGTTTTTTTTTTTTTTTAATCTATTTGCTTAAAGTCTGTCAAAGATGAAATTTAGAATGATGGGTTGGAGGAATTTTCAGACTGAAATGCATACATTTCATAGAGAAAAATTAGTCAAGCAAGCGTTTTTTAATATGATCCCCCCAAAAAAGCAGTACAGCTTCATCCTAAAGGAGAATGGTATTGGTTTGGTCCATAAGGTGTTCTATAGAGTATTTTATTAGTTAACCTTTAGGAGAGGTTTCTAATATTGCCTCATAACTATTTTAATAATCCTGTAAACCGTGCCTTTATTTATCAGTGCACATCCAGACTGTGTTAGACGACATCAGGGCCTCCTTCATTAACCTTTTCATGCTTTGAATCCTGTACACTGTGAGCACAATATTTTCCCAGTTAGATCACAATCCATATATGTTAGAACTAATTTTTCTCAGTTTGAAACTCTAAGAGCAATTAAAGCCTCTGAATCTTTGCATCTCCTTTCCTAGGTTTCTTCCTATCATTCTATATCAAAATATAAATTATTTCCCATATCATATAGTAAATACCTAGCACAAAATATGAATTCATAGGCAATGGCATCTTTAAGATGTCAAAACAATCTGGGTGCAGTCAGAAAAAAACACTAAGAGAAAGAAACCCTGCTGCTGCTGCTGCTGCTGCTCAGTCGCTTCAGTCGTGTCCGACTCTGTGCGACCCCATAGATGGCAGCCCACCAGGCTCCGCCATCCCTGGGATTCTCCAGGCAAGAACACTGGAGCAGGTTGCCATTTCCTTCTCCAAAGCAGGAAAGTGAAAAGTGAAAGTCAAGTCACTCAGTTGTGTCCCACTCTTCGAGATCCCATGGACTACAGCCTACCAGGCTCCTCCGTCCATGGGATTTTCCAGGCAAGAGTACTGGAGTGGGTTGCCAAAGAAACCCTAGTGTGCGGGATAAATTGCTTCAGTCATGTCTGACTCTTGGCAATCCTATGGACTGTAGCCCACCAGGCTCCTCTGTCCATGGGATTCTCCAGGCAAGAATACTGGAGTGGGTTTCCCTGTCCTCTGCCAGGGGATCTTCCTGACCCAGGGGTAGAACCCAAGTCTTCTGCGGCTCCTGCATTGCAAGCAGATTCTTTACCACTGAGCCACCAGGGAAGCCCAAGAAATCCATGGAGGTATTTAAAAATGAATGATCAAAATAAAACAGATCTCTTAACCAAAAAATTCAGACTCAGCGAAACTATATCGAATCAGGTATATATTATTTTTTGAGTCATATAGGTATACTAAAAATATATTTTGTTAGTAGAGCGACAGTCCGTGAGTGTGAATTGTTGGAGTGTGTCTTTATAGGAACCTGCTACACAGCTTATTTTCAGTGGCTTTTACTTTCTGAAGAACTCAGTGTAACTATGTTGAAGACCATCAGTGTTTTCTGCAGAAGTTTAAAAAGTCTTTTAGATGGTGCTTAACTTCAGATATAAAATGTATAGTCATGCAGTCAAGTAGCCAAGTTAAAAATGTCACCTAGAGGTTCTAACAAATGATATTAATTGAAGAGTTTTTTAAAACTTATTGCCCTAATTTCTTTTGCATTATATTTCAGGTGTCCTAAAATCTACTGTCTAAAGCTTAGTTAGGAAAGGAGACAAGGTTTGCGTATCTGGGAAACGCACAGCATATGGATTCACCTTACATGCCAGTTCCAATCTTTGAGAGTGGCAGTCTGCAGACTTAGCAGGAAAGTGTGCTGGGGTCTAGAAGCAGTATCTGTAATTGTTACAGTAGGGAGTTTGTGGCAGCAACAATACACATGCCAAGCATTGCCATTCCTCCTCTAAAAACTTACATTCAGTTGTGCAAGCTTGGTATTTTAACAGCTGATTTACAGATGAGAGAGCTACATAGCATTTTGTCCCAAACTTAAGCTAATTCAAGATGTTCTAAATCTGTTCTGTCCAATATGGCAGCCATCAGCTAAGGGTAGTACCGAGCACTTGAAAGGTGTAGCTAGTACAAGTGCGGGTATAATGTAACTATAAAAATACATGTTGAGTTTCAAGGACTTAGTATGAAAAAGGTAAATATCTTACTACTATTTTTATATTGCTACATTTTGAAATGATATTTTTAATATATTGAGTTAAATTATATCATTAAAATTAATTTCATCTATTTCTTTTTACTTTTTAAAAATGTGGCTATTAGAAAACTTAAAATTACACGGGTGGCTCACATTTCTGTCTCATGTTATATTTCTGTTGGATCATGTTGCTCTGTATTAACAAGTCTTCTCATCTTTCACTACCTCTAATGTTTAAATATTTTCAACTTTAAAGATAGATCATGGTTTCTTTTCTACAACTGTAGAAATCCTTCATGTTTTTAAAAATATTCAGCATATTTTCCATGAAGCATTACTTTATGCCTTTGGGCCTTTGCTCTCCCTTGGGAATGTCAGTCTACACTTGTCCAGCCACCGGGTGGCTGACCATGGATTTTTCAAGACCTGTCTCTGGTATCACTGTGACATAAAGCCTAACATTAAAGTTCAACATTGTGAACTGCTTTGGTTCTGGTGAACCTGGGTGTCTGGTGAAACTGGGAAGGCCTCCAATGGTCTCCTCCAAGACGCCCTCCATATTCCGCTGCTATAGATAAACTCCCCCAAATAACCTTCCTTATCAAGTGGACAATGTAGTGTTTGCTTAACTCTGAGTAGTGGGTTTCAATCCCTCACCAGTCACAGAGCTACTGAAACAAGCCAATTGCAGCCTCTTGTGGGAACCAGGGGTTCCCTGGTCTCACCCTCTCGGGACTAGAAAGCTTGCCTCTCACAGTCCCTGGTGGTTCACTTTACTCCAGATTCCAAGCATAGTGTGACCCTGTATAGCCTATGATATCCTTTCCCTCTCCCAGGATGTGAGGACTTGTGACTAATAAACTGCTGTCAATCTCTCCTGTCTAGTGTTCAGTGTTATATGTTTGGCCATTTCCATAAGCCTAGGGGTGGAATCTCTCTGTCATTAGTTCAGTTCAGTTCAGTTGCTCAGTCGTGTCCCACTCTTTGCGACCCCATGAACTGCAGCAGGCCAGGCCTCCCTGTCCATTATCAACTACCGGAGTTCACCCAAACTCACGTCCATCGAGTTGGTGATGCCATCCAGCCATTTCATCCTCTGTCGTCCCCTTCTCCTCCTTCTCTGTCATCAGCAGAGTGAATAGAAGGTGATTAAAGCAATTGTGTTTCCTCATAAGCCATACTTCTCTCTCAAGGTAGAGCTGATCATCCCCTTTCCTTCATCACACTTAGTGCATATATTTATCTTGGTGACCAGACCTCTCATTTGCAATAATTTACTTCTACATCTGCGTCCTTCTATTAGAAACTAAAAGCTGATGGTAGCAATAATTTCTCATGCTTTTATACTTCTGGTTCTGATGACAGTGCCTGGTATACTCAGTAAATGTTTGATGAATAAATGGATTTTGAAAACCATTACATAGCTTGTGCTGGTATGGGGAATTTCCTGAATTTGAGCACAAAGAACTAAAATGAAGTTTTATCAGTCTAATAACTGCCTGTAGAAGGGTAGGGGAGGTATCTGCTTTATGCTGCAATTTGCTGAGGAAGGGAGGGAGTAATTTGAGGTAGTGAGACAAGAACTAGTGGCTTATATCTCTTTTCCACTTGGAAACTCTGAGCAGTAGAAAGCAAAGAATGAAATGACCTGGGGAATCAATTAAGAGAACTATCACATAAATCACAATTGTCTTATTAACCACAATGTGCTTTTCAGGGAACCATAGTTTAAATAAACAGATATTCTTTTTCAATTTAAAAACAAGGAAAATGCTCAGTGTGATTGTGGATAACTCAAACTTGTTTGAAAGGAGAGGAAGTCCATATCAGTGGAGGTAGGAGACCCAGAGTAGATGAGCATTTGGTGGGAGAGCAACGAGATAAATCTCATCTTGTAGCACTGGACTGAACCCAGTGGAATTGGCAAGACAGGGCCTGTGATTGATAAAGCTTTCACAAGGCTAAGTCTTGCTCTGGAGTCCCCATGCTGCTTGAACTACAGGGACATTAAGACCTGCAGAGCCATGTGTGGAAAGAGTCATGCTGGACCAGTCTGCAGCCTTGCTATTGGCCCGCTCCAAGGCTGGACGTCTGGTCTCCCTCTTCTCTTCCATAGACTTTACCCAGAAGACAGAGGAGCGTGCAAGGCCAAGAGCACCGCAGTGCTGCTATGTCTCAGTTCTCTCAAGTTCCCCAGCTGATGAAACAGTGATGACATACTGTCTCTTTGTAATCTGATTTTCTTCCATTACTTGTCAGAACAAACTGGCCCTCTCCAATCAACAGTGAAAAGTAATTGAAATCTTAAGATAAAATATGAAGATTTGCTTAACTGCATTGGAAATTATTATTAAGATAGCTCATTAAAAAAAAAAAAAGTCAGCATGTACTGATTAACTACCTTAGTTAAGAAAGATTTCCTTTTGGTTTTTATTTTTATCTACACATATATTTTGGTGTTGAATTGTCCTACCCTTCACACAATTAATATAATAGTAGATTGCAGGTTGTTTTTAATGGCCTCATGTAGCAATAATCACTTTTATCATCTGTCTCTAAACGGTTTCAGAACCTGGCTGATCTCTGGCCATAAGTCTGGACTCACCATTTATAATGGAACTGATTCTATAGAAGGGAGGATGTGACAAAATAATAAGCACACCCTAGAAGCCAGAAGTGGAGAAGGCAATGGCACCCCATTCCAGTCCTCTTGCCTGGAAAATCCCATGGATGGAGGAGCCTGGTAGGCTGCAGTCCATGGGGTCGCTAAGAGTTGGACACGACTGAGCGACTTCACTTTGACTTTTCACTTTCATGCATTGGAGAAGGAAATGGCATCCCACTCCAGTGTTCTTGCCTGGAGAATCCCAGGGACGGGGGAGCCTGGTGGGCTGCCATCTATGGGATCACACAGAGTCGGACACAACTGAAGGGACTTAGCAGCAGCAGCAGCAGAAACCAGAAGGGATTTAGTAGCTGGGCTCTTCTCTGGCCAGGTTTCAGTTCTAAAACAGTCTGTTTCACTGATATTCATGGCCTTGGGCCCTATGGATCGTCAGGGTTCAGAAGACGGAATTCACGGTTTATATCTCTCAGCTTCAGTTTATATCTCAGTCTGCAGACTGTCTTCCATTTAGAATTAAATTAACTGGAGAAGAGAGTGCAAGTACCTTGTTTGAAAATCTTTCTGACTTACCTAGTGATTTAATTTTCAGCCCAGATATGATTGGTCCTCCTTGTTGGATTGTTCTGCTTTTCATTTTCTGGGTGTTGTTCACAGGTCCCAGGGCATTGCGGGGGCTGCTAGCAGAGCAAGATCTTGGAAGGCCAGGCGCCATGCATATTGTAACTTCAGAGTCACGGGACTGGCCTCCTCATCTGCTGTGATTGCTCTGGCTTCAAGAAGGAAGGCTTGTTTTCTGTTCTGCAAAGCATCTTGCATTATTTTTTAAACATTTTGCCTTTGATACATACCCAAGCACACACATTTCCCCCTTAATTTTTAAACCCACGTACACTTCAAGGGAAATTGAATCCATATGTTTCTGATTCATTTACACACAACTCATCAAAATGTTGTTTTAAAAGAACTAAACTCAAATCCCACAGGGGCTAAGCAGGATTCAGACTTGGCTGAAGCGTCTCCTGTCCCTGGTCATGGATGAATGTCAGCAAGCCAAGCTCTAGTGAAATTAGAACCCTCACACATCCCAGAACTTGCACGAACAGCACCTCTCTTTGAGGTGCAGCTGGAACACGGTGACTTCTGAGCCTGCCGTCAGCTTTCATTTGCATAGATGTCATGGCCTGTGTTTCCTTTAGTCCAGGCTGTGTGAAGAAAATGAAAAGATAAAGTCAGTCTTTATGTTGTTCTGGTCAAATTGGTATGATCCAAAATCTTCTAGGGAGACTATTTGTGTATATTTTCTGCCCAATTGTGGACTCATAAACTCATGGAGCTGGCAGGGACTCCTGCAAGTCCATTTTCCTGCCTTTAAACAGGCCTCACAAAATTCCTAAACAAACAGTAAAGCTATTTCAATTACTACCACAAATAATGTTATATAGCAAAAGTTCTTACTTCCTTCTAGGTAATTCTGACCAAAGCTCAACAACTCTCAATGTCAATAAATTCATCAAATTTAGGTATATATATATATAAAACCTTTGTATACTTGCCCTCCAAGAAATTCTTGAGGTTCCACTAGTTCTTAGATAATGAACTGTGAAATTATCCCATTGTGCAATTTGGTTCACAATCATCATTGAAACCAGTGTGGAGACTGGCAGGGCAGCCAGCAGTGAGAGGCTTTGACTGTGGTTAAGGACTGTTCCCTTTTGCCTGAATGGATCAGGAAGCTTGGTTGAAAGAGCTGTCAACATCTAGACATTTCCACCATGAAAATTTCCAAAGCAATCATAGCATTAAAAACAGTGTTTGGGATTCCATTCTCCCATACTGGCACCACTGAAAGGTGAGCCAGGTGACAGATGCTCAGAGGTGAGCAGAAATTACTAAGCCTCCTCTAGGGCTTAGGACTGTGAAAGCAAGGCCTTTGCTATTTGACAGAGGGGCTCCCAAACACAGTGGCCTCTGACGGATATTCTGAAAGAAAGGGTGAGCTTTCCAATAGATGTTTTGATTAATGTCAATTAATGTAACTGCTCTGAAATGGTGAAGCCTCATTAGTATCAAGAAGTTCTGTTAGTTGGCACCAAAATGGCATCAGGCATCCAGCTAAATTCCTGCCTTCCCAGGGGCAACCAGCCTGCTCAATCTGCCTGGGGCTTTTGGCTCTACAATCTATCCCTACATTAAACAAGTGAATTCTGGCACTCTGGTGGGTTCACAAACCCTGACAGATGTTTCTTTACAAAAACACGCAGGCCCAACATCCCTTGGAAACCTGAAACGAATGATATTCTCTTTCTCTTTTTGAACTTTCTCCATATTGTTTATTTACTTATTTTTACTAAATGCTAAAAACCTATTATGTCAAGCTTGGCCCCAGAATAACACTATGGATGTACTGGGGGACTTAAAAATTTTGTTTACTGTTTTTTAACTTTTCTCTCAGTTACTTAAGTGTTACAACAGTTTAGCGGTCATAGACTATTCCTCTGGGTGATTCTTTTCTGGTATTCTATTATGACCTAAATTTATTATGACTTGCTGGTTAATGTAGCTGAATATAAAAGTATAGCTGGTGTATCACAAGGGCACACTCTGTTTAGGCTCTAGAAGGCAGATTTTGAAATCAGCTGAATCTCTTGGCAACTGTATTAGAAATGAAACAGGCTCCTTCCTGAGTATCCAGAACCTGGCGAATAGATTTTTTCCCGCAAGATCTTAGTGTGATCAGGATATAGTGAGGCATGTGATTTGTCTCCCAGCCTTGCATCTGAAGAGTTCTACTGCTAAAACGTATCAGCAGTTATCACCCATGGTACTCTGATATGTGTACTGCCTTATTCTTAGCATGTTATTTACATTATCTGATTAGAGGAAGACAAACAGGTGAAGTGGGCATCACATCACACCCATTATACAGATGAGGACACTAAGGCTCGGAAAAGTAGGGGCCATTTATCCAAGACTGTAGGGCTAGTAACTGAAAGATTCAGATTGAAGCTCATCTGATTGAATGTCTTCAGGGAAATGAAAAATAAAAATGAAATGAAAGAAAATGGCCTCAATACTACTTACTATATTTTATTTGAAAATACTGCATAAGAAAAAAGGACTTGTGCAAATGTTGGGTGTTCTGTTTTGGGTGAATATCACATGGTGAATAGCCAGGATGTAACTCGGCAACCTGGAGAAGGCAATGGTACCCCACTCCAGTACTCTTGCCTGGAAAATCCCATGGATGGAGGAGCCTGGTAGGCTGCAGTCCATGGGGTCGCACAGAGTCAGACACGACTGAAGCAACTTAGCAGCAGCAGCAGCAGCAGCAGCAACTCGGCAACCACTTCCTCTGTGATATTCTCATTGGTGTCCAGAAGTGTACACTCTTTCTCCTCTACAGAGTAATGTCTTCTTTCCTTTTACAGTACCCTTGCTGGGCTGCGGGGCTTTCCTGATGACTCAGGAGGTAAAGAATCTGCTTGCAATGCAGGAAACTCAGAAGATGTGGGTTCAGTCCCTGGGTCAGGAAGACCCCCTGGAGAAGGAAACAGCAACCCACTCCAGTATTCTCATCTGGATAATTCTATGGACAGAGGAGCCTGGCAGGTTATAGTCCATGGGGTTGTAAAGGGTCAGACACGGCCGAATGACTAACACTTTCACTTTCACTGCTGGGCTGTGTCTTTGTTCCTGGGTCTCTCTCCCCTGCCAGACTGTGCTGCCCTCCAGGGAAGGGACTGGGGTCCTGCGGTGTTCCCAGTGCCTGGCGCAGTGCTCAGCCCAGTGAACTGCACTGTACTGAAGAGCTGATCAACAACCCACAAAGCATCAAGGCAGCAGACAAGGAAGAACATGGGCTCAAGGTTTTTGGTGTTAAATCAGCAAACCTTGAGAGCTGAATATACTGAGGACTTTCATGAGATGGGAACCAGTGAAAGAATCTTATGACTCAGTTCAGTTCAGTTCAGTCACTCAGTTGTGTCCTACTCTTTGCGACCCCATGGACTGCAGTACGCCAGGCCTCCCTGTCCATCACCAACTCCCAGAGCTTGCTCAAACTCATGCCCATCCAACCATCTTATCTGCTGTTGTCCCTTTCTCCTCCCACCTTCAATCTTTCTCAGCATCAGGGTCTTTTCTAATGAGTCGGTTCTTCCCATCAGGTGGCCAAAGTATTGGAGTTTCAGCTTCAGCATCAGTCCTTCCAATGAATATTCAGGACTGATTTCCTTTAGGATGGACTGGTTGGATCTCCTTGCAGTCAAGGGACTCTCAACAGTCTTCTGCAACACCACATTTCAAAAGCATCAGTTCTTTGACGCTCAGCTTTCTTTACGACTAGTTTAACATAATTATACTTATGACTAGTTTAGCATAATTATTTTTCCATTAAAAAAAAACTTTGTAAGTGATGTGGAGGGTTACTACTGGGAAAAGGAGGAATTAGCAAAATCAAATATTTCTGAAACTTTCACTTAAAGGAAAAAAGTTCACAAGAACCCTCACTGTTGACTTAAATTATTTTTTAATATCATATTACATGAATACAAAAAAGTATTTGTAGTTTTATATTTTTTGTACTTAGGCCCTAATAAAGCTATAAAATCAAACTGAATTCTCCAATGAAAGATAAACCAAGCTTAAAAAATCTGAGCAATCTAACTCAACATTAACTTAGGTGATCGATGATATTTTGCTGAAACAAAAAGAGCGTTCATAGTATGAATTTGGCCCTGCTAGCCACGGTGTAATTCATTCTGCTGGTGATATGGGGAGCTGTGTATTCAGGGTCACGGCCGTGGATGCTGTAAAATACCAAGGAAGACACACTTGTTTTCTAACCAGGACCTGCAGACTGGACCTTGTGTGGCCAAGACATGCCAGGGTTGGAGGCCAGGCAAAGCCTTCTTGGTCCATGGGCTCCCACAATCAGGGCCCACACAGTGGGGAGTTCTCCTTTCTAATTCCTGACCGAGAGCACGTGGTCCTGGAAGTCAGTGCTCTTCAAGTGGGTGCCTTAGGTGCCAAGTCCCCAGGGACACCCTCACCACCACCTGCCTGAGATCCCAGCCTATCTTCTTTCATTTCCCCAGGAGAAATTCAGAAAACCCCTAGTAAGTCTTCTGGGCTTTCTTCTGCAGGGGTAGCTGATGGCTGGTAACTGAGAGAGGCTGAAGTGTACAGTATTTAGGGCACAGTGCTGAAGAGTATAGTCCCTGGGGCACTGGCTTTGGAGACAGGCTCTCTGCATTGTGTCTCAGAGTGTATCAGATCAGATCAGATCAGTCGCTCAGTTGTGTCCGACTCTTTGCGACCCCATGAATCGCAGCACGCCAGGCCTCCCTGTCCATCACCAACTCCCGGAGTTCACTGAGACTCACGTCCATCGAGTCAGTGATGCCATCCAGCCATCTCATCCTCTGTCGTTCCCTTCTCCTCTTGCCCCCAATCCCTCTCAGCATCAGAGTCTTTTCCAATGAGTCAGCTCTTCGCATGAGGTGGCCAAAGTACTGGAGTCTCAGCTTTAGCATCATTCCTGCCAAAGAAATCCCAGGGCTGATCTCCTTCAGAATGGACTGGTTGGATCTCCTTGCAGTTCAAGGGACTCTCAAGAGTCTTCTCCAACACCACAGTTCAAAAGCATCAATTCTTCGGCGCTCAGCTTTCTTCATAGTCCAACTCTCAGAGTGTATACTGGTAGCCAAAGGGCAGTGGGAAAATTCCAGAAGGCCTTTTGGCCTATCTTGCCTATAAAGCACCTCTCAGAGTCATTCTGAACATTAAATGAGTAGAGTGCCTCGAACAGTGCCAGGCACATCATAGATGCTCAGTAAAAAGCTATTTTATTGTATTTTCATAACTTGGGGCTTCCTCTTTTCATGAAAAAAAAAAAGATGTAAATATTCTAATTTTTACAGCTAGGGGACCCTCTGTGCTGAGATTCTACCATACTGGCTCCTTTCTGTGGGACCAGTCATGGGATGTGGCATTGAATTTGGGATAATTTTCAGCAGCTGGCCTAGAGTGACAGGCCAAGGGAGCTTCCACGAGTAGGGATCTGTCACAGCCTCAGGGATGCCCTGTGTGATAAGGTGGGTTTTTACCACACAGGTCACCAGCCTTTGAGTTCTATTGCGCATGTTACTGGCGGCGAGGCTTAGGACCTGGCCACATATAGTAAATTTTAGAGATTTTTGCCATCCCAGACCTGGGGCACAGAGAGGCATTGGAGCAACTCAGGCCAATTTCTTTTCCACTTAAACCAGCCAAAACGGTGTGTGGCCAGTGGGGCTTGTGTGTTCTGCCGTATGAATCACATCTTCCCAGGGTCCTGAACACTGTGAGGATGGTATCTTGTGATCTTTTGTTAGACTATAAATACCCAAAGGCAGTGGCAACCCACTCCAGTGCTCTTGCATGGAAAATCCCATGGACAGAGGAGCCTGGTAGGCTACAGTCTGTGGGATCGCAAGGAGTCGGGCATGACTGAGCAACTTCACTTTCACTTTTCACTTTCAAATACCCAGAACAAAAATCTTGCCATGTTAACCATTTTTAAATATCCAGGTCAATGGCATTATGTACTTGCACAATAACGTGTAACCATCACCGCTGTCTAGTTCTGGCACGTTTTTTATCCTCCCACACAGAAACCCCATAACTGTTCAACAGTCACCCCCACTTCCCCTTCCCTTTAGCCTCTAACACCCACAAATCTGCTGTCTGTGCCTCCATGGCTTTCCCTTTTCTGGTTACTTCCTATGGACGGAATCATACAATAGGTGGCCTTTCATCTCTATTATCCTCCCCATAGTACAATGTTTCCAAGGTTCAACCAATTCATAGTATGTATCAACACTTCTCTCCTTTTTGTGGATGAATAATGTTCCACTGTATGGATGTTCCACTGTATGGATGTACCACATTCAGTTTATCCAGTCATCATGGTTGGGTCTGTGGGGAACAGGCCAATCTTTCTCCTAAGACAAAAGCAGCCCACGGTTGCCAGGTGAGCCCGTTATTTCCACACCTTTCAAGTTTTTAAAAATTTCAGGAAATTTACACATTTTGGGATATTTCTTAATACTTAAATGCTGTCTATGATTTTAAATTTTTAGGAAAACCACAGTATGGACCATGTTGTGTACCAAAAAAGAAACTTTAGGTAAGACCTGGCTCTTGGGTGACCATTTATGAGTTCTGGTCTATCTTTTAAATAAATAGCCTCTTCTGATGATATATTTAGTGCCATTTGTTTTTCTTTTTAATATCAGATAGAGTTTTCACTCATCTCCCCATGTAAATGATTTAATTGTTGTTCAGTTGCTAAGCCGGGGCCAGTTCCTTGTGACCCCATGGACTGTAGCATGCCAGGTTTCCTTGTCCCTAACTATCTCCCTGAGTTTGCTCCAAGTCACGTCCATTGATTTAGTGATCCCATTCAACCATACCATTCTCTGTTGCCCCCTTCTCCTCCTGCCTTCAATCTTTCCCAGCATCAGAGTCTTTTCCAGTGAGTCATTTCTTCACATCAGGTGGACAAAGTATTGGAGTTTCAGCTTTAACATCAGTCCTTCCAATGAATATTCAAGATTGATTTCCTTTAGGATGGACTGGTTTTATCTCCTTGCAGTCCAAGGGACTCTCAAGAGTCTTCTCCAGCACCAGTTTGAAAGCATCAATTCTTTGGTGCTTAAGCTTGTTTATGGTCCAACTCTCACATCTGTACATAACTACTGGAAAAACCGTAGCTTCGACTGTACAGAATTTTGTTGGCAAAGTGATTTCTCTGCTTTTTAATATGCTGTCTAGGTTTGGTGTAGTTCTTCTGCCATGGAGCAAGCGTCTTTTAATTTCATGACTTAATATAGTACCTGTAATATAAAGCAGATGCGATTTTTGCAGGGAAAGTTCTGCCTAACCTTTGGGTTCTGTGGACAATTACAAAAATCATCAGTGCGTATTAAGAACTTATCTATTCAGACAAAAGAGATCAAAACCCTGCTCTGGTGTGCTTTGTTCAAAGTGGATTGCTGTTGGCTAGTCCCAGCACAGTCTTTGGTACAATCCAGTTGACACCCTTCTACTTTCAGAACATAGTACATGACACAGGCAGACAAGCAAACATAATTAAACACTGGCCCAGATAGAATTTCCCTTAATTAGTTGTGAGTTTCTATAATAAAAATACCTGGAGATTTATCTGACTTCAAAGTCCCATTAAAGCTGTGCTGCTTTTGTTGCTTTGAAAATTTGGGAGTTTAGGACTCCTTGCCTCGTGCTTCTTAATGATGATAATTATATGATATGCTTAAAAGTGCTTTTGATCTTGGCCTCTCAAAGCACTCGAGTGAAGCATCAATTCCCTCAACCCCACTCTGCGGCAGGCCTTCCTTGTTTACAGGCAATTCGAGCTGCCATGGATGTCACAGCTATTGCTGCTTCAGAGAGAATCTGCCAAGAGCATCAGTGAAAATGCACAGTTACACATCGAAACTCTCCAGATTTAATATTAATCTGTGGGAATAATTGTAACACCTCACATTTTATGGTGTTTCATATAGCCTTTCATCTCGTTTAACAATAACAAAAAATCCACAGAGGAACCAAATGATACAGTACCCACTGCACCTGTAGACTGGGTAATGGAATTTTTATTCTTTCTTTTCCCTTTCCCTTTTCTAGTGGTTTCTCAGAAATCAGTTCACTAGCCAGATGACAGGTGTTTTGGTTAAATCTCAGGCTAAAAGGAGCAATTCTCGACCTTTCCTACACTTCCTCAACTGTTGACTAAACAATTCAGAGGACAATGGATTTCTTTATGTATCTGGAACTGATTTTTCTCACTTTGTATCTTGCTACAGTGTTAGCTTCTAGTGTTTCTGCATCTATGCGGCAGGCTATAGATAGAAATTGTGCACACTCAGTTGCTCAGTTGTGTCTGACTCTTTGTGACCCTGTGGACTGTAGCCAATGGCTACCAGACTCCTCTGTGCATGAAATTTTCCAGGCAAGAATATGGGAGTGGGTTGCCATTTCCTACATCAGAGGATCTTCCTGACCCAAGAATCAAACCTGTTTCTTGGGTCTCCTGCACTGACAGGTGGGCTCTTTACCACGGTGCCACCGGGGGAGCCCAGAGAGAAATTACAAGTTAGGAAATTAAACCTTGGTTCTGACACAAACTTTTCCAAAGGAGTAAGCTCTATCATGAACAAGTTAAAGTTAGGTGAGATTCTCTGCTAGATACTACTATATATCTCTTTACCTAAAATGATTGAATAAACTTTAGATTTGAACAGATGGCCCATGAGTCCGATTTGGGGAGGCCTCTCGAGATGCATACAGAAAAGAATTGATATTTTGACTTTAAAAGTAAACACAAAGAATATACGCCTTTGTTGACAAGTAGATCCTAGGGTATCATGCCTTCACCCTGTTACTACCTCAGAAACAGCAAGGATTAGGATTCAGTGATGTCACTAGTGAGTATTAAAGCCACATGTAACTGTAAACTTCTAGCACATTTGAAGAGATATTTGATGTCATCACAGCACACTTATTTTATGGACCCAGATTCGTGGAGAAGCTACAGAATCAAAGAAAATGAAGAGCAAAATAAACAAAAAAACAATGAAACAACTGAAAATCAAGGGTGGGAGGTGGGAGGAAGGTTCAAGAGAGGGGACACATGTACAAATATGCCTAATTCATGCTGATGTATGGCAGAAATCAAACAATATTGTAAAGAAATTATCCTTCAATTAAAAATAGATAGAGGAAAAGAAAATAATTGCTAATATTAGACTGAGTAGCAATGTGGTTGTCTTAACTACACTGAACAACCATATAAAATATATGTTTTTATCTTGAAGACCCTGGTGTACTAGTTTTTTCCATTGGTGAGTGGGTTTATAAAGTTTAGAAGAGGGAAGACCAGCTAATATTTATTATACTGTTTCTTATGTGCCAGAATTGTTCTGAGGTCTTCAGATGCAATTTTCGCATTGGCCCTACAACTGTAGGTGTTGTTTCTCTAGTTTAGAGAGGCAGAAACTGAGATTCAGAAAGGTTAACTAACTTGCTAGGAGACAATGTTAATAAAAGAGCCAGGACTATTACTCAAAGCTTTCTGAAGCCAAAGCTCACGTTCTTATCCAGCAGATTATTCTGCCTAGAGGATGCAATTTTAAATGGAAGACAGGGGACTTGGAACCAATAATGCTAGGACAAGAAAAATCCATCTCATCACCTCATATATTGCTCCTTCTGTGAAGAGGTAAACACACACAAACACACACACACACACACACAGAAAGAGAACCAGAGAAAGAGACAGGCCATACATACATTTTGTAAGTCTGGGAAGGCTTTATATTTTAGCCAAAGGTTTTAAAGGTATCACTGCTACTGCTGCTGCTGCTAAGTTGCTTCAGTCGTGTCCGACTCTGTGCGACCCCATAGATGGCAGCCCACCAGGCTCCGTTGTCCTTGGGATTCTCCAGGCAAGAACACTGGAGTGGGTTGCCATTTTCTTTTCCAATGCATGAAAGTGAAAAGTGAAAGTGAAATCATTCAGTCGTGTCCAACCCTCAGCGACCCCATGGACTGCAGCCTACCAGGCTCCTTCGTCCATGGGATTTTCCAGGCAAGAGTGCTGGAGTGGGGTGCCATTGCCTTCTCCAAAGATATCACAGTGGGTGTTAAATGGGTACTCAAAATATAACCAGTAGACAAGCATTAGACATAGTAATTTGCACATATATTTTTAAAATTGCTTGGTCACTGTGGTCTTTAAAAAAGCAAACCCCGTGTTAGCAAAGATTATTTAAATTTTGGAAATAAGGTATATGCAAGTCCTCGCATTGTTATTCTGGAGCATTGTTTAACAGGCTTTCTTAACCGTTAAATCTTTGTTTCACCTCCTGTCTACTGCTGGTTAGGGCCAAGACTCTGTGAAGATATGTCAGCTTGGAGAGTCTCTTCAAGGGACATGTAAAAGATTCTGTCCACAGGGAAGATTAACCCCGAAGGTTATTTCATTGTCCTGATGGACCTTGACCAGGTTTGTCTCTTACTTAGCCAACTTACTTAAACATGACTTACTCAAATTTGCGTCTGAACCAGCTTTACCAGCCTGCTGGTTCCCTCATTAACAAGTCAAAAGAAATTTTGATATGTGTTAACTTTTTATTTGTATAGCAGTCAATTTTTTTTACTTGTTACAAAATTAAACTTTGACACCTGAGAAGGATGAATAGGTGAACTGGATACATCTGAAATAGGAATTTGTTGTTGTTCAGTTGCTCAGTCATGTCTGATTCTTTGCGACCCCATGGACTGCAGCATCGGAGAAGGCAATGGCACCCCACTCCAGTACTCTTGCCTGGAAAATCCTATGGACGGAGGAGCCTGGTAGGCTGCAGTCCATGGTGTCGCTAAGAGTCGGACACGACTGATCGACTTCCCTTTCATTTTTCACTTTCATGCATTGGAGAAGGAAATGGCATCCCACTCCAGTGTTCTTGCCTGGAGCATCCCAGGGATGGGGGAGCCTGGTGGGCTGCCATCTATGGGGTCGCACAGAGTCGGACATGACTGAAGTGACTTAGCAGGACTGCAGCATGCCAGACTTCCCTGTCCTTCACCATCTCCTGGAGCTTGCTCAAACTCATGTCCATTGAGTCGGTGATGCCATCAACATCTTGTCCTCTGTCGTTCCCTTCTCCTTCTGTCTTCAATCTTTCCCAGCATCAGGGTCCTTTCTAGTGAATCTGCTCTTCATATCAGGTGGCTAAAATATTGGAGCTTCAGCTTCAACTTCAGCATCAGTCTTTCCAATGAATATTCAGGGTTGATTTCCTTTCAGACTGAAATAGGAGTAAGACAGATCTAATAGAGGAGACTCCAGACAAATAAAAGATAAAGTTAATCAGGTACATTAGGAACCACTTGAACCTTATAGTTTAGTTTCCAGTACAGGTAGGAAATAGCTGGAGAAGCTGGCAGGGTCTGGTATAGCCAGTGTGTCCCAACAGAAGAGGCAGACTGAACTTCTAGTTTCTTTTCCAGGCACACCAAAGAGGATCAGAGTATACTTCTACCATCCCTTACCCGTGAGAGCAGAATCGATCAGAACGAGGCTGATTTGCTTGTACTCCAATGAAGAGGAAGAAAATACTGAGTTGTTTCAGGAAGTCGAAGGTCAAGTTACGCCAGCAGTTATCTGCAACGATCTAGGTGGTATGTTTTAGATAAGTGTTTCTTAACTATGATGTGTGGCCCATGGTTGAGCAGCAATTACCCTCCTAATAGGCTGTAGGCTGATCCAAAAATATCAGACATTTTCAGAGTGTGGATGATACATAAATCTTTTTTTTTTAATTTTATTTTATTTTTAAACTTTACAATATTGTATTAGTTTTGCCAAATATCGAAATGAATCCGCCACAGGTATACCTGTGTTACCCATCCTGAACCCTCCTCCCTCCTCCCTCCCCATACCCTCCCTCTGGGTCATCCCAGTGCACCAGCCCCAAGCATCCAGTATCATGCATTTCTCTTTTATATATGGCTAAGACTACGCAACAGAAGCCTATCATGTTTTAATATTAAAAACAAGATTAGATTTACCAGAGTTCACTGAGGTCTCAAAGTTGAATACGTATTACACATGTTCAGAAATATGTAAGCTCTGTGAGAGAAAGGACTTGGTTTTCTTCACTGCTCTATCCCCAGCATCAAGAAAAATGCTTGATGCACCTACAAGACACTTGATTAATATCTGGGTATGTACTGAAATGTTTGAACAAATGGCAGCTCCTTCTTCACAGGTGCATAGGCATCAAGTCAATTTAATTTCTTACAATTTGGGGGAAGGATACAATGTTATTATTACATCAAGAGTTTGTTGTGATTTTCAATTGATGCTAATCTTGCCTTAGAATTATAAATTGCTGTTAGCTTAGCTCATCATTACTAATTTTAGTAAGATGTGGGTTGTTTGGCTAACCCTACAATATGTAGCTCTGCACATTTGCATCAACATTATTTTGGTCTATAATTTTCCAATAACTACATTTGAAGGCATGTCTGCAGTGAGTTTCGGAGGAATCGTCTATACATCTAGAGACAAAGCAGACACACACACACATTATCTGCCCAAAGATGCTGCCTTCACTCATCATGTGCTGTCTATACATTTGCTCTATTAAATAAAATGTATGATCACAATAAATCTAACAAAAGCACCAGATTATTTTTAACTTTATGTCACTGTTTTGTAATACAAAACTACATGTAAGCTTAAAAATAACTTGTGAATTTTGTTCATCATCATTTTTTCTTGACCCCTGGGTTCCTTATTTATTTACTTATTTTTAATTTTTATTGACATATAGTTGATTTATAATACTCTTTTAGTTTCAGGTGTACAGTAAAGTGATTCAGTTATACATATATACATATAACATATATGGGGCATCCTTGGTGGTTCAGATGGTAAAGAATCTGCCTGCAATGCAGGAGACCTGGGTTTGATCCCTCCAGGGGTTGAGAAGATCCCCTGGAGAAGGGAATGGCAACCCACTCCAGTATTCTTGCCTGGAGAATTCCATGGACAGAGGAGCCTGGTGGGCTAGAGTCCAAGTCCATGGGGTGGCAAAGTGTCGAACATGACTGAGCGACTAATGCTTCCCTTTTCATTACTGGTTATTACAAGACATTGAATAATGTAGTTCCCTGGGCCATACAGGTCTTCGTTGGTTACCTGTTTTATATATAGTAATCTGCATATTTTAACCGCAGACTCCTAACTTATCCTTCAATGTCTTCCTTTTCCCTTTTGTATTCATAAGTTTGCTTTCTATGTTCATGAGTCTGATTCTGTTTTGTAAATAAGTTCATTTGTATCTTTAATTTTAGACTCTACATATAAGCGATATCATATGCTGTTTGTCTTTCTCTGTCTGATTTACTTCACTTAGTATGATGACTTGTAGGTCCTGCAAATGGCATTATTTTATTCTTTTATTCATTGAAAGTTAGGGACAGGCAGGAATGGAGGGCATGAATCTTCATCCCACCTAAGCAATCCGTGTTCACCAAAGGAGTAAGAATCACTCTTTCACAGCCCAATGCTTGTAGGTTAGACACTGGTCACAAGCACCAGCTAAAGAGCCACGTATCTTCAGAGAACACCTTCAAGCTCACCATCCTTCTACCTAATTCAGTCCCTCTTTTGTTCACTTCCTAGATCTGCTTTAACAAATCACCACAAACTGGGTGGCTTAAAACATTAGAAATTTATTTTCTGACAGTCCTGGAGGCTGAACATCTGATCTAAAGGTCCTGAAGCCTTCTTCCTAGAGGTTTAGAGGAAGAATCTATTCCAGGTTGCTCTCCTGGTGAGGCTGATGCTAATCTTCGACTTTCCTCAGATCAGACGCGTCACGCCTGTCTCCACTCCTGTATCCTATGGTGTTCTCCCTGGATGTCTGAACCCTGCCAGTATCCTCTGCCCACACATCTAACATGGAACTATGTTGCACAGAGTAGGCCCGGAACAAATGTCTGCTGGCATGATTTAGTGTCCCCTAAAGTCTCCAAGTGCTGCACTCAATACGCCAGCAAATTTGGAAAACTCAGCAGTGGCCACAGGACTGAAAAAGGTCAGTTTTCATTCCAATCCCAAAGAAAGGCAATGCCAAAGAATGCTCAAACTACCGCACAGTTGCACTCATCTCACACGCTAGTAAAGTAATGCTCAAAATTCTCCAAGCCAGACTTCAGCAATACGTGAACCATGAACTCCCAGATGTTCAAGCTGGTTTTAGAAAAGGCAGAGGAACCAGAAACCAAATTGCCAGCATCCACTAGATCATTGAAAAAGCAAGAGAGTTTCAGACAAACATCTATTTCTGCTTTATTGACTATGCCAAAGTCTTTGACTGTATGGATCACAATAAACTGTGGAAAATGCTGAAAGAGATGGGAATATCAGACCACCTGACCTGCCTCTTGAGAAATTTGTATGCAGGTCAGGAAGCAACAGTTAGAACTGGACGTGGAACAACAGACTGGTTCCAAATAGGAAAAAGAGTACGTCAAGGCTGTATATTGTCACCCTGCTTATTTAACTTATATTCAGAGTACATCATGAGAAATGCTGGGCTGGAAGAAGCACAAGCCGGAATCAAGATTGCCAGGAGAAATATCAATAACCTCAGATACGCAGATGACACCACCCTTATTGCAGAAAGTGAAGAGGAACTAAAAAGCCTCTTGATGAAAGTGAAAGAGGAGAGTGAAAAAGTTGGCTTAAAGCTCAACATTCAGAAAATGAAGATCATGGCATCTGGTCCCATCACTTCATGGGAAATAGGTGGGGAAACAGTGTCAGACTTTATTTTTGGGGCTCCCAAATCACTGCAGATGGTAACTGCAGCCATGAAATTAAAAGACGCTTACTCCTTGGAAGGAAAGTTATGACCAACCTAGATAGCATATTCAAAAGCAGAGACATTACTTTGTCAACAAAGTCCGTCTAGTCAAAGCTATGGTTTTTCCGGTGGTCATGTATGGATGTGAGAGCTGGACTGTGAAGAAAGCTGAGCGCTGAAGAACTGATGCTTTTGAACTGTGGTGTTGGAGAAGACTCTTGAGAGTCCCTTGAACTGCAAGGAGATCCAACCAGTCCATTCTGAAGGAGATCAGCCCTGGGATTTCTTTGGCAGGAATGATGCTAAAGCTGAAACTCCAGTACTTTGGCCACCTCATGTGAAGAGTTGACTCATTGGAAAAGACTCTGATGCTGGGAGGGATTGGGGGCAGGAGGAGAAGGAGACAACAGAGGATGAGATGGCTGGATGGCATCACTGACTCGATGGACGTGAGTCTAAGTGAACTCCGGGAGTTGGTGATGGACAGGGAGGCCTGGCGTGCTGTGATTCATAAGGTCACAAAGAGTCAGACACGACTGAGTGACTGAACTGAACTGAACTGACTGAAAGTCTCCAAATGATGTTTTTTTTTTTTTTAATTTGAAAGAATCAATACTGCAGTATGACTGCTCCCCAAATGACTGTTAATCACAACAATGCTAAGGACTTACATATATATATATATATATATTTCACTGAAAATAGCCAGATTCTAATGGCTGCTGGGCAAGACAAAGCATGTGTTATTGGTCCATTAACGTACTTCTGTGTAGGTTGGTGCTTCACAAGCTTCGCAAAGGCATGCGTGATAGCCCAGTCACAGGACACACTCTACTGTATCTCTTTGTGTAATTGTGTTCCAGACAAATCAGGTTAAACCATACATACTGCTTCTTAATTTGTGGCTTCAGGGCATTTTTATTTCTTATGTTCACTGATACTTTTTTAAAGGATGTCTGAAAAGAAAGTGAAAGTGAAGTCGCTCAGTCGTGTCCGACTCTTTGCGACCCCATGGACTGTAGCCTACCAGGCTCCTCCGTCCATGGGATTTTCCAGGCAAGAATACTGGAGAAGAATACATTTCCTTCTCCAGGAGATCTTCCCAACCCGGGGATTGAACCTGTGTCTCCCGCACTATAGGCAGATGCTTTACCATCTGAGCCACCAGGGAAGTCCTGTCTAAGTTCATCTAAATGAATCTGTCAAGAACCCAGAAAGTGGCTACAGGGATGAAGTTGGACCTTTAGGTGATTGCCTTCCATATGCCAATCAATGTGCAAAGAGCCTAGATTTTTTTTTTTTTGAAGAAAGTTACTAGGACTCTTCACCAGACACTGTAGGGAAACAGTGAGAGTTAGCCTCAAAATGAGATATTATCAAGTGCATACCATTGTCTTCACATTTGGCCTTAATACTGGAATTGTCTACTTATAATGGTCTATAGACTAGTTTTGAAGGTATTTAGGAAAAAAAATCATATCTTATTCAATTTTGTATCAGTAGTAGTGTCTAGTGTGTGAGTCACTTAATAAGTGATTGTTGACGTATTATACAGGTACCTTCAATGCATTACTCTACATGAAAGAGAGCAAGGGATTATGCAAAGAGACAAAATAGCTTTCCATATGTTATTTTATCTGAACAAGACAAAATCAAGAATAATGATTAAAAAAGCTCGAGGGTAAAGCTGTGAAAAATATATACTAGATGAGACCGAAAGCGTTAGTCCCTCAGTCTTGTCTGACTCTTTGCGATCCCACAGACTGTAGGCCGCCAGGCTCCTCTGTCCATGGGATTCTCCAGGCAAGAATACTAGAGTGGGTTGTCATTTCCTTCTCCAGGGGATCTTCCTGACCCAGGGATCAAACCTGGGTCTTCTGAATTACCATCTGAGCCACCAGAGAAGCCTATCTATACTAGATAAATATGAGCTAAAAGAAACTTGGGTACACTATAATATTAAACATACAGACTTTGTAGTAAAACAGTGTTCAGTTCACGTTGAATTTTTAAAGATAGAATCTTTGAACAATACAGATAATAAGGCTTTTATGATGAGCAGATAAGAAGACCTCTAACTAGCAAATTCAGAAATTCACAATCCTTGTCAAGCATATATGGAACATTTCCAAATACTTACCATAGAGTTGTCAAAAAGGCAAATCTTTAAAAATACCAAAGAATCAGAATAATTCAAACCACATTTTTTACTATGATGAAATTATATTAGGAGTTAGAAATGGGAAATAAATACAGAGCCAGAAGTATATCATACATTTGGAAACCACACTTCCAAATAATGTGTGGATTAAAGAAGAAATCATAATGAAAATTAAAAAGTATTTAGAAAGAAAACAAAAAACCTTCCAAATATCAAGACTTGTAGGATAAAGCTAACTTAGTGCTTGAAGGCTATTTATCATTTTACATGTCTACATAAGAAAAGTAGAAAATAGAAAATAACAAGCTAAGCTTTCAAGTTAAGAAGTTAGAAGAAGGGCATCACAGTCAATCCAAAAAAATAGAAAGATGCAAATGTACATCAGCATAAGTTGAAGCAATAAACATACCTTTAAAACAATGGAAAAGACTGACAATAGCAAAAGCTTATTTTCTTTGAAAAGACTAATAACATTAAGAAACTTCTAAAAATCAATCAAGTAAAAAGGCAAGAAAGTAGAAACAATAATGTTGAAATTTAAAAATGGAACACATAAGAATAACTACAATAGAGATGAAAAATGCAAAAGAAAACTATCCGTGATTTATGCCGATAAATTTGAAATTCATTACATTTGTTCTTGTTCTGTCACTAAGTCATGTCTGACTCTTTGTGATTCCATGGACTGCAGCACGCCAGGCTCTTCTGTACTCCACTGTCTCCTGGAGGTTGCTTAAATTCAGGTCCATTGAGTCTGTGATGCTATGTAACCATCTCATCCTCTGCTGCCCTCTTCTCCTTTTGCCTTCAATCTTCCCAGCATCAGGGTCTTTTCCAATGAGTCGGCTCTTACTGTCAGGTGGTGAAAGTATTGGAGCTTCAGCTTTAGCGTGGACCTGCCAATGAATATTTAGGACTGATTTCGTTTAGGATAGACTGATTGCATCTCCTCGCTGTCCAAGGGACTCTCAAGAGTGTTCTCCAGCACCAGAAAATCATCAGTTCTTCAGTGCTTGGCCTTCTTCATGGATCAACTCTTATATCATCACATGACTACTGGAAAAACTATAGCTTTGACTATATAGACTCTGATTGACAAAGTGATGTCTCTGCTTTTTAATATGCTGTCTGGGTTTGCCATAGCTTTCCTTCCAAGGAACAAATGTCCTTTAATTTCATGGGTGCAGTCACTGTCCACAATGATTTTAGAGGCCAAGAAAGAAAATTTGCCACTGTTTCCATTTTTTTCTCCATCTATTTGTCATGAAGTGATGGGATCAGATGCCTAGATTTTAGATTTTTGAATGTTGAATTTTAAGCCAACTTTTTGATTCTCCTCTTTTACCTTCATCAAGAGGCTCTTCAGTTCCTCTTTGCTTTCTGCCATTAGGGTGGGATCATCTGAATATCTGAGGTTGTTGATTTTTCTCCCAGTAATCTTGATTCCAGTTTGGGATTCATCCAGCCCGGCATTTCACATCATGTACTCTGCCTACAAATTCAGTAAGCAGGGTGACAATATACAGCCTTCTCATACTCCTTTCCTAATTTTGAACCAGTGCCTTGTTCCATGTCTGGTTCCAACTGTTGCTTCTTGACCCGCACTCAGGTTTCTCAGGAGACAGGTAAGGTAGTCTGGTATTCCTACCTCTTGGAGAATTTCCCACACTTTGTTGTGATCCACACAGTCAAAGGTTTTAGCATAGTCAATGAAGCAGAAGTAGATGTTTTTCTGGAACTCCCTTGCTTTCTCCTTGACTCAGTGAATGTTGGCAATTTGATCTCTGGTTCCTCTGCTTCTTCAAAATCCAGATTGTGCATCTGGAAGTTCTCAGTTCATGTACAGGTGAAGCCTAGCTTGAAGGATTCTGAGCATTATCTTGCTAGCATGTGAAATGAGCTCAATTGTTTGGTAGTTTGAACATCCTTTGGCACTGCCCTTCTTTGAGATTAGAATGAAAACTGACCTTTCTTTATATTGTGGCCACTGCTGAGTTTTCCAAATTTGCTGACATACTGAAGGCAGCACCTTGATAGCATCATCTTTTAGGATTTTAAATAGCTCAGCTGGAATTCAGTCACATCCACTAGCTTTGTTTGTCATAATGGTTCTTAAGGCCCACTTGACTTCATACTCCAGAAAATGTGGCTCTAGGTGAGTGACTATGTCATCGTGGTTATCGGGGCCATTAAGACCTTTCTTGTATAGTTTTATGTATTCTTGTCACATCTTCTTAATCTCTTATGCTTCTGTTAGATCCTTACTGTTTCTTTCCTTTATCATGCCCATCCTTGCATGAAATGTTCCTTTGATATTTCTGATTTTCTTGAAGAGATCTGATAATTTTGTGAAAAATAATAATTGCCAAAGAGGACCCAAGAAATATTGAAAAATTTGAATATACTAAGGAATCAGTAATAAAAAATCTACCATGAAAAGTTCAGATGACTTTGCAGATGAGTTTCCTTAGAAGGAATAAGTAATCTGTATCTTATACAATTTTTTGTGTAAGTAATAAAAGCTGAAAAATCTTTTTATGATGTTTACATAAGCTTGATATTAAATCCAGACAATACAAGGAAGGACATTTATAAACTAACATCGTCTACAATGATGAAGATCTTGTGTGCTCAGTCATGTCAGAGTCTTTGAAGGCCCATCAACTGTAGCCTGGCAGGTTCCTCTGTCCATGGAATTTTCCAGGCAAGAATACTGGAGTAAGTTGCCATTCCCCACTAAAATCTACATTAAAAATGAGCATTGACTATATAATAAGCACTTTTTTAGCATTATCTTATTAATACTAGGGACAATCTTGTGAAGAATGTAGAAGTTATACTCTTGACTCTAATTTCCAGCTGAGAAAACTGGAACATATGTTGGTTACATAACTCATCCAAGATAACAGCTGGTAGGTGTCAGAACTTGAATATAAATACAAAATCAGGACTTCCCTGGTGGTGCTAATGGGTAAGAATCTGCCTGCCAATGCGGAGGACAGGGGTGCATCCCTGGTCTGGGGAGATTCTACATGCCATGGAGCACTAAGCCCGTGTAGCACAGCTACTGAGACTGGGTGCCTAAAGCCTGTGCTCCGAAGCAAGACAAGCCACTGTTAGGAGAAGCCTGCACGCCACAATGAAGGGTAGCCCAGCTTGCCACAACTAGAGAAAGCCCAGGCAAAGCAACAAAACCCCAATATAGTAAAAAATAAAATAAATGATTTTAAAAATAAATGAAAAATCATAATTTAAGTGAATCACACTGGGATCTTTATGCATGTATGTATAATCTACAGCATTAACTGACTAAAGATGGAGAAAGAACTATGTTCAAGTCAAAAAATAAAATATGATGCCTATTATTTTCATTATGAATCAAGAATCATACTAGAATTTTTCCAATATGATAAAATAAGGAAAAGTAATAAAATGTATATAAACTTCAAGTTAAAAAATAAAAATTTGTTATTCACACAGAAAAACTAAGAGGATCTACAAACCTGGGTTGAGAGGGATGTTGGAAAAGCAGTCAGGATCAAGAAAGTCCAGAAGGTCCTTGCAATCCAAGTAATGATGAGTCTTGAAACCAAGCATACTGAATCAGCTTGAGGACATGCCCAGAAAAAGGAAGCAAAGCCAAAGTGTTGGGAGCCAGACAGCTTCTGAAAACAATCAGGGACGAAAGCAGGTATGGGAGCAAAGTTAGAGGTTCTAAGTGCAGCTAAGGATGCTTGGCCGGCTGGTTCACTGATTAACTGATTGATCACAGGCTTTGGTTTTACTGTGAATCTGCCTCTTCTGAAGACTCTGAGTAAGACAGACAATATACATTTCTAATAGCTGTTATGGACTTCCATGGTGTCTTAGATGGTAAACAATCTGCCTACAATGCAGGAGACCCAGGTTCCATCCCTGGAGAAGGGAATGGCAACCCACTCCAGTATTCTTCCCTGGAGAATTCCATGGACAGAGGAGCCTGGCAGGCTATAGTCCATGGTGATGCAAAGAGTCAGACACAACTGAGCAACTAACACTTTCAATAGCTCTCAAATATGCACGTTTTTGAAAGAAAAAGAAAATCAAGTCAATAGCTATCATAATCCAGAAAAGAACTGCTGTGGTCCAAATGACAATAAATATGAAATGGCTAAAAGGCAGAGTTTTATACTTCTGGTCTTTGAAGGAGAGAAGTGAAGAAATCAATGGAATTAGGCAAGAGGCTTTAACAGAGATTTTTGGTCAATTTCAGATTCTTTTCTCTATAGGTTATTACAAAATACTGAATGTACTTTTCTGTGGTATAAGTCCTTGTTGGTTATTATATATATATATATATATATATATATATATATATATACACACATACACTAGTGTGTATACGGAGAAGGCAATGGCACCCCACTACAGTATTCTTACCTGGAAAATCCCATGGACGGAGGAGCCTGGTGGGCTGTAGTCCATGGGGTCGCTAAGAATCGGATATGACTGAGCGACTTCACTTTCATTTTTCACTTTCGTGCATTGGAGAAGGAAATGGCAACCCACTCCAGTGTTCTTGCCTGGAGAATCCCAGGGACGGGGCAGCCTGGTGGACTGCCGTCTATGGGGTCGCACAGAGTTGGACATGACTGAAGTGACTTAGCAGCAGCAGCAGTAGCAGCAGTGTGTATATGTTAATCTTAAACTCCTAGTTTATCTCAACCCCACATTTCCCCTTTGGTAACAATAATTTTTTGGTCATAACTTTCCTTCCAAGGACTAAGTGTCTTTTAATTTCATGGCTGCAATCACCATCTGCAGTGATTTTGGAGCCCAGAAAAATAAAGTATGACACTGTTTCCACTGTTTCCCCATCTATTTCCCATGAAGTGATGGGACCGAATGCCATGATCTTCGTTTTCTGAATGTTGAGCTTTAAGCCAACTTTTTAACTCTCCACTTTCACTTTCATCAAGAGGCTTTTTAGTTCCTCTTCACTTTCTGCCATAAGGGTGGTGTCATCTGCATATCTGAGGTTATTGATATTTCTCCTGGCAATCTTGATTCCAGCTTGTGTTTCTTCCAGTCCAGCGTTTCTCATGATGTACTCTGCATAGAAGTTAAAGGAGCAGGGTGACAATATACAGCCTTGACATACTCCTTTTCCTATTTGGAATCAGTCTGTTGTTCCATGTCCAGTTCTAACTGTTGTTTCCTGACCTGCATACAAATTTCTCAAGAGGCAGGTCAGGTGGTCTGGTATTCCCATCTCTTTCAGAATTTTCCACAGTTTATTGTGATCCACACAGTCAAAGGCTTTGGCATAGTCAAGAAAGCAGAAATAGATGTTTTTCTGGAACTCTCTTGCTTTTTCCATGATCCAGCAGTTGTTGGCAATTAGCCGTGGCTGCACAGGCGCAGGAGGGCCTAGAGGAGCTATTCCACATTCAAGGTCAGGAGGGGTGGCAGTGAGGAGATACCCCTCGTCCAAGGTAAGGAGCAGCGGCTGCGCTTTGCTGGAGCAGCCGTGAAGAGATACCCCACGCCCAAGGTAAGAGAAACCCAAGTAAGACAGTAGGTGTTGCAAGAGGGCATTAGAGGGCAGACACAGTGAAACCATACTCACAGAAAACTAGTCAATCTAATCACACTAGGACCACAGCCTTGTCTAACTCAATGAAACTAAGCCATGCCCGTGGGGCAACCCAAGATGGGCAGGTCATGGTGGAGAGATCTGACAGAATGTGGTCCACTGGAGAAGGGAATGGCAAACCACTTCAGTATTCTTGCCTTGAGAACCCCATGAACAGTATGAAAAGGCAAAATGATAGGATACTGAAAGAGGAACTCCCCAGGTCAGTAGGTGCCCAATATGCTACTGGAGATCAGTGGAATATATTATGCAGCCATAAGAAGGAATGAAATAATGCCATTTGTGGCAATAGGCATTGGCTTTTGGCATTTTGATAGGGATTATGGGATTACTTTGGCCACCTGATTAGAAGAGCTGACTCATTGGAAAAGACTCTGATGCTGGGAGGGATTGGGGGCGGGAGGAGAAGGGGACAACAGAGGATGAGATGGCTGGATGGCATCACTGACTCAATGGACGTGAGTCTGAGTGAACTCCGGGAGTTGGTGATGGACAGGGAGGCCTGGCGTGCTGAGATTCATGGGGTTGCAAAGAGTTGGACATGACTGAGCGACTGAACTGAACTGATGGGATTATGGCTTTTTGATAGGGAGTGCATTGATTATGTAGATTGCCTTCTTGGATTGTATGCTCGTTTTAACAATATTGATGCTTCCAATCAAAAACATGATATATCTTTTCATCTGTTTGTGCCTTCTTCATTATCTTCCATCAGTGTCTTTCAGTTTTCTGAGTACAGGTCTTTTATTTCCTAAGGTAGGTTTATTCCTGGATATTTTATTATTTTTTGATGTAGTGGTAAATGGGATTGTTTCCTTAATTTCTCCTTATAATAGTTATTTCAGTATTAGTGTAGAAAAGGGCTGCCCTGGTGGCTCAGATGGTAAAGAATCCACCTGCAATGCAGGAAACCTGGGTTCAATTCCTGGGTTGGGAAGATCCCTTGGAGGAGGTCATAGCAACCCACTCCAGTATTCTTTTCTGGAGAAGCCCTGGTGGGCTACAGTCCATGGGGTCACAAAGAGTTTGACACGACTGAGTGACTAATCACAGTATATAAAAATGCAACCGATTTCTTATATTAATTTTTGTATCCTGCAACTTTACTGAATTCGTTGATAAGCTCCAGTAGTTTTCTGGTGGCATCTTTATGATTTCTGATGTATAGTATCATGTCATCTGCCAACAGTGACAGTTTTAGTTCTTCCTTTCTAATGTGGATTTCATTTCTTTTTAGTCTTTGATTGCTATGGTTAGGACTTTCAATGCTGTGTGGAATAAAAGTGGCAAGAGTGGGCATTCTTATCTTATTCCCTATTTTAGAGGATTTTTTCAGATTTATACTGCTGCTGCTGCTGCTAAGTCGCTTCAGTCGTGTCCCACTCTGTGTGACCCCATAGACAGCCCACGAGGCTCCCCCATCCCTGGGATTCTCCAGGTAAGAACACTGGAGTGGGTTGCCATTTCCTTCTCCAATGCATGAAAGTGAAAAGTGAAAGTGAAGTCGCTCAGTCGTGTCTGACTCTTCACGACCCCATGGACTTCAGCCCACCAGGCTCCTCTGTCCATGGGATTTTCCAGGCAAGAGTATTGGAGTGGGGTGCCATTGCCTTCTCTGCTGATTTATACTACTGAGTATAATATTTGCTGTGAGTTTGTCATACATAACATTTATTTTGTTGAGGTATGTTCCTTCTATGCCCACTTTTTGGAGAATTTTTATCATAAATCAACATTAAATTTTATCCAAGACTTTTTCTATATCCAGTGGTACAGTTATATGATTTTTATTCTTCAATTTCCTAATGTGGTATATCACCTTGATTGACTTGCAGATATTAAAAAATCTAGCCCAAGCAGCTAATTGTTTCTGCTGTTATATCTCATTTTTTTGACCCTCATTTCATTAAATCCAGCATCTCTTCTCCACCTGGTGTTACTTGGTGACACAGCAGCTCACTCTTGACTGTAATCTGACTGTCTTTATTATTTAAAACATATTCTTCTCTTGATCCCTGAGACAGCACACTTTTCTGATTCTTCCTCATCCTCCTCTAGTGCATGAAATAATAGACTCCTCCAGGGCTCAAGTCATGGGTCCTATCCACTCTCCATCTATGTTCTCTCTGTACAGAATGTATCTCTCTGAAGGCCATGGTTTTAAACATCACACAACACTGCTGCTGCTGCTGCTAAGTTGCTTCAGTCGTGTCCAACTGTGCGACCCCGTAGAGGGCAGCCTACCCGGTCCCACCGTCCCTGGGATTCTCCAGGCAAGAACACTGGAGTGGGTTGCCATTTCCTTCTCCAGTGTATGAAAGTGAAAAGTGAAAGTGAAGTCACTCAGTCGTGTCCGATTCTTAGCAACCCCATGGACTGCAGCCTACCAGGCTTCTCCGTCCATGGGATTTTCCAGGCAAGAGTACTGGAGTGGGGTGCCACTGCCTTCTCCGATCACACAACACTAAAGAACCCCAAATTTATGTTTCCACCCAGACCTGTCCTCAGGGCACCAGACTCATGTATCCGAATGCCTACTTAATATCTTTAACTTTGTCTCCTAAGTGTCTCAAACTGAGCAAGTCTATAATGAAACTTTTGAGATTTAATCTTGATTCTTCCCCATTTTTTTACAAGTAAATTAGTAGCACCATTATAAACCATTCTCTCAGGTCAAAAATTCAAGAGTCATTGTTATTTCCTCCTTATTTCTCACTCTCCCCATCGCGCGGAATGAGAGACCATATCGCTTTCCCCTTCCTTTTCACTCCGTGAATTAGCGCTAACAGGTGCGTGGCTAGTGGACAGCCGACTTTAAAGGTGAGAGAGCCCCGGTGGCACTTTTGCAAGTCGTCGGGCAGGTCCACTTGTCTTTCTTTGTCCAGTAACATTCACCACTGCCTCCTTACCATTCTCCCATCTTGCTATCCTGCCCCCCACAGCAGTTTGGTTGGAAATTGTAAGACCCCCGTGGCCTGTGGCAATAGCTGATGCACAGCAGGTGTGTTGTTCTCAGGCCAATAATCCAAGCGTTATTGTTACTTCCCCTTTATTTAATGTACCAGCAGAACATGTCAGCTGATGAGTAGACGGGTGGATCACAAGGACTGTCTGGGTATATACTGGGAAGGCAGTGTCAGAATCTACCAAAGCACAAGCCAATATTCATTTAATAAATGAAACTGGGAATCCTGGTGCTTCTTGCCAGTCAAAATCCAAACAAAAGCACACCCTCAGGCTTTAACAAAACCAAATATTCGTGGACCTGATTAAGATCGGGGAGCTTCCTGTCTAAATTGCTTTACATTATACAAGGGACCTAAGGAAGAAAAGTTATGAACTTGCACAGAGTCACACACCAGGCAGGACCCCCCCCAACCCCGCCACCGTGTGACTGATCAGGTACCAACGCCGACACCATGGTGTCTGATGACAGGCTTTCACCAGACAACTTTCCATGGGAATAACATGCCTCTGAAATGCTATTCCTGAATCTGCTACAACCCTCATGTTTATTTCATGTTAACTAAATCAGATTAATTTGATTCCAGATTTCATTAACATAGATTCACAAGACATGAATGAAGTTGTTTGCCCTGGTCTTCATTTCTACAGAAATAGTAAAACACCATCTTTTTCATGAGGTATCCAAAATTCTTAGTCATAGTGAGTTGGTGTGGAATTTCTTTCAAACTTACAAGAAAAAGGAAAAAAATGGCTGTATTGAATTAATCTTTACAAATTATGTCAGCTACACCTCCATTTCCATGTAACCAGCTAACAGGCAGTATGGCGTGATGACAATGTGCTCATTATTTCAAAATTGTTGGGAATACCTTTGAACGATTTGGAAATGGAATCCTGTTTACTATTTTGGCAACAATACAAAACGTAGTATTAATGCACAACTGCCAACTCCTCAGAAGATTTTAGTAGAGGAGTGATTTGACATTTGACAAATTTATGCCTATGCTTATTCCAAGCAAGAGTTTAATAGAATAATAAATTACTTAAAAAACTCTTGTTAGTTTGCTAATACAAAGTGTAAGGAAGTCCCATTTTACAGAAAGAATGTAAGAAGAGAAACTGAGGCACAGAAAATTCAGAAACTTTTCTAAATTCTTATCTTCAGGGAAGGAATCAGATCTGGGACTTAGAAAGCCAGGCTTGTTTCAGAAGTGTGATGAACTGGAAAAAGCATGGACTCTGAAGCCAGAATCCCTGCCTTCAAATCCCAACTGTATGACCTGAAACAAATTACTTAATCTCTCTGCCTCAATTTACAGGAAAGCCTCCATTTCCTTTCCTGTAAAGTGAAGATAATAATAATAACACCCATATCTAGGGTTGGTTTGAGGATTAATACATGCAAGTCACTTAGAACAATATTTGATAGTGAGTGTTCCGTAAATCTTAGCTCTCACTAATTTATTGATTTATATGCCATAAATTTATCCTTCAAAAGAATTCAGGTGAGAAACTACAAGATAAAAGAGGAGAAGAAGAAAAAGAAGAGGAGAAGGAGAAGGAGGAGAGGAGGAAAACAGGAAAGGAAGGTCCAAGGTGTCTTCTGTGATTGAATTCCCCAGCAGCAGACCCCGTGCAAGTAACTTACTAAGAATATGCTCCAGGACACACTGGAAAGAAAGGGGAGGAAGCTGAATAAGGGTGTGATTCCAGGGAAAGTCCAGTCTCAGTCTGATGCTGCAAGGGAGATAGACAGTATAAAGTATACTCCTGATTCTGTCCCAACTCAGGCAAGAGCTTTCCTCCTCTTCTGTCAGTAATTGATTGACATGTGGGATATGTTACCACTACTGCTGCTGCTAAGTTGCTTCAGTCGTGTCCGACTCTGCGCGACCCCATAGACGGCAGCCTACCAGACTCCTTCGTCCCTGGGTTTCTCCAAGCAAGAACACTGGAGTGGGTTGCCATTTGCTTCTCCAATGCATGAAAGTGAAAAGTGAAAGTGAAGTCGCTCAGTCGTGTCCGACTCTGTGCGACCCCATGGACTGCAGCCCACCAGGCTTCTCTGTCCATGGGATTTTCCAGGCAAGAGTACTGGAGTGGGGTGCCATTGCCTTCTCCGTCTGTTACCACTAGGCACTTTTAAAAGCCCTCAGTGTAAACAAAGCACTCCAGTAACCAGTTCTCTAAATTCTCCAGAGTTGGAGGTGGGCAGTTAGAAGGAAATGCTCAGAGAGAAAGCCCAGAAGTATTTTAAAGGCCCTGGAGGACGAGGGTGGAACACGACAGGGCCTGCTAGACCGTGTTCGCCCCAGTCCTCCCAACAGGAGGCCAGGGATGGGCTTGCAGCTTGAATGTCAGTGAAGGTCAGACACAGAGAGAGAGAGAGGGCCCAGCTGAAAAGGTGGGTGCCAAGCGAACTTTTCCACTTTTCTGCCGCAGAGACACCTACACCCAAGCACGTCTCCAGACACAAGCCACAAAGAGCAATTTGAGTGATTTAAATGATTTCTGTGTTGTGTCAGAACAAAGAGAATCTTTCAGAAGGAAACCAAGCTATATGTTGCTTGATTTTCAATGGGAAGTTTTAGTTCATTTCATTCTCCTATTTTTTTTAATAAGCTCAGTGAGGGAGTGATGCTAATTTTTGTCTTGTGAATAACATGGATAACATTTCACCAGGCGGTCTGTCACAATCCTCACACTCTTCGTAGTAACAGACTCATGCAGACTGCATGTTTTGGTATTTAGGAAGTGGCATCTATATTTACATATTACTATATATATATAAATACATATGTGTATAGATATAAATATACATGCATCTACATACTTGGTATTTGCGTACACATACACGGATATGTGGAGAGACACATCACAGCCTAGAGTGCAATTCAAGATGAACTTTTTGGATTCGGCTTCTGGTTATCAAGCTGCTTATCAGATTACAGATACATAATGTTCTGCACTCTAACATTCCTTCCCTAACCTAGACATTCACCAGGCAAGTTCAGGGAGAAGTTAGTATTTGCCTTTATGCCTGAGTGTTTTTGATAAACTCTAAAATGTCAAGTCATAAATAGCTAATACTGTCCCCTTTGAATTGAAATTATCTGCCATCACCTTTAATATGTGATTAAGTTTAACTTTACTGAAATCATGTAAAAATGCTTATGTAAGTGGTTTTATCATCAGAGAATAAATATGTTGTGAACTATCACAAACATGGTTATAAGCATAATAAGTTAGCGGAAGCAGAGAACGTAGGTTGGAATCCTTGCTCTGATACCTATCATAGATGTGACTTGGGGCATGTCCATTAATTTTTGGAGATTTTCAAAGAAACAAAAGCAATTTAGGGGAGTTATTAGAATTTAATGAGATGATATGAAAAAGAACTTTGTGCCTGTCAAGTGCTACGTGACTGTCAAGTGCTACATGATTGTAAAGTTCTAAGATCACGGTGGCTACGTTTATAATCAAAAGTCAAAACGATAATGGAGATAGAAGTCACCCAGCTCCTGACATTAACTTGCTTCTATTCTTTAGCAGGCAGCTCTGATATGGTGAGATACATTCATTCTATCTGAACAGAATGGTACTGCAGATCAATAAATTCAAAGTGAAATATCCTTAAAGTTTTAGGTATTTGTAACATTTGCTAGTGTTTTGTGCTGTTTATGCAGTTTATACAGTAATTCCAAAGTACTGTAACATATCTCTTGGTAATGACAGTATCTAAGTCTATTTTTTTCTTAAACACTAAAAGACATTCCAGAAGAGTTATAGTTGCAGTACTGGTTAACTAATTTATCTTGATATACATAAAAACTCTTCTATTCCATATAGCAGGAATTTTGGGCATTACTTTCCCTTATTTTGGTGCTATAAGGGTTTTATTTGTTAACTTAAAAAACAGTTGCACAGGTTTCAAACATCAAGAATGCAAGGCCTTGTAGTATTTTTCTCAACTTCTGTAAACCGTTACCCAAATCTAACCTTTTCCTGCTGACTTTCTCAATGCGAATCCAGTGTGGCAGAGGCAGGTGTTCAGTAACTGTGTATATTCAGGCATGTTAGCCTCTAAGCTTCCATTTCCCCATCTGAAATCACGAGACAATAAGTATGCTCCTCATGAGATTAGATGCTATGAATAAAAGGATCCTCTTGGCTCTTCACACACAACAGGCATTTAATAAGTGTTCTTCTCTTTCTCCTCACTCCTACTTCTTGTCCTTCTCCACCTCATTCTTTTTCTTTCCCTTTACTCTGGTTGGTTTTCAGCAACCCTAGATTCTCACCTATTTGCTCATTTATTTCAAGCCAGATATTTGCTCATTTATTTCAAGCCAGATATTTAAATCTGACATGTCCCCAAATCAGAAGCTCTCTAGGATACTGTGGCTTATGCCCTAGTTGCTGTCTAGTTGAAAGGTCAAAGATAGCTTGCACTTATTCAGAGAAGATAACAGTAGTGAATGGGTCAACAGCGCTCCTTCAAAGGGCAGTTAAAGTGGCATGGCAACAAGCACTTCTCTTCATAGGCTCAGAGTCCCTGAGAAGAGTGACAGTGTCCATGCCAAATTATGAGAAAACTGCCTAGCAACCTCAGGGATTATTCCAGCCATGTATCAGATGTCAGCTGTCACAAGCCACTGGTCAAGTGTTGGTTGCCAGCTTTAGCCCTGAAATGGATCTTACTCAGATGGAAACAACAGAAGGCTCTGAGGTGAATAAATGAAGACGTTTATCACAAGGTGGAAAGCAGAAACATTCAGAAGACTTCACTGCTTGCTAAAATGTCAGTCAAGAAGAAATTCTTTGGGCTGTGTATGGAACGTCTTTTATAATGAGTTTTATATAATTTAGGCAACGAATTCCTAGTCCCTCAGGGCAAGGAAGAAAATGTATTCTTACTCTGATTCATTCGCTGATTTTTTGTGGGTCTGCCTTGATTTCTTTGTCTTTGGTCCTGTATTTAAAACAGTGATGATATCCATAGAATCATAGCATCTAAATATCGAAGGGGCTTGTGAAGTTCCTTAGTTCACAGCAGTTCTAGAAAATGGTCCTGCAGCTTACCAATGTTTCCATAATTATATTCTCCCTTATATTGGTCCATAATTTGCATCTCATTCAGGAATGGGTCTGAATACTTGGATTTTAGAAGAGAAAAAAACTTCAGAGATGATGTGTATCTGCACATTTCAGTCTTTTTACTGTCAGGTTTCTCTTTCTCTTCCTCTTCTGCCAAATTCCCCTCTTGATCATATTAATACTTTGCTTGAACCATATTGTGTGATTTAGGTGGTGGCATCAACCATTAACCAAGTCAGAAATTTGCCAGTCTCCTGCAAGTCTTTTTGACTGATTTTCACATCCAACCAAGGTATGGACAAAAGTTTAGAAAATATTGACAAATTTTGAAAATAAAATTTGGGGAGTTAAAGTATGAAGAGGAACCCAAAAAAGAAGAGTAGGAGAAAAAGATTAGAGAGAAAGTAGATCAATGAAGAACAAGCAATAGATGGCAAAGACAGCAAGGGTGGTTAGCACTGTGAAGTGTTGCCAGTAACCATTGTTTATGAGAACTGCCTGGTATCAATCCATTGGAAACCATGAGTGATCATTACTAAAACAGTTGTTGTGGAGGAATTCAGTCAGATGTCAGATCCAAGGAGCTGAAGAGTAGGGAAATACAGATGGAAAAAGTTTGACTCTTCTTACAAAAACTTAGCTGAAAAAGGAAACAAATTAGGTGATTCTACAGGGGCTTCCCAAGTGGCTCAGTGGTAAAAGAATCTACCTGCAATGCAGGAGCTGCAGAAAATGTGAGTTCAATCCCTGGGTCAGGAAGATCCCCTGGAGGAGGGCATGGCAACTACTTCAGTGTTCTTGCCTGGAGAATCCCATGGACAGAGGATCCTGGTGGAAGCCTGCCACCTGGGTGGCCCACTCACCCCTAATCACCGTCTTGGCTCCTAGAGCAACCTCACCCACCAGGTAGCAGACATCAGAAGCAAGAACTAAGGTTCTGCAGCCTGCAGAAAGAAGACCACAAATGCAAGAAGTTAGACAAAATGAGATAACAAAGAAATATGTTGCAGATGAAGGAGCAAGATAAAAAAGTACAAGAACAATTAAATGAAGAGGAGACCAGCAATCTCCCTGAAAAAGAATTCATAGCAATGATACTAAAGATGATCCAATATGCTGAAAAAAGAATGGAGGCATAGATCTAGAAGATAAGAAATGCTTAACAAAGACCTAGAAGAACTAAAGAACAAACAGAGATGAACAATACAATAACCGGAATGAAAAATGCACTAGAAAGAATCAATAGCAGAATAATAGCAGAAGAATGGATAAGTAAGCTAGAAGATAGAATGGTGAAAACCCTGCTGTGGAACAGAATAAGAAAAAAAAATGAATGAACATCTCAGAGACCTCTGGGACAACATTAAATGCACAAACATTCCAATTATAGGGGTCCCAGAAGAGAAAGGGCCTGAGAAAACATTTGAAATGATTATAGTCAAAACGTTTCCTAACATGGATAAGGAAATAGTCACCCAAGTCCAGAAAGTGCAGAGAGTCCCATATAGGATAAATCCAAGGAGAAATACACTGTAAAAAGCACAAATACATGGGTTAAATAATTTGCTACTAAATAACCAATGGATCACCGAAGAAATCAAAGAGGAAATTAAAAAACACCTAGAGAAAAATGACAACAAAAAACATGACGATCCAAAACCTGTCAATCCAGTTCAGTTGCTCAGTCGTGTCCAACTCTTTGTGACCAAAACCTATGGAAATCAGCAAAAGCAGTTCTAAGAGAGAAGATTATAGTGATATAATCCGACCTCAAGGAACAAGAAAAATCTCAAATAAACTTAACTTTACAGCTAAAGCAACTGGAGATAGAAGAGCAAAAAATCTCAAATTTAGTAGAAGGAAAGAAATCATAAAGATCAGAGTAGAAATAAATGAAATAAAAATAAAAAGACAATAGCAAGGTCAGTGAAATTCAAAGCTGGTTTTTTGAAAAGATAAAAAAAAAAGGTAAGATAAAAAAATGATAAATCTTTAACCAGACTCATTGAGAAAAAAAGTGAGGACTCAAATCAATAAAATTAAAAATGAACAAGAGGAAGTTAAAATGGATACCACAGAAATACAAAGGATCATAACAGGCTACTACAAGCAACTGTACACCAATAAAATGGACAACCTTTAAGAAATGGGCAAATTCTTAGAAAGGTACAACCTTCCAAGACTGAACCAGAAAAAGATGGGAAATATGAAGAGACCAATTACAAGTACTGAAACTAAACTATGATATAAAACCTTTCAACAAACAAAAAATAAATGTCTAGGGCCAGATGGCTTCACAGGCAGTTTCTAGCAAACATTTAGGGAAGAGTCAACGCCTAACCTTCCGAAAATTCACAGAGGCAGGAACGCTCCCAAGCTCATGCTACTCTCACTCTAATACCAGAGCCAGATAGATACATCACAAAAGAGAAAACTATAGTCCGTATCACTGATGAACATAAATGCAAAAACCCTTAACAAAATTCTAGCAAACTGAATCCAACAACACATTAAAGGGTCACACATTATGATCAAATGTGGCTTATCTCAGGGATGAAAGGATTTTCCAATATCTGCAAGTCAATCAGTGCAATACATCACATTAAGAAACTGAAGGAAAAAAATAGATATGGTCATCTCAATAGATGCAGAAAAACGTTTTGACAGAATTTCACACCCTTTTCTGATAAAAAACTCTCTAGAAAGTGGGCATAGAGGGAACCTCAGTTCAGTTCACTTCAGTTCAGTCACTCAGTCGTGTCCGAGTCTTTGCGACCCCGTGAATCGCAGCACACCAGGCCTCCCTGTCCATCACCATCTCCCAGAGTTCACTCAAACTCACGTCCATTGAGTCAGTGATGCCATCCAGCCATCTCATCCTCTGTTGTTCCCTTCTCCTCCAGCCCCCAATCCCTCCGAGCATCAGAGTCTTTTCCAATGAGTCAACTCTTCGCATGAGGTGGCCAAAGTACTGGAGTTTCAGCTTTAGCATCATTCCTTCCAAAGAAATCCCAGGGCTGATCTCCTTCAGAATGGACTGGTTGGATCTCCTTGCAGTCCAAGGGACTCTCAAGAGTCTTCAACAGCACAGTTCAAAAGCATCAATTCTTTAGCGCTTAGCCTTCTTCACAGTCCAACTCTCACATCCATACATGACCACAGGAAAAATCATAGCCTTGACTAGATGGACATTTGTTGGCAAAGTAATGTCTCTGCTTTTGAATATGCTATCTAGGTTGGTCATAACTTTCCTTCCAAGGAGTAAGTGTCTTTTAATTTCATGGCTGCAATCACCATCTGCAGTGATTTTGGAGCCCCCCAAAATAAAGTCTGACACTGTTTCCACTGTTTCCCCATCTATTTCCCATGAAGTGATGGGACCGGATGCCATGATCTTCGTTTTCTGAATGTGGAGCTTTAAGCCAACTTTTTCACTCTCCTCTTTCACTTTCATCAAGAGGCTTTTTAGTTCCTCTTCACTTTCTGCCATAAGGGTGGTGTCATCTGCATATCTGAGGTTATTGATATTTCTCCTGGCAATCATCTTGATTCCCGCTTGTGCTTCTTCCAGCCCAGCATTTCTCATAATGTACTCTGCATATAAGTTAAATAAGCAGGGTGACAATATACAGCCTTGATGTACTCCTTTTCCTATTTGGAACCAGTCTGTTGTTCCATGTCCAGTTCTAACTGTTGCTTCCTGACCTGCATATAGGTTTCTCAAGAGACAGGTCAGGTGGTCTGGTATTCCCATCTCTTTCAGAATTTTCCACAGAGGGAACCTATATAAACATAATAAAGGCCATATATGATATATCCACAGCAAACATCATTCTTAATGGTGAAAAAGTTAAAAGCATTTCCCCTAAGATCAGGAACAAGACAAGCCTGCTCACTTTGGCCACAATTATTAAACATAGTTTTGGAAGTCTTACCCATGGCAATCAGAGGAAAAAAGAAATAAAAGAAATCCAAACTGGAAAAGAAGTAAAACTGTTACTGTTTTTGGATGGCATGGTACTATACATAAAAAAAATCCTTAAGATGTTACCAGAAAATGACTAGAATTAATCAATGAATTTGATAAGTTTTGGGATATAACATTAATACATAGAAATCTTTTCCATTCCTATACACTAACAACAAAATATCAGAAAAAGAAATTAAAGAAACAACCCCATTTCTCACTGCAACAAAAAGAATAAAATACCTAGGAATAAACCTATCTAAAGAGATACTCTGAAAACTATAAAACACTGATGAAAGAAATAAAAAATCATAAACAGGGAGATATACCATGTTCTTGGATTGGAAGAGTCATTATTGTGAAAATGACTATACTACCCAAAGCAATCTACAGATTCAATACAATTCCTATCAAACTACCAATGGGACTTTTCACAGAATTAGAACAAAAATTTTACAGCTTGAGTGGAAACACAGAAGACCATGAATAGCCAATGCAATCTTAAGAAAGAAAAATGGAGCTGGAAGAATCGGGCTCCCTGACTTCAGATTAAACTACAAAGCCACAGTTACCAACACAGTGTGTATGGTACTGGCATAAAACAGAAATATAGATCAATGGAACACAATAGAATAAATCTATGCACCTGCCTTTTGTTGTTGCTTAGTTGTTCGGTCACTAAGTCGTGTTCCACCCTTTGCTATGCCATGGACTGTAGTATGCCAGGCTTCCTTGTCGTTCACCATTTCCCGGAGTTTGTTCAAACTCGTGTCCATTGAGTCGGTGATGCTATCTAACCATCTCATCTTCTACTGTCCACTTCTTCTCCTGCTTTCAGTCTTTCCAGGCATCAGGGTCTTTCCCAATGAGTCAGCTCTTCATATCAAGTGGCCAAAGTATTGGAGCTTCAGCTTCAGCATCAGTCCTTCCAGTGAATATTCTGGGCTGGTTTGATCTCCGTGCATTCCAAGGAACTCTCAAGAGTCTCATCCAGCACCACAATTCTATGACTAAGTAGGCAAGAATATATGGTGGAGAAAAGACAGTCCCTTCAATAAATAATGATGGGAAAAGACAGTTACATGAAAATGAATGATATCAGAACATTCCCTAACACCATACACAAAAATAAACTCAAAATGGATAAAAATATAAATGTAAGGCTGGATACTACAAAATTCTTAGAAGAAAATATAGGCAGAACATTCTTTGACAAAAATTGCAGCAAGATCTCTTTTGATCCACATCTTAGAGTAATGGAGATAAAAACAAAAATAAACAAATGGGACCTAATTAAACTTAAATGCTTTTGTACAGCAAACAAAACTATAAACATGATGAAAAGACAGCCTTCAGAATGGGAGAAATTGTTTGCAACTGAGACACTGACGAAAGATTAATCTCCAAGACACGAACAGCTCATGAAGTTCAATATAAAAAAAAATACAGCCCAATCAAAAATGGGCAGAAGATCTAAATAGACATTCCTCTAAAGTAGACATACAGATAGACAATAAAAACATGAAAAAATGCTCAACATCACTAATTAATAGAGAAGTGAAAATCAAAACTCCAATGGTGTATCACCTGACACTGGTCAGAATGGCCATCATCAAAATAGCTGCAAACAGTAGATACTGGAGACGACGTAGGAGAAGGGAATGTAAATTGATATAGCCACTCTACCAACTGGTTTAGCTTCCCAAGTGGTACTAGTGGTAAAGAACCTGCCCACCAATGCAGGACACTTGAGAGACATGGGTTTGATTCCTGGGTCTGGAAGATCCCTGAGAGAAGGAAATGGCAACCTACTCTAGTATTCTTGCATGGGAAATCCTATGGACAGAGGAGTCTGGTGGGCTACAGCCTTTGAAAAGGTTGCAAAGAGTTGGACATGACTAAGCACACACACACACAGCCACTATGGAGAACAGTACAGAGTCTTCTTCTTTTCTTTTTTTAAATAGTGCTACCACATGATCCAGCAGTCCTGCTCCCGGGCATACATCCAGAGAAAACCATAATGTGAAAGGCTATATGCATCCTAATGGTCATTGCAGTACTATTTACAGTGGTCAGAACATGGAAGCTTCCTAAATATTCGCCAACAGAGAAATGTATAAAGAAGATGTGATATATACACAATGGAATATTACTCAACTATAAAAAATAACAAAATAATGCCATTTACAGTACTGTGGATTGACCTAGAGATTGTCATATTGAGTGAAGTAAGTCAGAGAAAGACAAATAGCATATGATATCCCTTATACATGTAATCTAAAAAAGAGGTACAAATGAACTTATCTACAAAACAGAAATAGAGTCATAGACAGATGGAGAAAACGAACTTACGGTTTCCAGAGGGATAAATTAAGTGATTGGGACTGACATATATGCCCTACTGTACTTAAAATCGGAGAAGGCACTGGGGACACACTCCAGTACTCTTGCCTGGAAAATCCCGTGGGCAGAGGAGCCTGGTAGGCTGCAGGCTGAGCAACTTCACTTTCACTTATCACTTTCATGCATTGGAGAAGGAAATGGCAAACCACTCCAGTGTTCTTGCCTTGAGAATCCCAGGGACGGGGAGCCTGGTGGGCTGCCGTCTATGGGGTTGCACAGAGTCGGACCTGACTGATGTGACTTAGCAGCAGCAGCATACTTAAAACAGGTAACTAATGAGGACTTACTGTATAGCACAGGGAATGCTACTCAATACTCTATAGTGGTCTATATGGGAAAAGAATCCAGAAAAGAGTGGATATATATTTATGTATGACTGATTCATTTTATTGTATACCTAAAATTACCACAACATTGTAAATCAACAACAAAAGTTGAAAAATTAGATGAACTTTTATCAGTTTATAAGCGGAAGAAAATAAGAATAGATAAGAAACTAAGATATAAAAAAGGAGCAAGTATTTAAGGATGATTGTGAAAATAAATAAACTAGCTGACAAAGTTCCATCTAGTCAAAGCTATGGTTTTTCCAACGGTCATGTTTGGATGTGAGAGCTGGACCATAAAGAAGACTGAGTGCTGAAGAATTGATGCTTTTGAACTGTGGTGTTGGAAAGGACTCTTGAGAGTCTCTTGGACTGCAAGGAGATCCAATCAGTCAATCCTAAAGGACATCAGTCCTGAATGTTCATTGGAAGGACTGATGTTGAAGCTGAAACTCCAATACTTTGGCCTCCTGATGCAAAGAATTGACTCATTGGAAAAGACCCTGATGCTGGGAAAGATTGAAGGCAGGAGGAGAAGGGGACAATAGAGGATGAGATGGTTGGATGGCATCACTGACTCAATGGACATGAGTTTGAGTAAACTCTGGGTGTTGGTGATGGACAGGGAGGCCTGGCGTGCTGCAGTCCATGGGGTCGCAAAGAGTTGAACACGACTGAGCAACTGAACTGACTGATTGATGAAAATAAATGGTATGAAATGAGACTGAGGACGTTGCTATAAGAATTGACTGGAATGAGGATCCTTATTAGTAAGTGCAGAGGGTAGGAATAAAATATATTTAGAGCTATATGCCAGCAAATTTGGAAAGCTCAGCAGTGATCACAAGACTGGAAAAGATCAATTTTCATCCCAGTTCCAAAGAAGGGCAATGCCCAAAAAAGTTCAAACTACCACACAATTGCACTCAGTTCACATGTGAGCAAGATTAATCTCAAAATCCTTCAAGCTAGGCTTCTGCAGTGTGTGAACCAAGAACTTCCAGATGTACAAGCTGGATTTAGGAAAGGCAGAGGAATCAGACATCAAGTTTCCTACTGGATCAAAGAAAAAGCAAGGAAATTCCAAAAAGTTCCTACTTCTGTTTCACTGATTACATTAAAGCCTTTGACTGTGTGGATCACAACAAACTGTGGAAAATTCTTCAAGAGATGGGAATACCAGATCACCTGACCTGTCTCCTGAGAAGCCTGTATGCAGAACAAGAGGCAACAGTTAGAACCGGGCATGGGACAATAGGATGGTTCAAAACTGAGAAAGGAGTATGGCAAGGCCTTTTGTTGTCACCCTACTTATTTAAATTATATGCAGAACACATCATGTGAAATGCCGGGCTGGATGACTCACAAGCTGGAATCAAGATTGCCAGGAGAAATATCAACAACCTCAGATATGCAGATGATACCGCTTAAATGGCAGAAACTGAAGAGAAACTAAAGAGCCTGTTGATGAAGGTGAAAGAGAAGAGTGAAAAAGCTGACTTAAAACTCAACATTCAAAAAATGAAGATCATGGCATTTGGTCCCATCATTTCATGACAAATAGATGGGGAAAAAGTGAAAATAGTGACTGATTTTCATTTTTGGGGCCCCAAATCCCTGTGGATAGTGACTGCAGCTGCAAAATTAAGAGATGCTTGCTCCTTGGAAGAAAATCTGTGACAAACCTAGACAGCATATTAAAAAGCACAGATATTACTTTGCTGACAAAGGTCTGTATTGTCAAAACTATGGTTTTTCCAGTAGAAATGTATGGATCTGAGTGTTGGACCATAAAGAAAGCTAAGCACCAAAGAATTGATGCTTTCAAACTATGGTGCTGGAGAGGACTCTTGAGAGTTCCTTGGACTGCAAGGTGATCAACCAGTCAATCTTAAAGGAAATCAACCCTGGCTATTCATTGGAAGGACTGATGCTGAAGCTGAAGTTCCAGTACTTTGGCCATATGATGTGAAGAGCCAACTCATAGGAAAAGACCCTGATGCTGGGAAAGATTGAAGGCAGGAGTAGAAGAGGGTCACAGAGGATGAGGTGTTTGGATGGCATCATTGATTCAACGGACATGAGTTTGAGCAAACTCTGGGAGACAGTGAAGGACAGGGAACATGGTGTGCTGCAGTCCATGGGGTAGCAGAGTAGGACACAACTTAGTGAGTGAGCAAAGACAAGGGCTATAGATTATTTGGCTTTTAGCAGAAAAAAAATCATACACTTATTTTTTATAAATTCTGGAAAAATTTATTAATTCATACCAGAAGAATTGAATGCAAAAGGAAAATGCTTTGACTTTCAAATGGAAAATTTTCAAAATGAAGAGGCCTCTTGGAAGTAAAAGATGGAAATCTGACAGCATGGCCTGAGTGGTTTTCAAACTGTGGTTCCCAGGACCCTTGATACTCTTGAAAAAGTATCAAAGGGCTCCAAGAGTTTCTGTTTATGTGGGTTGTAATTATAGGTGTTTACCATATTAAAAATTGAGATGGAAATTTAATATAAAATTTTATTAAAAAAAACAAGCCAATAAAATCCTAATGGTTTCTTTTAATGAAAAATAATTGTATTTTCAAAAATACAATTTAATTTATAAAAAACTGTTGTTTTTCATTTTTGCAAATCTCTCTCTGGTCTCTGTTAGTACAAGAGAGCTGGATTGCCATATCTAACTCCACATTTTATGTGTCTCAATATCCCATGTCATGTAGCTCCTGGAAAACTCATTATACACTATGGAAACTGACAGTGAAAACAGCAAATAATTTCTTAATTTACATTACAAAAATAATTTTTCCTTTGCAAATCCCTTAAAAAGATCCTAGTGACACTGCAAGTGTCTCTAGACCACACTTTGAGAATTGCTATTCTATGATTAGTCCAGGATAGACTAGAATTACTCTGCATTACGGAGAAGGAGAAATGTGAAGTTTCTGGAAGCAACATTTCTTCAGAGAAGTGAGAAAAATAGAAAAACCTATCAAAGATTGGTGATGGTCAGGCGTTGAGGGTATATTAGAGATGGGGTGATGGCAATAGGTGTATGAGAGAGGGGACATGTTGAAAAATATAGGATATGGTTGACAAAGAATTACGGGCTGGAGTTTGACAGCACGTGTTAGAATGATTCAAAATGATGACCAATTCAAGAAGTAGAGTGGCTTTGATGGCACTGGAGTTGTGGATGATAAGGAACTGTGAGATTTGAACATGGAGTGGGTCTTCCACATATTAACTGGAGATATGTAGGACAGCGGCTAAATTTGGGCTAAAGCTGTGAGTCATATGCTAATATTTATAATTAATGAGGGACATAAGAAAGTTGGGAGAGATAGTGATTAGGGTTAGTCAGTGGTATGTGACCAGATGCCAAGTATTTCAAAGATGGAGTGTGCAAAGTATTATAATTTGGAAATAGCCAGGCAAAGCAGGAATAATGCTGGATCTCCTCATGAGGCCTGTGGGTTATGAGTGTCAGGAGAATAAGATATTTCCATCAGGGAAGGTGTAAGGAAAACAGGATGATGATTTTGGTAAAGGCTAAGACAGGGAAAAAGTATCTTTTAAGAAGTTTGAGGATATAATTTAGTTTTCATGAAATGAGAGCTTGAGAAGATGCACTTAAAATTTGTCAGAGCAGTAGAAGTTCTAGAATTTCCATACAAGAGGGGGTTACAGGTAAAAAATTGGTTGCAAGTGGGGCCTTGAAGACTTACCTGGAAGCTGCATTTGCAGAATAAGTATCTTGCTTCCTTAGATGGCTGAATACAGAATCCTCGGTAATCCATCCCTTGACTTCTCTGCTCATTTGAATGGAGGTAGGAGATGGGGAGGCCAGAGGAGTTTGGGATGAAGGAGAGGATGATCTCTAGGGCTAATATTTCAGCTAATGGTGATAGAGGATCAATTGAAATGAACTGGTATCCAGGTTTCAAGAGTCTTCCGTGACTGTTGAAAGAGAATCACAGCAGATAAATTCATGGTGTGGAGGGGACACCGCTGAGGTCATGATGAAGTAGAATCAGGTTTAGGGCTGGAAGTTCAAAGGCATGGACAACTGCTTCATTCCTATTCATCTTCTAAAACTCAATTCAAAAGTCAATTTATAGAAACTTATTTTCCTAATCCTCCCTCTCATATAGGAATGATTGTTTTCTCCTTCACCCCGAGCATGCTTTTATCAGAGCTGTTGTGGCTGTTGGTGTTCACCACTCAGTCGTGTTTGACTCTTTGAGACCCCATGGACTGCAGCACACCAGTTTCCCTGTCCTTCACCATCTCCCAGAGTTTGCTCAAATTTATTATGTTCATTGAGTCGGTGATGCCATCCAACCACCTCATCCTTTGTCATCCCCTTCTCCTCCTGCCCTCAATCTTTCCCAGCATCAGGGTCTTTTCCAATGAGTTGGCTCATTGCATCATATGGCCAAAGTATTGGAGCTTCAGCTTTAGCATCATTTCTTCCAATGAATAGTCAGGGTTGATTTCTTTTAGGATTGACTGGTTTGATCACCTTGCAGTCCAAGGGACTCTCAAGAATCTTCTCCAATACCATAGCTCAAAAGCATCAATTCTTTGGTGCTTCTTTATGGTCCAACTTTCACATCTGTACATGACTACTGGAAAAACCATAGCTTTGACTACACTGACCTTTGTTGGCAAAATAATGTCTCTGTTTTCTTAATATGCTGTCTGAGGAGGCCTTACAAATAGCTGTGAAAAGAAGAGAAATGAAAAGCAAAGGAGAAAAGGAAAGATACAAGCATCTGAATGCAGAGTTCCAAAGAATAGCAAGGAGAAATAAGAAAGTCTTCCTCAGTGATCAATGCAAAGAAATAGAGGAAAACAACAGAATGGGAAAGACTAGATATCTCTTCAAGAAAATTAGAGATACCAAGGGAACATTTCATGCAAAGATGGGCTCAATAAAGGACAGAAATGGTATGGACCTAATATAAGCAGAAGATATTAAGAAGAGGTGGCAAGAATACACAGAAGAACTATACAAAAAAGAGCTTCATGACCCAGATAATCACGATGGTGTGATCACTCAACTAGAGCCAGACATCCTGGAATGTAAAGTCATCCAGTCATTAGAAAGCATCACTACAAACAAAGCTAGTAGAGGTGATGAAATTCCAGTGGAGCCATTTCAAATCCTGAAAGATGATGCTGTGAGAGTGCTGCACTTAATATGCCAGCAAATTTGGAAAACTCAGCAGTGGCCACAGGACTGGAAAAGGTCAGTTTTCATTCCAATCCCAAAGAAAGGCAATGCCAAAGAATGCTCAAACTACCGCACAATTGCATTCATCTCACATGCTAGTAAAGTAATGCTCAAAATTCTCCAAGCCAGGCTTCAGCAATATGTGAACCATGAACTTCCTGATGTGCAAGCTGGTTTTAGAAAAGGCAGAGGAACCAGAGATCAAATTGCCAACATCTGCTGGATCATGGAAAAAGCAGAAGAGTTCCAGAAAAACATCTATTTCTGCTTTATTGACTATGCCAAAGCCTTTGACTGTGTGGATCACAATCAACTGTGGAAAATTCTGAAAGAGATGGGAATACCAGACCACCTGATCTGCCTCTTGAGAAACCTATATGCAGGTCAGGAAGCAACAGTTAGAACTGGACATGGAACAACGGACTGGTTCCAAATTGGGAAAGGAGTACATCAAGGCAGTATATTGTCACCCTGCTTCTTTAACTTCCATGCAGAGTACATCATGAGAAATGCTGGACTGGAAGAAACACAAGCTGGAATCAAGATTGCCGGGAGAAATATCAATAATCTCAGATATGCAGATGACACCACCCTTATTGCAGAAAGTGAAGAGGAACTAAAAAGCCTCTTGATGAAAGTGAAAGAGGATACTGAAAAAGTTGGCTTAAAGCTCAATATTCAGAAAACGAAGATCTCCTGGCATCTGGTCCCATCACTTTATGGCAAATAGATGGGAAAACAGTGAAAACAGTGTCAGACTTTATTTTGGGGGCTCCAAAGTCACTGCAGATGGTGACTGCAGCCATGAAATTAAAAGACCCTTACTCCTTGGAAGGAAAGTTGAGACCAACCTAGATAGCATATTCAAAAGCAGAGATATTACTTTGCCAACAAAGGTCCATCTTAAGGCTATGGTTTTTCCTGTGGTCATGTATGGATGTGAGAGTTGGACTGTGAAGGAAGCTGAGTGCCCAAGAATTGATGCTTTTGAACTGTGGTGTTGGAGAAGTCTCTTGAGGGTCCCTTGGACTGCAAGGAGATCCAACCAGTCCACTCTGAAGGAGATCAGCCCTGGGATTTCTTTGGAAGGACTGATGCTGAAGCTGATACTCCAGTACTTTGGCCACCTCATGCGAAGAGTTGACTCATTGGAAAAGACCCTGATGCTGGGAGGGATTGGGGTCAGGAGAAGAAGGGGACGGCAGAGGATGAGATGGCTGGATGGCATCACCAACTCAATGAACATGAGTTTGAGTGAACTCCATGGGTTGGTGATGGACAGGGAGGCCTGGCAGGCTGTGATTCATGGGGTGCAAAGAGTCAGACATGACTGAGCAACTGAACTGAACTGATAGATTTGTCATAGCTTTTCTTCCAAGGAGCAAGTGTCTTTTAATTTTGTTAAAAGAATGAAATTAAAAGTGACTGATGGCTGCAGTCACCATCCACAGTGATTTTGGAGCCCAAGAAAATCAAGTCTGTCACCATTTCCTTTGCTTCCCCGTCTATTTGCCCTGATGTGATGTGACCATATGCCGCAATCTTAGTTTTTACAACAGCTTTTAGTTTATATCTCTATCTCCTGTCCTCAACTCTAGGTTATTTTGAAAGCAAAGGTACTATTTTATGTGATGTTTTGCCTATGATGCTGAGTGTCTGATATTTATTGTAAGCATGAAAGTTATCGCTGGCACACAGTACCTGGTAAAGATAAGTTAAACTCAGTAATACCTTCATCTGATAAAAATGTTTTGAGAACCTACTATGCTTTAGTACCTAGAGAGGTGATCATGATGCAAATTGGTTTGTACCCTCGCAGTGCTTACACTGAGATAGATTCTGACTTTCTTGATCTCATTCGAGTATGAAAATCATGAAAATATACCAATGATAATGCCATACAGAGTTCAACTTTCATTCCAGTCACCCTAGAATCCCAAGGGCAGGGGATTTTCTGATGTCAGTTCAATAGGTCTCTTTCAAGCAGCATTATTTATTGCTTTACCTCTCAGCCTCAATCTGTGCATATGCCCTGATTTTGTTATGTTTGTTGTGTCTGAATCTTTTGCAGCCCCATGGACTGTAGCCCACCAGGCTCCTCTGTCCATGGGATTTCCCAGGCAAGATTGGGTTGCCATTTCCTTCTCCAGGGGAATCTTCCTGATTCAGGGATAGAACCTGTGTCTGTTGCCCTGGCAGGTGGATTCTTTAGCACTGAGCCACAAGAGAAGCCCGTCTGGCATGACATGCCTCAGCAAAACCATGACAGTGAGCACACGGCTCTGTCTGTATCAGAACAAGGCTCATGGTCATGGACAGCAGGCTTCGCTTGGTTTGAAGTGTGGTTTTAAAACTAGAAGGGGCTGTCTGGAGAAAGAACAGACTGGGTTAGCCAACAGGCTTCTGGTGAGTTGGTCAAAGAGAAAGGAACTGTCAGTACTCATGATGACTATGGGAGAAAACTGCCTGGTGCATGTTAGACGATAAGTCAACAGAGCTATTTAAACAGCACGACTGAGGTAGTTTGTTTGGTGGAAGAAAATGAGGCTCGTGTCCCACGGGAACTGAGAGCAGTTACCTGCCTTGCTCCATTGACGCTTTCTCCCTCCCCACTTTCCTTTCCCTTCTCTCCTTCCACTCAACGTGTGCAGGTCTTCCCTATTTCTTCTCCATTTTCATAGAAAGAAATACCTTAAAGTTTGACAAACTCAACCATCTACCGGTGCCGGGCCAGCAGGGCCTGTCCAGTTCCCGTCACTGGGCAGAAAAGGGGCACAGAGGCGAGTGTGCCTTCTCCGTCCCTTCAGAACCAGTTCATTCCATGAGACTCTAAAGGGGTGAGCTTTATGCACTATTGTTGGTGCCTTTCGTCACGATTCTATTGTCAACCATGTGAGCTCAGCTGGTAACTGCTCACTTAAAAAAGTGATCCCTCCCCACTCCCACCCTCATTTTGTCCCGTCACAGCCTGACAAACAAATAGCACCTGCCATCGCTCACAGAGAAAAATACAAGAAAATGGAAAACTAAAGGGGCGAAGCTTGAGAATCTCACTAATGCCCGATGACTGATCTTGTTAACGCACATAGTGCATGCTCGGATTTTTCCAGAACCTTAGATCTCTCTGCTGAACAACCAGAAATGCGCCCGTGCGCTCACACGCACACACACACACACACACACAAAGGCACTTTGCAGCAGGCTGTGTAGCTGCCCCCACCCTCTGCCTGGAGCTTGATTGTCAGTCTCATACACAAACCCAGACAATGCTCTCAATAGGCGTCTTTTGGGGAGACAATTGCCAAAAGCATGATAACGGGATTTGTCACCCTGATGTGGCTGCTGTTTCAGCAAGCATTTCAATAATGAAAGAAAGTTTTACTAATTGTAAATGGGGGTGAATTTCAGCTGTCTCCTCTTAAAAAAAAATTCTTTTGGAAGAAAGCCAATTAAGATCATCTGTCTACGGCATCTCTTCACCCCCACTGCAACAATATGTCAGTTATAATAGACGTCTAATAAACTCAGACTTGTCAGGGCAGGGTGCTGAGCATGCCGAAAGAAGGGAGCAAAAAGGTTTGGAGGGGACTGATGAAACTTCTCTCTGGGAAAGCTTAGTCCATTGGGTGGTAGAGCTGGGGGTCATTTACAATACATCAGTGCACCAAGACAGATTGGATTTCAGAACAATGATCTGCCCTACCAGTGGCCTGGTGCACCAATTGTCCTCTTTCCAGGAAACTGGAGTAGCTTATTGTCAAAATCTGTGGTGTGGCTCCTGGATGCCTGAGGTCTTACATCAGAGGGGAAGCATTTGGAGACTTCAGGAGAATGCACAAGTGCTTTCAGAAACTGGAACACTGGCAGTCATGTTGGCAAATTCCCTTTCATGAGGAAACCTTTATGTAAATCCTATTCCCCTGCAACTGTGAGACTTTTCTCTCTCACTGTCTCAGCTGCTGCTCTAAGTTGCTCAGCTAGCTGACATTACTTGCTGAAAGACAAGCTGATAGCTTGGTTAGTCCATTTAGGGCACTGTGTTCTGTCCGTTGGAGTTAGACTCAAAGGTGCTGTTTGCCCTGTGGTGTCCAACCCACCATCGAGACTAACTCACTTTCATTAAAGTCCCCAGTCCTGCCATGATGCTCACGTTAACCTCACCATTGCCTTTGCTAGCATCAACATCACCTCCACTATCACAGCTTATATTAATAGCATGGCATTTGTTAACATTTCTGCTATTGTCTGCAGTAACATCATTGCCATCTTCATTATCTCTGCCATCAGAACCATTAACATTTCTGTAATAAGCTGCATAATAGCATCCGCCCCCCAGAGATACCCAGGTTCTGACCCCTGGAATCTGTAAATATTACCTTATCTGGCAAAAGGTATGTTGAAGACATGATTACATTAAGAATCTAGAGGTTGGGAGATTATCTTGGACTATCCAGGGCTTACAATGTACTACTAAGGAATACAGAGTTTATATTTCCCAAAATGGCATTTTGACACTGTTCTCTATACTTCCCTGGTGGCTTAGACAGTAAAGCATCTGTCTAGAATGCGGGAGACCCAGGTTCGATCCCTGGGTCAGGAAGATCCCCTGGAGAAGGAAATGGCAATCCACTCCAGTACTATTGCCTGGAAAATCACATGGACAGAGGAGCCTTGTAGGCTACAGTCCATGGGCTCGCAAAGAATTGGACACGACTGAGCGATTTCACTTTCTTCCAGGGAGGAAGTCAAGAAGAGAAGTTTAGATACCTGTGCAGAAGTGGTAGATAGTGTCTCTTCTCTTTTAAATCCCAGATTGTTCCACGAGGAGAGTATGGGATTGATCGCAAGTTGCTCTGTAAATAGGCAAACTGAAAATAGATGATGGGCTATTCATTTTCTTACCTCAACAGTTCAAATCTCAAACAGGAGGAAAAGTATCTTCTCCATTTTCCCTTGACCTAAGGTCCCGGTCACCTGTGGCACATGCAGATGATTTTGAGAACATTTAGTTGTGGGTAAGTTACATATGGTAACTTACCTGTAACATGTGGAAAGGAGTACCACTGGGCTGTCTGCTGTTGCCCTGTTTATTTAACCTATACACAGAGCACATCATGAGAAATACCGGGCTGGATGAGACAAGCTGGAATCAAGATAGTCAGGAGGAACACCAACAACCTTTGATATGTGGATGCTGCCACTCTAATGGCAGAGAGCAAAGAGAAACTAAAGAGCCTCTTGATGAGGGTGAAGGAGGAGAGTGAAAGAGCGGGCTTAAAACTAAATATTAAAAAAATAACAAAAAACACCAAACTAAGATCACGGCATCTGGCCCCATTCAGTTCAGTTAAGTTCAGTTCAGTCACTCAGTCATGTCCGACTCTTTGCGACCCCATGAATCGCAGCATGCCAGGCCTCCCTGTCCATCACCAACTCCCAGAGTTCACTCAGACTCACGTCCATCGAGTCAGTGATGCCATCCAGCCATCTCATCCTCTGTCGTCCCCTTCTCCTCCTGCCTCCAATCCCTCCGAGCATCAGAGTCTTTTCCAATGAGTCAACTCTTCACATGAGGTGGCCAAAGTACTGGAGTTTCAGCTTTAGCATCATTCCTTCCAAAGAAATCCCAGGGCTGATCTCCTTCAGAATGGACTGGTTGGATCTCTTTGCAGTCCAAGGGACTCTCAAGAGTCTTCTCCAACACCACAGTTCAAAAGCATCAATTCTTCAGTGCTCAGCCTTCTTCACAGTCCAACTCTCACATCCATACATGACCACAGGAAAAATCATAGCCTTGACTAGATGGACCTTTGTTGGCAAAGTAATATCTCTGCTTTTGAATATGCTATCTAGGTTGGTCATCACTTTGCTTCCAAGGAGTAAGCGTCTTTTAATTTCATGGCTGCAGTCACCATCTGCAGTGATTTTGGAGCTCCCCAAAAATAAAGTCTGACACTGTTTTCACTGTTTTCCCATCTATTTGCCATAAGGTGATGGGACCAGATGCCATGATCTTCGTTTTCTGAATGTTGAGCTTTAAGCCAACTTTTTCACTCTCCTCTTTCACCTTCATCAAGAGGCTTTTCAGTTCCTCTTCAAAGCTTTCTGCCATAAGGGTGGTGTCATCTGCATATCTGAGGTTATTGATATTTCTCCAGGCAATCTTGATTCCAGCTTGTGTTTCTTCCAGTCCAGCATTTCTCATGATGTACTCTGCATAGAAGTTAAATAAGCAGGGTGACAATATACAGCCTTGACGTACTCCTTTTCCTATTTGGAACCAGTCTGTTGTTCCATGTCCAGTTCTAACTGTTGCTTCCTGACCTGCATACAAATTTCTCAAGAGGCAGGTCAGATGGTCTGGTATTCCCATCTCTTTCAGAATTTTCCACAGTTGATTGTGATCCACACAGTCAAAGGCTTTGGCATAGTCAAGAAAGCAGAAATCGATGTTTTTCTGGAACTCTCTTGCTTTTCCCATGATCCATGTTGGCAATTTGATCTCTGGTTCCTCTGCCTTTTCTAAAACCAGCTTGAACATCAGGAAGTTCACAGTTCACGTATTGCTGAAGCCTGGCTTGGAGAATTTTGAGCATTACTTTACTAGCATGTGAGATGAGTGCAATTGTGCGGTAGTTTGAGCATTCTTTGGCATTGCCTTTCTTTGGGATTGGAATGAAAACTGACCTTTTCCAGTCCTGTGGCCACTGCTGAGTTTTCCAAATTTGCTGGCATATTGAGTGTAGCACTTTCACAGCATCATCTTTCAGGATTTGAAATAGCTCCACTGGAATTCCATCACCTCCACTAGCTTTGTTCGTAGTGATGCTTTCTAAGGCCCACTTGACTTCACATTCCAGGATGTCTGGCTCTAGGTCAGTGATCATACCATCGTGATTATCTGGGTCATGAAGCTCTTTTTTGTACAGTTCTTCTGTGTATTCTTGCCACCTCTTCTTAATATCTTCTGCTTCTGTTAAGTCCATACCATTTCTGTCCTTTATCATGCCCATCTTTGCATGAAATGTTCCCTTTACTCTTTGGCAAATAGAGGGGGAAAAGGTAGAAATCATGACATATCTCATCTTCTTGGGCTCTAAAGTCACTGCGGATGGTGACTGCAGCCAAGAAATCAGAAGATGTTTGCTTCTTGGCAGGAAAACTGTGATAAACCTAGACAGTGTGTTGAAAAGCAGAGACATTACTTTGGCGACAAAGGTCCATATAGTGAAGGCTATGGTCTTCCCAGTGCACGCACAGTTGTAAGAGCTGGACTGTAAAGAAGGCAGATCTCTGAAGAAATGATGTCTTCAAACTGTGGTGCTGGAGAAGACTTCTGAAAATCCCTTGGACAGCAAAGAGTTCAAACCAGTCATCTTAAGGGAAATCAACCCTGAATACTCGTTGGAAGGACTGATGCTGAAGCTGAAACTCCAGTATTTTGGTCATCTGATGAGAACAGCTGACTCATTGGAAAAATCCATGATGCTGGGAAAGATTTAAGGCAGAAGGAGAAAAGGGCATCAGAGGATGAGATGGCTGGATGGTATCACCAATGCAATGAACATGAACTTGGGCAAACTTTGGGAGGTGGTGAAGGACAGGGAGGCCTGGTGTGCTGCAGTCCATGGGCTCACAGAGAGTTGGACACCACTGGATGACTGAACAACATGTTACATGTATTAAAAATCAGTCGATATAGGAATGACTTTTCCAGTCTTTTCTTTAATTTAAATAAAGCCATTGATGAAATTATCTGATGTTTCATACTCCCACAAGTAGAAAAAGTGGTTAGAATAGGAAGAACATTATCAATTTTGTTTTTTTACCATTGACAGGATTTACTAATGGTCTGTTTGCACATGGCTGGGTCCTGGGCAGGGTGTCCTTGCTTTCTTGGAGCTACAATGAGCCTGAATAATTTAGATTAGGTGGCTACACTAATTGAATTTACCACATAATTAGCTCACGGTTTTCACTTCACTTTGCCGTGCAAGACCATTTTAAAAAAGGAAAACTCATTTGAATTTAACTGTTTTCTAAATACTTCAAAGCTGGGTTAATCAATTTGTATAGTCAGGAAAAGAATATACCTCCCTTGAATTATATTTTTGAAGCTATTTTTTACCTTACAAAATAACGTAATTATATTAATAACACTTTGACAAAATACACAGAATTTTATCCCTCGGACATCACCATTTGTATGAATTTGTCATTTTTTCATTCTTTTTTTTCCTATGCCAATAACTCACATAATTAAAACTGGAATGTAGGCACCATTTAAAATACTTTAAATAAAATATTTTAAAATGTTTGCAATATTTTTCATTGAAAGTTATAAATAATCATCATAGTATATGAAATATTTACCCAATATGTAAATTATAAAAATCAAAATTATTATTTTAAAATGTAACAAAATGTTTTTTTTTTTCCAGATAATATTCTGAAAATCAATCTTACAAACTTGAAGGCACACCAAACTTCACTTATTTGTCTCTTCCTGTGGTATAATAAACTTCTTTATTGCCTTTAAGACATGAATAACCATCACCAATGGTTATATGTAATAGTCTTGTCTGGGAGAACTGGAGCCCTCAAGCTGTCAGTAAATCTAATAACTTGTCAATAGTGGACATGTTTAGTACACATCAGTACAAGCTGAGAAATAAAATTCTTAAAGCTAAACTTATGAGCATTTCTACCAGCTCTTAGATGATGATGAAGTTTTACGCTACTCAGACAAACTGCAAATGAAGCTTAGACTTCTGTAAAGTGGCTTTGACACTTTGTGCATTGTAGTGAATTAACATTATTAAGGATTAAAATATTATTTGTGTGCACATAAGTGAATACTTACTCTTGTCCTCTAAGACAACCCACTTAATATAAGTGATCAAAATTATTTCCATTTCTAGGCTTGCATATATAGCTTTAAAAATGTCTTCAGTTAAAGCGGATACAGAATTCACTGTTTAGGTTTTCTTCTTTCTGTTTCAGTTTCTCTAACAATAAAATGGTGATATCTATTACTCCTTGGAAGGAAAGCTATGACCAACCTAGACAGCATATTAAAAAGCAGAGACATTACTTTGCCAACAAAGGTCCATCTAGTCAAGGCTATGGTTTTTCCAGTAGTCATGTATGGATGTGAGAGTTGGACTATAAAGAAAACTCAGTGCTGAAGAATTGATGCTTTTGAGTTGTGGTGTTGGAGAAGATTCTTGAGAGTCCCTTGGACTGCAAGGAAATCCAACCAGTCCATCCTAAAGGAAATCAGTCCTGGGTGTTCATTGGAAGGACTGATGTTGAAGCTGAAAGTCCAATACTTTGGCTACCTGATGTGAAGAACTGACTCGTTTGAAAAGACCCTGATGCTGGAAAGGACTGAAGGTGGGAGGAGAAGGGGACGACAGAGGATGGGATGGTTGGATGGGATCACCGACTCAATGGACATGAGTTTGAGTAAACTCTGGGAGCTGTTGATGGACAGGGAGGACTGACATGCTGCAGTTCATAGGGTGGCAAAGAGTCGGACATGACTGAGAGACTGAACTGAATTGAACTACTTATATAAATTTTTTATTTGAAAAGAATTATCTACAAAGCACTTGGAGCTATACAATTTCCTTAGGAAGCAAGATAAATGGAAAAAGTAAAATTTTATGAATGTAAATTAGCAAACATAATACAAACATCAGGCTCCTCTATCCATGGGATTTTCCAGGCAATAGTACTGGAGTGGATTGTCATTTCCTTCTCCAGGGGATCTTCCTGACCCAGGGATCGAACCCAGGTCTCCCACATTGTAGACAGACGTTTTACTGTCTGAGCCACCAGGGAAGTCCAAAATACAATTTTTTTTTTTTTCTTCCCATCCTCTCCCTCTCCCACAGAGTCCATAAGACTGTTCTATACATCAGTGTCTCTTTTGCTGTCTCGTACACAGGGTTATTGTTACTATCTTTCTAAATTCCATATATATGTGTTAGTATACTGTATTGATGTTTTTCCTTCTGGCTTACTTCACTCTGTATAATAAGCTCCAGTTTCATCCACCTCATTAGAACTGATTCAAATGTATTCTTTTTAATGGCTGAGTAATACTCCATTGTGTATATGTACCACAGCTTTCTTATCCATTCATCTGCTGATGGACATCTAGGTTTAAAATACAAAATTTTAAAACTACAGAGATGGAACTCCCTGGTGGTTAAGACTCTGTGCTTCCACTGTAGAGGGCAGAAGAGGCATGGGTTTGATCCCTGACTGGGGAACTAAGACCCTCCATGCTGTGGAGTGAAACAAAAAAAACAAAACCCACCATTACCACCATCAACAAAAATCCATCAAATACTCATATCTGCAGCATCTCAGAGCAAGAGTAGAATGATGAACACAGAGAAGTTTGGAATCAATTATTTGGATTTGTGAGCGTGCCTGTTAAAGTCACTTTGTCATATCTGACTCTGCAATGCTATGGACCTTAGCCTGCCAGGCTCCTCTGTCTATGGGATTCTCCAGGCAAGAATACTAGAGTGGTTGCCATGCCTTCCTCTAGGGAATCTTCCCAGCCCAGGGATCAAACCCATGTATCTTAAATCTCCTGCATTGTCAGGTGGGTTCTTTACCACTAGTGCCATCTGGGAAGCCCTATTTGGGTTTCAGTTCAGTTCAGTTCAGTTCAGTCGCTCAGTCGTGTCCGACTCTTTGTGACCCCATGAATCGCAGCATGCCAGGCCTCCCTGTCCATCACCAACTCCTGGAGTTCACTTAGACTCACGTCCATCGAGTCAGTGATGCCATCCAGCCATCTCATCCTCTGTTGTCCCCTTCTCCTCCTGACCCCAATCCTTCCCAGCATCAGAGTCTTTTCCAGTGAGTCAACTCTTCACATGAGGTGGCCAAAGTACTGGAGTTTCAGCTTCAGCATCATTCCCTCCAAAGAAATCCCAGGGCTGATCTCCTTCAGAGTGGACTGGTTGGATCTCCTTGCAGTCCAAGGGACCCTCAAGAGTCTTCTCCAACACCACAGTTCAAAAGCATCAATTCTTTGGTGCTCAGCCTTCTTCACAGTCCAACTCTCACATGCATACATGACCACAGGAAAAACCATAGCCTTGACTAGATGGACCTTTGTTGGCAAAGTAATGCTCTGCTTTTCAATATGCTATCTAGGTTGGTCATAAATTTCCTTCCAAGGAGTAAGCGTCTTTTAATTTCATGGCTGCAGTCACCATCTGTAGTGATTTTGGAGCCCAGAAAAATAAAGTCTGACACTGTTTCCACTATTTTCCCATCTATTTCCCATGAAGTGATAGGACCGGGTGCCATGATCTTTGTTTTCCGGATTTAAATCCTTGTTCTTTTCTCACTTTGTGGTTATCTGTAGTAAGTCACTTAACCGGTTTGACCTTGATTTCCATGTAACCATATGATTGTTACATAGTGGCCTCCTCAAAAGTACATCCTTTGCAGTTGGCATTGCTCTAGAGCTGTGCTGTCCAATATGGCAGGTACGAGCCCTGTGACTATTTAAAATTATTAAAATTAAATACCATAAAAAATTCTTTCTCTCAATTGCACTGGCCACATTTCAAGGACTCACTATGTAATCAGTGGCTACCATATTGGACAATAAAGACAGAGGAAACATTTCCAACATCACAAAACGTTCTATTGGAAAACACTGATCAGAGCGTAACTGTTGTGTGGGGAAACAAGCTGTGTGTTAAAAGATTTTTGAAATAGTGATTAAATAAATTAATAAATTAAATAAATTAATGAATTAAATAAGTAAATTAAAACATATTTCTATACTGGTGTAGCATCCAAAATGGTGACATTCTGACAGAAACTGATAAAAATCCTTCCGCCTCCTTTTTTTCTTGCAAATATGACCCAAGTTTTGCTATAACTTGGGATTATTTGTCTGATTTACAAATTATTTGTAATGTGACTACATTATATATTTAAGAAAGAAGATGTCTTTGAAAAAGATCCTTTGATCTCAAGGTAAGTGCAGCTCCTGATCTAACAATGTACGTGACACCCAATTCTGAAATGCTAAGAGAAATCTTGTACATTTCCAGAAGAATTTCAATTCCTGATGAAAGAGATGTGCCTGATGATAGGACTTAATCTAAATGGTAACAATTATTTTAAATTGCTCATTACTAGTACATAGAAATAGTACTGAAGGCCCTATGTGTCCAGTGTGATGGTTCCACTCTGGCTATCCAGAACATGAGCATCTTTCATTCTTGTGGGCTAGCAGAGAACTAGCCAGCTGACCTCCCTGGTGGCTCAGGGGGAAAAGCATCTGCCTGCAATGTGGGAGACCTGGGTTCAATCCATGGGTTGGTAAGATCTCCTGGAGAAGGCAATGGCAACCCACTCTAGTATTCCTGCCTGGAAAATCCCATGGAAGAGGGAGCCTGGTAGGCTACAGTCCACGGGGTCTCAAAGACTTGGACATGACTGAGTGACTTCACTTTTACCCAGCTTACAGTTTTCCACTGGCTGCTGTTTCTCCAACAATTGTTTACTGCCTATACCTGGCTTCCTGGAGTCTTTCCATGTCTGGGTGGAAGGTGGATATTTAGCTAAAGATTCGAATGGAACCTTGTGCAGGTCTCTGGAACTCTTTCCTTGTGAAATTCCTTTCTCTTTGTTTCTCTGTCTCCTAAGTTTTAGCTGTCTTAGCTTCCGATGTCTGAGCCCTCATCTCAGTGAAACTTCTGCCCTTGGTGAGATGTTTGGGCTTCTCCTTTTTACGCACAATGGCTCAGGGAGTGCCTCCACACAGGGATCTGTATGTGTATGTGTGTGTGTGTGTGTGTGTGTGTGTGTGTGTGTGTGTGAGTATACATGTGCTCAGCCGTGTCCAACTCTTTGCGACTCCATAGACTGTAGCCGCCAGGCTCCTTTGTCCATGAGACTCTCCAGGCAAGAATACTGGAGTGGGTTGCCGTGCCCTCCTCCAGGGGATCTTCCCGACCCAGGGACTGAGCCCGCGTCTCTGTGTCTCCTGCTCTGGCAGGCAGTCTCTTTACCACTAGCCCACCTAGGAAGCCCGGGAAGCCCATAGTCTCACCTTATTGGTTTCCTTTCTTTCAGGGATTACAGTCCTGCATTGCCTATTATCTAATGTTTCTAAAAATTATTATTTCATGTATTTTATTTAGTTTTCTTATTTGTGCTAAAAAAAACTGACTTGGTACTGAGTGGAAGCAGAATCATCCACTGACTTTCCCAATGTACATCATGTCAGCCAAGGGGGTGTATTCTGTGAGTTTCCCACGTTCTTGGTTCTTCTAAAAAGGGTTATGTTATTGCATATTATGGAATTGTTTATTGACAGCCATATTAATTGCTTAATAATGAAGTGGTGTTTTCAGTATCTTGCATTCTAATTTGGTAATTTTTATGTCTTTATAGGTGTTTTACTATTTTTAGTGAATATGAAAAGCTGGTTTGGGGATTTGGGCCACAGTAAAATGCATTGTAATTTTTCCTATTTAAAATAATGAGAAATAGGCTCTTTCTTATCTATATCATGGACAAGCTCTAAATTTCAGAAATTTCTGAATTACTAATATTAACTGAGAGATGACTATATAAATATAAGGCACCAACTGTTCTTGATACACTTTGTCCTTTTCACAACTATATCCTAAGGACCTAGAATCATTCCTCGCATACAATGGAGGGCTATGAAATATTTGCTGATTAAATGAAGTTTAGGTGTTCAAGATTGAACTTTCTATGATGATAAGAAGAATTAGTATCATAAACATTATAATAAACTTGTATAATTATCATAACCATACCTTGGATTATTAGTTTCTGTTTTAATTGAATGAATCACATTGAATCATTCTGTGTTCTGGGTTGAATTAACTAACTTAAAAGGGAGCCATGTTCCTTCTCATGAGGTATTGGGTACTGAGAATTGATAATATGCACATTTAGCAAGATTTAACAAAGTATCGATCAAGTGAGGTGGGGCTTTTGGTTGTATTATTTGACTAAACATTTTTAGGGTATGTCTGGACTACAGTCAACTATATCAACATCTACCCTCTCAAAGTGTGCAGGTACACTAAACTAATGCCAGTTTAGAGATAAGAATTCATTCTCTCAAAACCCATGAACTGTTGGCCCTGTCTGTCCCATCCCAACATGTGTGTGGCTGAAGATAAGAGTACAAATGGAGACCCACACATCATACGTCTAAATGTAAGTTCCAAATCAGTTACTTAATGTTTTAATAAAATATATTATCCTGTAACTTTGATAAATATATTTTCACAATGCCTGGAAAACCAGGCTTGAATTTAGAATTCTTAGACTCCTCAGTGTTCATGTTTCAAAGTAGTGGGTCAATTTAGTCTCACCCCCTTTCCCCCGACTTTGGCCCTCCTGCCCTGCAAGGATTTTTGCATACATACTTGTAAACACCCAGCCTACATATCCAAGCTTTGTCGGCACCCTTTGTTGTCTCTTGGCCACTCTTAGTCATAGGGGCATTTACACCGATGGTGAATTCAGACTTCAGAAGCACTCACAAGGACACCCACCCAGGCCATGGAAGCGTGGCCAAGAAGTCATTTGGGCAGGGGATTTCTTGGCCTAAGCATCAAGGCATGATCTGGCAGGGTGGGAACACAGCTTCGATGAGATACCTCCCCTGGATCCAGTAAACTCCCCTCCCATGGCACTGGGCAACCAGAGCAGGTTCTTCAAATTCCTAGGCCCAGAGCAGGGTCCTTCTTAACTGGATTGACCCAAAGCATTGGGATTATAAATATACAGGAATGTCAAAGTTGGGACGTTAAGCTACTCATGCCATGGATTTTGATGGTGGACACTTCTAAACTGTTTAACCAATATCCACATTCCTATTCTTTCTTATGAATAGTGCCCTGATTTTGTTTAGGGCAGCAATACTTCTAGCTTAGAAGCTGTATCTCCAAGATAAACTTGCAATCAGGGATGACCACGCAATATGGTTCTAACCAATGAAATGGAGCAAAGGTTTCCTGGGGATTTCTGTGAGAGCTTTGCTTTCTTAATAAAAGTCTCTCCTGCTCTTCTTGGGGCTCTCTTCTTATAATCTTTTTATAATCTGAAACACATGTGTGAACTTGGAGTGGTGTGGAATGGCATCTTTATAAGATGGACTCAGAGATGAAAGTCATATGGTAAAGATGACATAGCAGAAACATAAAAGAATCCTGGAACATTGATGATATTAAGGAATTGCATCACCAGCCTTCTCAAGTTAAAATAAATCCCTATTTGACTAAGACATTATAGGCATGGATCCAAAAGTAATTCCTAATAAATGCAATCGTCTGATTTACATAATCATTATTCCTCAGAAAAAGGTGCATGTTTGTATGTTGCTTGTTAACATATACTAATAATAGAAGATGATCAAATTTATGTATTAAATTTATGAATTATCTTTTTGTCTGTCCACGAAGCTCCTTGAATATAGGGACTGGATTTTATTTATCATTCTCCCCAGCTTTTTCCACATAATCTGAAACACAATTACATTAATAGCATAAAGACAGAGGGTTTCCCTCTTAGCTCAGTTGATAAAGAATCTGCCCGCAATGCAGGAGACCCTGGGAAGATCTGCTGGAGAGGAGATAGGCTACCCACTCCAGTGTTCTTGGGCTTCTCTTGTGGCTCAGCTGGTAAAGAATCTGCCTACAATGCAGGAAATATGGGTGTGATCCCTGGGTTGGGAAGATCCCCTGGAGAAGGGAAAGGCTACCCACTCCAGTATTCTGGCATGGAGAATTCCATGGACTGCATAGTCCATGGGGTCACAAAGAGTCAGACACAACTGAGTGACTTTCATAGAGATGTGCTAAACATTTAGATAAAAGTTTAATTTGTATATACTGAGCTCTTTCTATTTTTTCATAAATGGTTTATAATCAAGGTAGATAGTAAAGCAACAGCATCTTGAAATAAAATGTAAATGGAGGGATGCTTTTCAATTTCTGAATTGTTTGTTCACTGTTTATTCTCCAATATTTTTCAAAAAGGGAAGGAAAAGACAAGAGAACAAAAGCACACACAAAAAAGAGACCTAAGATCTATTCTGAGAAATTTGAATTGTACTGGTGGAAAAAACAGTGGGTGAAGAACTTCCCTGGTGGTCGAGTGGTTAGGAATCCGCCTGCCGACGCAGGTGACACAGGCTTGATCCCTGGTCTGGGAAGATTCCATATGCCGTTGGGCAGTTGAACCTGTGCACCACAGCTACTGAGCCTGAGTTCTAGTGTCCCTGAGCTCAGACTACTGAGCCTACGTGATGCCAGTCCTGAAACCCACATGCCTAGAGCACCAGCTCCACGACCAGAAAAGCCACAGCGATGAGAAGCTTGTGCACTATAACGAGAGGGTAGCTCTGGCTCCTCACCACACAGCAGCGGAGACCCAGCACAGCTGAAATACATACACACATAAACAGGTAACAAGGAAACATGCCTATCAGAGTCAATGACATTATTTTTAAAAAGATAATGGATGGATATTTTCCTTTCTTGGTGATTCACTAACAATTTTAAAGAAAACTTTAGACTAAATTTGTAAATATTTAAATCATTCTCAAAAATGAAAAAATATTTTCAATTATGATTTTGTTCAATATCTTAGCTAATGTCTTTTTGGTGATAACAGAGGCACTCAATATTTAGGATTATGGATCTGATGCATTGACATAAAATGAGCCTCCTAAAAACAATTTCCTATGGAAAAATATATAGAATTTTAGTGAAAGATCAGCATACACAATCACAGAATTTAGAATCTGATATATATAGGAGATTTATCAAAAAATACTTCTTTTTTTACCTAATTTATCATGTTCTTCATCTTTTGAGAAGGGAAAGGCTCTATTCTCTGATTTTCCTTCAGTGTCTAAGTATGTGTACTGCTGCTGCTGCTAAGTCGCTTCAGTCGTGTCTGACTCTCTGCAACCCCAGAGATGGAAGCCCACCAGGCTCCCCTGTCCCTGAGATTCTCCAGGCAAGAACACTGGAGTGGGTTGCTATTTCCTTCTCCAATGCGTGAAAGTGAAAAGTGAAAGGGAAGTCGCTCAGTTGTGTCTGACTCTTAGCGACCCCATGGACTGAAGCCCACCAGGCTCTGCCAGCCATGGGATTTTCCAGGCAAGAGTACTGGAGTGGGGTGCCATTGCCTTCTCCGTAGTACGTGTACACATTCGGAAAATAAAAAGACAGATTCATATTTTTATTTAAGGTTTCCTCTGCCTACTCTAAGATCCAAATAACTGTTTGAAAAAAATAAGTATCATTTCCCCCTAGTTTTGGAAGTAAAAATATTAGATTAGCAAAGAAAGTGGGTTTGAAGTTGGGCAGACTTAACATTTAGATTTTTTTTTTAAGGAAAAGTACTTGAACATGAAATCATTGGTCCTTTGTAGATAGAATTTTTCATCTTTTCTTTGAATGGAACACAATTGGTTCACTAATTTTAGTTTCTTTCTGAAATGCACTCTATGAACACATGCCATAAATTTCAACATATTCAGCACTGCATGACGAAGATGATATTCGCTTGTAATAGTGTTCTGCTTTCTATTGACAACCACAAGCTTCTTCTCACCCTTTCCTCTTCCAAATTAAAGGTATAAGAAATACTGTGAATATGATTTATTACTTACTTCCCCAGAGGATCTAAACAGAAACTATTATCTCTTTCAAATCTTTTGTGCTATCACTATTGAAAATTTTCAGGGAGACCTGAACTAGTGTTCTTACTGTTGACATCAAAGCTATGGTACTACAATTTTTGTGCTGGGAAAAACAAAAACAGAAACAAATAAAAGAGCTGGAAAGGAAGGACACACATTTAAAGTTCCTAAAAAAAAGAGAAGCTTGCACTATGTTCTGATTGAAAGTATTCAACATTGTATCATCTGAGGCACAGCTAGCTTAAAACAGAGAATAAATGATGCATTTTTCATATTTGTTATTATATTCCATAGACATGACATTAGCATGTTTGCAAAGAAGGAAAGCTAGAATAAAAATAAGCTATTTTTCTATATGCCTAAACATATTAGCACTTATAGTAAATTGTATTAAAATTAAAAATGGGTTTAATCTGGAGGTGAACATTATCAATATTCATTGGTATGCTTATGTTAATTAACTGGGCATTGATTCTGCAAACTTAAGCTAGGAAAGAGAAAACTTAGCTCTGTTTCTTCCTATCAGGATTGATTGTTGTATTTATTCATTTATTTGGCTGTATCAGGTCTTAATTGTGGTGTGTGGGCTCTAGAGCATATGGGATCGGTAGTTAGGGCACGTGGGATCTTAGTTCCCCAACTAGGGATCAAACCTATGGCCCCTGCATTGGAATGCAGATTCTTAACCACTGGATCACCAGGTAAGTCCCACTGAGAAATAATTTTTAAAGCCTCTTTATGAAGTGGTTGCTACAAATACATGCAAAACCCTGATAATGTAAAATAATATTGGTATGTGCAATGTATAATGGGGTCTCAATTCTCCCTGGGGAAGCAAGACTACCGAGTCCTGGCTTAGTATGTTTCAGAGTTGAACTGGAGAGGACGCCAAACCAGAGTGGAAGCAGTGAAGATAAGAGGTGTGAAGACGTCAGATGGGGAGTCAGCAACTGACTTGCTGTTAAGGGGGAAGGGGAGAGGAACTCTTGACACAAGCAACTCCTTGAACAGTCTTTTTGTTTACTGAGAGACCATGATCTGAGAGAGCAGATGATGAGATAACTGGGCTTTGTTGCATTTTAATTGCCTGGGGCACATCTGAGAGGAGATTCCACTAGCAATTGGATCCACAGGGCTGGAGCTCCTAAAGAAAGGTGGTACTGGAGCTAGAAGTTTTTAGCCAAGGGATGCTCTCTGAACTCTTCTAGTAGGAAAGCTCCCTTGGAGTGAGTGCGTAGAGAGAGAAGACTTGAAGAGCAGAATGGTCAACGGCTTTGTTAGACTGAAGCATAGCCTGGGCAAAAGAGAGGAAGGATTGGAATCACGAGATCCCTGAACGTCAGGCTAAAGAAATTGGATTTTATTTCCTGGATTCTGTAGAATGATAGTACAGTGTCTTTGTTAAAACTTGGTTTCAGAGAATTCATTTGGAGTAAAAAAAGTAGGTGAAAGCCAGATGACCCAATCTGGAAGCAACTGTCAGTGAAATATACCAAAGATCCATGTTGAGATGATTCATATCATAAGACTTTGGAGAAGGTGTGGGGTCAGAGACATTCCAGTGGCAGATTCTACAGACCTGGGCATCTGATAGGGTTTGGGGAAAAGACTTATGTGACCAAGCAGACATCAAGCACCATTTAGAAAACAGAATGCTGAGTTTGAAAAGAAGACTGTAGGACATATATCAAGTAAAGTTCCAAATTTAAACAGGTTGCATTGGAGGGGAGGGGAGATCGGCCCACAGGCCTGGACACTTCACTCCAGCTCTGATCAGAGCCAGGAAGGCTGTCCAGGATGGACATGAAAAATTGGGAGTCATCTGAAGGGAGGTGATAGCTGACTCCGTGAGAATATTTCCTGCTAGAGAAATTACCATCCGCACTGAGACCCAGGAATAATAGAAGATGCATTTAAAAGAGATTCCCAGAAGCTCTTTGTGTTTCTATTGTCATTGGATACCCCTGGTCTATCCACGAAGTACCAAGAGGCTAGGTACCTTTTTTGGATTTGTTGGTAATAATATTAAACCAAACACCAATCCTGAACTTTTGTATACCGTCCTTCACTCATGAGCTTAAAATGATTATTGAAAGTAGTATTTTCTTTAAATTTTTAGGTTAAAAAAAAACTAAACTCAGGTTTGGCAGTTCAAACAAATTTCCCGATCACACAGGCTGAGGACAGAGTCATTTGAAAAGCTAGAGCAGTCTTCCAGTAAGGCCAGTAAAAGGCTACCAGTTTCCCACCATGACTTCAGAAACACATGCACAATGTCTAATGTGTTATTAGCTACTCAAAATGTACTCCGGTTCCTGCTGTTTCACAGAACAAGTATGGCAGCCTGCATTGTTTTGCAAAACACCTTTCAAAACTGACTCCCAGTTTTGCCTTACCTGCTGACATTTAAAAATAACTGAGCTGTTTACTTTGTTTTCATTTCTTGGAGCAAACAAAAGTAAAAAAGATAGTGTTAGCATTTGGGTCCTGGAGCCACAGTTGGAGATGCATTTTTTTCCCCTCTCTTTCCTTCTTGCTGTATTTTTTTTTTTTTTTTTTAATGAAAGGTTGTTATTTTTGTTGATTGGCCAATTAGACGAGCTGGTGGCTGCTACCTACTTCTAAGATTTGATTCTATTATAAAGCCTCAGAGGCTAATGCTGCTTCAGTCTTGCCCTAAAAAGACATAAAAGGATACACTTGCCGTTAAGTCTCCCGGCAGATGAAGGAGCATAAACCATTGATCACAATGCGAAATGCTGAAAACTGAAAAGGAATCCAATTTATTTTAAATAAAACTACTCTGTTCTCCAGTGACAGATTCCAGAATCAGACAACAGAAAGGAACTGACAGCAGATGTTTTAGAGCCAAGACACAGAGAGACTGAGTAATAGTATAGAAAAGAAATTGCTTTGAACTTCACCCCTGCTTTAAATACTTCAAATCAATAGGGTCACAGAGCTCTTTAATAGAGTGATGAGGTCTCGCCCTAGCAGATCTGCACAGTGACAAGTTGATGTGCGTCCTAGCAGCAGGGTCATAAAAATGGCAGGCTTCTCCCTGAAAGGGGGCTTTGTGTGAGCAGGGTCCATTGGACTGACTCCCCCGTATGGCCACTCTTGAGAGCCAGGCCCTAATAGTCTCCATCTAAATGGGACTGACCTCATGAATTACCTCAGGAAACTTAATCTATAAACTGGCTTCTTCTTATGCAGACTGATGAATTCTTGTTTATTCCTAAATGGCTGTCACAAGACCTATTCATCAAACTCTTAAGGGCGGGGGGTGGGGGGGGGAGGAGACTTGCAGAATCCAGCCTCAAGTGCGGCACCGTTAAATAATCATTAGGCTTCACGGCTGGTCTTGAGACCCACTCCAAATCCACAAAGCGGGTTTCTTTTTTATTTTTTAAACTATTCATCCGAAGTGCATTGAGATGAGATTCTGACCTGATTTAAAGAAAAAAAAAAGTGCTTTTTGTCACTATCAGTTTCATGGCTGTGTTCTTTCTCTTTCGAGAGTTTCTTTTTTTTTCAACAAAAGTAAAAGAAAATAAAGGCAGATGGCCAACTCTTTTCAATATCCGTTTGCTTTATTTGAGCAGTTTAATGTAGTGAAACAGAGTGAAATGTTGCTGCTTGCTAAATGGTAAACAACACCATTACCCAGAATTCTGCTGTAGATTGGTACAAAACAGGGTGTTGGTGATTAATTAAACTGTTGTTGTAATTGTAATGCATGATACATAATAGATAGTGTGCCGTGTATTTTAAAAGCAGCAAATTAGCGAATAATAACTTTCCTACATAGCACATCTCCATTGCTTGCTGCTAATGCATAAATAATCAAAAATAAAAGGCTATTATGCAACTACCTAATAAAATGAATGTTTCTGATGTTCACCAATCTGTAAACATGTGCTAGTGAAGCTACCTACCATGGCTGCTGTAGGTCAGGTGCCCCTGGAGGCGAGGGGAAGGAATTTCTCCCCAGTGGACTTTCCATTGTCTCCTGAGTTATATATAATCCCCCCTATTCTCTTAATAGTCATACATGCAGTGGTCTACTTTCCATGTATTCTACTTTTGTAGACTACCGGTCTGGGTTACAGAAATGGCTATGCAAATACTTTTTATAGAGGAAACATAAAATGATCAAGAGTCGTTTTCTGATGCCATGTTCGTGTCTTGCCTGCTTTTTCACTGTGACAATTAAAAAAAAAAAAAAGATGGAATGTAAAGGTGGTCATGTATCCTCCCCAATTCTTTTTACCTAATGTTCTCTAACATTTGATAGGCAAACAAAATGACTCAAAAGAAGGTAATGGAGCAGAGTGCACACTGGTCACGCATTTGGGATGACTGAGGTGAAAATGCACAGATGGAAAGAAAGGGCTCAGGTGATTTCCATGAACAGGAGACACTTTCATCACCATATCTTTTTTCCTTTCCCTTATCTTATTTACACTGAGTAATAAACCTTGGATATTTTTACTTAAATAGCTTTATTGAGGTATAATTTACATACTATAAAATTCATCCATTTTAACAGCACAACTCAGTGATCTTTAATAAATTTACAGAGTTGTGCAGGTATCATCACAGTTCAATTTTAGAGCATTTCTGTCACTTTCAAAAGATTCGTTGTCCCCTGTTCCAATCCCAGGATTTAGGCAACGAGTAATCTTTTTTATATCTTTAGAGACATAAAGATTTGCCTTTTCTGGAACTTTCACATAATTAAAATTATACAAGAGTCTATCTTTTATGTCTGGTGTCTTTTGCTTTGCACAATATTTTTGATGTTTACCCATGTTGTAGCTTATATCAGTATTTTCAGACCTCTTATGGCTGTATAGTATTCCATCCAATAGATACACTGCCTTATGCTTATCTGTTTGCCAACTGGTGAATCTTTGGATGTGTTCTCATTTCTCTTGGGAAGATTACTTGAACTGGAATTGTGGAGTCATATGGTAAATTGATTCAACCTGAACTTTTAAAATGATCTCTCTCCATTTGCAAAATGAAACTGAATCCCGGGACAAGAACAGTTAGCACCGTGTACCTGGGTGGGACTGGGAGACACTTGGTCTGCTTGCAAGCCCACTGTTTCCATCCACATGACCCTAAGCAAAGTCATACTACTCACTTTCCCTGCAAGATAGCTTCCTTTCCTTGAGTTCCCAAAGACAGTTGAGCACAGTCAACTCAGACTCGGTCCGCACAGCTGTTTGGTTGACTTGATGAGCAGCTCACAGAGACAGATAAGATTCTGGCACACTGTTACCAGCATGCAGACCAGAGGCAGCACCCCGATGTCTGGAGGTGGGGGGTGGGGGTTGAAGTAGGCGTTGATGAGTGTCTCCTCCTTGGTTGAGTGCTATTCCACAAGAAGAGAGTGAGTGAACCACGGGAGGATTCTGCTCCCTTTATGTGTTATTATTTGAGTGGGCTTTTCCCTTTCAATCACATAAACGTACTCCAGGAGATAAGGCGTCTGGGGCTCACATATTTCACTTTGTTCAGCCATTTACTACCAGTGATGGAGAAGGTCTCTGCCTTTTCTGCTGCTAGGGATTCTTAGCAAATACACGGCCACCTCTGTGCTGTCTCCTACCAGCCTTTGGCTTGGAGTCCTGATAAACCATGCTCTGTCTCACTTGCCCTCTCTGAAAATAAAAACAAATGATGACTTCTCTAAGTGTAGTCTAGTAAAACTCTGATCAATGCTATAAAGCAAAATGTAGTTGATTGCTGCCTGGCACTTAAGCAATGCATTTCGACACTCACCATTCTCCTTCAACAGTCCAGGCAGCGTTTAGTCAATAAGGACTCTAAGCACGTGTGTGTGTTTGTGTGTGTATTCTTCCTTTTTTGCCAGACATAAGAGTCTGCCTTCTGCCCCACAGGGGGATTCAGCAGAGTTCAAATAATTTGCCAAGTGAAACAAGGACATCCTGGGAGCCGAAATGGGTGTAAATCCCACAGCGTGAGCTGCCCAAACTTCTATGGGATTCAGAAGTTTCATGGAGCATAGACAACTTCCTGGTGGGAGATGAGAACATTATGTACAAATAACTGTCTGCACAGGGTGTGTGCCACGCACAGGTTCTGCTCGTTTCTTTCTTCTCTGAGACAGCATGATTTTTTAAATTGCATAAGGGCAGGCAGGCTTCTGTTTTAACTTACCTAAGATTGTGCATGCTGGGGAGCTGGAATACGGCAGAGAGTGTCCCGTGGGGAACACACACATATAGAATGGTGCAATCTGGCAAGGGCAGGGGTACTTGAGTCACAGCGATGGCAGGTTTGCAGCACATGCCTTTCAGGTGTCTTCCTACTGTAGCCTCTGCAATATAGCCAAGGACTGGAATGTACTTGGGATGAAAGTTGTGCCAAAAAGCTTAATTAGTTTCATTCTTTTGGTTGCCAGGATCTGGGACTCACATATGCTACTCTAAGTAAAAGGAAACTTATTTTAAGGATAAGTGTGATGAAGAATTAGAAGCGAAGGACCACCCAGAGCCTAGGAGAAAAATAAATGAAAAGTGAAAGTGAAGTCGCTTCTGTTGTGTCTGACTCTTTGCTACCCCGTGGATTGTAGCCTGCCAGGTTCCTCCATCCATGGGATTTTCCAGGCAAGAATACTGCAGTGTGTTGCAATTTTCATCTCCAGGGGATCTTCCTGATTCAGGGAAAATAAGAACTAGTTATTTGCAGCCAGTCTTGTCAGTGTCCCTGCATGCCCCGCCCAATCTCTACCCATTGCTGATTGGCCAGTTTCTCCATTTTCTGCAGGACTGCACAGGAAAGAGTACGTCTGATTGGCCATGTGGAAACCATCACCCCTATGGAGGAGAGTGCTTCGCTCCAGGTTACTGTGTAGACTACTCGACAAACTATGGCTGATGCTTGCACCACTTTTCATCCTGAATGTTCACTGGAATCTCTGCACAAAGGCTGGACAAGCACTACCTCCTTGAGTTTGGAAATAAAGCTGTTCTTTAGAGAGAGGCAAGTTAAACAGAGTGAAAAGTGGATTAATAGCTGTGTAGAAGTTAAATAAAAAAGGAACAGACCCTGTTCTTGCATCAAACAAGTAAACAAACAAAGACTGATGTATAGAAAAGGATTTTTTGATTTGAACCTGTGGAAATTATTTACAAACTAATTCAACACTCATTAACTGAGTTCTTTGTTGTGCAAAACATATAGGTCCTGATATTAAGAAAGGAATAGGGGCGCATGAGTAGAGTACCTAGTAGTACAAGGAAGTGTTTGTTCATCTACAAATGAAAAGCCCACAGGTCAGAGAATTTGAGACCTGCCCCAAACCAAACAGTTGCAACAACAGATGACATAAATGTGTTTCCGTGGCTCCAAAGTCTATGTTATCAGACGGTTTCCAGAGATGTATATGGTTGGTTTTCTCCACGTAGGAACTTAAATATGATCGGAAAAATAAAGATAACTTTCAGAAAAGAACATAGGTTTTCCTCCTGAGAATGTATGTATCAGAAATGTTTTTGTTAACAGTAATGTGAATTGTTACTACATAATTTTGTGTATGCGTCTATACACATTTCACTTAATAAGAATTTGCTGTTCCTGTTCAGTTACTCAGTCATGTCCAACTGTCTGCAACCCCATGGACTGTAGCACGCCAGGCTTCCTTGTCCTTTACTATCTCCTGGAGTTTGCTCAAACTTACCTCAATCGAGGTGACGGTGCCATCCGAACATCTCCTCCTATGTCGTCCCCTTCTCCTCCTGCCCTCATTCTTTCCCAGCATCAGAGTCGTTTCCAATGAGCTGGCTCTTCACATCAGGTGACCAAAGTATTGGAGCTTCAGCTTCAGCATCAGTCCTTTCAATGAATATTCAGGGTTGATTTCCTTTAGGATTGACTGGTTTGATCCCCTTGCAGTCCAAGGGACTCTCAAAAGTCTTCTCCAGCACCACAGTTGGAAAGCATCAATTTTTCAGGGCTCAGCCTTCTTTATGGTCCAACTCTCACATCTGTAATTGACTACTGAAAAAACCATAGCTTTGACTATACGGACCTTTGTCAGCAAAGTGATGTCTCTCTTTTTTTTTTATTACGGTACCTAGGTTTGTCATAGCTTATCATCCAAGGAGCAAGCGTTTTAATTTCATGGCTGCAGTCACCGTCTGCAGTAATTTTGGAGCCCAAGAAAATAAAGTCTGTTACTTTTTCCATTCTTTCCCCTTCTATGTACCTCACAATTGCACTCATCTCACACGCTAGCGAAGTAATGCTCAAAATTCTCCAAGCTAGGCTTCAACAGTACATGAACTGAAACTTCCAGATGTTCAGGCTGGATTTAGAAAAGGCAGAGGAACCAGAGATCAAATTGCCAACATCCATTGGATCATAGTAAAAGCAAGAGAATTCCAACAGAACATCTACTTCTGCTTCATTGACTATGTGAAGGCCTTTGACTGGGTGGATCACAACAAACTGTGGTAAATTCTCAAAGAGATGGGAATAGCAGACCACCTGACCTGCCTCCTGAGAAATCTGTATGCAGGTCAAGAAGCAACAATTAGAACTAGACATGGAACAATGGACTGTTTCCAGACTGGGAAAGGAGTACGCTAAGGCTGCATATTGTCACCTTGCTTATTTAACTTATATGCAGAGTACATCATGCAAAATGCCAGGCTGGATGTCTCACAAGCTGGAATCAAGATTGCAGGGAGAAGTATCAGTAACCACAGATATGCAGATGACACCACCCTTATGGTAGAAAGTGAAGAGGAACTAAAGAGCCTCTTGATGAAAGTGAAAGAGGAGAGTGAAAAAGGTGACTTAAAACTGAACATGGAGAAAACTATGATCGTGGCATCGGGTCCCGTCATTTCATGGCAAATAGATGGGGAAACAGTGGAAACAGTGACAGACTTGATTTTCTTGTCTATCTGAACGACTGAACTGAACTGATGTGCCCTGAGGTGATGGTACCAGATGCCATGATCTTAGTTTTTTGAATGTTGAGTTTTAAGCTAGCTTTTTCACTCTCCTCCTTCAACTTCATCAAGAGACTCTTTAGTTTCTCTTCACTTTCTGACGTTAGACTGGTGTCATCTGCATATCTGAGGTTATTGCTATTTCTTCTGACAATCTTGATTCTAGCTTGTGAGACATCTAACCGGACATTTTGCATGATGTACTCTGCATATGAGTTAAATAAGCAGGGTGACAATATGTAGACTTGATGTACGCCTTTCCCAATTTTGAACCCGTCTATTCCATGTCCAGTTCTAACTGTTGCTTCTTGACCTGCTTGCAGATTTCTCAGGAGGCAGGTAAGGTGGTCTGGTATTCTCATCTCTTTAGGAATTTTCCAGTTTGCTGGGATCCACAGAGTCAAAGGTTTTAGGGTAGTCAATGAAGCAGAAGTAGATGTGCTTTTGAAATTCTCTTGCTTTTTCAATGATCCAGTGGATGTTGGCAATTTGACCTCTAGTTCTTCCGTCTTTTCTAAATCCAGCTTGTACATCTGGAAGTTCTCAGTTCACATACTGTTGAAGCCTAGCTTGAAGTATTTGAAGCATTACCTTGCTAGCATATGAAATGAGCTCAATTGTGTGGTAGTTTGAACATTCTTTAGGCTTCCCGGATAGCTCAATTGGTAAAGAATCTGCCTGCAATGCAGGACACCCCAGTTTGTTTCCTGGGATGGGAAGACCTCCTGGAGAAGGGAAAGGCTACCCACTCCAGGTTTCTGGCCTGGAGCATCCCATGGACTCTATAGTCCACAGGGTTGCAGAGTCGAACACGAGTGAGCAACTTTCACTTTGAACATTCTCTTGCATTGCCCTTTTTTGAGATTGCAATGAAAACCGAACTTTTCCAGTTCCGTGACCACTGATGAGTTTTCCGAATTTGCTGACATGTTGAGTGCATCACTTTAACAGCATTACTTTCTAGGATTTTAAATAGCTCAGCTGGAATTCTTTCACCTCCACTTTGCTTGTAGCAATGCTTCCTAAGGCCCACTTAACTTTACACTCCAGAATGTCTGGCTCTAGATGAGGGAGCACACCACTGTGGTATCCTATCTGGGTCAAGACCTTATTTGAACAGTTCTTCTGTGTATTGTTGCCACTTCTTCTTAAAGTGCTTCTGTTAGGTCCTTACTCTTTCTGTCCTTTATTGTACCCATCTTTGCATGAAATGTTCCCTTGGTATCTCTATTTTCTTGAAGAGATCTCTAATCTTTCCCATTCTATTTTTTTCCCCTCTATTTCTTTGCATTGTTCACATCAGAATGGTTTCTTATCTCTCCTTGCCGTTCTTTGGAACTCTGCATTCAGATGGGTATACCTTTCCCTTTCTCCTTTGCCTTTTGCTTCTCTTCTTTTCTCAGCTATTTGTAAGGTCTCCTCGGACAACCATTTTCCTTGTTACCTTTCTTTCTCTTCAGGGTGGTATTGGTCATTGTCTCCTGTACAGTGTTATGAACCTCCACCCATAGTTCATCAGGCACTCTGTCTATCAGATCTAATCCCTTGAATCTGTTTGTCACCTCCACTGTATAATCATAAGGGATTTGATTTAGGTCATACATGAATAGTCTAGCGGTTTTCCCTACTTTCTTCAATTTAAGCTTGAATTTTGCAATAAGGAGTTCATGATCCAAGCCACAGTCAGCTCCCAGTCTTGTTTTTACTGACTATATAGAGTTTCAAAGACTATAATCAATCTGATTTCAGTACTGACCATCTAGTGATGTCCATGTGTAGAGTCGTCTCTTGTGTTGTTGGAAGAGGGTGTTTTCTATGATCAGTGCGTTCTCTTGGCAAAACTTTGTTATCCTTTACCCTGCTTTATTCTGTACTCCAAGGCCAAAACTGCCTCTTACTCAAGTATCTCTTGACTTCCTACTTTTTCATCCTAGCTCCCTATGATGAAAAGGACATCTTTTGTTGGTGTTACTTGTAGAAGGTCTTGTAAGTTTTCATAGAACTGTTCAACTTCAGCTGCTTTGGCATTAATGGTTGGGACATAGACTTGGATTACTGTAACGCTGAATGCTTCAGAAGCATATGATGCCTAAATCTTCAGTATAGAACGTATAGATCATTAGTTTATACTTACTAGGTATATCTTTCATTGATGAGTTCACTTTACTGGTACAACTGTAGATGGGCTAGATTGACCCAGGTGTCCTCAGCTCTTGGGTGGCTTCCATCTAAGCTGCATTGCTTCTAAGTCCACAAAGCTTGGAGGACTTACATGTTTGTTTGAGTCACTTCATTTAACAGTGATTGCTGATGTTTTTCATACTGTTTGGACAGGAACAAAATTCTAATGCCATTCCTTGTTAACTTAACATGAAACAATTTCTAAATGGCAAAATAACTCACACCCCACACTAAAATGACTTTTTAGTTTTTTGTTTCTTCTTGAGTTCAAAAGTGAAAGCTAAATTTAATTTTTCTGAGGTAGTTCAAAGCACTGGTATTTAGATTTGGGTAACTTGTAAAAAACCAAAATCACTCTCAATATTAAAAAAATATTTTAAAAATTCTATAAACAATGAATATGGACTCTTGGCAGTATGAACAGCTTCTCTGTATCCCCTGATGAGTTTCACAACCTGAGTGCCAGAAGGAACTTCTGACTTCTCACATCTCTGAGCTCTGAAGTCTGTTTGCTCTTTGCATCCTAGCAGCAGGGCTCATCTTGGTTTCGTTCTGTTTGAGAGTCCTCTGTTCATGGGAGATGTGATGACCTGGCTTTCCTCTTTACCAAGTAAATATCTCACTAAAGATTTAGAGCTGTTCTTTCCATGCTACTGGTTGATCTGTTTTAGGATGCTCTTCTTTCACAGGGGAAAGGCGTAATCTGACCACCTTTTCTCCTCCATTTGGTGCTGATCAAGGTGCCTCTGTCTGGGAGAACGGTGGAAAGAATTTGGTGCTTTCTTCACATGTGTGCATAATCAGTGAACTAATAATTATAAATTTGCACAGCAAGAAATAAAATTTGTTTTCTTACCTAGAAGACACTGTCTTATATGTGAGGGGCATGTTTCAAACATATTTTTGCAAAACTCTCAGCATAACAGTCTTCTTTTCTAGTTATAATCAGAGTGTGAGATTCTCCCAAATTTATGCTTAACATCTTACTAAAAACTGGTAACCCACATGATTCTTTGTTTATATATTTTTTATTTTTGGAATAGGTTGACCTCAAGTCCCATTCTCTCTCCCAGAACTTTGTGCTTCAAACAAGGCTAATTATATTAATTTATTTTATAGCATTTTGTTGGTTGATATTAATGTTACTTTGATTTACTTTTTAAGAATTTTGACATTATAAGGTATTAAAAATCTGTAAAACACATTCAATTTGAATTACTTGATCTCCAAAACTCTGAAAGGTAAAATGAAAGTCAAAATAAGCAAGAAATAAAAATAGCACACTTTCTTTAGAAACCAGATTTTTCCTTTTAACTATTAGCTGATGATAATTTCTTGTATTCATCTTGTTAATGTAACATCTCCATCCCTAACAATTGCATTAATAAAAATTCTTCACTAACGAAAAATTTTATAAGCATGGTTTCTATATGTCTTATACTGAACATTGCTATTCAATACCATCATTTTGATTGCATTTATAACAAATTATCATTTGAAAGAATTAGGATGAAAGTTTCTGAGCTTAAATCCATTGGAGAGTGAGTGTTGAAGCTGAGATGAAAATTCAGGTCTCTCTTCTGAGTTTAATTCTCTTCTTTCCTAAAAGTCAATATTATTGAAAAATAGCATAGAGGCAGGAAGTATTTTAACAGTTCCTGGCTCAATCTCAGCCAAGAACCCAGTGTGTGAGGGAAGTTATATATTCCAAATGGTCTAAAGACTTATCAAGGGAGTAACAGCTTGTGTTCTCATTTCATGTGTGCACACTCATCATTTTTGGTCAGAGTTGTAATCCCAGCATGATTTCCCCTGGACACTCAGGTTCATCTCTCTTTGCTCCCAAATGGTCAGTGTTCCAACACCAAGTAATGAGAATAAGCTAAGTATAGTTAGGAAAGATTTTCTGTGAAGAAATGTAAAACCGTGTGCCATAGAAATCCTTGTCCAAAGGTTTGGCTTATATGACAAGGTCGATCATTCTTTTATTGGTTTCTGCTCCCTTGGACAAAATCTATCTCGTGGGACATTAATTTTCCCCACTCACAATAATTCAGGCATAAGTAACATTTTTTAGGAGGAAGCTGGTTAAGAGGACCACCCCCTTAAAGTTCTGCCCAGCTTTCATGATGGAGTCTATCTGGGTCCAGGGCATCCAAGTGCAGACTGGCAGAGCCTAGTAGGGACGCACTCACCTCTTACCAACACAGCCCCATAAATCTGTTATCCCCTGTATTTGGGCAGAAGTAAAATTAATCAAAATGAGCAAAAACAGGGGCTTCCACATGATGAATTTTGACCTGTTGTACAATGAAAAAAATCATAGTATAGCAGGGTAAAACTTTGAAATATTAGCTAGTGCATATTTTCCTTGCTTACCAGGACACCTTGGCTTCTGAGATTCAGAATCTTAAGTCTAATGCAAATAAAAAGGGTTTGTATATTTAAGCATTATTTTGGGTGAATAGCTGATAGGGAAAAGCAAGACACACTTCCCCCAGCCCTACAATCTCAAGACTTGAAACCAGTTATCCCAGATTGGGCAAGGAGAAGAATATAAAGGTGAAACAAAAAGTAAAGAGATAACACGTGTGCTTGAGAAAGATCTCTCACCCTGGTTCCTCAGTGTTTTGAAAACAGCATTTAGGAAAACTAGATATTGCAGTTGCAAGAGGGAAGATTGAGTGGTGAATGAAACTGAAAACTTACTTTTATAAAGCACAGATAGCCTTGAGAATTTTATAATCTAATATGAAATTGTCATATTTATATATGACATATATGAGCACAAGTCATATATGTGTCATATATAAATATGTATATGCATGTCTGATTCATATATATAAATATGACTCATTTCTGACTCTTTGCAGCCCTATGGACTATAGCCCACCAGCTTCCTCTGCCCATGGAATTTTCCAGGCAAGAATACTGGGATGGAGTGCTCACATCTCTTGCATCTCCTGCACTGGCAGGAGAATTCTTTACCACTAGTGCCACTTGAGTAGCCCCATATATATATATATTTATATATGACATATATATATATATATATGACATATATATAAATATATATATACATATATAAATAGAAAATACTACAAAAATAAAGAACTGTTGGTTGAAAATAGTTCTGGAATTTGTTGAGCTGACTATCTGGACTAATGCTCAGTAGATTAAGATGGAGAATACAGTATTTGAAAAGAATGCCTTTAATTGTATTAATCTCATATGACTCTCTTTTCCTTCCTGGACCAGTGATTAATTATGCTACCACAGACTAGTTACTAAATATTTGTTGGTTTTTTTTTCTATTTATTCTTTAGGGCTTCCCTGGTGGCTCAGATGGTAAAGAATCTGCCTGCCATGCAGGAGATTCAGGTTTGATCCCTGGATCAGGAAGATCCCCTGGAGGAGTGAATGGTTACACACTAGAATATTCTTGCCTAGAGACTTCCACAGACAAAGGAGCCTGGCAAGCTACAGTCCTTGGGGTAACCTGAAACTAACCAAAAAGTAGGAAATCCTGTCAGTTAAGAGTTTTGGGGTATTAGTAGTATTTAGCTAACTTGAAAAGAAAAAAGGGCTTCCCTGATAGCTCAGTTGGTAAAGAATCCAACTGCAATGCAGGAGATTCTGGTACAATTCTTGGGTCGGGAAGATCCCCTTAAGAAGGGATAGGTTATCCACTCCAGTATTCTTGGGCTTCCCTTGTGGCTCAGCTGGTAAAGGATCTGCCTGCAAAGCAGGAGACCTGGGTTCAATCCCTTGGTCAGGAAGATCCCCTGGAGAAGGGAAAGGCTGCCCACTCCAATATTCTGGCCTGGAGAATTCCATGGACTGCATAGTCCATGGGGTGGCAAAGAATTGGACATGACTGAGTGACTTTCACTTCCACTTAAAAAAAAAAAAAATTATTGCAAGATTATAGGAAAGTTTCGGTATCAAAAAGAGGCTGAAAACCATAGAAAGGACAGGAGCCAGGCAGTTTCAAGGGACTCAGAATCACCACAGTAGGTATCATGACGGTCTTCTCCAGGCACTGGGAGAGGAATGAATCCCATCCAAACGTGTTCATTCCCTGCCATGTTATATTTTAGGGAGAGAACTCTGGTCATGTGCTTGCTACTTGAATAAAAGGAGGATGGGGGTTCCTTGACTGATACAGATTCTTTACCAGCTGAGCCACCAGGGAAGCACGAACCACCCAATGTATCACCCAATTGTATCACTCAGTGATACAGAGGGAAAGCCTTCACCAGGAAATCAGAGTCCTGAGTGCTCAAAGAAGGAGGAATTGGTTTTATAGTGCCAACTAGAAACACAGGTTCCTTGCCAGTTGTATGCCATTTTGACCTTTGTGAATGTCACAGCAGAGGTATCCCTAATATCTGTGCAATAGTTCCACTTATTTCCTTCTCTGTTTCTGACTTACAGTTTCCATTTGCACAAAGATGTCAGAATTGCTCTCAAGTGCCAAATGCCTTTTAGAAGAAAGAACAACTTAACAGATCGTGAGATGCTAAGACTGGGTCTGAGCCAGAGATGCTAAGTGCTGAACATTAATATTTGGCCAGTGACCATGAGGGCTACTATATGCAGTCATATATCTCTTCTTAAAAGAGAGTGTCCTTCCCAATCAACTTGAAAAACAACCCCAATGCACTCATTATTTAATGTGCTTTTGTAAATATCTTCTCCTGAGCGAACATTTTTCTGTTGTAAAAGAAACTGCTACCTCTTCATTCAATCACTGAGATCAGCACTAGGAACCTAAGTATTTGGAACTTAGTCCTTACGATGCATAACTAAATTAACCTTACATCTAAAGTAAATGATGTATTTTATTTATTAAAATAGATGACCACCTGCATTTACAGTCAAAGGATGAGTGATGGACATTTTTCATTGCAATCTAAAATTTTCAGCTTGTAGCATGACATTCTGACTTTAATGCTGAGTATTTTACTGGACTTTCTGCACCAATATACTGTTTGTTTGTTTTTTTTTTTTTTCAGGTGAACTAAAGAACTGTCAACTGCTTTCTCTATAAATTCATTAATCACTCATTTATTATACTTATTAGAAATAAACTATTATAGAATACTCAAAACTCAGAGACCAATTCATTTTAAAAATCAATTGTACAGTTTGTATAATGTATCAATTAGCCTAACTGATTTTGGTCTTTTGGAAACTATCTGTAATTTACAAATATGTCACATTAAGTTAACAGAAATGATATCAATAATTCAGCAATCTGAATTTTTATATATATAATTTCTGTGAAAGCACTGGATATAAATATTGAATATGGGGCTAGGGAGACTGCTACAACTCATCACTTTCTACTTACCACACTGAGAAGAATAGCTAGGTTGGGCGGTAGCACCCGCTATGGGCTTATTCCTTCATGTAATTTAATCTGGAGGCACAACATCAGAACACAGGTATGACCTACAGACATAGAGACACACACTCAAATGCATGTATAACATAGAGATATTCACAGACACACAGAGAGCGTAAAAGAGGCCAAAGGGGTCCACGCCTGATTATCGATGTCTAAGTTAGTAAAATTCAGAAGCAGTTTTCTGTTTGAGCTTCGTCTATGTACTTGCTTCAACATGATATTCGTCATTGCACCTAGCCTAGTTCATTCATAGTAGTTGTTCAGTTGTGTTTTACTTTAATAAAAATGTCAATTAAAAATTCCACACAGTTCAGTAACGTTATTTTATAGCAGCTTCTACTGTGTCTAATATTTGCACAGAAACATAAAAAGATATTTTGTGTTGGTATTTTTCCTTGTTCTATCCAATGGAGATATTAATAAGAAATTTATAACCTCAAAGCAGGTGCTGGAGTAGAAAAGCAAGAGCTCAAACTCATCTACAAGTTGGGTCATCAGGTCCTGGACGCTGGAGAATAAGTACTGATTCCTGATTTAATGCTCAAGAGTCCTGCAATGTTCTATGCTGGTTTTGTCCTCCCTCTAAAAGAAATGTGAAGTGAAATGTAAGCTACAGCCAAATTTTAGGAGAAAATAATATCAAAACTATTCTTATGATAAAAAACACATGTCAGTTCAGTTATGTCGCTCAGTCGTGTCTGACTCTTTGTGACCCCATGAATCGCAGCATGCCAGGCCTCCCTGTCCACCACCAACTCTGGAGTTCACTCAAACTCATGTCCATTGAGTCAGTGATGTCATCCAGCCATCTCATCCTCTGTCGTCCCCTTCTCCTCCTGCCCCCAATCCCTCCCAGCATCAGGGTCTTTTCCAATGAGTCAACTCTTAGCATGAGGTGGCCAAAGTATTGGGAGTTTCAGCTTTAGTATCAGTCCTTCCAGTGAACACCCAGGACTGATCTCCTTTAGGATGGACTGGTTGGACCTCCTTGCAAGTAAAAACAAATTTCATGCTCAGAATCCATGACATTCCTGGTATTTTGCTAAATTATTCTTGTGAAATTCCTGGAATGCTGAATACTTTAACTACTTTAGGTCAAAAGCTACTGTAAGACACATGGGCCTTGGCACTAATTATTCCACCTCTTTGATTTGTCTTTAAATTTTCAGGGCTACAAAGTATTTCAAGAAAACATTTTAATAAGCTGTTGGTATTTAGAAAATTGGAATATTAACAAAGTAACCCTGGCACACTATTACTTTTCCAAAGTAAAAACTTCAGTTGTTTCAAAATATGTCATTTCATCAACCTTATAACCTAGACAGCAGCATAACTTCTCTTTAAAACAGTAAAATTGTGAGAGGACAAAGAAAATCTTAGAAGCAAATATTTACAGTCACATACATGTATTTTTAGAATTATTGTCATGCATCACAAACAATTGAAATTCTTTACTGAAATTCAGTTGAACATTATTTTTCTACTTAAGTGGATATTTATAGTCTGAGTTTTAAGGTTTATTTTTTCCCCCATTTGATAGTCAGTTACTTTTATTTTTTTCTTCTAAAATGGATAAGCAATGGAAATGATAGTGATTTATCATTTCCCTTGGATACCATAGATATGGCTGAGTCATTAAATCCTAAAGAGATTTGCCTCATATTTTAAATGTTCCTTCTAGAACCTAGTTGGAAAAGACCCTGATGCCGGGAAAGATTGAAGGCAGAAGGAGAAGGGGACGACAGAGCATGAGATGGTGGGATGGCACTGCTGACTTGATGGGCATGAGTTTGAGCAAGCTCTGGGAATTGGTGATGGACAGGGAGGCCTGGCATGCTGCAGTCCATGGGGTTGCAAAGAATCCGACATGACTGAGTGACTAAACTAAACTGAACTGAGAACCTAGTTTCATGAGATGAAAATTACTTCATTTTCAATGGGGTTCATTTAGAGGGATAACATATACGGAGGCTCAGAGGACTGACATTTTGATTGGGAACATCAAAATGTTTTTCACAGGCTCTTTAGATTGACACAATGGAGAACTTTGGGATGAAATCATGCTTTTTGCAATGCTGTCCTAAGTCGCTTCGGTCGTATCTGACTCTTTGTGACTTGACTGCAGCCAGCCCACCAGGCTCCTCTGTCCATGGGATTCTCTAGGCAAGAATACTGGAGTGCGTTGCCATGCCCTCTAGTATCAAGTAATACTTTCTTAATTCCTAAAGATGGCCAACCACCTTTAGGAACTAAGAAAGTAATTTACTCTTAAAAAAGTAAATTTACTCTTAAGAGAGTAATTTACTCTTAAACTTTAAGTAAGTAGAAAGACACTTTCTGATGAATTAAGAAATATGGATTGCCTTATATCATTCTTTGTTCCTCTGAAATCTTTCTATAATATGAATATTTAGACTAACCAGAATCTCTCATTCCAGGAGGAACTTGGCACTATGATTCCCAGAGGGGGTCACAACACCGCACCCAACGTGTCGAAAGCTTGGAGAGTCGAGGAGGACTGCTGAGAAGAATAGGAGGTGGACGGCGATGAGAGGGAAGAAAGGAGAGTGAGTCCAAGTTCTTGACCTGCAGAAACTCCAGCCCCTGGAAACTGTGAGATGTATCCAAGCTCCCCCAATCCTACCAGCGTGTCTAGGTGCCTGGGTACTGACTACAGTCTACTAAGGTGGGTCGGGGACCAGACTTGTTTCCTGTGTCATGTTTAGAGCAAATTTGGCAAGATGCAACTTTTGAAATATGAGTATCTGACTCATCACAAGCAGAGTTTCAATGGAACCACAAATTTGTAGACACATCTGTCCATGACTAAAAACAGCCATTTTTAGAGGAATGGAATTTAGCGTGGTGACCTCTGAAGTCCTTTTGCTGTTCAAAGGCCCTGTGGTTTTCTGTCAGAGACCTGACAGATGGGACTGCTGAGAGAAAAGAGATGGTTCCCAGTATCTTGAGTGGACACATTTCACACATTGTAACCAGGCCCTAGTGTTTGATGTTCGTCCTGCAGAACCCATAAAACTAATAAAATTAATTATTGCATGTGGAAGGGATTGAAATTCTACAAGTTGTTTGTTTGTGTGTGTGTGTGTGTGTGTGTGTGTGTGTGTAAGGTAGAAAAAATAAAAAGGACCGAATAATATGATTTACTTGAATATTTTTCCTGTATTTTGAATGAATATGATTCAGACTTAAAAACATTAACTCTTTTAAGTGAAAAGAAAGTGAAAGTTTAGTCACCCAGTTGTGTCCAACTCTTTGCAACCCCACGGACTGTATTTAACCTACCAGTTTCCTTCATTCATGGGATTTTCTAGGCAAGAATACTGGAAAGTTAAAGTGAAAGTTAACTTGCTCAGTCGTGTCTGACTTTTTGTGACCCTGTGGACTGTAGCCCACCAGGGTCCTCTGTCCATGGGCTTCTCCAGGCAAGAATACTGGAGTGGGTTGCCATTTCTTTCCCCAGGGGATCTTCCTGACCCAAGGATCGAACCCAGGACTCCCGCATTGCAGGCAGATGCTTTAACCTCTGAGCCACCAGGGAAGCCCAAGAATACTGGAGTGGGTTGCCATTTCCTTCTCCAGGAGATCTTCCAGACCCAGGGATTGAACCCAGGTCTCTTGCATTGTAGGCAGATGCTTTACCATCTGAGTCACCAGAAAAGCTGATCAAATTTACTTGATAGCAGTCCTGGTTTTCAAAAGAATGACAGAAATGTTCCTTTTCTTCCCCCCTTCCTGGTTTATGCTTCAGATCTGTACTTTCTCAGTACTTCAAAAGATGGGGGAAATGTGCACAGGCCTTAAGGTTGTCAGACTTAGCAAATAAAACCATAGAGTGTCCAGTCAAATTTGCATTTTATATTTTAAAATGACTCACGTTACATCTGAGATATACTAAAATCTTTCATTGTTTATCTGAAATTCACATTTAACTCAGTGTTCTGTGTTTCGTCTGTCAACCCTGCCTGCCCTCTGCCTCTGCCGTGAGTGGCTGATTTGACGTACAACGTGCTCTGAGCTGCTTATCTACCTTTCTGAGATCTAGGGCTTTTTTCTCCAGACTTCCTCCTCCCGGGCCCCACCACCTCACCAGACACCATGACCTCAAGCTTCTCTCAGACATAAACCATTTTGCTACTGGTTACAAATCATAAAGCTAAGAAAATTTAAGATTTCAGTGGTAAAAACAAAACAACTCATTGCCCTGGATATCTTGACAAAATTCTCATTGTTTAGAATTTTATCTATCAGCAAAAGAAAAAGACTGTACGAAGTCCTCCTCACTAAAGCATGGCCACTGAAACTTATCTTGGACTTGATGCCCACTCTGTCACCTACAAGCTGTATGAGCAGAAGCAAACTCTTTGAGTTTGGACATGGAACAACAGACTGATTCCAAATAGGAAAAGGAGTCCATCAAGGCTGTATATTGTCACCCTGCTTATTTAACTTATATGCAGAGTACATCATGAGAAATACTGGGCTGGATGAAGCACAAGCTGGAAATCAAAGATTGCCAAGAGAAGCATCAATAACCTCAGATATGCAGATGACACCACCCTTATGGCAGAAAGTGAAGAACAACTAAAAAGCCTCTTGATGAAAGTGAAAGAGGGTGAAAAAGTTGGCTTAAAGCTCAACATTCACAAAACAAGATCATGGCATCTGGTTCCATCACTTCATGAGAAATAGATGGGGAAACAGTGGAAACAGTGTCAGACTTTATTTTTTTGGGCTCCAAAGTCACTGCAGATGTTGATTGCAGCCATGAAATGAAAAGATGCTTACTCCTTGGAAGGAAAGTTATGACCAACCTAGATAGCATATTCAAAAGCAGAGACATCACTTTGCTAACAAAGGTCCGTCTAGTCAAGGCTATGGTTTTTCCTGTGGTCATGTATGGATGTGAGAGTTGGACTGTGAAGAAAGCTGAGTGCCCAAGAATTGATGCTTTTGAACTGTGGTGTTGGAGAAGACTCTTGAGAGTCCCTTAGACTGCAAGGAGATCCAACCAGTCCATTCTAAAGTAGATCAGTCCTGGGTGTTCATTGGAAGGACTGATGCTAAGGCTGAAACTCCAGTACTTTGGCCACCTCACACGAAGAGTTGACTCATTAGAAAAGACCCTGATGCTGGGAGGGATTCGGGGCAGGAGGAGAAGGGGACGACAGAGGATGAGATGGCTGGATGGCATCACCGACTCGATGGACATGAGTTTGATTGAACTCCGGGAGTTGGTGATGGACAGGGAGGCCTGGCGTGCTGCGATTCATGGGGTCGCAAAGAGTTGGACACGACTGAGCAACTGAGCTGAACTGAACTGTCACCTACAAGCTGTCTGAGCAGAAGCAAGCTATTTGAGTCTTAGCATTCTTAATTTCAAGTTGAGGATAATGATAGATAATAAGAAAAGCTACCCTGGCAGGGCTTCCTCAGTGGCTCAGATGGTAAAGCATCTGCCTACAATGCAGGAGATCCAGGTTCAAACCCTGGGTCTGGAAGATTTCTTGAAGAAGGAAATGGCAGCCCACTCCAGCATTGTTTCCTGGAAAATCCCATGGACATAGGAACCTGGTAGGCTACAGTCCATGGGGTCTCAAAGAGTTGGACACAACTGACTTCCCTGGCAGGAAGATTAAATGAGATAAGACATAAAATGCTTAGCACAGTGATAGTAACAGCTATTTCTAGTATTACTTTTATCATTACTATCTCAACAACTACTGATACTGCTCTCACTGCGGTTATACACAAGGCATTGAGGCAGGCAATATAAAGCAGTTGGTGAAGGACTTGCAGCCTGTTTTGGAAGCAGCCCAACTCTTTGAGAAATAAAGAACAATACGAGCCAGCAGATTCTAAGTGCCAAATGAAGGTTGCAGATGGATAGACTACAGGAGCTCAGGGGAGCAAGGGACATTGACCACATCCCTGGAAGCATATGAGGATGATAGTTTATGTCATATCATTTTCCCCGGGGAAGTTTCCTCTTATTGGACACCTCCAAATGCAGATAACTGATTACTTGTTATGGCTGTACCAGCTGCCTTAGGTCTTCTCACTATAATGAACAGAAGTGCTCTCCTTAGAATCACCAGTAATTTTCTCCAGGTTAAATTCAAAGACCATTATTTCTTTCCATATACTTCCAAAAAATTTTTTGTGACCATCTGTTGATCATGCATCATTCTTAACATTCTGTTTTAAAAATATACAATATATATGTATGTACCTGCTTCACTCTCTTCTTTCTACACTTTGCTTTGGGTTTCAGTTCTGTGCCTTTTCTTTTTACTCTTTTCTATTATTTTTTCCTTTTTAGCTCCTTTATGCAAATGGTTACTATTGTTTATTCTACAGGAATATTTTGTCCCTTCTAAAACAATCCCTCCCAAAAAGTTGCTTAATATAGCTGTTATCTTTACTCATCATAATTACATACTATTGAAAGAGGTATACCCAGGTAATGTGACACCTTTATGAAAATGCTAGTGAGTCTGTAGACTTATACCAACAATGGATTCATAAAATGAGTTGATAAAATTAACACTGGGCTCAACAGAGTAAAGCTGATCGATGTCCACTCAACTAAATTAATATTTCCAATTTAATTGAATCATTTGGCAAGTCTCCTGCGCTGACTCATGTAGTTCTCTCCCCAGCTCGACCCCCCAAAACATTACTCGGTTGTCACTTCAGTAAATATTGAGAAATGGTAGGCTTTATGTTTTCTTCTTTTTTACAGTGGCACTCACTGAGCTATTTCTGACACTTCATGAAGCAGACACGCATCCAGGACCATAACGAGTAGAACACTAGCAGGAGGTGGAAGGTCAAAGGTGGGGGGGCCAGAGAAGGAAAATGGCAGGGCATTTTCTAATTCATCAATGTTAAGACTCCTGTGATTTTTTAAATATATATTGTACAGCCTTAAGGATATTATAGAAAGTAAGATGTGCAGCAAATGAAGGCAAACATCTTTCCAGAACACCAATTATGTGTCTGGTTCTTGTGGTTCAAATATAACTAAAATACAAGGTCTTCAACCAAGGAGAAGGCAATGGCACCCCACTCCAGTACTCTTGCCTGGAAAATCCCATGGACAGAGGAGCCTGGTAGGCTGCTGTCTATGGGGTCGCATAGAGTCGGATACGACTGAGCAACTTCACTTTCACTTTTCACTTTTCATGCATTGGAGAAGGAAATGGCAACCCACTCCAGTGTTCTTGCCTGGAGAATCCCAGGGAGGGCGGAGCCTGGTGGGCTGCCGTCTATGGGGTCGCACAGAGTCGGACACGACTGAAGCGACTTAGCAGCAGTAGCAGCAACCAAGGTGTCACATATAGCCTGAAAGGATTTGAATGATGTTGGACTAATAGAGTGGCCTACCTGGGCAAGGCACTTGTTGTTTTACAAAATGAACCCATCAACAGAGCTGGTTGGTTTAGGTAACTCACTCTTCAAATGATAAAAACAATTTTAAAACCCAGCATGTGAGAAATGAAGTATGTGTCTCTGCCTGGGGACTAACAAGGATTTGGACATTAATGAACAATAAAGCAAAACCAACTCTCAATCAGTTACTTGTCTTTTCGCATTGAGGGTCTACTCAAAGCCAATTTGTAAGCCACCTTCCACAGTCATTTTCGTATATATAGAAGAATATTCTTTTCTAATAGGAATAAAAATATCTATAATTCATATAAAGCTTTGTCACTTGCAGAGAATTTCTTCACATATATGATGAAGGGGACAGGATCAGCAGTCAGAGTATGTGGGTTTTGGTTCAAACTCTACCACTTTCAAGGCCATCAGTTTTCCTCTCCGTAGAAAGGGTATGCCAATACCACTCAGGATTATTAAGAGAATTCACTGAATTTTCCTGATACATTTATCCCTTGGGGGTCTAAATTAACACCTCGATTATCCAAATTATATAAAAACAATAGTTATTACAGTAATGTATACTGATTTTAAAGCAAAAAACAAAACAAACAAAAAAAGGTTTCTTTACATTTGTCTGCCACTCAGAAATGTCTATCAAAGTATATAAAGAATATAGTTATCAATTAATTGCATACATCTGAGCATCTTGAACATGGCAATCAACAAATATTTGCTAAGATATTTTAAATGAATCTGCTGCTAAGTCACTTCAGTCGTGTCCGACTCTGTGCAACCCCATAGATGGCAGCCCACCAGGCTCCCCCGTCCCTGGGATTCTCCAGGCAAGAACACTGGAGTGGGTTGCCATTTCCTTCTCCAATGCATGAAAGTGAAAAGTGAAAGTGAAGTCGCTCAGTCGTGTCCTACTCTTAGCGACCCCATGGACTGCAGCCTACCAGGCTCCTCCCTCCGTCCATGGGATTTTCTAGGCAAGAGTACTGGAGTGGGGTGCCATTGCCTTCTCCAAAATGAATCCGATGAATATCAAAATAAAAAATGTCATCAAGTAACTGAAGATTTTATGTGCGGAATGTAAAAGCAAAAGGTCCCTCTTACCGTCATATCTGAATTACACACCCTTTAAGGTAGGGCAGATTTTGGGCTGATGCATCCCAGAACAGGCCTACCTGTTATTTAAAGCTAACATCCTTTATGATTTGCTGATGTCCATAACATAGGTGTTAAGTAATTTAAATTTCACCCTTACTTACAAAGACATTTTCAGAATTGTAAAAAAAAAAAAAATATTGGTTGATATCCAATTCATTCTCATCATATTATATTACTAGAAAAAGTGAAAGTGTTAGTTGCTCAGTCATGTCCGACTCCTTGCAACCCCGTGGACTATAGCCCATCAGGCTCCTCTGTTCTTGGAATTCTCCAGGCAAGAATACTGGAGTGGGTTGCCATTCCCTTCTCCAGGGGATCTTCCCAATCCAGGGATCGAACCTGTGTCTCCTGGATTGCAGGCAGATTCTTTGCCGTCTGAGCCACCCGGGAAGCCCTGTATTACCACTGTGTATTAGTCACTATGATTTGTTGTTTACTTACCTTATGCACAAGATCTGTGCAACTGTTTTCTCCCCTTCCTTAAGGAATGAGTGCATATGTACTCAGTTGCTGAGCCGTGTTTGACTTTTTGTGACCCCATGGGCTGTAGCCCCCAGGCTCCAGTGTTCATGGATTTTTACAGGCAAGAATACTGGAGTGGGTTTCTCTATCTACTCTGGGGATCTTCCAGACCCAGGGATTGAACCCGCATCTCCTGAACTGGCAGATGAATTCTTTACCACTGAGGCACCTGGGAAGCCCTTCTTAAGGAATACACATCATAAATTGCACAGAACATCTGTAATAGTGAAAAGTGCTCCCTTCTAGGAAACTTTTTGTATTGCATAGTTCTTGTTAGCTACATCTTTCAGTGCTACACATTTAGATGAAAACTTTGACAGATATTAAATTAAAAATTATTCAGATGTTTGGAAATAAGTTTTATTTATTTTTTATTTTTATTATTTTTTTGGAAATAAGTTTTACAGTTAACTTTATTGGTATTCATCTTTGTTATGTCTTTTGGGAATTGCTTGGATAAGAAATGAATTATTTTCCAGCCTACATACAAATATGTGGTGTGTTGACACTAGCAAATGTGCAAGTGGACAGTTGTTCATATTGATGACTGGAAATCACCAGAAGGATCACTATTATTGATTTTTCTTTTGCCTCAGGCTCTAGTATGGCTGAGCACAGCACTGTTCCTGATTCTGTGTCATCTACAATTTTGATATTTTGTTCATCATGGATTTTTTTTTTTTGATTGTGTGGTATTGATGGAGGAATAGACGTAAAGATAAATCGACCAGAATTAAGAACCCATAAACAGACAAACTAAATACGCTTAATTGATTTTTGACAAGGGTGCAATAGAATTCAAGGCAGGAAATATTGCCTTTTCTATACATAGTGCTAGAGAGATTAAACATCACAAGCAAAAAAACGAACCTCAACCTAAATTTTACTTCTCATGCAACAAAACAACTCAAAATGGAATTAAATATAAAACATAAAACGATAAGACTTTAATAAGAAAACATAGGAGAAATCTTTGGAATCTGAGACTAGACAAAGTGTTCTTAGACTTGACACTAAAAGGACAATTTAAAACTGAAAATTATCAATACATTGGAATTAATCCATTCATCAGAATCTATAACTGTTACTCTTTTAAGACCCTGTGAGGAGGATTAAAAAAACGTGCTACAGAATTTGGCAGGGGTGGGGCTAGTGGGGGCAGAATATTTGCAAAACACATACCCAATGAAGGGCAAGCTTCTAGAATATATAAAGAACTCAAATCAACAGTTAAAAAAAAAAATCCTATTAGGAAATGGACAAAAGTCATGAAGAAAAGTTTTTTGAAGAGGATATACAGATAGCAAGTAAGCAATGAAAAGATGATAAAATTGTTGGGGTTTAGAGAATGCAAACTAAAACCACTTCACCTGTCAGAATGGCTGAAATGAAAAATAGTGACAAGGACAAATGCTAGGAGACAGGGAGAAAACGGATCACTCATACATTGCTTACGGGATGTAAAATGGTACGGCCATTCTGGAAAACAGTTTGTTATTAGCAGTTTCTTAGAGACCTAAACATGCAACCACCATATGACCCAGCCATTGCACCCTTGCCCATTCGTCCCTTGAAAGAAAAACTATGTTCACACAAAAATCTGTACATGATGTTTCACAGGTGCTTCATTGGTTTCCAAAGTGGGAACAAGCCAGAGGACCCTCGAGTGAGTGAATGCATAAGCAACTGTGATCACCCACGCCACGGCTTGTTCCTCAGCGGCAAAAAGGAACAAGCTATCAATGCCTGCGACAGCCTGGTGATCTCTGAATAATTACACTCAGTGAAAAGGAAATCCCCGAAAGTCGTATACTGTTTGACTGTGTTGATCTGACATTCTCTAAACGGCAAAATTATGAAATTGGAGAAGACATTAGCAATTGCCTAGGACTAAAGGGGGGCAGGAATGGGAGAAAAGCGGACATGACTATAAAAGGGCCACATGAGACCCTTGTCATGATGGAAATGCTCTATATTTTGACTATACTGGTGTCAGTATCCTGGCTGTGACACAGACTATAGTTTTGCAAGATGTTACCACTGGGGGAAATTGAGTAAAGGGCAGCAGTAGGGAAATTTCTTTATATTATTTCATATAGCTGCTTATGAAACTGTATCTCAAAAATTTAAGAAAAGTTTAATTAGAAACATGCTTGAAAATAATATTGTACTGAAACATTATTTATATAGGTTGCTGAGTTTTTTGGTGTTCCCTTAACTTTTCTATCTGCGAAGAGTGACTTTCTCACCTCATTGTAATCTCAGTTATAGAAGTCAGATTAAATGAGGAAGAAACCAGAATAAATGGGGGTAGAAAGGACTAGTCAGAAGTTCCTAAGGAGTGCTCCACTTCCTTCCAATGATGGAAGACTAAGATATTTGGGGAAATAAGAAAGATAAGACTGGAAACCACAAAAACTTCAGGAAAAGTTTAGAGAGACAGAGCTGCTGAACAGATTCTTCCTTGCATTACTTGGAGGCATGCACAAAGAGGGATATTATGTAAATACAGATATTTAGAGGAATAAAACAAAACAAGGTTTTTGTTGCTGCTGTTCACTGCCTCCCTCCTGCTGTGAATCTTGCCAGAAGGAATCTTAGAATGCTAATGTCTCAGTATTTGACACAGCGAGTGATAATTGCACAGTGGCCAATTGATTTCTGACTCACCCTTTGCAGATCAGCCCTGCAACTTGGCATTCATTCCAAGCCTCTAGGAGTTGAGCACAGCAACGACAGAGCCCACCTTCATTGTCAGATAATAAAGTTTAGTCATGCAGCTTAAAATAAAATAAGCAAGAAGCAGATGGCAAAAGGACAGAATGTAGTATATTTAATCTGCCCATGTTTGCAAGGAAGCAATTGTCTTCTTAGCTCCAGAAAAATCGAGCAGGACAAACAATAAGGCTTCTCTTTCCTAGACACCTATGACAACTGTTTACATAGGTGATCTGGAGTTTGGGGATAATTTGCCCCTCAGCTTGCTGAATTTTTCTTGGAACCAGGAAACTGAGCCTGTTCCCTTCTCCCTGCAGGTAGTCAATGCAGGGGGAGGTTTAACAGAGCTTGCTCAGTAAACAATGCTGATCAAAATGAGAATACCCAAATGAAACCAATATTGGACTAAGTGACCCTCTCACGATCTGGGGTGCTCATCTATAATAACAGAGCTGTCAGACCAAATGAGTTCAATATAAACTGTTAGGCAGTCACCACTATGAAATGCAAGTGGTGAAGAAGCATCATGGAGATCTTATTCCAATCTGGCTTGTTTAGAATCCCTGAAATGCTGGAGAAAGGCAATGGGAAAAAAATGATTCCACTCCTCTGAGAGGGCTCTCTGACACAGAAATCTGGAAGGCTGACTTGAGCCCTTTGCTTGGAGTTTATTCTTGTTCCAGTTCAAATGATGCCTGAGTGTATTTAATGATGTGTCGATTAAGGCCCATAGCTGACTGCCAGAGTGGAAGCATCCGATGGAAATCTATGTGCAAGAAAAAGGGAGGATAAACAGCAAAATCTTTCTGTAGAGCACAGAGAATATTCAGTATTCTATGATAAACCATAATGGAAAATAGTATAAAAGACTGTATGTGTGTGTGTGTGTGTGTAGCTGGATCAATTGATACAACATTGTATTATAAATCAACTATCAGATCAGATCAGATCAGTAGCTCAGTCGTGTCCGACTCTTTTCGACCCCATGAATCACAGCATGCCAGGCCTCCCTGTCCATCACCAACTCCTGGAGTTCACTCAGACTCACGTCCATCGAGTCAGTGATGCCATCCAGCCATCTCATCCTCTGTCATCCCCTTCTCCTCTTGCCCCCAATCCCTCCCAGCATCAGAGTCTTTTCCAATGAGTCAACTCTTCACATGAGGTGGCCAAAGTACTGGAGTTTCAGCTTTAGCATCATTCCTTCCAAAGAAATCCCAGGGCTGATCTCCTTCAAAATGGACTGGTTGGATCTCCTTGCAGTCCAAGGGACTCTCAAGAGTCTTCTCCAACACCACAGTTCAAAAGCATCAATTCTTCGGTGCTCAGCCTTCTTCACAGTCCAACTCTCACATCCATACATGACCACAGGAAAAACCATAGCCTTGACTAGACAAACTTTTGTTGGCAAAGTAATGTCTCTGCTTTTGAATATGCTATCTAGTTTGGTCATAACTTTCCTTCCAAGGAGTAAGCGTCTTTTCATTTCATGGCTGCAGTCACCATCTGCAGTGATTTGGGAGCCCCAAAAATAAAGTCTGACACTGTTTCCACTGTTTCCCCATCTATTTCCCATGAAGTGATGGGACTGGATGCCATGATCTCGTTTTGTGAATGTTGAGCTTTAAGCCAACTTTTTCACTCTCCACTTTCACCTCCATCAAGAGGCTTTTTAGTTCCTCTTCACTTTCTGCCATAAGGGTGGTGTCATCTGCATATCTGAGGTTATTGATATTTCTCCCGGCAATCTTGATTCCAGCTTGTGTTTCTTCCAGTCCAGCGTTTCTCATGATGTACTCTGCATAGAAGTTAAATAAGCAGGGTGACAATATACAGCCTTGACGTACTCCTTTTCCTATGTGGAATCAACTATACTTCAATTTAAAAAAAGAATGAGGTGGAGCTGGGCAGCTGGAAAAGAAGAGACTGAGGAAATGGGAAGAAAGGTTAAAAAGCAAATGAAAATGAGATTCAGGCTAGTTATTTTTTTCCACAGTGTTTAATCATATAGCAGAAAAAACACTCACAAAATCTACATGCTTTTAAAAACAATCCATTGAGACAGAAGGAACTTGGGGTTGATCAAGAAGAGAACTGTCAGTAGCTCTAACATCTGATCTTGCTCTGTATCTACATCCTTGCAGAGTATAAGTAATTTTCAAAGAGGAGGAAATGCTGTGTGACCTGTCAAGATATGAAAGTCATTCCCCTGATCCATAGAAGCTGGGCTGTGAGCTTAGTTTTCTGGTGGTACATGAACTATGCTGGTTGTTTACTGCTGTGAGTCAGGAACCAAATGAGGAAGTCAATAAAGAAACTGGCTTCCCCATCTCATTGCAGATCTATTTGCATCCATTCCAAAATCTTTACCAAGCCCGATACACTTCAATGCTTCCTTTGCTTCTCTGAGTTTCTATCCTATAGACCATGCAACACATATCTCAACCCTTAACTTTCAGGTTTTCATTTTAATTTACCTCCAATGCTCATCCTCTTGGTCACTTACACTAGCATCAATATGGCAAGCATAATAGCCAGGTTGCTGTTTTCATAGAACTTGACACCAGGTGGGGGTGCAGATTTTAATGAAAGTTCCTTAGAAACAGGGACCCTTCCTACATTCCATGACTTCTCAAAGCAGATGTCTAAACAGTTTCATCTGAAAGTATATAATCTCAGGAGTGCGCTAAATTCATCCAGTATAGTACCTCCTTAAGCAGGTTTTTCCTTATAAAATTAGAGATGTTGGATATATCATTTTGATTACTTTCTGAGTGCAAAATATGAGACTTTTAAAAATGGAGTAAACTATAGTACATCATGGGCAATAAGAAATGAAACTGCCCATGCTATAGCAAATGCAGAGATTGAATGGAGAGAGTAGCATGGAAGCATATACACTACCACGTGTAAAATTGTAGCCAATGGGAATTTGCTGTATGACTCAGGGAACTCAAACCAGGGCTTTGTAACAACCTAGAGGGGTGGGAGGTGGGAGGGAGGTTCCAGAGGGAGGGGACCTATGTATACCTATGACTAATTCATGTTGATGTATGGCAGAAATCAATCCAATATTGTAAAGCAATCATCCTTCAATTAAAAATAAACAAACTACATATAAAGAAAGAGTAGAGATTGGAACCTGCTTCTAACTTTAGTTCTAACCATGTGGCCAGAGAAATGGAGGAAGCTGGTCCGCAGTGGGAGAAAATGAAGCAGACACTCAAAGGGACACAGCCATGAGGGACGGGAACAGCCTGCACTGAGCAGTTTCCCAGGTCAGTGGACTTTCAGTGCTAAACTCAAGAAAGTTCCAGGCAAACTGAAATGAGTTGGCCACCTAATGAAGAATTCCTGGAACCCAGGTTTGTTTTTGTACTTGATTCTAGAAGAGATTCTTCTCTTGATTTACATTTTGCTGATTAGGGTTTCTGTTGCACTACATTACTTTGCCAACAAAGGCTATGGTTTTGGTCAAGGCTATGGTTTTTCCAGTGGTCATGTATGGATGTGAGAGTTGGACTGTGAAGAAAGCTGCTGCTACTGCTGCTAAGTCACTTCAGTTGTGTCCGACTCTGTGTGACCCCATAGACAGCAGCCCACCAGGCTCCCCTGTCCCTGGGATTCTCCAGGCAAGAACACTGGAGTGGGTTGCCATTTCCTTCTCCAATGCATGAAAGTGAAAAGTGAAAGTGAAGTCGCTCAGTCATCTCCGATTGCTAGCGACCCCATGGACTGCAGCCTACCAGGCTCCTCCGCCCATGGGATTTTCCAGGCAAGAGTATTGGAGTGGGGTGCCATTGCCTTCTGCAAAGAAAGCTGAGCACGGAGGAATTGATGCTTTTGAACTGTGGTGTTGGCGAAGACTGTTGAGAGTCCCTTGGACTGCAAGGAGATCCAACCAGTCTGTTTTAAAGGAAATCAATCCTGGGTGTTCATTGGAAGGATTGATGCTAAAGCTGAAACTCCAGTACTTTGGCCACCTCATGTGAAGAGCTGACTCATTGGAAAAGAGGTTAGAGTCATTGCTGGGAGGGATTGGGGGCAGGAGGAGAAGGGGACGACAGAGGGTGGGATGGCTGGATGGCCTCACCAACTCGATTGGACACGAGTTTGAGTGAACTCCAGGAGTTGGTGATGGACCGGGAGGCCTGGCTTGCTGAGATTCATGGGGTCACAAAGAGTCGGACGCGACTGAGCGACTAAACTGAACTGAACTGAAAGTCGCTTCAAGTGTGTCCTACTCTTTTCAACGCTATGGACTGTAGCCCGCCAGGCTCCTCTGTCCATGGGATCCTTTAGGCAAGAGTATTGGAGTGGGCTGCCATGCCCTCCTCCATGGATTCTTCCTGACTCAGAGACTGAACCCATCTCCTGCAGCTCCTGCATTGATGGGCAATTCTTTACCAGTACATCGCTGGAAAAAAAAAGGTTGATTTTTCACCTTACAAAGAGTTTTTGAGTCCCACAACAACTCTGAAACAAAGTAGATGACATCCTCATTTTAGAGAAGAGAGAGTGGACTTGGAATCTTGGAGACATTTTTCAAGATCATATAGCTAAGGGTTCAGAAGCTTTGTACTTCTGGGTAGGCTCTTTCTCAGTATGTAGGGGTTTAAGCATCTTGCAGAAATGGATCTGCAATTCATGGGCAATCCTCCAGTTACAACCTGCATGTTTAGAGACTCCTACCACACCTCCACTTTGCTAAGTCTGGGGGTTGCCTACACTTTCTAAACCTTATGTTAAACTCCACCATCATGGCCCATTTTCCTATCCATAGTCATTATTTTGACATGACTGCATGACAAATGGTAGAGTAAGAATAACCAAAACTCAGAGATTAACTCCCTTTGGAGCTTTACATACATTATCTAATTTAATCCTGAAGGTTACTGTGTGAGGTAGATTTTACCATTTCATTTTACAGATAAAGGATCTGAAATTCAGAAATTTTAAGTGGCTTGTTCAATGTCACGTAGCTATTATCCAGTGAAAACATGGTTCAGATCAAGAGCTTCTGACCCAAACTTCTGAGTATACAGATTGCACTATTTTGCACTAAAAATATAAAAATTTTTTTTCCACATAGGGAAAACAAAGGGGAATCTGTGCAAACTTTGAGGTTGTAGAAAGGTCAGGGAGAATGTCAGGTGACTCTGGATGTCCAGTCTTAAGGCAGGACTATACAATACAATTCTAGAGCTGGTAGAACAGGAGGAGCCCCATGATATATGGTATTTTCTATTCACAATTCATTTATACTCACTTTGGAATTTTCCCCTTCATGTATTTGAAAGGCTCCCTGTTTCAAAAAGGAGAGAAAGACATGATCTTTTGTTTAATGTTTATAATTTTCTTATGTCATAAATCATAGGTGTTTATTATAAAAGCATAATAATTGAAGTGTGAAATTATTGAAAATACAGATGAATAAACAAATAATAAAGAGCTTTCCTTTATATGCCCCCTCCACCAAATCACACTTGTAAAAATTTTGTCATTTTAGAAAAATTTTTCCCAGTTAAAATCACACATAACCCTACACAGGCACAGGCATACACACACACACACACTTTTTAACCAAAAATAAAATCATATAAAAATGGCTTTCTAACCAGTTTATTTCCCTCTTAAAAATAAATTGTGAATATCTGTACATGTCAATGTATAGTAATTCTTATTGTTTTTTTCTAATATCATAGAGCATTAATCTCTACCCAGATAAATGCCAGTAGTTATGCTTTTTAATTGTTATTTCCTTTCCCCTCTCCCCATCACCAAAATTCAGGCCCATCCATGAGTAATGCAGTGTCTGATGAGCTGAAGTATTTAGTAAGCTAATGTTCACTGTCCACAGCAGGAGGCCCGCACAGCTTGGCTGATGAGAAATGAACTGCCTGAAGCGTTCTTTTAATGGCAACTAATTCCCTATATTTGATTCTCAGCTTAGCCAACTAATATCTAGTTCAAGCGTGACAAAGCATTCACAGTTCCTTTTGAAAGTTCTCTATCTGAGAAGCCAAATAGTGTGTTCGGGGGCCATCGTGACCTTCTGAGATCTTGTCCTGGCTTTTCCAGACCAAACTTTGATCAGCTGGGGTCAGGGATCTTACAAAAAAGTTTAAGGGTGAGTGTTTTCATATTGAGAGCTTTCTGTTTTCAATTCTACTTTTAAGTTTGCGATGAAAATTACTGGGCAACAAAGTTTGTGAATGTCCAGTAAGACTTTTCAGAGCAACCATACATCTAACCTTTAAGAATGTTTTCATTTTTCTCTGTTTCTTCCAAGTGATTTTGCATCAATCGGTCTTTTTTACCCTTAATGCAGTCGAGATATCTAATGTCTGTTAAGCTCCTCTATCCCTGCCTTAAACAAATCCTATTACTCTGTGAGTCTATCCCATTACACAGTGATTACTGAATAGAGCGCAACTTAATTGGATATGATCATGTCCCGGTATGTAGAACTATCATCCAGGAAGTTAGTATTTTTAGTTGTCACCAATATCCTTATTTCTGCTATATTTTACATTAAATTTTTTTTCCAAATCTATGGCAGGTTTCATTAACATTAAAAAAAACAGTTCTAAACATTTTCAATAACTGTAGTATGACTAGGTTCCAGGAAGAATATATACAAGGACCACTTGCTACAAGTTTAATAGGCAGAGAGGGAGGTACAGGGCAGCACAGTGAACACTGATGGGCTTGAATTGTAGGTGCATACATGTGTGTGCATGTGCGCATGTACACACACACAATGCTGTATGCACAGGAGCGTGCATGTACACACACACAATGCTGTATGCACACGTGCGTGCATGTACACACACACAATGCTGTATGTGCACGTGCGCACATGTACACACACAATGCTGTATGCACACGTGCACGCATGTACACACACACACAGTACTGTATGCGCACGCGCGCGCATGTACACACACAATGCTGTATGCGCACATGCGCGCATGTACACACACACAATGCTGTATGCGCACGTGAGCATGTACACACATAATGCTGTATGAGCATGCGCGCACATGTACACACACAATGCTGTATGCGCACGTGCGCACATGTACACACACACAATACTGTATGCGCACGCGCACGCATGTACACACACAATGCTGTATGCACACGTGCGCACATGTACACACACACAATGCTGTATGCGCATGTGAGCATGTACACACACACAATGCTAAAGTTGTTTGCAACGTCAGAGGAAGGTGCCATCTCCTGCTCCCCCACCTCTCACGTATGACCTCTATTTCACATACCTGTTCTGGAAACCAGAGTTATGAATATTTTTACTTTGGATCAGATTACCATTTTTCAGTTCTAAGTCAACCTCGCCAGTTTATGTGAGTGAATAAGTAAGAATGGCAATCTTTCTTCCGGAAGAATGGCAATCTCAACTGGTACTGTAAATCATTCACAAAAGCCCAGGCTGACACAGCCAGCACAGTGAGACTCATAGAAGGAAGAGAGTCAGGAGGCTGTCAGGGAATTTGATGGGCCGTGGGCCCTCAGCCTACAGTGACCACAGCATAAACGTGCTCCTGTAAGTCCAGACTATATTCATTCTGGGAAATTAGCCTTTCCAATAATCTAGACTCATGTGGTTTATTCCATTCCAGCCCTTTAAGAAGAAGTAAGATCATTCTTCGACTGTGTGCCTTGGAGAAAGGTTGACCCAGACATTCCTTTGTCCCAGTATTCCCTTAAATTGCCCAGGAATCAGTTTTCCAGACTCACTCATATTAATCCATTGGTGGAGAGGTTGTCTAGTGTGGAAACTTCTGTTCTCTTATGAAGTCCAAGAAATTCTATCATCTTTCTAGAACATTCTTACCTTGAAGTGGTACAAAACCACATCACACAGTGGTTAGGGCAGTTGGCCCTGGAGTCTGGCCCATCTGGTTTGAACCTCAGTTCTGCCACATGTTCTTGCTATAACCATGGACAAGTTATGCAGACTTCCTAAGTGTCAATTCTTCAATAAATCAGATGGGGACAATAATAACAACCATGGCATAAGGATTCACAAGGAATAAATTACATAAAGCATACAAAATTCTTAGATGAGTGCCTAAGGCAATAAATGATTAACTGTTGTTGTTACTATATTATTGTTATTACTACTAGTAATATATTCGTCTATGTTTTCAAAGCCCAGTCAATTTAGGAACAATTTGTTAAGGACTTTAGGTGCTTGGTTAGGGCACAGACTCTGATTCCTTAATGTGTGCTCAGTTGCATTGGACTCTTTGCAACCCTATGGACTGTAGCCCACCAAGCTCCTCTGTCCATTGGATTTTCCAGGCAGGAATACTAGGTTGCCATTCCTTTCTCCAAGGGATCGTCCTGATTCAGGGATCGAATCTGGATTTCCTGCATTGCAGGCGGATTCTTTACCATCTGAGCCACCAGGGAAGCCCAATTCCTTAATAGTTCATGTCAATTAGGTGAGCAAACAACTATACTTCAAGTTACGTGTAGTTAGTGACTACCATATCGGATAGTGAAGACTATAGGACATTTCTTTCAGCCCAGAAAGTTCTCCTGGAATGCTTGACTTTCTAGGGTGCAGGGAAGAAAAGGTCAGCTTTGAGATGGTTGAAACTAATGTGCAGATCCTTCGCATTGTCCTGTGGGAATCATACCTCCTAGGCTTAAGTACCCTGAAAATGTACTCACTCTTCAATAATAGACGACTAATCTGGTTTTGACCCAACTGTTGAAACTTGGATTAGCTTGAGGGACTTTAATAGATCTGCAGGAAATCAGGGAAACTGGTTCCAAGGGTGGCTGTGTCCAGGATGACTTCAATTGAGTTGAGTCACCTGTTACCTGGTTGTGAGAGAGGCAGGGCCCCAGTGGTCAGCACCCCCATTGGAGGAGGGTCACATGTTGAACCAACCAACACTAACGGATGAAAAGTCCCACTAGGGTTCACCTTGACCTGCAACGGGCTTTAACCCAATGTACTTAATGCCAGCACTAGTAATACAAGATGCAAAAAATTCTCAGATTCAGTTTACACATGAACAAAGCTGTTCTCAATTTCGATTCTGTGTTTGTAAGTAATCTGTCTAAATCTGGGTATCTGGAATTGACATAGCTACAGTTCCAATCCAGATTTCCCGATAACAAATCCTAGACTTTCCTCTTGAATTAGGATATGTTTTAGCTTTAATAATAAATATAGAATAGCTGGTATCTTTGCTAGTGTGGTCAGAAAGTTTATTTTCTTCTTGGGTTAATGACTTATCTTTCACTAGCATGAATGTCCCCTTCACATATGATTCCACTAAGAACATCACAAATATGATTATAATTATTATTTTACTTTTACAGACTAAGGGGCCATGGGTGCCAAGCAAAAGTGCATTTGCCCTATTATTTCTCAAAAGCTCACCTGGCATATGCCAATCAGGTAATTGCTTGTGCAAATGCATCATTAGGTGCACAATTACCTCATTTGAAACACAAATTCAGGGCTGAGTGGAAGCAGCCCCTGCATGAGCGGTTTCCTGAGTATACTCATCATTACGCCCAATACGGAAAAATTAGCCCTTAAATCCTTTTCCCACCCATGGCTTTTTGTTTCCTTCACTGATGTTATCCATTAAAATCAAACAAACATGATGTGTTTCCTGGACATAAACAATTAGTCACTTTCCACCTATGTTTTTTTGAGTAAACATGTACATAAAACCGAGTTGAGTATGCAAACTTCACCTCATTCTATCCAGGCAGGATAGTTCTCCCTTTACCCCAGGCTCTGGCTGACATTCTATTTCATAACTGTTTGCATGGAAATGATGAAGGCTTTATTTTATTTTATTTTTTTCTTTCCAAATACATTTGGCAAAATCGTCCAAGCTGTCTCTTTATGGCAGAACATTGTCCCTGGCCCATTTATATGCTAATTGCTGAAGTGTTACCTTTTACCGACAAGTATTTACATGTTAATTAACTTTGGGAGGAGGGTTAGAAATACTAGTTTGCCCTGTTTAAAGTGATAGAGGGGATGCTCTTTCCTTTCAGGAAGAGAACAAAGACAGTATCATAAAAGGAAGTTATTTAATTACCTCCTCCTAAGAATTAGAAATATGTTTTCCAACCTTTCTCTCTGTAGAGGAATTCTCCAGATTGTGACCTGAGGCACAAATGGGAGCAGGGAGTGAACATTCTTCCCTTTAATCTGAGATCCAGGTGAACACATCTGGTGGGGGGAATCTAGGTCAGCGATCCTGAAGGAGGAAGAAAAAGAAAAAGGAAGGAAGCTTGGAAATAGTCTGTTTTTAACTGAGCATACTTGAGAATAAATGGATTCCAGGAAAAACCCATACAAGCAAATTACAAATAGTCTCTTGACCTCTTACTTTCTTAGGCTGGTATGTGCCCTGTCCATCACTGAAGGTGGAATCAAAGGAGGGCTGTGACGTAACAGTGAAAATTCTGGGAACATGCTAGGAAGAAATGGCCAAGCTAGGAGTCAATAATATTATAAGAACCAAATAAAAAGTACTTTGAATTCAATGAACAGAAGAAATCTTTACTGCAAAGTGTGGCAGATCAAATGGGAGCGTGCAGTTGAGGCATGTTAACAATTTTAAGAGTATATTTGAACAAAAACCAATTCAAGTCATGCAGCACTAATCAAAATTGTTTAGGGGGGTGCCACCCCAGGAGCTAGGTGCCAACTACAAATTGGCAATAATCTACAATAATCTCTGTAAGGATTAAGTCATGAGCTGCTGCAACCGCCAACCTTCTACACCCGAACAAGTATTCAGGGTGAGATCAGGATAAGGCACTCTGTGATCTGGGAAAAACCAAAACTGTTAGGTTGTATTTTGGTGGGCTCTGAATAACTCTGGCCCTTTATGTCTCAGTGTAGAGAAGAATTCAGTGAGAGCAAAGTGATAAGAAGTGATTTATTAGGATAGGATTCTTATGAGGCTTACAAGTGGGCAGGCTAGAGGATGCTGTACCCTGAGAACTTAGTAGGCTACAGTTTTATAATCAAAGGAAAAATGGGAAGGGGGAGAAGAACTTCATCTTTCTTGAGTAGACATCATGCTTCCATCAGCAGCTCCTCTTCCAGGTTGGGCAGGAGAGTTTTATTATTCTTACATGGTCAAGATAGGTCCACAAATTAATGTTTTCTAAGTGTTCAGAGAGTACATCCCAACTTACTGAGTTCTCTGGGCAGGATACGGGGCTCATGCCACCACTGTCTTATTATCTGGGGGCATGTCTTGTGCTTCTGTTGAATGGCTTTGTTGGTAAGAAAGCTTGCTTGGTCTTGTGGTTAAGCAAACCCGCTTTCTTCAGTAATCATTAATGTACAGGAGTCTCCGATATTTTTTTTTCGACTCACAATCTCCTAGTGGAATTAACTATTTAATCACTTACTTTGTCCCTTTATTCAGTTCAGTTCAGTTCAGTCACTCAGTCGTGTCTGACTCTTTGTGACGCCATGGACTGTAGCACGCCAGGCTTCCCTGTCCATCACCAACTCCCAACTTTACTCTGTCTACAGCAAACTAGCAGAACAGGACTTCGAATAAATCTTTCTGGAGGAGATTTTATGAGCTCTATTCTTGCATCTCCTCACACCTAGAAAAGCACTAAAATCGTTAGTGATAACATCTGGGAAACTGATCATGACCCTGTGGGACTCCTGGGTATGGAAGCCTTTCTGTGTCCCCATTTTCTGATGGTGGGGAACAGGCTTCAGCCCCCAAGATCTTCCTGAGTCCCTCAAGGGCAGGTTCAAACAGTCGCTAATCAGGGAAAGGAGGGAATGCAGAGTCAAGAAAGGAGCAGTCAAGGAAAGATAGTGCAACCTTAGGACAGGATCCCAGTTCCACCTCAAGGGATATACATAACAATATCTTTGAGTTCTTCTGCAGAACTAAATCCTTCAGCAAATGGAAGATGTAAACTATTTGATGAAGTATTCTTCATTTTGGAGAGAAGGTCACAGTTTAATAACAAGAATGGCAGAAGCTCATCAGGAGATCACCTGAGGCCAGACTAAAGGCATGCAGGCCCTGCATACACTCTGATCCTTATCAACAACCCTGCCCTTGAACCACTGCTCTAAAACTCTTCAAATACTCCGGAAAGGAATGCTTAGTTTTGGGGGCATGAGCCAGGTGGCCCCCTTTCCTGGCAAGGCAATAAAGCTGTTCTTTTCTATTTCATCCAAAATTCTGTCTTCAAGATTCAGCTCAACATCAGCACACAGAGGCTGAGTTTTTGGCATCATCTGCTCCTCGTGACTATCAACCAGTCTCTGCAAAAATGTGTGCTTGACTGCGCATGCCCCCCCTTCACTAAAGTCATATATAGCACTGACCTTCCGCCTCTTCCCCTTTGGGACAGTTTTTCGGAGCTATCTGAAATGCTGTCTCCTGGGCTGTAGTCCTCATTTTGCCCCAAATAAAACTTAAGTCACGAGTCTCAAGTTGTGCACTTTTTTTCCCCCCCAATTGACATGAGGAAAGACTTACAGAGAAGAGGAGAAAGAAAAGCAAGAAAATCATTTGACTCATGATAGCTGAAGTGGATTCTTTCTTTGGGAAAGCCTAGTTGTCTGCTTGTGATTGGGTTTCATTTCTTAACCTTGAGGCGTTTCAGGCTTAGGTATCGGTTTGCCTACACCTAGGGTTTCCAGGTGGCTCAGCGGTAAAGAATATGCCTGTCAAGGCAGGAGACCCGGGTCCGATCCCTGGGTCAAGAAGATCCTCTGGAGAAGGAAATGGCAACCCTCTCCAGTATTCTTGCCTGGAAAATCCCATGGACAGATGATCCTGGCAGACGATGGGGTTGCAAGAGTCAGACACGACTTAGCGACTGAACAGCAGCTAATTTAACATGATCAAGAAGCAGAGGGAACGCACGAGTGCTGACAGGTAGCGCACAGTCACCATGTGAGGTAGCTCACATGTGAGGTAGCTCACAGTCATCATGTGAGGGACACTTCAGGTAGCTCACAGTCACCATGTGAGGGACACTTCAGGTAGCTCACAGTCATCATGTGAGGTAGCTCACAGTCACCATGTGAGGGATACTTCAGGGTGGGAGACAACTTAGTAATTTAGGTCAGTACTTGTCTCTCGAGGTCTTGTAAACTCATAAATGTCCATGCGTGCCCTGAACTATTCATAAACTTTTTTGAAATGTTCAGTTTTAGGGAAATGCCAGCTGGTACCCAGGATTGCTTGTCTTTGTCATCCTCTCAGGCAACAAATCCTAGAGATTTTGCTTGCTCTCTATCTTTAAAATATATCTGGCTGCTGTTCTCCATTTCTGCTACCTCATCACTTACACACTTAGCATCACTAAAAATCTACCTAATCACACTTATTCCAACATGACAGATCTCTAATTCCTCTTTTACACTTCAGCCAGAATGATACACTGCATCCTCAGTTCACTGATTCATCTATTTACCAAATATTTATTGGGAATTCTCTGTGTCATAAGTTCAATGCTAGGTGTATAAGTTTTACTTGAGTTCTTACTCTAAGATATTTGAATGGACTTGTTACTCAAGCTACATACCTCTCCACCTACTAATTGGTAATCACATTCATAAAATATAATAAATCTGAAAACTATGCTGTTAGCTATGAAGTTTGGATTTCAGGTATTTTATGTATTGAGTTCAATAGAGATGATGAAAATTTTGTGATTTTCCAGAAACTGAAATATGTAAAATTTATATTAATCTTCTTTGCCAGCACAGATCTGTTCTACTGATAGAAGTGTCTTTAGTGAAGCTGTTGCTCAGGGAAATGGAAAACTAGGAATTTCATACCATCCTTCGTAACTTCTCTATTTTTTCAAAAGGGAAGTGGTGAATGGTATAAGACGGTGAGGTCTGTTTGGGAAGGGAGGTGGAAACTTGTGAACGTTGATGAATAGCAGGAGAAAAATATGTGAAGAGAAGACAAAAAAGGTCAAGGAATTGTATGTGTGTTGGGGGGATTACTGACTAGTGGAGGAAATAATAAGGCAGGCTAGAAAGAGGGAAAAGACAAAAAATTCTCATTTCAAAGGAGAAAAGTACCCCTGATAGGAACATGATATCAAGTAGAGTAAATGCTTTATATCTATTTAAATTCGTTGAAAATTAAACTCTAGCTATAGAAATTATTTTGCACCTACGTATAGCATGTCCCCTTCAAAAGACTTTTTGCTGTAATAAAGAATATATAATATGCCTATAGGGTTTTCTTTGTAAACCTAAGCATTATATGAAATCTCAAACTTCTAACCAAATAGAAGAGAGTATATATCACTATTTGTTAGAAAAGAAAGTAATTTTCTGATTGTGTTCTGCATGGAAGAGCATTATTGCCCTGTTGATTTTTTGTTTTTGTTTTTTTTTCACTTTCACATTTTGTTTGGTCTTAAGCCAAAAGAGGAAATAGAGTCTGAGTGTGAGGATAATTAGGGCCTTTCCTCCAACTGGCTGATTGTAAGCAGGCGGGGAGAGTGCTTTCTCTAGGAAATAGCCATCTGTAGGAAGAAAAGACCAAACGCTCCTTGCTTTTCTGTGTCGGTGCCACCCTAGCACCAGTTCTGGCAGTAGTTATGCCTCAGAGGGGCTCCTGTCTAGAAACAGATATTCATGGTGAGATGACATAACCATCCCACCCAAGCCTGGTTGAGAGTCATGGGTACAATGCGATTAAATGATAACTAGCCCTAGTGGAAGTTTGGTGAATGATACGTTGGAAAAATGTATTTATACTCTATCAGCAGATGCTTGATGATGTGCTGTTTTAATAACGTATGCTAGCATCTGTCCTAACTTCTGGAAATACGCCAATAAACCAAATCATTTGTCCTCGTGGAGATGACAGTCTGGTGGAACTATACATACTTGCTTTTTAAAATCTTGCTTTATTAAATAGAAAGCTTATTTTTTAAATAGAAAAAGTGCTAGCTGATGGTTATATAGGGAAGGCAGACAGTAATTTTTCCTTTTTAATAAGGGGTAGAAACCCCAAAGCTCTAATTGAACCTCACTTCTTGCTATGCATTTGCTGGGACTATGCTCTGATTACAGACAAAATATCAAGGAGAAAACTAGTCACTTATATTCTACGTGGACACCCTAAGCTAAAAGATAAGAACATCATAGGGACAGACTCCTGGGAACAGGCTCACATTATAAAAGGGAAAAATCTATATGTGCTATTTTGTTAAAGTTCTTTCATGATCCACATACACATACATTGCACATTAGAGTCTTCTCATTACTGGTTATTTCACTTGATAAATTAAATATAAAAAGGAAAAAAAAATTGTTAATTTTTCCTGAGACTTCACAGGTTTCTGTACACAACGGGGTAAAACCAGCTCACTGTGTCCAGTCAATAACTATGGTTATTCTTCAGTGTGATGAAGATGCTGTATGGTGTGAAGTTAATAAACAATTATTTCTGTTTGTTTCTCTGTTTCTTAAGTCTTCTATTGTTTAAAATTTTACCTCCCTTTCCTTTCGAATACTTGAGTTAATGACTCAAGTGTTCATGTCAGAATTTTCTCCTTTTATGTAGCCCTCTCAAACCCTACTGTTCACATCCACTTGAAACACACATAATTATAAAAGATGAGAGCCCAATTATTATCTTCTCTCTGCCTGATATCCTCACAGGTGCCTGGCTACTTCAGAAGTGTGAGTTAATCACAGGCAAGATTCATCCTCTCTTGGCTGGCTCATACTTCAGATTGAGTCCAAAGAAAGTGGTCTACTTAATGAAACCGATTTTCATTTTTTTTTATTAGTTTAGGACTGAGACTGTGAAAGGACAGAAGAACAAGGTGAAGAATGATAATTAAAAAAACACATTTTTCTGATCCTTTATTTAATTTTGATTCTCTCCTTAAAAATATTAAAAATAAAAATTTACCTATTTGTGTATATTTTTCTTTCTCATATTCTACTGCTTATCTTCCCCTGCTTTTCCACTTTACGAAGAGACAATTAGAAAATCCATGGCCACATGCTGAAATTATCTGAAAGACCTCCAATTTTCAGCTCTACTGTGGATAAGAACTATATACAGCTGACCCTCGCACAAAGCAGAGGTTAGGGGCACTGACCTTCCACCCCCCTGAAAATCTGAGTATAATTTATAGCCGGCCCTCTGTCTATACATTCCTGTATCTGAGGATTCAACCAACCAAAGATCAGGATTTAAGCAACTGGGGATGTCTAGTACTATGGTATTTACTTTTGAAAACAAATATGCACATAAGTGGACCCGTGTAGTTCAAACTCATTGTGTAAGAGTCAAATGTACTCTGTCAAGGAGCCTGGCATTGGCTCTATCGTCCCAGAAATCCAGAAGAGCCTTCTCACAAGGAAAAAGGAATGGTAGCAAAGTCAGGAAACTCTGAGCATGTGTATAAAATGGTGTAATCGTGTATTTTTGCTTATATATAATAAGTGTATTTTTGGGCTAATTTTTCCTCTTAAACACTATTATTAGGTTATTTGAAATTCATTACTTAGTAAAGCTACAATTGACCTTTTCTAATTCACCTTTTCTAATTCATTTTTGTTCTTCATAACACAGAAGAAAAGAAATTGAGTAAGCTTTCTATTCTCGTTTTAGTGCCAGGATCAAAATAAAGTAATTTTGGAGAGAAAACAAAAACCTTGTGTCAGAAATCTTACAAGTAACGACGACTGGAGTCCAAAGACTTTCAAAAGCACCAGTGGGAGGGGATGGGGGTGCAGCGGTGAGAGAGTATCTTACACAACTAAAAAGTCCTGATTTTAAAACTCTAGTAAAATGAGTTTCACACAGGTCAGGTGAATTTTGGCATAAGGTGAGTTTTATGTGTGCATGGTGACTACATTGTCTATATATTTTAAATTTTCTGTATATTATGATTTTTTTTTTTTCAATCTCTTAAACTTATCCAGATAGGGAGAGACTACCCCTTATTGGGCTAGACAATTCTTAGAAACAGTCTGTGATGGGCTTACCATTCCACAGCCCCAACTCAGCTATTGCCCCATATACTTCAGGGGGCAATATTCATCTGCTTTAATCTTTTCAGGGCCAGATAACCAGTAATGACTATACCTCATAGCTTAGAGTTCATGGAAATTATCCAAGCTGGACCACCTAAAACTGTGTCCATCCTGTCTGACCTTTCCTGAAGAAACCCCAATCAAGTCTCCAATCTCAGCTGTCCCCATATTTCTGGCACTTCCCCTGTGACCCTGTGTGGCCTTTAGTGACCCTGTCAAAAACTCTGAGTACAATAAACTGTTTTCCTAAGACTTCTGTGGCGAAACCTGACTATTATACAGGAGAACACAGAAAGTGAATTGGTAGACGGGTTGTTTTATCTCAGAGAGCAGACATTCAGGCACAGGAATTGTGCGAAGGGGACACTGCAGGGGGTTATCCACAAGTTCTGTGATAATGACCAGTCATGACACGTACCCCAGTGAAGACTAGGCTGTGGTTTGACGTGCCCAGGAAGGACTGAGGGCAACAGGCTGGGAAGGACCTGGCCCACAGTTCTCAGCTCCAGAGAATTCCAAAGTCTCCTAACATGGTCCTATGATGGTGCTGCCTTCAGCACAGTAGAGGGTCCACTGTGTGCATTTTAGAGGAAGTTCTAGACGTTGAGGATGTCCAAAACCTTTTACTTAAACAATGACTTTCTCACTGTAGTGTGTAGAATGTGTGACTCTTACTCTACCCACCTGAAAATTAAGAACCATTGCATTCTTCTATTTTCTTTAAAATGAACTAAATCTACTTAACTTCTCTGGTGAGGACAGAAAATTTCATCTTAGATAGTAGTAAGATTCTTCCATCTCATTTTCTTTCTCCTCCCTCTCTTGCCCTTCTTTCCACCTTTACTTCTGCCTTCTTTCCGTAGGCCCTTCAAGTTGTTCAGTCTTTAAGAATTCATATCCCAGAAAATGTTTATTATGCTTTGAAACAAAGACCTTCAGTGCTGTAAGGTAATGTTAGGATCCGACTACTTCTTTCAACAGAAAGGGGAAAAAATGCAATAAAAATAAGTACAAACTAATGATTAAAACCATTATATTGCCACGTTACCATGACCTGTATTCCACAAACCGTTAATATCAAGTTTCCTATAATATATGGCTTCTCCCCTCAAAAAAACACCTGGAGTAGATTGCCAAGGGAAAGTGTGTGAAATCGTTCCCTGGAGGTCTTAATGTAAGCCTGAGAATCTCCTAACCTAGAGGTCTAAAAATGCCTTACTGCTAAATTGCTTCAGTCGTGTCCGACTCTGTGCGACCCCATCCCTGGGATTCTCCAGGCAAGAACACTGGAGTGGGTTGCCATTTCCTTCTCCAATGCATGAAAGTGAAAAGTGAAAGTGAAGTTGCTCAGTCGTGTCCGACTCTTTGAGATCCCATGGACTGCAGCCTACCAGGCTCCTCTGTCTATGGGATTTTCCAGGCAAGAGTACTGGAGTGGGTTGCCATTGCCTTCTCCGAAAAATACCTTACAATTCCTCAAATTCTCTCAGCTCTAGACCTTTCTGTATGCTTGCCAACCTCTGCAAGGGCCGCTTCCTCCTTTCCTCTCCACTCTTTACTTATTCATTCTAATCATCTCAACTCCAAAATTAACCTTCCCTATCCAAATGATGCCCACACATCCTGAGCTTTTCCTTTGGCATACATAGAGTTTGTAGATGTAATTTGTGCCCCATTAATTAGTTAACATCTACCTTCCTTGCCAGAGACTCAGACTAATGTGGCCAATGACCATTTCAATCTCCAAATTCCAGCACAGTGCCTATTATATAAGGTGTTCCATGTGTGTTTATCAAATAATTGAATGTACTTTCATTTCACTTGGTAGATAGAAAATGTCTTAGAAATGAAAGAGAAAAATTTGTTTGGAGAGCCTAGCGTGATGCCATACTTATTATTTTATTCCTACAGCAACTTGAAATGAGAGATGGCATTATCTCCATTTTGGCAGATGAGAAAAAACTGAACCTTCAGAGATTAAGTCACTTAAGATTATAGTCAGTGAAAGTGAAAGTTACTCAGTCATGTCCAACTCTTTGCGACTCCTTGGACTATAACATTATAGTCAGTAGGTACCAAGAATATCTGGGTCAACTGTTGTGCATTTTTTCATGGTCCCATTGTCAAAGTGGTTTGTCTCTTTCAACAATAGCCAGGGAGTGCAAAATATATTTCTCCCTTAGGAGGAATAGACAAAAAGGATCGTGTGGAGGAGAAAAAATAAAGGAAAAGACATTTGAAAAGTGAAAAGTGAAAGTGTTAGTCTCGAAGTCATGTCTGACTGTTTGCGACCCCATGGACTGTAACCCACCAGGCTCCTCTGTCCATGGGATTCTGTAGGTGAGAATACTGGAATGGGTTGCCATTCCCTTCTCCAGAGGATCTTCCTGACCCAGTGATTGAACTGGCGTCTCCCGCATTAAATTAGCTCTAAAAGTCTAAAAAGAGGTGTCACTTTCTCTGTATTTACCCTCTGCCTTCATCCTTGATAGGAAGCCAGGACTGAATCTAGATCTCGATAAAGGACAAACTCGTATGTAGCAGGAAGTTCACTGTTTTCTGATGACTGGTGAGCTTATTTCTGCAAAGTCGAAGGGACCATCACTATGCTAATGTTCAATCAGAGATTTCGTTTTATTCCATGAAAGTGATTTTACTGAGATGGCTTTCTTCCAGATGGGAATGTAAAAGTAGAGGACAGAATGAGGTTCATGGCCATCCCTGGGCCATGAGGGGCATTTCCACCATGCGTGGAAATCAGCTTCTGCTGGCCCCAGCCAGTGTGACTCTGGTGGAGTGTGCAAAGTTCTCTCTGCTTTATGTCTGCTCCAGCTTTTCAAGCAAATGAAAGGATCATTTTTAGCGGGTGCCCTTGTCAGCTGTTTCTCTGAGAATAGGGCCTTTGATAACATTCAGAAAAAAAGTAATTGTGCCCCCGCCCCTGCTTCATTTACATAACTGAGATTGATGAGCCGGGAAGGAAAGTGTTTACAGAGCAGGAAGATAGGAATTTCGGGATTAAGTAGGAAGCAAACCGAAATGAGCTGTCTGGGGTAATTATGAAACACATACTTCATATGTTTTCATTAGATATTGCTATTATACTACACAAGGCAAAGGAGTTTGATTAAACTACAGTTCGGTATATAAATGCATGCATAAATTAGAGGGGAAATAGTTACTTCATTATATTTCAAGAATTCTTCAGGGACATTCAATAAGTAGAAATTTAGTCACTAGGTATACTGCATTAGAATAAAACCGTGGTCACTCAAGGAGAGTGAAGTCATCAAGCAGATAGCAAGTGAGCCCTCTAAACATGACCAATAAAACTTAATGATTTTGGCCTGAAAAAAGGAAAAAGCCAAGGTGGCAATACGTGCAAAATGTAAGAAACCATAACAACTTCATAGCTATTATTGTTATCTCCTGGAAAATAATATCCTTAAAATAATCTTAATGTAAATAATATGAAATAGTTTACCAATTCTCATCTGCTATTATGATATTTGTTCTTTTTTTAAGTGCCCAAGACAAAATGAATGGCTTTTCATTGTGTCGGTACATCTCTGAGAAAGCCCTCAGTGAGTCCCTGTTATTCCTTAGGGAGGCAATAATGCGTTTCACCTTCTCTGGTTAGTCCTTTATCCATGAACCATCCACATCTGATCCTTTGGAGGCTCTGCCTGAGTCTTATTTTAGAATAAGATGAAAGGAAAAACAGGTTTCCTTTACTCCCAGCCATAAGCATTCTCTCTCCTCCTCACTTATTGCTACTTTTCTTAGTCAGTCACTGTATCAAACTGAACTGATTTATTATATTCACTCAACAAATATTCTTTCCACAAATATTTGCCTACTAAGTGAAAGACAGAATATTTTACTTTCCGAGGGCTGCTGTAACAAATTACCACAAGCTGAAAACAAAGAAATGTGTTGTCTCACAGTTCTGGAGCCGGAAGTCCAAAATCAAAATGTTGGCAGGTTGGTTCCTTCTGGTTGAAACCATGAGGGAAGAACAGTCTCATCCCCTCTCCCAGCTTCTCGTGGCCGCTGGCAATCCTTGGCACCTACTGGCTTGTAGTCACATGGCTTCAATCTCTGCACCTGTCTTCCCAATGCTTCCTTCCATTTGTCTTCTTTTCAGCGCTGGACACACTCTCACTGGGTTTAGGGCCTACCCTAGTCCACTATGATTTAATCTCCTGAACCTTATCTTTATTGTACCTGCAAAGACCCTTATTCTAAATGAAGTCCCATTTTAAGGTGGCCATAAATTTGGGGGAAGCATTATTAAATCCACAGCACAGATTAAATTAGATTTGGTTTAATAAATTTTCAGAGCTTTAGATCACAAGTCTGGGCCCGCTCAATGTCCCAGAGATGTCTAGTGTGTTAGGTACATGGAGCAAAGTCCCGACTGAAACTCATGACCAGAGCTTTGGCCAAATCCAGTGATCTGATAGGGTGACTCTGAGCAATGTCTTTAAACGACAGATAGGAGGATTCTAGGTTTTGCAAGAGGTATCCAGGGATTGGGGGAGAACAGTTAGGGGACCTCTACATAAATGAAACAATACCTCAACTAGAGTGGCTGGGATTTTTCCTGTTTTATGTATTGAGGTTCAGTATAAAAATATGTTTGTAAAAGAAAATCCACTGCACAAATGATTGAAAATTAGTGACCAAAAGTTCCATCGCTGCAAACACATATTTTTGAATAAGAAAGCATGTTATGGTTTTCAGAATTAGCTCAGTCAGTAAAGAATCTGTCTGCAGTGCAGGAGACCTAGGTTTGACCCCTGGGTTGGGATCCCCTGGAGAAGGAAATGGCGACTCACTCCAGTATCCTTGCCTGGAAAGTCTCATGGACAGAGGAGCATGGCGGGCTGCAGTCCATGGGGTCACAAAGAGTCAGGCATGACCGAGCGACTAACACTTACTTACTGACTTAACTCCATCACTTTCCAAGGACCTGAAGGACTGACTCACAGAGTTGGTGAGTTTCGAGGGGTGTCTGTAGGGAAGGTCGAGACGCTGAGGTGCTACTTCACCTGGAGACCTTTTTTCATCACCGTTTGGAAACCAGCAGCTTCCAAAAGGACTGGAGTTATGGGTCATTATACTCTGAGAACAGAGCAAAGCATTTTATAAAAGGGTCCTCCTTGAATGCTAAGGGGGTGAACGTTATCAGCTTAGAGTCAGGCACATTCACTGTCCTCATGCTGGCAAATGCCTACCATTGGGTTGTGATGTGTGGACTCAGGTCAAGGTTCCGTGGTGATTATTCAGGGAGTTGGGAAAGCTACTTTAACTTCCATTCAGCCTTCTCAGCTCAGCTCTTCAGCAACCCAAAGCAGTGAGATTGTTGGGGAGTTACAGAGGCTTTCTGGACTCTCACATCTGTTTATGAATAACCCCAAACTCTAAGCTAAGCAAATCTATTTAACTCACTGTAATTATAAATATGAGCTTTTATTATTCAAATGACTTCTTCATATGCCAGGAAAACCACCTTGCAAAGCTTATTAAGAACCACAGAATAGAAATCTTTGTTCTCAGAAATGACAGATGTCTTAAAGCAAAACAAAGCAAAATAATAATGTAATACCCAATCTCCCCCAAATGGCAGCTTTTTATACTAGATGAAGAATAGATATCTGACCTCCAAACCAGTGAGATGTCGGGAATGGAAGGAAAAAAAAAAAAAGGCCGCTTGCCACATCATCTTGATTAATAAGCTTCTACTCCAGTTGGTTTGGGATGCTTACACTCATTGGGAAGTATCTCCAATGAGATCATGTGGAGTCTACTCTGAGGAACCCTCTCCTCACCCCTTCACCTCCCCGCTCCCCCCAACCATCACCACCAAATAAAGAGCCATTCTAAATTCTACATTGTCTTATATTACGTTGATCTTAAGGGCATTCTTGGTCATGCTGTATTCTCATTCTGTAGTTTCTAGTTAGTTTCATTGCCTGAATTTAAGTGTATTTTTTTGGAGATGGGACTAGAAAAGGGGTCACATGTATGCCTCCATCAGCGGTGTCTCATTTCAGCATGAGCTTAACAGGCACCAGTGGTTTGGTCACGCAGCTGCGGTGTCTGAGTGATGACAAGAGAGGTGAGCTTATTTCAAAAGGTGAAGCGGTGGGATCACATATTCCTTTCAAGCAATAGTCCAGGTAAGTGATGAAAAGCACAAGCTCTGGGTAAAATTCTGCTGTCATTCACTCGCTGGCAACATCAGGCATGGTCCTAGGCTCTTGGTCATAAAAATTACATAGATCAACATGTATAAAGTGTTTGGGCCTCTACCCAGCACTTTGTAAATGTTAACTATTAAACAAAGCGGAAAAGGGCTCCTGCATTCATCTTCATGATCAATCAACCAATCCATTGGTTAATTTCAGATACTGGTATGAAATAAATAAGAAATAATAACGAGACCAAGGCTCAGTTGGAGAAAAAGCTCAATGTGAGAGATCTTAGAAAGGAAAGAGGACAGCCTGCGTACAGGGGGAGGAGGCTGGTAGGAGATCAGGAGGTGAGGGAGGCAGGTAGGGGTCAGATCATGAGAGGCCTCTCGGTTCATGGAAAGGAAACTGGATGTTACCCAAATGGACTGAGAATCCACTAGAAATTACATTACGAGATTTAGGCCTTAAAAAAAGTCCTTTGTATACAACAAAGGACTATGAGTTGTAGAAGGGCAGAAGCAGAATTAGGAAGGCTGGTCAGGGGGTCCGCATCATGAAAGAGCTCAGGGTCTGGAAGTGGAAAATCTGTGGTTTACAGCAGTGTGGTCATAGGTAGGCTTCCTGAGGTCTGCTTTTCTTATTCAGATACATGAGAAACAGTAGCTCTTACCTGCAGTGTTGTTATCAGGACGAAATCAGATAAAGTGTATGGAAACGTCTGCTGAACTGCAATAATAAATATGAGTTTAAGACTACGACTGCATGCATGGATACTGAGTCACTTCAGTCATGTCTGACTCCACGACCCTATGGATCATAGCCCACCAGGCTCCTCTGATCATAGGATTCTCCAGGTAAAAATGCTGGAGTGAGTTGCCATGCCCTCCTGCAGGGGATCTTTCCAACCCAGGGATCGAACTCGCGTCTCTTATGTCTCCTGCCGTGGCAGACGAGCTCATTAGTACTAGTGCCACGTGTGTGCTGCGTTGTGCTTAGTTGCGCAGTCGTGTCCAACACCCTGCGAGCCCATGGACCGTAGGCTCCTCTGTCCACGGTGTTCTTCAAGCAAGAATACTAGAGAGGGTTGCCGTGACCGTCTCCAGGGGATCTTCCCAAGCCAGGGATCGAACCCAGGTCTCCCGCATTGCCGGCAGATTCTTTATCATCTGAGCCACCAGGGAAGCGGGACCTGGGAAGCCCTTTCTATGACAGCTACTTAGAATTATGTTGTTAGGTTCTCACTCTATGTACACAGAATCACCTGAGGCACTTATCGAAAGTAAAGCGCTTTTACTGCAGACTTATTTCCACCCACATGTTCAGGTCACCCATCCTGTTCTGACAGCAGCATTGCAGTACAGTTGTTAGCAGCGTGCTGGCTGCGCTAAGAGCGCCTGTTGTCAATTCTGGCTTGGCTTTGACAGTTCTCTTTACCTCTCTGTGCCTTAGTTGCCTCATCTGTAAAACGGGAATTATAAAGCACTTCTTTTATCAGATTTTTGAAAGGTTAGTGATTTAGCACATGAATAGAAGAGAAAGTGAAAGTGAAGTCACTCAGTTGTGTCTAACTCTTTGTGATCCTGTGGACTGTAGCCTACCAGGCTTCTTCATCCATGGGATTTTCCCGGCAAGGGTACTGGAGTGGGTTGCCATTGCCTTCTCTAGGGGACTTCCCAACCCAGGAATTGAACCCCGGTCTCCCACATTGCAGGCAGATGCTTTACCCTCTGAGCCACCAGGGAAGCCCCAAATAGAAGAGAATGAACCACTAAATGAATGTTAACCATTATCACTTTCCAGGAAATGTATGGTGCGGCACAGAAGTTAGTGTTGAATAGAATCATTCAAGACTGATCCCTTGATCTGCAAATACATAGTCCTTGTTTGTGAGGTGCTCACGGAGGTGACAGACAAATAAACAGATCAATATTTGCAATGTCAGAATTGGCACAATAAACATTAAAGAAAAGAACTGTAGTTCATAGAGCATTTGTGCTGATTCGTGACTTTTGGTTTTAATTTGAATTCCTTGCTGATCTCACTCTCTCTTTTTTTTTTTTTTTTTTTAAGTTAGGCCTAGTTTAGTATTCTTCTATCTTTAGATTTGTTAAACCTGGCTAACTTCAACGACAGTTAAAATATCATTTAAATATTTGGTTCTGAGAAATGAGCCTGGAAGAAGGAAAAGGACTGCAAAAGCTGTACTCCCTTTATTTTTCTCATTGGCTTCCTCCTAGTTTGTGTTCCAGTAAACATTTATATTTATAGCTGACTGAATAAGCTTGCTTCAGCTTTAAAGACTTCGATGCAGTCTGGCTTTAGATATGGAAACATTAGCAAAGCTGAGAATATGACTATCAAGCTGAGTGTAAACTGGAGCTGGATAAAGAATCTTTAAGTTTTGCTTTGAGTGTGGACTTTTAACTTTTCTGTTGATTTGTAACTTCAGCAGTGGATCTTGAATATTCCATGAAATAATTTACTAGGCACCCTTTGTCATAGAGGGCATGTCAGTTTTGTTATGGGCTTCCCTTGCGGCTGTGGGAGACCTGGGTTCAATCCCTGGGTTGGGGAGATCCCCCGGAGAAGGGAAAGGCTACCCACTCCAGTTTTCTGGCCTGGAGAATTCCATGTATAGTCCAAGGGGTTGCAAAGAGTTGAACACAACTGAGCAACTTTCACTTTCAAATTTTGTTATTATTTACTATTGATTTACAATTTTGTGTTAATTACTGCTATACAGCAAAGTGATTCGGTTATACATATATACATTCATTTTAAATATTATTTCCCATTATGGTTTATCATAGGACACTGAATACAGTTCTTGGTGCTACACAGTCGGACCTTGGTGTTTATTCTGCATGTAAAAGTCTACACCTGCCAACCCCAACCTACCTCTCCATACCTCCCCCAGCCGCCTCTCTCTTGGCAACCACTAGTCCTTTCTCTAGAGGACATGTAAAATTTTGCATGTTTCCCAGGGACATAGCATACATATACAAAAATGTAATATGTACCTATCTATATGGGCAGTGGTGGGGCAAAGATTCTGAATGCTGCAGGAATTTAGAGAAGGAAAATGGTCAGGAGAAGCGGAGATAAGAAAAAAAATGTATATTTTGATAAAAAATATTCTAGTACTTGATAAGTATAGGGTATCTAACCAAAAATTAATCACTTTTCTTTGTGACACCCATCATATATGGAGAGAATATTTTTGAAGTTATAATCCATGCCTATGTTTTTGGAACTTATTCCTTCGTCTTGGACAAACCATATTATGTACTATTTTACTTTCTTAAGTTTTAAGGGAACAAAACACTTGGCATCAGAATAAACCTCCTTAATCCTCATTTTCTGATTTTCACATTGAGAAGAATGAGTGGCATATTTAGACAAAGAACTGGATGGAAAATGTGGTTGGATTAATCCAAATGGTGTACATATTTGAGATCTCTAGCCAAGACCCCTTGATGGATCACAGCCTTGTTGTGGTGAAGGGGCTTGTATAACTCAGTGAAGCTGTGAGCCATGCTGTGCAGGGTTACCCAAATGGGCAAGTCACAGTGAAGAGTTCTGGCAAAGTGTAGTCCACTGGAGGAGGGAATGGCAAACCACCCCAGTATACTTGCTGTGAGAATGCCATGAACAGTAAAAAGGCAAAAAGATAGGACACTGGAAGATGAGCTCCCCAGGTTAGGAGGTGTCCAATATGCTACTGGGGAAGAGCGGAGGGCAATGAAAATAGATCCAGAAAGAATGAAGCAACTGGGCCACCAAGCTGTGGATGTGGCTGGTGGTAAATGTAAAGTCTGATGTTGTAAAGAATAATATTGCATAGGAACCTGGAATGTTAGGTCCATGAGTCTAGGTAAATTGGATGTGGTCAAGCAGGAGATGGCAAGAGCAGGCATCAACACCTTAAAAATCAGTGAACTAAAATGGGCAGGAATGGGTGAATTTAACTCAGATGACCGTTATATCTACTACTGTGGACAAGAATCCCTTAGAAGAAATGGAGTAGCTCTCATAATCAACAAAAGAGTCTCAAATGCACTAATTGCGTGCAATCTCAAAAATGACAGAATGATTTCGTTTCATTTTCAAGGCAAACGATTCAACATCACAGTAATCCAAGTCTATGTCTTAACCACTAATGCTGAAGAAGCTGAAGTTGACTGCTTCTGTGAAGATCTGCAAGACCTTCTAAAACTAACAGCAAAAAAACATGTCATTTTCATCATAGGGGACTGAAATGCGAAGGAAGGTAGTCGGACCTGGAGCTGACTGTGGCTTAGATCATGAGCTCCTTATTGCAAACTTCAAGCTTAAATTGAAGAAAGTAGGGAAAACCACTAAGCCATTCAGATATGACCTAAATCAAATTCCTTATGATTATACAGTGGAGGTGACAAATAGAGTCAAAGGATTAGATTTGGTAGACAGAGTGCCTGAAGAACTATGTACGGAGGCTCATAACATTATACAGGTGACAGTGACCAAAACCATCCCAAAGAAAAAGAAATGCAAGAAGGCCAAGTGCTTGTCTGAGGAGATTTTACAAATAGCTGAGAAAACAAGAGAAGTGAAAGGCAAGGGAGAAAGGTAAATATATACCTCAAAAATGCAGAGTTCCGGAGAGTATCAGGGAGAGATAAGAAGACCCTTTAAAATGAACAATGCGAAGAAACAGGAAAACAATAGAATGGGAAAGACTGGAGATCTCTTCAGGAAAATTAGAGATATCAAAGGAAAATTTCTTGCAAGGATGGTCATGATAAAGAACAGAAACTGTAGGTACCTAACAGAAGCAGAAAAGATTAAGAAGAGGTGGCAAGAATACATAGAACTATACAAAAGAGGTATTAATGACTGGGATAAGCATCATGGTGTGGTTACTTATTTAGAGTCAAACAATCGAACCATCCAATATGGAATGTGAAGTCAAGTGAGCCTTAGGAAGCATTACTGTGAACAAAGTTAGTGGAGGTGACTGAATTCCAGCTGAACTATTTAAAATCCTAAAAGATAATGCTGTTAAAGTGCTGCACTCAATGTGTCAGCATATTTGGAAAACTCACCAGTGGCCATAGGACTTGAAAAGTTCAGTTTTCATTCCAATTCCAAAAAAGGGCAATGTCAAAGAATGCTCAAAGTACTATACAATTGTGCTCATTTCACATGCTTGCAAAGTAATGTTTCAAATCCTTCAAATTAGACTTCAATAGCATGTGAACTCGGAGAAGGCAATGGCACTCCACTCCAGTACTCTTGCCTGGAAAATCCCATGGACGGAGGAGCCTGGTAGGCTGCAGTCCATGGGGTCGCGAAGAATCGGACATGACTGAGCGACTTCACTTTGACTTTTCCCTTTCATGCATTGGAGAAGGAAATGGTAACCCACTCCAGTGTTCTTGCCTGGAGAATCCCAGGGACGGGGGAGCCTTGTGGGCTGCCATCTATGGGGTCACACAGAGTCGGACACGACTGAAGCGACTTAGCAGTAGCAGCAGCAGCATGTGAACTGAGAACTTCCCGATGTTCAAGCTGGATTTAGAAAAGGCAAAGGAACCAGAGATCAAATTGCCAACATCCACTGGATCATAGAGAAAACAAGAAAACTCCAGAAAAATATCTACATCTGCTTCATTGACTATGCTAAAGCTTTTGTGTGAATCACAACAAACTGTGGAAAATTCTTAAAGAGATGAGAATACCAGACCACATTACCTGCCTCCTGAGAAACCTATATGTAGGTCAAGAAGCATCAGCTAGAATCGGACATGAAACAGCTGACGGTTCCAAATTGGAAAGGATTACGTCAAGGCTGTATATTGTCACCCTGCTTATTTAACTTCTGTGCAGAGTATATCATGTGAAATGCCAGGCTGGGTGAATCACAAGCTGGAATCAAGATTGCTGGCAGAAACATCAACAACCTCAGATATGCAGATGATACCACTCTAAAGGCAGAAATTGAGGAGGAACTAAAGAGCCTCTTGATGAGGGTAAAGAGGAGAGTGAAAAAGCTGGCTTAAAACTCAGTATTTAGAAAACTAAGATCATGGCATTCAATCCCATCACTTCATGGCAAATAGATGGGGAAAAAGTGGAAACAGTGACAGATTTTTTTTTTTTCTTGTGCTCCAAAATCACTGTAGATGGTGACTGTAGCCATGAATTGAGAAGGCACTTTCTCCTTGGAAGAAAAGCTATGATAAACCTAGACAGTGTATTAAAAAGCAGGGACATCACTTTGCTAACAAAGGTCTGTATAGTCAAAGCTATGGTTTTTCCAGTAGTCATATATGGATGTGAGAGTTGGACCATAATAAAGGCTAAGTGCCAAAGAATTGATGCTTTTGAATTGTGGTGCTGGAGAAGCCTCTTTAGAGTCCCTTGGACAGCAGGGTGATCAAACTAGTCAGTCCATCAGGGAATCAATCCTGATTATTCATTGGGAGGACTGATGCTAAAGCTGAAGCTCCAATACTTTGGCAGAGGATAAGTTGGTTAGATAGCATCACTGACTCAATGGACATGAATCTGAACATATTCCAGGAGGTAGTGAAGGACACGTGAGCCTGGCATGTTGCAGTCCATGCGGTGTCAGAGATAAACATGACTTAGTGACTGAACAAGAACAAGCCCAACAGAAGTAGACGACGGTTACCCTTTAAAAAAATACCACCGAGATAAAATTGAGTCTCTGAGAAGCAAAAGCCATCCCAGATTTACATACTGAGTATTTAGCCAAGCCAGAAACATAATAAATAATACTTCACATTCCATAGCACCACATTATCCTTCCAAATGTGACCCATGGCTATTTAGGTCATGTTCATCTCCTCAGTACCAACTGCATCCTTGTTTATTCTGATATCCACCGAAATTGACTGCCGAAGGCTCTCAGAAGGGCCCTTTGAATAACCAAATCCTCTTTGACTTTGTAGAGCATTTAATATAATCATCCACTTCCCCTCTGCATTTCCTTCCTAAGTGGGCTTTCTTGAGGTGGCACAGTAAGACTAACATCTTTTCTTTGCAAGGTTTGGCTGTTCACATACCACTTTTTTTTTCCTTTTCTGTATTCTGTCTCTACTATGATTTAATCAATAATTTTATTTATGTCCTCACTTAAAAAAAATCTAGATCTATCGAACAAAAAGAACCAATGCTAATACTATAACAGAAAAGCCAGTATCATCTGTCATAACCAGAAGATAAATATTATATAAATAATATTTGAATAAAACAAATTCTTAAATTCTCGACAAGTTTTTGCTGAAGACTTTGATCCTGAAATCCTCACTTTTTTTCTTACAGAGGGGGTTAACATTTCTGAAAGAAGCGTTTCAACCCTAAGTGCCTTTTGGAAACTTTCTCCTTAACATTATTCCAAGAATGGGGATAATGTTGTCTCCATATGATTAAATGTTACACAACATCAAATTCATGTACTCTTCTCCTTAAAATAATATTTTTAACCACTGGTTATCTTGGCCTCACACTTCAGGAAATACAAGCATATAGAATAAAACATAAATCTCTCAGCCTGGCAGAGAGGCCAAAAGTACATCTCAATTTATTTTTTCTAGCATTGTTATTATCTGTCTACATACACCCTATCCTGCAGTGCAATTCAAACGTTCTCCCTTCCCAAACACATCTGGAACTTTCCATATCTTGCTTATACTTCTTCTCTACCTAGGATGTCACCTCAAATGCTCTATTCTCTACCTATTCTCAAATGCTGCTTGGAGCCATTCTTGATTTCCTCACAAAGTAATTGCCTATTTTAAAGTTTCTAGAACTTACAGTTCCCTTGGGCCACCTCTTAATCAAGCTCATCACCCAATATTGCAAAAATTATCAGCATTTCTCCTTGGTATGAGAGGCAGCAATCCTTGAGGACTTAATTTGGATGAGCAGATGGATCAGTAGATATTAGGCACTTAGAAAATGTCCCTAGATTTGTATAGTTGGGTTGGGCTGGGGTGAACCTGGCTTTCAGAATTTAGCTGTATGTCATCTGATAGAAAGGAAACTTATCTGGGAATCAGGATATTTAAATTTGCACTTAGGTTGTCTCTGGGCAATCAACTATTTTCTCTGATCATCTGTGATCATATCAGATCTGTCCCTGTTTACATGGAGTGGGAGAAGTCTGGGCACTGGTGAGAACTGTGCTGAGGGAAGAAGGGGGACTGGATGGAGCGCCAAAGGAAAGTCCTACCTAAGGTGGCCACTGGCCATCATTCTCTCTGAGTACCCAGGCTCTTGGTGTCCAATAGCTTTTTTATAAGAATGAGGGTACTAAACTGTCTCCTTTAAAAGACAGAATGCTTGCATTCTGGACTCAATCTCCTTTAATGTCTCGTCTTTAAACTTCTTGTTCCTCATCTATAATAGGGAGATAATAGTGATGTCTACCTCCTAGGGTTCATGTGACAATTAAATGAGATAATGTGTGGAATATTTAATTAACATTAAGGATACAGTAAGTGCTCAATAAAATATTAGCTTATTATTCTTGCACATTAAACTGCATCCAAAAAATATATAAACATTTCAGCTCAAGCATAAAACACATAATGCAAATTTTATGTACAATTTTTATAAATAGTGAAATAAAATTTGCTTGCTAGAATTTTCATTTGTCACTGTTAGTGTCAGTCTGTGCCTTCCTCTCTCCTCTGGCCTGTCTTTCCATGGCTTCTGTATCAGTGAACAAGTGACCTGCAAGCGCTTAACCAAAACATTGCTTCTCTCCATAGAATCCCATAGAAACAAAGCCCTAGGGAAAGCCCGGAAGAGCCTGGAAGGGGCAGCCAGGAAGGGGGGAGGGGGAGAGAGGGAGAGGGGAGGGGGACGGAGGGTCAGCACGTGGGCAGAGAGCCTTTCTCCAGATCTTGCTCGTCTTGTCCAGACATGGTTATTTTACTTTCTGCATAATTTTAATCTCACCCATGACTATGTTGGGCTTCCCTGGTGGCTCAGGTGGTAAAGAATCTGCCTGCAGTGCAGGAGACCTGGGTTCGATCCCTGGACTGGGAAGGTTCCCTGGAGAAGGAAATGGCAACCCACCCCAGCATTCTTGCCTGGAGAATTCCATGGACAGGAAAACCTGGTGGGCTACAGTCCATGGGGTCACGAAGAGTCGGACACGACTGAGAGACTGACGCTTTATGTTCGTGCTCTGTTCTAAGTCAACAGTTAAGTATTCAAGATTTTGTTGGCCACTGAGCCCCATTTCCTTATTGACGGAAAGAAAAGACATAAGACTCTTTGAAATCTGTATTTGATTAACCACTATTCCTCCTCCTCCGTCATTTTTTTTTTTTGCTTCTGCCTTTTGGCCTCTTTTTTTTTCTCTCCCTTCCTCCTCCACCCGCCTCCACACTTTGCCCATAACCATTTAGATTTATTATTGGTTTCTTGGCTGTTTGTTCAATTTGACCTTTTGTTCATGGTCTCTGCTGAAATTTGACTCATGGATCTTCTTTCTTAATCCTCTCTGATTTCACTCCATAATAACTCTGCCCCACTTGTTATTTCTCCAGGATCTCCTGTCTCATTTCCATCAACAGCTTCAATAAAATGGATAGCTACTGTGTCCAATCCCTCTCATCACTTTTAGGCAGTCATTATGCTTAAATATTTAGTCTCTATTGATTTCCACTTGCACATAACAGTTTAGTTAAGACCATGATGTCAACTATCCTTTATAGCTTTTTCTTTCCTCTTTTTCCCTTGTCATGCTTCTTTTGCTCCTGCATAGAATTTCCTCAGAAATTTCCCTGGAGTGGCTAAGAAATGCCTCTCTCTCTATATATATTTTTCTCCTTGCACCATAAGCTTTCTGCTTCACTACTTAACATTTTTTCCTTCTTTCTCTGCTTAAGTTAACTATTGGTTTTCTTATTTTTTTCCCTCCTTTTTCATACTTAGGAACATAACTGCTGAGTCCTTATACAGTCTTCTGATTTAAAGAAGCTGATGAAGATGTCTTCAACTGCAACTACTCCAAATTTTATGCTGTGCTGTGGTAGGACTACAAATAAAGGAGAAATGTTCTGAATTAGGTAATATATAAAGGACTATTTTGGTAAGTTATCCACACAAGCTAGAGTAAAGCTAAATGTTATTCTATAAGCAGAACTCTGGCCATAATACAGATGACTGCCTGGGGCTCTGAATTTGAGGTGGTAGTGTGGTTAGGGTTACAAAGTGTAGTCCAGTTTAGTAGCAGCTTTGACATCACTTAGATGCTTGTTAGGAATGAAGTCCCTTTGGTTCCAACCCAGACCCACACAACCAGAATTTGCATTTTTAACAGATATGTACACATTACAGTTTGAAAGCATTGGCATCGAGAAGAGCCTCCTTAAAATTCAGATCAGTTCAGCTTTAGCACTTTTTAGGCAGACTTTGACTTGGACACTTTGAATTTCGGTTTACTTACCCATGAACTGTGAGTAATAATATAGAATCGTGCAGTTTGTTTTAAGAAATAGAAATAAAATGTGTATAATTCTTACAGTTGGTAAACAGTAGATTATACTTATGGATTTCTTAAAAGAGAAAACTAGGAGGGGATTTTAGTTTCTCTGACTACATTTTAAGTTTGTAGTCATTAAAAGGAAAAAGCCTGGCTTGAAAATGCTCATTTCCCCCCTGCTATCTGAAACAACACCCCACATTTCTCAAGCCATATAGATGAAAGCCAAATTATTTTGTGAGTTATAAAGTTAGTAAGAGATGTTAAGCAAATGTTTAAAATCGTGTGTACAAAGCAGACAAATGGATTAAATGTTAACCCTTGCTACCATTTCAGGAACTCTCCTAGTAACAAGAATAATGCCTGGAATTGGGTTTGAGTCTCAATTAATTTCCTTTTTTTGTGTGTGTGTGCCAGTACCTTATTATCTTTTTTTTCTATTTTTATGTTCATTTTTTCAAAAGTTATTTATTGTGTTGGTTTCTGCCATATATCAACTTGAATCACTCATAGGTATATGTATGTCCCCTCCTTCTTGAACCTTGCTCCTCTCTCCCACCCCAACCATGTGAGCTTGGCCAAGTCACAGAACTTTTCAGGGCCTTGGTTTTCTCACCTATAACATTTGAAAAATAATAATTGGGACAGTTACTCTGGGGTTTCCCTGGTGGTGCTAGTGGTAGAGGACACACCTGCAAATGCAGGAGACTTAAGAGATAAGGGTCCGGTCCCTGGGTCTGGAAGATCTCCTAAAGGAAAGGCAAAGTAACCCACTCCAGTATTCCTTCCTGGAGAATCCCACAGACAGGAGCCTGGTGGGCTACAGGCCATAGGGTTGCAAACAGTTGGACACAGCTGTAGCAACTTGGCATGCACGCAGGGTTGCTTTGAGAATCAAATAAAAATAAAGTGACTTTTTCATTATATATTTGTCCATCTATCCATCCATTTGACAAACACTTATTAACTGCCTATTACATTTGGGGCACTGGGAAAGGAACTAGGCATGTAAAAATGAAGAAGATATAATCCTCTCAAAGCAGTCACTCTTTTAAGAAAATATCTATAAGCCCTAGCTACCATGGACTTCCATGGAGGTAAAGAATTCGCCTGCAATGCAGGAGACCCCGGTTGGATTCCTGGGTCAAGAAGATCCACTGGAGAAGGGATAGGCTACCCACACCAGTATTCTTGGGCTTCCCTTGTGGCTCATCTGGTAAAGAATCCTCCTGTAATGAGGGAGACCTGGATTTGACCCCTGGGTTGGGAAGATTCCTGGGAGAAGGAAAAGGCAACTGATTCCAATATTCTTGTTTGGATAAATCCACAGACAGAGGAGCTTGGCAGGCCACAGTCCATTGGGTCGCAAAGAGTCTAACACAACTGAGTAACTAACACTTTTCACTGTAATATTGAACACATAATAGATGTCAGATACCATACTAAACACATTATGCTGTTTTACTTGCTTCTTAGGAAGACAAGGCTTAGACAGGTTAGGTAACTTCCCTAGGGGGTATTCAGGGAGGCAGGGGCAGACACGAACTACAATAAACCCTAGGAGTATAAGCTATAGAGCAAGCTCTATTTAAAAGTTAGCAGCTATGATCATGGCAGAGGGCAGAACTCGGACTATATGGCTTTATTGGAAACTTCCCTGACCCTGGGGTTCCTTTTTTAACATCTTTTCCTGAGAAATGAATTCCTTTCACTGTGGACTGTTTCTCTTGTTACAGATGCTTCCCAGCTGGAATTGGGATGGCTGAATCACCTGCTGAATGTTGAGACTCACTCTCCTTCCCTCCCCAGAAGAAAAAAAACAATTTCTGTGGTTAAATTTCATGTGCCTTTTAACTCTCCAACAGTCATTTGGTCTCTGCTGTTTCTATTCTGTGGATGAATTTATTTTATGGTTATTTCCCTTTTAAATTTTAAAGACACGTATCTTCCTGAAAAGAACAAAGAAAGAAAAACAACTTGTAAATTATCACAAGAAAAACCCCTGCTAAAAGCAATAAGTTTGCTGACAGATGGCAGAATCAGTTGAAAAGCGAGTACCATATTTACTGAGTCTAACCCATTTAGGAAGCCAAAAAAGTGTTATCTAATTCTATCCCCTGTGTATGTGTATGTTTTGGAATAAACAGATGCCTAATGAGAAATGTGTCTAGTATAGTTTTGGAGGAACCTGGATAAACCCAGGTTCTGGTTCAGGGTTTGAGATTGTGCAAATTTGAGTCTATCATATTAAATTGTCAGAGTAAAAATAGCATGAACGTGTTGCCAAAGAAACACTATTAAAAAAAAATACCTCAGAATTATTTTACCATGTAAATTTGCTTTTAAAAATCCCTCTATTATGTAGTTTTATATCAACTACAAATTATTAAAAAAGGACACATGTCATGTCATCATTAGGAAACCTGGATGGATGCCCAGCCAGTGTAACAGATTCGGATATTATCAAACTTTTTAAAAAGCATTCAAACATAAAATGGAAATAACTATTCCAAATATACATTTGTTATATTGTACAAGACGTGGCCGAGACGCGAGCTGAGACGTGGCCTTCCCTCCTCACCTCCTTCCTCCACGACCTAAAAGAAAGAAATGCTAATCCTATGACTGTCTTATTTTGGACACTGAATTTTGAGATTGTGTATCCAGATGAAGATATATCAGGACCGAGCCTAAGCCACAAGGCATAAATGAAGTCAAGGATACTGTACATATGAAAAGGACTAAGTGAGCACATGAACCACGGTTTCTGGAAAGTGAACTTATTGCTTATTGTTCAATCCCTCTGAGAGTTTCCACAAGTGAAACACCGAGAGCAATGAGTCTCAAAGTGTCAGGAGGAGTGCAGATATTCCTCTCTAGGCAACAAGGTTGTCACTGTTGTTCAGTCATGGAGAAAAGCCAAGGACTGCTCTTCTTTTGGGGAGGCTGGTGGGCTTCTGTCTATGGGGTCACACAGAGTCGGACACGACTGAAGCGACTTAGCAGCAGCAGCTCTTCTTTTTGGACTTTCTTTCTCTCCTGTCTCCCTCCCTTCCTCCCTCCCTCCTTCTCTTCCTCTCTTTCTTTCATTCTTTCTTTCCTTCCTTGTCTTTAATAGAGAATGTGGAAACAAATTATCAATTAATATAACAAAGTAAACTTCAAAATAAGGACTATCACTAGAGAGATGAAGAAAAACATAGCACAATGATAAATGGTTATGATAAATGGTTCAACTTACTAAGAACCCATTATAGTCCTAAAGTATATGCATCTAATAACAGAACTTCAAAGTGCATGAAGTCAAAATGACAGAAAGAAAAAGCCAGATAGAAAAAGTACTCCGTCATAACTGGAGATATTAACAGTCCCTCGTCAGCAATTGATAGAACAAGTGGACAGCAAAGCAGAAGAGATAGACATGAATCACTACCAACTGGACCTAATTCATGTTTATAGAAGCCCATACCTAAGAGCTGCAGAACATTCATTCTTCTTAAACACATATGGAACATGTGGTATCTCACTGGGCTTTAATTTTCATTTTTGTAATTCATGAGCATGTGGAAGTGAAGTGAAGTCCCTCAGTCATGTCCGACTCTTTGTGACCCCACAGACTGTAGCCTACCAGGCTCCTCCATCCATGGGATTTTCCAGGCAAGAGCACTGGAGTGGGTTGACACTTCCTTCTCCAGAATTCATAGAATCTATGCTGATTTTTGGCTATTGGCATAGACACTATTGGTGCCCTGACCAGATCTGCTTCACCAGCACAGTGCTTTTGTGATTCAGCTCCTGCTGACAGCGTACTCCTGTCTTTTCTTAGAGGCTTGCCATTGGCTGATCGGATCCACCTTGTTTCACATGTTAGCAAGGTAATCCTAAAGGAAATCAGTCCTGAATATTCACTGGAAAGATTGATGTTGAAGCTGAAACTCCAATACTTTGGCCACCTGATGTGAAGAACCGACTCATTAGAAAAGACCCTGATGCTGGGAAAGATTGAAGGCAGGAGGAGAAGGGGATGACAGAGGATGAGATGGTTGGATGGCATCACCAAAGTGATGGACATGAGTTTGAGTAGCCTCTGAGAGTTGGTGATGGACAGGGAAGCCAGGCATGCTGCAGTCCATGGCGTTGACTGAGTGACTGAACTGAACTGAACTGAAGCAAGGTAATGCTCCAAATCCTTTAAGCAAGGCTTCAACAGTATGTGAATTGAAAACTTCCAGATGTGCAAGTTGGATTTAGAAAAGGAAGAACCAGAGATCAAACTGCCAACATCCATTGGATCATATAAAAAGCAAGCGCATTCCAGAAAAACATCTACCTCTGTTTCATTGACTATGCTAATGACTCTGACTGTGTGGATCATAACAAACTCTGGAAAACTCTTAAAGAAATGGGAATACCAGACCACCTTTCCTGCTTCCTGAGGAACCTGTATGCAGGTCAAGAAGCAGCAGTTAGAGCTGGATATGGAACAACAAACTGGTTCAATATTTGGAAAATAGTACATCAAGACTGTATATTGTCACCCTGCTTATTTAACTTAAATGCAGAGTACATCATGAGAAATGCTGGGCTGGATGAAGCTCAAGCTGGAATCAAGATTGCCGGGAGAAATATCAATAACCTCAGATATGCAGATGACACTACACTAATGGCAGAAAGAGAAGAGGAACTAAAGAGCCTCTTGATGAGAGTGAAAGAGGAGAGTGAAGGAGCTGGTTTAAAACTCAACATTCAAAAAACTAAGATCATGGCACCCGGTCCCATTACTTAATGGCAAATAGATGGGGAAACAATGGAAACAATGACAGACTTTATTATCCTGTGCTCCAAAATCACTGCAGATTGTGACTGCAGCCATGAAATTAAAAGACACTTGCTCCTTGGACAATAAGCGATGACAAAAAACAACATATTAAAAACAGAGACATATCTTTGCTGACAAAGGCCTGTATAGTCGAAGCTATGGTTTTTCCAGTAGTCATGTATGTATGTGAGAGTTGGACCATAAAGAAGGCTGAGCCCTGAAGAACTGATGCTTTTGAACTGTGGTGCTGGCGAAGACTCTTGAGAGTCCCTTGGACAGCAAGGAGATCAAACCAGTCAATCCTAAAGGAAATTGACCTGAGTATTCATTGGAAGGACTGATGCTAAAACTGAAGCTCAATACTTTGGCCACCTGATATGAAGAGCTGACTCACTGGAAAAGACCTTGATGCTGGGCAAGACTGAAGGCAAGAGGAGAAGGGGACGACAGAGGAGGAGATGGTTGGAGGACATCATGGATTCAATGGACAAGAGTTTGAGCAAACTCCAGGAGATAGTGAAGGACAAGGAAGACTGGTGTGCTGCAGTCCATGGGGTCACAAAGAGTCGTACATGACTGAGTGACTGAACAACAGCAACAAAATCTCACTCTATAGAAGGCATCCTGCTTAGAACTCCTGGAAGAACACAGCATCTTGCCCGAGGCAGCCCACAGCTAGACTGACTGACCTAAGGGTGCAACAGGCCAGTTACCTTGGGTCTGGGTGGGACAAACTGTGGGTTGGGGGCCAATTCATTTTGCAGATCTTCCTATAAGATCAGATGAGGCCAGATTTAAACAAACAAGCACACAAAGTGCTTAGCTCTTCCTCTTTCCCATGCCTGCCGGGGATGGGAGCTATGTGTGCGGAGGAAGGCAATGAGGCAGTGGGCACTGCCAATGCTTCCGTTTTAGTAACATAAGTAGGGGGAATAGACTCACGTCTACTCACTTGGGTTTGAGGTCTTTGTTTCTTTAAGGCATAATTGCTAGTAGTGACAGGAGAGAATCTGTAGGCTGCCTTTTCTCAAAAAAAAAAAAATATATATATATATATATATATGGCATTATAAGAACAGAAAAGCTTTGATTTGTCTTTTTTTTTGATTTGAGTCCTAAAACCTTTTTAAACCCAAGGTTACTAGTCAGTTTGCGTTACCCTCTTAAAATAAATAAATCTAATTCTGTAAATACAGCTAGTAACAGAGTTTTCAAGTGGTAGCCAGTGCTCTTCCCTTTCCTTTTAAAGTAGAAAATGTTCTAGTTTATGTAAAGGTCTTAGAGAAGATTCTTGACGTTCTTCTAAGTTCAATCAAGATCCAAGTACAGAGATTCTTCTTTCTTTTTTTTTTTTTTCTTTCCAGTAATTTGCTGAGCTGTGCTGTGCTGTGCTGCTTGGCAAGCTACTTAACCTTTCTGAACCCGAGTTTAGAAAACTTCAAAATACTTGACACATTTCTCTGGAGGCGCCAGCGGAATTAGCAAATGATTCAGCAAATGGGTTTCATGATTCCTGGAAAAGTAAGCTCATACTTTTTATAAGCACAGGCTAGTGAAAATAAGCCTTTTCAAACACTTTGCTCATCTAGCCTAATGTACTATTTTAAACGAATAAGCCAGGTTTTCTTTCTTTATGTGTTCATTTTATCTATGCTTTCCCTCTGTCTAGAAAACCAACCTATATAGCCTTCATTTGATGAAATAAGGTCTGAAAAAGCTAAGCTTTGAGCAGTTTAATCTTTCTATTTTTTATTTTTCTGATTGAAACACTAAAATATATTTGATTTTTTAAGACTTCAAATATATGTTTGACTTAGATCAGGAGTCAGATTTTGTTTAAGGGCTATAGCTGGACAATCTGTGGTTTAGCTGGTAGAAGAAACCCATATTTAACCCCACTCTGTACACAGAATCTCTCTTTTTCATTCACTATTTATTTGTGCTTTGTTTTATATGCGTCAGGAGGGTTTTGCTCCTATGTTTTTAATGTACCATATTAATTTCAGAGAAATGAGCTATACCTAATATTCAACTGTAAAGCGAAAGTCGCTCAGTCGTGTCTGACTCTGCAAGCCCATGGACTATACAGTCCCTGGAATTCTCCAGGCCAGGATACTGGAGTGGGTAGCCTTTCCCTTCTCCAGCAGATCTTCCCAACCCAGGAATCAAACTGGGGTTTCCTGCATTCCAGGAGGATTCTTTACCAACTGAGTTTTCAGGGAAGCCCTAGGGTAATTATAAAAGTATGAGAAGTACTTGTCTCCATCTGACCCATCTTTGCTACTGCCCCCAAAACAACTGATTCTTCCCCTTTTCATTTTCAAAATTTGAATTTTATCCTTGATTGTTTTAATCATACTTTTACCTTCTCTTTAAAACTGTTTTTTCAAACATTTTATTTTCAAAAATTTCAAGCCTACAGAAAACTATAATTCTCATATAACATTCACCTGAATTCACAAATTATTAAAATTTTCCCACATTTACATTCTTTCTCTTACATTTACTTTACCAAAATGTTTGAGAGTTGTAGGCATGCAGACCTTTGACCTTTGACCTTTTGTACTTCCACAACTTCACCCTTGGTTCTTTTCAGGTTGCGCAATGGTAAAGAATCTGCCTGCCAATGCAGGAGATGCAGAAGACGCAGAGTCAGTTCCTGGGTTGGGAAAAATCCCCTGGAGAAGGAAATGGCAACCCACTTCAGTATTCTTGTCTGGAGAATCCATGGCCTGAGGAGCCTGGTGGGCTACAGTCCATAGGGTCACAAAGAGTCAGTCAAGACTGAGCCACTGAGCTTGAATCAACAGCATACACCCTTAGAACAAGGATAGTCCCTGCCACTCCACCCCCGCCTTGAAGTAGAACCCAATTAAGTATCACACTTGGTATTTGTTTGTCAAATATCTTTGTTTCCTTTTAATACAGTTATGCCTTCATGACTCTTTAGCTGTTTGTTCTTCAGAACATCAACATTTTTATGAATATAGGTTACTTGGTATGTAGAATACCTTCAAAGCTGGGTTAGTCCAGTAATTTCCTCATTACTGTATTCAAGTTAAACATTTTGGCAGGAGTGTTAGCTGGGTGCTGTCTTGGACTTTTCATTACATCCTGCCAGGAAGTTTATGTGTTTGTCTCATTTTGGTGATGTTAAGTTGGAATATTTGGTAAAGGCCTTCCTCCCAGCTCTCTCTTTGCAACCAAGAAGACTTCTGTGGTGTAATATTTTGAAATTAAGTGAATAAACTGTCCTTCAATAATGTCCCAATTTGGTATTTGAATAAAAGGATGGTTTTCTAAGTTTTTCATTTCTTTCACATGTATTAGTTGTTATTCTTATTTAAATGAAAGCTTTACCTTCTGTATCTCCAGTTTTTGTGGAATATTATTATGGTCTCTTGTATTTTTTAAATTCAATATGTTATAACCTATCATATCTTTATTCTTTCTGATGCTCAAATTTTAAGTGGTTTGACCAGTGTGGGGCTTCCCTGGTAGCTTAGCTGGTAAAGAATCTGCCAGCAATGCGGGAGACCTGGCTTTGATCCCTGGGTTGGGAAGATCCCCTGGAGAAGGGAAAGGCTACCCACTCCAGTATTCTGGCCTGGAGAATTCCATGGGCTCTCTAGTCCGTGGGATCACAAAGAGAAGGACACGACTGACCTACTTTCACTTTCACTTTGACCAGTGGGAGCCCATCGAGCTGGGTTTTGAATCTTTGGACAGGTCTCCATCTCCTTTTGTGCACTTCAATGCAGGATTTTCCAGACTTTGTATATTCCCTGATTGTACTTAGAATCAAAAATCTCTCCAAGGACCTTCGTTTTCTTTTGGAGAAAGATAGTGTTTTGAAACCAAATCCTTTCACTGGTTTTGCTCATTGCTCCTGGGTTGTCATTTCTTCTAGCTTATTTCAGTGGCAGCTTGGAACATAGATCGTTAAAAACATGGTGAGTACATAGGGGTTCTTTACATTTACATTCATCACCGGAATTCTTTATTTTCTCCTCTTTCTATATTTATATCACTTTTCCCCCATAGTGAGAACCCTGATTCCAAATACATCATTCTACTTATGTATGGGTTCTTGTGTAATATAAAGCATTTAGATTATGGTACTAATTAGCAGCAAACCCACTATGTAAAGTTTACAATTTCTTTGCAATTCTCTTTTTGTACTATCTTACCAAGAATAAGCAGTAAAGGTGCTGTGTTTACAAGTAACTTAATTTAATGTTTCCTATGTGTTTATGCTATCAATTTGATTAAAAATTAGGTTTATGTGTTTCTGCTTGTATTAACTTTAGGGTTAGCTTTGTACATCCTTTTTGATTTAATTATTTTAATTAAAAATATTTTATAGCTCAAATGTTAAAACTATATATATTAAAATATGTTCAGAGATATCCCTATTTCTAGTTCTTCTACTACTTTCTTTACTCCAGTACATAATAATTATTATTGTATAGTTTAGATTATCTAGTTTTAGGTTTTTTGTAAAAGTTAGTATTAATAGCATCTATCCACTTACCATATATACTCCTATTTCTTCTTTCTATGTGTACCAATATGCGTAGCTTAACAGTACATCCTTGAAATCACTTCTTACCACAAGATTATCTCATTCTTTTGCATTGCTGTATTATTCCATGTATAGAGTTGTACACAGCTCAATTAGCCTCCCTTTAGATGTTTAGGCTATTTTCAATATTTTGTTGTTACGCATATTTCTTCAGTGAATAATCTTGTGCACGTCTGTCTGTGTTGCCATTATTTAAAGAGAATTAATTCTTATCTTGGGTACATAGTTTTAATTGTCTCCTAAGAGATAATAAAACTGTGTTACAGGGTTGGAAGGAGAGGAAGGGTTCAGTGGAATTGAACATGAAGTAAGCAGTAGGGCCCCAGAAGCTGAAGAAGAGAAAAGGCGATAGGTCAGTAGTCAGCAGAGTCCTGTCCCTAGTCCCGCACGGTGCCTTCCAAGATGGCGCCTTCCAAGATGGCAGAAACCATAGTGGAGAGATTCAGGGAGGGAATGGGACGGGACTGTGAGGACTCTGTTCTTGGAAGTCTAACATTTTCTGGTGACTGAGTAGACTTGGGAGGAGTGGATTCTTTGAACAACAAAGCCACCCCTACTCTCCAAATACTACTCGGGCTTGGGAAAGTCTCATAGTGTTGGTGGCCATGATAGGTGCAAGCACAGAGTTTGTTCCCAAAATTTTATGATTTTTAAGCTCTCAGAACTCTTGTGGGAACTTAGGAAGGAGGAGGAACACTGTAAATATTACTCAGATTGAATTTTCTACCACCCTGGAGGGACAGGAAAATAAAGACACAGGATGTTTCTTTGTCCCACTGCTGTGAAGTGAACTCGTTTCTGTTGCTAAAATGATTGTTTTCATGTGTATATGTGTGTGTTTACTGAAATAGTATGGTATTCTAAATATTTACTAAAAGGTATAACATTTCATTTATGACTTGTTTTTCTCACTTTACAAAATATTTTGAACATCCTGCATTTTTTTTGAACACCTGCATAGTATTTTACTATGTGGATATATGCTTTTTTTTCTTGATAAGCCGCTATTAGGATAAATAAGTGCTAAGATAGCAATGGAGTATTACATAGATTTTTTAGAAGCAGATTTTGCAGCTGACTGTGCAGCTCTAAGGAAGTTTTAGTTCTAAGAAACTTTGTATTCATGTTCTTCACAAGGAAAATAATTATACAGTGTTCTTTGTATTTTTACAACATTGACAGATGGTGAGTGAACAGCCTGGGAGGAGGAGAAGTGACCCAACTTGCCTCTGCAGTGTTCAAAAAGATATCAAAGCAAGAGGCAGACACTCCCAGGGCCAAAGACTGTGTTTTCTTTTTCACTCATCTCATTCAAATTGATCACAAATTGCTTTATTACATTCTACTGTGTCAAAGTAATTCCTATTTACCTTTATATTGAAGAAACGTCTTAGCCTATGATAAAATGATTTCCTCAGTTCATCTGAGGTTGAAAGGAATTGGTAATAAAAATTGTTCGGGAATCTTTCATAGTCATCATAACAATATATGGAGCTACAGAATATTTACTATTCAATATGAAAAGGCAAAAGTAAACATTCCAATGAGCATTATCTCGTGGGCTGCAGAAGTTAGGGTAAATTTTTACGTGATTCCTCACCATCCCCTGAATGTACACTGGAACTCCATTGCTTTGCACAATGCTAGATTTAAGTTGTCATTAATTAAACAGCAATATAAAGGACATTCTGTATTGCTAGTGAGAATCGTTTTGTCCATTTTTCTTTTTTGTTTAGCATATCTGTGTAACTAGGTAACCTCTAAGGTAGAAACTTTAACACCTAATTTGCATATATTCTTGAAAGAAAAAGATTTTCTAAAGCATAGAAAATAACTTATACTTCATGGGGTGGGAGGGTAGAGGAATTCTTTTTCAAAGATCTCAGATCCTAAAGAGAAGATAAACATGGATAACAGCAATGACTGAAAAGTGTTAGAAAGAGCACAGAAATTAAAATCAGAGCGTTTGAGCTGTGGTTCTAATTTTTTTCATTAGCAATGTGACTGTGGGCAAGTCACTTTCATATCATTATTTGATAAAAAATGTGAATGGGAGAAGTATTGGACTCGGTGATTGTCAAGGTCCTAGTGATCATTTTGCTTCTCCTGGAAACAAGCTTTGCATGAAAGTAATATGTGTTTAAAAGAATGTAATGTGATTTAGCAGTCCAAAAGCTTCTCTAGTATTATGTAGCTGTTTTTCATTTATTGATAGCATAATTCTAAAAAAATAGACTATATTTATTTCATTAAGTAGATAGTAAAGCTAGCAATATTCATAAACTTTAATACAAAAGACTGTAAATTACAAATATATAACTACGAATTAGGCTCTGAATATATATTTCTTTTATTCCCAAACATTTAGTTCATGTATACTAGAAAAGGACTTCCCACACAGCTCAGTGGTAAAGAACCCATCTGCCATTGCAGGAGATACGGCTTCCATCTCTGAGTTGGGAAGATCCACTGGAGAAGGAAATGGCAACCCACTCCAGTATTCTTGCCTGGGAAATTCAATGGATACAGGAGACTGGTGGGCTACAGTCCACGCAGTTGCAAAAGAGTCAAACATGACTTAGCAACTAAACAACAACAGCAATAATACTAGAAAGGAATTAACATGTATTGAGTACTTACTATGCTAGGAATTTGGAAAGCAAGTACTCTGGAGTCAAACTGATTTAATTTTATTCCTGATGCTGCCGTTTTTTATCTGTGACCTTGGACAATGTCCAAATGGCTACCCATTCCAGTATTCTTCTTGGAAAATCTCACGGACAGAGGAGCCTGGTGGGCCACAGTCCATGGGGCGGTGAAGAGTTGGACACGACTGAAAGACTAATATTTTAACACTGCACATGACCTTTGGGTATCAGAGAGAAGTTTATGGGGAAAGCCTCAATTCCTTGAAGATGCAATATATCTGTTTAAACACATTTCACTGTTTCAATTTCTGGTGCAAGTGTGATATATAATATTACTTATGAACCTGGATTATAGCAAAAATGATCAATTAAATTTTTTTATAATATAATAAACAGAATATGTATTAAATTTACCTTTATAAATTATGTAAACTGATGACAGAAAAAGTCATGGATGGTGCTTTTAAGGGAAAGATATGTGAAAGGAGAATCAATTCTCAAGGTAGAAAATCTGTTTGGGGCCCTGAAAATAGTTGCTGGACAGATAGGCCATTTAATCCAAAATCCCATTGAAAAAAAGAGTCCAGGATCATAGAGAAACCTGGAGCAGCCACTAAAAAGACAATAGCTTGGAAGACCTCTGCTCTTGAAAATGCAGTGGGAAGCATTCTGAACTCCAACAAACTATTTAATCTTATATTTGAAATGTAAAATGGGAAAAATAATAAAATCAGCTTTTGAATGAATTAAATGAAATAACATACGAACAATTGAAATATAACTTAGTTATCTCGAGACCAGTCTTCGCTTTGCCAAACATTCTAAAGGACAATGAATATGAGTTCATACAAAAATCTCTGAAAAATCATGAATACGTTCTCTGAAAATCACATGGGAACTTTAGGGAATAGGTTAGACAGTACACCACACACACAAAAAAATCATCTTCATCCATCTTTTTTCCCAAAACTGAATCCCACAGGGCAGCTGCCCCCAAATTTCCTGATTCTCTGTACACACTTTTCTTAAAACTGCCTTTTCCTTCCTTCACCTTGGAACTTCTTCGCCTCTTCCCCTCACCTACTCCAGTCCATTCATCATGTAATGCCTTCTGGTCTTCGTTCCTTTCAACTGAACTTCAAATGAACACTTTTATTCCTAATGATCTCCTTCACACCCATAATGTTGTGTAACATTATATAGCGTCTATATGCTAATGCCCACCAGGTTACTGTACTTGGTAAGTATCCACAGTATCTGACAGTCGCTGTGCTGTGCTGTGTTCAGTCGCTTAGTCGTATTCGACTCTTTGCAACCCCATGGACTGTAGCCCGCCAGGCTCCTCTGTCCATAGGAATTCTCAGGAAAGAATACTGGAGTGGGTTGCCATGCCCTCCCCCAGGGGATTTTCCCAATCCAGGGATCGAACCTAGGATTCCCACATTGCAGGTGGATTCTTCACCATCTGTGCCACCAGGGAAGCCCAAGAATACTGGAGTGGGTAGCCTACCACTTCTCCACTGGAGTGGATCTTCCTGATCCAGGAATTGAACTGGGGTCTCCTGCATTGCAGGCATATTCTTTATCAGTTGAGCTACCAGGGAAGCCCCTGACACGACACAGTCTTAAACCCGCTACAAACTTACACGTTATCTCCAATTGACAGGCCAAAAACATCACTCTTGATTCCCAGCATCCAAATTATTTTTCTCCCATTCTTCCCTGTATCAACAATGTGCAATCATTTGCCTACCTTCTTAAGGGGAAGAGTTGATTCATCCTTTCCCTTAAACCTTTCACTGAGTCTATCATCAAAGCCTTTCATTTCTAACTCAAAACATGTGGCAAATCTACCCACTTCTATCATCCTAGATCCACATATAATCCCTGCTCAAATGGTCTCCCATAACAAATCACAAACTGGACTCATAATTACTAACAGTTGACAGTGAACTTTTAAAACAGAAGCCAGAAATGTCTTTTTTTTTTTTTTTTAATTTATATCATGAATTTCTTCTCTGTGAAAGTCTCCAATGACATCATATTTGGGGCAAACCCCAAATTTCTGTGACCCATAAAGTCTTATTACTCAGTTTCTGCTTTCTAACCCTCCAACCTCATTGCAGAATACTCCCCGCCTCTCACTACATCTCAAATATCTTAGCTCTTACCTTTGTCTCACGTTTCTAGACTCTTCCTCCTAGTTTCAAATGACATTTTTGATTCAGGCTTTAACTCAACCATCGCTCTGGTAAGAAGCTTTCCCTTATCACATTATTGAAACATCTTCAAGTTAGGTCAATTTAATTTTTAATTTGGTAAATAATTATATATATTACATAGTGTAGTGCATATTATTCAGTTGCTCAGTCATATTCAACTCTTTGCAACTTCATGAACTGCAGCACACCGGGCTTCCCTGTGCTTTACTATCTCGTGGAGTTTGCTCAAACTCACATCCGTTGAGTCGATATATAGTATATATTTTAATATACACACATAATTTCACGAACTTGTTCATTTTCTGTCTTCTAACAGTTTTTCATATGTCTCACTTGAGGGTAACTGCCAGGGGGATAGGGACCATGTTTTCCATGTCTATGGCTCTAAATCCATAGCCGAGAACACTGCATGAACTATAGGCACTAATAGCTGAGTGATTGACTGGGTGAAGGACTTTTATTTAATTATTTGATCACTGCCACTCTTTTCCCCTACAAATTGCTGTAGAGGACACCCAAACTTTCCTCTAGGGACTCCAGCTTCCTTATTTCCTGCTAGATTTAGAGAGATGATTCAGATGCCTTTAGGCATAGTGTTGCTTCTCTTAATTACATTGTGTTTATCAAAGTTTCTTCTTAAAGCCAAGGAGTTAGAAATGATACTGGGAACAAGTCCAACGGTTTCAGACTTAATATCTCCACAATTTGTGTCTAGGATGGCAGAAGAGAAATGGGTGTCCACTGGCGTCTTTCCCTTATGTGTGCACCTTTTGCTACAAGTGAAATAATCACGTGGGCATCACTAATCCCAAGTACTGCATTTGCCAGTGAATTACATATGCATTTTGAGGTCTCTAAGGCACCAAGAGATTAATGCCCAGATTTGCACAAGATTTCCACTGGGGACCAAATCTGACACGAAAAAACAAAAAAAAGACATCACAGTCTAGTCTAAAAGCACATTGTGAACTGCCCCTTAGGGGGTTCCCTGAGGAGGCTTCAACTTTATGAGATGGTGACCCTTCTCGAATTACTTCTAACTAACCAAGCCTCCCTTGCCTCGTCCCTTTAAGTATCCTTCTTTGGTCTTGAGCCCAAAGGACGGCTGTGTTGTTGTCATTCTTTCTCTTCTCAAATGAGATTCAGGAATCACATATATTTCAATGACCTCCTGCGTTTGAGGTGGAAGGCTGCTGCTGCTGCTGCTAAGTCGCTTTAGTCGTGTCCGACTCTGTGTGACCCTATGGACAGCAGCCCATCAGGCTCTGCAGTCCACAGGATTCTTTAGGCAAGAATACTGGAGCGGGTTGCCATTTCCTTCTCCATGAGGTGGAATCAAAGTGTGTTTAGCTGCAGTTTGCTGTGAATTGTTCCTAATCTGACTTGAGGAGTTTGTCATTTTTAAAGCTGTACTCTGCTACACCTTGCCAGAGGACAGATTGAAGAAATTGCTTCAATACCCATGTAAAACACCCGTCCCCTTTATGGTGATGTGCAGTTAAGAGCCCACACGTGAATTCTAGAAGCTCATTACAATACTATAAACTGGTTTGTATACCAGTATCTAGCGATTCTCTATAAAGACTAATCTCTTTTTGGCCAGAATCTTTTTTTTTTTTTTTGATACAACATGGTGACCCTCATGTAGCTTCCATCAATCCCCAAGTGGCAGCATCAATCATCCTGCCAGAATTTCAATTATTTGACGCAGCTACAATTCTGTACTCTCTTCTCTCATCCTTAGCATGGGTTTCTCACCAGCTTCTCTTATTTTGGGTAGCAAGCGGTCTCAATATATTCCCAAAGCCTGGCTAATTTCTTGTGCGGGCAGAGGTAGATATGATTAGGGAAGTACACACCCACTGCCTCAACTTCATTTATTCCATCTCTTCAAGTATCAACTTGTCCATATTACGGCAATCCCTTCCCTATTCTTGCATTAGCCTCTTACCTGGTCTCTTTGCATCTATCATTGCCCTTATGAACCCCTTGTACACCTTACACTATGACATCTTCAAGCCTTTGCAATGATCATGTCTCTTATTTGCTTAACGAATTTATTTATTTTTTTATTGGAGTAGAGTTGCTTTACACTGCTGTGTCAGTTTCTGTTGTACAGCAGAGCGAATAAGCCATATGTATACACAGGTTGCTGTTGTTTAGTTGCTAAGTTGTGTCCAACTCTTGGGAGCCCATGGACTGTAGCCTCGCCAGGCTACTCTGTCTGTGGAATTTCATAGGCAAGAATACCTGAGTGGATTGTCATTTCCTTCTCTAGGGGATCTTCCCTAGCCTGGGGTGGAACCCATGCCTCCTACATTGGTAGGGTTATTCCTTACCACTGAGCCACCTGGGAAGCCTATATATATATATATATATATATATATATATATATATATATATATCACCTCTTTTCAGGATTTTCTTCCTGGTTTGGTTACCACAGAGCACCAAGTAGGGTTCCCTGTGCTATACAGTAGCCTCTCACCAGCTATCATTTCTATACGTACTAGTGTACATATGTAATCCCAGTCTCCCAGTTCACCCACTCCCCGGCCCTTTCCCACAGGGATCCATGCACTTGTTCTCTATGTCTGCCTCTCTATTTCTGTTTTGCAAATAAGATCATCTCTGTCATTTTCCTAGATTCCACATATATGCATTAATATACAATATTTGCTTTTCTCTTTATGACTTCACACTGTATGACAGTCTCTAGGTCCCTGCACATCTCTGAAAATGGCAGTTTCATTCCTATCTACGGATGAATGACATGGCATTGGATCTATATGCCACATCTTTACCCGTTCCTCTGTTGACTGACATTTAGATTACCTCCATGTCCTGGCTACTGTAAATAGTTCTACAATTAACACTGGGGTAGATGTGTCCTTTTGAATTATGGTTTTCTCTGGGTTTGTGCCCAGTAAGGGGTTTGTTGGGCCATAAGATAGTTCTATGTTTAGTTAAGGAACCTCCACACTATTCTCCTTAGTGGTTATATCAGTTTCCATTCCCACATCAGTGTAAGAGAGTCCCTCTTCTGCACACCTTCTCTAGATTTGTTGTTTGTTGACTTTTGAATGATGGCCATTCTGACCAGTGTGAGGTGTTACCTCATTGCAGTTTTGATTTGCATTTCTCTAATAATTAATGATATTTGTCAGTTGCTTCATTTGCAAATATTTTCTCTCGGTTCTGAGTATTGTCTTTTCATCTTGTTTATGGTTTCCCTTGCTGTGCAAAAGCTTTTAAATTTAATTAGGTCCCACTTGTTCATTTTTATTTTTATTACTCTAGGAGGTCAGTCAAAAAGGATCTTGCTGCGATTTATATCAAAGAGTGTTCTGCCTATGTTTTCCTCTGAGATTTTTTAGTGTCTGGATTAACATTTAGGTCTTTAACCTATTCTGAGTTTATTTTTGTGTATGGTGTTTGAGAGTATTTAATTTCGTTCTTTTACATGTAGCTGTCTGATTTTCCCAGTACCACTTATTGAAGCCTGTCTTTTCTCCACTGTATATTTTTCCTTCTTTGTCATAGTTTAGGTGACCAAAGGTGCAAGGCTTTATCTCTGGACTTTTTGTCCTGTTCCATTGATCTGTATTTCTATTTTTATACCAGTATTATGCTATGTTGATGACTGTAGCTTTGTACTATAATCTGAAGTCAGGGAACCTGATTCTTCAAGCTCCGTTTTTCTTTCTTGAGATTTTTTTGGCTATTTGGGTTTTATGTGTGTGTGTGTTTCCATACAAATTATAAACATTTTTGCTCTAGTTCTGTGAAAAATACCATTGGTTATTTGATAGGGGTTACGTTGAATCTGTAAACTGGCTTGGATAGTATAATCATTTCATGATATTGATTCTTCTAGTTGAAGAACATAGTATATCTCTCCATCATGCTTGATTTCTTTCATCAAAATCTTATCATTTTCTGAGTATAAGTGTTTTCCCTTCTTAAGTAAGGTGTATTCCTAGGTATTTTCTTGTTGTTGCAGTGGTAAATGGGGCTGTTTCCTTAATTTCTTTTTCTGATTTTTCATTGTTAGTGTTTAGGAATGCAATGGATTTCTGTGCATTATTTTTGTATCCTACAACTTTCCCGAATTCATTGATTAGACCTAATAGTTTTCTGGTGGCATCTTTGGGATTTTCTATGTACAGTATCATGCCATCTGCAAACAGTAACAATTTTACTTCTTCTTTTCCAACTTGGATTCATTTCACTTCTTTTTCTTCTCTGATTGCCATGGCTAGGACGTCCAAAACTATGTTTTATAATAGCGCCAAGAGTGGGCATCCTTGTCTTGGTCTTGATCTTAGAGGAAACACTTTCAGGTTTTCACCATTGAGAATGATGCTTGCTGTGGGTTTATCATATATGGCCTTTAATATGTTGATGTAGGTTCCCTCTATGCCCACTTTATGGAGAGTTTTTATCATAAATGGGTGTTGAATTTTGTCAAAAGCTTTTTCTGCATCTATTGAGATTATCATATGGATTTTACCTTTTAATTTGGTAATATGGTGTATCACATTGATTGCATATATTGAAGAATCCCTGCCTCTCTGGGATAAATTCCACTTGATCATGGTGCATGATCTTTTTAATGTGTTGTTGGATTTGGTTTGCCAGTATTTTGTTGAGGACTTTTGCATCTATGTTCACCAGTGATACTGGCCTGTAATTTTCTTTTTTGTGATTTCTTTGTCTGCTTTTGGTATAACACTGATGGTAGCCTGGTAGAATAGGCTTGGGAATATTCTTTCCTCTTCAAATTTTTGAAAGAGTTTAAGGATAAGTGTTAGCTCTTCTCTAAACATTTGAAAGAATTTGCCTGGGAAACCATCTGGCCCTGGACTTCTGTTTGATAGAAGACTTTTCATCACAGTGCCTGCTCTTTGGTGGATGGAGTCTTTTTCTTCTGATGGGCAGGGCTGCATGAAGTGGCGTGTTTGGTGTATCGGTGAGCTTAGTGTGTCTTTAGGCAGCCTGTCTGCTGATGGGTGGGGCTGTGTTCCTGCCTTGCTGGCTGTTTGGCAGGACAGCACTGGAGCCTGGAGACAGGTGAGTAGAGCCAAATCTTGGTGTCGAGATGGAGGCCTCCATGCAAGTTCTCATGGATTAATGTTACCTGGGGTTAGGGATTCTCTGGCAGCTCAGGGTCCTAGAATTGGTCCTTCCATTCTGCAGGCCCAGGCCCGAACCCTGGCCAGGGTACCTAGAACCCACAAGACGCAAAATGCTGCCAGAGAAGAAAAAAAGAAAAGAAAAAAACCCAGACAAACAGAACCCAAGACGAGTAGCAAAAGCAAAACAAAAAACAGCAGCAACACATGTACACACACAAACAAGAAGAAAATAGACAAGTCAAGTTCAAGGCAAATGATTAAAATGACACCAAAGAAACAGGAACAAAAAGTTAGGCAGAGAAAAAGAACTAGAACAGGAAAAAAAAAATGCAAAATGATAATAAAGTAAAAATAGACACATTTAAAAGATATTTTTAAAAGTTTTAAATTAAATTAATAAAAACAACACCAACAACTGAACAAAAGGAAACAAAAAAAGAGTAATAATAATAAGAAGATTTTCCAAGGGCCTCCTCTGGCAGTGTTCTTGCTCCCACAGTGAGCCATAGCCAACCCATTGAACATTTTAATTATTTTCCATTGTTAGAAGTTAGGATAAAGACCAAAATCTGTAACATGACCTTTAACTAGGGTAATAATATAATTTCCTCAGCAGGCTGGAGTGCATTTAAGAATGAAAGGGTGTGTTATTTTTATATTAGACAGCAGGCATAAACTGAGACCGTCTCGGGTTTTCTGAGGCATGAGACTTGCTATGCTGAACCTCTCCCTTTGCTTATCACTTCCTCTTTTTCCAGCCTCATGTTGCAGCTTGCTTGCTCTTGCATTTTGCCCTCAGCCACACTAGGCTTCCCTTGGATTCTTAAATGTGCTTTACCGTGTTAGCCGCAGAGGCACTTTCCTTTCTGTCTGGGTTGTTCTTCATCCTCTCGAGTTCCACCCGTCTCTTTACATAGTGAATTACTTTCCTTAAGCAAAATCCTATTCTAATATGGCATCAGCCAGTGATCATTTCCTCAGAAAGCTTCATTCTTCCTGCATCCTTTAGCTAGTTCCCTCGTTCTGCACTCACCAGATACCTCACTGACAATGCAGCCTCCCTGTGATGAGCTCATCATGGTTGTCTCCCCCATGGAACAAAAGACATGATGCTGTTTCATCTCTGCATTTAGAAAGGTGGCAAATCTCTATGTGTAGAAAGTGCCAGGTATAATGCCCACTTCATCAATACCTGTTGATTAAATTAATTAACACTGCCCTTAATACTTACAGAGTTTACACTGCAGACCTAAGGCATCTCTACAGAGTGCATAAGAATGATCGCCATAAATAGATGACTTTTTAGAGCATGTTTTAATTTTTTTTTAAATGTTGAATTCAAGAAATCTTAGGCTCTTACCTACATCTTTTCTGTAGTCATTTAAAATTCTCCTTCTTTTAGAAGAAAAGTTTTTAGTTTGCCTAAGATGAGGTAACCATCATGGGAATTAAAGACTCATGGTTCAATGACTATATTCTACATTCATGAAATGAATAGTCTATAAAATATCCAATATTTTAATTTCAGAAACATTCACAATCAATACTGATCATCAAAGTCTATTCAATTGTCCAGTGATCCATGTCGATCATGATGACAGCTGAAATTCATCGATTGGGTATGTCCTACACACGCAGTTTCCATTGGGAAAAGCACTTTGAAAGGAAGAAAGACCAAGCGTAGGCCAGTTTGTGAAATAACTGTCAGTTGTCACACTAGCCCCTGGTGGTCTCGTGCCTTCAGACGATTCCTCCAATTCAAGTGCCAAGCTCTCTAGATACGCCGCACCCTTACCAAAACCTATTTTCAGAAAATGATCAGTTATATATATTGCAGGGAGAATGCTAACTTCAGTTATAGAAAAGTCAGAATTTTAAGCATCATCTCTTAATACGCTCAAGGAATATTAGGGGATTTGACATGGGGCTTATGGGCCATCCTAAGCACCTTCAAAATAAAGCCTATTGAGCACTGTGATAAAGAATTAGTCTCACTCTCCAGGAAAGGTTACTCTACATTAGTAATTTCACACTCATATTTAGAATGTTTCATCCATTACTTCTTAAGATTTCAGGAATCTCTTAGTTTTAAAAATCTTTTTTTTCTGCCTGAAGACGAATGGATAAGTTTAATGTGCAATTTAGTATCAAATAGTGGTTAACCAATATTGTTTCTAGAGAAAGATCTTGCAAAAGAAAACTTTAAGAAAATCTTCAGTTGACATAGAATCTGCTTTTAATAGTTTAATGATTACTATCCCTGAATTATTCTTTCTTGGAGTTGATTATCCTCAGACCACATGAAGTCAACCTTAGTATAGACCATTTGATGTGAAAGACAGGTGTAGAGGGAATCCAGATGATCTTTCAATCATTCTCTCTCTCTACCTTATAAGGCATGCACACACACACACACCTCCCACAAACACCCAGACAGGCATACACATTGCCATCTCCTGTGTATCAGGCATGGGCCTAGTCTTTAGCTCGTAACTCAGTGGGAAAGATAATTAGCTAGGTAGAGATAGAATGGAAAGAAATCATGCTGATTCTATCACACTCTGTCATAGCAAATAGAGGCTGTCAAAATGCCTAGAAATAAGGAAAATTTTATTGAGAAAATATAATTTGTATTTCCTAGACTTTTAAGATCCCTATGGGCTTCCAAGGTGGCTAAATGGTAAAGAATCTGCCCACAGGGAAGGAGACCCAGGTTCCATTCCTGAGTCAGGAAGATCCCCTAGAGAAGGGAATGGCAACCCACTCCAGTATTCTTGCCTGATTTGATCTCTGGGTTGGGAATAGCCTCTAGGGAAGGAAATGGTAATCTACTCCAGTATCTTGCCTGGGAAATCCCACAGACAGAAGAGCCTGGTGAGCTACAATCCGTGTCCGCAAAGAGTCGGACACAATGGTGACTGAATAGCAGTAGCAGTGGCAGAAGCAGCACAGAAGCCCTTCAGAGCCTTTTACTTTTACAGTCAATATGCTTTCTCAAATTAAGCACGGAAAGAATATAATACATGACACGAAAACTGCGCAATATTAGAATATTGGTTACAAAGGAAAGTAAAAAGAATGTAATATACTTCATACTAGAAGTACAGTGAGAATTCAAAGAGAAAATGAGTAAAATAATAGAATGAGATGAGAAGGACATTGAAGAATCAAGAAAACAAACTGAGAATAAATATACAAAACTAAGGAAAAAAGCAAAACACAGACAGGGAGAGGGAAGGAGAGAAGGAGGAAGGAAGGGAAGGAAGATGTTACAGAAAAACTTGAACAGACTTTTTGGCCAATCCAAGAGAAGGTCAGATTAACTCTTTCCACTTCTAGTTCTTTATTTTCTTTGCTTGTGGCTTAAAGACTTAGGAATAAAAATTCTGTTGAAATTCTCCTTTGCCAAAAATTTCCCTTCTGGAGAAGGGAACGGCAACCCACTCCAGTATTCTGGCCTGGAGAATTCCATGGACTGTATAGTCCATGGGGTCGCAAAGAGTCGGACACAACTGAGCAACTTTCACTTCACTTCACTTCTTTTGAATACTCTTTTGTACTGCCCTTCTTGTGATATGATAGATTATATATAGATAAAATAAAAAGATTTATTTTGAGACATCAACTCACATGATTTTAAAGGCTGAGACGTCCCATGATTTGCTGTCTGTAAGGAGAGCCAGTGCTGTAGTTTCAGTCGAAATCCAAAGGCCTAGGAACCAGGGGAGCCATTGATGTAAGTCCCAGCTGGAGTCCAAATGCCCAAGAACCAGGGTGTGTGTGTGTGTGTGCACTCAATCGCTCAGTCGTGTCTGACTCCTTGTGACCCCATGAACTGTAGCCCTCCAAGCTCCTCTGTCCCTGGAATTTTCCAGGCAGGAATACTGGTCAGGATTCCATTTCCTACTCTAGGGGATATTCCCCAGCCAGGAATCGAAGCCACCTCTCTTGAGTCTTCTGCATTAGCAGGTGGATTCTATACTACTGAGCCACCTGGGAAGCCCAAGATCCAGGGACAAAGGTGTAAATCCCTGTCTGAGTTCAAAGCAGTGGCGCCAGTATCCCCAGACAGGAGATGCATGTCCTGCCTCAAGCAGAGGGCAAAGTTCATCCTTCCTCTGCCTTTTTGTTCTCTTCAGGCCCTTGGCAGATTGGATGATGCCCGCCTATACTGGTATTTCTGGAGCATCAATAGGATGTGTTAGAACTTCTTTTATCTTCGTTTCTCTCCATCTCTATTTTATATTCTCCATCTCCCTGTTTTGCTACGTTAAATCTAACTAATTTGTTGAGTTAAATATGCTGTTACAAATTATTTCATCACCTCTGCCCAGGCTTATTTTAAACTTACTCATTGAATTTTAAATTTCTGCTTTTAAGTTTAATTTACAGAATTTTCTATGTATATCTTGCAAATCTAAATGGTTTTTAAAAAATATGATTGTTATGTGCTTCTGTGTGCAACCTCTATTTCCCATTTTTAAATGCTAATAGCAGAAAGGAGTTTTAGATGTCTGCAGATGATCCCTTATAAGGCTTCATTCCCTTGGGTGTTTTTATCTTTCTGGACTACTAGATCATATTTCTTAGAACTTTATCTGTGGGCATACTTTGATTTTGGATTGAGGTACACCATGTGAATCTGTTTACTTATCTATTGGGAATTTACAGCTTATATTTAAAAGGCCTGGGACTCTAGGAAGCTAATTGTGCAGACAATGTGAATTTAGATCATTAAAATACATAGAAACCAACTTGTGTTTGCAGATTGTCAAGGACTATATTTATTTATTTTTTCTATCATTTAGTGCCAAGGTCTAGATATGAAAGATTTCTGCTGCTTCTTCTGTGCAATTATTTTATTTTAAATTCACTCTTCTACTGAGGGTAGAACCATTTAGGATTCTTGATCGTTTCCTATCAAACTGTGCTTGGACTGCTGTAAGACTTATCTGCAGTCGGTACAGACACTAAACAGTGTAGTCATCAGCTGTGTGCTGGATAAACCACGGATAGTATATTTATACAGTGGGTCCTATGCATCAGGAGAATAAATAAATGATTGCCAGTTGCTCTCATATGAATAGATCTCTCAAACAAAAATTTTTAAAAAAGAAGCCAGTCACGAAAATATATGTATAGTATGCGGTTCCATTTTTATGGGGCAAGACTAATCTCTAGTTGCAGAGTCAGATGATCACCCTTTAAGGGAGTTAGTAACTGGAGAGAGAGGGGTGGAGGGGGCAAAAAGTTTGTTTCTTGGTTACAAAGGCTGTACACATTGCGTGGGTGAGGTCACAGAGGTGTGGGCTTACTTTGTGAAAATCCGTGGAACTGAACACCTGTGATTTGTTTACTTTTTTGTATGTATATTATTGTTCAGGCTGGTCCTGAGTGCTGGTGCCCTACCCTGCATCATGCCACTTGCATTAGGAGCAGAGGTTCATACTTGCCTTTTCCCTTATGTTCTTGCAGGTTCTCTTTCGTTGTTTTCCTCTCCTTTTGTTTCCTGACACATGATGCATTAAGGATGACTGGAGTCAGACATCCTGCATTAGAATCCAGATGTCACTACCCACTAACTAGTTTGAGTTAGATGCTAACCTTCAACCTTCAGTGTTCTCATTGGCAACTTGAGGAAAATAATAGTTCCTAAATGAAAGGATTATCATGAGGACTTAATTAGGTAATGTGCATAAAGCTCTTCGGACTGTACTTGGAACACTGCAAGCTCTGACAAAGATTAGATGTGATGATTATTATTATTAACCTCCACTCTCCTTGATTTCATGTTATATTCTCATCCTCCCTGGTCTATTTAGATTGCAGCATAATCTATTTAGATTCCCCTCTACCCACTCTCCTTGTTCTCACCCTCTTTTCCACCAAGCTACAGTCCAAAGTACACGGTGGCAGAGTGCCCAGATACTTTTATGATCTCCAAGAGTGCTCTCAAAAGCTATCACGCAAAATTGAAAAGAGGCGATTGCTTGATCCAAAATGAGAGAGAAAGGCTTGCATTCTCACATATTAGAAATCAAGTCTTAAAACCCCCACAGTACCTAGCACAGGATTCTGTATTTCAGCCTGGTGTTTAGTAGATGTTTTTGACCAGTCTGGTGAGAAGAGTTCATCCACTTCATACGCAGGGCTAGGATAAAGTGTCCTTACAAATAACCTCCCACAAAGGCGGCTCTGATATTTGTGGAGGTATTCGTCTTAGCATCACCTGTGTATTTGAGTCTTTAGTCTTCAGTTTGTCAGCTTCCTTTAGTTATGGAACTTCATGACTAAATAGCTGAAGCTTTCTTTGCAGTGGAGGTGCTCATTTAAAAGTTGCTTTCTCATTGTAACACGCAATATGTTGAGTCATTTACATAGAATCTCATCTATAAATGGATATACTCATACATTAGTAATTCATTATAAAGATATAAAAAAATGTTTATGTAAGGTCCCTGGCACAGAGTGAGTGTGCAAAGAATGGTGGATTCTAGGTCAGATTAGAGTGCCGACCTGGAGGTATGGAAAAGAAGGAACACTGAATTTTCTTCTTCACTTCTCAGAATCCCATCTCCTTTCCCTTTCAGAGGCCTCAAGCTAGAGGTGGAAGAGGCCTGATGTGGTTTTATGCCATACTGTGAACTGCACAAGCAGCCTCACCCAGGATATAATTTCCAAGTCATGCAACGTCCGTGTTAAAGACTATCCTGGTGACACTTCCGTAAGTGGGTTACAGATTGTTGCTGTGGCGCGTGCAAAGCATATTGGATAAATGTCTTTAGGAAAGGGAAACGCATTAGTCTCTTCGAGATCAATAGGATAATAAATTGTGTTTTGTTTCTCTACCTGGATTTAATGTTTACCTTTTACATAAACAGCAGCTTGCTTCTTTGCTGCCTCTGGTTTTCAAAGCTTGTAGGGCCTTGAAACATAGTTACTGTCTCCATGGTCAGCAAATCCCAAGTTTTTCTGGCATACAAATGGTCACACAATTGGAGAGAAAAAATAATTAAAGCAATTAAAAGCAAGGGCAGATGGTTTAGATGGTAAGTGTGGAGCAGAACTTTGATAATCGACACCACCCATCAAGTAGCCTGTGAACCCCAAACAGAACCAAATTTCCAGGTAGACGCATCCTCTCCCATGTATCAAACACATACTCTTAGCTTCCCCTCCCATGTCCCGAGGCTTCTGTGATATTCTTTTGGAGGAATTTCCCCTTTATCGCATTGTCAACAGTGTGTGAAATGACAGACTTCTGACTATCCAGTACTTAAGAATGAATATACATAATAAATGGTTTTTTGAAGTACAACTGATTTACACTATTATATTAGTTTCACTTGTACAGCACAATAATCAGTATTTTTACAGATTATATTCCATGAAAGTATTAAGGCTTCCCTGATAGCTCAGTTGGTAAGGAATCCACCTGCAATGTGGGAGACCTGGGTTCAATCCCTGGTTTGGGAAGATCCCCTGGAGAAGGGAAAGGCTACCAACTCCAGTATTCTGGCCTGGAGAATTCTATGGACCGTATAGTCCATTGGGTTGCAAAGAGTCAGACACGACTAAGTGACTTTCACTTTCACTCTCAAAGTATTACAAGACAATGGCTGTATTTTCCTGTGCCATACAATATATCCTTGTTGCTTATCTGTTTTTACACATAGTTGTTTGTATTTCTTAAGCCTATACCCTTATCCTGCTCTTCCCCACTGGTAACCACTAATTTGTTTTCTGTAAGTGAGTCTGTTTCTATTTTCCAAATAGGTTCATTTGTATCATATTTGTGGTTCCACATGTAAGTGATATTATATGGTAATTTTCTTTCTCTTCCGACTTACTTCATTTAGTGTAATATTCTCTAGATCCATCCGTGTTGCTGCAAATGGCAGAATTTTATTCTTTCTTATGGATGAGTAATATACCATTATGTACGTATGTCTTCTTTATCCATTCAGACACTGCTTTCAATTAACAGCAACTTAAATTATTTCCATTCCATTCTGCTTTCTTCAATTCAAATATGATCAATACTTAAGATTCTGCAAAAGCCAGTGTGGAGATCCTTTTCATTAGCAAGGAGATTCATTGTGGAAGGACAGTTTTGTTAGTGTCATTTCTTTTCCTCTTTGTCTTCTTTCATCAGAGTTGCTTCGATTAAGGCAAACAAGTTCCTAACATCTTGAAAAATCATGATTCAGCCAATTAGAATGGAAATAGAATGAAAAGAGGTCTTCATAGTTTCTTTCCTTAATTTTCTTCCCAAATGACCCATTCTGAATGAAAAGTAATTTATGATATTTCTTATCCCAATTCAGTAGGGCTAGCTGGGAGACAGGGAGAAGGTTATACCCCCTCCCTGTATTATCCCAACTAAATAACATCTGTCCAGTTTGGCTGTATACACAGCTAGTCAGTGACAGACTCTTTGGGATCAACACTAAAATTAAAAACCCAAGTGTAACTAGAGTCCTCCTGGACTATATATCATTTGTTCTTCTTATTCAGTCACTAAGTTAAGTCTGAATCTTTGCAACCCCATGGACTATAACACGGCAGTTTCCTCTGTCCTCAACTATCTCCCAGAGTTTGCTCAAATTCATGTTCACTGAATGGGTGATGCTACCTAACCATCTCATCCTCTGCTGCCCCTTTTTCCTCCCGCCTTCAATCTTTCCCAGCATCAGGGTCTTTTCCAATAAGTCTGGTCTTCGCATCAGGTGGCCTAAGTATGGAGTTACAGTATCAGCAACAGTATTTCCAATGAATATTCAGGACTGATTTCCTTTAGGATTGACTGGTTTGATCTCCTTGCAGTCCAAGGGACTCTCAAGAGTCTTCTCTAGAACCAAAGCATCAATCCTTCAGTGCTCACCCTTCTTCATGGTCCAACTCCCACAAGTGTACATGACTACTGGAAAAACCAGAGTTTTGATTAGATGGACCTTAGTTGCAAAATGATATCCTTGCTTTTTAATACAATGTCGAGTTTTGTCATAGCTTCCCTTCCAAGGAGTAAGTGTCTTTAATTACATGATTGCAGTCACTACCTGCAGTGATTCTAAATCAAATCCCTTATGATTATACAGTGAAAAACAGATTCAAGGGATTAGTTCTGGTAGACAGAGTACCTGAAGAACAGTGGACAGAGGTTCATAATATTGTTCAGGAGGCAGTGATCAAAACCATTCCAAAAAAAGAAATGCAAGAAGGCAAAGAGGTTGTCTGAGGCTGCTTTACAAATAGTTGAGGAAAGAGAAGTGCAAGTCAGGGAGAAGAGGAAAGATATACCCAATTGAGTGCAGAGTTCCAGAGAACAGCCCACAGATATAAGAAGGCCTTCTTAAATGAAAAATGCAAAGAAAAAGAGGAAAACAATAGAATGGGAAAGACTAGAAAGCTCTTCAAGAAAATTGGAGACAGCCAGGAAACATTTCATGAAAGGTTGGGCAATAAAGGACAGAAATGGTAAGGACTTAACAGAAGCAGAAGAGTTTAAGAAGAGGTGGCAAGAATACACAAAAAAACTTTACAAAAAGCATTTAATGACACTAATAGCCATGAGGGTGTGGTCACTCACCTAATGCCAGACATCCTGGAATGTGGAGTCAAGTGGGCCTTAGGAAGCATTATTATGAACAAAGCTAGAGGAGATGATGGAATTCCAGTTGAGCTATTTAAAATCCTTAAAGATGATGCTGTGAAAGTATGTCAGCCAGTATGTCAGCCAGTTGGAAAACTCAGCAGTGGCCATAGGACTGGAAAAGGTCAGTTTTCATTCCAATCTCAAAGAAGAGCAGTGCCAAAGAATTCTCAAACTAGCAGACAAATGCACTCATTTCCATGCTAGCAAGGTAATGCTCCAAATCCTTCAAGGTAGACTGCAACAGTATGTGCACTGAGAACTTCTAAATGTATGAGCTGGGTTTTGAAGAGGCAGAGGAACCAGAGATCCAACTGCCAACATTCGTTGGATCATGGAGAAAGCAAGGAAGTTCCAGAAAAACATCTGCATCTGCTTCATTGACTAGGCTAAAGCCTTTGACTATATAGATCACAACAAATTATGGAAAATTCTTAGACATAGGAATATCAGACCACTCCTACCTGTCTCCTACGAGACCTGTATGCGGATCAAAAGCAACAGTTAGAACTGGACATGCAGCATCTGACTGGTTCAAAATTGGGAAAAGAGTACGACAAGACTGTATATTGTCACCCTGCTTATTTAACTTATATGCAGAGTACATCATGAGAAATGCCAGGCTGGGTAAATCCCAAGCTGGAATCAAGATTGCCAGGAGAAATATCAACAAGCTCAGATATGCAGATGCTATCACTCTAATGGCAGAAAGGAAACAGGAACTAAAGAATTTCTTGATGAGGGTGAAAGAGGAGAGTGAAAAAGCTGGCTTAAAACTCAACATTTGAAAAACTAAGATCATGGAATCCGGCCTCATCACTTCATGGCAAATAGAAGGGAAAAAGTAGAAGCAGTGACAGATTTTGTTTTCTTGGGCTCCAAAATCACTGCAGATGGTGACTGCAGCCATGAAATTAAAAGGTACTTGCTCCTTGGAAGAAAAGCTATGACAAACCTAGACATCATATTACAAAACAGAGACGTCACTTTGCTGACAAAGGTCTGTATAGTCAAAGCTATGGTTTTTCCCAGTAGTCATGTATGGATGTGAGAATTGGACCATAAAGAAAGCTGAGCACCGAAGAATTGATGCCTTTGAATTGTGGTGCTAGAGAAGACTCTTGGGAATCCCTTGGACTGCAAGAAGATCAAACAAATCAATCCTTAAGGAAATCAACCCTGAATATTCTTTGAAAGGACTGTTGCTGATGCTGAAGCTCCAATATTTTAGGCTACTTGATGTAGAAAGCCAATTCACTGGAAAAGGCCTTGATGCTGGGAAAGATTGAAGGTAAAAGGAGAAGGAGATGGCAGAGGATGAGATGGTTAGATAGCATCACTGACTCAAAGAACACGAATATGAGCAAAATCCAGGAGATAGTGAAGGACAGGGGAGCCTGGTGTGCTGCAGTCCATGGGGTCATAAAGTGTCAGTAATAACCTAGTGACTGAACAGTAACAGTAACAATACCTGAATGGCTTAGTGCTTTTCCCTACTTTCTTTGATTTAAGCCTGAATTTTGCAGTAAGGAGCTCATAATCTGAGCCACAGTCAGATCCCAGTCTTGTTTTTCTTGACTATACAGAGCTTCTTCATCTTTGGCTGTGATGAACATAACCTCATTTCGTTATTGATCACCTGTGATGTCCATGTGTACAGTTGCCTCTTGGATTGTTGGTAAAGAGTGTTTGTTATGATCAGTGTGTTCTCTTGACAAAACTCTGTTAGCCTTTGCCATGATTCAGTTTGTACGCCAAGGCCAAGTGAAGTGAAGTGAGAGTCACTCAGTTGTGTCCGACTCTTTGCGGCCCCATGGACTATAGCCTGCCAGGTTCCTCTGTTCATGGAATTCTCCAGGCCAGAATACTGGAGTGGGTAGCCATTCCCTTCTCCAGGGGATCTTCCCAACCCAGGGATTGAACCCAGGTCTCCCACGCTGCTGGAGAATTCTTTACCATCTGAGCCACAAGGGAAGCCCAAGAATACTGGAGTGGGTAACCTATCCCTTCTCCAGGGGATCTTCCCGACCCAGGAATTGAACCAGGGTCTCCTGCATTGCAGGTGGATTCTTTACCAGCTGAGCCACAGGGAAGCCCCTCCAAGGCCAAACTTGCCTGTTATTTCAAGCATGTCTTGACCTCCTACTTTTGCATTCCAATCCCCTATAATGAAAAGAACATCTTTTTTTGGTATTGGTTCTAGAAGGTGTTGTAGGCCTTCATAGAAGCAGTTAACTTCAGCTTCTTTGCATGAGTGATTGGGGCATAGAGTTAGGTTTACCATGATATTCAGTGGTTTACCTTGGAAATGAACTGAGGTCATTCTGTCATTTTTAAGATTGCACCCAAGTACTGCATTTTGGACTCTTTTTTATATATCACATGGGTGAAGGGATGATTAACAAATATTTATGCGTACTATGTGCTGGGCACTCTGCCAACATCTGGAATCAAAAGTGGCTATTGAGAAAGAATGAACATTTGAAACCATGAGGAAACTTGATTGTAGACTGGTTTTGTTTTTCTCCCCAATGCTGTATAGAACATGTAAAGTAACCTCCCATACTCTTGAGTGTGTTGATGCATGAGTGCAAATAAAATGCACAAGACTGGCACGGGGTAGCAGTTATATGCCTTTTTTATTTCTACACAAATAGGCCCAGCCCAGCTTTTGTTAATTGCTATTTAGAGTGATGATGATTGAAGTAAATACAGGAGTACAAATAGGAATGCTTTAAAATAATGGTGCAGTCATTACTAATTCATTTTATATTTATTGTGGTATTAATTCTAATGAAGCTTCTTGATATTAATGTGGATGTTATAAGTACTCAGATTGAATTTTTCACTGTGAGTCAGTGTTAATTAAGTGAATGGTTATTACTACCTGTGTAATGGGCCTAGAAGGGAAATTATTTTGGTGTTTATAGAAATCAATAGTAATGCTTAGGAGTAAGAGCTGTTTTTATTCTTTCATGTTGATTATGGGTGTTGCTTGATTAATACATGTTTATTGTACAATAATATAATTAGCAGAACCCAAACTCATGACCCCTAAGTTCCTGTGACGTCTTCCTCCTCTGCCAAAGAAAGAGTCTATCATATTAAAGTTGTCCTGAAATGGAATAAACTTGTCTTTCTAAGTCTTTAAAACTGTAAGCCCATGTGTGGTTTATATGGAACATACTCCATTAGTCAGATTATTAGAATAATCTGTATAATTTTCTGAAAGTAGTTAAATGAGGTGATGTAAAAGGGGTGGAATGCTATAAATTATAATTTTCTCATATCTGACATCGGTAGATATGTTATAGTCCTCAAAGACCTTTCACAACTGTAGCCCTACTCCAATTATTTGTATTAGCAGTATTATTTTTAATAAGAAGCTATATGTTTAGTTCAGTTAAGAAAATAATCTAACAGAGCAAAGATAATCTTGCTTCTGGGGTTGAATCCTAGCTCCACGGCTTACTAACCATATGCTCTTCTAAGACTCAATGTCACGATTTATAAAACAGGGATAACAAACGAATCTACCTCCTAGCTTTATGAAGCACCTTACTCACTAATTGGGACGGCTAAAGTTCCCAGTTTGCGTTAACTTCTGCAATTTGACAAGATGGACAGTTTGGCAGGGGACTGAAGGAGCTGGTGTTGGCCATGGATCCATCTGTAGTGAAAGAAGAGGTGTTTAGGTAGCATTTTTTTGGTAGTGGAAGGGGGCATGATGAAAGAAGTATAGGTGGGAGGAGAGTGCAAAGTAAGACAGGAGGTGGAGCTGGCTGCTAGACCAGCTCATAGGAGCCAGCAGGGCAGTGAGGACCAGCTTCGGGAGGGCAGACGGCTCTTGGATTGAGACCCACAGGAAGAAGGCGCACCACTGACTCAGGGAAGGTATCATAAACAAAGCTGGCGCACTCTGAAACTTGACCCCACGATCTGCACATTGTGAGGAGGAAACAGAAATGAGCCAAACTCTCCAAAATGCGTGCCACACTCAGAAATGTACTGCCAAAAGTGGGGATGACTTTTAGCAAATCTTATGCATCTGAATTAACTGAGAATTTGATTTCCTTCATGAATTAACATAAACTATGGGGAGGAAAAAATAATTTCAGTTGCATATCTCAAATTGTGTTTTGCCTTAATAGGATTAAGACAGGTGTCAAAATGTTTATCATATGTAATTTTAATGATTTGTTGAGAATTAAAAACTCTATCAGTCATATCTATGTAGACTACATATATGCATAAAATAAATACTATTGTAAAATATTGGAGATTAGTTTTTACTAAAAGTTATATGTGCATACTAAGTTATTTCAGTCATGTCCGACTCTTTGTGACCATACGGACCGTAGCTCACCAAGTCCTCTGTCCATGGGATTCTCTAGGCAAAAATACTAGAGTGGGTTGCCATACCCTCCTTCAGGGGATCTTCCTGACCCAGGGATTGAACCCGCATCTCTTACGTCTTTTGCATTGGCAGGTGGGTTCTTTACCACTGGCATCACCTGGGAAGCCCTAAAAGTAAGATAGCCTTCTGTTATATTCAGGCTTTAAAAGTAGAAACACATATATACATATATGTATATATATAATTCCTTTGTACTAAAAAGCAAAACACATATTTTGGTAATTATTTAATAGCACATCACACACACAGTCTCATTAGTCATAATACAATTGCTTCAGTATTAAAACATAAATTAAAAATTTGCCATACTTTGAAAAATTAACCTTAATGCATAAAGTGCATTACAGTGTGAAAATTAACCTTAATGCGTTAAATCTCAATGCATGTATTAAATAGCTACTCTGTTAATTTATGTTCTGAATAATTTTAATACATAGTGGCTTATGGCATAATTTGAATCATGGTATAATTCAGATACTCAATATTTAAGCATAAAGAATCAAAAGAAAAAGTGAAAAATTTCAAATGGAGTAAAAATATAAATCAGGCCATCATCAGTAACAACACAGTACTTAATGGGTGACTGGAAAACTGGGCACTCCTCAGATCTGTGAAAATTTAGCTTATATTTTTAAAATACTCATTCAGAAAACAAAGATCATGGCATCCGGCCCCATCACTTCATGGGAAATAGATGGGGAAATAGTGGAAACAGTGTCAGACTTTATTTTTGGGGGCTCCAAAATCACTGCAGATGGTGACTGCAGCCATGAAATTAAAAGATGCTTACTTCTTGGAAGGAAAGTTATGACCAACCTAGATAGCATATTCAAAAGCAGAGACATTACTTTGCCAACAAAGTTTCGTCTAGTCAAGGCTATGGTTTTTCCTGTGGTCATGTATGGATGTGAGAGTTGGACTGTGAAGAAGGCTAAGCGCTAAAGAATTGATGCTTTTGAACTGTGCTGTTGAAGACTCTTGAGAGTCCCTTGGACTGCAAGGAGATCCAACCAGTCCATTCTGAAGGAGATCAGCCTTTGGAAGGAGATTTCTTTGGAAGGAATGCTGCTAAAGCTGAAACTCCAGTACTTTGGCCACCTCATGTGAAGAGTTGACTCATTGGAAAAGACTCTGATGCTGAGAGGGATTGGGGGCAGGAGGAGAAGGGGATGACAGAGGATGAGATGGCTGGATGGCATCACTGACTCGATGCACGTGAGTTTGAGTGAACTCCAGGAGTTGGTGATGGACAGGGAGGCCTGGTGCGCTGCAATTCATGGGGTCGCAAAGAGTCGGACATGACTGAGCAACTGAACTGATAAGATAGGCATGATATTCTGCTGAATTAATCTCTCTCTCCTCTCTCTTTCCCCTTCTCTTGCCCTGACCTGTATTACCATCGTCTGCCCTTAGGAAAAATAATCCAGTGGGAAAAAGTCATTAGGTTCTTTCTTGCACACACACACACACACACACACACACACACACACACACACAGACTGCCCCTTTCCCTCAATGTAGTTGATATTGAAGTCTTTTTTTTGTTTTTAGTAGAGAATGTAATATTTGAAATTCATCTAGTCAGGACTAGGATGCTTATTTCATAAATAAAATCAGTATTTTAAACATAGATACATTATATGTTATGCATGTATGTGGTGGTGCTAGTGGTAAAGGATCTGGCTGCTAATGTAGGAGACATATGAGATGCGGGTTCTATCCCTGGGTCAGGAAGATCCCCTGGAGGAGGAAATGGCAACCCACTCCAGTGTTCTTTCTGGGAGACTCCTATGGACAGAGGAGCCTAGTGGCCTACAGTCCATGGGGTCACAAAGAGTGGGATGCAACTGAACATCTGAGCACGCACAGCAGGCTATATGTAAAGGTCTGCTCATCTGAGTGTGGGATGAATAGTGGAAGATCAAATTAAAGGGGGAAGGAAAAGAAGAAAGAGTAGAAATATAGAAAGTGCATTGAGAGGGAAAATCAGTGGTAAGAAATGATGTATGAATAAAGGAAAGAAGGACAGAAATGAGATAGAGAGAGTGGGTCAGTAAATGATAAGGGGCAGAAGGAGGGTGATTCACAGAGGGGGTTCAGGAATTGAAAGCTTGCTTTAGAGTTTTGTCATAAGAATTAGATATGTGATCTAATCTGTACAGGTTTTCAGCTATTTCTTGGAATAGTACAAGAAGTTATTCACTAGGATTCCAGGTCGAACAACGCTGCTGAGCTCATTTTGCAGATGGAAAACATATGATACGTGGTGAAGTTTTCTGACTAGTACATGTTCCAGCAATGTTTAAGTACATTTCAGGTATTTGCAGCTTATAAATCCATTTTCCCATGACAAAGGGAAAAAGAAAAGTCGGAGAAAAAAATCCCAAGTTCTCTTTTCTATTATTAAAAACAATAGCAGTGGCATCTCCACATAACTTCTGGTAAGACTAAGCTCCTACAGTGATTCTGTTCTCACTTCATAACCTGAATTGTTAAAATCTCTTTTAAGCTGTCAGGAAACCCATGCTACATTTTTCTTTTGATCCTAACATCTCTCTTTAGAAGCTAAACATGGAAAGAGAGAACCTAAATGTCCGTGTAATAAAAATAGCTATGGCTGTTTAAAAATAATTGCTTTCCAGGGATATCTGATTCAGTTATTGTCTGCATTAAGTTTTAGATCAGATATTTGCTTTTTGGATATAGTGAATATTTGATATTTAAGAAGCATGTATATTGCTATTGATAAGCAAAATGAGGTCTGATAGGATTATGTCGGGAAACAGGCCCTGACTGTAGCTGTGGGACCAGCTCGAGCCACTCCGCACAGCAATGGCCACAGTGCCAGGTGACATTCTGATTATTTTCTCTATTCATCTTCAAGGTCAAATGATGTAGAGCCAATGCCAAAAATATTAATCAACAAATTAATTAAAAATTAGCAATAAATCTCTGGATCACTGAATTTCTAGCTCACTGAGTTTCTGAGTGAAATATATCATAATAATACTTTGAATAAGGTTTATTCTGAAGGTCCTTGGCTCTGTTTTTCTTTTTTCTACCTTTTCTGTTTCATTTTCCTTTCCTTCCTTTCATATACGATATCCCTTTCCTTCATGCTTGCTATTTATTGTGTTATTTAGAGCAAACTAATGATGCAGTTTGTAATATCTCAGTTTTCGCTCAAAAACTCAGACTTTTTGAGTCTTTGGTTTGTGGAATAGATATAATGATTCACCCTAAATTTTTTTGGTGACTGCTGAGAGAGTTCTTTCAGGGTATCCTTTTGGTCAGAGCCCAACATATAGTTAGTATTGATACTCAGGGTTAATGCGCCTCTTTAGTTTGCGTTATAATGTTATAAGCAAAAAAGAGACCACAGGCTATCACTGCCTTTTCCCCTCTGTGAGGATGAAGAGAGTACAGTTTCCCTCACTAACCGGGTAGAACAGATACGTAGAACAATATGGAACTGCATAAAGAGATTTACAAGTTGTTCCCACATTGCTCATGCAAATCTGACATTTGGATCCCACATCTCCAGCTTCATTTACCTACCTGGAGCCCCTTTATTATTGTCAAATGGCACCACTCTGAATTCAATGAAACACAGCAGAGACATTTGGTGTTTGATGCCCTCTCTTTTATAAAAATATATATATATATATTTATTTTTTAATTGAAGGATAATAGCTTTACAGAATTTTGTTGTCTTCTGTCAAACCTCAATGTGAGTCAGCCTCCCTTTTGAATCTCCTTCCTGTCTTCCTCCCCACCCCACCCTTCTAGGTTGATGCCCTCTTAAGAGCAGTTCCCTTGGGTTTAGAAGACTTCACACCATCTACTTTCTGATAAGTTCTTTCTCTTTTAAATGGACTCACTTGCTTGGAATCCTTCAGGAAGAATTGGCACTTGCTATGACTTGCAGAAATTTTATAGAATCTGCCTTTAAAATTTTTTTTTGCACAATAACTTGATAACTGCAAGTGCTAAAAGATATACTAAAGGTACACTGAATTTTTCAAAGAGTTTATTTGAACAAAGATGGATTCAAATTGGGCAGTGCCAAAACAAAGTGCTCAAGAGCATTCTGTCCATAGACGCTAAGAGAAAGGGTTTTAGAGAGCAGCCCATGAAGCCAACGAAGTAGGGACATCATTTGATAGGCTGTCACTTAAGCAGTTGTCTAATCTGGGAAAGCTTAGGTGGCAATTTGTGATTGGCTGTTTCTTATTTAGGGTTGTTTTTCTTTCTTTTTCTTTTTTTTTTAATATGAGTGCTTTTATAGGTGTTGACTCTGACTTGAGTTTTGTTTTGCAAACTTAGGTTGCCAAGAAATTAGAGCTACCTCAATCTAATGGCCTCCTTGTTTATTTTATTTAATTTAACATATTGTTTTATAAGTTATCCTTTCTTTCTCTCTTCTCATCAGATAAGTAGCAAACTGGAGGCGGTGTGCCATGCACAATGCAGGTCAATCAATTTATCCATAGGCTGAATTTATTGGCCATTATTTTATGAATTCTTTTAATATGGAAAAATGGGGACAGAATTTTAAGGCAGGAGGGGGATCCAAGGGCTAAATCCACCTTCGTTCTTGACCCAGTGATTAACTGTCCTTCTGCCAACCCATCAACCCAGGCCAAGTAGAAGTCCTGCCTGCACTGTGCAGGCCAGAAGCAAGCTTTCCTCCAACAACCACCACATACAACTGGTCACAAAGAGTTGATTAATTCTCTAGTGTATCTTGTGCCATCAGCCAGGATAAAATAGTATCAGTCCCTGGAAAGCGTCTCCTTCAGCTCTCAATTTAAAAATTCATGATGGCACAATTAAGATAAAACCTCATAACACTAGCAACTGAAGTCAGCAATTTATGGGAGTCTGAGAGGAAATTTTCTTTAATTATAGAATTCATTAGTTCCTCTTTTACTTTTTTAAAAGCTAGTTTGAGCTGATTTGCTGAACTTAATCAGCGTCCCATAGACATTTTCCCCTCTGAAATAAAGTCGTGTAGTTGAACAGGTATTACGAGAGGAAGGGCTCCTCCTCACCACTTGACTCTGTCTTGGGGACACAGGATGTATTTAAATTACAAAGGCTGCTCTTGCTCAGGGGTGTTTGAATATAGCCAGATTTGGTACTTCTTTTTCTACTACCATCCAAAGATCACGACCATCAGTAGAAACTACACCGAAGGTGCTGAAGGCAGAGACAGACAAAAAGTTGGGGGATAATGAAGCCTGGACACTGGTTTTGCTATTCTGCACACGTTGCTCCCTTTGAATGAGGTGATCTTCCAAACATACGGACTTGATTATCTGTAGTACAGCGGGTGCTTTTGCTTGCCTAGAACCCATATCTTTCTGCAGTAACAGTTTCTCTTCTTTCTCCCAGGAGAGCTCGCTCTCCCTCCCGGTCAGTCCTTGCTTCAGGTAGAAGAGAACAGGGCTCAGACCTGGCCACACGACTTTCGCTTTTTCTGGTCTCAGCAATTCACTTGGGGAAGGCACAGGACTTATTCCTGAGACTGATGCTGCAATCATTGGCAGCGAGAAGCCTTCTCTTGTTCAGGTAGCAGACATGGTTGAAGGTGAATATGGAGCTGTTTTTGATCTTTCTGAGAATTCTGGAATCTTCTGGATAAATGAAGTGGACACAGAAGATAACAGAGTCAGATGATAGACAAATTCCCTGGACGCAACCAATCATGCTTGAAGCCTGGCCTGGCTTAGATTTCTCAACTCCTTGAATCAATCAGTGATTTTTATTTAAACCTGTTTGCTGAATCTGCTCACAAGCAAAATGCTGCTGATTGACATATCACTTCTCTCAGCTCAGCTTAAGCGTTACTTACTCAAGTAAGCTTTCTATGATAAAACCACTGCCTCTTTCCTCTGCCTTCTCTCTGACTCAGTAAGGTTCCTTTGCTACACGCTATCATGAGTTGGTATTCATTCTTTTTATCTCTGTGTGGGATTTTACATTCATGTCTTATTGGATTAGCATGAGTTATTGGATTAATACGAGTCTTCCCTCTAATAATAATGATGATGCTAATGGTGATATATATATTGAGATCTAACCATGTGCCATGGAGAAGGTGATGGCACCCCACTCCAGTACTCTTGCCTGGAAAATCCCAAGGATGGAGGAGCCTGGTGGGCTGCAGTCCATGGGGTCACGAAGAGTCAGACACGACTGAGTGACTTCACTTTCACTTTTCACTTTCATGCATTGGAGCAGGAAATGGCAACCCACTCCAGTGTTCTTGCCTGGAGAATCCCAGGGACAGGGGAGTCTGATGGGGTGCTGTCTATGGGGTTGCACAGAGTCAGACACGACTGAAGCGACTTAGCAGCAGCAGCAGCAACCATGTGCCAGGCATTGCTGTCATTGTAGTAAACACGCCTTCTTTATGGTTCAACTCTCACGTCCTCTTTCACCCTCATGAAGAGGCTCTTTAGTTCCTCTTTACTTTCTGCCATTAGAGTGGTGTCATCTGCATATCTGAGGTTGTTGATATTTCTCCTGGCTATCTTGATTCCAGCTTGTGCTTCATACAGCTGGCATTCTGCATGATGTACTCTTCATATAAGTTAAATAAGCAGGGTTACAATATTCAAGCCTTGTTGTATTCCTTTCCCAATTTTGAACCAGTCATTGTTCCATGACCACTTTTAATTGTTGCTTCTTGACCCACAAACAGGTTTCTAGGGAGACAGGTAAGGTGGTCTGGTAGTCCCATCTCTTTAAGAATTTTCCATAGTTTGTTGTGATCCACAGACTCAGACTTTAGCATAGTCAATGACACAGAAGTAGATGTTTTTCCGAAATTCTCTTGCTTTCTCTAAGATTCAGCGGGTGTTGGCAATTTGTTCTCTGGTTACTCTGCCTTTTTGGTTCCTCAGGTGCTTCAAAACCCAGCTTGTATATCTAGAAGTTCTCAGTACACCATCTGCTGAAGCTTAGCTTGAAGGATTTGGAGCATAACCTGGTTAGCATGTGAAACGAGTATGGAATTTTTATGGTATTTTGAACAGTCTTTGGCATTGTCCTTTTTGGGGATTAGAATGAAAACTGGCATTTTCCATTCCTGTGGTCACTGCTGAGTTTTCCAAATTTGTTGATATATTGGGTGCAACCCTTTAATAGCATCATCTTTTAGGATTTTAAAGAGTTCAGTTGAGATTCCATCATCTCCACTAGCTTTGTTCATAGTAATGCTTTCTAAGGCCCACTTGACTTCACACTCCAGATGTCTGGTTCTAGGTGAGTGACTACACCATCATGGATATCTGGGTCATTAAGACCTTTTTATATAGTTCTTCTGTGTATTCTTACCTCCTCTTCTTAATCTCTTCTGCTTCTGTTAAGTCCTTACCATTTATCTTTCCCTTATCATGCCTACCCTTCCATGAAATATTTGCTTGATATCTTTAATTTTCTTGAAGAATTATCTACTCTTTCCCATTCTATTGTTTTCCTCTATTTCTTTGCATTGTTCATTTAAGAAGCCCTTCCTATCTCTCCCAGCTATTCTCTGGAACTCTGCATTCAGTTGGATATATCTTCCATTTTCTCCCTTGCCTTTTGCTTCTCTTCCTTCCTCAGCTATTTGTAAAGCCTCCTCAGACAACCTCTTTGCCTACTTGCATTTCTTTTTCTTTGGAGTGGTTTTGGTCCCTACCTCCTGCACAATGTCATGAACCTCTGTCCATAGTTCTTCATGCACTCTATCAGATCTAATGCCTTGAATATCTTTGTCACTTCCACTGTATAATCATAAAGGATTTGATTTAGGTTATACCTGAATGGCCTATTAGTTTTCCATACCTTCTTCAATTTAAGCCTGAGTTTTGCAATAAGGAGCTCATGATTTGAGCCACAGTCTGCTTCAGGTTTTATTTTTACTGACTGTATGGAACTTCTTCATCTTTGGCTGCGAAGAATGTAATGTCTGATTTCAGTATTGGCCATCTGGTGATGTCCTTGTGTACAACTGTCTCTAGGGTTGTTAGAAAAGGTTGTTTCCTATGACCAATTCTCTTGACAAAATTCTGTTACCGTTTGCCTTGCCAGAGCCTGCTGCAATAATTCAAACGAGTCTACCCTAAGCCTGCTCACCCACCTCACATACTCCTTCCTGTGGAAACCATAATAAAGGCTCTGCTGACATTGTCCCTTTGCTCGCTCTGCCCTTGACTAACCCTGGTGCTTCCCCAAGTGGCCCCTTCATGTGGCTTGTCACACTTCATGTTTCTAGGGATCTGTGCATATAATAAACTTTTTTCTTCATAGCAATCATTTCTGTGTCTTTGTGTCTTAGCATACCTGGTTAAAACAAATCCTGGATATCTTTTAAACCCACTAGGACCTAATCATTGTATAATTTCATGATGTGAGTGATACACTCTTTGGCTAGCTGTGGCAATGCCCTATTTCTCAACCTCTTCCTGCTGATATCTGCTAATCTCTACTGGCCTCCCTTTTGGTCAGGTTCCAATCATGAGGGCATAGCCAACGTGGCAAACACACTCCAGCAAGCCAACTGGCACAGGGCATTCTCCCAATTCACCTCTGCTTTCACATGTAGTTTAGGGCAATCTAAGGCCTTATGAACTTACCAGGTGGAACGCAAGCTCCAGGGACACAGGTCACTTCCTAGCTCATGGAGGCAACTATAAGGTCCAACCAGGCAAGCAGTTTCCCGTCTGTCCTTACATAGACCTTCATAAGGCAGTTCTCTTAACCCTTTCTTCTTTGGGTGGGATAAAGGAGAAATGTCACAGCTGCTGCTGCTGCTGCTGCGTCACTTCAGTCGTGTCTAACTCTGTGTGACCCCATGGACAGCAGCCCACCAGGCTTCTCTGTCCATGGGATTCTCCAGGCAAGAAAACTGGAGTGGGTTGCCATTTCCTTCTCCAAATGTCACAGCTATTGGGTCCATAATATCAAACTTGAGGCATTTTCATTCCCCTTCTACATGGAAGCGAGTAATAGGAATGAGGGATGCTGATTATTTAATGAGTTCTGATAACTTTTTAGTGAAAATAAGATAGAGCTGCACGCTACTTCTATTTAGGATGGGAAAGTACTTTTGCCTAATTTCTTTAGCTTTAGGGGCCTAAACTTCCATTCATCTCATCACGTACCCCACATTCAAGCACTGTAAGTAGCACCTCTGTTGAAGAGATTTAATGTAGTGAGCCTTTGAGCTACTGTGTCTTAAGCAAATAGTTTCTGCTTTTATCAGTTTCCTAGAAGCAGTGCAATTTTGAGGAATTTTCATTTAAAAGTCCCAGGGCATTTTATTCTAAAGTGAGAGAATATGGCAGTACTAAATAATCTACTTCTCTATGATCACATTAAAATGCATGGCACAATTCGTTAATTACCATCTCAATCTAATTCTCTAAGAAGTTTGCCCTAATTGCATTGTTGATATGCACAGATGCAAATAGGATGTTGGTTGTTTCACTTATAGCAAACCACTGTTTCTAGTAAGTACCAATCTATTCTCTTGTTAGGAAGACTGGTATGGTTCCATTGAACCACTAAACATTGTCTCTCTATCACAAATGATAATAGCTAAACCCAGAAACCAGAGAGCACTTTGCTTCCCATCAACCCCACCCCCATATAGACACCCCCAAACAGCAAAGACATGTCCACAAATAAGGCAACAAATAGCAGGAAATTCCCTGTAGATTGGCAGGATGCAAGTGCAAATTGGACATTTGTGGAGTGGCACTTGCCAGAAGGTATGTGAAACAAACAACCCCCAGCTGCTACGCTTTGCTTTTGTAAAAAGATCTTAAGGTTGTTTCACAAACACAGGTGTGAGAAGGCAGAAAGAAAAAGAGGAGGAGAAGAGAGAGAGAATGATACATGGAACACTGGCAACCACAAATAGGGATGGAAACTAGATGTGTTGGCATGACGTGAGGCATCTGCCTCCCAGAATCTCCCCTCCCTCAGCTGTTTCTAGGTCCTCTCAGCTGTTCTGTTGATTCCTGAGGGCACTGAGTGTGGATAGGTGTAGGTAGATGCTGGAGGAAGGTCCAGAGTGGCGGAGAGAGGGATCTGAAGCCTGGTTAAAATATATTTTTTAATCAGCTAAATGGAAGATCTGTGACTTGTACAATCACATCTCCTTAAAATCATACTTATATTCCTATAGGGATGAAAAAAGAATAAATATTTCTCTATACAAATTTTTATGTCTGCCACATATCGCATTTATTTATCTTTTAGCTTATTTCACTTGGGATATTTTGTCCCTCTGCAAAGTGTTTTTGTTATGGAACACTTTATGCAAGTATGTTACAGTTACAAAACACAAATCTTGATTTTTCCAATCATGCTGTTGATCTGGGATTTAATTATAAAAATGGCCAAAATAACATTTTATGTTTTGTAGATCAGGGTTCAGATATGGATTCAAGAGATCATGATGTCAAATTCTCCTCTAGCTTCTGCTGAATGAGCTTTGAGTGGTGACACTTATACATACTTGTGATTCTTTGTACTGCCGTAAATTATTTCTTTCGTTAAATGGGCATTTGGGGATTAATACACTTAGTTTCATTAAAACCTCATGGAACCTTTGGGTTTATGGAAACAAAACCCTTTATTTTAATATTCAGGGAAAAAGAAAGTGACTCTATAGGTGAATAAATCATTTTGACAAATTTTGGAATAATTTATACTTTCTCCAAGTGCTTTAAGTAATAGGATTGCAAATTTGGCATGTTGTCAGCATGATCTTTGTTTATCCCTTGGCTATACTGAAGAGACTTTTCAATACCCTGGATGATAGAGTTTCAGAAGGATAAAAAGAGATGCTGGTTGTTTACTGGCTTCTTCTTTAGCTTATTCTTCACAGATATTTGCATTTTTGCCTGCTGAGCACCTATTTCCCATTCTATAATGGCATTCCAATTTTTCCTTTATCAAAGCATCCTCTTTGGAATTGTCAGATAAATATAGAACTCCTGGTTAAATCTGAATTTAAGAGAAACAGTGAATAATACATTAATGTAAATATGTCCCCAACATTGTGTGTTGTGCTTAGTCGCTCAGTCATTTCCAACTCTCTGTAGCCACTCAGTATCCCCCACCATGGGGATTCTCCAGGCAAGAATACTGGAGTGGGTTGTTATGCCCTCCTCCAGGGGATCTTCCCAACCCAGGGACCAAACCCAGGTCTCCCACATTGCAGGTGGATTTCTCCACCAGGGAAGCCCCTGTCCCCAACATTGAATAAGACATAGTTATACTGACACAATATTCATTATTTATCTGCAATTCAAATTTAACTGGGTGTCATGAATTTTTATTTGCTGAATCTATCAGCTCTCTTCCTCTCTGCATGTGGTTCATGTGTGATTGACTGTACCACTGAGCTTTGGGAGCAGGCATGCAACCCAGACCTGCCAATCAGAGCATGGTCTTAGTGATTGATTCAAGGATTGGTTTAAGAACATCTCAGGCCAGTCAAAGTGCTTCTTGGCCCTTTTACTAGAAGTTTTGGGAGAGAAAACCTTCTTTTACTGAAAAATGAAACCTAGAACAACGGAGAACAATATGCATAAAAAGCCTATCTAAGAATGGCGTTAAGAAGGAGGAAAGCAGAGTCCAGAAATACTGAAAGACACTGAATCTTGACCTCATTTAACTTCCTTGATCTGGCTGTGCCTGAAGCTCACAATCTTACTTGAACCAAGAAGTTTTCTTTTTTTTTTTTAATTTAAACTAATTTGAAAGATGGTTAAATGTGGGTCTTTTGAAGTTCTCTATTTTTATTAATAATTTGTGTATACTTGGTTCTACCCAAGCAGATTTGTGAAATGCTCTATGACATTCTGGGTGCAGCTAATGATACATTTTTTTTTAATTTGCAAAATTTAATGACTTCTGGAACAAAATCTCTACTCTTTTTGAGGTATTGCTGAGAAATATCATACATTTAGGATCCTTCTTATTCTTCCTTCAACAGTGAAAGAACTGGAGTGAATTAGGAATAGGATTTCATTATGTGCACACACCACATTTTGGTTACCCATTTAATGGGTGATAGACATTAGGATTGTTTTCACTTTTTGCCTATTATAAATAGTGTTCCTATGCAGATTCACATCCAAGTTTTTGCATGGATATGTATTTTCTGATATTCCCCATTGTTTTCTTGCCATCACCATTGGATATGGTTTTCCCTTAGACCTGGGGCTCCATGATAACAAGCAAAATCTTTCTTGCTTAATTTTTTTTCTATTTTTTCATCTCAAATCCTTCTATCACTTTCAGGAAGACTTCTGCAATTAATGTGCCATGTCAATCAATGTTTCAGAACTTCTCACCAAAGTTCTGAACCATTAATTGACATAGTTCTCAAATAAAGCCCCAGTCTTCAGATTAACTTTAATTTTTTCATTAATATATTTTTTCAACTTCCAATCATACTCATATGCCCCCCAGACATGAAAACAATCTTTGAATGATCCTCCGAGAGGGTGAAGACCCTCCCAGTTCAGGAGCCGCTTACGCTCATTTTTCTTATGTCTTTACCTTTGTGTCTGCTCCTGTTTTGACATGTCCACTCAGATGTCTTCTTCCCTCCTGTACACTTTTTAATATTCTTTATATCTTCTCTTCTATAGAATTCTATTACAGAATGTTTTGCCTTCCTTTGGCTTCAAAACCACTTAATGTCTATATCATTCATATTTGCATTTAATCACTAATTACCTTTTATTGTTCTGTAACTGCTTAATGGACATGTACCATATCTGCTTGGCCATGTGAAAGGTCAAGAATGGCAAGCATTGTGTCCAAAAGGAGGCAGCTGTGAAAAAGATAAAAAAATCCAGTGATGCTTGACTCTGATTCCAGTAATCGATGGCTGGGTAATAACTCAGAGCAACTTTGTCAACAAAGATTACTTGAAAAGCTGGGCAAATATTTTTGAAATTTAGTTTAACTGCTAGACTCATATTTAAGTGAAGATAGATAATCTAAAACTCAGAGAGAAGGTGAAGGACAATGTTGAGAACTGGACACTATGAAAAAAGGAAATAAAAGTTTTGGAAAAGATCCAGAGAAGAATATTAGAATTGAAATTTTAAATTACCTAAATTAAGATGGATTTAACAAAACATATTTGATGCCACAGAAGAGAGGATTAGTGAACAGCCAGATAAAACAGAAGGAAGTGTTCAGAATAGAGCATGGAGTAACAAAATATATGGCAAATAGAGAAGAGATAGTATGAGGCATAGAGAATACATGGAAAAAGTTTAATATGGAAAATTGGAGGCCAAAAATAAGAGAGAAAAACTGGACCAGAACAATATTTGAAGGGGTAATGATGAAACATTTTCAAAACTAATAAAAGATATTAAGCCTGATTTTATTTTTTTTAATTTTATTTTTAAACTTTACAATATTGTATTAGTTTTGCCAAATATCGAAATGAATCTGCCACAGGTATACATGTGTTCCCCGTCCTGAACCCTCCTCCCTCCTCCCTCCCCATACCATCGCTCTGGGTCGTCCCAGTGCACCAGCCCCAAGCATCCAGTATCGTGCATGGAACCTGGACTGGCGACTTGTTTCATACATGATAGTATACGTGTTTCAATGCCATTCTCCCAAATCTTTTCACAAATCTTCTAACCCTCTTCCTCTCTCACAGAGTCCATAAGACTGTTCTATACATCAGTGTCTCTTTTGCTGTCTCGTATACAGGGTTATTGTTACCATCTTTCTAAATTCCACATATATGTGTTAGTATATTGTATTGGTGTTTTTCTTTCTGGCTTACTTCACTCTGTATAATAGGCTCCTGTTTCATCCACCTCATTAGAACTGATTCAAATGTATTCTTTTTAATGGCTGAGTAATACTCCATTGTGTATATGTACCACTGCTTTCTGATCCATTCATCTGCTGATGGACATCTAGGTTGCTTCCATGTCCTGGCTATTATAAACAGTGCTGCGATGAACATTGGGGTACACGTGTCTCTTTCCCTTCTGGTTTCCTCAGTGTGTATGCCCAGCAGTGGGATTGCTGGATCATAAGGCAGTTCTATTTCCAGTTTTTTAAGGAATCTCCACACTGTTCTCCATAGTGGCTGTACTAGTTTGCATTCCCACCAACAGTGTAAGAGGGTTCCCTTTTCTCCACACCCTCTCCAGCATTTATTATTTGTAGACTTTTGGATCACAGCCATTCTGACTGGTGTGAAATGGTACCTCATAGTGGTTTTGATTTGCATTTCTCTGATAATGAGTGATGTTGAGCATCTTTTCATGTGTTGGTTAGCCATCTGTATGTCTTCTTTGGAGAAATGTCTATTTAGTTCTTTGGCCCATTTTTCGATTGGGTCATTTATTTTTCTGGAATTGAGGTGTAGGAGTTGCTTGTATATTTTTGAGATTAGTTGTTTGTCAGTTGCTTCATTTGCTATTATTTTCTCCCATTCTGAAGGCTGTCTTTTCACCTTGCTTATAGTTTCCTTTGTTGTGCAGAAGCTTTTAAGGTTAATTAGGTCCCATTTGCTTATTTTTGCTTTTATTTCCAATATTCTGGGAGGTGGGTCATAGAGGATCCTGCTGTGATGTATGTCGGAGAGTGTTTTGCCTATGTTCTCCTCTAGGAGTTTTATAGTTTCTGGTCTTACATTGAGATCTTTAATCCATTTTGAGTTTATTTTTGTATATGGTGTTAGAAAGTATTCTAGTTTCATTCTTTTACAAGTGGTTAACCAGTTTTCCGAGCACCACTTGTTAAAGAGATTGTCTTTAATCCATTGTATATTCTTGCCTCCTTTGTCAAAGATAAGGTGTCCATATGTGCATGGATTTATCTCTGGGCTTTCTATTTTGTTCCATTGATCTATATTTCTGTCTTTGTGCCAGTACCATACTGTCTTGATGACTGTGGCTTTGTAGTAGAGCCTGAAGTCAGGTAGGTTGATTCCTCCAGTTCCATTCTTCCTTCTCAAGATAGCTTTGGCTAATCGAGGTTTTTTGTATTTCCATACAAATTGTGAAATTATTTGTTCTAGCTCTGTGAAGAATACCAGTGGTAGCTTGATAGGGATTGCATTGAATCTATAAATTTAAGCCTGATTTTAAAATAATGAAAAATCTTTATTATTCACAAATCATATGATAAAACAAATATAAATTAATATATGAATTTATGAGTTTAGCAAGATTGCTGAATATATAGTCAACATTCAAAAATCAATTATAGTTCTATACACCAGCAACAGACATTTGGAAAAATAAAATTTTGGATTCCTTTTGATGCCCTACAATAACATTCTTATCAAATTATTTGTGTTAAAAAAACTCAAAATGTATCAGAACTTAATTTAGAAAACTATTAAACATTACTGATCAAGATGAAAGAAGACCTAAATAAATGAAAAATACCATGTTTATGGATTAGAAGATACACTATTATATAGACACCAATTCTTCCCAAACTGATTTATAGATTCAATGTAATTCCAAACAGAACTTTATTAAGTTTCTTTGTGTGTGTGTGTATGGGGGGGAAGTTTTTGAAAATTGAGGAAATGATTTCTCAGTTTGCATACAAATATGCAAGGCAATGGCACCCCACTCCAGTATTGCCTGGAGAATCCCATGGACGGCGGAGCCTGGTAGGCTGCAGTCCACGGGGTCACTAAGAGTCAGATACGACTGAGCGACTTCACTTTCACTTTTCACTTTCATGTGTTGGAGAAGGAAATGGCACCCCACTCCAGTGTTCTTGCCTGGAGAATCCCAGGAACGGGGGAGCCTGGTGGGCTGCCGTCTATGGGGTCGCACAGAGTCAGACACGACTGAAGTGACTTAGCAGCATGCTAAAGACCACAAATATCCAAAATAATATTGAAAAAGAACAGAGTTAGGAGATCTAAGTAACCAGATATTAAGATTTTTCATAAAGTTACAATAATTAAAAGTGAGGTATTGACGCGAGAAGAAATAAACAAACATATGGATCATAATGGGAATTCTAGAAATGTATCCACATATGTGGAGATACCAGAGATTTTTGTTTTTTGTTTTTTTTAAGATAGCACTGTAGAAACTTTTAAATATATCCCAAGGCAATTGGGTATCTATTGGAATCTATACATGATAACAACAAAATAAAAATTCTAGAGTAATTTTAGATCTAAATGTGAAAGACTAAATAATAAAACTTCTATTAGGTAATTTAGAAAATATCTTAATGAACTCAGGATAGAGAAATATTTCTTAAGTAGCACATGGAACTTGGCATAATGAAAAAGATTAATGAAACTAAGAATTCCTGCTTATCACTATTAGGAGAGTGAAAAGAAAATCAAGGACTAGGAAAAGATATTTCTCACACAGAACTAAGAAAGAGCTGATAATCAAACTGTTTTTGTTTTTTTTTTTAAACTCTGAAGAATCAATAAGAAAAAGACAACCAAGTGGAAGAATGGAACGCGCACTCCACAAATTATGATGCATAAGTGAGTTGGCATTTTCTGCCAAAGTACAACATGTGCACAATTAATGACCCAGTGTCCCATTTCTCGTGATACATTTAATAGAAATGTGTGCACAGGCACATCAGGAGACACATACAAATATGCTCACAGCAGCGTTATTGGAAAGAGCTGAAAACAGGAAACAAATATCTATCAATAATGGAATTAATACTACCCAATCACCATGTGTTACTGCTACTGCTAAGTCGCTTCAGTCGTGTCCGACTCTGTGCGACCCCATAGATGGCAGCCCACCAGGCTCCCCCGTGCCTGGGATTCTCCAGGCAAAAACACTGGAGTGGGTTGCGCAAAATAATAATACACAGAGTTCAGCTACTTCTAAGCATGGATAAGTATAGTTTGAATGAAAAACATCAGATTCAGGTTATATGTATGTGTTTGCATACATATGTACACACATGCATGCAGTCAAATGTGTTTAAACACACACATACACATATACACACATATATAGATTCTATGTACGACTTAAAGCATAAATGCAGTCATAGTCTAGAGATGAATGCTTAGATGGTACAATGTGAAGAACACCAAGTATTGTCATATTTGTAAAGACAGTACTTACTTTTGAAGGGTGCTGTGTGTTAGTTGCTCAGTCATGTCTGACTCTTTGCAACCCCATGGACTGCACCCCACCAGGCTCCTCTGACCGTGGGATTCTCCAGGCAAGAATACTGGAGTGGGTCACCACGCCCTCCCCCAGGGGATCGTCCCCACCCAGGGATCAAACCCAGGTCTCCTGCATTGTAGGCAGATACTTTACCGTCTGAGACACCAGGTGGTGGGATATGATTAAGAGTTGATATTGAAGAAACCTCTGGGACTCTGACAATGTTTTACTTTTATTTTTTCAAAACGAATTCATTCTTTATTAAATTCTAGTTGATTTATAATATTGTGTTAATTTCAGGTGTATAGCAAAGTGATTCAGATATAGATACATCAGATCAGATCAGATCAGTCACTCAGTCGTGTCCGACTCTTCGCGACCCCATGAATCACAGCACATACATGCATATATTTATACATTCCTTGATTCTTCTCATTTATAGTTTAATACAAGATATTGATATAGTTCTCTGTGCTGTACAGTAAAACCGTGTTTATATATTTTATATATAGTGGTATGTATCTGTTCAGCCCTGCTCCTAATTTATCCCTCTCCCTCACCTCCTCTGTCTGCTGGTAATCATGTTTATTTTCTATGTCTGTAATCATGTTCTATTTTTTGACTTTAGTGATGGTTATAACTGTGTGCTTTTAAAACTTTACCCTAAAATATTTTAAAAGAAGGAGGAGGGAGAGGAGGAGAAGAAGAAAATGTGAGGAACAGATCTGACCACCATTCGCTCTTTCAGTAACTTTAGGCAAATTACATTATCCTTGTGAACCTTAATTTGTTCATTTGTAAATTGTGAATCACGTCACCATCCTCACCAAACTTCCATGAGGATTATGAGATCCTGCATGTAAAAGAACTTTATAAAGACATAAAGCATCTTATAAAGTTTGAGGGAAAAATAGTATTATAATAATATCTAATGCCATTCTGGAATTGCAGTAGTCATGAAAATATCATATTTGATTTGATTGGATCTTCAAAAATTATTCAGTGCATTCATCAGAAAACACTATAATTGAATTAAGGGGAATATGAAAATATGGTTATGTGTAATAAAGTAGATTTTTTCCAACTTGTAAATAGCTTCTTTCTCTGTACATATATACACAACACCTCACCACCACCACTTCTTTTCTATTCTGGATCTCATTTTTGCAATTCCAAAGAACTTCGTGTTCTCTTGACCTCTCTTACTGAACCAAGTAAAACTCATAGGGAAGACAGAGAGAGGAAGCTGGAGATTCAGAGGGGTTTGTTGTTACCCACAGATCAGAGTCCCCACAGTGTCCCGAACAGTGACGGTGCCTTTACCGAGAAACTCACAGAACTTCTGAGTTGAATAGGATGGAGCACTGATATCTTCAGTTACCTTCAGTCGCTCAGTCATGCCTGATTCTTTGCGACCCCATGGACTGCAGCATGCCAGGCCTCCCTGTCCATCACCAACTTCCGGAGTTTGCTAAAACTCATGTCCATTGAGTCGGTGATGCCATCCAGCCATCTCATCCTCTATCATCCCCTTCTCCTCCTGCCTTCACTCTTTCCCAGCATCAGGGTCTTTTGAGTCACTCTTTCTTCCCATCAGGTGGCCAAAGATCCTGATATCCTAGATCCTTGAATAAACACTCCTCAGATTGTTGCAAGCCTAATTTCCAGAATTGTTAAATGGTTGATTTTGACAATTTTTATCAATATTCCTGTTGCTTTTACGGAGAAGTGAGTTTTCAGAGGCCCTTAGTTTGCCAATCTTATTGATGTCCTAATGCCCCCAGATGCTGACATGGCCTCTTTTTCTCCTACCCCCATCCTGACAACTTTCCACCTAAAGATATTCTCTTCAAAGCCTGATACAAGTTCTTCCAGCGTTTCTCCAAATAGCCAGCAACCACTCTGTCAGCACCAGTTTCTTCTTTGGGGATGATCATAGCTCTTGCCCAAATTTTTCTTGTGTCCTTGCTCATATTCTCTTTCTTTGACTCAAACTCTAAATGTTCAGCCTTTTCTGGTGAGATTGCCTTCCTCAGTCCCTCTCATTGGGCCTATTTTGTTTAACTTCCTATTTAGTCATCTACAGGGCTCCTAACCCTTTCATTGCTGCTGCTAAGTCGCTTCAGTCGTGTCTGACTCTGTGCAACCCCATAGACAGCAGCCCACCAGGCTCCCCCGTCCCTGGGATTCTCCAGGCAAGAACACTGGAGTGGGTTGCCATTTCCTTCTCCAAACCCTTTCATTACTGAATATCTAATGTGAATATATGTATGCCCCTCGGCCTAAGTCTTGGTATAGATAACTGTTTTCCTGAGGCTATGGGCTCTGTGCTTTCCACTGTTACACTACAGTCCTCAGAGATCTTTTCTTTTCCTGGTGTCATCTGCCACAACCAAACAAATGATATATAAATCTCACCAAGCCATCTCTGATCTAAACTTAAGCCACGTGACTCTCACTGCTTATAAGACGTTTCCACTTTGCTATATCTTTATTAACTCTAACGTGGCAACCTAACTGGAATGCCAGTGAAACTGGCACATGTACTATCACATTCAAGAAAAAAATAATTTTGACATCTGAAAGGATTTAAAAGTAAATTAAAAAAATAAGAATTTTGACATCCAAAAGGATTTAATAGCAGTCACTGCAAAAAAAACTAAAGGATAGTTTTCTATTAAGAAGAGAAAATTTAATCATCAATCTATCTTCTGAGAGATTAAATATACCTATTGGATAGATTAGATACAATCTTTTGAGATTATATCATGGCGGCTAATCAAATAACTCTCCCTTTCATTCTGGGAGAGCCTTCTAACTCTCTGTCAAACACAGTGCGTTCTAGATATTGCTTGTCTCGTTACTACCCTCTCAATCTCTATGTAATGGTCTTATCTAGAAATCACTCTCTGTTCTTTGCAGTTAATCACTCAGATCAGTTTTCTTAATTCTCCCTCTTGAGTATTATCCCAATTCTACACAGTGAAACCTTAGAAATTAATCTGGCAAAGATGCAATTCTTCTCAAAACTTAAATGAGGAAAAATGATGTCATACAAAAAAAAAAAACAAAAACAAGAGATAATAGTCGTATATTAATGTTATTTTTCTACCATATCATGACCTTTCAAACTAAATAAGCCTTCCTATTTCCTTCCTCAAAAGACACACAGACACTAGTCTCCTTGGTGATTATCACGACATAATCTTCAGGTTTTAAATGGCTCCCAAACACTTCATGTATGAACTTAGAAGCAACTTTGGAGAAAAAGTATCATTATGAGCTGTACTGATGCTTTAAGAAAAAAAAAAAAAAACAGCTAATAATAATATGATTATAATGAGAGCATATCCAAAATAACCAGTCATAGAGAAAAGTGTTTTCATCACTGTTGACAAGACCAAGGCAAGAAGATGCTCACTTGTATATAAATTATTGAAATATTTCCTATGCATCTAATATTTGCATAGATGATTCTTTAAATTGGCAGTAAAGACTTATGGGGAAAAAAATGGCCTTTGAAACAGTTTTTGAGGTCACAGAAAGCTACAAGAGTAACATGAACACATGCCCAGGAACGGGCACATACACTGAGCACGGTGAGTACTCAGTTCACTACAGGCCTGGGCACGTGATGAGATGGACAGAGTATGGCCCACGGTAAGTCACTGGGGAGAATTAATGGACTGGTAAGTTAAGGTCGTCCAGTTGACCACTTTCAGAAACCTGCACCTGTTTGGTAGGCGATGGATAGTAAATATTTCTTTGAAGAAAATATGTCTTGTTTACATTACATTACAATATTTTCATCAAACTAAAGAATCTGAAGGGAGGTGGGATACAGTAAGGACAAGAGTGCTTATCTGTGTGTAGGTTTTATGATCATTTATAAACGCTTCTTTTTCGGTGGAATATTAATCACACTGAAACAGATTTGCTAGCAAAAAATAAATGAGGGAAAGTGCCCATTTATCATTCCAACACAAATTGAAAATGAATTAGTTAATAAAATGTGAACAACATAATTACTGTCCTTAGTTAACACTGGATCAGATGGTGAAGAATCTGCCTGCAATGAACAAGACCTGGATTCAATCCCTGGAAGATCCTCTGGAAAAGGGAATGGCTATCCATTCTAGTATTCTTGCCAGGAGAATTCCATGGACAGAGGAGCCTGGCAGGCTATAGTCCATGGGGTTGCAAAGAGTTGGGCACGACTGAGCAACTAACATTTTCACTTAGTTAACCCTAACACAGCTCCTTCTTTGCTATTTTAATGTTCCTTTCATTCTTAAGTCCTGAACATTTCTCTTTGGTTACTTTTTGAAGAGTTTCTAGTATGTGCATGCCTACAAAATTTAGTATCTTCGTCCTTAAACATCTAGAAATCATGCAAAGCAATAACTGGGATTTAACAAAAAAAATTCTAAGGAACTCATTTCAATGAATCTAGATGTAGATCTAATCCTCAGACATCCATATGCCTAACGAGGGCTTCCAGAAGCAGCAAGGATGGCGCAGAAGCTGTGTGAGAGCAGGAGGTGGTGAAGAGACGAAATGTGGAAGGTGGAGATGAGACGCGGTACGTTAGATCTCAGAACACGTCTTCATAGACATAGTCCAGAAGAGTGAGAGCCCTGATGCTCCAAAATGAAAAATCATCCTTTTATTTGCAGGAATAAGTCCAAAAGTAAGGTGAGCAAGGCCCTTTCAGATTTGATGAGTTCTAAATCAAAGGCTTCCAGCAATGCCGAGAAAGGTCAAAGCTCCAAAGCTCCTAGCTTATGACCTTAACTGAAGCATTTCTCATTCACTTGGACGCATAGTTTATTCACCCGATAAAATAAGGTGGCATTGGTGATTATAATTTTTTGGTTTCTAGAACACCTGGTGAAATTTGCAGGAAAAAAAAAAAAAAAGAGTTGAACTTAATCCTTCTGGGTGTTTAGCTGCAAGGCAGCGAAGAAGATGGCATGACGTGACCCTGGAATCACAAAGATCCGGATTAGACGGGGCAGGGCTCTTGCAGTTACCCTTGAACTGGTCCACCTGACCTGCCTTTGCTCTCTGGCTCCTGCCTCTTGGTTTATCTGGCATCTGTTCTGGTTAGATCCATTTTGGCATTCCAGCTCTGGTGCCTGCTCTGAACAGTCAGCTGAGACCCTCAGGCTCTAGACTTTGATCCACTTCAAAGCACTGGCTTTTCTAAACACAAACTCTTCTTTCCATATCTAAACCTAGTAGGAGAAAAACTCCTTATGAAATAGGATTGTGGAAACTCCAAAGAGATCAGCCTTTTCCACTTGGCTTTATGGGCCTGACACCCTTACTGTGTGCCATATGGTGTGATGTGCTCAGGTTTAGGTCTAGCAAACCCCCACTTCCAAAAAAAAAATACTACAAATTTATACAATAAGTGCCTTAAATTGCATGAGCCATCTTCCTAAGATTCAAATTTTATAGACGGTTTTCACTAGAAGTTATTTGTTTCATTTTAAGAGGGAAAGAAAAGATCCCCAAACAGTTAAATTTAGGGAAATATAATATAAAGGTATTAAATTGCAGGAAGGTATCACACACACAAACCCCCAAACAACAGAACAAACCTTGAACAGCATTCTGATCTTCACTGAAGAACAAAGTCCTAGAAGTTCATAGTGAGATATCAAACTGAGGATTGTGAAAATAGGCAAAGATTATTTATTGGATGGTTAGCTGGAGTGGGACCATGTCCCAAATACATATCTAGCATCAAAAACCTGAAAGTCCAAGCTGGAGAGTGAGAGGGCGCCTAGGTCCAGCGAAGTCTGTTCTTTATTCTCAGAGGGGTTCTGGCTCATTTCAGTGCTTGAGCCAAAAGGCTCTCTTGCCCCTTTCCACGTTCATCACACTGGTTTTAGAACATCACAGAATCTTCTTTTGTCAGCAGCTCTGGGAGCTACAAGCTACGAGGGATCAAGCTTGGGTAGATGGAGGAAATGTACTTACTTAGCAGCAAGTGAGAGAAACAGCCAACCTGCTTTTCTGCTACTCTTTTGGGTTCTGTCCTCAGGCTTTCCACGATGTCTCACCACCCTTCCCGACAATGGGGCATAGGCTACATTTGATGGCATTTGTCACTAGCTGCAGTGTGAAACAGATCTTTCAGTTTCATTACCTTTCATTTTTAAAGATAAGAATGGAATTTACTTAAGATAGAAAATCCACATAGCAACATGGGTGTAGAAAAACAAGCAGGTGTTAATAAATTTCCAAGAAACATTAATCTGTTTCTGCAAATACATCCTGCTGTTCATTTAAATGGAACGATACTCTATAAATTTACCACTTCAGTCACTCTCTGAGCTATCAAAATGTAATATACAACACCTTCGATGATCAAAGTGAAAGTAAGTTTAGAAATCCAATTTGTTTTTTCACCATGTAAGCTCTTTATTTAACTTTTGCGTTTCAGCTCTCATTTGAATCAAGCTTCAATCTTACTTACACACATCACAGGTATACTTCAGAAGCTGTCATGGAATCTTGCAACTGCCAAAAACAAAGTTCTATACTAAACCAACTGTATCTATAAAAGAAAATACTATATTCTGTCACACTTGAAGATTTAAAATAATTTATCATTGTACTATTCAAAAGTGGTAGTCATTGATTGAACTAGAGATAACCATTGGGGGAACTGTGAATGGGACTGTATCTGTCTCGGAAAAAATGAGAAATGAGGATCCATGTGACATAAGTGGCCAATATATAAATTCTGAGGTTGACAATAAAGAAGCTGTAGATAGATTCATCATTTAAAGGGATTGGCAGAAACATTGATGGAACTGAAATCGAAGAAGAATTTTAAGTGATTGTCTGGGAAGATGGATGAAGGGATGGGTCTGGACAGAGTGAAGTGGTAGTAATAGAGTAACTCTTGCTTTTTACCCTGAGTCATTCTGCTATGTTTCATTTTTCCTTCATGCCTATATTACTTAAGTAAATAGAATAAGCAATAATAAAATAATTTCTAACTTTAAACTACTTGATATCCACTTACTTGTTAAATCATTTTAACCCTAATTTTAGAGATCAGCAGATCATGAATTTGGACTTTCATAGTCATTATTACCATCTGTGGTTTATGCCAACTGGATGCAACCCATATAAATATATTGTATTCTTTAAAAAGTCCTGGGAACCTCTTTTACCACCCAAGTCAGCCTATTTAAGCAGAAACACCTAGAGTGAATCTGATTTTAACAGGAAGGTTTTTTTTTTTTTTTCTGGGATCAAACTTAGGTAACCAAGACAAAACTGACCGTATATTGTAAGAAGGCAGAACTTTTCAATTTACTGCCTTTGGATGAGAATAGCCAGAAGGCACTCTCTCCCTTCCTTTCCTCATTACTTCTACAAACATGCCTTCTGCTAACATTGGACTCTTGTCTCTTACCTTGCTCTTAAGAACATAACTATTTGGGATATAATATTCAGTAGCTTAGATGAAAGGAAATGATGCATTTCTTTTTTCCTGAATGAAGCTTTACAATCCACGCTTTAAGCCTCAACTTTTTAAATTAATCCTTTCTGGAGCATGGTTACTTTACAATGTTGTGTTAGTTTCTAGTGTACAACAAAATGATCAGTGGTGCATACAAATATATTCCTTTCCTTTTGGGCTGCCTTCCTATAAGTGGGATCATTCCATTTAAATGAACAGCATGATGTATTTGCAGGAACAGATTAATGTTTCTTGGAAATTTATTAACACCTGCTTTTTTCTCTATACTCATGTTGCTATGTGGATTTTCTATCTATCATATGTAAACTCCACAGTGCGTTAAGTAGAGTTCCCTGTGCTATACAGTATGTTCTCATCAGTTATCTATTACAAGGTATCAAAAGTGTATATGCGTCAGTCCTAATGTCCCAATTCCTCCCACCATTCCCTTCTCCTTTGGTGGCCATACATTTGTTCTCTACCCAGAGTGTGTCATAGAGAGTGAAGTAAGTTAGAAAGAGAAAAATGAACATTGTTTATTAATGCATATATGAGGAATCTGGAAACATGGTATAGATGATCCTACTTGCAAAGCAGAAATAGAGACACAGATGTAGAGAACAAATTTAAGTCTTAGATTTAATTTTTATTGTTGTTGTTAGCTCAAGTTCTGTGCTAAGTTCTGCACTGTGCTGTGCTTAGTCACTCAGTCGTGTCTGACTCTTTGCAACCCCATGGACTTGGCCCACCAGGTTCCTCTGTCCATGGGATTTCCCAGACAAGAATACTGGAGGGGGTTGCCATTTCCTTCTACAGAGGATCTTCCCAATCCAGGGACTGAAACTTCATCTCTTGCCTTGGAAAGCAGACTCTTTACCACTGAGCCACCAGAGAAGCTCCAAATTTAATTTTACCTTCTAAGATTAAGGGATGCCTTAAAACTTAAGGGGATCACTTTATACTTAGGTCCTTAGAAGCTAACATAATTCTGAAAGTAAATAAAGACCTAAAAGGCAGGGATGGAACCTGTGGAAATTCAAGACAAGTTCAATGTAATTTGGAATCTGTCTGTGTGTGTGTGCACACACGTACATGCACATGTGTGCACTTTGAGGTGGGCATGGTGGTGCTTTGAAGGAATAATTGGAGCTTCAACCAGGCCATAAAGGATAAGTAGAATTTAGATGGAGTCAAAGGAAAAAATGGAGTTGGAAAGAAGAAACAAATGTTTGCAAATTAGTAGAGTACTGAGATATGCAAAAGCTTTAATTTATTAAATCATTCATTAATTCACTAAAAATTCAGAGCACTAGTAGCAGCCAGGCATTGGAATAAGTGCTGGAGAACAAAAATACATAAGAGCTGTCCATGAACTTGGGGATATTACAGTCTGTAGGGGTAGTTAAGTGTGGATACAAATAACTTCAATACAGTGGAATGCATCCTGCTGGACAATGCAAATGGAGCAAAGGGTGGCAGGCACTGGAGAGAGTAAGGTACATGGAAATGTTTGGGTAAAACTCCACAGAGGAGGTGCCTTAGATGTTGATGTCTGAAGGCTGAGTGGGATATCTCAGGTGGATAAAGAAAAGATAGCATCCCAGGAAACAAGGAAGCAGCAGGAGCAGGTGTGTGGAGACCTGCACCGCCCAGACCTGGGAACGGGGTGGGTTCCTTATAGCCAAGGCATAGGGCAGGTGCTTGAGCAGCATGAGAACAGAAGGGGTACTGTGGTTGGGTTGTAAAGGGCATGTATGACATGTGTAACTTGGACCTTATTTTCATCTGTTAGAAACCACTGGAAGTATTAAAGCATCAAAATGACACTATCAGATTTATGTCTCAGAAAGATCTAAAGTTATCTTCAGTCTTTTTTTATATTCCCTTTTATTCCCAACTAATGTTTCCTCTACTCTAAAAAATGAAAACAAACCCAAGCAAGCAAAGCCCCACCCTTCCTTAGCATTAGGTAGCTGTCTCTTTCCTTCCTTTTAGACTCACTGTCTCCAGTCGCACACACGTCACTGCCCATTTTCCAATCCTCAACTCAATGCTATGCAGCTCATAGGCCCATTTAGCCCCTTAAAGTGCTTGACCACCAGTGACGTCCTGACCACCAAGGATAGGCTCACTGTATGTGGTTCTCAGAGGCACTTCATTCTGAGACGGCTGCCTTCTTGAAACTTTCCCAGCATCTTAAAGATCTCTGCTTGCTGGTTCTCCTCAAGGCCACTGACCAGGTCTCCCAAGGCTCTATGCTGCCAGGTCTTTCCCTCTCCATGCAAACAGTTCCCTTTCCACTGTTTCCCTGCATTCTTTTCTCTCTTCTCTTTCCTCACACTTGCTTGAGGGATCCCCTCTACTCCGTGGCTTTGCTCACTCTTTATGGCTGAACTGCATACCCCACAAAAATTTATAACTTGAAGTTCCAACCCTCAGCATCATGCAATTTGATCATTTTTGGAGATAAGATCATTCCCAAAGTAATTAAACTAAAATGAAGTCATCAGGGTGGAAAGTGAAAGTGAAGTTGCTCAGTAGTGTCCGACTCTTTGCAGCCCGTGGACTGTAGCCCACCAGGCTCCTCCATCCATGGATTTCTCCAGGCAAGAGTACTGGAGTGGGTTGCCATTTCCTTCTCCAGGGGATCTTCCCAACCCAGGGATCAAACCTGGGTCTCCCGCATTGTAGGCAGATACTTTACTGTCTGAGTCACCAGGGAAGTCCCATCAGGGTGGACCTTAGTCCAATATGACTGACTGGTGCTATCTCAAGAAGAGGAAATTTAGACATACACACACACACACACACACATACACACACACACACACACACACACATGAGGTTTGGGTGGAGAGGCATGGCCAGCATAAATCATAAGAAGAAGACAACCACCCACAAGCCAAGGGGAGAGGCCTGGAGCATATCCTTCTCTCATGGCCTTCAGATGGAATCTATCCTGCTTGACTTCAGACTTCAAGCCTCCAGAACTATGAGAAAATAAATTTTGTTGTGGAAACCACCCAGTCTGTGATATCTTGTTACCACAGCTGTAACAAACAATTATACTCACCAAGTAGGCTGAAGACTGCCAAATCTGTAGCTCTCTCCTGAGACGCAGATGCGCATGGCCAACTGCTAACCACACATCTCCACCTGCCTGCAGATACACCCCTATTCTATTTTCCTGCAAATGTGCTCCCCTCTAAGTTTCCCTTATCTTGATGAATGATATCCTTATGGAACTTATCATGCCAGGTCAGAAATCTTGTCAGCACAAATATCTCCCCTTTTCTTTATTCACATACCTTTAACCCAATTAGCCCTAACATTTTTACTCTCATATAACCCCCAATTTCATTTTCCCCACCCCCTGTGTTTTAGCCCAAGTCATATCTCTTGACTGCTACTATAATAGATTTCTAATGGGTCTTCCCATTGCCATCTTGGGTTTCCCTGGTGGCTCAGAGGCTAAAGTCTCTGCTACAATGCAGGAGACCCAGGTTCAATCCCTGGGTTGGGAAGATCCCCTGGAGAATGGAATGGCAACCCACTCCAGTATTCTTGCCTGGAGAATTCCATGGATAGAGGAAACTGGAAGCCTACAGTCCATGGGGCTGCAAAGAGTCAAATATGACTGAGCAACTAATTTTCACTTTATTGCCATCTTACTCTCTCAAGTTCAGACAGAGTAAAATTCCTACAAAATGAAAATGAAATCATATTAATCTACTGCTTAAAAAATCATCAAGTGTTCCCCTTTGCCTGTGGGATAAAGTCCAGATCTGTACACTGGGCATACAAGACCCTTCATGATTTGATTCTTCTTATGTCTAACTTCATCTCTGGCCACTCCTCTCCTTATACTCTGTCATTCAGAACTGCTGGTATCATAGAGCTTAACGGACATAAAACAGGATTGTATTGCTAAGGTCAAGTCAGGGGTAAGAAACACTGGAGCAAGGACATGTGTCATGACCATTGTCTGATATGAGATGTAGCCCTATAAACATCTTGGAGATCCATATATTTGCTTTCCCCACTCTTAGATTAGAAATTTTATGTGTGTAGAGGTCATGAGTGTCACCCCACTCTAATACTCTTGCCTGGAAAATTCCATGGATGGAGGAGCCTGGAAGGCTGCAGTCCATGGGGTTGCTGAGGGTCAGATATGACTGAGTAACTTCACTTTCACTTTCATGCATTGGAGAAGGAAATGGCAACCCATTCCAGTGTTCTTGCCTGGAGAATCCCAGGGACGGGGGAGCCTGGTGGGCTGCCATCTATGGGGTCGCACAGAGTCGGACACGACTGAAGTGACTTAGCAGCAGCAGCAGCAGAGGTCATGAGTATTTTGTTTTCTAGTTAAAGAGAAAGTCCTTCAGAAATAGGGGTCTGTAGTCCAAAATTATCTGGTTTTGAGATTTCAACATATCTGAAAATGTCTTTAAAATGTTTTTGTTTGTGTTGTTTGTTTTATGAGAAGGCCCATGAACCAAGATAGCCATGGCCCTGTGATAGTGGCAAACTGTGATAAACTTAATTCACACTTTCTTCTAGGGCCAAGTGTGGGATTAAGTAAAACAGTAGGTAGATTTGGGCTTTTTATAGGGATTCTTATTTCTCACAAAGGCATTAAAATAATCTCTCTGTTATCTTGGGGGAGGATTTAGGCTTTCCCAGTCTTGGTTAGCCTGATTGGTGTTTGAATGCTGTCATTGCCCTCTTAAATAACAGAAGTATCTGTACATCCAGAACATAACAACAGAAAATATAAACAGGAGTGCCTTTCCAGCCAGATGTTAATAAAGGTCCTCTCCTATACCCATAGCTCCACTTTGGTGGGATGGTCAATGGATAGTTTAGTTCAGTTCAGTCACTCAGTCGTGTCCGACTCTTTGTGACCCCATGAATTGCTGCACGCCAGGCCTCCCTGTCCATCACCAACTCCTGGAGTCCACCCAAACCCATGTCCATTGAGTCAGTGATGCCATCCAACCATCTCATCCTCCATTGTCTCCTCCTCCTGCCCTCAATCTTTCCCAGCATCAGGGTCTTTTTAAATGAGTCGGCTCTTTGCATCAGGTGGCCAAAGTATTGGAGTTGCAGCTTCAAAATCAGTCCTACCAATGAACACCCAGGACTGATCTCCTTTAGGATGGACTGGTTGGATCTTCTCACAGTCCAAGGGACTCTCAAGAGTCTTCTTCAACACCACAGTTCAAAAGCATCAATTCTTTGGTGCTCAGCTTCCTTTACAGTCCAACTCTCACATCCATACATGACCACTGGAAAAACCATAGTCTTAGCAATGGATAAGCAATTGGCAAATGAGGGTTTCATATGGGTGTCAGATCCTCCTTTAGGGCCAGAACTTAGTCCATGAGATGCTTTGAAAATACAAGAGTATGAATATCCCTTCAGGGGAGCTGCAATCTCCATCACTGATTTTGAGAACCAATTTCATGACTTGTTACCAAAAGCAGACTAGGTGAGAAGGGTAATGACTTCTTAACTTTAATTAACAAATGCTTACTGGAATGCTCTCCCTCAAAATTCAAATTCACCCAAAAGTTGACCCTACCTACAAGGACTATCCAACCATTTACTCATCGTATCATGTGACTGGCTGTGAGTAGGACTGCTGTATATGACAGTTTCAATTATGAGCTGCATGACTATCATGGACACCAGTCATACTGTAGCACATGTGCGTGGTGCCCCTTGGGGTTAATGTTAAACAGCCTGCAGGGCTATGCATAGGAGCCTTATAAATGTTCTTTGGTTCTTCTCTGAGGATTTTGGGACTCTTTGGGCCTTCAGGAAGGTCACTTACAGAAAATGGAGGCAAAGGGATTTTCATCAGTCTTTCAGGCACTCACAGGGATCAGAATTATATCCTCCCTAATAGACACTGCTCCTTTCTCTAGAAGGAGAAGCTATTTGTTTACGACAGGAGATAAATAAGAGGAATAAATGGTTTATATTTACAATGTGAGAGACCTGGGTTCGATCCCTGGGTTGGGAAGATTGCCTGGAGAAGGAAATGGCAACCCACTCCAGTACTCTTGCCTTGAAAATCCCATGGACGGAGGAGCTTGGGTCGCAAAGAGTCAGGCATGACTGAGCGACTTCACTTATGGTGATAGAAATGGCAAGTCTGCTTAAAGCGTTCTGGAAAGAAAACCTGAAATTAGAGTCATGCTAAATCAGAAATGAGACTTAAGAAAAGCAAGTAATTAGCTCAACCAAGTGGTGTGTCAAGGAACCCTGAGTGAGAATAAGCTCCACGAGATAATAAGCAAATAGCGAGGGTTAAGTGGGAAGCAACAGAAGCTCTTATCTCAGAAGGCTGAGATCAGGAAACAAGTATTAGGCGAAGTTTCAGGAGAATGGCCCCTTTGATGGGTCAAGGACGTCACTCAGGTAATTCGTTTCTTAGGAATTGTTTTTATTATTGTGTTATATTTCAAAAGCATTTTCATGTATCTGGCGTTCCCAGGTTTTCTGCCTTTTCTGCCTCATTTTGGTGATGCCTCCTGATCCCCTCTCCCCGTGACTGTCCATTCTGCTTTGTGTGTGAGGACCTGACACTCGGGCATCTGTGCATTCCTGTCCCCAGGCGTTTTCATTTTCATGACTCTATTTGCAAATGGAGCCATTGTTCACATGGGACCGAAGAGAATGGCAATCTTGGGATGTTCAAAGGTCTCAGTGACTCCTAATCCAGTTCTAATGCTTGGTGTTTGACGCAGTTTCCAAGGAGAGCTGTGACACAGGGGCATTAATCTACCTCGTGACAGCATGGGGTTTTAATGCATTTTCTGTATCTGAAGAAAGAGTCTCCTATGGAGGTGGTGAAAGGAGTTATGGAGAAATCAATATCTTCATTTCGCTGGGGCACTGACAATTTGTAGCAATGATACGAGGGATCACTGCACAGGGAGAGCTTGTTGGACAAAATCTAATGCACAGTACATATAGTTCTGAAAATGGACACAGAGACTTGCTTCATGAGTCAAAAAAAAAAAAAAAAAGGTGAGTGGGTTACAGGGAACTAGTGTCTTTCTAGAAATATGTAGATAACCTCTTGTATCATCCAGGACATGATTTTGGAGCAATAAAGATTACATTTCTGCTTTACAGATGTGATATTATCTATAAATAAAGATAAATTTCATAATGTACATTCAGGAATCAGTGGAAAATATCCTGAATTTTCACTGGAATATTCACACCAAAATTATGATGTCTGATAATCTACTAAAGGGACAGACCAAACCAACCAAGAAAATCATACAATAAGATGCCAAGAATAAGGCCATTCAGCCTTGTCAGTGATACTGACCAAGGAAGAAAGTAAGGGCCACCTTCGAAGGTATTATGGGATGGCAGACGAATCAGAGTACTGACTGGACCAGACTCTTCAGTTCTTTCTCAATGACAGGTATTGGGTTTGATGTTAATATCAGTGTCACTCAAAAATAAAATTTAATAGCCAGCCACTGATGCATTTTTCCCTGGGTACTATTGCTCAGCTTACTCTGATTTCTGTGATATTACAATATGATTTGTATATTTTTGCAACTAGCAATGTTACCTCGACATGTATCTCTATATATACCTGATTTCTTTCAAATAAATAGTTGAGGATGGATGCATACTTCTAAAGATTATTATTCATTGCTTTGGTATCTTCATAGTATACACAAGGTTTAAATACATACATGGAAAAGCTTCTTTATGCCTTACATTAGTAATGTCTTGCTATGGTAGGAACCATTTAACTTATTTTATGTACACACAAAGATAGTACAGAAATGGTTAATATTTCTATATTTTCCATGAGTTTTATTTTTATTCCTTTCTATTATTTTCTGACAAGGTGAAGGAATATAATCTTATATTCAGATGATTCTAACATTTTCTTTTCCTAAGTCATGAAAAATGATTTTTACTGTTTTTCAGATATGGTGGCTACTTCTAAATTAGGGTAAAGATAGCATACATACAAGATGCAGATATTCAAGAAAATACAGTCTGTTGCAAAATTTCCCAGACTTGTGTTCTGTGAAAAACTAGTCTCAAAAGAGTTCCTTCATCGAGGAAGTTTGGAAGATGCTGCATCTGATCTCCCTTCTTGGAGATTTACAGCACACTTGAGAATATTAAAACGGTGGTAAATTCTGCAGAAGAGAAATTGGTTTAACAAAGCCCAGCATTTCTTAAACTTGACAACAAAACTTGGGTTTAAAAATTCATGAAACACCCACTAACACACTGCTTAATTATCCCTTACTCGTGGACAGGACAGTCTGCCCATGACTCTTGAACTTTCATGGATATGGCCAACACTGTGCAGTGTCCTTGGCAGACCAGGGTAGAAGCAAAAATATGAATCCCTCTATCCCCCACCTTAACGACTTCATCTCTTTTCATTACCTCTTCCATTATTTCATAAAACTGCTGTGAAAAATAACCAGCTAAATGGTCATTTGGCTTGTCAAATTAAGTGCTGTATGAATGTTATAATAATAGCGACTATTAATGGAGCACCCACTCCTTGTCAGGCAATGAAGCACTAAGTCAGACACTTAATATAAACTTTCCTTATTCTACACAACTAGCAGAGACACATTGCATCTTCACATAAAATGTAAGGAAACTATCTGGGAGAGGTCATATATCTTGCCCCAATTCACATGCTACTATGGGAAATATCCAGAATTGCATAACCATCTCTCTTTTGTCTCCCAAGTCCCCGCACTTTTCACTATATCATACTGTCTCTCTAAATAACATGAATTCAGCCAGTCTCAATGAGATAATAAAATATGAAGTGATAAGAATGATGATGCCAATAATGGTAATTAATAACAACCAGAAAGGTATTAAAACTCTTCGTGTTGTCATCGTGAAAAATTTATGGCAGTGTGATGTTTTAACAGTATTGAGCCTACTCTCCTTTCTCCCAGCCCCACATCCAATTAATCATTAACTCTGGTTGATTTTTTTCTTTAATATCTCTACTGCTACTAACTGTTGTGCAAGTCACCCTCTTATCTGCTCTGGATTTTTACTGCAAACAACATCTGACCTGACCTGTATTGTTGCTTTTCTCCAATTCATTTTGTGCCCTGAAATCACAGTGGCCTTTTAATGCACAGATCTGACAACCCGATCATTCACTCTTCAATTAAAATCCTCTAAGACTTTTCAGTGACACTGGGTTAAAGGCTGAACTTAGGGGTCTCTAGGATCTCCTATCTTTTGGCCCCCGTTACCTTTCCAGTTTCAAACTCCGCACTCTCTGACCTCATTTGATGGATTTGTTCAGTTGTTTGTTTTCCTTTCACCTCCCTTAATCAGAAGTGAGCCCAAAGAGGGGCAAGACCTAGACTCCCATGACCACTGTGTCTTCTAACACCCAGCACACCCTCTTACATATAATAGGAATGAAATAAATGCCATTGAATGAATGGCCAGATAAAAGGGTGGATGGATAAAAAAGAAGTAGTGAATGGAAGAGAAAGAGAAGTGCAAGGGATGTCCTGAACGTGTCCCCTGTCTCTGCGTCCCCTTTCACTTTACTGGAACTGCTTAGGAGAGGGGTCAGGGTGAGAAAAGGAAACTTGCTCTCAGTGAATTCTGTGGGACTTGGCTCCGGCAGAGCTGCTTTGTGGCCTGGGTGAGGCAGTGTGATGAGACAGGAGGGCCATTATCTCATCCACAGGGATCTCAGCATGGCTCTCCAGCTTCAAGGAGGGGCAGCTTTGAAAACAGCAGATAGAACGCCTTTGGAAAACCATCAGCCTCCCCAGGAAGTGTCCTACCAAGAGAGGCAACGGTGAGAGTCTTCAGGCCCTTCAAGGACAGTAGAAATTGATGGGGGAGAAACAGCAGGGAAAGCTGAATAAAGCAGACACTTCATGCTGAGTCTGTTTGGTAAACTGCTTTGCGAGCACTTGGGGGACAATCGTTCGAGGATGCCAAGGTATATTCAGTAGGGGGTGGGGAGGGGAAGCTGCTCAGGGAAGAGACTAGAATCCTGTTTTAAGAAAAATGATAACAAGAAACATGTTTCTTCAAGTTTATCCACAGACTTACAAATCAGAAACTGCTGTTCTAGAGTACTAAATTTGGAATCAGAAAATCAGTCTTAGTTCTTACTCTTGGACATTCTAGCTCTGAGCTTTGGGGCAAGCTACAGGGTCTTTCAAACTCTTATTTCTTTATCCAAAATATAGGAATAAGAATAAATACTGAAGGGCATTGTGAAGAGCAAATGAGGTAAAATTCGAAAATATTTATGAAAACACTTTTATAAAATAACGCTAAAAGTGCTAGTTATTTGTCATAGGCACGTGTGTGAGATGGTCTGCATATCTTATATTGCTGCTTAATAGCTTCTTGAGTTTACATAACTGGCTGCCTCGGGATTCATATTTGTTCTTCTGGATTGTACTCCTTTGGTCAGAGTTTATTTGGACTAGAAGAAGACATCAGATCAAAGCTCACCCAGTCTGACTTTTCTTCCAGGGATGCTGAACTGGAAACAAAAGTCTCTATTTCAACCTAAGTCTTTTGACTAGCAAAGTCCTAAACTCGGGAGCTATAGGGTGTCATCATAAATTCACACACACTACTGCAGAGCAAAGAAGAACAATCAGAAAGAAACGATGAGGCAAATTTCTGGAGAAGCTGCCTGGATTCAGGATGATTTTCAGTCCCTGGATCCGGTTTCCTTGAATATTGCTGTGCCTGAATTATAAATTCTGAGCCTTAATTATAAATATCCTTTTCTCTCTTCAGTTAAATAAAGTTGGCTCCTGTTCTGTTACAGTGAAAGAATCCTAATACTAAATAGATCAATATATAGCTGGAAATGCATATTATACATTTGCAACTCCAATTATGTACATATTTGCTGGCTCAGAGTCTGACAATGGGAAAGAACACATAGATTGAAGGATCTGAGAACTATGGTAACACAGCACATAAAAATATTAAGCTTTACCGTTTGTGGGATCACTGTGAATACACATATATATTATACATATGTGTTTATAAATACAGATAAACCTTTTATAAGAGCCACACAAAACCTATAATTCAGTTGTTCCCAAGTTATTTCGTAGTGATACAATTACCTGCAAAAGCCTATTTTTAGGACTTCTTTGATCAAAAATGTTTGCATACCTGAGTACGCTGATCCTTACTCACTGATGCCTGAATTAAGAAATCAAGTATGTATTACAACTTCACTAATTTGTAGGAAAATGTGTTTGAATTAATGAAAGAGTATGAGTTATATAAATTTATGTAATAAATTATAGTACTTTATTAAATTAGCATTCTTTTCAAGCTTGCTTCAATGAATTATAAATTTAACTGTTAATAAGCCACATCTGTTGCCAACATGAACATGCTAAGGGTCTTTAAAATATTTTGTCTATGAAGTAGGTGTTTTACAGAAATGGCTATATTTGTTTTAAAAATGATACCTTTGGTTACATGGTGTAAAGGCAAGTAGCTCAGTTCCCCCAACCCCACCACAACAACAACAACAACAACAAAATCACAGAAAATATCTGTTCCGGTGTTTCCCATAATAGCTTGGGTCCATTTCCATCATTTTATGCAACATGTTGTTTTAATCATCTTGTGACTCTTTTCCTCCCTGGAAGACTTCAGTCCTCCTGAGGTTAAGGGCGGGTCTTGTTCTTCTAGTCACAGTGTATCACGCAGTGCCTCACACAGAACGTCGGCAACAGTAATCACTGTTGAATGAATCAGTGTGTTGGCTTCACTAGCAATTTTCTGGGATTTTCTCAGTGTGACAAAGAATTATTACCACACGCTGAGGCATCAGAGGGTTAAGATTCTGCTGGATAATGATGCCAATAATGGATCACCTGAAATGATTTTCAATACGGGTTCTTTAAAATGTGTCCTCAATCAGTGCCCTATCAGTTCATGTTTAACAGTTTAGAAAACAGAAAAGTTCAGTCCCAAGAAGCAATCTAGGGAAACAGAAGTCAGGAAGAAAAAGAAACTGTGGGAGATGGAGCAAGACGCCAGACTCATTCCGTGCTCTTGGAATTTCCGCTTCCAAGAGCCCTTCCAGATTTCTCGCGTTTTCTGGCTGAGTTTTAACAGCATTAATGTTTTGTTGCCCAAGACACTGCAAAGGATCATTCTTCAGTGAGTCAATCCAAGAAGCCTATGGTGCCCATCTTTGTTGTTCAAGAGCTGGGGGCACTTCAAAAACTGTTTCAGTCATCATCAGTTTTGTAGGAATGGACTCCTTTTCCCTCCAAGAACACCTACACACATTACTATCTTAAGGGCAACCATTTGTGGTTTCCTACAATGACTTTCAGAGAAGGCAATGGCACCCCACTCCAGTACTCTTGCCTGGAAAATTCCATGGACAGAGGAGCCTGGTGGGCTGCAGTCCATGGGATCACTGAGAGTCAGACATGACTGAGTGACTTCACTTTCACTTTTCACTTTCATGCATTGGAGAAGGAAATGGCAACCCACTCCAGCGTTCTTGCCTGGAGAACCCCAGGGTCGGCAGAGCCTGGTGGGCTGCTGTCTATGGGGTCGCACAGAGTCGGACACGACTGGAGCGACTTAGCAGCAGTACAATGACTGCACGACCACTTTTCCCAAGCTTTTGTTGGTGCTCTAAGTATCTGGAATTAGGAAAGATTGGTTCAATGTGAAGGAACAGCCAGTGTGCAGCATTTGTCTAATTCCCACACATCTGTATCCATCCCAAGTTGTGTCTGTGCAGTGCTAACTTCCCGTCAGATTTGGTGACATTGTTTCACAGTCAGCACAGCGAGATAAGTGGGAGCAAATGTCTGCGTCTGGGGTGGTCCTGTCCCTGTGCTGTCTGTCCCCTGCAGTCTCCCTTTCAGCCTGCAGGATCCATTTGTTTGTAGACCTGATAACATCCCAAATGACTGTATTGCTGTCAATCTCTCTTCCTTTAAGGAAGAGATAGAAAGTTCCAGAGCTTTACCCTGAGACTCCAGATTTTTATTTGGCATTTGGAAAAAGTGACCTGTGTGTCCGGGGGTCAAGCCTGATTTTTCTAGATGACTCTATGTGTTCACAAAACAGCTCCTGAGTTTCAACTTGAATCTCTTCACAAGATGACCCAAGTTTCTTTATTGTAGGTTCCTTGGGGATTTTGCCTTTGTGGCTCTTTGAGAGCACTTATCTGCTGGCAGTAAATGAAATAGCAAATCTCCTCAGTTCTTCTCTGCCCTTCTAAAGCAGCTAATGCAGTCAGAGCTGTTTTGTGTTTTTATCTACTGTTCTAATGTATCATAGGAGATAGGATATCAGGGTTTCCCCCAAAGCAAACCAAAAGGGAGTGCAAAGAGGTGCTGAAGGATGAGAAGACAACTTGGGACAGGATAACTTGTGCCTGTAGCCTACCTGTTAATTAACCAGAGCCACGATCCAATCATACGTCATGAACAAGAGCAGGAAGCAGATAAATTGTAGTCACTTCAAATTAGCTCACTCAACAGGCCAGGAGCAAGTTAATTCTTAAACATTTAATTCAGTCAATTGGCACTCAAACGAGGAGAGGCAGAAACAAATGGTGTAGTCTTTGTAAGATTTTTCACGTGACCCAAGCTTATAAGAGTAAGTTATAATTTTTAGCCTTTCTCCAATTTTTCAGTGTTGTATAAATACACATTAAAAAAATTAGTTTAATGTCCTCTTCTCTGGGTTAATCACAGGTCTACCACCACATATATGATTTAATCCTTTACTTAAACTGTGTCATGATAGTCTTATCTATAAAATGGGGATAATGATAGCAGCAATATTTACAAGAATTAAGAGAAATAATACATTTAGAGCACTCATTAAGTACTGAATTAACTATCACTAGTATTTCGGTATATTCATATTCAAGACACTGAAAGATAGGAACTATTAAAATGTCTACATCATTCTTTTCAAAGCCTCTCTTCAATCAGGGATAGGTCCCCTCCTGACCATTGCTTAGCACGCGGCAATAACTATTCACAGGTAAATATCAGCCTCTAACTATATGGTATTTATTTTCTCTATTACATTAAAATTAAATGTTGGTTATACTTTCTCCTCCTTTTGTAGTATATAACTAATGCTGGTATTTTACCCTCTTGGTAAGGAAAAAAATATGATAATCCTCCTATTTCTGCCCTGCGGTAATTCCTTGGAGAGCCATGCCTTGATTCCTCTTCTGCAAAGTGCAGGGGATCTTTCCTTGGCTCCTTCTGTTATTCTCTGAGACTCCCGATCACTGCAACCGGAGGGCCTTTCTCTCTCTCTCTTTCCTAATAAGGAACAGAACTAAAGCAACTGGGATCACTTTGAACACTGGCATTTTTTTTCTGAATAGAGTTCTAACTAAATTTGTATTTTTATGCTGTGGGTGGAAATGCCAGATAAGAGGAAACAGATGAACAGGGATGAAAGAGTGAGATGGAAGGAGGAGTCGGTTCTTTGGATTTCCTTAGGTGGGACATTTGTTGAAGAAATGGCAACCAGCTCTTTAAAAAACACACACACTGGAGTTCAGTACCATTAACAATAGATAAAGGAAGGAGGCAAGGCGCCGCACGGCGTTAATCTCACCCCTCACAAATAATGGCACCGGTGACATTTGACCATGCGACAGCTGAGTGAGTGGAGAGCCCTGGGACTGCGATAGTGACAGTTTTCTTTTTCTACCCTTGTAAATTATTCAGCATTGGCACAGCACTGGGAAAACACGAGCCTCCGAGAGGGGAAGGGAGAAAAGGAATTCTATTGCAAATGAGCATGGCTGCTGACAAGTCCATTAAAAAACAACAACCCGACATTCAAGCTGCGTCCGCTGCCTTCCAAACGTCCTTCAAAGGTGCGGTTCGCTAACCTCTTTTAGACATGCGAGAAGGTGGCAGAGAAGAGAGGAGAGCCCCTGTTAGAATCATCCTACACTAGTCTCTCTTTCCGGGTGTGACTGTGTCATTATCAACGATGGGAGGCAAGGGTCTCTAAGATCACGTGGGTTGGTAAGGTGCAACATCCTCGCCACACATTTCCGTCCCAGTAATTACGTCCTGCTGACTGCACTCACTGCTCCCCCGTTGTTTTTGGTTAGACGTGATTGCCTTCCATCCTTTTCCTTCTACTGTGTTCAAGCTGCCATCCCAGTAGAGACTGTTTTTTTGAATGTGGTTATAAAATTTCACAGACAAATTGTAAAAATGCCATGGGGGAGGGGTGGTGGTGGAAATACCATGGTGCATTTTAAAAATTTGTGATATATTATTGTTTATCAATGAGCTTAATTATTTCTCTTCTCTTCACTTGGAGGAAAGCAGGGCTGTCTTCCCGCCTAAGTATCCACAGCAGAAATGGGGGCCCGGTGAGGTCTCCAAAAATAAGACTGTGAGCAACAGTTCTAACACTGAGCCAGACCAATTGCTCTGCCCCAAATTTTCTCCCACTAACATCTGCTGTGCAGCTGGAAGGTGAAGGAATTGATGTTTTTACATTGCTTGTCCAGCAAGGGGGGCTAGAAACTACAATTCCATTCCTATTGGAGACTGTCCCCCGTCTAATATATCTTTGCCAGAGAAAGAATAGCTAGTAACATCCTGTATTTCTATAAGAGATTTTATGTGACGTTTTCAAAATATTTTACATTAATGTACGAAGCTTGCCTTGGTGAGGTATAATAAGTGAGCACTTTATCTCCATTTTCGGGAAGGGTAAAGTGATACAGCAGCAGGCTCAGTGAGGAATAAATCCACCACGGCGTCAGGTATGGCCCCCAGATGTTTCCCCTCTGCCCCCTCCTCCCCGCAGCGCTAACATTTCTTGTCCACGGTATTCTCTCTACAACAACGGTATGATTTTTCAAAGCTTGTCCTATACCAGCCCTTTCGTGGCAGGAAATAACACGAGAGGGTGGTAGGCGCGTCGCAGAAGGGTGCATGGGTTTCGTTGAGGCCATTGTGGTGATTCACTGGGAGTCCTTCCACTGTCCTGAGTGGCGCACGCGTCACCAACCTGGCACAGCACGTGTCTGAGACCGACAATTCCTGAGGTTTCCGACCTTTAAGGTTCATTTTGCACCACCTTCCTCCCGCTCCAATCGTGGTCACCCACTCGTGCCCACCCTCTCCGACTTTGCCTCTAAACAGACTAAAGAGCTTCCACTTAGATCTAAGCCAACACTTTACTACTATTATTTCTTTAATGCTGAAACAGGTTAAACAGAGGGGTGTAAAAGGCTTTTTCTGACAAGCTAGGTCCAGCCAAAAGCAGGCCATTGGACAAATGATCCAAAAATAGAAAGTGTTGGAACCTAAAATTTTAATCTATGTGTCTGTGACCACAGTTTGCGTCCTTTAAGTGAGGCATTTTCTCCAGGTATGGGAAAATGTTTCTGCTTTAGATTATGTCCAGTAAGTCTGATGCTGTGATTCCTCTCTTCTTACTCTCCTATTCTTTCTTCCTCTATAGTTTCCTCGATGACTTTCATTGGCTGAGCCTCACTCCTTGGTGAGCTTGAAAGACAGACTATGGTTTCAGAAGAACTGTATCTGCTTTTTGTAATATGTCAAGTAGGACTTAAGAAGATCAGTATCTGATGTGCCTCTACTCACTTGATCATTAGAAATCAAAAGCTTTGCTCATTAAGGACTTATGGTAGGAGTCTGCTAGTAAGTTGAAAATTAAATGCTCAAAATGGTTAGCAAATAGTTAAGTGCATTTTTTTTCTGAAATGTTAAATGCATAGAAGGTCTCACAGGGCAGGCTTTGAATTGGACACATTTGCATACCAGACCTGGCCTTTACTTTTTGGTGGGTGTAGGTAAGAAGACAAATGGAAGATCGCTAAGTGGAAAACACCATTATGGTATTTCATAAGCCCAAACAGCCCTCATCCCAGTCTTTGCTACCAGGGTAGGGTTGGGAGGGCACTGACTATTCCAGTGTTTCAGGAGAAGAGGCAGACACATATCTACCTTGTTTGTTTGTTTTTTAACACAACAGAAAGTATCTTCGATGGCTTCCCAGGTGGCGCTAGTGGTAAAAATCCCTCTGCCAATGCAGGAGATGTAAGAGACACAGGTTCGATCTCTGGGTTGGGAAGATCCCCTGGAGGAGGGCATGGTAAGAACACCCCAGTATTCTCGTTTGGAGAATCCCATGGACAGAGAAGCCTGGCTGGTTACAGTCCATAGGACTGCAAAGAGTCAGACATGACTGAAGCAGCATAGCACACACATGTCTTTGACAACCTGTCTATTGGTAGGGAGGAAGAAAGGTCCGTTCTATCTCTTTTCTTTTGCAGCCCATTATTTCTAAAGCCACACCAGTCTGGGGTGAATTAGAGAGACTTTACAGTAATAAGTGGCTGCCATTATGGGGCCTTGATGCTCTGATTTTCCCCAAATGATTCCTAAGCTTCCTCTGCAGAGAGTTTTCATCAAGCACCCTCTGGAGTGCCTTGCTGAGGAGACTATACTCTTAGCAGTCCCTCCATGGCTCACCAGACATTGAGACTGTGGCTGATCAAGTACTCAACAGATATTTCCCAAATACCTACTCAGCGTCAGAAACTATTAAATCTGGGAACTTTCTCAGTGACTATGATAGAAACCTAATCTGAATACCTTACTACATTTTGGAAACCTACCTTTATAATTTGGAGGTGTCTACCATTTAAGAAAATGACAGATTTTATTTTAATGCATTGGCTACAAGTACTAAAGTATAGTAGTGACTGAGGGTAGATAAGATAGAAATAATTAGGCCACAATGGCAAATTACTTGTTCATTCTATCCCACCTAACCATCTCAGGCTGGATGATGGTTTACTTCACTGAGGGCAAAATAATACTCTCATTTTTCAATCAAAGTGAGAAAAGAGAGATTTAGAGAATATCAACTGTGTGACTTATTTATAAAGAAAAGGGAAGAAGTATGTGATCTCATTTGATAGATTACATAATAACTCTGGCATTTATCTTTTTTAAATTAGTGAACCACATTTGAATTGATGTTACCAAGGAAATGGCAACCCACTCCAGTATTCCTGCCTGGAGAATCCCATGGATAGAGGAGCCTGGTGGGCTACAGTCCTGCTGCTGCTGCTAAGCCACTTCAGTCGTGTCTGACTCTGTGCAACCCCAGAGATGGCAGCCCACCAGGCTCCCCCGTCCCTGGTATTTTCCAGGCAAGAACACTGGAGTGGGTTGCCATTTCCTTCTCCAATGCATGAAAGAGAAAAGCGAAAGTGAAGTTGCTCAGTCGTGTCTGACTCCTAGCGACCCCATGGACTGCAGCCCACCAGGCTCCTCTGTCCACGGGATTTTCCAGGCAAGAGTACTGGAGTGGGGTGCCATTGCCTTCTCCGGGCTACAGTCCACCGGATTGGTAAGAGTAAGACATGACTGAGCAACTTCACTTTCAGAAGTTGCTGAACAAGTCAAAATTAAAAACAAACAAACAAAAATCTTTCTCCAATCCTGCCAACATGTGGTGCTAGTGGTAAAGAACCAACCTGCCTATGTAGGAGGCACACGAGATGCGGATTCGATCCCTGGGTTGGGAAGATCCCCTGGAGGAGGGCATGACAAGCCAACCTAGTATTCTTGCCTGGAGAAGCTCCATGGACAAAGGAGCCTGGAGAGCTAGAGTCGAGAGGGTTGCAAAGAGTCGGACATGACTGAAGTGACTTAGCACTTAGCAGAAGTTGCTGAACAAATCAAAAATTTAAAAAAACTTTCTCCCCTCTGCCAACACAGCTGACTATTTCCCAAGGTGGATAACAAAACCCTCAATGGCTGTCAGTCCTGGCACTGCTGAGAGCCCTCATCTTTTTCTTCCTCCAGTGTCTACATAAATCAGAAAGGAACTTGGTCCTGGGGAGAGTTTCACAGGCAACTCACTACCAAAAATATTTCTCGAACTAACTTCAGAGAATACTCTTCCCTGAATTATAAATGAAAGAAAAAGCAGTTTTATAGGCATATGCATCCAAAATGCACTTTATATTTTGTTTTAGATTTTATCTATGTGAGGGAAAACCATTCTTCAAGGTGATTCGCAGCTGGACCTTAAAGAGGAATTGAGACTAGTGGGCGAGTCAAAGCTCCAGAAACTAACTATAGGAAGGGCCCCTCGTCTGATCTGCTTCAGCAGGTTTTAATTTGCTACCAGCTTTAGGTTTTTATGAGGTTGGAGAATTGGAATAAGTTTCCTGGGTCGAATTGGTGGTATCTCACCTCAGAGGTCACATCCAAGAGGTGATGGTAAAAATGGCATTGGAAGTTGTGGCTCTGCTCCCTGGTGTTGTATAGGTTGTTTTGGTGGAAATGAGGAAATAATATTTGTGTGGGGATGCTGGGAGTTAGGGAGACTAAGAAAGAGAAAAAGAGAAAAATCCTGTGAAAATTATATTATCAGTAATTTTGTCATTATTTTTTTTCTTTATTGAGGATTCATTTTCCAAATGACTTTACAGTGCCATATACTACCAAAATGATCTCAAAGGTACTCTTTAATAAGTTAGCTTAAAGATATGCCTTGGATGGTATGGAGTACCCAAGATTGGTGGCACAGCTTGATTTGACTTGATGCTTGTGTTACAAAGAACTGGGGAATTAACTGCATCCTCCAGCTACCAGAACTCTAAGAGAAACGGACTCAACTTTTCTCAGAGGTAGCTTCGAGCCTGAGACAAGAATGGGCAGTTGAGGGCTGGATGCTATTCTTAGTTTTCTGAGATATGAAAGAGCCAGGGACAACGCAAAGGCTGCTAACAGAAGAAAACTGTGGCTGCTGACGATTCTGGGACAGATGGCTGCCTCCACCGCCAGTAGGACCTGTCTGTGAATTATTGTCAGATCAAGTGCCCACTGCCCTCAGGAGCAGCATTCCTGAGGTCACATGGGAAGTTTCTTCTTATTGAAGCTTATATACTGCTTGCCTGGAACTAGGTCTCTGCACTTCTGTGACCTGCTGATAGGTCATCCCTGACTTCAGATACAGATAATTGATCCCAATCATATCTCACTGAGAAGAAAGAGTAGGATTCTCCTACCAGAAGGCTTTCATAGACTTGGACTCAGACTTAAGAGTCTGTGTCTCATCAATTGCAAAGACCTAGACATCTGATTCCCCACTGGAGCTGTAAGAAAAACTGAATCAGAGTTATATAAGAAATACATGTGTGCATATGTTTACATTGTCTTTCAAATTTTATTTTAATTGGAGAATTAAATTAGTTTATAGTTAGTTTATAGTATTGTGGTGGTTTTGCCATACATCGACATGAATCAGCCACGGGTACACGTGTTCCCCCCATCCCGAAGCCCCCTCCCGCCTCCCTCCCCACCCCATCCCTCTGGGTTGTTCTTATTCCAGTAGATGTGCATCAAATAAAACTGTGAAATGCAACTGTCAGCTATACGTTGTTTGAACCCCACTGATGTTTTCAGAACCGACCTTGACCTTCTCCCTTTGATTCTCAGCCCCTCATCACACTTATGTCAGTGACAAAGCAATGATCTAGTTTTCACATTTAGGCTGAGTCTAAGAGATAGCCTCAATGGCAATCCAGTTCTGTTTACTGGGTCCCTGCTTTGAGCCTGCCTCAGTGACCTGTCTCAGGTCTTCCTAAGACTGAGGGCTTCTGCCCTCAATGTACAACTTCTCTTTTGTCCTTAGGTTTCATGTTTCTGAAAGTCTATCATGAATTTTGAAATATCAACTCTTCCTTTTCTTTTGAGAAAAAAAACAAAAGCTTCTCTTCTGATGAGATTTTTCAATTTACACAAATATCCCATGTATTTCCTGCTTTGGGGAAATAAAATAAGCACAGAAAATCCAGTTTGGCATACACCTAATCAAAGTTCTTAGAGTTGACATTTATAGGTATTTTTTGTTTTATTGTGTTTCCTCCCTCAAAATATTTATCCTTCTTTCTTCTGAAAATGGTACCTTTACTTTCCTCTGGGAGACTATTCTACATGGCTTTGGATGATGCTGAGAACAGCTCTTCCTTCATATTGGTCATGTGACCCAGTAAATGAATATACTCAATTTCCTGGACAAAATGATTGACTCAGGTTTAGGAGTGTTACCAAATTTATGTCAATAAGAGAAGAATCAAACTTTTGTTCAAAGTACTGCTGAGGATGAGTTGCAGGAAACTTTTTTCTATCTGACTTGGCACTTGAAGGATATAAGGTGGGAGCTGTTAACAGCCATCTTACCTCAAGTGGTTTAGGGATCTTGCTCAAAAATGGAGCAAATATGAAGGACTACAGGACAAAGGGATATAGACATTCTGAAGACTGCTAACATCATTTGAGTTCCTATATCCCAACAGTGACTGGACCACACCGCCTCAGTCCTTTTCAGCTCATTAACTACGTTTGCCCTTGTCAATCTGAGTTGAGTCTCCAGACCTCTGAAGAGCATCGACCATTTCAGGTCTATCTTCCTCATGCCTGGTGATACGGTGATAGTCTCTTCTTGGAGTTGTTACACCGTGCTTGGACTTCGTATACAGTTACATCAAAGCTAGAGACATGGGGTGGAAATGCAAGCCACAGCCTGGCCACTATGGTTGCAAGATGATTTATCCCAGGGCTGAACGCTCCAGACAGTCTGCCAGAGTAAAACTGAGCAGAGAATCTTTTTTCCTTTGTGTGTCGAGAAACCAGAGCCACTTCTTATCCTACTTCCATTTCCCGTAAATGGTATGTCTGGAATAATGGAGAGGGGATGGCAGAAACATAAGACACGGGCCTGCTTTCCCCATTAGACCATAAAATCTCCTTCAGGAAAAGTGCTGTTTCTAGTTTACTTTTTTATCTGTAGGAACTAGACTAGTGCCTGGCACAGGGTATGTATTCCATAAATGCTGGCTGATGGAATAAGCAGAAAAATGTGTAAAATAGTGTTGCTCGTAGACATCCATTGCTCTATCGCTCTATTTTTTTTTTCTCCCTCTATCATCTTGCTACCACAGAGCTACCCCAGGATCTGTGTGGCATTTGTTTGATATGCTTATCAGTCACACTCATAACCACAAACAAGTCCAGAGGAGCCAGGTAGCAAGATCCAACAAAGTCCAGAATTCACAGAAGTGAACTCTCTAAGCCACCCCTATTCACAGGATCCTAGGGTACTGTTGATCTGGGAAGCACTGTCTCTTACTGTGTCAGACACTAAAGTCATGAACAAATCTCAGAGGCATGGCCTGAAGCTAAATGATATTTAACTGTCTGTTGTCTATCTGGCAATAGGAGCTGGGGAGTGGGGGGAGAGGGAATCTTGAAATACCAATGTGATGCTTGTTCCAAATTTAGCTAGCTGTAGGCCATAGGAGCTTAGCATAACGGAGAAAAATGAGGATTGCTTATATTTTGTGGAGCATAGAAGCTCAAGACTCCTGCAAGAGGGATTACTGCACAGGCACAAGAACTGTGGGATGATGTGTGGAAAGGCTGAAGCCCAGTTCAGCCTCCAGCTGGAACCGTGGCTGGCTCCTTGGTGATCAAGCTTTCATGGCGGATCATCCATTAACTTTGTCAAACCAATCATGATGCTCTCTAGGTTATCCACACTGATAATGGGGCAGAACTAATTAGGCAAACACAATTCCCAGGCATCCTGAGAACCACTGACTCCAAAAGGCCGATTAGTTTCCTCTCATTCCAGCCTCTCTCTCCAGTTTGGGTGGTTATATTTATATAAAAGAGAACAGAATTCAAGACATGTGCAGCTGAGAGGTGTGCCAGGGCTGGGACTGGGCCCAGAACTGCTGGGGCCAGGTCCAGGTGTTCAACCAGAAATCTTTCTTGCTGGGAGGTCAGGTGGAATGAGAAGCCAGCTTAAGTCATTCAGGAAGACTTGCTGGGCCTTTTGTAATTAGAGGTCAAGTTAAATGAAAGCAAAGTCTTTGCCTTTTGTTCTCTCTTGTCCTCTTGTCTCCTGGCAGCAAGAGTCAAGCAAAGGAGAATTTCAAATTACTAGTAACAACCTAAGCAATAGCGTCTCTCTAAATCATGATGAAAACCTAGGGAATCTTCAAAATGTGTATCTTTTCTGGGACTTAAGTAGTTCCTAGGGCTGGAAACACTGTATATACTGCATCAGTTCAGTTCAGTCACTCAGTCATGTCCGACTTTTTGCAACTCCATGGACTTCAGCATGCCAGGCTTCCCTGTCCATCACCAACTCCCAGAGCTTGCTCAAACTCATGCCCATCGAGTCAGTGATGCCATCCACCTGTCTCATCTTTTGTCATCCCCTTCTTCTCCTGCCTTCAATCTTTCCCAGCATCAGGGTCTTTTCCAATGAATCAGTTCTTCGCATCAGGTGGCCAAAGTATTGGAGCTTCAGCTTCAGCTTCATCATCAGTCCTTCCAATGAATAATCAGGATTGATTTCCTTTAGGATTGACTGGTTTGATCTCCTTATTGTCCAAGGGACTCTCAAGAGTCTTCTCCAATACCCCAGTTCAAAAGCATCAATTCTTCAGTGCTCAGCTTTCTTTCTGGTCCAACTCTCACGTCCACACATGACTAGTGGAAAAACCATAGGTTTGACTAGATGGACCTTTGTTGCCAAAGTAACATCTCTGCTTTCTAATATGTTGTCTAGGTTTGTCATAGCTTTTCTTCCAAGGAGCAAGCATCTTCTAATTTCATGGCTGCAGTCACCATCTGCAGAGATTTTGGAGCCCAAGAAAATAAAGTCTGTCACTGTTTCCATTGTTTCCCCATCTGTTTGCCATGAAGTGATGGGACCAGATGCCATAGCCCTGTTCTAACTTACAGAAAACTTTCCTTGAAAATGAGGGCTATCATGATCACAGAAGTTCTGCTGAGACCTAGCTATGCAGATACACAGATGATGAAAGGGTCAGGATGTCCCAGAGGCTTCAGTGGCTCAGCCCCGCATATAGCTGACAGTCTCCAAACCAACCATGCCCTGTGAAGGGTAGGGCAGGAAGGGCCTGCAAACACCTCCTCTTGGCAACTCAGTTTGCTATATGTTACTTACCATAGGGTTAGAAATACTCATAAGAAAAAATATAGCATTTAATGTCCAGAAAGAATGCAAAATTAAAGAAAGAAAGAGAAATTAAGAGAGAAAACATTTACTTTAAGAATGATTCTAGAAACCCCCAATGCCATAGCTGAAACAGTTTAGTTGTACTTTTATCCTCACAGGAACAAATAGACAAATTATAACTAATCATGAAGGCAAGAAGGTCAGACTGAGTCAACTGGGAAATAACTGACCTTGAACTGCATTATTCAACATACTTGGATTCTCTGGAGATATTGTGTATTATGAGCTTTGTATTCAATAGTCACCATGATATGATCTTTTCTTGATTCCTTGAATCTTCTTTCTTAAGCTCATTCTCTGAATTCCACTTCTAACTCGTTGTGTTTTAGTCCAGGAATTCTGTTTTTCTCTTAGATTCTTTTCCTTGGTGAACATACATGAATATCGTCATATTTAACTATTGGCATCTAGCTTTATTTCTGACTTCCCTTGTTTTCAAATTATTATCTTTTCTTATTTTTTCTACTATTTCTATTAGCTTATTAAACTTATTTTATTTTTTACTCTTTGTTATTATTTTGTTCCCTTTTATTTTTCATTTTCCACACATATATATATATATACATAAAATGAATATATATATGTGTGTATATATATACACACACACATGCGTGTGTGCAGGATACAAAATTAATACATAGAAATTCCTGGCATTCCTATACACTAACAATGCAAAATCAGAAAGCAAAATTGGGGAAATAATACCATTCACCACTGCAACAAAAAGAATAAAATACCTAGGAATAAACCTAGCTAAGGAGGCAAAAGACCTCTATGCAGAAAAACATAAGATACTGATGAAAGAAATTAAAGATGACACAAACAGAGGGAGAGATATACCATGTTCTTGGACTGGAGGAATCAATATTGTGAAAATGACTTTACTACCCAAAGCAATCTAAAGATTCAGTGCAATCCCTATCAAATTACTTATGGCATTTTAAACAGAACTAGAAAGAAAAATATCACAATTTGTATGGAAACACGAAATACCCCAAATAGTCAAAGTAATCTTGAGAAAGAAAAATAGAGCCAGAAGAATCAACCTTCCTGACTGCAGACTATACTACAAAGCTACAGTAACCGAGACAGTATGGTACTAGCACAAAAACAGAAATATAGATCAATGGAACAGCATAGAAAGTGCAGAGGTAAGCCCACGCACCTATGGACACTTTATCATTGACAAAGGAGGCAAGTTATACAATGGAGAAAAGACAACTCTTCAATAAGTGGTGCTGGGAAACTGACAGCTACACGTAGGAGAATGAAATTAGAACACTTCCTAACACCACACACACAAATAAACTCAAAAGGGATTAAAAGCCTAAATGTACAGCCAAAACTATAAAACTCTTAGAGGAAAACATAGACAAAACACCTTTTTATATAATTCACAGGAATGTCCTCTTTGACACACCTCCTAGAGTAAGGGAAATAAAAAATAAACTTAAACAAATGGGACTTCATTAAACTTAAAAGCTTTTTCACAGCAAAGGAAACAAGATGAAAAAACAACTCTCAGAATGGGAGAAAATAACTGCAAATGAAACAAATGACAAATAATTAATCTCCAAAATATACAACTCATTCAACTCAATATAAGAAAAACAAACAACCCAATTAAAAAATGGGAGGAAGCTCTAAATAGATATTTCTCCAAAGAAAACATACAGATGGCCAATAAACATGTGACAAGATGCTCAATATCGCTCCTTATTAGAGACATGTAAATCAAAACCACAATGTTATATCACATCACACTGATCAGAATGGCCATCATCAAAAGTCTACAAACAGTAAATGCTGGAGAGAGTGTGGGAAAAGGGAACCCTCTTGTGCTGTTGGTGGGAGAGGAAATTGATACAGCCGCTATGGAGAACAGTATGACGATTATTTTAAAAACCAGGAATAAAACCACCATACAACCCAGCAATCCCACTACAAGGCATATACTCTGAGAAAAACATAACTGAAAAAGACACATGTACCCCAATGTTGGTTGCAGCACTATACAATAGCTAGGACATGGAAGCAACCTAGTTGTCCATCAGCTGCTGCTGCTGCTAAGTCGCTTCAGTCGTGTCTGACTCTGTGGGACCCCATAGACGGCAGCCCACCAGGCTCCCCTGTCCCTGGGATTCTCCAGGCAAGAACACTGGAGTGAGTTGCCATTTCCTTCTCCATCAGCAGATGAATGGATAAAGAAGTTGTGGTACATATACACAATGGAATATTAGTTAGCCATAGAAAGGAAAACACTGAGTCAGTTCTCATGAGGTGGATGAACTAGAGCCTATTATACAGAGTGAAGTAAGTCAGAAAGAGAAAACCAAATTTCATATATTAGCACATACATTGGAGAAGGCAATGGCACCCCACTCCAGTACTCTTGCCTGGAAAATCCCATGGGCGGAGGAGCCTGGTGGGCTGCAGTCCATGGGGTCGCTAGGAGTTGGACATGACTGAAGTGACTTAGCAGCTCAGCAGCAGCAGCACATACACATACAGAGTCTATCAAAATGGTAGAGATGAACCCATATGCAGACATGAGAAGAGATTTGGACACAGCAGGGGAAGGAGAGGGTGGGGCAAGTTGAGAGAGTAACACTGAAACGTTTACATTACCATACGTAAAATAGATAACTAACGGGAAGTTGCTGAGTGACACAGGGACTTCAACCCGGTGCTCTGTGACAACCTGCAGGGGTATGATGGGGTGGGAGGGTGGAGCGGAGGTTCAGGAAGGAGGGGACATATGTATCCTTATGGCTGGTTCACATTGTTGTATGGCAGAAACCAAAACAATATTGTAAAGCAACTATCCTCTAATTAAAAATAAAATAAATAGGAATTACTTTTCATCTCTCCAAATATGTAGGTAGAAATGTTTCTACCTATATATTTTGCTATCATCTCAAATTCAACATATCTTTAATCAATTTATTATCCTATTCATCTCAGTCCTGATTTCTTCTCTAATTTCTGTTAATGATTTAATCATAGTCCCAAGGACCCAGCCTCAAAACAAAGAAAGACAGTCTGTTTTCTCTCTTACTGTCAGTATTTCCTATTAGTTCTTCTTTGTGTCTTTTCTTGTCTTTATTTCTCCTAACAATCATACCATAATCCATCTGACAATTATATTCTTAAGTGGAGCCCCGTGAAATTGTCTTTCTTTGGCAACCTGGTCAAATAGTGGAATTTCAAATGGTTTATTCTAAAACAGTAGCTGCTCAGAGCTGTCTTCTTCAATTTCTGGGAAACTAATCAAGTCTAGATTCTGGACCTTTAAGAAACAGCTCAACCTTGTCTTGACTCTCAATATTTGAAGCATTTTCCGGTGCTTTGGAGCGAGAGAAAGATCTTGGCTTTCTGGTTGTGCCTACATAGCTCAGGCATTCCTGTGGTCATGTAGCTCACTCCCCCTACTCCCCCCACCCACCCCCAGATTTGGGGCAGGAGGCCCAGAGAATATATTTCTGTGACACTACTTCAAATCCTCTTTGGAAGTAGCAGTGAAATAAATTTTTAATCAGCCAACCAGGGCTTTAATGCCTGTACTTCACTGATGTGCTTCTGCCAGGATGAAAAGATCTTGCAGGGAAGGCATATGACTTGGTTTGTTTTGCCCTCTGCTCTGACACAGTCGGCTGGCCTTCAGGGCACAGCTTAAGGCCCATCTGTTCAATCAAGCTTTTGCCTGATTGACATGGGAAAATCATCCAGGTGAGGGGGTCCCTTAGATTATTATCTTCTCTTTGTACTTGCAACCAGAGACCCCTGGTGCTGAAACCTCCTCTAAGTGACCTAAATGAATGAATGCATAAACAATGCTTTCTGCAGCAATTATATCCGTTCCAAAAACTTTCCTTCTCAAATCCTTTGTGGAACAAGTCAGCATATAAATGTATAACATAAATAATAAATTTTAAATATTCTGAAAAAATTTCTCTCTGTTTTGAAAGCAAGACCTTTTACATTCAAAACAAGCATTTCTATTCTCATTCCATTGGAAAGGGTGAGTATGAGGTATGTTTCTGCCCAAATATTTTTGAAGCTTTTTGTTATTTAAACACATACAACAGTAGAGAGGCTAGAATAATGAACCCTCATGTACGCATCAGCAGGCTTCTACAGCTATCAACACTTTGCCAATCATGCTTCACCTGTCCCCGCCACGTTTTCCTTTGGAATATTTTAAAGTACACTAGTCCATTTAACCTGTAAATATTTTAGCATGCATATCTAACTGATAAAAGCATATAAAAATAGAGCCACCATACCATTTCACACCTAAAAGTTTAGTAGCAATTATTCATTTCATTGAAATGCCCAGTCCACATTTAAACTTCCTTCATTATCTTAAAAGTTTAGCATACTGCCCGTAGTGTGTCTCTGTAAAGTCCCTTTTATTTGTTAGCAGTTCCTCCCCAAACTTTTTTTCTATGTCATTGATTTATCAGTTGTCACAGCACCTCCAATTCTCTGAATTTGATTGATAACTTTGTATGGTGGAGTTTACCTTATTATTCCATCCCTTGTATTTTCTCTAAACTGGTAAATCTGGAGACTTTTTTAGACTCACGTTCAAATTTTCAAGCAAGGATGTTTTGTAGGTGATGCTGTAGATTTCCCATGTCCTTATATCAGGAAACGTGCTACCTGGCTGTCCTACTTATTATTGTTAAGATTAATCAGAGGAAACATCAAGTCTTCCATTTCTCAACACTTTGCAAGGAAAACCTGAAGTGTGTACATGTCGAGACACACCTCCCCATTCAACAGATATTTCCAGAAAATGAATTTCAGAGCCCTATGCACAGTCCTCAAAGACAACTGAGAAGTCTAAGAAATCTAACACAGAGCATTTGCCTTTAAGAGATTTATATCCTCACAAGAGAGGGAGAGAGACAAAGATATGCAGAAGGCATGCACACGTAACAGTGCCAGCTTTAGAAAACGGTACAAACGGGACCGCATGGTTAATAGCCAGTAAACGTTTACAGGTGCTATTTGGTGTAGGAATACAAAAATGGAAGAAAGGAATGGTGGTCAGGCCACTTTCCCTGAAGAAATGGCCCTGAGCTAGATGTGAAGGGTTTGCAGGATTTACGGGCAAAGAGAAGGAAAGAGAGGTGGGTACATAAAATGACCTAGCTACAGAAGGCTGGAAGAGGAAGGTACAGGAGTTTCTGGGCACAGCACTTTAGTAGAGCTTGTTCCATTAACATTGCTTTCTCATTAAGTCCGTACCTGAATTAAGTACTCGTGTGAAAAGGGACCCAGCAGGTGTCCGTAATGACTAGCTGTCTGGGTCAAGTGCGCTTGGTGTCAAGCTCATAAGCTTTGGAGAACAGGCTGAGAGGTGACCTCATTTAGGGCAGTGGTTTTCAAACTTAGCAAGCTTGTTAAAAGTGGAGTGTCCCAACTTAACACCCAGAGACTCTGGGGTCTGGAGCAGAGGCCAGAAATTTGTACTGTTTACAACAGTACAGACTCTAAGAGAGTCTGATACAGGCAGTCCTAGAAGTACCTTTTGAGAAACACTAGCTAAGGGGATCGGAGAAGGCAATGGCATCCCACTCCGGTACTCTTACCTGGCAAATCCCATGGACGGAGGAGCCTGGTAGGCTGCAGTCCATGGGGTCGCTGAGAGTCGGACACGACTGAGCGACTTCACTTTCACTTTTCACTTTCATGCATTGGGGAAGGAAACGGCAACCCACTCCAGTGTTCTTGCCTGGAGAACCCCAGGGACGGGGGAGCCTGGTGGGCTGCCATCTCTGGGGTCGCACAGAGTCGGACACGACTGAAGCAACTTAGCAGCAGCAGCAGCAGCAACTAAGGAGATAAATGCCTGGGGTTTATATAGCAGAAGTTTGCTTCAGGGCATGACGAGAAGTTTCCGAGCCCACTTTAGTAATGGTGATGACGTTGAACAGTATATGCCAGCAGCCATGCCAAAGCTTTCAGGTGCCTTTTCATGTTGAATTCCCGCAATACCATCTGAACAGGCAGGCACTGCACATATCCCCATTTCAGAAATGAGGAAAGTAACGCCTACAGGAGCTGAGATCACATAACAACGTTTAAATTTAGGTGTATTTGATTTCAGAAGGTGAGCTTTTATAATCACTCTAGTCCGACCTTGAAGCTTACAATTAGTGACACTGTTTCTTCCCTCCAATAGCCATCCCTGCCATCATTTGAAGGGCATGTACCAACTCTCCTGGCGTCACAGGAAATGCCACCTCTGGCAAAGGATCATGTTTTAGCTTACTTGTTGCATATTAAAAAATAAGACTCCATTCTCCATGGTATGACGGATGTGTACAGTCTCAGGTGAAAGATGTGAAACGAAACAATAAGAGCCTGCTGCCTAGGCACAGGCAGGGAACCCGCCTTACTTTGCTCCCTTTCTGGCTCTCCTGCTGGTAAATGAGCATGTCTGATCTCCATTCTACCTGCAACAGGGGAAAGGCCATGATTTCTGTAGGGGCTTAGTCAATAGCCCAAACCGAATGTTTCCGAAGATTAACCTTGCTTTCCTCACACATGGCTTTAGTTAAAGAGATGGAGCTGGGGTTGAAAACTATTTCAGGAAATGAAATGCAATTTTACATTTTCATGGTGTCTGTAAAATACTTATAGCATCTTAATGTTTATATACATATGTATATGTATTTTAGGTTCCTTTGAAACTTGTTCTATACTTTTGTTGGATCAAAGCTATGAAGAGGGAGGGAATCCTGCACCTTTGCAAACATCTCGGTTCCAAATACATGTTCAGTAAGAGTCTGTGTAATGTCAAAATCTGGGAAGTTGAGGGGAGGGGCATTGGATCACTCATGATAACATCGGCCCATAATTAGTTTTAAAAAGTACCTCCTATACAGATGTTTTTGGTAAAAAAAGCTATATACACTTGCTGGATTGCTTGTCTTGAATGAAATGTTATCTGATTTACTTAAAGCAAGGCATTGCTTTATATATTTACTACTTATTCATTGTAGCTAGTGAAATGAATAGGTGTTTGGGGGAAGTCAGTGATTTCACAAGACGGATTGAATTTGCTCTTTATATAAAACAGGAAGATGCCATTGAACTGCCAGATTCTGGCATCCCATGCAGAGAAATACACTTTAACTACAAAACAGCATGTTCTGAGTCTGTGTTTTCTCTGGATAGTAGTAGCAGGAACACAATGTTCATTTAAATTAAGCCAGTTCCTTGGATAATAACAAAGTAATTAAAGAAACCACTAAGGAAAAAGAGCCAATTTATTTGAATCCTGTTCATAAAAACTACATCAAGAGCCCGAAGGTACAAAATAATGTGGATAAGATGGCAGATTGATGATTTTTTAAAAAATTCTGTGTGGGATGCATCTTGATATTAATTCAAATGAGTATCCCTCATCCGAAAATAATACAGGATGCAAAATTTTTTATCCTTCTTAGGAGAAATGAAACTCTATTAAAATATCAGAAAAGAAGCTGCCACATAGCTTGAAGTCCACTTGACCTCTAGTAATGCCTTAACATCAGAGTGTTATGATTTATTCATATTTTCTACATTCCCATTGGAATAGAGGGGCCTTTGTCTTTAATGCTTTCAAGAGTTTGAAATTCATAATGAAAAACTTATCCTAGACGATATTGCCTGAACCACAGGGAGATATTTTAGGGCATCAGTGAGTTTTCTATTTTTGTCAGTAACAAAAAATTTAAATGGAGTTGAAAATGTGTATCATGTTTTTACATTAGCATTAGACACTGCAATTTATTTTAAAGGAAAAGCACATCAGTAAAATACCTCTCACCTTTATATTCCATCAGGGTAGTGGTGAGAATTCTAGGTCCCTAAACACAAATTCACAATTGCTCTTTGTGCATCTTAGCTTAACGACGGCTTCCTTTTGAAGAGCAGTTTTCTCTCTCTGCCACATTCTCCTTCTCCCTCTGAAATACTAGGTCACTTGGGCCACGTCTCTGCAGGTGCGGGAACTGAAGAAAAGCTTGCACACTGGAGCATTTGTCGACCGCAGAATGGAAACCCAGTCTTTGAAGAACAATATACAGAAAATGATCAGTGTTGAAGAACTTAAAATGAAATAATTTTTAGAGAGGAAAAACATACATAGAATGTCCAACTTGCCCACTGACAAGATGAAAAGCAAAGCATTTAAACCTGTATTGCATGAATATCATGTCATAAAATTATACATCAACATCTGGTCAAGTCCAGTTAAATACAAAGAGAAAAGCAGACAGAAAAAAAAAAATACATGTGAAAATAAAGGAGGGTAAGAAAAGTGATGAAAAGGAGAGTGGATTAGAAAAGTAGAACTGAGGAGAAAGAGAATAGGACTCGAACTGAGAGAGGAAATCTAGGAGGAAGAGCAGAGTGTCACCGCAGAAGGACTTCAGTGGGCCTTCACCTCCACTCTCTGCAGCCCCACGATTGAACCTGGCTTATCATTCCTCTGAGCAATTGACGGATCCTATGTGAAACGTCTTCAGAATTTCTCAAGCCTGCTGGCTTGCTCATTCGTAACCTGTGTCAAACCACATAGAGGGACTCCTTCAAGTAAAGTATGGACAAGAAGAAGACACAGCAGAAACTTGACCTAAGCTCTATGTCTTACTTACTGAACTTTTTCTTTCCAGCTGATCACACACGTTTTTGTTGATATTAAATCAGGGATAGTTGATAGATATTTACTTTTTTTTAAAATTTATTTATTTTAATTGGAGGCTAATTACTTTACAATATTGTATTGGTTTTGCCATACATCAACATGAATCTGCCACGGGTGTACACGTGTTCCCCATCCTGAACCTCCCTCCCACCTCCCTCCCCGTACCCTCCCTCTGGGTCATCCCAGTGCACCAGCCCCAAGCTTCCTGTATCCTGCGTCAAACCTGGACTGGCAATTCGTTTCTTATATGATATTATACATGTTTCAATGCCATTCTCCCAAATCATCCTTCCCCTCCCTCTCCCACAGAGTCCAAAAGACTGTTCTATACATCAGTGTCTCTTTTGCTGTCTTGTATACAGGGTTATTGTTACCATCTTTCTAAATTCCATATATATGCGTTAGTATACTGTATTGGTGTTTTTCTTTCTGGCTTACTTCACTCTGTATAGTCGGCTCCAGTTTCATCTACCTCATTAGAACTGATTCAAATGTATTCTTTTTAATGGCTGAGTAATACTCCATTGTATATATGTAGATATTTACTTTTAGAAAATGTGCCCCAGTTGACATAAAATTCAGCTAAGAGCAGGATCTAGTATGGTTGCCTGCTAATTCTTTAATACCTTCTGTACACTTGCGGGCTTAAATGTTATGGTGATTTTCCTAAAAGAAGTTTTATGTTGGAGAGCTCTAATAATTTTCTGTGAGTTTTGTTGATTTATAAGTGTTTATAAGAAAGAGCTTATATTTTAGAAGGCCATTCTTGTCACTGCTGATTGAGTATTCTGGATACTGGGGCAGTTGCTATATTTATCATGGATATTTTTTCCTAATTTATTTATTGTTCTATTAAAACCAAATTGAACAATTTGCTCTATCCTAGAGGATCCTTATGAAAACACATTAACTCATGCAGACATGCTAATATTATCTTCTAAGAAAGAAAATTGCAGAAGTCAGTTTACTGGCCTTGAAAATGTCATCTGAGAGAGTCATAGAGCTATATTGTCAAGACTAATGGGAAAAATCCCAGAACCTACAAAAGAGACTGCTGAGCAATGAAACAATGTCCATAAGAGATATATTTCTGATGGTATAGTCAGTCAATGACCAGTCTACAATGAACATTTAACTTCTACTAAATTCAGTAAACTGCACTAGCTTCTGAGAATTTTAAACTTGAACATAATCCTTACAATGAAGGATCTCATAATCAAGGGAAGAATTAATTGAAAGCTCATTCTAATTTTTGTAACCATTTGTTTTTTTGTTTGTTCTTTAATGTTTGTTACATTTAAATTCAAGATTTGTATCTGCAACCTAATTTTGTCCACAATAACTTTTGCTTCAGTAACTAGGGCACCCAGCACTCTAACTCAGCCTGAATTAGGACTTAATGAAGTCATTCTTGGTGCGACAGCTTGCAGCAAACTTTCTCTCCTTTAGAGACAAGTGAAACCCTGACTCTGCCCCCTGTTTTTCTGCATAGCTGTAGATGTACCATCTCTGGGATAAAGATTAGGATGTGAGTTATTGTTATCAGTGAGAAGGTTTCAAAGAGACAATTGTGATGGAATGGAGGGAACCTTAATATGAACAAGCACCCCACATGTCATGCAAATAAGTTGTGGCCGATTAACTGAGAGCAGTGCCTCTGCTCCCTGCTTGTTTGCCCATTTCTACTTCCCTCTAACCTTGAAAGAACTTAATTATGAGGAATGAGATCACCAGGCAATTTAAGCTAACTCCTGACTAATATTCCCCTGAATGCACACCATGCCTTGTCTAACCTGTTGATTCTTATCCTAGATAAAAAGGATAATGAAGAAAGAAGTAGTTAAAGAATGATTAGCTTTCTAACCCCCAGCAGCCCCCCTAAGCAATCCTGCAGGCAGATCACATGGGGAAGATAACAGCTGAAGAGTTAGCCAGTCTGCACACAATAGACAACAGTGCAGAACCCAACCTTCTACCTGGATGATTCGCTGAGATTCTCTTCCCCCACCTTCCCTTTAAAAATGGTAATAACTGGACAGAATCTGCAGAGATGATCTCCAGACATAAGTCCACCTTCTCCCCAGACTGCTGGCCTTTCTGACTAAAGCATCTTTCCTTTCTACTGACACTTGCCTCTTAATTATTGGCTTTTGAGCAGCGATGAGCTGAACCTGAGATCAGTAATATAACTCCTGATAAAGAATGTTAGCACAATGGGTCATGTACCCATCATGCATTAGAGACTAATATATGATGGGTTAAGAGTGTCGGTTCTGTCCTTGAGGCTGCCTGAGTTCCTTGACTTGTGGTCCCTTCCTCTATCTTCAAAAGCACCAGTGTAGCATCTTCAAATTCCTGTCTGACTCTGGCTCTCTTGCCCCCCTCTTGCACTTTTAAGGACCCTTGTGATTAATTTGGTAGATCCAGATCATCTGGGATAATCAGGGATAATCTCCTCATCTAAAAATCCTTAACTTAATCACATTTGCAAAATCTCTATTACCATGTAAAGTTCACAGGTTCCAGGGATTAGGACATGAATATTTTTGAGAGGGGTTTCCCTGGGGGCTCAGGGGTAAAGAGTCTGCTTGCAATGTAGGCGTTGCAGGAGATGCTGATTCAGTCCCTGGGTCTGGAAGATCCCCTGCAGGAGGGCATGGCAACCTACTCTAGTATTCTTGCTTGGAGAATCCCATGGACAGAGAAGCCTGGCAGGCTACAGTCCATAGGGTCGAAAAGAATCACACACAACTGAATAACATCATGCATGTCTTTGAGAGACCTATTATATATGTTAGAAAATATATATGGAGGAATGCTCATGTTATCAAGAATTATCAGTTATCAAGAGTGATAATGGTTACAATTATTACTTCCATAAAATATAAGAGGGAAGATTATGTGGAAGAGTACTCATTTGAATTTGTATTGTTTTAACATTTATTTTATGCATTACTTTAATTCATTCATTTACTCAGTAAGCATTTTTGTAGCAACTAGACCTCTTGAACTAACCATATTAGCTTTCTTGTCAATTATGCTACAGAATCAATAAAGTACAAATTAATGAGACAGGAGGGAAGGGAGCAGGATGACACAGCTGTTGAAGATAGTACAGAAATACTGGTTAGAACCTCCTAGGCCCAAACGGGGGATGATTCCATTTTAGTAGACCTGGAGCCCATTAGACACTCACTGTGATATAATAGCACATGCTGAATGACACCTATGGATGTTCCAAGGCCAACCTCAAAAGGCCAAAAAGTGGGCAGTGACCCTGGGTCACTCCTGGGTCACCCCAGTTCCTGGAAACTCTCACCCCTGCTCCAAGATAGCTAGACTATTTCCCCCACTCATTACCCTATAAACTTACCCATAAAAATTAGCCACCCCATATTTCAGGACCACTCTAACCTTCTGAGACAGACCACACTCTGTCTGTGGAATGTGTATCTCTCTAAACAAACTTGCTTTCATGTTCCTATGGCTTGCTCTCAAATTCTTTTCTGCATCAAGTCAAGGACCCTCACTTGGCAACCCCTCCCAAGAACTGGCCAGAGATGTGGGACATGATCATTCTCTTCCACCCCATTTTCCTGCAACATCAGCGTCAGATTATTATAAAGACTCAAATATTTAGTTCCTTGTCAGAACACTTCAAGGACTTGAGTATCGTCCTCCTATGTCGTACATCTCTGTTGCTAGTAAATGTACTTGAGCTAAAAACAGTCTGAACCAATCAGCATGCTCTTTGATTAAAAAAAAAAAGAAAAGTTTTCTATTTTCAGTTTTGTTGAGATGTGAAAGAAGAAATTCAGTGTTCTTGTTTAATGGATGAGAAGGTCTTCACTTCGGTATTTCCAAATCAAGCAAGTATTATCACCTCTTGGGAGAAACAGCAGGGTTAATTTACCTACTTGGATTTGAATACTAGAGTGGAAATTAGGCTGGTATTTGCCTGGCTTAAAGAATGAGACTGGAAAAGCAGTATCAGTACAAAGCCTCAGGAGGCCTGTGGGTTGGGTGTGGTTTGTATCGTGTTAATCTTTCTTTCAGTACCAGCTAAGTAGTTTCTGTTTCAAAGAAAAGGCAGTGGCTTCTCTACCAGGATAGCACCTCAGGTTGCATGGTGCTTTAAGAGTTCAGATGCTCAACAGTATGATCTCAATATCTGAATTCATTTGAATAGGAAGAACGGTTAAATATGGACTCTTCACACATTATTTCAAAAGGCAAGGCCTTATTATTGCTAGCCCACATGTCACTAGCTGCTGAATGACACTGTGCACCGCATTTCATGGAAATAAAAGGAGAGCTCCTTTGTTGTAAATTCATGCATACGCTCTTGGGAAATTAGGGCACACAGCAGATGTAAATCAGCTTTTAATCCAGGTCCCAGTGTGGACAGTACAGAAGAGAGCAGTGGTGGGAGTCAGGAGAAAAGAGAATCCTAACTCGTGCCAAAGAAGAGAAAAGAATATCCTGTTTGTTTTGTTTTTTTTTTAAATCAGGTTGGATCACTTATATGTACACTCAGATACTAGTTTCTCTCTGTATTGTTGAATGCTCTCTTTCTTTCTTAATTACTGGAGTTAAAGTGAAGCTTGACCCTAGTTAGAGAAATCTCCAGCAGGACCTTCCTGGTCTGAAACACTAGGACCTCGTTTCACAGAGGGGCCTCCAATAGGCACGGGATTCCTGCAGGGCAAGACACTTGGAAGGCTGCAGAAGAACTGCTCTTAGAGTCCCCCAGGAGCCCCTCAGGGCACAGTGCATCCAGAGGTACCCAGTTCCCAGCAGGCTAGGGATTCTTTGGGACTGGGTGGTGAGGCTTGCACCCTTTTCCTGTGCACCTCATGTGCATGCTCAGTCATGTCCAACTCTTTGTGACCCCATGGACTGTAGCCCACCAGGCTCCTCTGTCCATGGAATTTTCCCGGCAAGAATACTGGAGTGGCTTCCCATTTCTTTCTCCAGGGGATCTTCTTGACTCACGGATAGAACCCACGTCTCCTACATTGGCTGGTGGACTCTTTACCACTGTGCCACCTGGGAACCCTCCTGTGTACCTTGGGGATCCTCTATTCCCCTTCTCAAGCTGCCTCTGCACAAGTTTGTTTCCGCATGAGCCGCTCACGGGCCAGGTAAGGTGGAGATAGTGATGCTTTACTGCTTCTGTTCAGCTGCTTGCTAGATAGTGGGTCTCCCATGCAGTGCTGATGGATTTTCAATGCCATTCTATTAGCCTGATCACAGTATAATTCTACTTGGATGCAAAATTAGCAGCAGAATCATATTTTACCTCTAGCTTCTAATTGGCAAGTCACATGCTTTTATTAAACTATTCCAATCAAGGCTTCACAGCATCATACATTCTGCTTATCACTGGGCCCACCTGCAGCCAGCTCTCCTGCTCGCCTCTTATCAGCAAAGCCAATTACTTTCTCCTGTGCTTGCTTTGTGGTTTTGCTTATAGACTCCACCACACCTCCACAACTAAGCCTCTGGGGTATTAGGTAAATCCTATTCCTGATGATCTTCCCTCCCAACCCTGCACAAGTTACTACCTTGAAGTGGTCTGTGAGTTCCGGTCTGTCTTCTTTTCTGCAGCCAAGTGTTCGCAGCATTCCTTGTATTTCAATGTTTTCTTGCTTTGCAGGGTCTATTGTTTCCCCCTTCTCCTTCATTGCTGCTTCCTCTTTCTTTCCTTTGTCAAGTTTCCAAAGCCTTTTCTAACCCTCAATTAAGAATGATGTTTTAAAATGAAATAACTCCTTACAAACTCCTGTTCCCAACAACTCCACTTCTTCATTAATTGTTGAGTTTCTGTGGACATATTAAGCGATGAGAAAAGGCAAGCACTTTAGCATCAAATGGAGTTAGAGCCATCACTTACCAGGTGGATACGTTTTTGAACTCTCCTTGGTCAGCCATGGTATCAGTTTCTTCATCTCTTAAATGGGATTTTTTGCCTCCTTGAGAATGTGTGAACATTGCCCAAGTTATGAAGTGGAGCCACTAGGACCTGTGAGCACTTACTGTGTTAGCTTTCTTTTCTTTCAAGGTTTAGCAAGTATTTTTTGAAGCAGTCAAGTAGACATTGCACTAAGAAGCTTTGGAGGAATGCAAAGCTGAATAAAGTCTTGTGTGACTTGGAGGAGTTTATAATTCAGCAAATAAGATCAGAAGAAGCAAAGTCAAAACCAGATCTAAGTTTCTAAGAAACTTATGAACCAGGCCCTTAACTGACAAATCTCAAATATACTGCAACAGAAGAGAATAACTCCTTCCAGCAATAAAATCCTACAATTAATTTATTCACCCCAGTTTCCCTCTCTTCTTTACCTGGGATATACCCCTCCAGAAACCATACAATTAACAGCAATAACACCAACAGTAACATAATTAATATCAGTGAAGCACTCTGAGGCAATAAAGTGGCATAGAAAATCAAAATGGAATCTATGTAATATTCATATTAAATTTAATAACTATTTAAATATTTATAAATTATCTAGCATTTTATATTTGCAAAATGCTTCACAACCACTTTTTATTAATTATTAGATACCACTTATCCCTTGGCACTCAAGTTTCCAGTGTAGCAGAGCTGATTTTTTATTATTAATCTTAAAGAAACATTCAGCTGTATCAAGTATTTTTCTAAATCCTTACATTTAAAGTATTGGGTCACATGGAAAGATACATCAGTACAGAAATAGTCATCTTTGCAGCACCTGATTCCATTGTTTTAGAACTCAGAAAAGAGAAATGACTCATACAAGGTCACAGAGCTAGTCCTGTTAATGGACAGGTGTGCAGAAGTCCTAGAATAGCCTAGCCCTTGGGGTTTGTTACTGAATATATAGAGATGTCAGATAACTGGTGCTGTGCTAACTGGATTAACTAGAACTGTAATCTGGGGAAAAAAATGTGAGCATCGTGCTTGCGTTTTCCCAGGGTCTGTATAAACCACTGAGTGAGGGAACAGAGCCTAGAACTGCTGGCGTCCAGGTTCGCCTAAAGCCGTGAATGTTTGTGTGTTGCATGCGCTTCCCAATACAGGCCATGATGTCTGGAAACCAGTCTTATCCCTGATTTTTTCCATCTAAAGCCTGTGTCCTCAAATGCCTTCGCTCCCGCTCTGGTAGAATATGTGTTAAATCCTCTCTCCACACTCGACTCTGAACTCCCCAAAAAGACATGACTGTGTCTTACATTTTGTTTCCTTCTGCCTGGGCAGTGCCTGGCATAAGGAAGGCTCGCAAACATTTTCTCACTAATGTTAGAAGGCAAATCTCAGGAGGGCAGGGGTCTTGTTGACTCATCTTTGCCTTTACAGCAATCTCTAGTACAGTGTCTCATTTACAGTAAATCTCAATGGACACTTGTTTTATGAATAAAAATAATGAATATATAGAAATTCAGTTATTTGTCATGATACATGTAAGTAAAAATTTTATAATGTCACTAGATAAAAATAAAAACTAATGACGAATAACTAGGTAACCATTCCAGCATGCAGAGGTCAAGCTGGAAGCTATTAGACACCATCAGAAGCAAGTGCCATTTGCTTTTTCATGCCTGAATGTAACACAGTGTTTTCTGGGTTTTTTAATCAATTTTTTTTACTTTGGTAAAAGATCTGTAACATAAAATCCACAATTTAATCACTTTAAAGTACATAATTCAGTGGCATTAAGCATGTTCACAATGCTCTCCATACATCACCATCTAGTTGCAGAATGGAACAATGCTTTTATAGTGTCTAATACAATTGTTTTCTTACATTCTGGGGTGGGAAATAAAATGTAGCACAAATACAATCCAGGGTTTAAGAACCACACGGCAATGAATCTAGTCACAGAACTTTTCACTCAATTAGAAAAAGCTACTCCTTCCACTTTGTCCTCGAATTAAATTGTAGTCTTTTGAGATCTGTTGGTAAAAGGATAATATTGGGAGAAATAACATGTTAGGACTTGATCTCTCTGGGTGCTGGTGACTTACTCTGCCTCCCTGACCCTCAGGGTCTGGATGGAGCTGTGGGAACTAACTGGCCCAGTTATCTTCACCAGGATCCCTTGAAGGGATCTCCAACTCCAGACTGTAGGATGGTGACCAAAAAAATGACTGTGGATTTCCCATGACCCAGATTGGAATAAGAGCTCTGTACCAATTAGTAAATGTTGAGCTTCAGCATAATTAATAATGCACAGCAGATACAAAAATTAGAGTTTGGCTCTGAAAGTAACTGCCGAGCTTCACCATTAGGAACAGGTGGAAGTTTTACCCAGGTGTACTCAAAGGAACTAGCTGAACACTGTACCTGGCTATGATCAGTACCAGCTGGGGAAAGACTAAGAGCAACCAGTATTTGATCACAGACTCTACTTCAACAGGCAATATCTCCATTTACTGCCCCTAAGTTGTATATCAGTTGTTTTTGCTGTTTAGTTGCTAAGTTGTATATTTTACTACATTGCAAAAATCGAGCTCCACTCTTTTTGAATGATGAGTTAGCTCTGTCTCTATATTTCTTTCATTTTATTCCTGAACACTGCAGCGGTGGGCATCAGCTTTGGACTGGAAGAATCTTTTAGACTGAATCTGATATCAAAAACAACAACCCTTTTTCATTGCTCCAGTGAAAGAAGTTGCAATGCCTTCTGTGAAGCAATATTAAACTTCCCTTCTTTAAAGGCAGCTGCTCAGGGTTTGACTGTTTAACCATTTCACTGCCTCTTTTGTGCAGACGACTAGTTCTCAGATTTCAGCTTGCATATGAGTCACCTAGGAAACTGGCTAAAAATGAAGATTCTTAGCTAATACCCCAGAACTTCTGCTTTAGTAAGTCTGCGAAAGAAACATTGAATCTGTGTGCTCCTAGTTTCCCCAGATCGGAGAAGGCAATGGCACCCCACTCCAGTACTCTTGCCTGGAGGGTCCCATGGGCAGATGAGCCTAGTAGGCTGCAGTCCATGGGGTCGAGAAGAGTTGGATACGACTGAGCAACTTCCCTTTCACTTTTCACTTTCATGCATTGGAGAAGGAAATGGCAACCCACTCCAGTGTTCTTGCCTGGAGAATCCCAGGGACGGGGAAGCCTGGTGGGCTGCCGTCTATGGGGTTGCACAGAGTCGGACACGACTGAAGTGACTTAGCAGCAGCAGTTTCCCCAGATAATTCTAATGCAATTGGTCCAATGACCACAGTTTGAGAAACAGCACACTGGGTTTATTGCCAAGAGTGCCAGCACTTTCAAAGCCACCTATGCCACCTTGTTTCGCTGATCCTGCTCAGAGCGCCAACTGTGTCTCTGTTTCTCACTGTGCGCACTCTTTGTTGAACCCAGGGTAAGAGAGGAGTGAGTTAAAAGGCTGGAAGAAGACGCAAGGAGCAGTAGGAACTGCAGACACATTTATTCTCTCCTGTCTGGCATAGCAGCCGTAGCAGCAGCCGTAACATCACATAACGTAGCCCCCAGGGCTTTCCAGGTGGAGCTTATATAACAAAAGTAGCCCATGGCCAAGTGAGTACCTCCTGAGGTGCATGCACAGTGCCATAATTGATCTCAGCTGTTACATTTTATTTGCAAAATGTGGGGCAAGAGTGAGAGGCTGTGGGGCAAGAGAGCCTGACCATGCCATGTTGGCTAATTTGCTCTTTCCCTACCGACCTCAACCTTAAATACAGTTACATGAATTACTGCATGTTTGTATCTTTATTTCCAACATCTTAGAACGTTTTCACATTAAAGGCCCAAGTTAGAGAAAACAATTTTTCTTGTAAAATGGGGATATAAAACCCCTTCCCTGGATTTTTATAAGGATGATTGGATAGTTCAAGCAAAGGGATCAATAAAGTGCTTAATATTCTGTAAGCACTCAATAAATAATTTTAAAATATTTTCCATTAAAATATCTTATCAGGAATGTCATTAGCAGCAACAACAAGCACAGCAGCATGGACTCACCAAAGTGTGTTTAGGGAACTGATTGTCCAGATTTTCCATTCCCTTTACCCCCATGGGGAGTTAAAGTTATCTGAGCTCAAATTAAAGGTCATTAATCCTGGCTGCCACCCTATAAATGACATGGCATTTGACTCTCTGAAAATCACTTAGGGACCTCTGATTTCTTACACCCGAGATGGAGAGCAGACGTGATTTAAATCTTTATAAAGGATGAATTAAGAAACGCGATTTCAGTTGTAGGAGTCTAGTGAAATTGTTGTGGGTAGCCTCTGGAGCAGAGAAAAATTGTTTGTAGATGTTGTTGCATCAGCAAACCCTGAAATCTTATTATGATCTTGTCTTTTAATTTTATTCTATTCAGTTACTGATGACTTGTCATGACATTTTCCTCTTTATTGCAATTTATGATAGAGTAGCCAAATGCATGCACTGGAGAAGGAAATGGCAACCCACTCCACTGTTCTTGCCTGGAGAATCCCAGGGATGGGGGAGCCTGGTGGGCTGCCATCTATGGGGTCGCACAGAGTTGGACACGACTGAAGCCATGCAGCAGCAGCAACAGCCAAATGCAAAGATAGATGTTAACCTTCCATGACTGTGACCATCCTTCGTTTGGAATGGTTTTGGAAACCATGCTGACAACTTGATGTCCTTTTTGTAGAGGTTGCTTGTTATCAGTGCTTGGAAGGTAGTAACTGTTGAGACAAAAGAGATGTTGATGGAGAACCATCATTTCTATTGTTTAATTTGCAGTTTCCTACATGTCACTACATATATTGATCTTTTATGAAGAGAGTGAAATTGAACAGTCTGACTTGTGAGGGTGCTTTGTTTCCTTCTTGCTCCTATAGCATGATCATACTCAGAGATAACACAGAGTTTCCAAAACTGGCTTGGAAAAGAAGTAAATTTGTTTGGACCTAAGTTTTGAACCCTCTGACCTCGAAACAACATGAATTGCTCTTTTCTTTTCACTTAGAAAAAATACAAAACACAAAAGTGCAGCACTAAGACTTATATCAATGCAAACACCCAGCAGTTATGACTCAGGAAAAGAAAGAACGTTCCCAGCATCCCAGATTCCTTCCCCCAGCATCCACTGGGGCTCTTCCCAGTAGTCATCCTTCTCTTCCTCCCTACTACGTGCATGCGTGCATGCTAAGTCACTTCAGTCGTGTTTGACTCCATGTGACCCCATGGACAGCAGCCCACTATGCTCCTCTGTCCATGGGATTCTCCAGGCAAGAATACTGGCATGCTGCTGCTGTTGCTAAGTCGCTTCAGTCGTGTCCGACTCTGTTCGACCCCATAGACAGAAGCCCACCAGGCTCCCCCGTCCCTGGGATTCTCCAGGCAAGAACACCAGAGTGGGTTGCCATTTCCTTCTCCAATGCATGAAAGTGAAAAGTGAAAGGGAAGTCGCTCAGTCGTATCCGACTCTTAGTGACCCCATGGGCTGTAGCCCACCAGGCTCCTCCATCCATGGGATTTTCCAGGCAAGAGTACTGGAGTGGGGTGCCATTGCCTTCTCTGGAATACTGGCATAGGTTGCCATTATCTCCTCCAGGGGATCTCCCTGACCCAGGGCTCGAACCTGCATCTCATGTTACCTGCATTTGCAGGGGGGTTCCTTACCACTAGCGCCACCTGGGAAGCCTCCTCCCTACTACAGCTGACCAAAATTCTGCTTGTCATGGTAACTGTTTTTGTCTTTTGCTTTTATTTATGGTTTTAACACCCAAGCAAGCATCCCTCTTCCAGAAAAAGGGTTAATATGATTTTTGGATATTGCATGAATTAGATCATAAATATATCTTTATATTATGTATTAAGTTTTTGAGATTTTGTTTTCAGTGTTTTATAAATCTGTAATTTGTTTTTATTACTTTAGAGTGTTTCATTATTTGAATATATTACAGGATTTTGGTGTTTTTTTTTCCATTCTAATATTGATAGGCATTTCCTTTCTGAACTTTTTCATATGTTGATTTGCTGTTTGAACATATTCTTCTGTGAAATGCCTGTACGAAAATTAAAAGAAAAAAAAACCCTCCATTTTTCACACACTATTCTCAATAAGTTGCTGTGATCTGTGTTTAGGGTTGCTTCTGTTCCTATTAATCAGACACATCGCTCTGCTATAGTTACCAAGTTCTGGCTACCTAAGATATCACTTAAAAAATTCCTGAACCTAATGAGATGGTGACTGCAGCCATGAAATTAAAAGATGCTTATTCCTTGGAAGAAAAGTTATGACCAACCTAGATAGCATATTCAAAAGCAGAGACATTACTTTGCCAACAAAGGTCCCTCTAGTCAAGGCTATGGTTTTTCCTGTGGTCATGTATGGATGTCAGACTGTGAAGAAGGCCGAGCGCCAAAAAATTGATGCTTTTGAACTGTGGTGTTGGAGAAGACTCTTGAGAGTCCCTAGGACTGCAAGGAGATCCAACCAGTCCATTCTCAAGGAGATCAGCCCTGGGTGTTCTTTGGAAGGAATGATGCTAAAGCTGAAACTCCAGTACTTTGGCCACCTCATGCAAAGAGTTGACTCATTGGAAAAGACTCTGACGCTGGGAGGGATAGGGGGCAGGAGGAGAAGGGGACGCCAGAGGATGAGATGGCTGGATGGCATCAGTGATTCGATGGACGTGAGTCTGAGTGAACTCCAGGAGTTGGTGATGGACAGGGAGGCCTGGCGTGCTGTGATTCATGGGGTTGCAGAGTCAGACACGACTGAGTGACTGAACTGAACTGAATGAGTTTCTCAAAAAAATCTAACCCTTTAAAATGTTCAATTAAGAAAAGTCCCATAACCAATATCCTGGTGTGTGTGTATGCATGCATGCTAAGTTACTTCGGTTGTGTTGGACTCTTTGAGACCTTATGGACTGTAGCCCACTAGCTCCTCTGTCCATGGGATTCTCCAGGCAAGAATACCAGAGTGGGTTGCCATGCCCTCCCCTAGGGAATCTTCCTAACCCAGGGATTGAACCCACGTCTCTTACTTCTCCTGCATTGGCAGGCTGGTTTGTTACCACTGGCACCACTTGAGAAGCTCCCAATATCCTTATGAAGTATCATCTAAAGTCCTCACTTCCTGGATATTCATAAGAAGCGTTCGTAAGAAAAAAGTTCTAAACAGCAATAGAATTAAGAAACTTAGTCAATATTATTTAATCTTACTTTTCTGCTTCATATTTAAATTCAGAATATCTAATACCATCTTGTGGGACAAATGTTCTGTGAAGCACATTTTGGGAAAACCTAGTTTAGAAGAGTCCCCTCTTGCTGGATTTTAACTTTACAGGTCAGGTGAAGAACGGTGGAGAAAAGGTTCAAGGAAGATACAATTATCTCAGAAATAAACTTTCAAAGAACTGAAATGGAAAAATGGTTCATTTAGATTGGCTTTCTGTAGTTTTGTAAAAAAAGTTTTAAGTGATTAAAAAGCTAATAACTAAACTAAAGGATTAGGTATAGAAATGATTATAAAGGTCAGATTCACACATCAAATGCAATTATATTTCTAAAATCTATTAATGGCTCAATTAGTTCATAGATCAGATAATTAGGTGTTGTTCATTATCGGTAACTTGTGTGTGTGTGCATGTGTGTTGTGTGAATCTGATGGGAAAAATCACAACTTTAATGTTTAAAGGCAGTTTCTTAGGATGAAGTAGAATTGAGTGTACCTTTTGTTTTAGCATTTTTGTGTGAATTTTTCAGTTTGAATATATACAGTATTTTGCTTTTCTAAATTTCTCCCTTGCAAATAACAATGTTTCCTAAAGTGTAAAATTTAACACTGAACTCAAAAATCCTCAGCTTCTTCTCCACTCCTAAAAAAAAAAGTTTAGAAAAATTAACTACCTAGAAAAGTATTATTAAAACTGTCAATAAAATAGAGGTAGACCTTTTCTTCATAATCGCTAATTTGCTTTTACTATGGAGAAATTGCCACTGTATTAATAAATTATCTGACTGCTGAATTATTTGTTGCTGTTTTGATATAATAGCAAAACAAATGGGGTCATCAAATGCAAATGATGACCTCATTTGCATCACCTCGCCTTGTAGCTATGTCCCTATGATGTATTCACTGTGTCCCAATGATGCATATGTGCAAGTTTATACACACCAATTGGCCGCTGAATCAGAAGGCATGAGAACAAGTCTAGGAGGAACCCTCTTTGACTGTGTTATTGGAGATCACATTCACTTCTCTCTCTTAGCCTCAAGGCTCTTGGCTTTCTTTGCCTGTCACTCAGGGTAATGGTTAGTTACTGTCAGAATGCAGCTATAATTGGGAAAGGCACTCCCTGAACACAGAAGTTTGAGGGAGGTGAGAATTCATATCCAGCCTAGTGAGTCTGGGAAGCTTTCCAATCCTCCAATGCTGTACTAAAGCACAAAAGCAAATTGAATTTTATTACTTAGGTGACATCAAACCATATTTAAACATAGAGGCTCCTTGACAACATCCTTCTTAAGAAACTCATTGCAATAAAACTTTTTCCTCCAAGCTGGTCTTGAAGTTTACATTCATTTTGAAATTTTTTCCATTTAAATTCTTTACTTTTTCACAGAGAATTATAATAAAAACAATAAGCTCATATTATTATTAGGAGGAAAACTTTTGTGATATAAATATTCTACAACCATCTGGAAAAATAAATGCAAAATTAGAAAGTATAACTAAACTGAATGTTGTTAATGAAGTTAGCTACTAAAATTGATGTGCCTGTGCTCTCAGATTTGAAAACCTTAGTGTTTTTCTTTCTAAAATGGGGAACGTGCTGAACTTTTGAGTTCAAGATTTATGATTAAAAGTTAATCACTATTACCATCGGTACTTTCTAACCTATTGTCAGACTTAATTTATGCAAGATAGTTTTAGGCATTTTTTTTCCCCTAGCTTCACAGAAAATTAAACTGGGGTTGCATCTGCCCACAATTCGGGAAGCCTGGGTTCAATCCCTGGGTCAGGAAGATTCCCTGGAGAAGAAAATGGCAACCCACTCCAGGATTCTTGCCTGGAGAATCCCATGGGTGGAGAAGCCTGGTGGGCTACAGTCCATGGGGTCGCAAAGAGTCGTACAGGACTGAGCAACTTAACTAACTTCCTTTACTTCATTTATCAAGGATACTTACTTTTTCTAGATAAAATATTTGTAAAAATTATTTTATACCCAACTATTTTTCTTTACCAAATATTTTGCATTATGACTTGCTGCATTTTGGGAGTGTAAATTGTGTGTTCCTCCACCTTCTTCCTCAAGCAATTTGGCTCCCTGTCCTTTCTTCTGTAGTGCATTTTTATATGATTTTTTCCTGTAATCCCCTTCAGATAATTGATTGGAATCTTTCCATGAGCCTGGAAGTGGATCATGTCCTTCAAGGAAGGCCTGAAATGATCACAGCTCGGACTGATGTCTGGACCACTCCCTGTGAGACAGCCTGAGCCTCAGGGACCCAGTGAGGTCAGGCGCTGACTCATGACTCACAGACACTGTAAGGAAAGGAACGGTCATTGTTTGCAGTCATTGGGCCTTAGGGGTAATGCTCGCACAGTGAGATGGCACCAACACAGCGTAAATCATCTTTGGTAGAAAGTCATGCCTTCTCTTCAATCTCTCTGTCATGCCAGCAAAGATTCATCCCTTATTTACGGAATCGGCAATGTCTCCACAGGGAAAACCCACCTACCTAAACTGTGATTTGAGCGGCAAGGAATTGGAGAGGTGGGGCAGGCGGAAGCTGAGTATAGTCCTGCAACCCGGGAGAGGAAGTGAAGCCATTTTCCTTTTCAAGGAAGTCAGTTCCACAGTGCACGACCTCCAATCTTCCATCTTCTCTGCCCTCCTCAGATTTGCTTAATACTTATACCTTCTTGTATATAGTGGACATTTTGTTTCTCTTCTTGTTCTATTTGATTGTGTTGTTTTTTATTTTTGGCTGCCAAGCTTTTCTTATTTGGGGTCACCCTCCATTGTTTAGACAAACTCATCTGTTGTAAGAGGTATTTCCCTGAAGTGATTAAGTTTCTATATTATCAGTGCAGCCTAAGGTTTTTGAACAGTAATAATAAATGTTGCTTTAAATGATATAGAAACCAACAAAAACACCCCAAACCCTCAGTATAATCAATATAAAGTTTATACTAACTTTTAACATTCACATACACATACTTGTTGTCTATAACACAATAAGCAGTCTAAGGATATGGTGAAAGTAAAGTATCAATAATAATGGAAAATAGTAAACAAAGAACTAATAAAGTGTGAACTAAACTTCCTATCTCTAGAAATAAATGACCCTTGGTAGACAAACCCCATTTGGTTTTTAAGGGTAAAACATTTACTACTGTGGAAAATTACCCTTTAGAATGAATAAAGCAAATAAATCCAAATATTGAATTACTTCTATGCCTGTAAAACCATATTAAAAATAAACACGGGCAGCAGTGTCTTCCCCAGTGGTATTAGTATCACTTGTCTGAGTCCTTTCTAACAAAGAATGCTCCACCCTTAATCCCACAAACCACATCTGTAAAGTCATACACATGTTTACATGATTTAAAAATCACTGTGTTTAGAACATTATTTTCGAAATAATGTTTCGAGGTGTAAAGTCTTTATACGAATGGCCTACAGCTGAAGGCCTTGTAGATGACACCTTCTGCTACCTCCTCGGCTCTGAGCTAGAGCTGAGTGTATCATTTATTAGAAAGAATACAATGGAACTTCTCTTATCTTTCTCTCCCCTCTCTTCTTTTCCTCTTTCTTTCTTTCTGCCATCCTTCCTCCCCTTCTTTCTGTCTCCCTCCTCTGCCTTCCTTTTTTCTTTTGATTTTTCTTTCACAATAAAGTTGACTCTTCCTACATTTAGTAAACCAAAAGCCACATTCTACGCTAGGAGTAGAGCCCATTTATCAGTTATGACAACTTGAGAATCTCTGATTTCTTAGCTATTCAGAGCCATCATTATATTATCATCCAAATATATTAATAAGTAATAAAAGTGGCTTAATCTACCATCTTATTTCATTTAAAAATTAAACCTTTTCCTTCATATTCTGAACATCCTCAGAGAATGAACATAGCTCACTGATATTGCTTTTTAATTTCACTTCTTATGGACTTCCTAGGTGGCTCGGATGATAAAGATTCAATGCAGGGGACTCAAGTTCGATCCCAGGGTTGGGAAGATCCCCTGGAGGAGGAAATGGCAATCCAGTCCAGTATTCTTTCCTAGAGAATTCCATGGACAGAGGAGCCTCTTGGACTACAGTTCTTGGGGTTGCAAAGAGTCAGACACGACTGAGAGAGTAACACTTTCACTTTTTGAGCTCCTTTGGCTGCTTCTGCGGTTTTCATGAAAAGTCGTTATCACTATCACAAAGTCTCCAGAGAAGTGTCCAGGCAGGTAGCCCTACCCTCACTATCCCAGACCACCTCATGATTCTCCACAGTGAAACTTAAAAAAAAAAAAAAATCTTTTATTTTTAAACCTTTTTTAATATATTTTTTTAAATTTACAGAAAATTTGCACAGATAATTGGAGGAGGAAATGGCAACCCATTCCAGTATTCTTGCCTGGGAAATCCCAAAGACAGAGGAGCCTGGCGAGCTATTGTCCAAGGGTCGCAAAGAGTAGGCCCAGACTGAGCACATGTACACACACATGGGCAGATAATACAAGGAGCTCTTACATATCCTTTACCCAACTTCCCCTAAGTTCACGTCTTACATAATCATGGTACAACTCTAAAACTTAAACAGGAAAGGTTACCTAAATTTGGTGTGAATATTTTCAAATATTAATTAAACAATTATTAAGCACCTCTTAAATAGGTTCTGGGGACATAGTGATTCTCAAGACAGAATTCCTGCTCACGGAGTTTACATTTTCACCTCTTATGCTGTCTTATTTCTATAGTCAGAGTCATTGCCAAACTGTTGAGCCATCAATCACAGCCAATCTTCCTGAAAATGTCATAGTTTTAATTTTACGAACACCATTACTAAGTTATGTATGCTGCTTTGCAGTGCATACCTTATTTCCACAATTCCTGTTTTTTGTTTGTTTTATTTTTACACTGTTTTGCTTTTATTTGAGTGACTACAATACATCAGGCTGAATCCAGATTGTGGAGTTTAGAGTGACGTCTGTTACCCTATTCATGTGACATTATTCATCTACTTCACCCAAAAAGAATTTTATCCTGAATGACACAGCAAAGTCAGATTGCTAAAGTCAAGTTAGAAATTTGTGTATTGTGACTGTTTGTCTTTTCTGATTAAATATTTGTGCTTTTCTGGTACAAATATTGTTGATAGAACTACTTTGATATATCAATGGCTGTTGGAGCTCATTCTATAAATTCTCTTTTTCAGTTTTTTGTTGTTATTTAAGTTTCAAATATCTATGACTGCATGTCAGTTATTTGGACAACTTCATTATGTCAGTATTAAAATGGGAAGCATTGAGGAAACAACTCTTTTCCATGTCTCAGGGAACACATGTAGTTAAGTGAGACTTAAAAATGAAACTTTTAGTTTTCTGAAGCAGGTAATAATTAGAACCTCCCACCTCCAGAGTTACTTAAATGATTTATTTTTGTTAGCATAAAACTTGACTAAAATGTGTTTATGCACATATACATATATAAGACACTCAAATCTCTTGGTAATAGGCTTTTAAACAATTTTCTTGAATTATATACATATGTATAGAATGTATTATATGTATGTATAAAGCCATCACTAATTTATATTATAAACCATGAATAATAATTATGAACATGATTTCTTTGGTTTATGGCAAAAAAAGAAATCAAATACAATTAGAAAACTCCTTAATTGCGTCTACTAATTTACCCCAACAGATGAGAGATCTAGTACTTTAAGGGAGTAAAGTACTTTACTCCTTGGAAGGCAGAGTTGGTCTAAGTTGACAACACTACTTAAGTTAGAATATGCGTCATCATTGTTATAGATGAGGAGACATCCTTCCAGTCAATGGAAATCCCAGAAACCTTGGCAGAAGCTTTTCCTCTCTTTTTAACAGTTTCCTACAGCCTTGCCTCAGTTCTTTGTGAACTGAAGGATAATTTCTATCGTCTGATCAGTATTCTTTCCATCTATACATGAAAGTCATACAGAGAAACCCAGTGAGAAAGGGTATAGCCACAGGAAAAATAAGGTAGAAGATGTTCAGGTTCCACATGAGATCAGAAAACAAGTGTTGAAGGGGATGAAAATAAAACCATGGTATGCAGTCATGATGAGGTCGCATATGGCCCATGACGGCCCTTGTGTTCTTCGGTCAAGCATCTGCATTCAGTTCTTGCAAACCTTCAAGAAGATAAAGCTATGGTAGAAAACTGGGGAGAACAGGGGCTTGGCTCATCAGATTGCAGTCTTAAATCTCTGTGATGGCATTTCCAGTATCTGTGCTTCTCTGAATGCATAATTCATTTGTGTAAATACTCAATACCTTGCTAGTAGAGACTGAAATTTCCTAAGTTACAGAAATTCTTTTCTTGGCTTATTAGAACCACTTTGTTCTTTTCACAAGAGTTTCCTTACACAGAACATTTTCTTTGTGTTACTGTATGTCCCATTGTGCTGTGACTTTCAAGTTGTAAATTGGTTTGCTGGTACCAGAATTTAACTGCAGGCTTGCATGGCATCGTTAACAGGGTGCATGGCGTTTTGGAGGGAAAGTGTGTTTTCTTTTCTCCCTAGCAATAATGGAGAAGAACATAGTGTCTTGGGTATGTATTTAACAAAAGTGGGGTGGAGTGGGGTTAGGGATGGATATGGGGGTAGTTGGGGGTTTGAGGATGGATGTGAAAGAGTGATATAAAATGGATATAAAATTCAATATAGATAACTGGAATTATCTGTCTTTAAAATGTATCAGAAAAAAAAAATCAACGTAACCATTCTATGGGATATCCTAAATTTGAATCAGTCTGATGTTTACTTTTTGCTTATCTCTTATGGCCTGCAAATTTCTTAAATTTATAAATATCTTAAAAAATAAAATATTAGTTTTCAAATATAGCCAATGGAGGGCTTCCTAGGTGGCACTAGTGGTTAAAAAAAAAAAAAATTGCCTGCCAATGCCAATGCAGGAGACATAAGAGATGTAGGTTCAATCCCTGGATCAGGAAGATCCCCTGGAGGAAGGCTTGGCTGCCAGTCTAGTATTCTTGCCTGGAGAATCCCCTGGACAGAGGAGCCTGGCAGCCTACCTTCACAGGGTTGAATAGAGTCATACACAACTGAAGTGACTTAGAATGAACACACTGACAGCCAATGAAATGACCTCTAAGTTTTCAAGGAAATCTCATTCTCTGGTAGAGAGTTTAACCCAGAATCTGGTTCCCAAGTCTGTGCGAAAGACACTGTGTCCCTCAGCCTACAGTACCGGGAACCACCAAGACCAACACCCCTGCGTGTCCCACACATCCCTTCCCCTTTGCTCCCAAGCTCACACATTTAGCTAGAGCTTCCGAGTTCATGCAAATATTATAATCTTCATTCCTACAGATTTTATAAACAGGTACTTTTATTGCAATTTCTTTGTTTTCTGGGAAAAAAAAAAAAACTAGTCAGGATAGTAAGTGAAGTAGGATGTTAATTAGAGAGATAAAATGAAATTCTTTAATTCGTATTGCTGAATCACATGCCCAAACAGCAGAGAACATATAGACTGAAGCTTAAAGACTAAAGAGAGAGAAGACATAAGTGTCAAGTAGGGTTCCCAGCAGACTGTAACATTTTACTGTGGTGCCAGCACGTTTGAACCAACAATTATTTGGAAATAATGGAAATTATTACAAGAAAAAAATCAACCCTCTTAGGTCTTCCAGGATGGACATAATAATAATAAAAGAATAATTACTTGGTATCTGAAACATCTTTCCTCCATGGATCTCAGAGTATTTTATCCAATATTATTTAATTAAAATTCACACCACTTCTATATTTGAAGGAGAGATTTGCTACATTTTATAGGTAAAAAATTGCTTTTCTGAAAGATTGAACATCTTGACTACACAAGTTTTTATCACTGTAAAATGAAATAGACCCACTGCCTTTCTTTCTATTGCTAAATAAGGTTTATCAAGCTAAGAAATTAAAATAAGGGAAATAAGCAGTTTTTTTGAGTCTAAATGACACAAAATTACTCATGTCAAATTTGAGGAAGGTATTATTCTTCCTTCTCATTGAACTGATTGGATACTTTGGTGATTTTTTTATGTAGCTTGAAAGTGAAGTTGCTCAGTCATGTCCGACTCTTTGCAACCCCATGGCCTGCAACCTTCCAGGCTCCTCTGTCCATGGGATTTTCCAGGCAAGAGTACTGGAGTGGGTTGCCATTTCCTTATGTAGCTTGAACTTTTGGCTATTCTGAAAGTTGGAAAACATCAGCAAACTCATATATCTGAGTTTGTTCTTTACGTATATAATTTTCGCTATGTCTTGACCACTTCACAGTTCAATCCTTGCTTGTTTCAAGCTCCCTTTAATTTTTTTTTCCCTGTGAAAATGCTATTAAAATAAAAATGCCTCCAAACAGAAGGGTTGAAGGAAAATAGAATTTCTAAAAAGAAATCAACTTTTGAAATGTTGGTTGTTACTAGTTGCTAGAAATTGATGTCACTCTAATTAATAAGAAAATTCATTGTGTGTGCTCAGTGAAATCAATTGTATTACTAATATGTAACACAACATAATTTTCTTCTATATTCAAGCTATTTGGAGCAATAGTGAAAGAAATCATGGTAACGTCAGTAACCCCAACAACAGTAATAATATTGGCACAAGTAGGTCGAGTTTACTATTTACTTTGTGCCAAGCTCCGTGCTAAGCACTTAAGCACTTGAGCTCTCACCTTCTTTTATGCTCACCAAAGGGGCAGGTATGAAGTAAACTGTTTTTGTTCAAATATTAATTAAATCACCTACTAGCTTTCCTACCTGGAATGAGTTACTTAAAGTTTAGAGAGTTCTTCATCCACAAAAAATCAGGGTGCTGAAAAGGTTATTGTGAGGTTGAAATGATTGGCACACAGGAGATTCCTAGAAGAGTACCAGCTCCGTGGCAAAGGTCTCCTCACATAACTGTGGCACAGATGAGGGCACCGGGCTTCAGGGCTGTGAAGCCACTTGCCCATGGCCATCCGTGTAGTGACCAGCAGAGCCATCCCTTTCCAACTTCAAATTCTGGGCTTCTAATATCACATTTAATACCACTACTTGTTGGCAACCCCCTGATAAATGACAACAACTGGGATTAAGCTTCTTAAGAACAAGGAATGTAGCCTAAGTATTTAAAATTCTTTTCCAGTTTTATTGAGGAGTAATTAACATGCATCACTGTATAATTTTAAGGCATATAGCATCATGGTTTGATTTACATACATTGTGATATAATTACCACAATAGGTTCAGCTGTAACTTACATAACTTTATGTTCTCAGTTCTCAGCACAGCTCATGGCTCCTACATTGTACTGTTTAATTTGATTTAAAATAAAAAATAATGCTCTGTTTACTGTTTCATACTTTTTACTGAAAAGAGCATAGATTGTATTTGTTGGTTATTCTTCCCATTTTCTGTTGCTTTGTCTGTTAAAGGCATAGTTATTTACCTAGTGATTACTACATTAAATACAAGTAGAGAACTGCAAAGACTTATTTTACTTCCCTGCCATCAGTTGTCCACCACCTATCTTATTTCAGTGCAGGAAACATTACACTGAGAATTATTAGTTAATTTTTCCACATATAGATACCCAACGTTATTTTTATATGATACTGAAATCCTTTATCTTTTGCATGGGTTATCTGAAACTAATACAGCACTTGCATTCTTGATAGCAATCACAATATTCGTTTTTCATCTAAAATATAGTTTAATACTCGTCAAAGAAAATGAAGGATGTAGAAGTTCATGACAGTATTGAAACATCTATTATTCTAATGCTATTCTGAGAGGCACCTCAAGAGTTCAAGTTCTAATATTCCATCAGACAAGACTGTATGTAAATCATCTTGGAAAGATGAGTGTGTAATTGGTTAACAGAGAAATTTCCATAAAATCCCTCAGATATTTGGTTTATCTCCAACTTTCAGAAAGTTATTATTTACATTTAACCTGTAATTTCCATCCTCATGTCCCACTGAAGGCAAATGAATGTTGTTTTAACTATTTTTCGGCTTTGAACATCCATTAAAAACAGATCACTAACAACTATTCAATATTCCTGTCTATGTACATCAAATATATTTTTGAAACTTTTTTTTGTGTGTGAAATGTCTATTTTTTTCAGGTTTATGAAAGAGTCTGGCAAAAACAACAATAGCAACAACAAATAGCAGTAGGTATACTGAGAAGGGGCTTCTCAGGTGGCTCAGTGGAACAGAATCCACCTGCCAAGCATGAGACTCGAGTTCAATCCCTGGGTCAGGAAGATCCCCTTGAGAAGGAAACGGCAACCCACTCCGGGATTCTTGCCTGGAAACTGCAAGGACACAGGAGCCTGGTGGGCTGCAGTCCAAGGGGCACAAAGAGTCAGACACGACTTGTGACTGAAAAACAGAGAATTGAGAAAGAAGGATGCATAACTGGCATATATATATATGTATATACATATATATATTCTTTTGAGTATGATAATAATCCTTTAGTATATTTCAAATGAGCAAATTATTGTAACTTTAGAAGAATATAAGCTAAGAAAAACCAAAGTAGCTGCATTCCTCAGAGACAGATATCAGTAATACTACATAAGAGAATTGCTTCCAAAATGAAGGGTAATTATTGACCTGAAATCATTTATCTGATTCATGTGAGTTGAGTTGCTCTTTCCATCTTGTTATTGCTAGAAATTAAGATTTTATGATATTTTCCAATTATAATACTTATTTTTAATGACTTTCAAAATAGTTTTTAAGCATGCTTCTTTACCTCAACATAGAAATATATTAAATAGCCAATTTTGGTTTTCTGAGATTGGCTATTACAAGAAAAACCAAAACGTGTAAACTCAGGACTTAGATGTTTTGCATTTGGTTTTTGTCATCAACTAGTATTCTCAATATGTATTTCATTTATTATTATTTTTTGCATTATTTTTATTCACAAAAACGTGGTGTCAAACTAGATTACCTCTTCAGTCCTTTCTAAAGATAATATGTACAGAGAGTAATTCACACTTGTTCAACAATGTCCATCAAGGTAAAACAAAACTCTTTTCTGTAGCTTCCGGTTTGTTAAATTACTGTGTTAAGCCAGAGCCCCACAAATGAATGTTTTCTTATTTCTTAAATTTGTCCTCTACTTTACTTTTAAGTATCTTTGGTTATCCCATGCCCTGAAATGTAAAGAAACATTTCTGCATGTTACTCTGGAATTAATTTTTATTCTTCAAGATTCAGGTCAAATGTGTGTGTTTTTTTTTAAACTTGAATATCTGTTTTTTTTCCATCAAAAAATTATGAATAACCCATTTCAAAAAGAATTTTGAGGTGTGACTTAGTGTTCCCAGAAAAAGTCTGCAATACTCTAGGACAGAGACTTAAGCAAGATAGGAAGTTGAAACACAACCAGAGCCTTTCAAACCCTCACTAAATAAAAGTCAGATAATTTGGGTTCCCAACAATTGATTTTTTTTTTTTTTTTTGGATTTTCAGTAGCCCCCAGAAGTCTGGCCATAGCCATAGAAAATGATCCACAAACACTCAATGGATGCCACAACTGGCCCTTTTTTATTGATTTCCCTTTAAAGAAATAATGCCATCTGTGAGTAATTCAGTCTTCTCCAATCTTTACCATTCTATTGTTTTCCTCTATTTTTCTGCATTGTTCACGGAAGAGGGCTTTCTTATTCTCCTTACTTACTATTCTCTGGAACTGTGCATTCATTTGGGTATAGCTTTTCCTTTCTCCCTTATGTAACTTATATGCAGCGTAAGTCATGTAAAAATGCCAGGCTGGATGAATCACAAGCTGGAATTAAAATTGCCAGGAGAAATAGCAACAGTCTCAGATATGCAGATGATACTACTCTAATGGCAGAAAGTGAAGAGGAACTAAAGAGTCTCTTGATGAGGGTGAAAGAGCAGAATAAAAAAAGCTGGCTTAAAACTCAACATTCAAAAAACTAAGGTCATGGCATCTAGTCCCATCACTTCACAGCAAATAGAAGGGAAAAAGTGAAAACAGTGACAGATTTTCTTTTCTTGGGCTCCCAATCACTGAGGACGGTGACACAGCCATGAAGTTAAAAGATGCTTGTTCCTTGGAAGAAAAGCTATGACAAACCCAGACAGTGTATTAAAAAGCAGAGACACCACTTTGCCGACAAAGGTCCATATAGTCGAAGCTATAGTTTTTCCAGTAGTCACATACAGATGGGAGAGTTGGACTGTAAACAAGGCTGAGTGCTGAAGAATTGATCCTTTTGAATTCTGGTGCTGGAGAAGACAGTTGAAAGTCCCTTGAACTGCAAAGAGATCAAACCAGTTAATCCTAAAGGAAATCAACCCTGAGTATTCATTGGAAGGAGTGTTGCTAAAGCTGAAGCTCCAATACTTTGGCCACCTGATTGATGCGAAAAGCCAACTCATTGGAAAAGTCTCTGATGTTGGGAAAGATTGAAGACAGAAGAAGGGGGTGACAGAGGATGAGATGGTTGGATAGCATTACCAACTCAGTGGACATGAGTTTGAACAGACTCCAGGAGATAGTGAAGGACAGGGAAGCCTGGTGTGCTACAGTCCATGGGGTTGCAAATAGTTGGACATGATTTAGTGACTGAACAACAGTCTTCTCACCCTTACTGAAACTCATTCCCTACTTTTAAACACTGCTCTGGCCATGATGCTTTATACAGAAGTCTCCTTTATTAAAATAACAATCATTTTATGGGAGAGAGATTTTCCTGGAGATTCAGGAGCGTATCTGCAGTATGGAGTTGTTCTGCAGTTTTAGGTAAAAAGGAAGTTTGCAAAAAAAAAAAAAAAAAAACCCTCTATAGTCTTGCAAAAACTTAATCCATCACTGTGATTATTGTCTTGACATCATGAAAAGATGAGGAGTGAGCAGAGTTGTGTGAAGCCATGTAGGGATCAAGGAAGGCAGTGTTAGCTTGTTTCTACTTATTTTACTTATTTGAAATTGCACCTCTCACTAACTTCAGTTCATGCGATCATTTTTCAGTCTGAAATGTGCTAGGTGCCATTGTGCTGAAGGTAGATATGTCCAGGGTATCAAAATGTTTGGGGACTACTTCTATAAATTATTGGTGGGCAAAACCCTGTGGAGAACACACACATTAGTAAATCCCCAAGAAATTTATGATTGGAGATATGCATTGGTTTTTTTCACCTTAATTATCAGTGCAAAGAATGGATTAAGTATCTATTATTACTGTTTTAGGTCTTCAACTAAAGATATACAAAGACCTCTCCATTTTGCAGTCTTTTAGTGACTATTTTAAGGCATTGGTTTTTCTCCACCATACTGTAAAATATACAAAGTTTCTTCAAAGAAATAGGGGTAGAATAAACCAAAGTATTCACTGAAACTAAAGTATTCCCCCACCAGCAAATTTATGTAAAAAGAGTCAGCCAGCCACCTCTCAGACCTGAAATGTCAAACTTGTAAAAATAGTATTCTTGGGAGTTATATTTGATCATTTGTTAAATATGGGGATATAAAATGTAGAAATCCATGTGTAATGCTTCAAATCCCTAATCTGGTTTAAAAGGTCAGCTGAAGCCTAAAAGGACTTGACATTTTACCTTTTAAAGTCTGACTTTTAGTCTTAAGACTTAACAACATTTCAGCCTGAATGACCTGAAGGATAAATACAAAGCTGGTTTCAATTGAACTATTTAGAAAGCAGGGGATCTTCTAATTTGTAAGACAGCATTCAGAGAGCTTTTTCCATTAAGAACTCAATCGACTGAAAAATGATTTCCTTGGATATTCCACAATCTTTCAATGCTTGTGTAAATTTTACACAGGAGGTGGGTGGTGTGCGAGGCTCAAGATATTAAACCCCACGGTACGAAGAAAGAAAACCACCTTATGAGCTACAGAAAACTGATGATCACCTGTAAGCAATGTGTATTGCCTTTGTTTACCAGTTTCTCCCTCAGGTGAAATGCAGTTTACATACCAATCATTTACTCTAGTTTCATTCCTTGAAGCAATTTCAATGGCTTTTTCAAGTGATCATTATTATTCATTAATGTTTACTGATCACCACTGGGTACATATGATAGAAGGCTGGTGGAGTATTATACAGTGAATGTCTTACTGTAAACTACACTTTGTACACTTTTATTGTATTTTCATAAGACCAGTGACTGTCCCTTACTTTTGTATGATTTGTGCTAAAATTCCACTCATGAGAAGCAACCAAAGATCAGAATTGGAATTCTAGAAGTACATTTCTGTGTCATTTGCTCATGGTGGGGAGGTGGGGCGGGGGGGTGGGTGGACAGGAGTCAGTGTAAAGCATAAAACATAAAACAGGTCAAGATTTACTGGGACAATGTCAATTGTGTTATATAATTTTAAAATGAGCCCTATTTTTTTTTAACCTCACTGATAAGGACAGCAGGTATTTTAAAAAAATAAAAATATGGGAAGAATGAACCAAATATAATGATGAACTCATGTGTTCAGAAAATTGCCTTTTATAACATAAAAAATGAAGTTCTATAGAGTTGGAATTTCCCTTATCTACAAGGGTCATTACACACTTGATACTACACTTGATCTTGGACAATAAAAACTGTGGGAAATTCTGAAAGAGATGGGAATACCAGACCACCTGATCTGCCTCTTGAGAAATCTGTATGCAGGTCAGGAAGCAACAGTTAGAACTGGACATGGAACAACAGACTGGTTCCAAATAGGAAAAGGAGTATGTCAAGGCTGTATATTGTCACCCTGCTTATTTAACTTATATGCACAGTACATCATGAGAAATACTGGGCTGGAAGAAACACAAGCTGGAATCAAGACTTCCAGGAGAAATATCAATAACCTCAGATATGCAGATGACAGCACCCTTATGGCAGAAAGTGAAGAGGAACTAAAAAGCCTCTTGATGAAAGTGAAAGAGGAGAGTTAAAAAGTTGGCTTGAAGTGAAGTGAAGTCACTGAGTCGTGTCTGACTCTTTGCGACCCCATGGACTGTAACCAGGCTCCTCTGTCCCTGGGATTCTCCAGGCAGGAATACTGGAGTGGGTTGCCATTTCCTTCTAGGAGATCTTCCCAACCCAGGGATCGAACCTGGGTCTCCCATATTGCAGGCAGATGCTTTACCATCTGAGCCACCAGGGAAGTCCAAAAAAAAAAAAAGTTGGCCTAAAGCTCAACATTCAGAAAACTATAATGGCATGTGGTCCCATCACTTCATGGGAAATAGATGGGGAAACAGTGGAAACAATGTCAGACTTTATTTTTTTGGACTCCAAAATCACTGCAGATGTTGATTGCTGCCATGAAATTAAAAGACACTTACTCCTTGGAAGGAAATTTTTGACAACCTAGATAGCATATTATAAAACAGAGAAATTACTTTGCCAACAAAGGTCCGTCTAGTCAAGGCTATGGTTTTTCCAGTGATCATGTATGGACGTGAGAGTTGGACTGTGAAGAAAGCTGAGTGCCAAAGAATTGATGCTTTTGAACTGTGGTGTTGGAGAAGACTTTTGAGAGTCCCTTGAACTGCAAGGAGATCCAACCAGTCCATCCTAAAGGAGATCGGTCTTAGGTGTTCATTGAAAGGACTGATGCTGAAGCTGAAACTCCAATACTTTGGCCACCTCATGAGAAGAGTTAACTCATTGGAAAAGACTGATGCCGGGAGGGATTGGGGGCAGGAGGAGAAGGGGATGACAGAGGATGAGATGGCTGGATGGCATCACAGATTCGATGGACATGAGTTTGGGTGAACTCTGGGAGTTGGTGATGGACAGGGAGGCCTGGCGTGTTGCGATTCATGGGTTTGGAAAGAGTTGGACATGACTGAGCAGCTGAACTGAACTGATGCTACATTTTCAGCTGTAACAATAAACAGGGGTGAGAGTGAAGCTGAAGAGTATTGCCCTTTCTGCAGACTCCAGTGAGGCAACCGTGAAAGGGAGTGTGGAACTCTTGACCCTTTCCAAATCCTCATCAATTGGAAATTGATAGATGAGACACAAGATAGTACAAAACAAGCCTTAAGTAATTACTTAGCATGTATCTGAAAGTTGTTAAAGTAAACTAAACAACTGGGCGCTTTGACAACTGTTTTGATCCACAAACATCTAAAAGGATAGGAAATGCTCAGGCTGGTGTCCGTTATGAAAACCATCACTGACCTAGGGCTCCTCGGTGTAACTCAGTGACTATAAATAAAGGGAGATGAAAGGTCAGAGCTGGGATAGGGAAAGAGTGAGGAATGCATAGGGCTGCTGTATTTTTATTGCATTCAAGGCTTTGAAGATGCATGTTGGTCCTATACAGAAGCACAGGTGAGCAAATAAATCCCTAAGAAACAAAATGAGCTGTAGCCCATCAAATTTTATTTTTTAAAAATAATTGTGTCAAAATCAGTCAATTGGTGTAACAGAAATAAAGTTATTTTCTTAGAACATTATCACAGGATCAATGTCTCTCACTTTGAAAAAAATAACCATTTCCCTTCCACTTCGACACTTATTTTTGATAAATGCTCCAGCTTCACCTCAGTATTAATTTTTCAGTCAGGTACTATTATGCTGTGACAACCTTTTATTCCATTGTCATTGTGTCAGGTTATTGAAAAGGATAATAGGTGGATATATTTGCCTTTAGAATGTTAAGAAATAAATGGCATTCTTAATCCCTATTTATCTGCAGTACTTCTTAATTTCAGAGAATGATTCTAGTGATAATTACCAGATTTTTACATTGGCAGAAAACTGAAGCTTATGTTAATAATAGTACAATTTGATATTTATGCGTTGTTTTTTATTGCAAATATAAAATGTGGTAATCATCATTAAGATAACTTTATTTATTAAAATCTGAAAAGAATCTATTCTTGCTTTGAGTAATCTGGCCCATTATCTCTTAATCAAGTAATAAAAAGAGATGTTAGAAGCTTATCTTACAAATCATACAGAAAATAATCAATTTGTTATCTGTGGTCTACACTTTTCATATAAAAAAGTGTGCGCATTCTGTTTATAACAGCTTCAACAAAGAACAAGACAGCATAAAACAACCCTCAAGATATTATTTACTGTGTATCTTCAAGTTGTTGAACTAAATAATTGAGAGCTCTGACAGCTGATTTGATCCACAAATAGTTTGGGGGCTCTTTTGCTTTTATGGAATTGAGAAAAATGAGCAAGAATAGGACTGAGTTATGCTGTAAAACTCTATCCACCTTTGGAAGCAATACACACAAAAATTCATAATAATTAGATTTGCAAAAGTGTTAAATTTCAATAATAATAAATAGTGATAAAGATGTGGGGAAACATAAAATCAGACGTACTATTGTTTGAAATTTAATTTTTGAAACATTTGGAAGAGTAATTTGGCAATGTGTAATATAACTAAAGATATGCACACTACTGAATATTCTGTACAAGTTAAAATGAGTTAACTAGATTTATACATTCAACATTAATAGATTTTTAAATGACATCTAAAGAACCCACTTCAGAAGGATTACTACAGTAGCAACACTGTTAGTCAGCTTTGTGTGTGTGTGTATGTATGCTCAACCACTCAGTCACGTCTGACTCTCTGCAGTCCGGTGGACTGTAGCCTGCCCGGTTCCTTTATCCATGGAATTTTCCAGGCAGGAATACTGGAATGGGTTGCCGTTTCGTTTTCCAGGGGCTCTTCCTCACCCAGGGATCAAACCTGCGTCTCCTGCATTGCAGGAGGATTCTTTATCAACTGAGCCACCAGGAAGCCCTATTCTTAATTCTAAAAGAAAACCAGTTCTCAAGGAAATAAGACAGAATATTAATATTCATAGTTCCTTGTTTTAAATAGATGGGTATTTGTTAAATTGCTGTCTGCTGTTTCCTTTATGTATGTTTTAAATATTTTTGATAGTAAAAGTACCTTATTAATGAAATCCACAGGTTATATCTTTCCCATACATTCACCACCAGTACGTTCCCTAGGTTAACTGTTTTCATTTGTTTATTCTTTCAATAAATAGATATTTACTGAACAACTGTACTCCTCTGAGCATTGGGCTGCACTCTAAATAGTCAAAGAAAATGCCTTCAATAGGCATCCAGTTCAGCTAATGAACTATACAAAAACCTTTTACTATTCTTTAAAATTTTCATATGCCCCAAATTTATGGCTGCACTTAGGAAAGACACTATCTATCTACCAAAAATAGTTCCCTTATTTTTGTATGTCTGTGCTAATGTGATTTGTTGAACCAGAGCTTTGTCAGTGACTAGAAGTTATAAAGTTAAGTTCCTTTGTGTCTATAGGGAGCATTTAGGGTATTACAGCCTTGGAGCCCTTAATTGGTAGTTCCTAGGCTTCTTTCTGGGGTTCATACATCAGAAAAAGCTTCAAAGAATGTGTGCCACTTAAAAGAGGGTGATTAACATATATTTTGCTCTAATAATATTAACATTGTCATTCACAGAAGAAATAATATTTTACTATAAAATCTCTATTTATCTGATTCTTTATATTGAATGCACTTAGCTTTTGGATACATTTCCTACACTGTCCTATATGTTTTACATTTTACTGTGAGTCAGTAAAAATTTTATTATGGACTAGTCTTTGAAAACTGCTGCCCTAAATGACCCCTGACTTTGTTTAACCAGCCTGAATGTGTGAAGTATTGGGAAATAGATACATTTTCATAAAACTTCTCACAAATTTGAAAGGGACTTACTGCTCCTAGCCACTGATAAAACTGCTATAATGCTTGCATATATGTTTATCAGTGAAGGGAGTTGAAATTAATGTGAGTAATTATTTCAAAAGAATATATGTTTCACTCAAAAGTTAGCATTGATGCTGACAATAAAACTTTGAATTTATATCAGGCTTTCATTGTTTCTAAGACACCTATACATTATCTCTCTCTAGTGCACAACACTGAAAACAAAACCAAAGAGGAAAAAAGAACAAATGAAATCCTCATTAGATGTGGGATTCCATGTGCCTTAGTATTCATACTGAATTGTATCCAGAGTATAGGAACCAGAGGAAATTTTCTTAAAAACATTTCCAATTTTTACTTACATCTGCTTAAAATTATTATATAAAATATGGTGTAAAATCATAGCAGCATTTATCATAACTACCTCCTTCTCTCCCCAGTTCTCTTACTTCTCACTAGCTGCTCCTTGTCAATTTTTCCAGAACACCTTGCCATGGTTCAGGCTTCTCTCATAGCTCAGTTGGTAAAGAATCTGCCTGCAATGCAGGAGACCCCGGTTTGATTCCTGGGTCGGGAAGATCTACTGGAGAAGGGATAGGCTACCCACTCCAGTATTCTTGGGCTTCCTTTGTGGCTCAGCTGGTAAAGAATCTGCCTGCAATGTAGGATACCTGGGTTTGATCCCTGGGTTGGGAAGATACCCTGGAGAAGGGAAAGGCTGCCCACTCCAGTATTCTGGCCTGGAGAATTCACGGACTGTATAGTCCGTGGGGTCGCAAAGTGTTGGACTGAGTGACTTGAACTTTCACTTTTGCCATGGTTCTATCTTTTTCCATTCCTATTCTTTCATTATGTAAGGCATTTTAGCCTCCAGGATCTCTTCAAAATTTCCTCTCTACATTCCAATAATCCAGATTGTTTTCAATAGAACAAAGTCTGGACAAAACTCAGCATCCAGAGTTCTTATCCGTTTTTTCCTTTTCTCTCTGTTTCTGTACTTCTTTCCCATTCTTGTGATTCAGCATTACAAACTCAGAATCACCCCAGGAAATCCAAAACTCAACTAAGAGAAAAAGGAGTGTGGGGGTGCTGAGTAGCAAGAGACACAGTTCTCTATAGCTAGGATTGAGAGGGGGGGGAAATTGGGAAAGGCTAGTGGTATGTTATTGAAAGTTTCCTAGATCCTAATAAAGGTGAGAAGAATAAGATCAAACAGAATGAAAAAGCACTGGTAGTTTAGGGCATAAGATTATCAAGACAGAATATCATCTTGCCCAATCAACTTGAATGGATGCACTCTGACACATACTTAGGTAAAGACCCAGAGGATAAACTTGTTCCCAGAAGAAAGATTGCATTTAAACAATGGAAATACACCCCACTTTCCCAATTAAACTAAAATCTTCAGTTAGATAAAATATAGTGTTCCCTTTGACATGTACCTGTTTGTTTCCTATTCTATAGGTGATGAAAGCATTCTTGGAAAGCTAAAGTAAACATGCAGGTAGTTGTTATTTTTCAGTCCTTAAGTTGTGTCTGACTTTTTGTAACACCATGGACTGCAGCACGCCAGGCTTCTCTGTTCTCCACTATCTCCCAGAGTTTGCTCAGACTCACGTCCATTGAGTTGGTGATGTCATCCAACCATGTCTTCCTCTGTTGTCCCCTTCTTCTTTTGCTTTTAATCTTTCCCAGCATCAGGGTCTTTTCCAGTGATTCGACTCAGGTGCATCACGTGGCCAAAGTCTTGGAGCTTCAGCTTCAGCAACAGTACTTCCAGTGAATACTCAGGGTTTATTTCCTTTAGGACTCACTTGTTTGATCTTGCTGCCCAAAGGACTCTCAAAAGTCTTCTGCAGCACCACAGTTCAAAAGCATCAATTCTGTGGTGCTTAGCCTTCGTTGGGCTTCCCTGGTGGCTCAGACAGTAAAGTGTTTGCCTGCAGTGCGGGAGACCCAGGTTTGATCCCTGGATTGGGAAGATCCCCTGGAGAAGGAAATGGCAACCTACTCCAGTATTCTTGCCTGGAGAATCCCATGGACAGAGGAGCCTGGTAGGCTTCAGTCTATGGGGTCGCAAAGAGTTGGACATGACTTGGGATTTCACTTTAGCCTTCTTTATGGGCCAACTCTCATATCCATACATGATTACTGGAAAAACAACAGCTTTTATACTGATATTTGTTGGCAAAGTGATGACTCTGCTTTACAATACACTGTCTAGGTTTGTCATACCTTTCCTTTCAAGGGGCAAGCGTCTTTTAATTTCATGGCCACAATCACTGTCTGCAGTGACTTGGGAGCCCAAGAAAATTAAATGTGACACTTTACTTTTTCCCCTTCTATTTGCCATGAAGTGGTGGGATTGGATGCCATGATCTTCATTTTTTGAAATTTGAGTTTTAAGACAGCTTTTTTAGCCTCCTTTTTCACCCTCAAAAGAAGGTCTTCAGTTTCTCTTCACTTTCTATCATTAAAGTAGTATCATCTGCCTACCTGAAGTTGTTGATATTTTATGGGGCAATCTTGATTCCCAGCTTGTTATTCACCCAGCCTGGCATTTCACATGATGTACTGTTGGGGTCCTTCAATGGACCGGAACTTGGTGGTCCGGAGTTGACAATAAGAATGTGAAAGAAAGAAAAGAAAGAGGCTAATATTCCCTGGGTTATGCTGAAAACCAACAAAGCCCTTGGACAGAGCTTGTACCACTCATGTAGGCTCAGGGTGCCCTCTCAAGAAGTCTTGAGAGGTCTTGGAAGCCCAGGCAGGAAAATGAGCTCAGCAGGCCTCTGTGCTCCAGGGAATCAACCAGAGAGAGAGAGAGAGAGAAAGAAGGACACAGGAACCCAAGTCTCTTGTGGAACAAGGGTGGTTTATTGAATTCTGTGTGGGTATATATACCATATTACAAGGTAGCTTCTTCAGATAAAGATCAAAAGACCAAGCTTTACAAGTTACCAAGGAAACAAGGAGTCAGTTCAGTTCAGTCGCTCAGTCGTGTCCGACTTTCTGCGACTCCATGAATTGCAGGACGCCAGGCCTCCCTGTCCATCACCAACTCCCGGAGTTCACTCAAACTCATGTCCATCGAGTTGGTGATGCTATCCAGCCATCTCATCTTCTGTCATCCCCTTCTCATCCTGTCCCCAATTCCTCCCAGCATCAGAGTCTTTTCCAATGAGTTAACTCTTCACATCAGGTGGCCTAAGTGTTGGAGTTTCAGCTTCAGCATCAGTCCTTCCATTGAATACTCAGGACTGATTTCCTTTAGGATGGACTGGTTGGATCTCCTTGCAGTCCAAGGGACTCTCAAGAATCTTCTCCAACACCACAGTTCAAAAGCATCAATTCTTCGGTGCTCAGCTTTCTTCACAGTCCAACTCACACATCCATACATGACCACTGGAAAAACCACAGCCTTGACTAGACAGACCTAGTTTTCTGTGAATTATGATTTCTGTGTCTGCCCTCTGATGCCTTTCGCAACACCTACTGTCTTACTTGGATTTCTCTTACCTTGGATGTGGAAGTAATAGAGGAGTAATAGAGGCCATAAAGCCAAAAGACAATCCATATCAAAAGAGGGTTGTAGATAATCCCTTTCACCATATGGAAAAGCTAATGAAGGAAATCCTATGCAAGAATCCCTTCTCTTTGATCTCAGTCCTAGGAGTGGCTTGCCACTCAGCTGGCTCCTATCAGGAACTGATAAGGAACAGAGGGCTCAAGAGAGATAGGAAACAGCACACAGGAATCTCACTGTTAAACATTCCCTGACAATGTACTCTGTATTTAAGTTTAAAAAGCAGCATGACAATACATAGCCTTGTCATACTCCTTTCCCAATTTTGATCCAGTCAGTTTTTCCATAACTGGTTCTAACTGTTGTTCTTGACCATATACAGGTTTCTCAGGAGACAGATAAGGTGGTCTGCTACTCTCATCTCTTTAAGAACTGTCCACAGTTTGTTGTGAGCCACATAGTTAAAGGTTTTAGCATAGTCAAAGAAGCAGAAGTAGCTGTTTTTCTGGAACTCCCTTGCTTTCTCCAAGTAGGCTTTTGTTTATTCTCAATCTTATTAGAGTCAGGGGTTCATTTAAAAATCTGATGAAAAGCAGTGGAGTTTCAGGGCCATACTAGACTACAGGTAAAGGAAAAGATTGTTTTCTATCTCTTTTACTTTCCAATCTGCCAGAGATGGCACATACTGCCAGACTTTTATCCCTTCTAGGCTTCTGTAGACTACACTTGTAATAGGTATCTCCCTATTTTTAAGGCCTCATCAGACAACCATTTTGCCTTTTTGCATTTCCTTTTCTTGGGGATAGTTTTGATCACCATCTCCTATCAGATCAGATCAGATCAGATCAGTCACTCAGTCATGTCTGACTCTTTGTGACCCCATGCATCACAGCATGCCAGGCCTCTCTGTCCATCACCAACTCCTGGAGTTCACTCAGACTCACGTCCATCGAATCACTGATGCCATCCAGCCACCTCATCCTCTGTCGTCCCCTTCTCCTCTTGCCCCCAATCCCTCCCAGCATCAGAGTCTTTTCCAATGAGTCAACTCTTCACATGAGGTGGCCAAAGTACTGGAGTTTCAGCTTTAGCATCATTCCTTCCAAAGAAATCCCAGGGCTGATCTCCTTCAGAATGGACTGGTTGGATCTCCTTGCAGTCCAAGGGACTCTCAAGAGTCTTCTCCAACACCACAGTTCAAAAGCATCAATTCTTTGGCGCTCAGCCTTCTTCACAGTCCAACTCTCACATCCATACATGACCACAGGAAAAACCATAGCCTTGACTAGACAAACCTTTGTTGGCAAAGTAATGTCTCTGCTTTTGAATATGCTATCTAGGTTGGTCAAAACTTTCCTTCCAAGGAGTAAGCGTCTTTTCATTTCATGGCTACAGTCACCATCTGCAGTGATTTTGGAGCCCAGAAAAATAAAGTCTGACACTGTTTCCCCATTATTTCCCATGAAGTGATGGGACTGGATGCCATGATCTTCGTTTTTTGTACAATGTTACAAACCTTGTCCATAGTTCTTCAGGCATTCTATCAGGTCTAATCCCTTGAATCTTTTTGTAATTTCCACTGTAGAATAGTAAGGGATTTGATTTAGGCCATAGGGGCCTAATGGTTTTCCTTACTTTCTTCAATTTAACTCTGAATTTTGCTCTAAATTTAACCCTGAAGATAAGAAGTGGAGCTGGTCCCTTGAAGTACCAATGTTTAATGAACTAGGAGCTTAACAACTAGCTTTTTAGTTTGTAAAATTAATTATCATTTTTAACCATGAGAAAACCTAGAACTAACATAAAAAAAAAAAAAAAAGTCCTTTTTATCATAGGGGACTGGAATGCAAAAGCAGGAAGTTAAGAGATACCTAGAGTAACAGGCAAGTTTGGCCTTGGAGTACAAAATGAAGCAGGACAAAGGCTAACAGAGTTTTGCTAAGAGAGTGCACTGGTCATAGCAAATACCTTCTTGCAGAAACACAAGAGATGATTCTACACATGGACATCACAAGATGGTCAATACTGAAATCAGGTTGATTATATGCTTTGTAGCTAAAGAAGGAGAAATTCTACACAGTCAGCAAAAACAAGACCTGTAGCTGACTATGGCTCAGATCATGAGCTCCTTATTGCAAAATTCAGAGTTAAATTGAGGAAAGTAGGGAAAACCACTAGGCCATTCATGTATGCTGCTGCTGCTAAGTCACTTCAGTCGTGTCCAACTCTGTGCGACCCCATAGACAGAAGCCCATCAGGCTCCCCCGTCCCTGGGATTCTCTAGGCAAGAACACTGGAGCGGGTTGCCATTTCCTTCTCCAATGCATGAAAGTGAAAGTGAAGTCGCTCAGTTGTGTCTGACTCTTAGCAACCCCATGGACTACAGCCTACCAGGCTCCTCCATCCATGGGATTTTCCAGGCAAGAGTTCTGGAGTGGGGTGCTCTTGCCTTCTCCATTCATGTATGACCTAAATCAAATCCCTTAATATTATACAGTAGAAGAGACAAAATGATTCAAGGGATTAGATCTAATATACAGAGTGCCAGAAGAACTTTGGACAGAGGTCCATAACACTATATAGAAAGCAGTGATCAAAACTATCCCCAAGAAAAAGAAATGCAGAAAGGCAAAATGGTTGTCTGAGGAGGCCTTACAAATAGCTGAGAAAAGAAGAAAAATTAAAGGCACAGGAGAAAGGGAAAGATAAACCTATCTGAATGCAGAGTTCCAAAGAATAGTAAGGAGAGAAAAGAAAGCCTTCCTCAGTGAAAAATGCAAAGAAACAGAGGAAAACAATAGAATGGGAAAGACTAGAGTTCTCATCAAGAAAATTAGAGATACCAAGGGAAATTTTCATGCAAAGATGAACACAATAGAGAGGAGAAATGATATGGACCTAAAAGAAGCAGAAGAGATTAAGAAGAGGTGGCAAGAATACACAGAACTATACAAAAAAGATCTTCATATCCCGGATAATCATGATGGTGTGGCCACTCACCAAGAGCCAGACATCCTGGAGTGTGAAGTTAAGTGGGGCTTAGAAAGCATCACTACAAATGAAGCTAGTGGAGGTGATGAAATTCCAGCTGAGCTGTCTCAAATCCTAAAAAATGCTGTTAAAGTGATACACTCAACAAGCCAGCAAATCTGTAAAACTCAGCAGTGGCCACAGGACTGGAAAAGGTCAGTTTTCATTCCAATCCCAAAGCAGGGCAATGCCAGTGAATGTTCCAATTACTGCACAATTGCATTCATTTCACATGAGCAAGATCATGCTCAAAATTCTCCAAGCCAGGCTTCAACAGTATGTGAACCAAGAAATTCCAGATGTACAAGCTGGATTTAGAAAAGGCAGAGGAATGAGAGGTAAATTGCCAACAACTGTTGGATCATAGAAAAAGCAAGAGAATTCTAGAAAAACATCTACTTCTGTTTCATTGACTATTTTAAAGCCTTTGCTGTGCTCATCACAATAAACAGCGGTAAATTCTTAGAGATGGAAATACCAGACCATCTTACCTGCCTCCTGAGAAACCTGTATTCAGGTCAAGAAACAACCGTTAGAACCATACTTGGAAAAACAGACTGGTTTCAAATTGGGAAAGGAGTTCATCAAGGCTAAAGAAAACATTTGAATCAGTTCTAATGAGGTTGATGAAACTGGAGCCTATTATACAGAGTGAAGTAAGCCAGAAGGAAAAACACCAATACAGTATACTAACGCATATATATGGAATTTAGAAAGATGGTAACAATAACCCTGTGTACAAGACAGCAAAAGAGACACTGATGTATAGAACAGTCTTATGGACTCTGTGGGAGAGGGAGAGGGTGGGAAGATTTGGGAGAATGGCATTGAAACATGTAAAATATCATGTATGAAACGAGATGCCAGTCCAGGTTCGATGCACGATACTGAATGCTTGGGGCTAGTGCACTGGGACGACCCAGAGGGATGGTATGGGGAGGGAGGAGGGAGGAGGGTTCAGGATGGGGAACACATGTATATCTGTGGCAGATTCATTTTGATATTTGGCAAAACTAATACAATTATGTAAAGTTAAAAAAAAAAAAAAGGCTGTATATTGTAACCCTGTTTATTTAACTTATATGCAGAGTAAATCATGAGAAATGCCATGCTGGATGAAGCACAAGCTGGAATCAAGATTGCCGGGAGGCTATCAACAACCTCAGATATGCAGATGACACCACCCTTATGGCAGAAAGCCAAGAGGAAGTAAAGAACCTCTTGATGACAGTGAAAGAATAGAGTGAAAAAGCTGGCTTACAACTCAGCATTCAAAAAACTAAGATCATGGTATCTGTTCCCATCACTTCATGGTAAATAGATGGGGCAACAGTGACAGACTTTATTTTCTTGACTCCAAATCACTGTGGATGGTGATGGCAGCCATGAAATTAAAAGGCGCCTACTCTTTGGAAGAAAAGCTATGACCAACCTAGATAGCGAATTAAGGAGCAGAGACATTACTTTACTGACAAAGGTCCGTATAGTCAAAGCTCTGGTTTTTCCATTAGTCATGTACAGTTGTGAGAGCTGGACCTTAAAGAAGGCTGAGTACTAAAAAATTGATGCTTTTGAACTGTGGTGCTGGAGAAGACTTTTGAGAGTCCATTAGACAACAAGGAGATCACACCAGTAAATTCTAAAAGAAATCAACCTTGAATATTCATTGGAAGGACTGATGCTGAAGCTAAAGCTCCAATACTTTCATCATCTGATGCGAAGAGACGACTCATTAGAAAAGACCCTGATGCTGGAAAAGATTTAAGTCAAGAAGAGAAGGGGCTGACAGAGGATGAGCTGGTTGGATGTCTGCTGCTGCTGTCACTTTAGTTGTGTTCGACTCTGTGTGACCCCATAGACAGCAGCCCACCAGGCTCCTCTGTCCCTGGGATTCTCCAGGTGAGAACACTAGAGTGGGTTGCCATTTCCTTCTCTAATGCATGAAAGTGAAAAGTGAAAGTGAAGTAGCTTAGTCGTGTCTGACTCTTAGTGACCCCATGGACTGCAGCCTACCGGGCTCCTGCATCCATGGGATTTTCCAGGCAAGAGTACTGGAGTGGGGTGCCATTGCCTCCTCTAGGTTGGATGGCATCACCGACTTAATGGACATTAGTTTGGACAAACCCTGGAAGATGGTGAGGGTTAGGGAAGCATGGTGTGCTGCAGTCCAAGTCCAAGTTGCAAAGAATTGGATACCACTGAATGACTGACCAATAAAAACCACAAATGTGGATAAATGGATGTAACTCTAAAGTTAGTCATAACACAAAATGCCAATGATGCAAACAATGTTATAAACAGAAGCGTTTCCAAATTTTCCGTGAAGACAAGTGACAGGAGAAATTCCCTGGTGGCCCAGTGGCTAAGACTCCATGCTACCACTGTAGGGGGTGTAAGTTCTATCCCTGGTTGGGAACTTAAGATTCCCCAAGCTCCAGGATGGGGTCAGAAAAAAAAAAGTGACCAAAGTACAACATAATATTTTTTTTGACTAAGTGTCTCTGTAAAGGGTTCTCACTAAAGCAGCCACCCAAGTTTTATGTTCTGTTTCTTCCGGATGGGGTAGGTCGAGATGCTGTAAGGCGCTTTTTCCAGATGTATTGCATTTTAAAGCACTTACTCTCAAGAACTTTTTGAAGTTTGGCTGGTACTACTTTACTCATTGACTCATGTTTAGATTAGAGTAACAAATGATCAAGCTGAAACTCATTCTGAAACAAAATTCCTTTCCCCCTACAATATAGTACATAAACCAAGCTGCAGCCTTTGCATTTTTGCCATCTGGCCTTCAGTGTGAGATGATATTAGTAGCATGTCAGGGAATTTTTTCCCCCACTCCTTTCAAAAAAAAAAAAGAGGAAAAGAAAAAAATAATCCTAATCTATAGTATGAAGTGTATTAAATGAAACATCTGCCTCACTGAATGAGTAGATGAACTTTGCAGTCTGCAACTGCTGGCGTTTGTGAAGTGCATGTTTACATTGCTGACTGTTGTAAATTTTCAAGATGGTGACATGAAATTGACTTACTAAAATATCTTATTCAAATCTCTTAAAACACATGTTTCATTTAATTTTTTTCTTTTTTTTTACTCCTTTAATGTCCTTATTCTTGATGAAAGGCATTGCCGACTGAGACAGTGAGAGGTTGCTAAGATTCTAGTCAAGCTGAAGCCACTGAGTAGTTAAAAAACATTACATAATAAAATCTGCCAAGAGCCGGCACAAACCTCTTGTTAATGTAGGCCTAGAATCCTAGATGCGAAAAGATACCAACGAAAGAGTCATAGAATTTAGGCAAATGCTATGAAGAAAACAGCGAAGGTGGTGTTCAAATATTTTAAAGGAAAGATTCTTTAAAAAAAATAATATCTGCTTGATGGGTGATGATAAACTTTACTAAATTCAGTCCTATTCCATGAATAAAGCTCAGAGAGTGGATGTTTCTCAATATTTTCTTAAAATATTAACACTTTTGAAAATACCCCACTGTCCAGTTAGGGATTTGAGCTTCACTGAGGACAAGTCTTCGGAGAAGGCAATGGCACCCCACTCCAGTACTCTTGCCTGGAAAATCCCATGGGTGGAGGAGCCTGGTAGGCTGCAGTCCATGGGGTCGCTGAGGGTCGGACACGACTGAGCGACTTCACTTTCACTTTTCACTTTCATAAATGGAGAAGGAATTGACAACTCACTCCAGTGTTCTTGCCTGGAGAATCCTAGGGACGGGGGAGCCTGGTGGGCTGCCGTCTATGGGGTCGCACAGAGTCGAACACGGCTGAAGTGACTTAGCAGCAACAGCAGCAGAGGACAGGTCTTAATCTAAGTTTCAAGTTTCTTTCTCTTGAGTATAAATGTCCCATTTTTTTCTACCAACTGTATCTAATGTCAGCACATACTCCAAAAACAAATACCTTTTCCCTAATTTGTTCAGTGTTCAGAACCCAGGCTCCTCTGTCCATGGGTTTCTCCAGGCAAGAATACTGGAGTGGGTTGCCATGCCCTCCTCCAGGGGACCTTCCCAATCAGGGATCAGAACCTGTGTCTCTTACGTTTTCTGCATTGGCAGGCAGGTTCTTTACCTGGGAAGCCCTTACACCAAGGGGTCATCCCATATAGTGTTCTCTCTACTGGGGCTAGGAAATTTATTCTTGGGGTGGGGGAGATATACTATGTTACAGCATAAGGTCTAGATAAGACATTAAAGGCAGATTTTTACTGCTATACATATAGACATGGTGGTGGTTTAGTTGCTTCAGTCGTGTCCGACTCTGTGACCCCATGGACTGTATCCCGCCAGGCTCCTCTGTCCAAGGGATTTTCCAAGAAAGAATACTGGAGTTCATTGCAATTTTCTTCTCCAGGGGATTTTTCCCCACCCAGGGATTGAACCTAGGTCTCCTGCATTGCAGGCGATTCTTTACCAACTGAGCTACCAGGGAAACCAACACATATAGACATATCTACCCTTATTTCACTCTCAACCCTCGAATGTAAAGTCTGACCTGACAACTAATTTCCAGTGAAATATGTTTCTCTACAGGAGAGTGTTTTGTTTTGTTTTTTTAATCAGATGTGCATTCATGTAGCATCTACTGCTGCTATATTATTCCTGCATTGCCTTCTCAGTAAGGAGGGATGACTCTAATTTCTACTGCCTAAATTCTTGCTTTCCTTCCTTCTTCCCTTCCTTCTTTCCTTTCATCTTTCACAGAGTACAGTCCTAGTCTGACATAGATAAGTAAACAAGAAAAGTAATGCAGAGCAATTTGAGTGCAACAGTGATAATTATAGGGGCTGTGGGAATTCATAGAAAGAGAATTTAATCTAGGTGTGGGGCCAGAGAAGGCCTTTAAGATCAGGCAACATCCAAACAAGGACCCAAGAGACAAATGACTTAGTCAGGAAAGGAGTGGAGTGAAAGAGCAAAGATCTAGAGCAGCATGAATCATTGAAGTCCTTGAGCGCAGTTTTGTGCAAGTTTAACATAGTGTAAGTTGAGGAACTTCAAGAAATAAGTTTAAAAGTCATTTAGGGATGGGATAAAACACCAGACAAGCTATGCCATACAGATTTTGGATTTTTTTGTGTGTGACGGCAATGAAAAGCCAGTGAAATTTGAAGGATGATATAATCAGATGTTCACTTTTTGAAAGTTCTTTGAGTGGCTCTTTGATGGGGAGAAGATATTGGAAAATAAGCAGGAAGACCTAGAAGTGGTAGGAACATCTAGGGCCCTATTTTGGTCATTCAATGGGAAGGCGTCTGAACCCACAGAAGTGGGATGCATGGAGGAAAGGAAGCAGATTTGAGCCATCTCAAGGACGTTTTTAGGAATGATTAGAGCAGTACATGATGGCATTGTGCTGCAATGAAAACTGAGACTGTGGCCAAGCAACGCCATGGAGTGTGGCCCGCCAGGCTCCTCTGACCACTGGATTCTCCAGACAAGAATACTGGAGGAGGGGGTGCCATGCCCTCCAGGGAATCCTTCTGACCCAGCAATTGACCCCGTCTCTTGTTTCCTGCATTGACAGATGAGTTCTTTATCATCAGTGCCACCTGGGAAGTGCAAACTTATAAATAAAGGCCTTCAACCTTAGGGACCCTTCCCACACTCACGGTCAAGTTCAAATGCAATCCAGGAATCTGCTATTCGGAGCTGATCACCCTCTCCACCTCTGGGCTATCGTTTTTGGCAAGCACTTTGGGTACTTACTCATGGTTAACGTGGCTGCTGCAGCATGTGGCATTTCCCCTGGGAACAGAGACCCTGACTTTGGATCTTCTGGCCCCAGCAAGCTCCTATCATAGTGACTGTACATAATAGGTGCTCAGCTCACACTTGCAGAGTGAATTTTTCACGTCTACTCACAGCACATGTTTCTGCAGCGGCTTTTGGAAGCATCTTGTTCTTTGCCATGTTTTTCCAATCAGGTTGGCAAGCCGAGAACTAAAACTCAAGACTATGATGGACGTGCTGTTACAGGAGAAGAATAAATTGTAAATGAATGAAAGGATTTCATCCACTCACTTAGTTTTAATTTCTTATATTCTTGCAAACTGTTGCCACCAGCAAACATGAACTTCAGTAAAACAATGAGAAATAAGAGGTACAACCTACTAATGATCAAGTTCATATGTATACTTAATTATATCCTTATTTTTTATGATCCATGAATGATGTTTATATTTCTTCTGTTCTTAGAAAGAGAAATGGGAAACTACTACTTAAAATGATAACTTAGTCTCTTCATATGTGTGTTAATGTATTAAAACACTTAATCCTCTCAAAAGAGGAAATCTAAGGGAAATGGAATAGTGAACCAGACTACTGCTTCTTTAAGTGAATCTGTTACTAGTTCTAATTTTTTTTTTTTAAAATACGTGTTTCTTCAGTTCAGCAGGAACTCGTAGAGCCAGAAAATACTCTGAAGGTAGCTAGAGTAGCCAGGGTCTTCAAATAATATTCTAAGGAGTCCTAGGGTTCTGGAGAGTTGGCTCCTGAGCCTTGGGGAAGGGCGAGAGGGAAGACTTTGGGACTGCCCTCCCCTGCTTGTACCAGAGTACTGAGCTTTTATCTCATGTTTTTGTTCCTTGGCAAAAGGAATTTGGAGGCTCAACAAAGCTCAAATCTAAAACCTACAGAGACCCTCTCATTTACAGATGAGCCACTGAGGCACAGAGAAGGCAATGCAGCTGAGCATCATGTTAAGAGTCTACGGCAGAAAGACCCAGTTTCTAATCACAGCACTGTTGCTTGCAAGGCTAGTGATCCTGGAAAAATTACTTAATTTCCTGGAACTTCAGCCTCCTTATCTGTAAAACAGTTTTTGAAGGGATTTGATGAAAGAATATAAGGAAATAATTTACCACAGCAACTGGCATATAGCCAGTATTCAAGAACTGTTGAGGGGAGAAGCTCACAAATTCATTGAGTTTATGTACAGTTATGAACAAAATTGGCATAATTAAGCTTTAATCATATAATTAAGTTTTAATTGGTATAATTAAGTTATTTTTACACAAAAATTTGAAAAAAATTTTTATGAGACACCAAAAATATATTTTGAATGTTGGTTTCAAAGACTCTAATAGGGATAAACAGTTGGCATATAAAATTTATTACTCTCGGAAATTTGAAGTGAAAAGTAAAAAAGTGGTTCTACTTTTTTTCACAAGATCATTTGCTTTCTGATAGTCTTTTGTCTCTTTTATAAATGATTGAAATTGCTAAATAAAAATAGGGACCAAGAATTCTGAGTTCAAGTGTGATGAGTCGGTCTTCATTTCCCAACTTGGTCAGCTCATCTATAAAATGGGATTATTGTCAATTCTGCTGATTTGAGTCATACTAATGAAAAGTTACTTTCAAAAGCTTGGTCCAGTTCAACTACAATAACCATAATGATGAAATTTTGTTTTCAGTGGGAAATTTCAAGGAGAATAAGCTATTATTTTTACAAAATAATTATTTTATACAACATTCATCCATTCAACAAACACTTTTTGGGGATCACATATGTGACTAAGCACTGTTTCAGTCACTGTGGATATAGCAGTGGGCCAAATAGACAAAAGCTCTGCCTCCAGCATCAAACGCTTTAGTGACAATAAGAGAAAGTGAATAATATAATAGCAGGCAGTGATAGGCACTCTGAAGAAAATAAATCAGGATAAGAGATAAGAAATGGCAAATCCTCAACTCACAGGCCCCCAATTAGTTCCAGATTAATTAAGCAATTAAATTTTACTAATAGAAAACTATAAGAGAAAACTTACAAATTACAAGTGAATTTCTTTTGATCTTTGAATGTATAATGTTCTTACAAACATAAAAGCAAATAAAAAACCCCACAAATAAAAAGATCAACCCATTAGACTATATAATCATTAACAACTTCTGTCCCCTAAACAAATTATTACAACTAAAAGGTAAATGGAAAAATGGGAAACATTTGCCACCATTATGAAAATGCAGAGTTAGTATTAAAATATAAAGATACACATCAGTGAGAAAAACAATATAACATATAAATAATTACTGAATAAGATTAATGTGACAAAACTAGCATTTTAGTAATTAAGATGTATAAGTTAAATTAACTTTAAATACAGGAAAAAATATATATGTATTTTTAAAAAGCACACAATACTAGCAAGGTTACAATGAGACGAGCACCTTTATTCATGATAGAAATGTGAGTCAGTGTCTGCCTGAGAATAAAAGCAAAATCCATTAAGAACCACAAACAAACTTTTTCTCTTTGGCCCAGAAAGCCTACTTATTAATACTGCTAATGTTAAAACAAAACAAAACAAAACAAAACCTCCATGAAAATATAGGGAGAAATATACCAAAATTTAGAAGTATTCATCCCTGGATTGTAGGATTCTTGGGGATTTTAATTATCCTCTTCATACATTTTTTACTTTTAAAGACTTTTCACAAAAAACACTTATTACCAGGGCAAGCAGTAAAAACTAAGAAGGAAAAGGGAAAAAGGTAGAGGGAGGAGTAAAAGACAGGAGGGTTTTCTTCATTGGTTTCTACCTCTGCATGGAAACCTCATCCATTTTCTTCACAAATCAGAGATATACTCATTATGGGAAAATAATAAATTTCCAAGAAAAAGTAAGGCCTGGCTAAGAAATCACACTTTGAAAAGTAATTAACAATACAAAGATCATAGCACGTTCCCTTGAGCTATTTTTGTGGATTTCTCCTGAGAGAGTAGCTATATATCATAGAAGAGTCATTCTGAAGAAGGGTAATGAGGAAAGCTCTTTGTAGGATGTTAGCTCTGTTTTCCTCATTGTTTCAACTTGAAAGTCTCTGGAAAGATATTCCAGTAACTTCCCTTGCATTCAGGTTCTAGAAGCCTAGAAAAATCAAGCATTTGTTAGCATGTGTATTGCTGACACTGATATGATTTATTACTGTGATTTTAAAAAATCTTACTGGAATTCCCACATTAGCCTCAGGACACAGCTAGTATGTCTTGGATATTTTGTAGACCAGTGTTTTGGATTTCCTGCTGGACATTTCGTTTAAACTATTTAGCTAGCAGCATAGAATTTAGAACTGGTGTCTGCAGGATCTTAGAGTACAGCACAAAATGAAGAACTTTATGCCTATTTATTCGTTTGACTTCATCACATTCAAGAAACTTGTTGCTTGTTTAGGATTAGCCAGGACCCCCCTGAAAATACAGTAACAGTCTGATATATCCAAGAATACATATGACTTTCAGCTAAAGAATTGTGGCTCAGACTGTAAAGAATCCACCTGAAATGTGGGAGACCTGGGTTCTATCCCTGAGTTGGGAAGACCCCTTGGAGGAGGGCATGGCAACCCACTCCAGTGTTCTTGTCTGGAGAATTCCAGAGGAGCCTGGCAGGCTACAGTCCATGGGATTGTAAAGAGTCGGACATGACTGACTGACTAAGCACACCGCAGCACAGAACTTAAACTGCAATACAAAACTAAACAAACAGAAATTTCAATTTAATGAATTAAAGTAACTTAAGACCTATGTTCTAAACAGCTAAAATAGTTTTCTAAAACTTTAAATATTGTCTTAACATTTATTATTATAATGCATTTAATATTCTACTATTAAGCAGTTATACATTTATAGAGAATGTTTATAAAGATATAGAAATATGTTCTACACCGTGGAGCATTTCAACATGCTACAATTTCTATACGTATAGCAGAGAATTCAGGATCACAGTTGCCTCATATGTTTGAGAATTTTGAGGCCATGCTTGGGATCCTACACTAGAAAGGATCCTCAGTCATCAGTCATCAGTCATCAGTTCAGTTCAGTTCAGTCACTCAGTCGTGTCTGACTCTTAGCGACCCCATGGACTGCAGCACACCAGGCCTCCCTGTCCATCACCAACTCCCAGAGTTTACTCAGACTCCTGTTCATTGAGTCAGTGATACCATCCAACCATTTCATCCTCTGTCATCCCCTTCTCCTGTCTTCAATCTTTCCCAGCATCAGGGTCTTTTCTAATGAGTCAGTTCTTCACATCAGGTGGCCAAAGTATTGGAGTTTCAGCTTCAACATCAGTCCTTCCAATGAACACTCAGGACTGATCTCCTTTAGGATGGACTGGTTGGATCTCCTTGCAGTCCAAGGGACTCTCAAGAGTCATCTCCAACACCACAGTTCAAAAGCATCAGTTCTTTGGCACTCAGCTTTCTTTATAGTCCAACTCTCACATCCATACATAACACTGGAAAAACCATAGCCTTGACTAGAAGGACCTTTGTTGGCAAAGTGATGTCTTTGTTTTTTAATATGCTGTCTAGGTTTGTCATAGCTTTTCTTCCAAGGAGTGAACATCTTTTAATTTCATGGCTGCAGTCACCATCTGCAGTGATTTTGGAGCCTAAGAAAATAAAGTCTGTTAGTTTCCATTGTTTCCCCATTTATTTGGCATGAGATGGGACCAGATGCCATAATCTTAGTTTTCTGAATATTAAGTCTTTAGCCAACTTTTTCACTCTCCTTTTTCACCTTCATCAAGAGGCTCTTTAGTTCCTCTTTGCTTTCTGACATAAGGGTTGTGTCATCTGCCTATCTGAGGTTATTGATATTTCTCCCAGCAATCTTGATTCCAGCTTGTGCTTCATCCAGCCCAGCATTTTGCATGATGTACTCTGCATATAAGTTAAATATGCAGGGTGACAATACACAGCCTTGTCGAACTCCTTTCCCAATTTGGAACCAGTCTGTTGTTCCATGTTCGGTTCTAACTGTTGTTTCTTCACCTGCATACAGATTTCTCGGTGGCATGTAAGGTGGTCTGGTATTCCCATCTCTTTAAGAATTTCCCACAGTTTGTCGTGATCCCCTGGTCAGAGGCTTTAGCATGGTCAATGAAGCAGAAGTAGAGGATCTTTTGGAATTCTCTTGCTTTTGTATGATCCAAAGGATGCTGGCAATTTGATCTCTGGCAAACTTAGTTTGGGTCTATTCCTTTCATCACTGCCATTTAATCCCTTGTCATTTCCTCTTTAGATCACTCATATTTCTGATTATACTATACTAACTTTTCACAAAGCTCACAGCAGTTAACTTCTAACATTCTCCTGAAGCACATTTGGTCTTCAGGGTGACAGTTTTTGTCTTCTTTTATTCACTACTATGTTCTCAGTGCCTACACAGTTAGTGCTTGGAACATGTTTATCACTATTGAAATATTGGAAAAGATGGTTAAATTTAACATAAACATTGGAATTGAAAATAAAGCAACTCTTTCCACCACACTATAAAGAATTTCTGATTTTATAACTAACAAGAACCTATTGTATAGCACATGGGATATCTGTAATAGCTTATATGGGAAAAGAATCTGAAAAAGAATGGATATATGTCCATGTATAACTGAATCACTTCTCTGTATTCCTGAAAGTAACACAACGCTGTAAGTCAACTGTTGTTGTTGTTCAGTCACCCAGTCATATCTGACTCTTTGCGATTCCTCCCTGTCCCTTGCCATCTCCCAAAGTTTGTCCAGTTTCGTGTCCATTGCATCGGTGATGCCATCCAGCCATCTCATCCTCTGTCGTCCCCTTATCCTTCTGCCCTCAATCTTCCCCGGCATCAGGGTCTTCTCCAATGAGTCTGCTGTTTGCAACAGATGCCCGAAATAGTGGAGCTTCAGCTTCAGCATCAGTCCTTCCAACGAGTATTCAGGGTTGATTTCCCTTAAGATTGACTGGTTTGATCTCCTTGCTGTTCTAGGGAGTTTCAGGGGTCTTCTCCAACACTAGAGTTGAAAGCATCAATTCTTTGGCATTCTGCCCCTTCTTCATAGTCCAGTTCTCACAACCACGTGTGACCACTGGGAACACATGGCCTTGACCATGTGGACCTTTGTCAGCAGAGTAATGTCTCTGCTTTTCAACAAACTGTCTAGGTTTGTCATAGCTTTCCCACCAAGAAATAATCGTCTTCTGATTTCCTGGCTGCAGTCACCATCCACAGTGGCTTTAGAGCCCAAGAAGAGGAAATCTGTCACTACTTCCACCTTTTCCCCTTCTGTTTGCCGTGAAGTACTGGGGCCAGATGCCATGATCTTAGTTCTTTTAATATTTAATTTTAAGGTGGCTCTTTCAGTCTTTTCCTTCACCCTCATCCAGAGGCTCTTTAGGTCCTCTTTGCTTTCTGCCATTAGAGTGGTATCATCTGCATATCTGTGGTTATTGATGTTCCTCCCACCTATCTTGACTCCAGCTTGTAACTCACCCAGCCCAGCATTTCTCATGATGTACTCAGTGTATAGGTTAAACAAATAGGGTCACAGCAGACAGCCCTGTCGTACTTCTTTCTCAATCTTGAACCAATCAGTTGTTCCATACAGGGTTCTAACTGTTGCTTCTTGACGTGCATACAAGTTTCTTAGGAGACAGGTAAGATGGTCTGGTATTCCCATCTCTTTAAGAGATGTAAGTCAACTGTACCCTAATATAAAATTTAAAAATTAAATTAAAAAAAAAACAAAAATGAATTTCTTACATCAATATGAACAAATTGCATAAGGTATAAGTTATGTTGGTTTTTTAAGAAAATAAATCAAATGCCTATGTCTAAATATAATTTTATAAATATATGTGACTTTTTAAATATAATGCCTCTAATTAATTCTTAGTAGTAACATAATCAAAGAATATATATTTTATAATTAGATAGTCTGGGAAATAATCTATACAATGCAACTAAAACTGGAATAGAATACTGATTTGCTAAGGAAAAAATGTTCAAGTTTTTTAATCCCTCTGCTAGTCATTATTGCCTTCAAATTACTGGAGTTAGAGGAAGCCCCTGGTAGTTGCTCCCTGCAAACTTAATGCTTCTCCAGCAGCTTATGCACATATATTAGATGGTAAGTATTTCACTAAGGGCATAGTTTTCTTAGCAGGCTCCGATCAAGTGCTTCCTGCTTTAATAGTTTGTCTAAAAGACACACTACGAGAAACCTCATCCTTGTACAGGAATTTTTCTGCATTGTTTACATAGGTATCACAGAGCAATGGGCTTGATACAAATTGTTTCAGTTGGAAAAGGCTCTGCCAAACAAAACAGACAGGCAGCTGTTTGCATAGTGCATAAATTTTTTTTTTTGTTAAATATGGCTGCACCTGTGTAAACACAAACTTTATTTCCAAGAACTACCCCTGCAGCTGCAAAGACTTTCTGACTAACCAGAGCAGCTATTTTTATTGTACTATGTAACGTATGTAATAGGTTTTGGTCAGTTGTCAATCTCGAAAAATCATATGAGAAGGTTCATTTATTTTAATATAGGCAGTTATTGTATTTTTCCCAAAACCTTAATATGAGGTTGACTTTATTTCCTATTTAGGCTTCATTTTGACTTATTACAAAATTTGAAATTAATAAGGGAACAATGGTCCAGTCATGCAAAGTACATCAGAAAGAGCTGTTTTCTTCAGTCATTCATTCTAGATTCACTTGTGTCTTCTTTCATTTTCCCTGTAGTCAAGAAATACGGTAATCTTATACATGAGTTGTTGATGCAGACCTTTCTCTTTGAAAAAATGTTTAATATTATAGATGGAGATAACTTTAATTATGGGGCTTCTCTGGTGGCTCAGTGGTAAACAATCAGCCTGTCAATGCAGGAGATGCAAGTTCAATCCCTGGGTCAGGAAGATCCCCTGGAGAAGGAAATGGCAGCCCACTCCAGTATTCCTGTCTGGGAAATGCCATGGATAGGAACCTGGTGGGCTACAGTCCATGGAGTCGCAAAGAGTCGGACACAACCGACTGACTAAACAACAACAGTGGGAGTGTGTACTGAGTGGCTTTAGTCGTGTTTGACTCCCTGTGATCTTATGGACTATAGGCCACCAGGCTCCTTTGTCCACAGAATTTTCCAGGAAAGAATACTGGAGCAGGTTGCTATTTCTACTCCAGCAGGTCTTCCCAACCCAGGGATCGAGCTTGTGTCTCTTATGTCTTCTGAACTGGCAAGTGGGTTCTCAACCACTAGAACCACCTGGGAAGGCCAAAACAACAACAGCAAACCTTAATCGCATAACAGAATTATAGTCGTGATCTGGCCCAGCAGCAAAGAGGACGTCCTTCCCCCACTGCTGAAGCCCTCCCCAGACCTCTCTAAAATGCCACTCATATGCAATGAGCTAGGCATCAATGCTACATTATATCAAAGTATTGGCAAATAACTAGTTTTAAGACCACTGTGTGTGCTTATGAAAACCAGGTTAAGCAATATGTTCTCTGTGTGTAAGTAATTTCATCCTTTATATACTTTTAAATTTTCCATAATCACATTTAGAACAATTGAAACTTGATTTCCTGGATCTTTTTTTTTTTTTTTTAAGCAAGGGAAAAAAAGTTTTTAAACATATTTACAATACTTTTTTTATATGGAAAGATTCAAAACATTTATTTCAGGACTACACACATTCTGTGGGAAGTACCTCCTCTGCCCAAGAGCCCAGGGCAGACACATGGTCCTATTGACGTTCAAGGAGATTCCCAACCTGCTTCTTGGAAAACAAACTGCTTTTTCCTTCCATGAAGTAGGATGTGTATTGATGGTTACAGCTATTTCATTAAGACCTCAGAAAGTAACTGTAAATCAGTGGTTCTCAAAGTGTGGTCCAGGTACAGTTGGGAAGTCTGCAAGATCAGAACAGCATTCACAGCAATACAAAGATGGTATTGATATTTGCCTTTTTCACTCATTTTCATGAGGCTATGGTGAAGTTTTTGCAAAGGGTACATGATGTGCTGACATTTGAAAACAAAGCATGTTAATATTTGGAAGTTGGTGAACTAATATTTTTCAAATTATCAATGCAGGGTGTTATCAAATCATCTATGGGTTTAAAAAATCTTTCAAAACACTAGTGATACAGAAGAGTTTTGATTTATTAGGTACAAAAAAATACATTGCACCCAGTGATGGGGTTTCATATTCCATATTAAAAATAACTTTATGAAATCACCATTTGCTGAGTTTTAGTACTGTCCAAAAGAAATGTCCATAATTTTCTGAAAATACTATTTTCTGAAGGGACTATTCAAATGCTTCTCCCTTCGCTAAAATTTGTATGAGGCAGGGTTTTCTTCATATGCTTCAACTAAATAGCATAGCTCCACACTTGGAATGCAAAGATATAAGAATCCTATTGTCTTCTATTGAGTCAGATATTGAAAGAAATAAAAAATAATGTTTAAACATGCCATTCTTCACAAACCTTTGTATTGTTTCTTGATTAAGAAAGTATAGACATTTTAACATATTCTGGACTTCTATCATTCTTCTGAAATAAATAATAAGTAAAATACTTTAAAAAGAAAAATCTCACTGATGTCTACAATAATTTTCCAAAAGTGCAAAGAATGATTGAGATGAGAAGATTTTGAGGGTTGCTGCTGTGGATCATACTTTTATACTCCAAAGGGATATGAAATGAATGCGTGAAAAGAGAACACTCAGATAATTTTAAAAATTGAAATGCAAGTACAGAACTCACACACACATGCTAAAGAGTGAATTGTGAAGTATGGTCTCATTTTCATTCCCACAGCTCTTCTCCATCTACTACAGGCTTGTCTCTTACAAAACTGTATGAAAATGTGGTCATTGTTATATCCATGACTTTGTCACTCCTATGGATGCCTATTTATTCAGGGAACATACTAAGTTTTAAGTTTCGTACCACCTCATCTCATACTGCTATAGATAGGGCTTGATTGAGCAATCATAACAGTCGGCTATCTCTATGATATAAACACAAATGTGTCTAATTATTACCCCCCAAGTCACAGAGAATATCTCATTCAAATCAATCCCTCCTTATCTTAGCATTTAATTTGGTTCAACATTCATCAATCCAAGCACTATATTAAGGCCAGGGACTACACCATGAATTATTCACCCAAGGTTGGAGAGACATTTCCTCCTTGCCATAAAAACTTAGGTGATCTTTACTGAAACAAGCATGTTTTAATGGACCCAGAAGTTATTATTAAAATTTTAATGTGTTTTATGTATTTACCTATACATTTCTTTGTCAGCACAATTAATAACCTTGTTCTCTGGTACAGAGTTCAACAAGCAGACCCCTGAGAGGACAGTGCGTGGTCATCCATAAATGATTATCCGTGGAAATATGCTCTTGACTCCTATGGATGAGAAGATCATGATTGGCTCTGAAGGATGCATTCTCTGATTTTCTTGGCTTCACTTGAACACTCTAAAATCATGTTTCCCAGTAGGGAAGCTGCCTCAGCCTGTGTAAGGGTCAATAAAAACCTTTCTGTGATGAGAGCATACTCCATATGTTTAAGTGTTATACCCAACATCTTGCCTGGTGATGCTCACATTATTTCCTGTGTTAGTCTTTTCTATGTTGATTACAATTTATGAGTTATTTAGACCTAGTAGTTTTTCATGCTTTAGACATACATGTGTGTAATAAATAAATATGCATCTGTGTAGAGGCATGTTAGCACTTATTTTCAGTGCTGTATATCGTCACAAATATTTTGACATCACTGATTATATTTACCAATTTCCCTTAAATCTACATCTTATGTTTTCTTGGAATCCTCACACAAGCTTCATTTCCCTTCTTCCTACAAATTTGAAAACTTTAATTAAGTAGACAAACACACTGAACACCTTAAACACCTAACATTTCTAGTTGCATTTTATTCAATCCTTTACTTTTATTTATTTCTTATATTCAAAATAGATTATATATGTGACATTAGAATTGACTGGAAATCTAATTTCAAAACAGTAAAGTTAGGTACTGATCAGAAATGCTGAAATTCTTATAACGCTTAAAACTACTTGTCACCATTGGTAATTTACTCCTATGACTACCCATTCTTTGGCAATTACATAGATATCACTTACCAGCACTCCCCACTTGAAACATAAATATTAGGTAATTAATTACATATGTAGTACCATTTTTTCTTAGCTCTGATAATCTTTTTACCATGGACCAGAAATGCCCTAGAATTTGTGTCCTTCTGAAAGGGGTATAAATCTCCAGTATCACTAGAATTACAAGTGTGTTTTTTTGCTAAACATACTTCTCAAATACAAAAGTGTGTATCAAAACCCTGTCCTGATTTATTGCAAGTAAAATGATACAGTGAAATGCAACCTCAAAGATGACCTAATGCCAACTTTGGTGTTTTGCTAATAGAGAAAATGTGCCTCTAACTGCTTAATGAACTTGCTAAAGTTTTCATAGCTACCTGGCAGTAAGGCTAGTATTTGAACCGACTCCCTCAATTCCTAATGCAATATTCTTTCACTAAACTGGGCTAGAGAACAGAAAAATTTGAGAATAGCATGTAAAAATTACTTGGAAATATGTATCATTTATAGTTTATTGACTTGTCTAAATTGCTCAGTTACATGATTTTTTATCTTTCCTCTATTGTTAGAGGCTTCCTTGGTGGCCCAGTGGTAAAGAATCTGCCAGCAATGCAGGAGACCTGGGTTCGATCCCTGGGTCGGGAAGACGCCCTGGAGGAGTACATGGCCACCCACTCTAGTACTCTTGCCTAGAGAATCCCATGGACCGGGGAGCCTGACAGGCTGCAGTCTGTAGGTTGTACAATGTCAGACATGACTGAAGAGACTAAGCAGCAGCCGCCGCCGCATATTGTTAGAGGTTTGAAGTCTTCTCTTTATTTCACCTTGTAACATGGCCTTAAAACTCCGTAATGTATACCCGTGGCTGATTCATGTCGATGTATGGCAAAAACCATCATAATATTGTAGCATAATTATCCTCCAAATAAAATAAATAAATTAAAAAAATTAAAAACCTAAATATAGAGAACAATAAAGTATCATTAAAATTCTAAGTAAGATTAAAAAAAAAAAAAAAAAAAAACTCCATAACTAAATTAGGACCACATAACATTTTTGAAATTTTTTTCATCATGATTGTGAAACTTCTCCATTCTAAAATGTATCCAGGATGTTTGCTATATTTTGGCTAGAAGTGAATCCTTCTGTTTTTTATAGAGATTAAATAAAATTTGAGACTATAGATCTTTTCAGATTCACTGTCATTAGTTTCTTTCTCTACAGCCTAACATAAGCCTAGAAGAAAAGAACACTGGAGGGGGACAGAGTGGTGTCTGTCCTCCCCTCCAAAGGCTGTTTAGAAACGTCCTCTGTCCTGAGAAAAGGATATGGATTGATATTTATAAAATATCACATCTCCTAAGCGAGGCATTCTACAATGCCAGGCTCTATAGTAGTATTAAGTACTAATAATGGTCTCATTGGGTAGCCTGCCTGTGGAATAGAATGGGCTTTTAATGGGCTCCCGCTTTTTTTTTTTCTTTTAGTAAATTTACTGGAAATTCAACTTATAGCAAACCAGGCTCATTTCTTTTTATAGTTTAAAAAAAAAAAATACAAAGGTGTGTCCCTGAGCTCACATTTCTGTAGGTTTAAATGAGTCTTTGTATCTGATTTTTATTGCACTGTGAACGTTATAGCAATTTTGGTTTCGGTATATAAACTGGAGCCTGGTTTATGCATAAAATTATGTAGCTCAATTTCCAAATACATTGCCCACCCAAGCATGATAATTAATTTTTTATTGAACAAAGCCCTAAATTATAGAGCATTAGTTGATTATGTGTAACCCAATGATGTTAGATGTCCAAGGGCAATTATAATAAAATATTAAAGCAACTTTATATCAAGAAAAAGATAAAAATATACAGCCACATACTCCTGATTCCGTTACTTCAGCTTTTTGCCCATTAAAAATGTATTTAAGAGTTGCCAATTCAGTTGCTTCAGATATGAAGTTACTTTAGTTTTGAGAAACTCCAAGATTCGCTGAAGTGCATTTGAAATCTTCGGAGGCCCCAAAAGTTGCTGCCGCTAAGCCTCATCTAAGCCAAGACAAGCTCACGATCCTTTCTTCAATAATAAATTGAGACTCCTTGTTAGAAAATGTGCCACCGTGCAGCACTCAGACATAAACTATGTTGCAGACATCTCTCTTGAAAAAGGATAGAAATAAGTCGCTTAATAAAGTCTAAATCATTCCTTAGGTTAGCTAATAGAAGCACCCGTGGTTATAAAATTAATCAGTCCCTGCTATTACGGCAAATTGGTGAAGATTATATTGACACATCTTCATCTGCATGTCTCATCAGAGGTGTCCGTGCCATTTAGCTACGAAACCCTGGAGGCTTTCCTCTGCACAGAATCTTATAACACTTCAATTAAGGGACACCAAGCTGCCAACCAGACAGCGACGCATTTATTTCTTGATGACTCCTTAAGTTGTGCCACAGGCCTATCATTAAGAGAATATTTTTCACAGCAGGTTGCAAAGATCCTCGTGCCATTAAAAGGAATTGAAAAAGCATCAATTTGTTGTTTCCACCTAACACAGATATTTTTCATTGCTGGAACAGCCATTAAAAACAATCTGTTTTATTGCATTCTGAAAAGATCACATGAAGGACCCATAATGATTGATTTTAAGGATGACATTAGGATTAAAACCACTGTGAAAATGTAGCATTTGAAATAAATATTTAGGAAAAACAAAGTCTCAAAAATGTGAGACTTTTCTTTCTCGTATCAAATTGGGAGTAGAAACGTATTGATACCTTGAATCGGAATTTGAAAATGCTACAAAGGAAGGCCTTTGAAGAGAGGATGAGGAAGAAAATCTCTGGAGGGGGATGTCTCAGAAGAATGACATGCCTTAAAAATTTAAGTGGAGTTTCTTTGAAAAGCGGTGAATAAGAACAGAATGTTCGAAAGCACAGTAGATCAAATACTTCTTCAGGGCACCTGTGTGGGGATTTTTGTTTGGAGACGAAGTTTAATGTCACTTCTACACTGTAGAATATTGACTTACAACACTGTTTTTCAGTTACCAGAGTGGAAGGAAACACCCGACTCGGGTTACTTATTTATATTAGAGCAGCCCCTGACTATGCATGCCTACCTGAGGTTTCAGTTTGATATAGTGACTTGTTTCAAAACTTATTTTCTCAGTGCTGGAATTCATCACTACTTGACACCAGCAATAACTTAATAAAGGGAAAATTTCTGTAAAGGAACTTCCTTAATGTTACTACTTAGAAAATTTTAGATGTCTTTCATAAGTTGTTTTTGGAAAAACCTTAAAAAATTGTTTTTAAATTATGCATTCTGTAAGGATTATAACAGTATGTTGAACTCATCTTCTAAAGAACAACAAGAACAAAACAATCTCATAAAGAAGGGCTTTATTCGGTCTTTCTGCCTTAAAATGCTGATCAGCTCTGTTGTTAGTCAAGTTAGCGTGCCCCATGTTAAAACTGATCTTGTTGAAACGTACCAGGATCTCAGCGCTCAACCGGGGTAATAGCCATTGTAGTGGACAGTGTGGTGTGGGGTCAGATCGCCCGCTTTAGGCCTGAGATACCTGTTCTTCCTAATGTTAGCTGAATCCCTTTCTGGGGATTGCCCTGAGCAGAAGACAGCCGCTAAGTCCGAGATTACTGCTCCTGCCTGGGGACAGCTCCCCATTCAAAGACTGGTCCCCAGAGGAGGGAATGTGAAGGTCTTGTCCTTCTGTTGCAACCCCAGCCAATTCCAGACCACTTAAGCTCAGACTTCCCTATGTAGCATGGCAGAAGTCCTTGTTGTGAGAGCATCACAGTCCAAATCTCTTCACCCAGCCTTACCTCCTTCACTGCATCATGGGTGTTGACAGCAGGGATGCTCCCCGGCCAACGTCCTCTATGCAAATGCAGTCCAGAAGAATCAACTTGAGACGATAGTGCTACATGTTTAATGGGCAACATTTGGTTAGTTAGTCTGAATAGGAGCAAAAAATAGAAAAGTATTGGAGGTATGGGGGAACCTCTTTAAAAACAAACAACCTTTGATACATTTGGAATACTTGAGACATTCAGAGCTCATTGCTTGTTTGTTTTATGCTTGTCTGTAAAATATATCTCTCGAATTCTCTCCCCAGCCTCACTGACACCACCTTTACAATCTCTCCTAGCCTCCAGTTTTCCCCAAGTTCAATTCATTCATTTCTTCATAGCCTACAGAATTTTCTTTCAAAAACTCAGATCTGACGTAACTTTGCAGTGTAAAGGTTTCTGACGCTTACACATTGTTACAGGGCAAAATTCAGGGTTTTATTCTTTAAAACCCTCGTCCCTGCCTTTCTGTCACTTCACTACCTGTAATATTCCTCCTCTGGTGACTAACCTTCGACACTAGCTCTTACAGATTTTTTGAAAGTTTCACTGTTTCCAACATATAGCATGTCTTTCTGTGATTTAATGTGTGCTTTGTAACCTGGTGATCTGTCATGCTTTTCTCTACCTCCTTAGTTTAATGAACTTCTGTTGATCCTGAAAAAGACTCCTCAAATCTTCATTTCCTATTCAATTGTTCCCTGATTCTCCCATCAAAACAAAAGCTCCATATTTTTTCAGCTCTATTTGAAATTCATCTATCACAAAAAGTATGTTTATTAGAATTGGTCATGTGTACATTTTTGGTACCTCCCTAAACATTGAATTTTTCAAGGGCTTGCCATTGAATGTGTACTCTGGTGCTCACCTGTGCCCATATTAAGAACTTAAATAAATGAAGATGTCTTACCTTTGATTTTCTGCAAAGTAGACCCTAAAGATAGAACTTGTGTGTCAATGAAGTGAGCCTAAGAAACAAGAGTGAGCAGAGGGAGGAATGTAACAAGGAAGGAGGGAAATTCAGTTTGACAGGATGTGGAGTTGGTCACCACTGTAAGAAGTAGGTCAGACACTCTGGAAACTTTGTTAGGCTAATGTGGCAAACGACCTCCAAACTGCCCCTGTGAAAGACAGGAAGACTGGAGGCATTTATCCACTCACTCTCTCAGGAGTCAATCACAAGTTCCCCAATATTAACTTTCCCACACTTCCAGAATGTACCTGCAGGGGAACATTGAACTTGTGTTCTGAATTAGTAGTTTTGAGGGGTCAGCACTGGTTCTTGATTTAAAATGGTAAATATAAGCAAATATATTTTCAGTGCAACTAAAAGTAAACCAAAGCTTATATTTAAGACATGGATGTTATTCCCTTCAGTGGAGTTTTCCTTAGTTTTACCTGTCTCTTTTTGTTATCTTCTTCATTATCTCTTCTGTGAGTAATGGAATATGTATGACCTTGGCACCTTGTTTGTTTAGCATATATGCAGGGTACATCATGCAAAATGCCCAAAATGCCAGCTGGATGACTCACAAGCTGGAATCAAGATTGTTGAGAGAAATATCAACAACTTCAGATATGCAGATATCATCACTCTAATGGCAGAAAGTGAAGAGGAACTAAAGAGCCTCTTGATGAAGGTGAAAGAGGAGAATGAAAAAGCTGGCTTAAAACTGAACATTCAAAAAGCAAAGATCATGGCATCTAGTTCCATCACTTCATGGCAAATACATGAGGAAAATGTGGAAACAGTGACAGATTTTCTTTTCTTGAGCTCCAAACTCACTGTGGATGGTGATGTAGCCATGAAATTAAGAGACATTTGCTCCTTGGGGGAAAAGTTATGACAAGCCTAAACAGTGTATTAAAAAGCCGAGAAATCACTTTGACGACAAAGGTCTATATAGTCAAAGCTATGGTTTTTCCAGGAGCCATGTATGTAGGAGAGAAGTAGACCATAAAGAGAGAAGGCTGAGCACCAAAGAACTGATCCTTTCAAACTGTGGGGCTGGAGAAGATTCTTGAGAGTCCCTTGGACAGCAAGGAGATCAAACCAGTCAATCCAAAAGGAAATAAACCCTAAATATTCATTGGAAGGACTGATGCTGAAGCTCCAATACTTTGGCTACCTGATGTGAAGAGTTGACTCACTGGAAAAGACCCTGATGCTGGGAAACATTGAGGGCAGGAGAAGGGGACAACACAGGATGAGATGGTTGGATGGCATCACTGACTCAATGGCCATGAGTTTGAGCAAACTCCAGGAAATGGTGAAAGACAGGGAAGCCTGGTGTGCTGAAGTTCATGAGGTCATAAAGAGCTGGACACGAGTTAGTGACTGAGCAACAGTGATGAGCTTGACAGTTTAAACATTCTAAGCCTCAGTTTTCTCATAGGTAATGAGGGAATAAGAGTCTGTTTCACAGAATCGTTTTCCGCCTATCCATTCATTCATTTATTAATTAAACAAATTTCTACTGAACAACTACTGTGTGCCAGTCACCACTGTATTTCGAGCTTTGGAAACAATGGAGAGTAAGAGCAAAACAAAGTGAAAAGAAAACAAAAATTCAAACTAACAAACATTGTTTCCCAGTCCTTGTCATAATGGGTCTGATGAAGGAGAGATACTGAACAAAAAACCAATCAAGCAAATACAATATAAAAAATTTTATCCATGCCAGAAAGGAAACATACAATTTCCACAGGGGGTATAATGAGAGTACATCATTTAGACTGGTGTTTACTCAGTGGCTCCACGGACTGGCCGTGACACTGGCTGTCAAATTATGACCTGCCTAAAGAATGCTGGGGAGTTGGTGACATGAAGTGTTGGGGTGGCGTGGAAGGAGAACACTGTAAGCGAAGGCTATGAGGCAGAGGAAAAAGCATGACATAAGCTTAATAATAAGCTGAGGTTGCTCACAACGAAGTGAAAAGGGAGGAGAGTTAGTGCAAAATAAGGCTAGAGGGTAACCAGGGACAAGACACTGGAAGCCATCACGAATGCGATGCAATCAGAGGCCTTCGAAAGGTTTTATGCTGAGAGTATGTGATGTGAAATCCTCATGGAAGATTGCTCTAACTGTTATATATGTATTTAGTGCGAGCTGGAAGGCAGGAGGTGTGACACTTAGCACCACTGTGCTATTGAAAGATACTGATGTCGTAAAGCAGCCCACATGCTGAGTTTATTTAGAAAACATGGATTTGAATTTGATTACATTCCTCTTTTCTTCTTTTCTCCCATTTTCTGTTCTTCTTTCTTTTCTTCCCTTAATTTTTCTCTATATGCTAATAACTTACTTTTAGCATCTCTGGGAGAAGGCAATGGCAACCCTCTCCAGTACTCTTGCCTGGAAAAACCCATGGACAGAGGAGCCTGGTAGGCTGCAGTCCATGGGGTCGCTAAGAGTCGGACACGACTGAGTGACTTCACTTTCACTTTCACTTTTCACTTTCATGCACTGGAGAAGGAAATGGCAACTCACTCCAGTGTTCTTGCCTGGAGAATCCCAGGGACGGGGAGCCTGGTGGGCTGCCCTCTTCGGGGTCACACAGAGTCGGACATGACTGAAGCGACTTAGCAACAGCAGCAGCAGCAGAAGAACTTCATTAAGAGAACAAAGTTATGTTATTCATATCCAATGGCCCATCGCACGTTCTCTGTCACATCCCTGGGTGATTTGTGTTGCTGAACAGGCAAAAGAGGATACTGAGCCATTCTGCTCAGGATTTACGGGACAAGGAGAAGGAATCATGGTCTTTGTGGTGTTGTTAGAAGTGAAGGAGCAGAGGTTAGGAATCATTTGGCAGATGAAATTATGTGTGAAGAGAGGTCAAGGGTATTGGGTAAACTAGAAGAGGTGAATTGGAGATGGGAGTAACAGTGATTTACTGAAGAGATTTCTGGATATCAGAACAGCAGACAAGGAACTAACATGTTCATTTCTAAAGAAGCCTAATACAATACTTTCATGATAGAAAAAAGGAAAATGCTAAGAAATTCAGGTAACAAGTATGATGATAATTTTGATATGTTAAACTTGGAACATATGCATATACAATATGAATTTTAATTCTTTTTTGAGTTCTAATTCTCACGGAGAATTGTAATGATGGTGAATTAGAAATATTTTGAAAACTCCCAAACAACAACAACAAAGGAAAAAAAACAAAACAAAACTGTGCTAAGATAACAGCACAAGTCAAGGAAACTCCCAGGCAAAATGTGTACAGGAATAACCATCCTGATTCTTCATGGAAAAAAAAAATTCTCCTTGTGGGTAGTATATCTGAGTTTATTAATAATGATGATACCACTTTGCATTTTGTTTCAGCTTCCTTGAGGCACACTGTTACACCAATCTGCAAGGTGTGCTCTGATGATTTTGACATAAGTACATTGGTACCATTACCATAATCTAAGTAACACAGAGTTTCATCAGCCCTTGAAGTTTACTTGTGCGCCTTTTATAATCCTTTTCTCCCTCCACTCCCATCTCCAAGCAAGCAGTATTTTCTGTCACTATACATTCATTTACATTTCCTAGAATTTAATATGAATGAAGTCATGTAGTACAATTCTGGTTCTTCCATCCAACATAATTATCTGGAGATTCATCGTGTATCATCAGCTGATTCTATTTTATTGCTTAGCAGTAGTGGTAATACATTGGATGAATAGACTGCTCTCCGGGGGCCTCAGCCTGCGATGGTTTGGAGTGGGTTTTGGGTTCCCAGCCAGAGACTGAAACCCAGGTGCTATCTGGTGCTTTCACTGACGCGATCCCATCTCGGTCTCTGGCTGGAAACCCAAGCCCCGCTCCAAGCCGTTGCAGGCTGAGGCCACCCGAGATCATACCTGGTGCTGAAACCCAGAAATTCAGGAAGTCAAGGTAAACCCCTGGCCTCGCCCAGCCATGGCTTGAGGTCCCTAGGGACTTTCGCTCATGCCTTCTTTCTCTCCATCTCCTCTTTACTTTCTTTTTAAGACCCGCAGGGCATAATCTCTGTCTGCTCCCAGCATCATGGCTCCCCACAACACTGGGGGTGCCAGGGGAAGGGAATTTCTCAGGCCATTCAGATTCAAATAATGCTTGGGTGAGAGCTGATGCCGTCCTCTGGAACATGGTGGAAACGTGATTTCCAGTCGTGCTGGGGCCCACGGCATCTCTGCCCCTCTCTTGCTCTGGCTCTCTCCCTCTCTCTGTTCCATGCAGAACCCTCCACCATGTTTCTTTTCCTACCTCACTGGCACAACAAGGCCTCTTTCTTCTAATTTCCTCACCCTTCTGACGAATGGCTTCCTAGACATCACTCCTAAACCACGTCCCGACCACTGTCAAACTCAGGGCTGCTGTCAGACAAAATAGTCAGACGATTCCCAATTCTACCTTAGCTTCCAGGAAGATAAGGCAAAGGATTTTGGGTTCTTCTACTTGCCAGTCTCTCACCTCAATCTATGCCCAGAAATCTACTATGAGAATGCTTCTGCCTCCAGGCCCTCAGGCCTTGAAGACGGTGCCATCTTCCACTTTGCCCAACTCCAATTTCTCCACAGGTTCCTCTTTGCATCTATGGGACCCCCTTCACTCTAGTCTTGCAGCCTCCACACTGCTATGGACAGTCTGTTGGGCTGGCTACCCAGAAGCCCAAATTATAAACTTTGTAGGTGTTCAGTCTCAAGGATAACTCCTGCGTAGGAAGACATATCATAGGCCTAAGCCCTGTAGACAAGGGATCCCACCTCAGGAAAAGTCCTGGCAACCTGTCTGCATTGGTTCAGAAGCCCTTCTCTAGCCATGCCAGGCTGGGTACCTTGTGTAAGGTCACAAGGAGAACCAGAGACGTCTGGCCAGAAATCAATGGTGGAGTAGAAAACACTTGAAACACCATCAGGTTCAAAGGGAATTTGGTGGATGCCCTGAACCCCTTTGGGTTAGAGCCTCCTGGTAAATATTTCCAGGACACCAGGTTTCATTCTAGGAATGCTCTCTTATTCTTGGGTGCAGGTAACTCAGCATGGGAGGGTCCTCTTTCAAGCCACAAGAAACATCTCTGGAGTATATCTTTAAGAAGTGGAAACTCATTAAAATCGAAGGGTTTAAAAACGGAGCCCTACTGCAACAGGCGCCTAGAGCAGCAATGCCTGGCCTTTGTATACAAAGTTGGGGAATGGAGAAAAATGGCCTGAAAACAGGTCTGTAAATTATAACACCATTCTGCAAATGGATCTTTAGTGCTGCAGAATGGAAGAGTGGAGTTAGATTGTCCATGTTCAGGCTTTCATGGTACTTTACCAAAATCCCGCTCTATATGACTCGTAATTTAAAACCTGAAGAACGAGAAATCTCTTCTGACATTCTGGATGATCCCCTCCTAGGATCTCCTGTCTCTCAGGGGGGAATACCGAGCTTCCCCTGCTCCTCACAGTATTCCTATTTCTCCCAAGCCATCTACTTCTTTTGAGCCACCTTCTCCTCCTGAATCATCTGTTTCTCCTGGTCCCTTTGATCAATCCCAAATTCCATCTCTTTGTTCCTGTCCATTCTATTTGTTACCCAAAGAAACAGGGACTAGTCCTTCTGGGGTAACTCTCAGTGGAGTCTCCTATCACTCATGACTGGAGAAAGTATGCCTTTTTAGGGAAGCGGCGAACAGTGAAGGGACAATCAGAATACATATGCCCTTCTCTTTAACCGTCTTAGTGAAGTGAAAGTGAAAGTCATCCAGTCATGTCTGACTCTTTGTGACCCCATGGACTGAATCCATGGAATTCTCCAGGCCAGAATACTGGAGTGGGTTACCTTTCCATTCTCCAGGGGACCTTCCCAACCCAGTGATTGAACCCAGGTCTCCCACATTGCAGGCGGATTCTTTCCCAGCTGAGCCACAACAGAAGCCCTTACCCCAAGACAAACAGGAATTGGGTCAATTTCCTGAAGACCCTAGTAAGTTTCTTGAAGGGTTTCATGCCCCCCACCTCCCAGCCTTTGATCTATTATTTAACTTGGAAGGATAGGTAGGTAGGTCTATCTACCTGCTATATTCCTGAGAAAAACGGAGAATCTGGACAGTAAGCCATGGATATGCTGACCAGCTTGCCGGAGATGAACCTGAACATTGTGCTACAGGTGGAGATGCTGTCCCAAATCAGGAACACTTTTGGAATTATAATTCCTGGGAGGGAACAGAAACCAGGAAACATATGATTCAACGTATATTATAAGGGATGAGAAAAAAGTCTGGTTAAAGGAGGGACCCAGAAAGAAAAGGAAAATCCAGCCTTTACTGGTGGCTTGTGGAGGCATTTAGGAAATATACCAGTATAGATCCCTTCACTTCTGAAGGTCGGTCCCTGCTGGCACCGCACTTTATTAGGCAGTCTGCCCCTGATATTAGGTGGAAACTCCAAAAGTTACAATTTGGCTCACAAACGTCCACGCCCCAGCTCCTAGATGTGGCCACTGGGGTGTTAAATGTGCTGTGCTGTGCTGTTCTTAGTTGTTCAGTCGTGTCCGACCCTTTGTGACCCCATGGACTGTAGCCCACCAGGCTCCTCTACCCATGGGGATTCTCCAGGCAAGGATACTGAAGTGTATTGCCATGCCCTCCTCCCAGAAAACTTCTTGACCCAGGAATTGAACTGGGGTCTCCTGCATTGCAGGTAGATTCTTTAGCAGCTGAGCTACAGAGTAGGGTATTAAATAACTGAAAAAAAAACTCAGGAGGAAGAGAGAACCCAACATGAGAAAAGTCAGGCCAGGGCTAATGCACAACTGATAGCTGTTGCTGTCAGCCGTGCTTTGAGACCTCAGGATAGCCTAAGGGGTCCAAGAAAGTCTATCTGTCTGGAGGTAAGACCAATAAGGGAGAGTGCTACAAATGCAAGTTAACTGGCCATAAAGAGCCCCCCTGGGCCATGCCCAGCCTGCAAAGAAACAGGTCATTAAAAGAGGACTGCCCCAGTTTCAAAGGGAAGGGGGAGGCTCCTGTTCCCAAGATCTCATGCTGCACAACTGAGGCAGACTGAGGTTTCTTGTGGCTCCCACCCAATGAGACATCTATCTGGATCGAGGAGCCCTGGTAGTCCTTGACATGGCAGGTAAGAAAATCGATTTATTAACTGATATGGGAGCCACTTACTCTGTCTGAATTTCTCATGCTGGACCTCGCTTGTCCAAAATCTGTTCTGTGAATGGTGCTGATGGAAAGCCTCGCACACATTATTTCACCGGACCTCTCAATTGCCACTTTGAGCAGCAATTGATCACACATGGCTTTCTAGTTGTACCTCAGTGTCCCATCCCTCTCCTTGCATGTGTGTTAGTCCCTCAGTCGTGTCTGACTCTTTGTGACCCCACGAACTGTAGCCCTCCAGGCTCCTCTGTCCATGGGATTCTCCAGGGAAGAATTCTGGAGTGGGTTGCCATTTCCTTCTCCAGGGGATCTTCTCAACTCGGGGATGGAACCCGGTCTCCCGCATTGCAAATAGTGGGTAGTTGGCCATTTTTTAAATAGGGGGCATTTCTACAGTAACTTGCTGATGAGGGAACGAATCTCTGGCTCCCTGGGAAATCTGTCTCCTTGGGAGGGACATTTTGAGCTATCTCGGGGACATCCTCTGGTTGGGAGGCCTCCAGGAGCCCCTTATTTCAACTCTGACTAAGACAGACCAGCCAGAAGAGCAAGGTTCTATTCCTGGTCATATTCTAAAAGCAGTAGATCCTTTAGTTCGGGACAAAGGAATTCCTGGACAGGCCATAAACACCCACCCTGTAAGAATTAGCCTTAGGCCAGAAATCACCTATCCTAAGAGACTATCCTATAAAATTGGAAGAGAAGAAGGGTTTACAACTCATTGTGGATAAATTCCTAAGGCGTGGCCTCTTGGTGCCTGTGCCAGTGCAACACTCCTGTTCTGCCAGTTGTTAAGCCAAGTGGGAAATCCAGGTTGGTACAAGACCTTAGAGCAGTAAATTATGTGGTGGCCCCTATACATCCCCTCGTGGCCAGTCCTTATAACACATCAACCCAAATCCCTGTGGACACTACATGGCTTCCTGTATTCATCTCAAGGATGCCTTCATCTGCATCCCAGTTCATTCCTCTTCACCAGACCTGTTTGCCTTCAAGTAGACTCATCCTCACTCAGGCCAAATGCAGCAATATGCCTGGAGAGGGTTGTCGCAGGGGTTTTGGGACAGCCCACACCTGTTCGCCAGGCCCTAGGAAAGGAACTAAGGGAAATACACCTAAAAGAAGGTGCTATTCCACAGTACATAGCTGTTATTTTAACATGTAGACCCTCCATGGCCTCAGATCAAAATACGACTGAAGTCCTTAATTTTCTTGGGGCTTGTAGTTACAGAGTCTCTCAGAAAAAGGCACAAATCTCAAAGAGCAAGTTAAGTATCTGGGATATATTATAAACCCTGGAAGTAGACAGTTATTTTGAGATAGAAAACTAGCTATATCAGGCCTGAGCACTCCAAAGATGAAGAAAGATTTCCATACCTTTTAGGGCCTGGCAGGATTTTGTAGAATTTGGATTCCAGGATTCAGACATATTGCTAAGCCCCTTTATCAATCCACTAAAGGCCCAGATAGAGAAGCATTACTTTGGAACGGGGAACGTAGAAAGGCTTTTAATCATATAAAGCAGGTCCTCACTGGAGCCCCTGCTCTCGGTCTTCCCAACTTGAAAAGTCTGCTCCTCTTACACATGGCTGAAAAGCAGGGTACAGCCTTGGGAGTCCTCATACAGAAGCTAGCGGAAGTTCCTCAGCCTATAAGATACGTTTCCAAGCAAATAGACTCTGTGGGCCAAGGTTGGCCCAGCTGCCTCTGGGCAGTAGCTCCCACAGCTTTATTGGTGGAAGAAGCTAATAAGCTTACCTTTGGAGAGCCATTGAAGTAGCCACACCCCTCATCAAGCACAAGGGATTCAAGAAATAACAGACCACCATTGGCTAACTGGAAGTCTCCTGATAGCAAGACTACAGATTTCCATCAGTGTACCTATGATTGGGCATTTGGGTTGATTCCAAGCTTTATCTCTTACCAATAAAGCCTCTGTGAACTTGGTGTACAGTCTTACTATAGACATATGTTTTCATTGCTCTTGGGTGAACACAAGAATGGGATGGCCAGATAACATGGTAGGTATATAAGTGTTAATCCCTCCACCGTGTCCAACTCTTTGGGACTCCATGGACTGCAGCCGAACAGGCTCCTCTGTCCATGGGATTTCCCAGGCAAGAATACTGGAGTGGGTTGCCATTCTCTTCTCCAGGGGATCTTCCCCACCCAGGGGTCAAAGCTGGTGTATACTTAACTTGAACCAAACCTTCAAAATATTTCCCCGAATGATTGTTATCATTTTACCTTCCCACCAAAAGTTTAACAAAAATTACAGAGGTTGGCATTGCCTTACATAAGCTTAACAACAATGCTGAAAGCAAAGTTCAGCATTCCTTTCCCCATTATACAAAAAGAAAGCAAAGTTAAGGAATGTTAAATAAACCACTTGTGATCAGAGTAACTGAAAGGAAGACTAGGAATTCAAACCTGTACCTGACCGTGCCAGAAGGTTTTTTCTCAGAATGCCTGGGGGAAGTTTTTGTTTTTAATAAACTAAGGACAAGGAGGAGAAGGGGACAACAGAGGATGAGATGTCTGGATGGCATCATGGACTCGATGGACGTGAGTCTGAGTGAACTCCGGGAGTTGGTGATGGACAGGGAGGCCTGGTGTGCTGCGATTCATGGGGTCGCAAAGAGTCGGACATGACTGAGCTACTGAACTGAACTGAAGGACAAGCTCTTGCTTTAAATAAGTGTGGTTCTCATCCACTGAGTTGCTAGCTCCTGCTTGACTTGGATAAATGGAGAGAATGGAAAATTATTTTGGTTCAAGTGATGGCTCATTGGCCAGACAAGGTCAAGGTATAGCTTTATATGGTTGACTGGAATTCAAACTCGTGACCTGCCGTCAGTTGAAGAGATATATAAGAACCTCTGATAAACGAACAATCTTATTAATTTAAGAAGGCAGTTCCAATTCAAATGAAGTGCTACTTAAATCAGAAACCATAGCCATGCTTTCGTTGGTTTAATGCCTTTTTCTTTTTAATGTTGATTGTGTTTCAAAGAACAAATAAAGATGCAAGGACTGGAAAGAAAAAAAAAAGAAAGAAAGAAATATAAAACCAGCTGGGAAACAAAGAAAAAAAGGACAAAGCACCTGGAGGAGATTAATGGACGGAAGTACATTCTCTTTGTTTCCATTTTTAATAAGACAAATGCATTATGTAAAATTTTAAATGTGAGAACCGTACATAGACGTATGAAACAACCTGCAAGAGGTTCTTGTGGTTTTTGATGCTACTGTTGGCAGTGTTTCTTCCACTACTGACGGGCACTTTGGTTTCCGTAATGGTTACTCTCAGCGCAAGCCTCTGCAGTAACCCAATATCCAGGATAAACAATGATGAAGTCACTGCTTCTGCCTTGGGACATAACATTTTAGAACTGAGATTAAAACAAATGGAAAACTCTACTCTTTTCTTTTTCTGGAAGAATCAGGCATGAGTGTGGTCTGTATTTAGAAGGAGTTAGTGAGTGAAGGTCTAAAAACTCAACCCCAGAATCATATTTCTCAAAGACTTTCATTCCTCACCATCTGCTGTCATCAATGACAATAGTTTCTTAACTAAATTAGCAAATACAAATATAAGACATGGACTTAAATTTAGTTTTCAGACAAAATAATAAAATAATAAAAAAATAATTTTAGTATGATAGTGTCCCATCCAGTATTTGGGATACACTTACACTTACACTTAAAAAAAAAAAATGGACTTCCCAAGTGATGCTAGCGGTAAAGAACCTGCATGCCAATGCAGGAGATGTAAGAGACCAGGGGTTTGATCCCTGAGTCAGGAAGATCCCCTGGAGGAGGGCATGTCAATCCACTCCTGTATTATTGCCTAGAGAACCCCACGGACACAGGAGCCTGGTAGGCTACAGTCCATAGTGTCACATAGAGTTGGACACGACTGAAGCGACTTAGCATACATGCGTTCTAAAATTATTATTTTTTTCCAAAATTCAAAATTAATAGATTGTCCTGTATTTTTATTTGGCAACTCTGTGGCTAACAGAACTTCCCTCCTCTTTTACTCTGACTTCCCTCACTGCAGTGTCAGAAAAATGGGATAGCAAAATTTACTGAAGAAGTGACATATCTAGGTTAACAAGAGTCTTTAATGATGGAAACACTTCTGTGCTTTCTTTCACTGCAAAAACAGTGAAGTGTAGTGTCATCTATTCATACGACATAATATCAATACTTAACACGATAATCTCAATAAATACCTGAAAAGTCATTTTGTGAAATTTAACACACTCATTCTTCATAAAGACACGGAAATAATACCAATGAAAGGTCAGTATTCAACATAATAAATAATCTAATATTTAGTAACTAACATTCTTGACCTCTTTCTGTGTGTCATGGCAGTAAGGGAGATACACAGAAAGTATTAGATTTTAACTTATTTAAAAACTTACCTCACAATTAAGGTGTTAAATATTATCTTACTTAATCCTCACAACAATGAGAAACAAAACCCTATGAGGCAGAAAAAATAATTATTATTCCCATAATCATTTTTCATGGGAAGACTCAAAGAGAGAAGTTAGGCAATTTGTCTCAAAGCACACAGCTGTAATTTATGAAGCGAGGCAGTCCAACCTCAGAGCCCGTACTCCATACACTACACTGCCATTCTTCACAGCAGCAGTAATAAATGTGCATTGTTTAGGAATAAGGCAAATAGAAGATATTCGTTATATCTTCCACTATTAAAAGCAGCTGAATGGCTAGATATATGTCTTGTGTTTTATTAAAAGGCAATGCTTGTAACATCTCAGTTCTTCCCAGATAAATATACGACTAGAATTCACTCAGATTTCAAATCATGTTTTTGAGGAAGTTGGCAAAATATTCTAAGATTAATCTGTAAGAGTGCGTTAGAAAATATATTTGAGGGAGTTTCCCAGGGGCCTAGTGGTTAGGACTTAATTCTGGGCCTTCACTGTCGAGGCCCAGAGTTCAATCCCTGGTCAGAGTATTGAGATCCCACAGGCCCAAGTGGCACAGAGTGGCCAAAAAAAAAAAAAAAGAAAGAAAGAAAAAAGTTGTTGGGTAAAGGGGAATAAGTAGAGAGAGTTTGATCTACAAAACAGATACAATAAAAAGAGTAAATATTATAAAGATACCAATTTTTCCCAAATTAATCTTTAAGTTTAATACATTTTCAGTAAACTGCAAACAGGTTTGTGTGCGTATAAAGATATGTTTAAGCCAATGTTAAAATTATGTGACTGGGATTAGTGGTGGCTCAGTCAGTAAAGAATCCACCTGCAATGCGGGAGACCTGAGTTCGATTGCTGGGTTGGGAAGATCCCCTGGAGGAAGGCTTGGCAACCCACTCCAGTATTCTTGCCTGGAGAATTCCCATGGACAGAGGAGCCCTGTTGGCTACAGTCCATGGGTGTTGCAAAGAATTGGACATAAATGAGCAACTAGGCACAGCACAGCACAAAATTATATGACTGGGATTAGTTAATGAAATATCTTTCACTTCATTCAATAATTTTGCCTATCTAAAATATAAGAGCTTACTCTTTTCAAAAAATGTAACTAGCCACCACTACATCATTCTACCTATCTTAATATTGTCAAATACCCACTTAATGTTCAAATTTCCAATTATTTCATAAATGGAATAATTTTACAGTTCCTTTTATTGACTCAGGGTTCAAAGAAGACCCATGCATTGCAATTGGCATAAAGTCTATGTATTTCTTCCTACCTCTCAGTCTACTGCTTTTCTCTTTGCAATTTAATTGTAAGAGAAGTCAGGATGTTTGTCGTATACACTTCTTACAGTGTACACTGTATCTCATAGTTTACATCCTCCTCTGCCTTCTGTTTTTCCTGAAAACTGTTAGTTATATGTAGAGACTTCATAAAACTCAAGTACCATTGTATTTTAGTTTGCTTTTTGACCAGACACTTACATGGCATTCTTCTACATAATGCCTCTATCTTTGAAATATTAGCAGTCATTGTTCATTAATGAGTAGATCATTAATAAAGATGAGATTAAAAAATGGTTATACTCTAATGTTATGATAATAATTCTTCTACGTTATTAGTTAGAATCCTTCTATAAAAAGAAACATTTCTTCACTTGCTATTTAATTATCCAGAGTACAGTTGAAAAGGCAGGAAAAATGCTGATTATTTTAGCTAATATACATTTGATAAATAGTAACAAAGTGAAAAACTCATTCTCTTGGATGTGAAGATTTATTTTTACGTATAATAATAAATACAGTCTGGTATTGGCACAGACATACAGGGGCAAAGCAACAGAATGACTTAGGTCCACAATAAATATTTATCAAACTTTTGAAATTCTTTATTGAATTAACTGGCAACCAGATGAAGAATCAGAGCATTATCAGCAATCTAGAAACCTCTATCTTGGTTCCTTTCGATTACTATTCTTTCTGAAAGCCAAGCACTATTCTGATGTCTAAGAGCTGCCTGTATTATACTTCAAATAAATGGAATCATACGGTAAGTACTCCATAGTATTTGGCTTCTTTTGTTGAATATTATATTTGTGAAATCCAATCATGTCATTGTATCCAGTTATAAATCATTTGTTCTTATAGTCTATATAATCTACCATTTTCCTAAGCACTGTTCCAATGCTGAGCATAGAGCAGATTAAAAAAATTGTGTCTCTGCTTTACTGGAGCTTACATTCTGGTGAATAAAATCTGTGAAGACATATATATATATACGCTGTTAAGTCGATTCAGTTGTGTCTGACTCTGTGCAACCCTATAGACTGCAGCCTGCCAGACCCCTCTGTCCATGGGATTCTGTAGGCAAGAGTACTAGAGGGGGTTGCCATGCCCTCCTCCAGGGGATCTTCCCAACCCAGGGATCAAATCTGGGTTTCCTGCTTTGCAGGCATATTCGTTACCAATGAACTACCAGGGAAGTCCATATATATATATATATATATATATATATATATATATATATTTATATTTATATTTATATTTATATTTATATATAAGAGCTGCATATATGCAGTGGTTGGGATATTGAATTCATGGGGCTGAGATAATTTGTTTCCATTTGGAAAACAAAAATAGAACTCTGTTTTATGTCATACACACAAAAATAATTCAAAGATATTTAAAGCCAAATCTTTTATAAGAATAAATATTAATTTATTAATTATGAATATTTATTAAACATTTACTTATACCAAACACTTTTCTAGGTATTAGGGATACATTAATAAAAATAACATACAAAAATCCCAGCTCTTATGAAGCATGCATTTAATGTGGTGAGACAGACAATAAAAACATAAACAAATAAATTATATATTAGAAAATTATAAGTGCTCTGGAGAAAAGCAAAGCCAGTGGGAGTAGGGAGTGGGTAAAGAGTGCCTGCAGAGAAAGGGATAGGATTCTAGTTCTCGATAGGATAGTAAGGAATATAGCAGAAAATTCTTTATAAGCTTAGAGTAGGAAGGATTTATGAAATAAGACTTAAAAAACCTGAATCAGAAAAGAAATGTTTGATTAATCTGACTACAGTAGAGGAGCAATGTTTATGCATTAAAAGCACAATAAAATTAAAAAGAAAATGAGAAGATATTTGCAATCCATATACTCACCCCAAGGACTAATATCCAGAATAGAATCAAAAGAAATTCTACAAATTAATATGAAAAATCTGACCAACTACCGGGAAAAATATCGACAAAGGATATAAATATGCAATTCACAGGAGAAGAAACCCAAATTATGACTAAATCTTTGGGGGGAAAAGTGCTGAACGTCAAGGAAAATGTGAATTCAATTTACAATGATTTTTAATTTAGTACAGTAAGTCCAAACACGTTCCATTCCTAAAGCACGCTTGTACGTTCAATTTGCTTTTAAGGCCAACAAAGTTAGCCTAGGAAACAGCTAACACAAGCAGATGCATTGTTCTATACTGCAATAGGTTTATAATACTTTTCAGACAAATGATACATTAAAAAAACCCACAAAAATAAAGAGCATTCTTGATCTTATAGTACAGCACCTTGAAAAGCACAGTAGTACAGTACATTCTAAAGGAGATCAGCCCTGGGTGTTCTTTGGAGGGAATGATGCTAAAGCTGAAACTCCAGTACTTTGGCCACCTCATGCGAAAAGCTGACTCATTGGAAAAGACTCTGATGCTGGGAGGGATTGGGGGCAGGAGAAGGGGATGACAGAGAATGAGATGGTTGGATGGCATCACCGACTCAATGGACCTGAGTTTGAGTGAACTCCGGGAGATGGTGATGGACAGGGAGGCCTGGCGTGCTGCAATTCATGGGGTCGCAAAGAGTCAGACACGACTGAGCAACCGAACTGAACTGAACTGACAGTAGTAGAGCTGGCACACAGGGGCTGGTATCAAGTGAACAGCCAAGAAGAGCTTCTGACTGGAGGAGGCAGTGGAAGTGGGAGACGTTAGAGCTGAAGGGTTGTCAGCAATGGGAGATGGAGACTGAGCTGCAATTTCATTCATGCCTCATGTTAACTGCACAGGTTCTGGTTCCTTGCTGGATTCAATTCTGTCTTTAGTTCAGTTCAGTTCAGTCGTTCAGTCGTTCATTCGTGTCCGACTCTTCTCGACCCCATGGACTGCAGCATGCCAGGCTTCCCTGTCCATCACCAACTCCCGGAGTTTACCAAACTGATGTCTATGGAGTCGGTGATGCCATCCAACCATCTCATCCTCTGTCGTCCCCTTCTCCTTCTGCCTTCAATCTTTCCCAGCATCAGGGTCTTTTCAAATGAATCAGCTCTTCACATCAGGTTGCAAACATGATCCAGTGATGTTTAGGTAGTAGCTCTTTTTTTTTTTTTTTTTTCTTTTTATAGATGACATAGTAGCCCTGGATTGCATTCTGAATGGCTGATGCAACCTTCATGTATCAGATCCTATACCTCAAGACCTCACAGTGCCTTTTCAAATAAAGAACATTCCCTTGCCATTTCCTGCATCATGAATCTCTTTGGTTCTTCAGTTTTATCTTCTTCCTCTTGTCTCTCTTTGTCCTTTCTCTGGACTTTCAATTCCATTGGGTCCTTGTAAGTAAGCTCCTTGTGTTGCATGGCAAGGAGTTCAAGAAGTTGCCCTCTTGCAGACTTAGGTCCAGCTTCTCACTGAGGGTCACTAAGTCGCTGAAGACCTCTTTGGACTCCTCAGTAAATGTAAGCCTTTGCCTCCAAGTTTTGAGATCTTTGAAGATTAAAAAAAGAAAAAAAATAATAAGATGGGAGAACGTGAACTGAGGAAACTTGAAATGCCACCCAGCCAAGTTGTTGTCTAATTACTTAAGAAAAAGAAATCCAATTTTTCAATGATCCAGGACCCTTGTTTCCTATTTTCCTTCTTGATGCTCATTTCAACTCAATACTTACTGACAGCCCATCAGAAGTGATGTAATTCAAATTTGTTAAAAATGGTTGCTCCTTAAAACTGATGTAAAAATGAATCATTGTGTATGTAACAGATATGTGATGGGTGGCTGAAAAAGCTCAGTAGGGATCTAAAGGTCCCTGGTTCAATCCCAGATTTCAGCAACTGTTTCTGACCCTTTGGCTTCCTTGATAGCTCAATTGATAAAGAATCTGCCTGCAATACAGGAAACCCCCTGACCCAGATTCCTTGGTCAGGAGGATCTGTTGAGAAGGGATAGTCTACACACTCCAGTGTTCTTGGGCTTCCCTTGTGGCTCAGCTGGTAAAGAATCCGCCTGCAATTCGGGAGACCTGGGTTCAATCCTTGGGTTGGGAAGATTCCCTGGAGAAAGGAAAGGCTACCCACTCCAGTATTCTGACCTGGAGAATTCCATGGACTCTATAGTCCATGCGGTCACAAAGAGTCGGACATGACTAAACGACTTTCACTTTCACTTTCTGTATGTGATGTCAAAGTGAGCTTTCGAAAATCCAGATCGGATCACTACACCCCCATGTGCATTCTGAATTCCAGTTTTAATAACCGATGTGCTCTTCTGCAAACAGAAGATACCCTTGTAATGAATACAATCTGCTCCCTCTACATGTTTTATTCAACAAATATTTATTGAGCACGTATAATGTTATATGAGCACCTAGGTTCCAGGCACTAAGGTTTTATGTATGAATAAAAAATAAAGTTTCTATTTTTATGGAGCTTAAATTTAAGTGAAAGAAAATAGACAATAAGCTGAAAAAATATATAATATGTTAATATATTCAGTGTTCTGAAGGCTTTTTTTTAAAGGATCGGGGTACATGGTGATGGAAAAATGATATTTTAGGTATTTTGGTTAAAAAGAGTTTCAGATAAGAAATTTGAGTAAAGACTCAAGGGAAATAACAAGTAAGTCGTGGTTATCAAAAAATTCGTACTCTATATTTGTTAACAACAGAATTAAAACAGAAGATTATGATAGTTTAAGGTCTAATATATGGGGAGGAGGGAGATTCTAGCCACTAAATGAGAATAATGTTTCAAATAGATTATATCAAAGAATATATTTCTTTGAGGTAAAGAAAATGATGCAATTTTTTTAAAAAATACTGCACCCTGTCTTGCTAGTTGCATTATCAGTTCTGTAAACCTTGAACCACAGAAACATTTAACTTCTGAAATTCAATATGGTACATTTTATTCTTATAAAAATTTTTGTTATAGAAAATCAAAGTGTCTGATACTTGATTGAAGGCATCCATATGATTCACCCATTTTTACCCAAGATAGCTCTTAGATTTCTCTCTGCTCCATGTATTATCATTTCTCATAGTCCTTTCCTCAAATCAAGATACTGAAAACAGGATTACCAAGGCACCTGTGGACACTTGAAAAACTCTTTAAAAAGAATTTCCCAACTACGAATTGAGTGAAAAAATGTGATAAATGTACCTGAACTTTCCTGGGGACGTTTAAAAAGCCAGCGGTAATTTGAGGGTTTGTTGTCACAATTTCCCAGGTGGCCCAACCCGCCTTTCCAATAACCCCACTATCTCAGGGGCTGAGCACAGGCTGACCTAACCACAAGCGTGACCCCCACTCTCGGCGCCAGGAGCTCTCTCTCAACCTCCTACCCAACCACCAAAACACACAGTCCACTCTGAAGTCACTCTGTCTTCTGAGTTTCTAAAATGTACTGGATGTACTAACACCAAGCATAACTCATCCCATGAGCTCTCTTTGTGGGACATGTGGGCAACTGAAAGAGAACTGATACCAGTACAGTCGTATCTGGTATGAAAAGTATGCTTAAAAACAAAGCACAGGAGGAATTTTTAAAGGCATCCCAATTACATATTAAACGTGTAAAACAGCCACAGAATACTGGGGAAATAAAATGGCAAATTTTACCATTTGGAGATCCATTCATTTTTAAAATTCATTCATTCACTTATCCTGCATTCGACAAATACTTCATGAACATTTACTGTGCAGTGCCGAGAATTAAACAGTCGTTTCATAATATAATCACTTGTCCTTGAAGAGCTAGTAGGTCACATAAACATAGGAATTATTACGATACAGTTTGGTGAGTGCTTTGTTATAGGTTTATGCAGTCAACTCAGACTGTGGAGAGTGAGGCCCAAAGCCCACTCTGTGTTGGGGAGGAGAGAATGTCAAAGAAAGCTGCCCAGAAACACTTTTTTGTCTTTGAATTTGAATAATCATTCTAGTAATTTAGTGTATCAAAACCTAGAATATTTCTTCACCAAAAATAGTGCATAGATTAACAATTTCCTATTATTTGTACATGCATCTACGCCTTTTCTTTAACTTTGTCATCAGTTACACCAAAATGATGGTGGTCACCACTTTTCCAGCCATTCCCAGAAATGCTTACCTCCTCCTCCCCTCTCTTGGTCAGTGGTTTTTCCAGAAATAGATGATGACATGATCTCAACTGTTTAACCATACATGAAACGATGGGGCCATTCCTGGAAATCCTGCATTCAGGGGCTGACATGTGATCTGAAGCTTGAACAGGCAAAGATTCCACTTGTTCCGCTTGTACCTCTGAAAATTATCTTTCAAAGCAGAGGCATTAGTCTCTGGAGAGAACTTGACCATACTTCTACAGTGGAGAAACATTTCAGCTAGTTCATAGGGTACAGTTGCTTTCTGCAGCGATTTCCTTTTGAAGAGCAGATGAGCGTCAATAAAGGCTCATTCACACTGAACTTTCAGTAATCTACTCATAAGGAACTTTAATGTAATTTGTTTTTACATAATGCAGGCTCATAAAATGCATCACTTTTCTTACTCAATTCATAGTTGGAAGATTTATCATTAAGAGGTTTTATTGAAGGCCAGACCCTTCAAAAAAATATGAACAGTTTCTTTCTCATTCTAGCAAAATCCTCCTGTTAAAGAAGTGAAGTGCTTCAAACACCCTAGTAATGGTACAGTAAATTACATTTTCTCATTTGGAACACTGTAATAGATTTCTCTACAGAGTGATTTATCATGCAATAATTAGGAACCCAAGGGAATTAGATGACCATTTTAAATTTTATCAGCTTGTTTCAATAAACTGTTAATGTGACCCTAATGTTTGGGAAGCACTTTAATATAATCAGATTTTGGTCGTTCAATCTACAGACATTAATGGCCACCTCATTAATCATAGCATTCTCACTGAGACCTTGGAGGCTGAACTAAGTTCAGTGGACCAATTCTTACAATAATAAAAACAGGCAATTTTTGATAGGGAAACAGTCTCACTTTAGCTACAAAATGCATTTTGTTGTTTCTGAGGGACTGACAGAGGTGACTGGAAGCTCTAAAAGTCTACAGAACAGCAATTAAAAACCCTTTAGGTTTAATTCCTGAATTGATCGATTAAATCAAGATCTCATATAATTATTACCTGTAATGATTTTCTATTATTTTAAAAGTATCAAACTATACAGCAAGACCTAAAATAGGCCAGACAACAAATACTTAATAAAAGCCTGTCTCCCAAACCTGGGTAGCATCTGATGGCTTGTGCAAATACTGTAGTGCTGAAACATTCCTTCAATTTTTAAAACCCTGTAGTTAATTCCTCAGTGGTCTTTCAGGAGGGAAGTGAAAAAGGTACTACAGGTGATTTATAAGATTTCAGGAAATTGTGTGTAAATGTAGGGGTCAATTTCAGTACTCTTGAGTTTTTATTGTGATAATAGACACTCTCTCAGTCTCTCAAATGTCTATAGAACTGAAACAAGAATTATTTTAAAACCACAATATCACTATAGTTTTCTGCCTCAGTTACTATTATAAAACACCTTGGTATTATATGTCATGACTGGAAAAAAGGACTTAGTACCATCTGTTTCTAAAATTATGGTTTTGTTTTATTAATTTTTCTTGTTAAACTTAATAGAATATGATCTTATTGGAAACAGTTTATAAAGCTATATAGTTAGCTGAAAACAGAAATATCAGATGTTTTTAAGTCAGGTTAAAATGCCCTGTGCTTTACAAGAATTTCATTTTTGGTTTCAAGGAAATCTCATCATTAAGTGTGTGGTTTGTACTCTGGGTTTTATATTACCCACAAAGATTAAACTACAGAAAACAGTCTTAAAAAATCAAATATAAAAATTCATAAAAATGAAACCAAATGTATCTACTCAAAGCAGAAAATTTTTTGAAATGTAATGTGGCTAAATCACTATTCATATTTTTTAGGTTCTCAACTTTTTATTTACTTAAAAATACATCATTTTGAGTAAAGATTTTTGGGTAGATAAGTTTAACTTTATTCTACTGTACAGGGGTATAAGACCTCTGAAAAGGTCCAGTATAATATGCCTTCTCAAGGTAATTATGAATTTCATAGTATAATTTCATTGCACCTTCAGTCATCAAATTCTTGTTAAGTATCTTGTATCTTATAGGTGCTATGTCTCTTAGACTCTGGATTCTGAAATTTTATGTGTTAGGTTAAGTGCCTGTTTTGTGCATAATAATACTTTGATGTTGTAAAGAAATGATATCTATTATACTTTGCTAAGCATTCACCAGGCACTCTTGTTAAATGGATATATTACTAGAATAACAAACAACAACCCTGCTTGTTAACAGTAACAAATAACATTTTAGAGACTGTGAACTATGTAATTCTCGATATAAACAAAAGCCCTTCATTGGAGAACTCCCTGTTTTCAAGCAGACCACTTGCAGGGGAAAATTATGCTGTGAAAGCAAAGATAAAGGTGATTTCATTTTCAGATATGTCACACAGTTTTGTTGTTGTTGTTGTTGTGTAGTCAGTCAGTCATGTTGGACCCTTTGAGACCTCATGGATGCAGCATGACAGGCTTCTCTGTCCTTCACCATCTCCCAGAGTTTGCTCAAACTCACGTATGTTGAGTTGGTGATGCCATCCAACCATCTCATCCTCTGTCGTCCCCTTCTCCTCCCACCCTCAATCTTTCCCAGCATTGGGGTCTTTTCTAATGTGTCAGTGGTTTGCATCAGGTGGCCAAAGTATTGGAGCTTCAGCTTCAGCATCAATCCTTCCAACGAATATTCAGGATTGATTTCCTTTAGGATTGGCTGGTTTGATCTCCTTGCAGTCCAAGGGACTCTCAAGAGTCTTCTCTACCACTACACTTCAAAAGCATCAATTCTTTGGCACTCAGCTTTCTGTATGGTCCAACTCTCATATCCATTCATGTCTACTGGAAAAACCATAACTTTGAGTATATGGACCTTTGTTGGTAAAGTAGTGTCTCTGCTTTTTAATATGCTGTCTATGTTTGTCATAGCTTTTCTGCCAAGGATTTTAAATATATTATGCCATTCCTTTCTGGCCTGCAAAATTTCTGCTAAAAAATAAACTCATCATGTTATAAATTATTCATAATTCCTTTGCACATAATATAACTAGCTCCTTTTCTCTTGCTGCATTTAAGATTGTCTCTTTATCTTTAAATTTTTGATATTTTAGTCATAAAGTGTCTTAGTGTGGGAACTTCCCCAGTGGCTCAGGGGTAAAGAATCTGCCTACAATGCAGGAGCCACAGGAGATGCAGGTTAGATCCCTGGGGCAAGGAAGAGTCTCTGGAGGAGAGCAAGGCAACCCACTCCAGTATTCTTGCCTGGAGAATATTACGGACAAAGGAGTGCGTGAGCTACAGTCTACAGAGTCACAAAGGCTCGGACATGACTGAAATGTCTTCTCATCACGTCTTGGTGTGGACCTCCTCGGGTTCCTCTTGTTTTGTGCTTTCTATGCCCCTGGAGCTATCTATTTTCTTCTCTAATTTAGGAAAGTTGTCAGGTATTATTTCTTCAAATAAGTTCTCTGCCCCTTCTTTCTTGTCCTTCTGAGATCCTTATAATTCATTATTAGCTTGCTTAATGTCTTAGAAATTTCCTAAACTATCCTCATTTTCAAATATTTAGAAAAAATTTTTTTTCTATTCAGCTTGGGTGATTTCCACTACTCTGTCTTCCAGATCACTGATTCCTTTTTTTCTATTTCATTTGATCTACTATTTATTCCTTCTAGTTTTTTTTTTATTATTTTGGTTATTATATTCTTCAGCTGTTATATTTTCTAGTCCTTTGTTGAATTCTCACTGTGTTCATCCACTCCACTCTTGAGCTTGGCAATCTTTATGATCATTGCCTTGGATTCTTTATTAGGTATTTGTTACTGCCACTTTTTTGAGTTCCTTTCCTGAAATCATCTCCTATTACTTCATTTGAAATTTATTCCTCTCCATCCTAATTTTAACCTGTTCTCTGTGTTAATTTCTGTGTGTTAGGTAAGTTGTTTTCATTTTCTGAAATTGGAGAAGGTGCCCTATTAGGCACAGCAGTACACTCGCCTCTGGTCACCAGAGTTATTCTATGTGGGCTCCATCTGCAGTTCTGGTTTTGTGGGACCAGTTACTGTGGCTGCACAGATAAGGTGGGCTGCTTTTCAGTCTCGTTGGCTGCAATGCTGTGCCTGATGCAGTGGCTATCGGTCAGCGGGAGGGTGGGCTCACCTTCCTATGCAATTGGCTCTTTAGCCTGTGGGGGCTTAGGGCTTGTGCCAGCTTGCAGTAGGCAGGGTCAAGTCCCCACCCATATGCCATAGAATTTTTATTGGGCAGCATTTTTCTGATTATTCCTCCAGCTTTCAATTTTTTTTTTCCTTTAAGCATGGATTTTTTTTTCCCCCAAAGAAGTATTTATATATTAAGCTAATAAAATGTTTATTTTTGAGAGCTTAGAGACTCTACAGTCAACCTCTCTTCTCTCAGAGACTCCTTGGAATTCTACCTTGTGGCTGAAAACCACCGTTTAGATTCTTTCATTCTTTAGGATCAAAAACGTAATGTATACTCCTCCATGCTTTAGGAAGGTATTTACAGACCTTGTTTCATATGGTGTATTTTTTCAACTGTGACAGAACTTTCTATGAATGACGGTGGAAATTACATATATGAAGTGAGTGGAAAATTAATCTCAGCTGACACCAAAATTTTTCTTGGAAGATAAGTGCCTTGGTTTAGAAATACACTTTGAGAAACCTTTTAGAGTGGCATCTGAGACCCTCAAGTCATGAGCTTTGAAGATCAGCTTTAAAATGATAATTAAACTGCTCTGCCAAACAAATGTTTAGGATGTAGAGGGCTGGAAAGGAATGAAGAGAAAGGAGCTGGTGAGAGAAGAGGCAATGGAAGTCAAACAAGACAGTGGGGGACATATATTTTTTAAGTTTTTTATTTTGTATTAGAGTGTAGCAGATTAACAATGTTGTGATACTTTCAGGTGAACAGTGAAGGGACTCAGCCATGCATATACATGTATCCATTCTCCCCCAAACTCTCCTCCCATCCAGGCTGCTACATAACATTGAGCAGAGTTCCATATGCTCTACAGTAGATCCTTGTTGGTTATCCATTTTAAATATAGCAATGTGTACATGTCCATCCCAAGGGACATATTTTTAAAAGCCAAAATGTATACCATACTCCATTAAAATTTCAATTATATGTTTGTATGAGTCTCCTACTTTATGGACCATCAGTTTCTGTTACAGATGCTTTGAGGCTTTATCTAATTTATTTCTAATCCACATAACAATCCCATAATGTACACTGTATTCCCACTTGACTAATAAGGATAAGTAAGACCAGGATTCTCCATTTACATATACATTCTGTTTGACAATAACTTATTGATCACTTACTAGCTGACACATACCCTGTGGGGGTATGGTAGAAAACAATGGAAGTTAAAGTTTCTGGTCTCAGTTAGTTTACATTTATCTGCATTATGCCTGTGATGAAAGATTCAATTCTAAGTTAAACTACTTAATAGTCACAGGAATTGCATACTGTGTAATAGCTGAAAAGACTAATCATTTTTGTTATGTAAAAGTTAAAGCCCAAAAGATTTTTTAAAGAAAATACAGTTCTAATAAGTCAAACTCTTTAAACAAGGCTACATTGAAGAAGTTAACAATCTTGGCTTTTCTACTTCTTTATGTCTTATAATAGGCCCAAGGTGGGTGGATAACCTACTACAACTGCATACCTTCCCATGTGTTATTGATTACTTCAGGCACCTTTCATAGCCGCTCACAGGACTTGGAACAGTGCTTTGAATTTAAAATGTCTTCTTCTGTGCTTGATGTGCCTAATTATGTCAGCACCAGCTGGAAGGAGATATTGACAAGAGAGTACAACACGGCTATGTTCCCTACATAATTCAAATTCAGTGGCAGACTTCCACTTCCATCTCCCCTCTACCTCCATCAGAATAAAGTGGCACAAGCCCACTGCTTCATATTTAAATGCACAAAAGAAAGGGCATGCAAAGACAGATTTTACTGTGCTTTCAATACTTCAACATCAAAGGTCGTGAATATCGAAATTATCATCAACAGTTAAATTACTTAATTGTCACAGGAAATGCATACTGTGTAATAGCTGAAAAGACTAATCATTTTCGTTATGTAAAAGTTAAAGCCCAAAGGATTTTTTTAAAAGAATTCTATATCCTTAAACTTCTATAATATGAACAATAATAAGAATATTATTTTAAAATAAAGCTATGCTAATTATTTTAATATTGCTATATGAAATTAGCATAAATCCCTAACGCATTATATCTATACAAGTGCTCAAAATATGAACTGTTTATGGAAATAAACTCATACATTTCCCCCTATAGATTAGGCATGGAAAACAAACAAAAAATCTTGCTATAGAATGTAAAAGATTGTCCAGTATTAAAATCCTACAAAGGCATTTTTTCATTATTGAATGTTGCTGCACTAATAAACTACATTAATATGGTACATATTTTAAGTCCCAAAGTTAACAATTTTTTCTGTTATTTTGGTTCTTATATAGGTTCTTTTGTTTGGAAGGAACAAGTATTCATTCAGGTTACCTCCTACAGGGAATCTTATAAAAATAAGGGAAACAGGAATCTTAGCCAATCCTCAAGGAAAGCCAGACAAAAAAAAAAAAAAAAGGTGTTTTAAACAAGAATAAGAAAGACCAAACAGCCAAACCTTGTGGCAACTGGAATGTAGGCTTGATGCGAATGCAGGTTGTCGCCTTGTTTCCTCAGCTGCCTGGGCTCCACCCCTGCTCTTTGTCCCTCCCATTCAGCTTCCAGCTTCTGCCTCGAATGGGCTCACTCAGGTATGTTTTCCCCTCCACTTCCACCACCAACAAGCTACCTCTCAATGTGTCTCCCAGTCTAATCCCAACCAAGAGGAAGACTGGGAATCAGTGTTACTGTGAAGGAAGACTCTGACTTCACCCCTCCTCAGAAGCCTCCGGACACCCTGAAGTTAGATGTCCAACTGATACATCACGGTGGCCAAGACTGCAGAGTCAGTTGGTAAGAGAACATGACCACCCAGGACCAATCTGCTGCCTGAAGTCCTCACTTCGGGCCACTTATTAAATTACTAATTCTTTCTTCTAACACTTTCAGGGTATAATGTAACTTCTCATATGCTGATGTGAGCACTCTATGCAATAAAAGAGGGGATTATTCTCTAGGAGCTTCAGTTTTCTCAGGAAACATGAACAACATGCAGACAAAATTGAAACCAGAAGCAAGTACATTATCTTTTGCATCAAACAACTTTGAAAAAACGTAAGAGGCTTCCCTGGTAGCTTGGATGGTAAAGAATCTGCTTGCAATGCAGTAGACCTGGGTTCGATCCCTAGGGTAGGAAGATTCCCCTGGAGAAGGGAATGGCAACACACTCCAGTACTCTTGCCTGGAGAATTCTGTGGACAGAGGAGCCTGGGGGGCTACAGTCCATGGGATCGCAAAGAGTCGGACTCTACTGAGTGACTAACGCTGTTGCTACTGCCAATAGTCAATATCTGTCATTAAATAAAATGGATGTACTAAAAATACGATTTAAATCTTGAGGGATTTACCAGATGAAGCTTTATCAACACAAAATGAAACAATTAGTTGCCTCACTGAATTAACTAAAAGGGGAGGTCAAGAACCATGAACTCAAATCAATGTGTTAGCTATTCAATGTTTTCTTGTTGCCTATGTATTTTGGTAGTACACACTTATCAATAGACATGCTGCAAATGGGCAAGGTCATGTAAATTGTTATTAATAATTTAAAATGTCAGTAACCCATTTGCCAACATTTATTGACTGATTAATATGTTATACACTCTGCTAAGTTATTTTGATATATTAGCTTATTTAACATTCCAGCCCAGTGAGTTAGCAAATATTAAAACACCCTACTTATAGTTGAGAAAATTATGCTGTAGAGAGGTTTGATTATTTGCTCAAGGTCAGTTTGCAGCTAGGGAGTGCTGGGGCTAGGATTTTATAAAGGCACCCTGGGTCCAGAAGCCCATTCTCTATATCACCACTTTAGGAGCTTCTAAAGAGAAATGTTTAAATGAATAGATCATCCTGACTTTAGTGGAAATTTTGCTTCCTTATGTAATCCTGCTGAGGAAATAGAGTTTTCTTTCAATCTTTAAATATCTTGGTGGTCAACAGTTCAGGAAGAAGAAGAAAAAACATAAGAAACATCTAACAAAATTGATGCTGAGGATTAATTTTTAGAAAGGTTGGGTTTTTCTCCCTTATTTTCAGACTCTAAACACATATACACATTACACCACCCAAAGTACTTTCCCCAAAATTTTGTTATTAACCAAGAGTTCACTAATTTTAATTGTTAAAAAAATCTTTTGTGTATATGTATATACATATTACTACTACTACTAAGTCACTTCAGTCGTGTCCGACTCTGTGCAACCCCAGAGACGGCAGCCCATCAGGCTCTGCCATCCCTGGGATTCTCCAGGCAAGAACACTGGAGTGGGTTGCCATTTCCTTCTCCAGTGCATGGATGTGAAAAGTGAAAGTGAAGTCGCTCAGTCGTGTCTGACTCTTCGAGACCCCATAGACTGAAGCTTACCAGGCTCCTCCGTCCATGGGATTTTCCAGGCAAGAGTACTGGAGTGGGGTGCCATTGCCTTCTCCATACATATATATATATTTCCCAGGTGGTGTTAGTGGTAAAGAATCTGAGCAGGAGACGCAAGAGATGTGGGTTTGATTCCTGAGTCAGGAAGATCCCCTGGAGTAGGAAATGGCAACCAGCTCCAATATTTTTTCCTGGAAAATTCCATGGACAGAGGAGCCTGGAGGGCCACAGTCTATGGGACCGCAGAGACTCACATGTGACTAAACACACATTACATATATATATATATATATATATATATATATATAATGTCTCTGCCCATCTTGTATTAGTACTATGAGATTTTGTGTTCCTCAACTTGTGGAAGGGAAGCTGACTCTGGTTAAGTTGATGCCAGATCCATTTTGAGCTCTCACAATTGAGGAAAGCAGAAGTGAGCAAGGCTATCCATACAATTGTGTGTGTGTGTGTTGTGGAGAGCAGGATCTCTATGTAGTATCAGGACTCTGAAAACTGTTAAATACAATGCCAGTGAGCCTTCACTCAAGCACCTTTAAGTTTACTTGAAAGGCAAGAATAAAAGAAATTGTCAAAGGCACACATTTTATTCAACTCATTTTACTATAAAAACCTGCCTTTCTTGTCTTTGGGGTTAAAAAAAACACAAAACTCTCTTTAATGATCAGATTATTTCTCCTACCACCACTAGAATCTTGGATATTAGAAGAAACTCTGAAGCAGACGTAAGCCACATACAAACTGGGCTTTGGCTACATTGACAGTATTTTTGTCTGAAATCAGATGCTTTGGGGCAACATTCCTCTCCATTCATGATATCCATCACGAGGGATTTTCCATCAAAACATATCAAAACAGGAAGGATGCAAAAATAGTACTATAGCCTTTGCCAATTTTTTATTTTCCTTTACCAGATTTCTTTTCTTTCTCCTCATTTCTGTTCCAGGTGATCCTTAATCCAGGAAATGGACCTAGACTCATTAAGTTCAGAAGCGGTGTGGCTTCAATAAATTATTGTCAGTTGTTCTTAGAACTTAACCCATCTACAAGGCATTTGAGTGTCTTCAAGATCTGTTCTTTGTCTACCTTTACTGCTAAGATTATCTCTAGCCTCATACTTTATGTACGGAAAAATTCCAAACTTATAGAAGAATCAAACAAGTATCACAATACACAGGTATTCTTCATCAAAAATAAATAAGTGTTAACATCAAGTGGTGCTTTCTTCAGAACATTTTTTTTTTTTAAAGAAAATAAGGTCTTCATTCATTCAGCAAGTATTTTTGAGCACCTGCTGTGGGGCAGCAGTTCTTCTTGGTGTTTAGGATTTTTCAGGGAGCAAAACAGATTGCAGTTGCTGCAAATGGGAAGTTTGCATTCTTTGTAAGCTATTTTTAAATCTTCTAGAGAGGAAATCTTACTGCTTACTGGTGCTGTCTCCTTAGACATAGAGGTCATTGTCATTAGCGTAGCAATACTGGCCTCTCCAAACACTTCTCTCTTTTCTGAGGATGGGCTGTTTATTTTGGTGAATCTGAGAGAAAAAACAGGGTTTGGGCATTCAGCTCCTCCCCTTCAGACAGTAAAATCACAATATTGCTCTCCCACAGCACAACAATTTTACAGGGAGAAAGACCCTACAAGATTTCACCCTCCAAGAATGATCTATTTACATACTTATGATCTTTTGACATACATAAACTTATGTCCAAAGCTGCTAGTGAGAGTGTGGACACCTTTGTCCAAGTTTATTTTCAGTATTATGAAATCAATTTTTCTGTATCTCTACACCGCAGTCCTCAACCTAGACTTCATCAAAATAGAGGCAATATTTTTCTCTTCAGTTTTTCATTTTTTTGTTAATTGATCCTGAGGTTAGTAAAGGAGAGAGTCAATTATTGGGACCTGTCAAATACTCTGAGTAATATTTCTCTTCCAATCTTCCAGGAGCAATAGCTTTCTAATATTAGTGCATATTCTTCTGGTCTGTGGTCTTTTGTTTTTTAACTACATTTGTGTATAACCATAAAAAATTGAGTATACATTTATGTAGTTTTAAACTTTACACATGTTCCACATGTCATATGAAACCTGTATGTAGGTGAAGATGCTACAGTTAGAACTGGACATGGAACAATAGACTGGTTCCAAATAGAAAGAGGAGTACATGAAGGTTGTATATTGTCACTGTGCTTATTTAACTTATATGCAGAGTACATCATGTGACATGCTGGGCTGGATGAAACACAGGCTGGAATCAAGATTGCCAGGAGAAATGTAAATAACCTCAGGTGATACCACTCTTATGGCAGAAAGTGAAGAGGAACTAAAAGAGCTTCTTGATGAAGGTCAAAGAGGAAAGTAAAAAAGCTAGCTTAAAACTCAGCACTCAGAAACCAAGATCATGGCATCTGGTCCCATCATTTCATGGCAAATAGTTGGTGAAACAATAGAAACAGTGACAGACTTTATTCTCTTAGGCTCCAAAATGACTGCAGATGGTGATGGAAGCCATGAAATTACAAGATTCTTGGTCCTTGGAAAAAAAGCTATGACAAACCTAGACAGTATATTAAAAAGCAGAGACATTACTTTGCTGACAAAGGTCCATCTAGTCAAAGCTGTGCTTTTACTAGTAGTCATGTATGGATATGAGAGTAGGACCATAAACAATGCTGAGCGCTGAAGAATTGATGCTTTTGAACTGTGGTGTTGGAGAAGACTCTTGAGAGTCCCTTGGACTGCAAGGAGATCCAACCAGTCCATCCTAAAGGCAATCAGTCCTGAATATTCATTGGAAGGACTGCCACTGAAGCTGAAGCTCCAATACTTTGGCCACCTGATGCGAAGAGCTGACTCATTGGAAAAACCCCGATGCTGGGAAAGATTGAGGGCAGGAGGAGAAGGGGATGACATAGGATGAGATGACTGGATGGCATCACCGACTCTATGGAGATGAGTTTGAGCAAGTTCCAGGAGATGGTGAAGGACAGGGAAGCGTGGTGTGCAGCAGTCTATGGGGTCATAAAGAGTCAGACATGACTGAGCTACTGAATAAGAAGAGCAAAAACTATATGATATATATTCAATTGGGTGTTTCTTTTCCACTGAATTTTGCTATTAAATTTTATTCATGCTAATCTATGTTTAGCCAGTTTGTCTATAATAACTGTATAATTTTGTATCATATAAACGCAACAAATTTCTCCCCCTTTCCCTCTGTGTCCGGACTTCCTTTGCGGCCTTCTGACATTGCTCGAGCCGTCGTTCCGTTTCCGACGCACAGCGTACTCTGCTCTCTGCCTTTGCGTCTGTTGAATATTCTGCCATAAATACCTGCCTGTTCTCAGCTCACCCCCAGCCCCATGCCCGAAGCCTTTGGTCTGACACCAGCTTTTAGGACTCAGCTCAGGCATGTCTTCTTTCAGGAAGTCTTTCCCAATCTGCATCAGGCCATTGCCTTGCCCAGATCATAGGGATTGGATTCACATTTCAGAAACAAGGCCTGAATTTCAAAGTATTTCTAAGCTGTATTGAGTCTCTATGTAAGTGAAATATTTGCAAGGTTCATTTTGTAAATTCTCTGCGTTACATCTCAGCGAGATTAAAATTACAAGAACGCTTCTCTTCATTGTTGGTAGGTTTGTCTCTCCAAGACTAGTTTAGAAAAGCTAAATTGGTAATGAAGCCAAATATGCATCTCATACTCTCTTTTCTATCATGTCACACTGAATAATTTCTATTTAGAATATTAAAATATCCCCTGATTTAAAATCTCTCAGTGAGATCAATGCCAGAAGGCACACAGAAAAGTGAAAAAAAAAAATTGATCTTTTTTGAATTAGAAAGTGGGCAGCATTTTGTTTTAAATAAGGGGCGCTACTTTGGAAAATATACTTTGTTCATTTATTGTGATGGCTGTACTCTAGTTTAAATTATTTATAATGATACTTTATACCATATTTTATAATCTGTGTAATATGAGTCCTCACTAAAGCTCTATGCTATTAAATCTTTGCTGAGAAGCCTTGTAGATCACTAGTTTTCTGTGAGGATTTCCAGAATTAGTAGAAGAATTAATATGTTTTTAGGGTATAGTATACATAATAAATTAAGATCTGAGGTATATATATATATATGTTTGCATAGCTAAAGGAAGTTTTGTTTTAAGTTTTATTTGGAAAAAAAGATGTTTTTGTTTCTGATATATAAGGTGTTTTGTGGGAAACATTCATTAGGGTTAATGGGAGTAAGATGCAAAAATCTCTCCTGCTTTGTGAGAAGTACAGGCTCCATAATGTTTCCAGGAGGAATACTCTGAAACCTTCATAAAACATTTATATCAGCTGGATAGAAAAAAAAGAAAAGAAAAATCTCCTTTAATAAAACATTTGCCCCTATTACACTATGCTACCATTAGAATTTTATTTATTCAAGAATCATATGCAATAAATTTGCATCACATGTACATCTTGCAAAGAATGAGAACATACCAATGCCCTCATGTCAAACAAAGACAGTCTTCTGCACAGTGAAAGTGAAGATTTTGGTAAAAAATTGTATGTTTCTCTGCTGTTCTGGGTTTATGTGTGTGTTATTGCTAATTAGGGTTCCAAGACCTTTATTCAAACATTCGGCCTCAAATTAATATGAAAAGCAAGCTGAGAAAGCTTATGCTTGTCTAACTTTCTGAGTGAGGGTTTAGTAAAACGATAAAACTAAAAAGATATAATGGGAAAAATAGCCCATTTAAAAAATAAAAAATATTTTTGCAGAATAACCACATACTATATTTATTTTGCAGTATTGTTTTTCTTTGATTATATATTAGATGTTATAATTTAGAAATATGCTGGAATTTTGGAGAGGGTTTTTTAAAATAATATACTTTTTCAAAAGTCTTTCAATAAAAATAAAAAATCACAAAAGATAAAAACCTCTTTATATATTACTTCATGTCCATATATATGCATACTTTTTATAAATTCTAACAAAATATTTCTGGTCAATTTTTGGTAGAGCAGTATACAGTTAATATTTATATCTTGAATGAACTATCCCATTCTTCTTGAGGAAATGTTAAAATGTTGAACATCTATGTTCTCCACAAGTAAATAACACATTGTATAGCTACATTATGACCAGATTACATCTATTAGTTACTGCTGTGCACGATGTAAATCTCTAGAGTCCCCTGGGAAATGAGAAAATCATTTCAGACTTCAATAACTAACAATCAGTTATTGCTCTGGGCAATAATAAAGCTGAATGCAATTACCTAAAGTGAAGTTAGCAGTGTAACAAATGAAATACAGGTTTTTTTTTTTTCCCCTCTCTTAAAATAAATGTAGCATCTCGCCCCACACTATTATGTATTATAGCAGGGTCCTCTAAACAATGTATTCTTGCATAGTCTTGATACTTGAAATACATGTAATTAAAAGTTATAAAGTTATTTTTTATGGTATCACTTGATTGTTACTCAAAACATCAATAACAATTTCAAACAAACAAAATCAAGTAGTAAGATTCACAAAATTGCAAAACATAAAACATTTATTTTATTTAAAACATTTCTTAGATGGCATATGTCTTTAAAAATATTAAATTTTTCCAATGAAAATGCTAAAACTTATTCCTAGTATTTTGTTTACATAGCAAAATAATTTGAATGAAAAAAGTTAAAAGAATTTTCAGAGTAAGCTATAATGGGCTTACATATATATTGTTACTTGATTGAAATGAATAGCAAAGAGAAAAAAGTTCTTCACAATAATGGCTAATTCACAAATTTTAATCTTACAATATCTTTTTTTCTGTAACATTATTTATTTATCCATAATTGATTTCTAATTCATTATTTGCATATATTTCCTATTTGTCACAACAGAGTGCAATTATACTGAAACAGATTTCCCAGTAGAAAGTTAATCCTGCTGTTCCACATTTTGTTTAACCATTTTTTATGTATAATTGTAGTCTGTGTTTTGGCATAGACCACTCATGAAACAGTAGATTTTCTGGCAATTTGGCTGTTAGCATATATTTGATGGTGAATATAGCCTTTCATTAGCTCTGTATTCAAATAACACTGCCAAAGTATTTTTCATGTTCTTTACTCATTTCTGTTTATAATAAATCCTTGGAAGCTTGAAGCTGACATCTGTTTTCTGAAGTAATCCTTTCTCTTTCCTCTGTATGGGCACATACTGACATTATTGTAGGGTTGTTTATTATAGTTGGGCTGCTAGCGATTATTATTATTTAAGAAAAATGGATTGTTTTGTGGCGGGAAGCACAGAACTGCATGAATAATGTTACAAAAGGACATGTAAAAATTAGCACCTACAAACACTGACAGCACCTGCTTAACAACATATTTATATTCTGTAGTTTTATTGTATGTTGAGTAATTTCGGAGATACTTCTATATTATGGACCACACACAATTTAAAAATCAAATTCATGCACAGAAGTAAAATCTTTATTGAACTTTCATGTCTGAAAACCCTATTTTAACTCCTTTATCTTGTTCAAGTCGGCTCTTCTTTCCTGCCCTTGCAACCTTCCTTCCCATTTCCCTCATTCCTTCCAATAGCATGTATTATTTATTAATATTATAGCTTACCGTGTGACAGACTGTGAAAATTAGTAAGACATGGACCCTAACCATAAGAAGCTCACTATCTAATAAGGAAAAGAGATAAATAAATGGACAATAATAATTATTTTTTAAGTTGGATAAGAGTCAAGCCAAATAGTCAAAGTGTTACTAAATAAAGACTTATTTAATAAGCACTGAAGTGTTTAAAATAAGGATTTTCTGTGAAATGGATCTTGGAAGTTTCTTTCCAACCATCATTGAGTGATCAAAAGTTCATGTAATATAAGTTCTGTTTAGTTCAGTCACTCAGTCATGTTTGACTCTTTTCAACCCCATATACTGCAGCATGCCAGGCCTCCCTGTCCAGACCAACTCCCGGAGTTTACTCAGACTCATGTCCTTTGAGTCGGTGATGCCATCCAACCATCTCATCCTCTGTCATCTCCTTCTCCTCCTGCCTTCAATCTTTCCCAGCATCAGGGTCTTTTCAAATGAGTCAGTTTTTTGCATCAGGTGGCCAAAGTATTGGAGCTTCAGGTTGAGCATCAGTCCTTCCAATGAATATTCAGGACTGATTTCCTGGTTGGATTTCCTTGCAGTCCAAGGGACTCTCAAGAGTCTTCTCCAACACCACAGTTCAAAAGCATCAATTCTTTAGTGCTCAGCTTTCTTTATGATCCAACTCTCACATCCATACATGACTACTGGGGAAATCATAGCTTTGACTAGATGGACATTTGTCAGCAAAGTGATGTCTCTGCTTTTTAGTAAGCTGTCTAGGTTGATCATAACTTTTCTTCCAAGGAGCAAGCATCTTTTAATTTCATGGGTGCAGTCACCATCTGCAGTGATTTTGGAGCCCAAGAAAATAAAGTCTGTCACTGTTTCCACTGTTTCCCCATCTATTCACCATGAAGTGATGGGACCAGATGCCATTATCTTAGTTTTCTGAATGTTGAGTTTTAAGCCAACTTGTTCACTCTCTTCTTTCATGTTCATCAAGAGGCTCTTTAGTTCTTCACTTTCTGCCATAAGGGTGGTGTTGTCTGTGTATCTGAGGTTACTTATATTTCTCCCTGCAATCTTGATTCCAGCTTGTGCTTCATCCAGCCTAATGTTTCTCATGATGTACTCTGCATGTAAGTTCAATAAGCAGGGTGACAATATATAGCCTTGATGTACTCCTTTCCCGATTTGGAACCAGTCTGTTGTTTTATGTCCAGTTCTAACTATTGCTTTTTGATCTGCATACAGATTTTTCAGGAGACTGATCAGGTGGTCTGGTATTCCCATCTCTTTCAGAATTTTCCAGTTTGTTGTGATCCACACAGTCAAAGGCTTTGGTGTAGTCAATAAAGCAGAAGTAGATGTTTTTTGGGAACTCTCTTGCTTTCTTGATGATCCAATGGATGTTGGCAATCATCTTTGGTTCCTTTGCCTTTTCTAAAACCAGCTTGAACATCTGGAAGTTCACAGTCCACGTACTGTTGAAGTCTGGCTTGGAGAATTTTGAGCATTACTTTACTAGCGTGTGAGATGAGTGCAATTGTGTGGTAGTTTGAGCATTCTTTGGCATTCCCTTTCTTTGGGATTGGAATGAAAACTGACCTTTTCCAGTCCTGAGTTTTCTAAATTTGCTGGCATATTGAGTGTAGCACTTTCACAGCATCATCTTTTAGGATTTGAAATAGCTCAACTGGAATTCCATCACCTCCACTAGCTTTGTTCGTAGTGATGCTTCCTAAGGCCAACTTAACTTCACATTCCAGGATCTGGCTCTAGGTGAGTGATCACACCATTGTGGTTATCTGGGTCACGAAGATCTTCTTTTGTACACTTCTTCTGTGTATTCTTGCCACTTCTTCTTAATATCTTCTGTTTCTGTTAGGTCCCTACTATTTCTGTCCTTTATTGTGCCTATCTTTGCATGAAATGTTCCCTTGTTATCTCTAATTTTCTTGAAGAGATCTCTGGTCTTTCCCATTCTACTGTTTTCCTCTTTCTTTGCAACGATGACTGAGGAAGGCTTTCTTATCTCTCCTTGTTATTCTTTTGAATGCTGCATTCAAATGTGTGTATCTTTCGTTTTCTCCTTTGCCTTTTGCGTCTTTTCTTTTCTCAGCAATTTGTAAGGGCTCCTCAGACAACAGGAACCAAAAACAAGATTTTTGGAGAGATTAATATAAACAAATCTGAAAACTATGGTCATGAAAAAGGAGGAGAACACATTAGGAATTCAAGTTCATTCATTTATTGAGTAAAGTTTAAAATATTATAAGAGAATGTACAATATTAGACCATAAATTTTTAAGCCAAAAAAAAAGTATATACTTTTGAGAAAATGTGAATTTTCAAGTGTGTTCAAGAGGAAGTAGAACAACTGAATTAAACCTTTTAGCCCCAAAATAAATTGAAGGCATATCAGTCCCAGGTTTTTCCTTAGATAGTGAGTTCTGGTAAGACTTTACGAAATAAACAACATCCCAACTTTCTGCAAAGTTTCCCAAAACAAAGAAAATAAGGTGAAGTTTCCTAAGTTGTTTTATTAACCTAATATACTGAACAGTTCCCCAACTGGGCAATGATAGCAAACACACACATGTCCCACAGTATGTCAATTGTACTTCCAAAATAGATACAGAAAACATAAAAAGTATTCACCAATAAAATTAGGCAGCATATTTTTAAAAAAGCATGACCAATAATGTTTCTCTAGGGTAAAATATATTCCCACATTAGAATAGCTACTAATGTAACAACTGTAAAATGCTGTTGCTCATTTCAATGCACAATAATAAACATTAAATAGAAGCAAATATTCACTCATGATAAAAATATTTAACAAAACAAACCAAATCTGGAGTAGAACCTCCTTAACTTAGTAAAGTACCAAAGATTTAAGTGATCATCATATCATAATGCTGACACTTCAGAAATATTTCAAATTAGAATTGATGCCAAGATGAAGATTCTCTTTATTGTTGTTATTCTTCAACATCATATCAAAGGTCCTAGCTAAGGGAATAGTAAAAATGAAGTAGTATATACATTGGAAAGGGAGAAACAACTCTATCAGTTATACATAATTCTAAATTCCAAGACGGTTCATCATTATTTTTACATGATTCTAAATTTCAAATCAATCAACAAACATTTATAGCAGCTAAGAAATTAAACCAAGTTGAATGGCTGTATACATAATCAGTTTGCAAAAATCAATATCTTTCCCACAAATTAATAGTAAGCAATTAGAAAATAAAATGCATATAGTAAATGCAATCTATAAAGCAAAAAAACTGCAGTATTCCAAAAAACAAACCTAAAAACAAATATTCATAAAAAATATGCATGACCTTAACATAAAAATTATGCAACTTAGGTTAATGAGATATAAAAAAGATGTACATTCAAGAATAATACTTAATATTGCAAAGGTATCTAAAAATACACTTGCTTCTCAGAATAAAAGCTATAACAAACCTAGACAGGATATTAAAAAGCAGTGACACTGCTTTGTGACAAAGGTCCATCTAGTCAAAGCTATGGTTTTTCCAGTGGTCATGTATGGATGTGAGAGTTGGACTATAAGGAAAGCTGAGCACCAAAGAATTGATGCTTTTGAACGGAGGTGTTGGAGAAGACTCTTGAGAGTCCCTTGGACTGCAAGGAGATCCAACCAGTCCATCCTAAAGGAGATCAGTCCTGAATGTTCATTGGAAGGACTGATGCTGAAGCTGAAGCTCCAATACTTTAGCCACCTGATGCAAAGAAATGACTCATTAAAAAAGATTGTGATGTTGGGAAAGATTGGAAGTAGAAGGAGAAGGAGACAACAGAGGTTGAGATGGTTGGATGGCATCACTGACTCGATGGACAGGAGGTTGAGCAAATTCCAGGAATCGGTGCTGGACAGGAAGGCCTGGCATGCTGCAGGCCCCAGAGTCACAGAGTGGGACGTGACTGAGGGACTTAACTGACTAAATCTCTTAAACGTGTAAGAATATTCAGATATTCATTTGCTGAGATTTGAATATGCAATTGAAAAAGGATTCAAATAAATAATTCACCATTTTTATTTAAATCTTACAGTATTTATTTACACACTATACTTATTAATTTAGAACCAGAACACATTTTAGTGTAAAACCACATTTTTAAAATATTAAAGTAACATAATGCAGATCATGAGTTATATAAATGAAAACACTTTTCGTACAGAATGATTCATAACTAGCAAACTTTCAGAAGAATTTGGAAATTTAGTACATCAAGAGGATAAAATCATTTGTAACTGGAATATGTTTCCTTTACTCCAACAGTTTTATCATAGTATGGTGGCCATTTTAATTGACTCTCAACACACTTATCCAAAGGCATTGTTTTTGTTTGTTTTTATTTTATTTCTTACTACCATATCTGACAAGATATACACTTCTGGGTATTGGAATAATATAGGTATATATGATACTATGGTATAATATAGAAAAAGGATTTTACTATTTTAAAGCTGCTGCTGCTAAGTCACTTCAGTCGTGTCTGACTCTGTGCGACCCCACAGACGGCAGCCCACCAGGCTTCCCTGTTTCTGGGATTCTCCAGGCAAGAACACTGGAGTGGGTTGCCATTTCCTTCTCCAACCCATGAAAGTGAAAAGTGAAAGTGAAGTCACTGAGTCGTGTCCGACCCTCAGCGACCCCATGGACTGCAGCCTTCCAGGCTCCTCCAGCCATGGGATTTTCTAGACAAGAGTACTGGAGTGGGGTGCCATTACCTTCTCCGATTTTAAAGCTGCACACATGCAAATCTGGTTAAGAGTATTAAGATAATTCCATTTAACTCTACAGCTATTTCTGGAAGAGAAACTGGAGACCAACAAAGGATTTAGAAGGACAGAAAATAGAATTACATTTTAGACTCAATTCCTGACCCTGATATCTTGGGACATCTCACAGAATTTTCTAGTTAGTCTGTTTATACTTGTCTCTTTTGTAAGCTATTCCTTTCTCAAGGTTTTCATGCACTTGTTTGTTTTGAAAGATTTGATGAACTGGCCTAGAGGAAAGTGACTTATACTTCAATGAGACAAAAATTAAAATGGAAGTCACGTAATGTTTTTAAAAAAGATACTTAATCTCATTTTACCACAGCATACAAATAATGACTACAGGCACTTTGACAATTGAATGAATGTCACTCTCCGACTTGGTTTCCTTGTCCATAGATTGTGGATAAAACTTTCATTGGGCGTTGTGAGGATTATCAGGTAAATATCATTCAATCGTCAGACGCTGTGCAAAAGACAGCTAGTAACAATATTTCATTCCCATTTTGTGTGTGTGAAAGGTGTGAAAACTGGGAATCTGGACATATCGCCAAACCTTTCCTAATCAGTCTGTTAAAAGCTTGCATCTGCAAACAACATTGCTTTCCTAGACAGTTCATCCTTCCCTCCAGGGATGTCCCCCAAAGAGTTTGGATGGGGAATGTGTGTGTGTGAGAGAGGTGAGAAAAGTTCAATAATCAAAAGAACGTATTTCTGTGTTTTATATTTAAAAACAAGTGGCAGTCCTTATTTTCAATTTCTAGAGTCAGTTTGCTAGACAGGGGTGAGGGCTTGAGAATCCCTTTAAACGTTGAGGAAAGGCCACATCGCCCGCGCATTTCCGTCGGGGGGCTCTAGCAGAGGATAGACAGAGAGCCTGGCCAATCGGAGCGCAGGTTAGAGCTGTTCCCGCCCCCTTCCGTCGAGCCCGCCTCTTCCCCGTGCCGCCCTCTGGGAGTCCGGCAGGCTCGTCCCGCCCCCTCCCCTGAGTGACAGGACCGTGGACAGCAACATTTCCAGCCGGACACGTAGTTGGTCGGCCCTTGCGCTGGCTGAACTGAGGTGTGTGTGTGGTGTGTGTGTGTCAGGCAGGGGCGGCGAGGGGATTGGGGAGGCCCTGCCCGTGAAGCTCGGGGTCTGGGGGTGAAAGCGGTTCCTCACTGGGCCCTCAGCGCGTTTAGGGGACGCTCGGTCCACCCCTGGGAGCTGCACTTGGGAGTACTGGGCGGAGGTGGGCGCGCAGGGGTCTTTGGCAGTGGAGGACTCCAGAGCCCAGGAAACCCCGTAGGAACGGTGGTGCGTGAGGAGCCTTCCGGGCGCTTGGGGCGCTCGCGGTGGGGGTGGGGCGGCGGGCGCAGGGCTCGCGGGTGGGCGTGGCCGCCGCGGTTGCTAAGAAACGGCGGGCCCCGCCCTGCCAGCGTGTCTGGCCCTGGCCGTCCGGCCCTGCGAAGCGGGGCTCGGCCCGCCTCCCCGCGGCCTTCCCCTTGGGTTGGGGCTAGCCCCCCTTGTGCCCTCAGTGAACTCGCGTCCCCTGATTTCGCTGTCCTGCTCTCCGATGTAGTGGGTGCAGAGCTCCCACTCAGGCCTCCCTCTCCCATGTTACTCCTCTGCACACTTCGCTCCTCGCCTTCCAAAATGAACAAGGATCTGCAGATCAGAACACGTTCAGAGAAGGGTTTCAGGCAGCCTGAGGTGGCTTTATTTGCCAGGATGGTGGGGCGGGAATGAGCCTTTTCCTGGGGTTTGGTGAATGCTTGAAGCCACAAGGTAATGGTGTCCCTGTGGATGACTAGGACAAGGGAGATAGGAGATGTGATTTCTTCCACCTGGAAGTCTTTTTGATTGCTGCTGCTGTTTGAGTTCAAGGAGCTTCTCAGGAAGTTGAGGCAAGTCATTTTTGGACAGGTCCTATTAATGTATGATCTCCCTTTCAGACCCTCTTATGGAGAAGAGTGGTTGGTACTAAGTAACTGAAGCCCTCTTTGGCTTCAATGCCCCATTTAATGATTAACTGTGAGATAGTAACCATAGATAACCATTCAGATCTCTTCTTTGCC